>NC_092506.1:17930397-19163897 GCF_047511675.1 Marmota flaviventris | reverse complement strand
GTGATAGCCCCAGGGTACAACCTCAGTTGGGGGAGGGGTTTCAAATTCCTGATTCCTGCCACCGTGGTTGACTCCCAGTTTTGAGTTGGACCCCAGAAGCTGTATATTGCTGCCCAGGTGTTTCTGATGCGGGTGGCCCGTGAGCCACACTTGGAGCAACCCTGGCACAGGTGCCTAGCCTCCTGGAATAAAGACAGGAACTGAACATTAAAAATAGCTCTTCATTCATTTGTTTGTGCTGAGCCGCCAAGTGTCCCTCCTGCTGGCGACAGGTCCGGATGTGGGCCAGTTCTCAACCCAGGGAAAATGAACAGTGTCTTCTCCACGGTGCCCAGAACAGTCTGAGTCAGTGGAATGTGCCGGCCTCTTAGGCAGAAGGGAACTTCCACTTCTTTTCTGAACCCCGGTGGGGACCCTGCTGGCAAGGCCGACCGGGAGGATAGGAAGCTCAGTGTGGGGCTTGGGGCTGGTTGCACTTTGGGTGGCCGCCGAGACCATTGCTGTATGTGCCTCTTTCCTCTCTAAATGATCACTTCCTTGGCTGGCTTGTGTGTTGGTCGGTGGCCACAAATGCGTGGCAGTTGTTCAGGGAAGCCTCCTGGGATGCTGAAAGGAGAGAATCGGGCAGGGCTGAGGCCAGGGCTTCACAGGAAGACAGGGGAGCTGGCTTTGCCTCGCCAGGCCACTGACTCATTGTAAGATTCAGAGGGCGTGGCTTCTGGGCCCTGGGCTTGCTTTTCTGTCTGTAAAATGGGTGGGGTAAAGGAGCAGAGCCATAAAGCTTCTTTCATCTCCTGAAAGGGATGTTTCAAGGCCCATGTCAAGATTGGACACAGGGCTCCATTGCTGGTCCGATGCTACTGGCAAGTCTCAGGAAGCTCTCACTTCAGAGTTAACCCTTTCAGGGAGCTCACCGCGAAGGGTGTCACGGGACTGTGTGGATGATGGGTCCTTTGGGCATAAGCTCCAGGAGGATGAGGACTTGGTTTTTCTTGCTCATCTCTGTGTCCCCACTGCTTAGAACTGGTCCTGGCACATGGGGTCTCCATGAATACTTGGAGAGCTCAAAACTCCCGATACTAGCACCTGCTGGGTGTTGGACCTCAGCTCTTTTTGCCTTCACGGGTTTGACTTGTTTGATAGGGGACTTGAGGAAACGGACCTTTGGAAGGATTTTTACCTGTTTTTAGTGTTTCATTCAATTTTTCTCTCTCTTTTCCTTTTTTCCCCCCTGCAGTGCTGGGGATGGAACCCAACGCCTTGTGCATGATAGGCAAGTGCTCTCTCAGTTTCCTGATCTGTAAATAGAGGAATAGTGCCCACCTCCTCCACTGCCTGGGAGTCACTGGAGGCTGAGACCAGCCAGCATATGTGAACGTGCTGTGTGAAGGCCTGGGACCGCAGAAGCGATGGTGTGTGTGAGCAGGGAGGGCATGCTGAGCCCTGCCCCAGGGCAGAGCATCTGAGGTTCACCCCTCCTAGAGAATTGGAAAGGAATCCTCAGGGATGGGCTCTCAGCCCTTTATAGGGCAGGTCCCCCTGCTCCACCCCCAGGTCTGCAAGTATTTTGGTATTAAAAAGAAACCCAGGGGCTGGGGATGTGGCTCAAGCAGTAGCGCGCTCGCCTGGCATGCGTGCGGCCCGGGTTCGATCCTCAGCACCACATACAAACAAAGATGTTGTGTCCGCCGAAAACTAAAAAAAATTAAATATTAAAATTCTCTCTCTCTCTCTCTGTCTGTCTCTCTCTCTCTTTAAAAAAAAAAAAAGAAACCCATATTTTATTGTGAAACCCTTAAATTAGCAAATCTCAGGCTGGGTGAAGTAGGCTTCTCAGGCAAACCACTTCCCTCATGTGCAAATGTCTGATGAAACAGTGCTTCATTTTTTTTTTCTTTCTACCAGCACTTACCACTGTCTGACACGAGAGAGCACATTTGCTTGCATGTTTGTGTATCGTTTGTGCACGAGGCCAGGGCTTCATTTTGTTGACTTCTCAATTCCCAGCTCCTGGAGCGGTTGCTGGCATGTAGCGGGTGCCCAGTAAATATTTGTGGGATGGATGTACAAATGAATGAACGAGCACTTGGCTGTGAAGTTTTTTGACTTTAGTCAAAAAGAGAGTGGTTTGGGGGTTCCTGAGACCCCTTTGGGAGCCTGCAAGGTCAAAACTATGTCCATAGTGATAGTCAACTGTTACTTGCCTTCTCCCTCTCATTCTCTCATGTGCAGATCTCTGTGAACTGGTATTTCCCAAGTAACCAATGCTTGATGACAAAGCTATGCAGGGTAAAAGGAGCCATTCAAAGTGCAGGGGACACCCTATAAGTATGTACAATTTTATTTGTCAATTAAAGAAAGAACAACAATCAAAAACCCCCAAAGTACAATAATGGATGCAAAGACCAGTGGATTTTTATACAACAACATGAAAAGTTCACGGACAGTTTCAGATTCCACATTGCAGCCAGCCATCCACTTGTACAGTTTTGGTGTAGCATCAAGAAAAATATCCACACTTATTGAAAAGCCTGTGAAGACACCCCTTTCCCAGCTGCTGTTGGTGTGAGTCCAGGGTTTCTTTACCACCTAAAAAACTGAATTGTAACATATCGAACGCAGAGGCTTGTCTCTCAAGCCAGATCTGAAAGAGACTTGCAAGAATTTAAAATCACGTCACCACTCTTCTCACATTTGTTTGTACTGGAAAATAGCATCACTTTTCATAAAATGATTATTTATGTTAACGAGCCATAGGTTTATTATAAGTGAAAGCTCTTTGGAGTCCTCAAAATTCTACAAGCATAAAGGGGCCCTGAAACCAAATTGTTCAAGACGGGCTGGTTAAGACGGAGCCTCGGGGACCGAAGTGATCTTGCAGCAGATCTTGTAGCAGATCATTCAGGAGTCTCTTCTAGGTGGTTGATCAGGTTTATTCATCATCCCTGATGTCAGGAGCTGTCTGTCTGAACGATTGATCTGTTTGCCTTCCTAGCCTCGTAGGTTTGGGTGAGTTGCACTCTCCGTGTGTCTTGTTGTCTTGTGTGTTTAAAGATTGGCCGGAGTGGCCTGGGGCTTGTGTGGTAAGAAAATTCGATGGTTTTCCTCCAGCTGTGACACTTTCCTATTTAATTCCTGGAACCTTCGCCATCTGTTAGCTTTGTTCACTCCTCTGAAAGAGATTGGTGAGAACTGCAGCAGCGAGAGTTGGTTTCAGGGAAGAGGCAAGCCAGGGTCGCCTGTGAGCAGGAAGGACCTCTGGATGTGGGGACCACTGCACCTTGCTGATACGTAAGTGGGGGCTCTTTGAGACCTGGGGCTGTTACGTTCATCCTGGGTCCCAGGCTTTCCCCAGCCTGTAGCCTGAAGTTTGGTGTCTTATCTTCACCAAGACGACAGCAGTGACCTCACCTGGGGTTCTGTCCTGGTGTTTATTGGGTAACTGAGGTGGTTGGCTTCAGGCCACCTGCCTCTCCCAGCTGACCAGTTAGTGCCAGAAGACACTGCATGTTTATTTTCGTGGCTCCTCTCCAGCTTCCTGCTGCTCTTCCCAGAGCAAGGGTGGTTTAAAAAAAGACTGCGTGCGTGTGCTTCCCCACTTTGAACGTCAAATGATGTTGAAATCTGTTTTTTTCGAACCTGAATGTGTTTCACATTATTGTGTCCCTGGGGAGCTGCACACTTTTGACAGAAAATGGTTAAAACTTGGGTTGAGCAAATTAAATGAACCAGTGTCTCTGATACACTGGAGCTTGTTGCCTGGCTCCATGATGATGGTGATGATGTTGATGATGATGTAATGCATTGTGGTGATGATCAACGTTGTTTCTCTTGAGTAATCTTGATAGATGATTTGTACAACTCACCTTATATCGTTTTTTTTTTTTTTTCCCCTGCAATTAAAATGTACTGTAGCTGGGCACGGTGGTGCACGCCTGTAATCCCAGCGAATTGGGAGGCTGAGGCAGGAGGATCTTGAGTTCCAAGTCAGCCTCAGCAATTTAGTGAGGCCCTAAGCAACTCAGCAGGACCCTGTCTCAAAATAAAAAGGGCTGGAGATGTGGCTCAGTGGTTAAGCAACCTTGGGTTCAATCCCCAGTACAAAACCTAAAACCCAAACCAAAAATACCAAAAAAACTCAAAACAACAATAACAGAAAAACATTGTGTTCTTCCTGTATGCCAGGCACAGTGCTGCGTTTCATTTGCTGGGATTAACAGGGTTAGAAATGCATGTGACAGTGGTTCCCAAACACTGGTCTGCAGACTGTTCCAGTGGTCCAGTTTTTGGGGTGGGGGTCCATGTTAAGAAGAGTGAAAAGGACACAGTACTGAGATTCTCACGGAGTTAACTATTACTCATTTCAAAGAATTATCCTTCAGTTAGAATAAGTCCTTACTGAAATTTTATTTATTTATATTTATATATATCAGGAGAATGCATTACAATTCTTACTACATATACAGAGCTCAATTTTTCAGGGGGAAAGTATATCCTTTTGTGAAACAAGAATGATGATGGGTGGGAAGGTAAAAAGTTGTGAGCCCTGTATTGATCCTTAACATTTTGGTATGTGTGATGTTTGAAAATGCAGTAGACTGTGAAATCCCAAACACTGGTAGATAAAAATCAAAAAGCAGAGCTAGATGGGATCTCAGGAATCAGTCAAGGCACACCACCTTCCTTTTACGGTTTAAGTACCTGAGACTCAGAGATGGCATGTGACTTGCCCAAGGTCACCCAGCAAATTGGAGGTCAGTCAGGGCTGAAATCCAGACAGGATGGTTATAGGCACCAGTTTTTTGAGTTAGCTACACCTGTGCTTAAATCCTCTCTCACTTGAGCTGAGGTCTTATCTGGTGTACCTATGCAAGTGGTTCACAGGATCCTTTAATGAGATGACTTGGCTTAGGAGAAATTTTGGCTCAAGATCAAAGGAAACCCTCTTCTCTTTGCCTGTCCCCCTCCTCCATTAACACATAGGTCCTTGTGATAAGTCAGTGAGGGACAGCAGCCAGAGGGTTTTATTTTTAGCAAAGACTCTGCATTTACTACTTATGATTCTGAGTAATCTGAGTTGTTTCTTGGGCTGTTCCTCAGCCCTCTCTTAGGGCTCTTGTTCTTAACTGCTGAATGGTTTCAAAGATCTGAAACCCTTGCCTCCCTGTCCCCAGCCCCAGGCACAGGTCTAAGGAGGATAGAGTAAGAAAGGCTTTGCTCAGACTCAAGTGCTGTTTATGCAGCTTGTCACTCTTCTCTTTCTTGAGATGACCTGCCTGCCTTTTGGGACCTAAGATGATTGACAGTGATAACATTCAATTATAGCATTTTCACTCTCATCTGGGGCACCCGGCAACAGCCTTTTAACAGAGATATCACAGAGTAGCAAGCATGCAGAAATTCTCATGACGTACCATCAAATTTTAAGACCAAAGAACATTCCGTGCTCCCTCTTGAAGCCTTATAATAACTGACATAAATTACCTTGTGGGAATGGAATGGTCCTGGCGGACCGTGCTTTCCTGGTGACAGTGTGGTGACTCCATCTGTTCACAGATGAAGGAAACATGGTGACTTGGCAAATGGTCCCAAATGCCCCTGGCTTGTTGCCATAGGATTGTCCTCGAGACCAGGGCACAGTGATGTGTGAAAAATGACTGTCTTTGTTCTTCGTGTCCAGTGGCCCTTCCCAGGCGGTGGTCGACACCACTGGGATTCTGGACCCTGGCCAGGTTCTTCTACCTGTTATTTAGCTATTGGTTTTGAAGGATGGGTGAATTAGATTCCCATCATGGGCCTATTTGTGCACCAAGATGGCCCCCTTCTCCTTTGCCCCAGGTGAAGGCCAGGAGTCGTGTGTGGATTCTATGCTGGGGCTTGTTGTGCTCGGCTCTGGGTGGTGTTAGCGAGGCAGTGTCTATCCCGGCATGTCATATTAAGAAAATTTAAGTTGCACCAGCTGAGTCAAGTCAGCTGACAAACTTTGCTTTAGAACTCTGCGAGGAGTTCATCCTCTATCGTCTACCCAGTTAGCACACTTCTCTCTCGTAATTTCAGCGTGTGACACCATTTGTCATCGCTGGTCAGAGTGTCATGTGGCTGGGAGGGCCATCTGCCTGCTACGGTTGAGAACCACTTTGAACGTTTTTATTTTGGCTGTTTATCGTGCCCAAATGTGTATTACATGGAATTAAATACTATCTCATTTGTTTTTGTTGTGAAAGGAAGCTGTATCCTGTGTTAAAAACACATTAAAAATTTTTCCTGCCACCTACCACCGGAAGACACCATTGTTAGTGATTTAGCCTGTGTCTTTTTAAAAAACGTGCTCAAGAATTGATGTCATACTGTCCGTAGACAAAATTTAGGTGGAGTGGATGCATACTTCATTCCAAGGGTGGTTGTAAGATCGTGTGTGTAGGATGCTTAGCACGGTGCTTGGCACCTAGCGATGTTCAGAGGAGGTGACAGGAGTCTTTCTGTGGGCTCAGAGGCAGAGCACCTTGCTCCAGGCCCCAAGCCAGGCAGTGGAGTGCAGCCTAACTCCAAAGCAGTGTCACGAGGATTTAATAAAGTAGCCAACATCAGGCCCTTAGGGCAGTGCTGCCTTCTATCAGCTCACAGTAAATGTGACTGTTATCATTCAGGAGGAATGTGGGGAAACACCTTTTTCTACAAAGTGAGTGTTTTATCCTCTCCCTCTACCCCTCTAGTCTGAGTGGATCAGGGACACTCTCTTTAATTTCTGATATGACCTGTGGGCCCCTGTCAGCCTGGAAATGGCCTGGAGGCAGACACAGGATTTCGTCTCCCCTGCGCAGCCCCAGATGCTTTACGCCTTCTCCTTCCTGGTGCACCTCTTCGCTCTCACAGCCACTTGCTCCCCAAGCCTCAGGGTGGCAGTAAGAGTGGTCTCTCCTTCCCAGACCTCCAGACCACCTGCCCTTTCTTAAAGCTCCTGCACCCAACATTGCCTTGTCCCCTCAACCTTACCAAGGACGTGGCTCTGGTGTCATGTTCCTGGCCAGAGCAGAGCCCTCTGGCCCTCGGTAGTCAGATCTGCACATCTGGGTGGCCCGAGTGTCTCCATTGCCCTCCTAGACCAGAAGTGGGCACGCCGGCTTCACAGGCCATTTTCCTGTGCCCTGGAATATACTGCTGCCCCAGCTCTCAGACTGGCTTGTGTGGCCAGGAATGACCTTTGTCTTTTCCCGAGAGGGTGAGGTCTTGGGTGCTGGTCTTCCGGTTTCCTCCTGGATCTGTTGGCCAGCTGGTCCTTTCTGCCCAGGCATGTGGCCAGTGCCCTCCATTTTTGAGCCATTTAGGCTAAGTCCTGTTGTGCTTCCCACGGTGGAGGAGGACACGGCCTGCCCACTGGAGTGGGCCAGGCTCTGGGCTGGTGCAGGACTTCCCATCCAAGGCTGCTTATCACTTGCATTCCAGACAGCGCAGACAAGGGCTTTTACCTGTCTGCCCGGGGGTTCCTCAGTCTGCATGCAGGCCTTGCCCTCTGTGATCAAGGCCATCAAGGCCGTGGGCAAGCGGCCTCCCGGGAAGGGAGGGCCTGTGTCAGGCACTTAGCTCCTGGAGCTGCCACATCTAGTTGCATGGCCTTGGGTGATTCCCTTTTTATGTTTGCACCTCACACTCTCGACTTGTAGAATGCAGCTAATAGCATCCCACATTTCACAGGAATGCAACTGGGATTGCTGGAAATGTTGGGGAAAAAAATCGCTGGACATACGGGCAGAGCTTTGTAAAAGTGTGCCGCTGTCCTAACGTTATTCTCATTACTGTCATAAATTTGCATTTTTTTGTTACTTCCCTGTGAGGAGTTAAGTGTGTGTATTTGTATTTAAAAGATTAGCCTCCGACATAAAACTCATTGGAAACCGCAGGGCAGGATGGGTCTTGTTTGGTTAGTGGTGGTGGGTGACGGGGGAGAAGTCACATACCCAGCTGTTCTCACCCTTGCTGTCTTCTTTAAGGCAGGTCTGGACTGGCTTCCTCCAAGTGAAAAACAGTAGTTGTTTATGTGACAACTTTTCCCTTTCTGCTCTGGATTTGACCTTTTGTTCCTTCAGGTGATTGTAAAATTTCTCAAGATCACCTGCTTCCTCGGGATTGGTGTCAAGACAGGACAAAGCAAACCAATTCAAGGGAAGTCGACTTTTGGGAAGTAGCTTCCAAGAAGTACTGATTTTTTTTTTTTTTTTTGTACTGGGGATTGAACCCAGGGGCACTTAAGAACAGAGCCACATCCCCAGCCCTTTTTATTTTGCATTTTGAGACAGGGTCTCCCTAAGTTGCTTAGGGCCTTGCTGAGTTGCCGAGGCTGGCATTGAACTTGTGATCCTTGGGCTTCAGCCTCCTGAGCCCCTGGGATTACAGGCAGAACTACTGATCTTAACTTATTCCAAGTTGTCATGGCTGTCGTTTCTGTCCCTTCCCCACTGGAAGCTTGTTTTCTGGGCCCAGAGGAGGCAGCATCGGCTGGGGGTTGGGCTGGGGCCTGGGGCATGGCTGCTCTGGGGGGTAGGGTTGAGTCTCCCTGTGAAGCCCGTTCGTAGTCTGTAGTGTTTGGCAACAGAACTCCTGGTTTCTGAATTCCCCTGGGTGCTGTCCAGAAATGCAGGTGCTTCTAGCCGTGAGACAGCGAGGCTGTTGCCAGACTGATAAGGTTGGCGACTTGCTTCTGAAAAGTGTTCTTAAATATGTACTTTCACAGAGAGAAAAGAATTTGTGTCACGTTTCAAGAGTCTCTGGTAGGCGAGGGGGCAGTATGTGCCATCTCACAGGATCTTTGAATGATTCTGTGAAATTTGAAGGCAGGCCTGACAAATCTCATTTTATAGACAGAAGAGCAGTGGCCCAACCAAGGCGAGGGATGGAACCCCAGGGATGGAACAGGTAGTTAGATCCAGGACCAGAATGCAGGTCTCTAGATGTACAGGTATTCTTTCTTTGTCCTTAGATCAGTTGTAGAGTAGGAGAGTGGCCTGTGACCATGGTGGCCTCTAGTGCTGTTTCCACGTGACCCAGCCTGCTGACTGGCCGACACATCCCAGCTCCTCCTAGAGTCTAGGTTCTCAGTACCTCCCCACCCTGACTCTGCACCCAAGCTTCTGGTAGCCTGTTTATGCACCCATCCCTTTCCCTCCTAGCTAAGGGCACCTGCGGTGGCTGTTTGGAGAGAGCCACGGATTTGCTTAACTTTGACAAGAAGCCAACCATTTGTGAGCTTATTAGTAATACCTCATGGGCAGTATTTCTCCTGACGGATGGCCACTCACTTGTCTGTTGCTTCCTTGTTGGCCAAGAATCATTTCTCTGGAAACTAATGATTAGTTGCAAATTGCATAAAACAAGAAGCTTTTTCTCGGGTGCCCATGTGTGCTCATGGATCAGTTTCTCAGGATCTTCTTTAAATGACAGAGCAAGTTATGGTTGAGAGTCTGGCACCTTTCATCTATGCATCTAGCCTACAGGTATTTATTGGGCACCTACTGTGTGCTAGGCACTCAGAAGGGAGCAAAGAGAGTGATAAGGCATGCTCTTTAATAGATACTGTAATTGCAGAAATGAGGCGAACAGATACCCACAGGTGGGTGCAAAGCAGAGCACTGGGCATGGCGCAGGGAGCACTGGCCAAGATGGGGGAGGAGGTCTGGGTTTTGTTTCCTGCCTCCCACCTGGCAGTGCTACCTTGGGCCGGTCACCTGGTTTCTCTAGTTCCTCGCCTGTGGAATTGGAGCAGTGCCTGGTGTCTAGAAATCAAATAATCTCCTGATAAAAGTTAGCTGGTATCATTGTCTTTGATGATGATGACGACAACAGTGGATAATGTCAGTGGATTACAAATTGGCATGTAATATGCGATGATTGGAGAGGATAGAGGGGTGAGTACTGTGATAATGCAGACACCTGTGAATCCACAGCCTGATCATTCCACCTATCTGTGCTATGCTGCTTCTGTAGCCTGTTAAGTGCCCACCTCAGCCAGACCACCACTATCCTGATGTTACTAGGTCTCAACATTAAGTAGCTTTTAGTATATCTGTGCATGGCTCCAGGTCACCTACTGACCTTATAGTGTATTAAGGTGAGGTCACATGGTTCTTGATGACTTGTTTTTTTGTCACTCAGTATCAGCTTTCTAATATCCATCCATCTTGTAGCGTTGAAGTGGTTTATTCATTTTTATTGATGTGAACCATTAATTGGTATGATATCCTATAGTTTATTAATTTTCCTGAGTGGTGGACATTTGGCTTTTCCTACCTGTTGGGCTGTTGCAGATGCACATGTCTCCTGGTGTGCGTGGAATGAGAGTTGGTGCACGTGTGTGTGTGTGTGTGTGTGTGTGTGTGTGGTAGAGCACCCAAAATCTATTCTCTAGAACACAGTGCACCCTTATTAACTATAGGACCTATACTGTGCATTGCCCTCTAGACGTATTCCTCCCACATAGCTGCAAGTGTGTACCCTCTGATCTGTGTGACCCCCACCCCCTGCTCTCCCTCACGCCTTAGGACTTGCAGCTCTGCTGTTACAGTGAAGTTGACTTATGCTTAGATTCCACGTCCAGCTATACATTGCATAATGATGGACCGCAGCCCCAAAGTTTATAATGAACTACAAAATTCATGTTGCCTTGTGACATTGAAATTGTCATAGTTTTTTTCCCAGTGCAGTCTTCACAAATTTGTGGTGATCCTGGTATAAAACATACTGTACTGCTAGTAACATATGGTACATATAATTACATAGAGTACATACTACTTTGATAATGCTAATAAACTATTATGTTACTGGTTCATGTATCTACTTATATACCTTTTATTACTTATTTAGTTAGTTATTTATTTTATAGTATTGGGGATTGAACTCTGGGACGCTTAACCACTGGGCAACATCCCCAGTCCTTTTTAGTTTGTATTTCGAGACAGGGTCTCACTGAGTTGCTTAGTGCCTTACTGAGTTGCTGAGGCTGACCCTGATCTTCCTGTCTCAGCCTCCCAAGATGCTGGGATCATAGGCATGTATCATAAAGCCAGGCATTTATACTGATGTTAGAGTATGCTTCTCCTTATTAAAAAAAAAAAAAAGTTTTCTTTTTCTTTTTTTTGGTACCAGAGATTGAACCCAGGGGCACTTAACCACTGAGCCACATCCCCAGCCTTTTATATTTTATTTAGAGACAATCTCAGGGAGTTGCTTAGAGCCTTGCTAAGTTGCTGAGGCTAGCTTTGTACTTGCAGTCTTCCTGTCTCAGCCTCCTGAGCTGCTGAGATTCCATGTGTGTGCCACCATGCCCAGCTTAAAAAAAAGTTTTTTGCCACCATGCCTGGCTTAAAAAAATTTTTTTCTGTAAAACAGTTGCCATGTTATGCTGGCAGCAGCCTCATACGAGTCTCGTGGTAACCATGTCTCCTGATTGCATGAAGAGGCCACATTGAGTGACGGACCTGTTAGGTTGGTGTAAGTTCACTCCATGATGTTTGCACAGTGATGACTTTGACTAACCCAGTTCTCAGAAAGTACCCCCACGTTAAGTGATGAATAACTGTGTGAGTGAGATCATGAGTTTTTTTTTTTTTTTGGTCTGGCTTATTTCACTTAATGTATTGCCTTCTAGGTTCAAAAGTCGTTACAAAAGGCAGAATCTACTGCTTTTCTGAGGCAGAAGAATATTGTGGATATGTATGTTGAGGTGTATATCTGTCTCAGCATTTCTTATCCAGTCATCCATGGACCAGCAGTCAGGTTGTTCTCCTCTCTTAGCTGTGGTGAAGGTGCCACAGTGGGACATGGTTGGTGGCCATTATCGAGCGAAGGAAGTTCTTTTCTAGTCTAAGTTTGCTAAGGGTTTTTCATGGATGACTGTTGAATATCCCCAAATGCTTTTTCTATACCCACTGAGGTGACTTGGTAGGTTTTACCTTTAATTTAATAACATAATAAATGGCATATATTTTCTATTTACAAATCATACTTTTGTTCCTATGGTAAATCAATTTGGTTGTGATACTGCTTAATTTGCCTTTTTGTCACTGTGACGTAACCTGACAAGAACAACTTGAGGAGCAGAAATATTTTGGACTCATGGTTTCAGAGGTTCAGTCCATGGTCAGTCAAGTCTATTGCTCTGGGCCTGGGGTGGGGCAGAACATCATGGTGGAAGGGCATGGTGGAAGAACACTGCTTAGCTCATGGCAGGTGGAAGTGGAGTCCTGGGAGCAGGGGAGAGAGAAAGAAGGCGGCCTGGGACAGATATAGTCCAGGACTACGCCCCCAGCAACCTGTGTCTTCCAGCCATGTCCCACTTGCCTACATTTACCACCCAGTAGTCCACCCAAATTGGTAATCCATCAAGTGGATTAATCCACTGGTGAAGTTGCAACTCTCACAATCCAGTCTTTTCACCTCTGAACACTGCGTTTCCTTATGCATGAGCCCTTTGGAGGATAATCTTAGATCCAGACCTTAACAGATATTGTTTTTATACATTGATAGATTAATTTTGTTTGGAATGCGTGCATCTGTGATCATGTATATGGTTGGCCTGTAACTTTCCTTTTTCATTTTGTACTTGCTTGTCTTGGTATCAAGGTTATATTGGCTTCCTAGGGTGAGGAAATGCTCATCGTTTAAAAAAATAATCCTTTAGTACAGTTTGTCTAAGATTAGAGTGTAGATGAGTAACAAAAGCCTGTCTGAAGGAAATGCTTTGTGATGTGTTTCAGGACTTTCATTAAATGTTTGGTTAAAAATTTTTTTTATATTTCTTTTTTATATTATTTAAAAGTTTTACCCTTGGCAGCTGTCCACATGCTCCTTTGACTTCCAGCCTCGCCAGTTTTCGTGACATCATTATGAATAAAGTCTCTGCTCTCTGTTTGGTGGAGATGAATTGTTAACCTTGTGCCATTTGCAGGTTTACATCTATGCAAATCAGACTTTTATTGATTTAGTGCAGTCCAATGAGATGCAGAGATGGATGGAATGACTTTAGGTTTTGTGTTTTCCCGAGTTGTTTTTTAAAAATAGACTCCATACTCTGTAAAAAGGCACATGTTATAAACTTGTAGTTTTAAAATAAAGGCTTATTAATAATGTTGTCTGATTTTATGTGGGTTTCTCATAACATTTAATTTATCAGGAGGATTTTGCTATTCTAGCATAAAAATGGGAAGCCACTGGTTGCTAATGGCTTCTGCAGCCCTGACGATCCATGATGAAGTGTGCTTTGATTATGTGTCAAGGTGAGTGGGGCGGACCTTTGACAGGCTTGTGGTTGGAGAGAGCCCAGCATTAACTGCTGACCTTGCCATCCCCAGCGAGCAGGTGTTGAATGAGCTCGGTTCCTTCTCAGCCCTTCTTTTTCCCTGGTGGGTCATTGGCTCCTGAGTAAGATAGATGCATGCAATGGAGGAGCTGTTAATAGCATTTACTCTGTCTTAATCCTTTTTAATCCCATTCATATTTCAGCGTCTGAAACTTGGCAGGATGTCAGAAGCTATAGTGCGCGCAGGGAAATTTTTCTTTGAACAGCAGGGACCAAGTTAAAAAAAAAAATCCCTCTTATCTAATTTGTTAAAACATGCAAGAGTAGAAAATTCCCTCTTTCATCACCAAGAGATCTTGCTGGAGCTTCTTATTATCTTTAACAAATGGCAATAATCAATATGAAGCTTACCGAGTACCCTAATGAGATACTTGTGGCATAAGCTTACTGAGATGGCTTTGACAGAGGCTGTTGTTTGAAATCAGTGTCATCTGTGTTAAACCTGTTGGGAATTTGGACCAGCATTAGTGGCTGCTCAAACGTGTCAGCCCAACCTTATGATTAACTGGACCTGGAGAATCCTAGTGCTGGGCAGACCTAGATCCTGATCTCTACTGAGATATCTGTCAGACCTGAGATTGGGTGAGCTTTTTGCTGTGTTTACTGTGATGGGTGTATTTGAAGTCCTTTTGTGGCCTTTATGGATATTTTTGGTCTATGGGAGTTCTTTGTAATAAAGCCGCTTCCAAATGCTAGATTTTGGATTAGACTTTGGGCCAGATTCAGGGTAACGAGAGAATGCTTGCCCAAGAACATGCTGTCTTCCACTTCCTGGCCTTCCTCTTCTGAGTTCTGGCCTTTCTTGGGCAGAGATGGGTCTTGTCTGGAGGGAAGACCCTTTCTGCCACTTGAATTCTTGCCCAGCCCTGGGGTATGAGGGCTGGGCCGGGGGCGGGGGGGAGGGCAGGCCATTGTGGGAGAAAGGCTGAGAGCTCCTGGAGGAGCATTTAGGGTTTGAATCAGTTGTGTCTTTAAAAAAAATTTACCCATTTTGGACTTGTCTGTGGAAGCAATTAGGGAGATCACAGGACCGTTTCTGATTCCTGATTCTGTACAGTGTCTATTCAGAAAAATAGAAAACAGTCAACTGGAACAGGGGATTATTTGAGCACACACAGAGTCCTGTTGTCTCAGCAGCATGCCCTCAGACAATTTGCCTTTTAGTGAAGTTTAAGCCCATGAAAGGAAATAAAAAGTGTTTTATTAGATGGCAAAGAAAGATGGACTGGACTTAGGAGACTTTGAGAATTCTAGCTTTTTCTTTGTTAATGCAAACTTTGGAAGAGAGTGACTCTTTCTATAATGCAATTTATTTGCACAATGAGGTAATTATTGTTAATAGCTAATAATTATCTTCAACTGGGTAAAATACCATTGAGCTTGAGAGAGAAAGAGAATCTTTTTCCAGAGTTAGCTATTGCTACTTCTGAAGAAGAGTCTACCTCGTGGATGTAACTACCTAACATTTATTAAGCCGTCTACTTTGCCAGAGCTCTCGGGGGGCACAGCTGTGGGGGGTCAGGCAGCAGCATTTCTCCTGTGGATATGTGCAGACTGAAGCTTCAGGATCATCAGTGACTCACCCAGTGTCCTTCAACTACTAAATGGTGGGGCAGAGATCTTAATCCAGCAGTGACTTCCACAATCATACAATCTTTTTTTCTGTAAAATGCTGACTTGTTTAATTTAGCACAGTTCATTGCAGTTAACAGACTATGTGTACTTCCGTCGTGCATTTTAAGTGTTGATTTTGTTTCCTGAAAGCACACAAAGCCAAGCCAGGGGTCCACGAATGTGACCAGTAATGTGCTGGGTGGACAGATGGTGCCAGTCAATGGGCAGGAACAGGATTTACTACGCGCTGAGAGGTGGAGGATGGGTCTTCCTGACCTTGATAGGAAAAACATTTCAAGTTCTTGTTCGGTAGGGAAAATCACTCTTAGCCCAAATTCGCAACTAGGCCGACGGGATTACTTTCTAAGATGTGTTGGATTACTGGATTTGTCGCAGGGAGAACTGGAAGAAGCTGTCAGAAGTTTACAGGGCGCCTGAAGGGAGCATTCTCTTTGGCCTGGTTCTCTACCCAGATTAGTCTGGTTCTTGCCCAGTGAGAACCTGCTGGGCAGGTGGCCTGGGTTCCAGGAAACCGGGCCCTTCCTTGTTGAAAAACCATTAGAGGTTATTTCAGTCTATTGGTTGAACAACTCCCAACCCTTCTCCTAGGGTGTTCGGGACCTTTCTGGAGGCTTCTGGGTTGTGGCTGCTGCAGTCAGAGGGGACCCTGGGCTACAGCGTCCTTTCTCCTAAAGTACCAGTGGATCTCACGCTTCAGGGTCACTTAGAGAGCACCAACGTCCAGACCAGTGGAGGTAGGACAGGGCTGGGCCTTTGCATTTCTTACCAAGTTCCCAGATAGTTCTGAACCTGCCAGAGTCCGAGAACCCCTTTTTGTGCTTTCTGGACAGTCTATCCCTTCCCCACCCTCGGCTCCTTTGCGCTCTGTTCTTCCCCACGGCCCAATTCCAGCTGGCTTTCACGCTGCCCGCCCTCTCCCCTGTCATCCTTTCATCCCGCATCCTGCTCAGCCCGTCCAGCCGCCTGTCAGCCAGTCAGTGGACAGCCACAGTGCCTCGTGCTCCAGGTGAGCGCCAGGTGCGGAGCAGACCCACAGAGGAGCGCGCTGGCTCCGCTGGGGAGGGATTTCCGTGAGTTATCCTGGCAGGGAAGGAGCCAGAGTCAAGTAAAGAAAGGAGGGAGTGAGAAGGTCTGGCTTTCTAGGTGGCAGGAGCAGCAGTGGCCAGAGTAGGGGATGACCGCGGGTGGTTCAGGGCCCCTGAGGTGTGTGTGCGCACGGAAAAGCCTGCGTGCAACAGGAATGCCGCTTTCATGACTCACCCTTTCCTTTACAGAAGCCCTGAGTACCTCTGTTTAAAAAAAAAAAGGCGTGTATATTGAAAAATTATGAAGATGACAAAGGAGAGACATAAAGCAGTGGAATATAAAACACTGGTGTTCACGCCAAATTAAAAAATTAAATTTAATGGTTCCACCTAAAATGAGATAAAAGTCTTTCTCTCTCTTGCTGGCCTTTAAAAAGCAATTTGGGACGAGGAGAGTTTCATTCTTGCCCTCCAGTGATCCGAGGGCCTGGCAGAGCCACGACAGTAAATGGGGGATGAATGAATGAGCTTCAGACCCAGGTGTGTGGGACAAATCACTCTTAGCTTTCTGCGCCTGTTTCCTCAACTGTAAATAGAGGCAGGTGGGTTTAGATCATCCCTAAGATTTTATCCTACTGTGTGACTGGTCACATGCATCATTGATTGCCCTTGAGGCCTTGAAGTTCACACACTCAGCTATGCCCATGAAAGCCCAGGCCAGCTGTCTCAGACCCCAGAGATCCCGGTGAAAGTCCTCTGACCTGCCTGTGCTGAATGAGCCCAGAACAGGGAAGGCGACGGGCTAGGCGTCGGTGGATAGGAAGAGCAACCGATTTTACCCTGGCAGAGCTTGTACTATAACCAGAGAGAGGAGGTGGGCATGTGGTCAAATAGATTGGTGCATGCTGAGTGCTCCCAGAGAGGGTCAGCTGCATGCACAGGATGCCACGGGGCTGCTCTGAGAAGGCATCTCCGTGGCCCCATGCTGTTCTGATCACCAGGTATCCTCTGTTGACGATGGACTCACATTTCAAATTATTTTAATCTCCCAAATACCCTGCATTCATTAAGAAAGACTTTGTTCCATCCCATGTCTTATCAGCCAAAGATTTCCAGTTGGAACTTCATTCTAGCCTTGAGAGATCTGTGTGCTTTCCAAAACTGAGTTGATTGAAATCCAGCCCAAAGCAGAGAGACAATGGTAATAATAATAGAGTTGTCCTCTCTTGAACATTGCCTTGTCCCTGATACCATTCCATTTAAATCTCGAAAGTGTTTGAGGAGGGTCTGATCATAATTCTTATTTTTAGATGAGAAAATTGAGATTTAGCTCAGTGCTGAAACTGGTAATTGTCAGAACCAGGACGTGGAGCTAGGATCCGACCACAAGGCCCATACTTGTGGGTTCTGTCCAGGGTAAATATGTGATTTAGGGCAGGGTCAGCAAACTATAGCCTGTGTGCCAGTTTCAATCACTGCTTATTATTGGATGGGCTGTGAGCTAAGAATGGCTTTCACATTTTTAAGTGGTTGAAAAACAATCAAAGAATAATATTTTGTGACACATGAAAATCACATGAAATGCAAATTTAATGCTTGTTAATAAAATTGTATAGGGACACAACCATGGGCATTAGTATATTGTAGGTGGCTGACTTCACTACACTGGCAGTATTTTTCTTTTTCTTTTTTTTTTTTGAGTAGTATTGGATTGAGTCCAGGGGGCACTTACTAGTGAGCTACATCCTCAGCCATTTTTATTTATTTATTTTTATTATGAGACAGGGTCTCACTTAGTTGCCAGGCTGGTCTTGGGTTTGCAGCCTACCTGCCTCAGTCTCCTGAGTTGCTGGGATCCGGGGTATGTGCCACCATGCCCAGCTACACACTGGCAGAGTTGTACAACCTGCAGGGCCTGAAGTATTTACTGCCTGGCCTTTTACAGAAGAAGTTTGTTGACCCTTCAATTTAGGACATTCATTAGGCTTGATGAGATGTTGAGAATCACCTGTCACCTCCTATCACCATCTTCTCTGTGGGCCAGCTCTGCTGCACCAGCTCTCCAATAATTTATTTGACGACTCTGTCTTCTTTTCACTGCTTGGATGTTAAATAAAAAAGTGTCTACTGGGTGATGTTTATGGCTTGACAGCATCTGCTGTGATAACTATGTGGCTTTCCTGTGAAACCTGTGTTTGGGGGCTGTTAGGTTGCTGATTGGAGAACTGTCGTGTGGATGTTCTGGTGATGTGCTGTGCATTGGATGGCTGACTTTCTACTGCCCCCTGCCCCCAGACTTTGAGCCCACTGTGAGACTATCCTGGCACATGGGGAGAAGGGCACCAAGGTCTTGGGCGCTCAGCTAACCTTGGCAGACCCTGCTGGCAGGTGTGGGGAGCGGGGCTGGTGGTGGCTTTTCGGGAAGCAGTGTGTTCCTGGCTGATGCAGCCTGGCCTCCCTGGGGGCTTGGTGCAACTCTGGCTGTGATGGGCAGTGAGACCCGAGAAGTGGCCAGCGAGGATTGTAACCCCAGGTCCCCTCGGCATGCAAGAGAACCCGGAATGCCCACTCGCTCTCCCCTGCTGTGCAGGCTCCTGTGTTGGCAGATTCTCCTCCTGTCCTGCTCTTCTCAGTCTTGTGAGATGGCTCACTCCTCTTCTGCTCCATTACTCCACCCTCCTCCTCTAGGCCCTGCTGGAGGTGATAATTATCATAATAGCTAATATTGATTGTGCACCCTCTGTATGCTGAGTTCTTCACGTGGATTTTATGATTGAAGACTTGTCACAATAGTCGTATGAGGTAAATACTGTTTATACCATGAGAAGTGGGGGGGGCGGGGGGACTGACTTTTTTAAAGAGCCGTTTTAGGTTCACAACAAAATTAAGAGGAAGTTACGGATGTACCCCACATATCCCTGCTGTTTTCTTGTAGTTATGAAAATTATCAAATGTACAAAAATCAACTTCCAAACACCCACCTCTCAGGCTCAGTCCTTTTCAGATATTTCACCCTGCCCTTGCTCCAGCTAGATGGTATTGTTGATAATTGTTGAAAGTGGTTAAGTAGACTCCCCAGTGTGTCCTCTGTAATTCCTGTGCTCGATGGCTGGCAGTGCCAGGTCGACTCCCTCATATGGATGTCTGCTGCCATTTATAGAGCCCCTACTCCATACTGCTTAATTCCTACATGGATCCTGCAGAGTAGACCATAACTTACAAGCTGTCTTAGTCTGTTTTCTGGTGCTATTACAGAATGTCAGAGACTGGGTAATTTATAAAGGAAAGAGGTTGATTTTGGCTCATGGTTTTGTAAGTCTAGGACCACATCTGCTGAGGGCCTCATGTTGTCTTAATTCATGGGGGAAGCAGAAGGGCAACCTGCTTTCATGGTAACCAGACCAGTCCCCTGAGAGCAAGGACTCTTCGCTTGAGAAAGGCATTGATCCACTCATGAGGGCGCTGCCCCCTTGACCCAAACACCTTGCATCACGCCCCACCTTTCAACACTGCTGCATGGAGGGTGTAAGTCTCAGTGGGAACTTGGTGGGGACACACTGTTCTTAAACATGGCACAGGTGGAGTAACTCATGAAGTTAGGTCATTGGCCTTCGGACTCTTTGCTAATTAAGGTGTTGGTGCCAGGATTCAGACCTAACTCCAAGTCCTGCTGATTTTTCTACCCTACCCCACCTTGTCTCAGTCCTCTCAGTTCAGAATAGCAGGGTCAGTGGGTGGTGGCTTGGCGTACGATGGTGGCTATTGGCTGTTTTTACTCTAAGGGTGCTGGACAGGGCAGGAGGGAAGGGGACTGGTGGGATATATGGAGCAGTTTTATTAGATTCAGGGGATGGAATTAAAGTCTTCGACTAGAAGATCTGAACTCTCTGCCTTGCGTTTTGATTTTGGGAGGTTTGGACCTAGCATTGGTGGCGAGGAGTGGGGAGGCAGTGGGAATTTGGGGGCAGTCGAATGTACATTTAATATTCCCTTTGTGCTCATTCTTCACAGCTGACATTGGCTAGAAGTCTCTTCCTAAGAGAGAACCCGAGAAAGTAAACAGTCTGTTAATGATTGTGATCCGGCTGTTGTGGCTACAAGGTACACTTCAATCAAAGGTCACCAACTCAGATGTCTTCAGGGCCAATTGGGAACATAAATAAATGGATTGGGCCAAATTGTGAAAAGTCACATGCCTCTCAGGCCTTAGTGTGGTGGAGAAAACCCACAGTGTGGGTGCCACGTTGCTTGGCAACTGCCATTTGTCCTCAGCGTTGGGGTGACAGTATCTGGGAGAGACTGTGAACACCAAGCACTCCCCCCTCCCCAAAGGGGATTGACAGTCAGATCCAATTAATAGCTTGAACGTGGCCAGATAAGAAAACCAAATCCTTTTTTAAAAAAAATTTTATTTGAGAAGCTGAAAATCAGGATTTAAAAACTGCTAAGTCTCCCTGTTTTTTTCAATACTTAAGATTTTAAGAAACATCACGGGTCAAACAAAAGATGCCAGTGGGCTAGACTCAGACGACAGAGCCCTGATTTAGCACCCCCAGACCTGTTATCTGAGGTGGAGAAGAGGTTCAGACCCTCTGGCCTCTGTGTACGAGGACTGAGCCCTGAGGAGCGCTCTGGGATCTGGGCTTCAGGCTCAGCGCTGGTCTGGTGGAGCTGCTGAACCCCACGGGGGCTTACTTTCGCCTTCAGTTGTCCAAGGGAAGGTAGGCCGCTTGTGTTCTTGAGGTCCCTCGGGAAATCCATAAATGTTGATTTGAGTTTCATTTAATATCCGCCCCACACCCTTTGATTGTGTTTAAAATTATAATGAAAATACTTGTCCCCATATCTCTTCCACCAAGTCTGCGTACCGCCAAGGCTCTCAGCATTTTAACTTGGTTACATTCAAAATAAGAGCAGGGCCACTTGAACTTGGAAGAGGCTGCTTTCATTGAAGAATACACACACACACACATGCATACACACACAGGTTTACATTCATACATACATAGATCAAATATGAAATGTGGAATTCTAAATCTATATGTGGTTCTTCATAAGATTCTTAAAAAATAGTTCTGCTGCTAAAAATACCCATGGAAACTTTTGGCCTGGGATTTCATCACCCTCAGCTCTAAATCTCAAAGAGTTCACATAGTCTCACCAAAATAGTGCCTCTGGTGACTCTCATCTCAGTGCCTTTGGTAGAGTCCCTCATGCCTCCAATTGGCCCAGGTGGGGGCGAGGGCTGTGCAGGGTGCCTGGTCCTCCTCCCTTTCACCGAAGCCTCATGTGGTGTTTTGGAGCACAGAACTGTGGGTTGTGCTCTCTCTTCTCCACCCTTCCTTCTGGCTGACAGCAACAAGTTCAGTCTCTTACTTGCCAACGAGGCACAGTAAGCCGGCCATGATCATCTTGCTTTGCCTGCCATCTTGTGCCCTGGGTACCATTTGCCACGCTGCCTGCTGGCTTACCCATCCCCTGCCTTTTGGACTCTAAGGTGGAAGCAGATGCCGGGGGCTCAGGCCACCCCACAACGCCACACCTGCCTGTGGGAAGTGTTTGCAGAGATGTTTGTTGCCTGGCTTCTGGGTTTGGAGGGAGGGCCCAGGGCCCACCCAATCTGCCATTTTCACGATCAATGATTTGCTTTAGGGGCCTTTTTTATTTTAGGGAGCCGTTGGGTGATTTTCACATGGGAGATAAATGAGGACTAGGGAGAATGATGGTCTTTCAGAAATGAAATCTTTGCATGCTCCAAATCCCATAAAATGCTATTTGATTTTAAACATTGCTTGAAGCGGTTCACATTTTGGTTAATTACGTCAGTGAGTAAAAATAACTATTGTCATATGGTGTGTGGGCTTGGTTTTAGAAGGATAAAGAGTCTATTGTTACCCATTGTGCTATTCAGTCACTTATTACCCACCCTTGAAAAACCAACGTGTATAATAGAAAACCTGAAGCTTTGTCAGTTGTTAAAATCCAGGCTCTGCCAATTCGCTCCTTTTTTTTTTTTTTTAAAGAATAGTGCAAAAGCCGCATCAGTCATTTAGTTCAGCTGGCCTGATGGCACCTGGCTGTGAGGCGGGGATGGGCCCTGCCACCTGCAGGCCTGGGGTTTGCTTTTGATTTCCTGGTCTCAGTGGAGACTTTCCTGGGGATGAAGCTGCTTAGTGCTGCCTGGGCGTGGTTCAGGTCAAGGGCTTCAGGGCTCGGCAGACCTGGGCCAGAATCTGTAAGATGCCGGAAAGGCTCTTTCTTAACTTTTCTTTTCTTTTTTTTTTTTGTACCAGGGCTGGAACTCAGGGACACTCAACCACTGAGCCACATCCTGAGCCTATTTTGTATTTTATTTAGAGACAGGATCTTGCTGAGTTGCTTAGGGCCTTGCTAAGTTGCTGAGGCTGACTTTGAACTCATGATCCTCCTGCCTCAGCCTCCTGAGCCCCTGGGATTACATGGGGGGGGGGTGCCACACCCAGCTAAGCTCTTAACTTTTCTAAGGGCCGGTGTCCACGTCTGTAAAATGGGGATAAACACAGCTGCTGCCTCCCGGGATCGTTTTAAGCCGAAGCACAGTGACTGGGCAGCAGTGAGGGGCTCAGTCAGCCTAACAAGTAGCACCGACTAGGATTAAATTTCACGGGACAGGGCCACTCTTGAGGCTTTTCTGCCACTCTTCCTCTGCAGGCTTCCCTCAAACCACTTGAGCCCCTCCTTTCCTGTCCCCAAGCTCACGAGGTCCTTGCACCCTCTGCCTGCTCTTCCGGTGGCTCCTGGCTGCTTGTCCACATTGTGGTATCAGGCTTTGACTTTTTTTTTGGGGGGGTTCTCAGAGTTGAACTTGGATGCCCCACCACTGGCTACTTCCCCAGCCCTTTTAATTTTTTATTTTGAAACAGGGTCTCGCTAAGTTGCTGAAGCTGGCCTCTAAGTGGCTGTCCTCTTACCTCAGCTTTCCAAGCTGCTGGGACGACAGGTGTGCCCCCCCACCCCCGCCCCCCGCCGCACTGTCACTTTCTCTTGGTGGGTCTCTTGCCGGTGAGCTCTTGGGACCACCTGAGTTCCCCCATCTCTTCAGCACTCAGCCCAGAGCCTGGGACAGTGCAGGGTGGAGGAGGAGGCATGAGTGGAGGGACTGGACAGGTCAGAGGTCACCCAGCAAAGCCCAGGGGCAGCGGCCGCAGAGGTTCTTGGAGCGGGGAAGGTCGTCAGCTGGGAATAAAGGAAGTTTGTTTTGTTCACGTCTTGGGAGAACCTAGACGTGGCACCTACATGTCAGGCACCTTCTGTCATTTTGTAGTTGGTGAAGGGGTGGCTCTGTGAGAGCGCAAGGACCAGGAGCAGCTGGATCTGTCACCAGATTCCCAGGCTCTCAGCAGAGACGTTCTGAGGTCTGTGCTGCTGATCGGTGTGCTCCTGTGGCCCCCTGCTCACCTGTCCCCAACCTGCTCTGCCCACCAAGATGAGGCTGACCTCTGCGTTCTACACCAGGGGTGACCTTAACCTCTGGCTTCCCATTGGGCCAGCCCAGCAGCAGGCCCCAGCCAGAGGGCCTCCTGGGAGATGCCTGTTTGCTCTTTCCTAATGTGGCTACCCCAGGATTCTTGCACATCCCTTGCTAATGTCCCTTCCCCTACCCACACCATTGCAAACAGACCTTTCAAACTCTCCTTACCCTGGTTTCTGGAAAGTAGTCTAGTAGTTCTGTTACGTTTCCTCTGTAGATTGAAGGGAGAGGCTGCTAGAGGAGGGGCATCCAGGTACATTAGGGCCCGGCTGTCCCACCTCCGTGTTCACAGAAGACTTTAGGCTTTGGTCTTTTATGTTCCAAACAAGAGGATCTAGAGAGAGTTACAGTGAGAATCTGACAGACTGAAACAAAAATATATGGTAGCAGATAGAATCCTGTCTGGCACTTGCTGATTGTATGTGTATGTGTTTATTGGGAGCATCAAAAAATGGAACCGGCCTGAGTCTGTCTCAGCCCTAGGGTGAGGCTGTTCCATTCGGGGTCATGGGGACTTGGCTACTGTGGAGAAGAGGGAAGTCAAGGAGCATTGGGCAGAGAAACAGAGCCCAGGGATCAAGAAGTCCAAAGTTTGTAGACAGGGAGACAGGTCTCAAGGAATGGTCACGTCAGAGAGAGGGGAGAAGGAGAAGAGGTTGGGGTGTTTTGGTGTGTAGTGTTTTCATGGAGAGTGAGGTGGGTGGGGATTTAGAAGTTTAAGGTGGACATGACGGGTGAGGTCCTGTTGCGTAGTTGTGGAGTGAGAAGAATCCAGGGTTCAGAGTGGATCACTGATGTCACTTCTGCAGCTTTGGCTAAACAGGGATGGCGTGAGGAGCAGCGTTAACAGTTGCTTTTTCTTTCAGGCCAGGGGGAGATCCTTGTGACTGGAGCCGCAGTTCCTGGAGACTGGTGGTTCCCAGAGAGGGTTTGCCTCTTCAGCAGAAGGGAAGGAGGTTGTGAAACAGGAACCCATCTCTGAGGGAAGGAGCCAGGAGCTGGGCTGGAGGTCTCACAGCAGGGGCTGCTCCCCAGAGAGGAGGAGACTCTCCCTACCCCGAGGCGCTGGGTGTTCTTGGACACGTCTGCTGTCTGATGGGCTGTCCACCACACCTGGGGGGTCTGGGTAGCTGAAGCCTTTGACAGGACAGAGGACACCGCTCCCTTCTTCCTGTCATCGCTGGGTGACTTCTTGCTCCTCAGGGTTTGCTCCTGTTGTCCAGCTGTGGGGGTCAGCAGAAGCATTGGGTCCCCTGTATGAGTGACTTTGCAAGTTTTGAGTACCCAGCCAGGTGTGTCCCCAGGACTGGAGGGGCTGAGGACCCTTGGTGAGAGGGGGTGAGGCCGAGGCCTGGGCTTTAGTTTTGGTGCTCCTCCCTGGCTGTGTGTCCTTGGACAAGCCACTTACTGTCTCTGGGCCTTGATGGCCTCCTCTGTATCTGAATCGTTCCTTTTCATACTTGGGGAAAAAGAATACTCAGGAGAGTAGGAATTTCAGATTATCCATTGTTTTTGTCAGTGGGATCTGAGCCTTGGCCATGTTATCTGTGCAGTGGGGACAGAAGCACCTTGCAGGGTTGTCGTGAAGGTGACCATAATAGTGGCAGCTGAATGAGGTCGTTGACTCTCTTTCTCACTCCCAGGAGCCAGACGGGGTCAGCATCTCCGTTTACAGATACAGACACTGGGGAGCAGAGGTTGAGGTTGCAGCCTGCCTGCCCGCAGCCGGGGCTGCTGCATGATGCCCTTCACAGTGTCGGAGTCTAGATCCATCTCGTAGCCTGACGCACGCCTCTACTGAGACGGGGGTTGCAGAGAGCCCATCTCAGCACCCGGCATGGGCTGGCACTTAGTGAACTTGGGTCACTTCTTCATCATCCTCCGGCTGCCCCGGGCTCTGGAGTGCCAGTGTTTTTGGTTCAGTTCAGGGTGACTGCTCTCCCTCTTCTCTGCCTCCCCAAATCCACCTCTCAAGACTTATTTTTCAACAACAGCCTCCCCCCCTCTCCCCCAGCAGTGGCTGAGCTTGATTATTCAGTCACCCACTATTATCTTTTTAAAAAATCAAGGTGAAACCTATATAGCATAAGAGGAAACACTTGACTTCAGCGGCCTTTAGTACGTCTGCAATATTGTGTGACCATCGCTTCATCTAGTTCCAAACACGTTACCCACAGGAAACCCCAAACCCCAAACTCATTAGCAGCCACCCCTCCTCCCAGCCCAGGCGACCACTAGCCTGCTTTCTGTTTCTGTGAAGTCCCCTGTTCCGGATGTTACATGTCCATGAAATCATACAACATGTGGGGCCTCCCTAATGTTTTCAAGGTTCGTCCCCGTGGTAGTGTGGATCAGTACTTTGCTCCTCTTTGTGGTCAAATGATATTTGGTCCCGTGGATAGACTGCATTTCAGCCTCTGTTGGAACGGGTTGGGTTGTCTCTGCCTTTTCACTTTTGCGAATTCTGCTACTCTAACACTTGCTGTCTTTCATGCGAGCATGGCCCCCTGGTTTCAGTTTTGGATTCGGGACTGACTTCTGGTGCCCCTCAGCCCTAGCCAGAGGGCGGTCTGGTTGATAACCCTCTGACCCAAGGGTCTGCCAGGTCCCAAGGGAAGGGCTGGAAGCTCAGGGAGATGTGCCCCTGGCACGGAGCTTGCCCCTGCACTCTTTATCAGGTTTAATTTCCACCAGAGGGAAGTACAGAGTGGGCGGGATGGTCTTATCTGCAGCCTGAAGCCTCTCTTTCCCATTCTTTTCCTCTGTTCCCTCGTCCCTGGGGCAAGTTATGGTTGCTGCGTGATTTTGGGTTGTGTAACCCAGGGTCCTTATCTGTAAAGTGGAGATTTATAGCTGCTGCTGTACAGTACAGGAGTCCCAGCGAGGAGGCTGTGTGTGAAGTGCTCACTTCTTTGCCTTCTAGGATTGGGAGAGGCTGGGGTGGAGACCCACTGTTGGAAGGTCATTCACGAGCGATTATTTCTGTGGAGTCCTTCTCCATTAGTGGGGAAGGAGCTGAGGGTTATTCTTGTCACCATGCCTTGCTGTCACTGGTAGAAAATTGTCCCCCCAAAGTTTCTTTTCCTGCTTTGCATGTGCATCTATGGAAACTGGTCTCCTCTGGCACAACTGGTCTTTGAGTTTATTGGAGAAAGATGAGCTTTGTTGACTGCGTTCTCTAAGAGGGTGTTAGTGAAGTACCCCCTGTGCCAGGTATCTTGCCCGTGGTGTCTTTCCCAGTGCCTTTTTATCCAGAGATGGGGGTCTGGCTGATGACCCAGATCCTGGCTCTGCCTCTCCCCGGGTGCTCTGTGGTCCTGGACAAGGACATGGTGGGATTACTTTTTAGAGGGTGGAGGTTAAAAAGGAGCACACAGATATCATCTTTTGAAACTAACTTGTAGGTCACCCCAAACTCTTAGTGTGTTTCTGTGCACTTGGGAGGCACGTGGCTAGTGGCTAAGCCCAGGGGTTCTGGAGTTGCGTGCCTGGGTTCAGATCCAGGCCCTTCACCTCCCCAGCTCATTAGTGACCTGTGCCTCCTTCCAGGTTGTTTGCAGGAGGACACTGGTTTTGGGAAGCACTTAAAACAGGGCCCAGCCTGGGAAACAGGTTGAGAATACAGATTCAAAGCTGTGATTTTAATCTCCCGTAAACCTGCCTTTTCCTCCAAGATGTGGTCCTTACGCTCCTAATGGTAGAACTCACAGCTCTTGGACATGTTGTCCCGTGTAGCGGTCATCAGCCTCTGACTTAGGGGCCAGATCATCGGAACACACAGACCCTGGCACCAGCCCCGCAGCTGCATTCAGCCACCATCCTCCCGGCGATACACAGGCTGTCTGCTGTAGCTCTGGCCCTTGAGTGGCGCGCTTGGCCCACTCAGGTGCTTGAGAATCGCTTGTTAGACAAGCCATCCGTGTTTCTCCTGAATCACTTATTTTTGGGCACGTCGCGTTTCCCTTACTTTCCTGGAAACAGCTTGCAGGCGGGACCGAGATCCGTGAAGATTTTAGGTGATACTTAGATGGATAGGTTCCAGGAGAGGCGATGGCACATGCCGAAGAGATGCCACTGGGAGGGGCTGGGACGTGCCCTCCCAGGGTGTCGAGGTTTTGAGGTCTCACATTTTCTAACTCCTGGGCAGAATATGTTTACCGCCCTGTGCTGCCTGCCTGGCCACTGACTCCTGGGCCTGTCTCAGACCATGTGGACTGGTGTGTTGCCTGGACTGAAGGGCGGGGCGGGGCCCCAGGTGAGGCCTGAGAGGACGAGGGCTTACGGCTGGCATGGAGGGGTGGGGGTGGGAAGTTTGAGCATTGGGGAACATTGCGGCAGGCTTCCCTGCCTGTTGGGTTCATTCTCTTTCCAGTGGCATTCACTGAGGGCCTACTGTGTGCAACAGTCTCTGCTCTCATGAGGCATGCATTGCAGTTGGGGGAGATGGGATATGCCGGGGATAAGGGGCATTAATTTCCATGGCTGACTGGGAGAACTTGGTGAAGTGTTGGCCATGCCATGAGAAGGAAGGTCTGGGGCAGAAAGCTTCAGGAGGGATAAATACCTAAGGCTCTAAGGGGGAAGCCAGCTTCAACAACGTGAGGGGCACTGAGATCAGAGGGGCTGGGCGGGCTGTGATTGAAGGGTGGAATTTTATTCTCAGTGTGGTGGGAAGTTAGTGGACTCCCCACCCCCCCCACCACTTTTGATCATTTTCTTCTTCCTGAGCACCATCCTTTGAACAATCCAGTTCACCAAAAAGATATGTTTATGAAACCATGGGACATACAGCCTTGAATTATTTTAGGCTTTAAAAGGATGGAGAAATAATTTATGGATCACAACGAATATCCTTGAGGACCCCCCTCCAACCTGCTGAGGATCTGGAGATGGCGGATTCATCAGCCAAATCTTGAAAGCCTTTCTTTTCAAATCTTTATTCCACCCAAAGCTGCTCGCCCTATGAATAAAATATATATATATATATATATATATATATATATATATATATATATATATATTACTGCCACCTACTGATAGAAGATGAATTTTTGTACAATGAAAACCCCCAACCCAGTGGATTTCTTCCGCTACATCTGGCTTTGCATGCTGCACTTGTGACCTGGAAATCATTCTGGGGAAGGGGTGCACCGGTCCTGGTTTCCTTTTTATCTGGTCCTGACAGCCTCAGTTCATCAAGAAGGGGCAGGAGAGAGGTGCTGGCCTGGGAGCTGCTCCAGTGCTGTCCGTGGGAAAAACACGGCGTAGCCAACAGCTGCCCAGTTAATCTTTGTAGCTAAATCTTGGTTTCTTTGAGTCCCTATATTTAATGTCCCAAGACACCTGAGCCCTGGCCAGCAAGCCTTAGTTAGCTTAATGCACGTACCACCCCCCCATTATTAAATCCTCAACTGCTCTATTTCTGATTTGCATTTTCCATGTCTGAATGAATCTGCTGACTTCTGTTTTTTTTTTTTTTTTCCTGTTACAGATTGTGTGCTCAGGTGATGGTGAGTACCATTTTCCTCTGTTCTTGTATTGTTCGCTACTGCCCCCTAGTGAACACAGAGCAACATTAACAGCAACTGTGAAAAATCACAGAATTTTAAATACCCTTAGGTTCAATCCCTGATATTAAAACAAAACAAAACAAACTTAACTATTATATCTAGTTTTGTTTTAGGATAATTTGTTAAAGCCCTGTAACTTTCCAAATTTTCTTTAGAAGGAGTGGGGTGAGGATGGAAACAGCAAATAAAAGGAAAAAAATTTCAAATAGTCATGCAGTCCTGATTATTTATAAAAAATTTATATTTTATAAAATATAAAAATTTATATCCTCTAATTTGGATGCTGTGTACCTCTATTCCCAGCTACTTGGGAGGCTGGGGCAGGAGCATTACTTGAGCTGAGGGGTTTAAGACCAGGTTGGGCAACATAGTGAGACCCTGTCTTTTAAGAAAAATGTATACTGTGTGACTTTTTTTCCCCCCAATACCGAGGGGTGATTTAACTTACTAGAAATTATAACATAGTATTTTTATGTTTTATGTGCTGTTATCCCATAAATATTTTCTTTTGGTGCTACCTTGCTATGTTAAGAAAAAAAAAGCCATATACTGGGATAACCTTTGGAAGATCAGAGATAGCTTCCTGTGTGTTTTGCCTTCACGTGGAGGGCTGGACTGGGGATGTGGTTCAGTGGTGGCAGGGTGAGCGAGCATGTGCTCGACCCTGCATTTTTACCCCAAGCACTTCAGAAAACAAAACAAAAAGGCAGTATCATGTGGAAGGCTGAGCTTCAGTTGCTAGCCAGTGCTAGTTCATTCCCTGGTCTATAGTAAAATGAGAAAAATTAAGATATAATAGTTAAGGTTTTTTTTTTTTTAAATTAAAAATCAGGGATTGAACCTAGGGGTATTTAACCATTGACCCACATCCCCATCCCTTTTTATTTTTAATTTTGAGATAGGGTCTTGTTAAGTTGCTTAGAGCCTTACTAAATTGCTGAGGCTGGCCTCAAATTTGTGATCCTCCCGCCTCAGCCTCCCAAGTTGCTCGGATTATAGGTGTGTGCCATCATGCCTGGCACTAATAAGTTTTTTAAAAAATATCTTTTATTTTATTTATTTATTTTTATGTGATTGAACCCAGGGCCTTGCATGTGTTAGGTGAGTGCTCTACCAATGGGCCACAATCCCAGCCCCACTAATAAGTTTTTAATGAAACTAAATTAATGAAAGCACCATCCATTCTGGGATTATGACCTTGCTAATTTTTTGGTCATAAAACATTTCTAAAGGTAATAGTACTTTAAAAACAGGGTGTCTGTTGGGAAAAAACAAAAATTGGTAGCTTTTGTTTGTCCCTAAAATTTTTCTTTTTCCTTAGGAAAGATCCCAAAGTCTGTGAGCCATAGAGATAAAGAGTGCTGTATAAAGGAGTGCTGTATAAAGAGTGCTGTTCTCAGAGTGCTGTATAAAGGAGGCAGATCTTGTTGAAACCTTCTAATAAAGCAAATCTCAGTTAATAACAGTGATTTTTGCAAAGTGTGTACAAACAGTGGGGAGAATTCTGTGCTTGGCATTTTTCCCGTTAATCATTTTGGCAAATAAACTGGTAGGTACTTGTGCAGCCTTGAGCCACTAGTGCTAGAAATCCCACAGTACTTCTGCTCACATCAGATTGGCTGGAGCTTAGTCACATGGCTCTATTTGGCTGCAAAGGAGGCTGGAAAATGTAGTCTTTACTTCATATAGTCATGCACACAGCTGAAAATCTAGGGGTATGTGACAAAGGAAGCAGGGGGGATGTATTTTGCGGGTCAACAGCAGACTCTACTGCAGCTCTGTAAACAGAGGTCCTGGGAGGCTTAGTAACACAGTCATCATAAGGCAGGCAGCAGCGGCCAGGAGTCTACCCCAGAGTGTTCCTGGGGGCAACTGATGGAACCTAGTGGCTCTAGTTTCCTGGGAATGGCTTTGTACAATGTAAGCACACAGCATCTGCCCCCGTGTGGCCAAGTGCCTGCTCCATGGTGAGAAACATGAGTGTCTGTGGATTGGTGCTGTAGCTGATGGGCCAGAGAGCTCACATGGCCTAGTGTGCTTTTCCATCTCAGTGTCGATATTTTGTAAGAGTTTCTCACCCTTGTTTTCGAGGTGCAGATTCTTCATCTAATCATTCTCTATTTTCCCACAGCCCCTGGTTCAGTTTCTGAAACTGACTTAGCCTTGAGCAACAATGACTCACAGTCCTCTAGGATTCCTCCTGGGCAGGAAAATACTGGAGAAGTTAAAAGTGAGGACACCACCAGCCAAAGTATTACCATTGGTAACTTGTCTCCTGGAACCAGTTATCTGAGTGGGACTGAAGGGACATCCAAAACAGTTGACAGTAGAACTGGTAAGCAAGTGGGTGGTACTTTTTGTCAGTGATGCTTCTTAAAGGAAACTTGTAAGATCTGTAAATATCATATTTTCTAAATATTTTCTTTTAATCATCTAAAAGACTTGAAATATCATATGAACCATCAATCAGAAACAATCACTGATGAATTATGATGTTATTTTATAATTTTAAGACATGTGTATATATATTTTCTTCTGCTAGTCAGTTTATTATGAATATTATTCTTCAATATAAATATTTTTACAGCATACTTTTTTTTGGGGGGTGCTGGGGATTCAATTTAGGGGCATGCAACCACTGAGCCACCACCCCAGCCCTATTTGTATTTTATTTAGAGACATGGTCTCAATGATTGTTTAGTGACTTGCTTTTGCTGAGGCTGGCTTTGAACTTGCAATCCTCCTGCCTCAGCCTCCCAAGCTGCTGGGATTACAGGAGTGGGCCACGGTGCCTGGCTATAGCATACTTTTAACATCTTCCTGCCAATCTGTTGTCGGAATCACAGTTGGTAGGTGATAATGACCCATGGTACAAAACAGGTCCATTGTGTGTTTTTGTATGTTTTATATGTATGTTTTACTGGGACACAGTCCTGCTAATTTGTTTCTGTACTCTCTGTGTCTGCTTTCCTGTTAGAATTGAGGAGGCATAACAGGGAATTTATGGGATGGAAAGCCTGAAGTATTTGTTCTCTGGTGTGGGAAGCCACCCTGGATGAACACGCCTTTAAGTCCTGATGCCCTGGGGTCTTGAACAATTATTGCTTTCCTTCTTCAGTAACTTGGGCTTACCCTAGCTTGGATAACAAGGCCTGGCTCCAGACCTAGGTGTCACCTGCTGGGATTGAGTTACACTCACCTGTTCCTTTGTAATCCTACCCCTTCTGCCTTTTTTGGATAGAATGTTCTAAGAAATAGCATCCCCCCAAATAAAAGCCAACTTCCAAACATGATCTCTCTCCCGTCAGCCTCTCGTGACCTTTTCTTGCCCCGCTTTGGGGAGCTTGAGGCCGGAGACGGGGAAGCTGTCTTTAAGCTCATATAAAGGTATTTTGTGTCTGTGTGGTATTGTGCATCACCCCAAATTGATACTAGTGACTTTAGTTCAGCCACACATAATGGATGGGGGTGGCACTCTGGCACTCATAGAAGAAGTTTTCTGACTCTGGGATAGATCATTGGCTCTTAACATAATGGCTCAAAGGAATCTAGGGTTCCCCCGCCTTTTTTTCAGAGCTTCATGAAGTATTATAATACTAACATGTTATTTGGCTTTCTTGCCCTTCATGTTTATTGGGTACACAGTGGAGTTTCCCAGATGTTGTAAGGAATGGGAAGACATTGTCATTCTGATGGCGAATAGAATGTATGCTTGTATATATTTTTAAAAATATTTTCTTAGTTGTAGATGGCACAATACCTTTATTTAATTTATTTTTATGGTGCTGGTGATTGAACCCAGTGCTTCACATGTGCAAGGCAAGTGCTCTATAGCTGAGCCACGACCCCAGCTCCTGCTTCTGTATTTTTATGTTTAAAAAATTAGGAAATTTTTTATTTGTACTATAGTATGAGTAAACATAACCTGTGTAAGCAGAAATTCTGTGGGATCCTTAATTTTAAAGAAGGAATATAGGTCCTTAGTCTAAAAAAGTGTAAGAAATGCTGGTCTGCAGGTTTTCTAAGTTATATAACTAGTTACCTAATAATGTTGAATAGGTAGATTATTTTCATTGTGATGCAATAATTTTGTTAGTTCTATAAGGCTATTTGGTATTGATAAAATTATTCTATGAAAGCAGTTTTAACAAACTACTGAATTGTTCCTAGGTCAAGATAGGGGAATTTTAGGAATTCCTAGGGAGATTATATTCATCAGTGATGTTTTAAAAATTGGTATCAGTTCAGGGACACCCCCAAGTGCTTTAGTGGCCACAGTGGTGCTGGGCATTGGGAACAAAGCAGATGGTCCTTGCAGACAAAACCAGTCTACAAAGACTGGAATAATTCCTGTCTTTCAAGTGCATAGACATTAATGTCTAGTGACAAGGACTAAGAATAATGAGAAAGGCCATGATATCACCAGAGATACAGTAACAAGTGCTAGCAACTGGACAAAAAGAGATAGAGATGCATGTTTGAATTCTGAGGAATTCAAAATAACTCCCGGGGAAGCCCAGTGAACTTCAAAAGCGGACAGAGAAAGAATTCAAAGAAGTGAGTATAGTAATAAGTGGCCAGAAATGGAAAATGTAACAGAGAGGTTGAAATAGTACAGACAAAATCAAACAGAAATCCTGGAGTTGAAAAATACAGTGACTGAAAGGACCAGTGCCATAGAGACCACCATCAGCAGAGCTGGTTAAGCTGAAGAAAGGATCTAGGAACTTGAAGAGAACTTATTTGAAAATATGCAGTGGGAGGAGAGAGAACAAGAGAGAGAGAAAAGTAATGAAGAAAGCTTTTGGGATTTATGGGATAGCGCCCAAAGAGCAAGTGTTCAAGTCATTGGCATTCAAGAGGGAGAAAAAGAATACAAAAAAGTATGGGCTGGGGTTGTGGCTCAGCGGTAGAGCACTTGCCTAGCATGTATGAAGCGCTGGGTTCGATCCTCAGCACCACATAAAAATAAATAAATAAAATTAACGTATTGTGGTCAACTACAACGAAAGGATAAACGTGTGTGTGTGTGTGTGTGTGTAAAAAGAAGTACAAAAGTCTCCAATCATATTGAATCCTAATAAAGCTACCCCTGTGCAATGTAATTAATCCATCAAAAATCAAATGTGATTTTGAAATATGTAAAAGAAAAGAAGCAAATAATATATCATTATGTTACAATATGACCAGGAGCACATTTCTCAGCAGAAACTTTACAGTCCATGAGCAAGTGGAATAATAGATTAAAAGTGCCAAAGTTTAAAAAAAGACCTGAATCGTACTTGAGACCAAGTCGACCTAACAGATGTATATAGAACATTCTTTACAATAGCTGCAGAATGCACATTCTCAGTTGCATATGGGACATTATCTGGGATAGATTATATGGGAGGTCACAAAACAAGTTAACAATATAAGAATACTGAAGTATCTTTTCTAACCACCACAATATAAAAGAATATAAAAGTAGAAATTAGCAGCAAGAACTTTGGAAACTTGGGGGTGGGGCTGTAGCTCAGTGGCAGAGCGCTTGTCTAGGATGCATGAGGCACTGGGTTTGATCCTCAGCACCACATAATAACTAAACAAATAAAATAAAGGCATTCTATCTATCTAGAAGTACAAGAAAAAATTTAAACAAAAAAGAACTTTGGAAATTAGAAGTGTATGGAAAATAAACATTATTCTCTTATACAATCAGAGGTTCAATAAAAATATTAAAAGGGAAATTAAAAAATTACTGAGGAATATGACAGTGGAAAATCACATGCCCAAACCAATGGGATATGGCAAGAAGAGTTCTACGAGGGAGGTTTATGCATCAAATAACTATATCAAAATGAAGAAAGATCTTAACAAGTGTTGCACCTAAGGAACAAGAAAAATAAGAAATACTAAGCCCAGAATTAGTAGAGGAAAGGAAATAATAAAGACCAGAGAAAGAAAAAAAAAAAAAAAAAGAAACAAACTAGAAATATAATTAAAAAATTAACAAAAGGAATAGTTTGTTCTTTGAAAAGACAAACAAAATTGACAAACTTTCAGCTAGATGTAAGAAAAAAAGACTGAGGACTCACTAAATATCAGAAATGAAGGAGAATTACACCTGACACTACAGACATGTAAAGCATAAAAAGAAACATCATGAGCCATTATGTGCCAACAGGTGGATAACTGAGAAGATATGAATAAATTCCTTGACACATAAACCAACCATGTTTTAAGTATGAAGTGAGAAAATCTAAACAGATCACCAGTGAATAAGGAAACTGAATCAGTGATAAAACACTTCCCATTAAAAGAAAGGCCCAGGACCTGATGACTTCACTGTGGAATTCTATTAATTATTCAAAAAAGAACTAATATCAATTTATCTAAATTTTTTTTCCCAAAACAATCAAAGAGGAGAGAATATTTTAAAAAATGTTTTTACGAGGACATCATTTAACCTGATACAGAAACCAGACAAGGACAGAAACAGCAACAAGAAGCCTTCGAGCCAGGATCCCCAGGGAACCCAGGTGCAGAAATCCTTAACCCAATGCTGGAAGCTGGATTCAAGAGTACAGTTAAAAGACCATTCAACTGTGATGAAGTGGGATTCATTCCAGGGAGGCAAGGATGGTGCAGTGGTGTCTGCCAGTCAGTTACCCTGATATCTCACATGAACAGGCTGAAGGATGATAGCAAATGTAGGAAATAGAGTTTGAAACAAACAGACAAACAAGAAACCCATTTCTTTCTTTTCTGAAGTATTGAAACTTATGAATCAGTTTCCCAGACCTTCCCAGATTCCCCTGAATGAGTGAAGGAAATTTCTTTCTCCTTGAACATGGTGCCCTAGCACAGTGTCGGGGAGACGACTGGTCCCCAAAGAGGGTGCTGCTGTTCTTGCTCCCTCTGCCCCTGCAGCTGTTCTTGTTTTCTCATGATCCTCCTCACCATCATCATCTGAATGTAAATGGCAGCACCCAGTGATCATCTGCCAAAACTGCTTCTCTGACACTGGCAATTGTTGCTTTAGAAAGAGGAAACTTCATGTCATGAAACTTTTTGAATCCTGGTCCCTGAGATGATTCCTGCTCATTCCATTTTCCCTTCTCTTTATCACCTCTCCTGTCCCTTTTCACTGTTTGGATAAATATTCTCACCTCCTATAGCCAGATGAAATGACTTCTCCATGCTCATGCCAAGATGGTGTCACTTGGAAAGTCTCTGCTCATTTTGGGTCAGTTACAAGCTCCTTGAGAATAAGGGCCACATCATCTGTGTTTTATGTGGTTTCTGGTCATTACTCCTTAATGTTGAGTTTCATTAAGATGCACACATGTAATGATGTTAATAACCATGACGGCTTCCGTTAGTTTATGATTCTGTACATCTGCAATTTTATAGATGGTGAAAGTGATGTTGGGTAGATGAGATGACTTTGAGCAAATTACAAGGCTAGTGACTAGCAGGATAGCTTCTTAGCCCAGAGTTCTAAATGTCCAAGTCTGGTGTCTTATTCCTCATGTTATGGTGGCCAGTACTAATCATTTGCAATTGATGGTGTGTTAGGCCTGTCAACAGAGGAACCAGAGAGTGAGTGATTCAAGGGACAGATTGCAGGTGATGCTGCTAACAGGTGGACTTAATCTTTAAATTGAATTAAGGTGAACTTAATCTTTAAGTTCAGAATGGGATTCCAAGAGCTGCTCTTACGTCTGAGCTTCCTTGTGATGTCAAGGTTTGGCAAAATGGTTACCACATGCTTCTGCATCCTATGCCATCTCTCTACATGCAGAGTGACCTGAGAATTGGGAGAGAGACTCAATTGCCTTTTGCATCTGTTTTTGTATCTGCTGCTAGACAGAGTTAACCCTGAGTTCAAGTCACAGACAACAAGGCCAACCTCTATGAGTTTTGCCTCATTTTAAAGCCTCTGTTTGACGGACACATGCTCATACAGGTGCATATTTGTATTTAAATGCCTTTTGTTGCAGGAAAGTTTAAGAGGCAAATGAAGAGAAATGAAACTGACATTGTAAGATTTGCTTTTGTATAGTAGACACAGCAGACCTGACACTTACATGTATTTTTTGAATGTATTATCTTTCCTTTTTCCTTGCAAACAACCTATAAACAGTACCCAGTCCTGTGTTTGGCATTGATGCTGTTTCCATCAGTCCAACCAGCGTGGTCCTGACCTGGAAAAACAATGACACAGCTGCTTCTGAGTACACGTATGCAGTAAAGAATGAGAGGGACAACAAGTGGAGGATGATTGTAACAAATGAAACAGAGTGTACCATCACAGGATTAAGTCCAGGAACTTCATATGAATTCTCCATCACTCCAGGAATAGCCAATGAGACGTGGGGAAGTCCCATGTCCAAAACTGTCACAACAGGTGAGCTCTGTGGCTCCCAGGGGTGATGACGGACTGTTTCTTCTCATTCTGTCTCTAGACCCCTGTCCATTCAGGTTGCCACTTGTGACAAGATGGGTGTGCATTTGCTAGAGGAGGAGAACAGGGTCTGTGTTGTGTCAAGCCTAGGAGTTCAGCTGGCCAGACCCTTCAGTATTAAGCTTCTGCGTGTTTCAGGGAGTTTTAACTATTTCTACCTGTTTTGATTTCAAAAACAATTTTTTTTGGGTGTTATTGGTTCATGCCTACTTTTTGCCGAGACGTAAGGAGTGGAGACTGCTTTAGAAGTATATTTTGATGATGTCAGTCTTTATGAGCCTTTGAATAATTTATTTATTTAGTTCTAATTAGTTATATGAGACAGTGGAATGCACTTTTGGCCCATCATACATAAATGGAGTATAATTTCCCATTCGTCAGGTTGGACATGATGTAGAATCACACTGGTTGTGTAGTCATATATGTACATAGGGTAATAATGCCCGATCCTTTCTACTATCCTTCCTTCCCTCTCCCCTCCCTTCACTCTCCTCTACCTAATGTAAAGTGAGTCTATTCTTCCCCAATGCCCCACCCTTATTGTGCATTAGCATCTGCATATGAGAGAAAACATTTGGCCTTTGAGTTTTTGGGGTTGGCTTATGTTGCTTAGCATGATATTCTCCAGTTCGATTCATTTACCTGCAAATTATGGAATTTGGTATACTCAGAAAATCCATACTGTGTTTCTATTCCCAGGAGTTTCTTTTATGTTGGAGAGTTTGGTATGCATTGTAGAAAACATGTGTGTTTCAAATGACAGAAGAGCCTGATGACATTTAGACTTTAGATCATATTAGGCAGTTTAGATTATGGTGTAGCTTGGATATCAGTACCCTAAGTCTCTTGTTATAGCTGGAAGTTTAGCTCTTTTCCTTTTTTTTAAGGTGAAAGTAACCAAAAAAAAAAAAAAAAAAAAAAATTAAAAAGTATTTGACAAATGAGTAGATTTTTTTTTTTTTTTTTTCCAGGTAAGAAGGGAGAACAGGATCTTTGTTGGTTTTCTGGATATTGAGGCTGGTGTGTGACTCATTGGCTGGTGAAGTCTTTGGAAACCCGGCCTTTGGGGTACACAATTTGATATTATCCTATCTGGACATGTAATAGGCAGATATGAAACCAGTGGCCTTCAGCATTTTTTAAAAATATTTCTTTTTTAGTTGTAGTTGGACACAATACATTTGTTTATTTTTATGTGGTGCTGGGGATTGAACCCAGGGCCTTTCCTATGCAAGGCGCGTGCTCTACCACTGAGGCACAACCCTAGCCACACATTTTTTTTGTTTTTTAAAGCTAGGAAATTATTTCATTAAATAAAATCTTTTCCAGAAACCCAGTGCGTTAAAACAAAAGAAAACTAGAGAAAGGAGCCACAGGGATGAGTGTCTCAGGTATCTTCACAAAAATATTCTGGAGCTCCCTAGATCCCTGATTTTAAAAAAGGTCAATAGGTCCTTAATCAAAAAATGTATAAGAACTGCTGGTCTGCAGGTGTTGTAAGTTATATAACTAGTTATCTAATAATGTTTAATAGGTAGATTATTTTCATTGTGATGCAATAATTTTGTTAGTCCTATAAGGCTATTTGGTATTGATAAAATTCTTCTTCGAAAGCAGTTTAAACAAACTACTGAATTTTTCCTAGGGCAATTAAGGATATTTTAGGAGTACTAGGGAGATTACTTTCATCAGTGGTGTTTTAAACATTGGTCTCAGTCTTAGGAGACCCCCAAGTTCTTCAGTGGCCACAATGGTGCTGGATTTTGGGAACATAGCAGATGGTCCTTGCCGAGAAAATCAGTCTACAAAGACTGGAATGATCCCTATCTTTCAAATGCATAGACATTAATGTCTAGTCACGAGGCCGAAGAATAATGAGAAAGGCCATGATATCACCAGAGATACAATAACAAGTGCTATTAAGTGGATAAAAAGAGATAGAAATGTATGTTTGAATTCTGAGGAATTCAAAATAACTCCTCTATGGAAGCCCAATGAACTCAGAAGCTGTCAGAGATAGAATTCAAAGAAGTGAGTATAGTAATAAGTGACCAGAAATGGGAACTGCAACAGAGAGGTTGAAATAGTACAGACAAAATCCAACAGAAATCCTGGAGCTGAAAAATACAGTGACTGAAAGGACCAGTGCCATAGAGAGCACATTCAGGAGAGCTGGTAAAGCTGAAGAAAGGACCTAGGAACTTGAAGAGACTTATGTGAAAATATACATGGGAGGAGAGAGAAAGAGAAAAGTTATGAAGAATGCTTTTGGGATTTATGGGGTAGCACCCAAAGAGCAAGTGTTGAAGTCATTGGCATTCAAGAGGGAGAAGAAGAATACACAAGAGTATGGGCTGGGATTGTGGCTCAGTGATAGAGTGCTTGCATGGCTCGTGTGGGGCACTGGGTTCAATTCTGAGCACCACATATAAATAAATAAATTATAAAATAAAGGTCCATTGACAACTAAAAAAATATTAAAAAAATAAAAAATTTAGAAAGCTTATTTAAATAAATGATAGCATAAAACTTTCCAAACCTGTAAAAAGATATAAATATCAAGGTATAAGAAGAAAAAATCTGCATTCATATCGAATCCTAATAAAGCTACCCCTACACATTATATTTAACCCATCAAATATCAAAGGCAAAGACAGGATCTTGAAATCTTAAAAGAAAAGGAGCAAATAGTATATCATGTAGTTATAATATGACCAGGAGCAGATTTCTCAGCAGAAACTTCACAGTCCATGAGCGAGTGGAATGATAGATTAAAAGTGCCAAAGTTTAAAAAAAGACCTGAACTGTACTTGAGACCAAGTTGAACTAACCGATGTGAATAGAACATTCCCTCTAGTAGCTGCAGAATATATATTTTTCTCAGTTGCATATGGGACATTATCTGGCATAGATAATATGGGAAGTTTCTAAAAAAGTCTTAACAATATAAGAATACTGAAATTATCTCAGGCATCTTTTCTAACCATCACAATATAAAAGTAGACATTAGTAACGAGAATTTTGGAAACTATGGGGTGGGGCTGTAGCTCAGAGGCAGAGCGCTTGCCTAGCATGCATGAGGCACTGAGTTTGATCCTCAGCATCACATAACAAATAAATAAAATAAAGGCATTTTGTCTATGTAGAACTACAAAAAAAAAGAACATTGGAAATTAGAAGTGTTTGGAAATTAAAGATTATTCTCTTGTACAATGAGAGGTTCAATAAAAATATTAAAAGGGAAATAAAAAGTTACTGAGAAAAATGAAAATGGAAACATTGCATGCCCAAACCCAATGAATATGGCAAGAAGAGTTCTAAAATGGAGGTTTATGCATGAAATAACTATATCAACCCGGTGTTTCATCTAAGGAACCAGAAAAATAAGAAAATACTGAGCCCAGAGTAAGTAGAGGAAAGAAAATAATAAAGATCAGAGAAAGGAAAAAAAAAAAAGAAAAAAACAGAAACTAGAAATATAATTCAAAAATCAACAAAAGTAACAACTTGTTTTTGAAAAGAGAAACAAAATTGACAAAATAACTCCTATGGCGGAGCCCAGTGAAGTTCAGAAGACGACAGAGAAAGAATTCAAAGAAGTGAGTATAGTAACAAGAGAAGAGAAAAGTGACTAGAGGAAAAAAGTCTGAACTCAGTAAATATCAGATATGAAGGAGACATTACAACTGACAGTACAGACATGCAAAGCATAATAAAGGACATCATGAGCCATTATGTGCCAACAGGTGGATAACGCAGAAGATATGAATAAACCCCTTGACACAAAAATATACAGGTGCATATTTGTATTTAAATGCCTTTTGTTGCAGGAAAGTTTAAGGGGCAAATGAAGAGAAATGAAACTGACTTTGTAAGATTTGCTTTTGTATAATAGACACAGCAGTCCTGACACTTACATGTATTTTTCGAATATATTTTCTTTTTTTTTTTCCTTGAAAACAACCTGTAAACAGCACCCAGTCCTGTGTTTGGCATTCATGCTGTTTCCATCAGTCCAACCAGCGTGTTCCTGACCTGGAAAAACGATGACACTGCAGCTTCTGAGTACACGTATGCAGTAAAGAATAAGAGGGACAACGAATGGAGGATGATTGTAACAAATGAAACAGAGTGTATCATCACAGGCTTAAGTCCAGGAACTTCATATGAATTCTCCATCACTCCAGGAATAGCCAATGAGACGTGGGGAAGTCCCATGTCCCAAACTGTCACAACAGGTGAGCTCTGTGGCTCCCAGGGGTGATGATGGACTGTTTCTTCTCATTCTGTCTCTAGACCCCTGTCCATTCAGGTTGCCAGTTGTGACAAGATGGGTGTGCATTTGCTAGAGGAGGAGAACAGGGTCTGTGTTGTGTCAAGCCTAGGAGTTCAGCTGGCCAGACCCTTCAGTATTAAGCTTCTGCGTGTTTCAGGGAGTTTTAACTATTTCTACCTGTTTTGATTTCAAAAACAATTTTTTTTGGGTGTTATTGGTTCATGCCTACTTTTTGCCGAGACGTAAGGAGTGGAGACTGCTTTAGAAGTATATTTTGATGATGTCAGTCTTTATGAGCCTTTGAATAATTTATTTATTTAGTTCTAATTAGTTATATGAGACAGTGGAATGCACTTTTGGCCCATCATACATAAATGGAGTATAATTTCCCATTCGTCAGGTTGGACATGATGTAGAATCACACTGGTTGTGTAGTCATATATGTACATAGGGTAATAATGCCCGATCCTTTCTACTATCCTTCCTTCCCTCTCCCCTCCCTTCACTCTCCTCTACCTAATGTAAAGTGAGTCTATTCTTCCCCAATGCCCCACCCTTATTGTGCATTAGCATCTGCATATGAGAGAAAACATTTGGCCTTTGAGTTTTTAGGGTTGGCTTATGTTGCTTAGCATGATATTCTCCAGTTTCATTCATTTACCTGCAAATTATGGAATTTGGTATCCTCTGGAAATCAATGCTGTGTTTCTATTCCCAAGAGTTTCTTTTGTGTGGGAGAGTTTGGTATGCATTGTAGAAAACATGTGTGTTTCAAATGTCAGAAGAGCCTGATGACATTTAGACTTTAGATCATATTAGGCAGTTTATATCATGGCATAGCTTGGATATCAGTACCCTAAGTCTCTTGTTATAGCCGGAAGTTTAGCTCTTTTCCTTTTATTTTTTAAGGTGAAAGTAACCAAAAAAATTAAAAAGTATTTGACAAGTGACCATTTTTTTTTTTTTTTTTTTTAATGTACGAAGGGAGAAGAGGATCTTTGTTGGTTTGCTGGATGTTGAGGCTGGTGTATGACTCATTGGCTGGTGTAGTCTTTGGAAACGTGGCCTTTGGGTTACACAACTTGGTATTATGTAATAGGCAGATATCAAATCAGTGGCCTTCAGCATTTTTTTAAAAATATTTCTTTTTATTTAGTTGTAGTTGGACACAATACGTTTGTTTATTTTTATGTGATGCTGGGGATTGAACCCAGGGCCTTTCCTATGCTCGGCGCGCACACTATCACAGAGCCACAACCCTAGCCACGCATTTCTTTGTTTTTTAAAGCTAGGAAATTATTAAATTAAACAAAATCTTTTCCAGAAACCCAATGCGTTAAAACAAAAGAAAACTAGAGAAAGGAGCCACAGGGATGAGTGTCTCAGGTATCTTTACAAAAATATTCTGGAGCTCCCTAGATCCCTGATTTTAAAAAAGGTCAATAGGTCCTTAATCAAAAAATGTATAAGAACTGCTGGTCTGCAGGTGTTGTAAGTTATATAACTAGTTATCTAATAATGTTTAATAGGTAGATTATTTTCATTGTGATGCAATAATTTTGTTAGTCCTATAAGGCTACTTGGTATTGATAAAATTCTTCTTCGAAAGCAGTTTAAACAAACTACTGAATTGTTCCTAGGGCAAGATAGGGAAATTTTAGGAGTTCCTAGGAAGATAATGTTTATCAGTTGTGTTATGGTCTCAGACTTAGGAGACCCCCATGTGCCTCAGTGGCCATAGTGGTGCTGTTTTTTGGGAGCATAGCAGAAGGTCCGTGCCGAGAAAATCAGTCTAGAAAGACTGGAATGATTCCTATCTTTCAAATGCATAGACATTAATGTCTAGTCAGGAGGGTTAAGAATAATGAGAAAGGCCATGATATCATCAGAGATACAATAACAAGTGCTATTAACTGGATAAAAAGTGCTGGAAATGTATGTTTGAATTCTGAGGAATTCAAAATAACTCCTCTATGGAAGCCCAATGAACTCAGAAGCCGTCAGAGATAGAATTCAAAGAAGTGAGTGTAGTCATAAGTGACCAGAAATGGGAACTGTAACAGAGAGGTTGAAATAGTACAGACAAAATCCAACAGAAATCCTGGAGCTGAAAAATACAGTGACTGAAAGGACCAGTGCCATAGAGAGCACCTTCAGGAGAGCTGATAAAGCTGAAGAAAGGATCTAGGACCTTGAAGAGACTTATGTGAAAATATACATGGGAGGAGAGAGAAAGAGAAAAGTTATGAAGAATGCTTTTGGGATTTATGGGGTAGCACCCAAAGAGCAAGTGTTGAAGTCATTGGCATTCAAGAGGGAGAAGAAGAATACACAAGAGTATGGGCTGGGATTGTGGCTCAGTGATAGAGTGCTTGCATGGCTTTTGTGGGGCACTGGGTTCAATTCTGAGCACCACATATAAATAAATAAATTAAATTATAAAATAAAGGTCCATTGACAACTAAAAAATATTAAAAAAATAAAAATTTAGAAAGCTTATTTAAGTAAATGATAGCATAAAACTTTCCAAACCTGGAAAAAGATATAAATATCAAGGTATAGGAAGAAAAATCTCCATTCATATCGACTCCTAATAAAGCTACCCCTACACATTATAATTAATCCATCAAATATCAAAGGCAAAGACAGGATCTTGAAATCTTAAAAGAAAAGTCGCAAATAATATATCATGTAGTTATAATATGACCAGGAGCAGATTTCTCAGCAGAAACTTCACAGTCCATGAGCGAGTGGAATGATAGATTAAAAGTGCCAAAATTAAAAAAAAAAAAACCTGAGCTGTACTTGAGACCAAGTTGACCTAACAGATGTGAATAGAACACTCCCTCTAGTAGCTGCAGAATATCCATTTTTCTCAGTTCTAATGTGACATTATCTGGCATAGATCATATGGGAAGTCACTAAAGAAGTCTTAAGAATATAAGAATACTGAAATTATCTCAGGCATCTTTTCTAACCATCACAATATAAAAGTAGACATTAGTAACAAGAATTTTGGAAACTATTGGGGCTGTAGCTCAGTGGCAGAGCGCTTGCCTAGCATGTATGAGGCACTGAGTTTGATCCTCAGCATCACATAAAAAAATAAACAAATAAAATAAAGGCATTCTGTCTATGTAGAAATACCCCCCCCCCACACACACACACAAATACGAAAGAACTTTGGAAATGAGAAGTGTATGGAAACCAAACATTATTCTCTTGTACAATCAGTGGTTCAATAAAAATATTAAAAGGGAAATAAAAAGTTACTGAGAAAAATGAAAATGGAAACACTGCATGCCCAAACCCAATGGATATGGCAAGAAGAGTTCAAAAATGGAGGTTTATGCATCAAATAACTATATCAAATAAGAAGAAAGATCTTAACCCGGTGTTTCATCTAAGGAACCAGAAAAATAAGAAAATACTGAGCCCAGAGTTAGTAGACGAAAGAAAATAATAAAGATCAGAGAAAGGAAAAAAAAATAGAAAAAAAACAGAAAGTAGAAATATAATTGAAATATTCACAAAAACAAAAACTTGTTTTGAAAAGGGAAACAAAATTGACAAAATAACTCCTATGGCGGATCCCCGTGAACTTCAGAAGACGACAGAGAAAGAATTCAAAGAAGTAAGTATAGTAACAATTGACCAGAAAAGTGACTAGAGAAAAAAAGACTGAACTCAATAAATATCAGATATGAAGGAGACATTACAACTGACAGTACAGACATGCAAAGCATAATAAGAGACATCATGAGCCATTATGTGCCAACAGGTGGATAACGCAGAAGATATGAATAAACCCCTTGACACAAAAATATACAGGTGCATATTTGTATTTAAATGCCTTTTGATGCAGGAAAGTTTAAGGGGCAAATGAAGAGAAATGAAACTGACATTGTAAGATTTGCTTTTGTATAGTAGACACAGCAGACCTGCGACTTACATGTATTTTTCGAATGTATTTTCTTTTCTTTTTCCTTGAAAATAACCTATAAACAGCACCCAGTCCTGTGTTTGGCATTGATGCTGTTTCCATCAGTCCAACCAGCGTGGTCCTGACCTGGAAAAACAATGACACAGCTGCTTCTGAGTACACGTATGCAGTAAAGAATGAGAGGGACAACAAGTGGAGGATGATTGTAACAAATGAAACAGAGTGTACCATCACAGGATTAAGTCCAGGAACTTCATATGAATTCTCCATCACTCCAGGAATAGCCAATGAGACGTGGGGAAGTCCCATGTCCAAAACTGTCACAACAGGTGAGCTCTGTGGCTCCCAGGGGTGATGACGGACTGTTTCTTCTCATTCTGTCTCTAGACCCCTGTCCATTCAGGTTGCCAGTTGTGACAAGATGGGTGTGCATTTGCTAGAGGAGGAGAACAGGGTCTGTGTTGTGTCAAGCCTAGGAGTTCAGCTGGCCAGACCCTTCAGTATTAAGCTTCTGCGTGTTTCAGGGAGTTTTAACTATTTCTACCTGTTTTGATTTCAAAAAAAAATTTTTTTTGGGTGTTATTGGTTCATGCCTACTTTTTGCCGAGACGTAAGGAGTGGAGACTGCTTTAGAAGTATATTTTGATGATGTCAGTCTTTATGAGCCTTTGAATAATTTATTTATTTAGTTCTCATTAGTTATATGAGACAGTAGAATGCACTTTTGGCCCATCATACATAAATGGAGTATAATTTCCCATTCGTCAGGTTGGACATGATGTAGAATCACACTGGTTGTGTAGTCATATATGTACATAGGGTAATAATGCCCGATCCTTTCTACTATCCTTCCTTCCCTCTCCCCTCCCTTCACTCTCCTCTACCTAATGTAAAGTAAGTCTATTCTTCCCGAATGCCCCACCCTTATTGTGCATTAGCATCTGCATATGAGAGAAAACATTTGGCCTTTGAGTTTTTGGGGTTGGCTTATGTTGCTTAGCATGATATTCTCCAGTTCGATTCATTTACCTGCAAATTATGGAATTTGGTATACTCAGAAAATCCATACTGTGTTTCTATTCCCAGGAGTTTCTTTTATGTTGGAGAGTTTGGTATGCATTGTAGAAAACATGTGTGTTTCAAATGACAGAAGAGCCTGATGACATTTAGACTTTAGATCATATTAGGCAGTTTAGATTATGGTGTAGCTTGGATATCAGTACCCTAAGTCTCTTGTTATAGCTGGAAGTTTAGCTCTTTTCCTTTTTTTTAAGGTGAAAGTAACCAAAAAAAAAAAAAAAAAAAAATTAAAAAGTATTTGACAAATGAGTAGATTTTTTTTTTTCCAGGTAAGAAGGGAGAACAGGATCTTTGTTGGTTTTCTGGATGTTGAGGCTGGTGTGTGACTCACTGGCTGGTGAAGTCTTTGGAAACCCGGCCTTTGGGGTACACAATTTGATATTATCCTATCTGGACATGTAATAGGCAGATATGAAACCAGTGGCCTTCAGCATTTTTTAAAAATATTTCTTTTTTAGTTGTAGTTGGACACAATACATTTGTTTATTTTTATGTGGTGCTGGGGATTGAACCCAGGGCCTTTCCTATGCAAGGCGCGTGCTCTACCACTGAGGCACAACCCTAGGCACACATTTTTTTTTTTGTTTTTGAAAGCTAGGAAATTATTTCATTAAATAAAATCTTTTCCAGAAACCCAATGCGTTAAAACAAAAGAAAACTAGAGAAAGGAGCCACAGGGATGAGTGTCTCAGGTATCTTCACAAAAATATTCTGGAGCTCCCTAGATCCCTGATTTTAAAAAAGGTCAATAGGTCCTTAATCAAAAAATGTATAAGAACTGCTGGTCTGCAGGTGTTGTAAGTTATATAACTAGTTATCTAATAATGTTTAATAGGTAGATTATTTTCATTGTGATGCAATAATTTTGTTAGTCCTATAAGGCTATTTGGTATTGATAAAATTCTTCTTCGAAAGCAGTTTAAACAAACTACTGAATTTTTCCTAGGGCAATTAAGGATATTTTAGGAGTACTAGGGAGATTACTTTCATCAGTGGTGTTTTAAACATTGGTCTCAGTCATAGGAGACCCCCAAGTTCTTCAGTGGCCACAATGGTGCTGGATTTTGGGAACATAGCAGATGGTCCTTGCCGAGAAAATCAGTCTACAAAGACTGGAATGATCCCTATCTTTCAAATGCATAGACATTAATGTCTAGTCACGAGGCCGAAGAATAATGAGAAAGGCCATGATATCACCAGAGATACAATAACAAGTGCTATTAAGTGGATAAAAAGAGATAGAAATGTATGTTTGAATTCTGAGGAATTCAAAATAACTCCTCTATGGAAGCCCAATGAACTCAGAAGCCGTCAGAGATAGAATTCAAAGAAGTGAGTATAGTAATAAGTGACCAGAAATGGGAACTGCAACAGAGAGGTTGAAATAGTACAGACAAAATCCAACAGAAATCCTGGAGCTGAAAAATACAGTGACTGAAAGGACCAGTGCCATAGAGAGCACCATCGGGAGAGCTGGTAAAGCTGAAGAAAGGATCTAGGACCTTGAAGAGACTTATGTGAAAATATACATGGGAGGAGAGAGAAAGAGAAAAGTTATGAAGAATGCTTTTGGGATTTATGGGGTAGCACCCAAAGAGCAAGTGTTGAAGTCATTGGCATTCAAGAGGGAGAAGAATACACAAGAGTATGGGCTGGGATTGTGGCTCAGTGATAGAGTGCTTGCATGGCTCGTGTGAGGCACTGGGTTCAATTCTGAGCACCACATATAAATAAATAAATTATAAAATAAAGGTCCATTGACAACTAAAAAAATATTAAAAAAATAAAAAATTTAGAAAGCTTATTTAAATAAATGATAGCATAAAACTTTCCAAACCTGTAAAAAGATATAAATATCAAGGTATAAGAAGAAAAAATCTGCATTCATATCGAATCCTAATAAAGCTACCCCTACACATTATAATTAATCCATCAAATATCAAAGGCAAAGACAGGATCTTGAAATCTTAAAAGAAAAGAAGCAAATAGTATATCATGTAGTTATAATATGACCAGGAGCAGATTTCTCAGCAGAAACTTCACAGTCCATGAGCGAGTGGAATGATAGATTAAAAGTGCCAAAGTTTAAAAAAAGACCTGAACTGTACTTGAGACCAAGTTGAACTAACCGATGTGAATAGAACATTCCCTCTAGTAGCTGCAGAATATATATTTTTCTCAGTTGCATATGGGACATTATCTGGCATAGATAATATGGGAAGTTTCTAAAAAAGTCTTAACAATATAAGAATACTGAAATTATCTCAGGCATCTTTTCTAACCATCACAATATAAAAGTAGACATTAGTAACGAGAATTTTGGAAACTATGGGGTGGGGCTGTAGCTCAGAGGCAGAGCGCTTGCCTAGCATGCATGAGGCACTGAGTTTGATCCTCAGCATCACATAACAAATAAATAAAATAAAGGCATTTTGTCTATGTAGAACTACAAAAAAAAAAGGACATTGGAAATTAGTAGTGTTTGGAAATTAAAGATTATTCTCTTGTACAATGAGAGGTTCAATAAAAATATTAAAAGGGAAATAAAAAGTTACTGAGAAAAATGAAAATGGAAACATTGCATGCCCAAACCCAATGAATATGGCAAGAAGAGTTCTAAAATGGAGGTTTATGCATGAAATAACTATATCAACCCGGTGTTTCATCTAAGGAACCAGAAAAATAAGAAAATACTGAGCCCAGAGTAAGTAGAGGAAAGAAAATAATAAAGATCAGAGAAAGGAAAAAAAAAAAAGAAAAAAACAGAAACTAGAAATATAATTCAAAAATCAACAAAAGTAACAACTTGTTTTTGAAAAGAGAAACAAAATTGACAAAATAACTCCTATGGCGGAGCCCAGTGAAGTTCAGAAGACGACAGAGAAAGAATTCAAAGAAGTGAGTATAGTAACAAGAGAAGAGAAAAGTGACTAGAGGAAAAAAGTCTGAACTCAGTAAATATCAGATATGAAGGAGACATTACAACTGACAGTACAGACATGCAAAGCATAATAAAGGACATCATGAGCCATTATGTGCCAACAGGTGGATAACGCAGAAGATATGAATAAACCCCTTGACACAAAAATATACAGGTGCATATTTGTATTTAAATGCCTTTTGTTGCAGGAAAGTTTAAGGGGCAAATGAAGAGAAATGAAACTGACTTTGTAAGATTTGCTTTTGTATAATAGACACAGCAGTCCTGACACTTACATGTATTTTTCGAATATATTTTCTTTTTTTTTTTTTTCCTTGAAAACAACCTGTAAACAGCACCCAGTCCTGTGTTTGGCATTCATGCTGTTTCCATCAGTCCAACCAGCGTGTTCCTGACCTGGAAAAACGATGACACTGCAGCTTCTGAGTACACGTATGCAGTAAAGAATAAGAGGGACAACGAATGGAGGATGATTGTAACAAATGAAACAGAGTGTATCATCACAGGCTTAAGTCCAGGAACTTCATATGAATTCTCCATCACTCCAGGAATAGCCAATGAGACGTGGGGAAGTCCCATGTCCCAAACTGTCACAACAGGTGAGCTCTGTGGCTCCCAGGGGTGATGATGGACTGTTTCTTCTCATTCTGTCTCTAGACCCCTGTCCATTCAGGTTGCCAGTTGTGACAAGATGGGTGTGCATTTGCTAGAGGAGGAGAACAGGGTCTGTGTTGTGTCAAGCCTAGGAGTTCAGCTGGCCAGACCCTTCAGTATTAAGCTTCTGCGTGTTTCAGGGAGTTTTAACTATTTCTACCTGTTTTGATTTCAAAAACAATTTTTTTTGGGTGTTATTGGTTCATGCCTACTTTTTGCCGAGACGTAAGGAGTGGAGACTGCTTTAGAAGTATATTTTGATGATGTCAGTCTTTATGAGCCTTTGAATAATTTATTTATTTAGTTCTAATTAGTTATATGAGACAGTGGAATGCACTTTTGGCCCATCATACATAAATGGAGTATAATTTCCCATTCGTCAGGTTGGACATGATGTAGAATCACACTGGTTGTGTAGTCATATATGTACATAGGGTAATAATGCCCGATCCTTTCTACTATCCTTCCTTCCCTCTCCCCTCCCTTCACTCTCCTCTACCTAATGTAAAGTGAGTCTATTCTTCCCCAATGCCCCACCCTTATTGTGCATTAGCATCTGCATATGAGAGAAAACATTTGGCCTTTGAGTTTTTAGGGTTGGCTTATGTTGCTTAGCATGATATTCTCCAATTTCATTCATTTACCTGCAAATTATGGAATTTGGTATCCTCTGGAAATCAATGCTGTGTTTCTATTCCCAAGAGTTTCTTTTGTGTGGGAGAGTTTGGTATGCATTGTAGAAAACATGTGTGTTTCAAATGTCAGAAGAGCCTGATGACATTTAGACTTTAGATCATATTAGGCAGTTTATATCATGGCATAGCTTGGATATCAGTACCCTAAGTCTCTTGTTATAGCCGGAAGTTTAGCTCTTTTCCTTTTATTTTTTAAGGTGAAAGTAACCAAAAAAATTAAAAAGTATTTGACAAGTGACCATTTTTTTTTTTTTTTTTTAATGTACGAAGGGAGAAGAGGATCTTTGTTGGTTTGCTGGATGTTGAGGCTGGTGTATGACTCATTGGCTGGTGTAGTCTTTGGAAACGTGGCCTTTGGGTTACACAACTTGGTATTATGTAATAGGCAGATATCAAATCAGTGGCCTTCAGCATTTTTTTAAAAATATTTCTTTTTATTTAGTTGTAGTTGGACACAATACGTTTGTTTATTTTTATGTGATGCTGGGGATTGAACCCAGGGCCTTTCCTATGCTCGGCGCGCACACTATCACAGAGCCACAACCCTAGCCACGCATTTCTTTGTTTTTTAAAGCTAGGAAATTATTACATTAATCAAAATCTTTTCCAGAAACCCAATGCGTTAAAACAAAAGAAAACTAGAGAAAGGAGCGACAGGGATGAGTGTCTCAGGTATCTTTACAAAAATATTCTGGAGCTCCCTAGATCCCTGATTTTAAAAAAGGTCAATAGGTCCTTAATCAAAAAATGTATAAGAACTGCTGGTCTGCAGGTGTTGTAAGTTATATAACTAGTTATCTAATAATGTTTAATAGGTAGATTATTTTCATTGTGATGCAATAATTTTGTTAGTCCTATAAGGCTACTTGGTATTGATAAAATTCTTCTTCGAAAGCAGTTTAAACAAACTACTGAATTGTTCCTAGGGCAAGATAGGGAAATTTTAGGAGTTCCTAGGAAGATAATGTTTATCAGTTGTGTTATGGTCTCAGACTTAGGAGACCCCCATGTGCCTCAGTGGCCATAGTGGTGCTGTTTTTTGGGAGCATAGCAGAAGGTCCGTGCCGAGAAAATCAGTCTAGAAAGACTGGAATGATTCCTATCTTTCAAATGCATAGACATTAATGTCTAGTCAGGAGGGTTAAGAATAATGAGAAAGGCCATGATATCATCAGAGATACAATAACAAGTGCTATTAACTGGATAAAAAGTGCTGGAAATGTATGTTTGAATTCTGAGGAATTCAAAATAACTCCTCTATGGAAGCCCAATGAACTCAGAAGCCGTCAGAGATAGAATTCAAAGAAGTGAGTGTAGTAATTAGTGACCAGAAATGGGAACTGTAACAGAGAGGTTGAAATAGTACAGACAAAATCCAACAGAAATCCTGGAGCTGAAAAATACAGTGACTGAAAGGACCAGTGCCATAGAGAGCACCTTCAGGAGAGCTGATAAAGCTGAAGAAAGGATCTAGGACCTTGAAGAGACTTATGTGAAAATATACATGGGAGGAGAGAGAAAGAGAAAAGTTATGAAGAATGCTTTTGGGATTTATGGGGTAGCACCCAAAGAGCAAGTGTTGAAGTCATTGGCATTCAAGAGGGAGAAGAAGAATACACAAGAGTATGGGCTGGGATTGTGGCTCAGTGATAGAGTGCTTGCATGGCTTTTGTGGGGCACTGGGTTCAATTCTGAGCACCACATATAAATAAATAAATTAAATTATAAAATAAAGGTCCATTGACAACTAAAAAATATTAAAAAAATAAAAATTTAGAAAGCTTATTTAAGTAAATGATAGCATAAAACTTTCCAAACCTGGAAAAAGATATAAATATCAAGGTATAGGAAGAAAAATCTCCATTCATATCGACTCCTAATAAAGCTACCCCTACACATTATAATTAATCCATCAAATATCAAAGGCAAAGACAGGATCTTGAAATCTTAAAAGAAAAGTCGCAAATAATATATCATGTAGTTATAATATGACCGCGAGCAGATTTCTCAGCAGAAACTTCACAGTCCATGAGCGAGTGGAATGATAGATTAAAAGTGCCAAAGTTTAAAAAAAGACCTGAATCGTACTTGAGACCAAGTCGACCTAACAGATGTATATAGAACATTCTTTACAATAGCTGCAGAATGCACATTCTCAGTTGCATATGGGACATTATCTGGGATAGATTATATGGGAGGTCACAAAACAAGTTAACAATATAAGAATACTGAAGTATCTTTTCTAACCACCACAATATAAAAGAATATAAAAGTAGAAATTAGCAGCAAGAACTTTGGAAACTTGGGGGTGGGGCTGTAGCTCAGTGGCAGAGCGCTTGTCTAGGATGCATGAGGCACTGGGTTTGATCCTCAGCACCACATAATAACTAAACAAATAAAATAAAGGCATTCTATCTATCTAGAAGTACAAGAAAAAATTTAAACAAAAAAGAACTTTGGAAATTAGAAGTGTATGGAAAATAAACATTATTCTCTTATACAATCAGAGGTTCAATAAAAATATTAAAAGGGAAATTAAAAAATTACTGAGGAATATGACAGTGGAAAATCACATGCCCAAACCAATGGGATATGGCAAGAAGAGTTCTACGAGGGAGGTTTATGCATCAAATAACTATATCAAAATGAAGAAAGATCTTAACAAGTGTTGCACCTAAGGAACAAGAAAAATAAGAAATACTAAGCCCAGAATTAGTAGAGGAAAGGAAATAATAAAGACCAGAGAAAGAAAAAAAAAAAAAAAAAAAAAAGAAACAAACTAGAAATATAATTAAAAAATTAACAAAAGGAATAGTTTGTTCTTTGAAAAGACAAACAAAATTGACAAACTTTCAGCTAGATGTAAGAAAAAAAGACTGAGGACTCACTAAATATCAGAAATGAAGGAGAATTACACCTGACACTACAGACATGTAAAGCATAAAAAGAAACATCATGAGCCATTATGTGCCAACAGGTGGATAACTGAGAAGATATGAATAAATTCCTTGACACATAAACCAACCATGTTTTAAGTATGAAGTGAGAAAATCTAAACAGATCACCAGTGAATAAGGAAACTGAATCAGTGATAAAACACTTCCCATTAAAAGAAAGGCCCAGGACCTGATGACTTCACTGTGGAATTCTATTAATTATTCAAAAAAGAACTAATATCAATTTATCTAAATTTTTTTTCCCAAAACAATCAAAGAGGAGAGAATATTTTAAAAAATGTTTTTACGAGGACATCATTTAACCTGATACAGAAACCAGACAAGGACAGAAACAGCAACAAGAAGCCTTCGAGCCAGGATCCCCAGGGAACCCAGGTGCAGAAATCCTTAACCCAATGCTGGAAGCTGGATTCAAGAGTACAGTTAAAAGACCATTCAACTGTGATGAAGTGGGATTCATTCCAGGGAGGCAAGGATGGTGCAGTGGTGTCTGCCAGTCAGTTACCCTGATATCTCACATGAACAGGCTGAAGGATGATAGCAAATGTAGGAAATAGAGTTTGAAACAAACAGACAAACAAGAAACCCATTTCTTTCTTTTCTGAAGTATTGAAACTTATGAATCAGTTTCCCAGACCTTCCCAGATTCCCCTGAATGAGTGAAGGAAATTTCTTTCTCCTTGAACATGGTGCCCTAGCACAGTGTCGGGGAGACGACTGGTCCCCAAAGAGGGTGCTGCTGTTCTTGCTCCCTCTGCCCCTGCAGCTGTTCTTGTTTTCTCATGATCCTCCTCACCATCATCATCTGAATGTAAATGGCAGCACCCAGTGATCATCTGCCAAAACTGCTTCTCTGACACTGGCAATTGTTGCTTTAGAAAGAGGAAACTTCATGTCATGAAACTTTTTGAATCCTGGTCCCTGAGATGATTCCTGCTCATTCCATTTTCCCTTCTCTTTATCACCTCTCCTGTCCCTTTTCACTGTTTGGATAAATATTCTCACCTCCTATAGCCAGATGAAATGACTTCTCCATGCTCATGCCAAGATGGTGTCACTTGGAAAGTCTCTGCTCATTTTGGGTCAGTTACAAGCTCCTTGAGAATAAGGGCCACATCATCTGTGTTTTATGTGGTTTCTGGTCATTACTCCTTAATGTTGAGTTTCATTAAGATGCACACATGTAATGATGTTAATAACCATGACGGCTTCCGTTAGTTTATGATTCTGTACATCTGCAATTTTATAGATGGTGAAAGTGATGTTGGGTAGATGAGATGACTTTGAGCAAATTACAAGGCTAGTGACTAGCAGGATAGCTTCTTAGCCCAGAGTTCTAAATGTCCAAGTCTGGTGTCTTGTTCCTCATGTTATGGTGGCCAGTACTAATCATTTGCAATTGATGGTGTGTTAGGCCTGTCAACAGAGGAACCAGAGAGTGAGTGATTCAAGGGACAGATTGCAGGTGATGCTGCTAACAGGTGGACTTAATCTTTAAATTGAATTAAGGTGAACTTAATCTTTAAGTTCAGAATGGGATTCCAAGAGCTGCTCTTACGTCTGAGCTTCCTTGTGATGTCAAGGTTTGGCAAAATGGTTACCACATGCTTCTGCATCCTATGCCATCTCTCTACATGCAGAGTGACCTGAGAATTGGGAGAGAGACTCAATTGCCTTTTGCATCTGTTTTTGTATCTGCTGCTAGACAGAGTTAACCCTGAGTTCAAGTCACAGACAACAAGGCCAACCTCTATGAGTTTTGCCTCATTTTAAAGCCTCTGTTTGACGGACACATGCTCATACAGGTGCATATTTGTATTTAAATGCCTTTTGTTGCAGGAAAGTTTAAGAGGCAAATGAAGAGAAATGAAACTGACATTGTAAGATTTGCTTTTGTATAGTAGACACAGCAGACCTGACACTTACATGTATTTTTTGAATGTATTATCTTTCCTTTTTCCTTGCAAACAACCTATAAACAGTACCCAGTCCTGTGTTTGGCATTGATGCTGTTTCCATCAGTCCAACCAGCGTGGTCCTGACCTGGAAAAACAATGACACAGCTGCTTCTGAGTACACGTATGCAGTAAAGAATGAGAGGGACAACAAGTGGAGGATGATTGTAACAAATGAAACAGAGTGTACCATCACAGGATTAAGTCCAGGAACTTCATATGAATTCTCCATCACTCCAGGAATAGCCAATGAGACGTGGGGAAGTCCCATGTCCAAAACTGTCACAACAGGTGAGCTCTGTGGCTCCCAGGGGTGATGACGGACTGTTTCTTCTCATTCTGTCTCTAGACCCCTGTCCATTCAGGTTGCCACTTGTGACAAGATGGGTGTGCATTTGCTAGAGGAGGAGAACAGGGTCTGTGTTGTGTCAAGCCTAGGAGTTCAGCTGGCCAGACCCTTCAGTATTAAGCTTCTGCGTGTTTCAGGGAGTTTTAACTATTTCTACCTGTTTTGATTTCAAAAACAATTTTTTTTGGGTGTTATTGGTTCATGCCTACTTTTTGCCGAGACGTAAGGAGTGGAGACTGCTTTAGAAGTATATTTTGATGATGTCAGTCTTTATGAGCCTTTGAATAATTTATTTATTTAGTTCTAATTAGTTATATGAGACAGTGGAATGCACTTTTGGCCCATCATACATAAATGGAGTATAATTTCCCATTCGTCAGGTTGGACATGATGTAGAATCACACTGGTTGTGTAGTCATATATGTACATAGGGTAATAATGCCCGATCCTTTCTACTATCCTTCCTTCCCTCTCCCCTCCCTTCACTCTCCTCTACCTAATGTAAAGTGAGTCTATTCTTCCCCAATGCCCCACCCTTATTGTGCATTAGCATCTGCATATGAGAGAAAACATTTGGCCTTTGAGTTTTTGGGGTTGGCTTATGTTGCTTAGCATGATATTCTCCAGTTCGATTCATTTACCTGCAAATTATGGAATTTGGTATACTCAGAAAATCCATACTGTGTTTCTATTCCCAGGAGTTTCTTTTATGTTGGAGAGTTTGGTATGCATTGTAGAAAACATGTGTGTTTCAAATGACAGAAGAGCCTGATGACATTTAGACTTTAGATCATATTAGGCAGTTTAGATTATGGTGTAGCTTGGATATCAGTACCCTAAGTCTCTTGTTATAGCTGGAAGTTTAGCTCTTTTCCTTTTTTTTAAGGTGAAAGTAACCAAAAAAAAAAAAAAAAAAAAAAAAAAAAAAAAATTAAAAAGTATTTGACAAATGAGTAGATTTTTTTTTTTTTTTTTTCCAGGTAAGAAGGGAGAACAGGATCTTTGTTGGTTTTCTGGATATTGAGGCTGGTGTGTGACTCATTGGCTGGTGAAGTCTTTGGAAACCCGGCCTTTGGGGTACACAATTTGATATTATCCTATCTGGACATGTAATAGGCAGATATGAAACCAGTGGCCTTCAGCATTTTTTAAAAATATTTCTTTTTTAGTTGTAGTTGGACACAATACATTTGTTTATTTTTATGTGGTGCTGGGGATTGAACCCAGGGCCTTTCCTATGCAAGGCGCGTGCTCTACCACTGAGGCACAACCCTAGCCACACATTTTTTTTGTTTTTTAAAGCTAGGAAATTATTTCATTAAATAAAATCTTTTCCAGAAACCCAGTGCGTTAAAACAAAAGAAAACTAGAGAAAGGAGCCACAGGGATGAGTGTCTCAGGTATCTTCACAAAAATATTCTGGAGCTCCCTAGATCCCTGATTTTAAAAAAGGTCAATAGGTCCTTAATCAAAAAATGTATAAGAACTGCTGGTCTGCAGGTGTTGTAAGTTATATAACTAGTTATCTAATAATGTTTAATAGGTAGATTATTTTCATTGTGATGCAATAATTTTGTTAGTCCTATAAGGCTATTTGGTATTGATAAAATTCTTCTTCGAAAGCAGTTTAAACAAACTACTGAATTTTTCCTAGGGCAATTAAGGATATTTTAGGAGTACTAGGGAGATTACTTTCATCAGTGGTGTTTTAAACATTGGTCTCAGTCTTAGGAGACCCCCAAGTTCTTCAGTGGCCACAATGGTGCTGGATTTTGGGAACATAGCAGATGGTCCTTGCCGAGAAAATCAGTCTACAAAGACTGGAATGATCCCTATCTTTCAAATGCATAGACATTAATGTCTAGTCACGAGGCCGAAGAATAATGAGAAAGGCCATGATATCACCAGAGATACAATAACAAGTGCTATTAAGTGGATAAAAAGAGATAGAAATGTATGTTTGAATTCTGAGGAATTCAAAATAACTCCTCTATGGAAGCCCAATGAACTCAGAAGCTGTCAGAGATAGAATTCAAAGAAGTGAGTATAGTAATAAGTGACCAGAAATGGGAACTGCAACAGAGAGGTTGAAATAGTACAGACAAAATCCAACAGAAATCCTGGAGCTGAAAAATACAGTGACTGAAAGGACCAGTGCCATAGAGAGCACATTCAGGAGAGCTGGTAAAGCTGAAGAAAGGACCTAGGAACTTGAAGAGACTTATGTGAAAATATACATGGGAGGAGAGAGAAAGAGAAAAGTTATGAAGAATGCTTTTGGGATTTATGGGGTAGCACCCAAAGAGCAAGTGTTGAAGTCATTGGCATTCAAGAGGGAGAAGAAGAATACACAAGAGTATGGGCTGGGATTGTGGCTCAGTGATAGAGTGCTTGCATGGCTCGTGTGGGGCACTGGGTTCAATTCTGAGCACCACATATAAATAAATAAATTATAAAATAAAGGTCCATTGACAACTAAAAAAATATTAAAAAAATAAAAAATTTAGAAAGCTTATTTAAATAAATGATAGCATAAAACTTTCCAAACCTGTAAAAAGATATAAATATCAAGGTATAAGAAGAAAAAATCTGCATTCATATCGAATCCTAATAAAGCTACCCCTACACATTATATTTAACCCATCAAATATCAAAGGCAAAGACAGGATCTTGAAATCTTAAAAGAAAAGGAGCAAATAGTATATCATGTAGTTATAATATGACCAGGAGCAGATTTCTCAGCAGAAACTTCACAGTCCATGAGCGAGTGGAATGATAGATTAAAAGTGCCAAAGTTTAAAAAAAGACCTGAACTGTACTTGAGACCAAGTTGAACTAACCGATGTGAATAGAACATTCCCTCTAGTAGCTGCAGAATATATATTTTTCTCAGTTGCATATGGGACATTATCTGGCATAGATAATATGGGAAGTTTCTAAAAAAGTCTTAACAATATAAGAATACTGAAATTATCTCAGGCATCTTTTCTAACCATCACAATATAAAAGTAGACATTAGTAACGAGAATTTTGGAAACTATGGGGTGGGGCTGTAGCTCAGAGGCAGAGCGCTTGCCTAGCATGCATGAGGCACTGAGTTTGATCCTCAGCATCACATAACAAATAAATAAAATAAAGGCATTTTGTCTATGTAGAACTACAAAAAAAAAGAACATTGGATATTAGAAGTGTTTGGAAATTAAAGATTATTCTCTTGTACAATGAGAGGTTCAATAAAAATATTAAAAGGGAAATAAAAAGTTACTGAGAAAAATGAAAATGGAAACATTGCATGCCCAAACCCAATGAATATGGCAAGAAGAGTTCTAAAATGGAGGTTTATGCATGAAATAACTATATCAACCCGGTGTTTCATCTAAGGAACCAGAAAAATAAGAAAATACTGAGCCCAGAGTAAGTAGAGGAAAGAAAATAATAAAGATCAGAGAAAGGAAAAAAAAAAAAAAAGAAAAAAACAGAAACTAGAAATATAATTCAAAAATCAACAAAAGTAACAACTTGTTTTTGAAAAGAGAAACAAAATTGACAAAATAACTCCTATGGCGGAGCCCAGTGAAGTTCAGAAGACGACAGAGAAAGAATTCAAAGAAGTGAGTATAGTAACAAGAGAAGAGAAAAGTGACTAGAGGAAAAAAGTCTGAACTCAGTAAATATCAGATATGAAGGAGACATTACAACTGACAGTACAGACATGCAAAGCATAATAAAGGACATCATGAGCCATTATGTGCCAACAGGTGGATAACGCAGAAGATATGAATAAACCCCTTGACACAAAAATATACAGGTGCATATTTGTATTTAAATGCCTTTTGTTGCAGGAAAGTTTAAGGGGCAAATGAAGAGAAATGAAACTGACTTTGTAAGATTTGCTTTTGTATAATAGACACAGCAGTCCTGACACTTACATGTATTTTTCGAATATATTTTCTTTTTTTTTTTCCTTGAAAACAACCTGTAAACAGCACCCAGTCCTGTGTTTGGCATTCATGCTGTTTCCATCAGTCCAACCAGCGTGTTCCTGACCTGGAAAAACGATGACACTGCAGCTTCTGAGTACACGTATGCAGTAAAGAATAAGAGGGACAACGAATGGAGGATGATTGTAACAAATGAAACAGAGTGTATCATCACAGGCTTAAGTCCAGGAACTTCATATGAATTCTCCATCACTCCAGGAATAGCCAATGAGACGTGGGGAAGTCCCATGTCCCAAACTGTCACAACAGGTGAGCTCTGTGGCTCCCAGGGGTGATGATGGACTGTTTCTTCTCATTCTGTCTCTAGACCCCTGTCCATTCAGGTTGCCAGTTGTGACAAGATGGGTGTGCATTTGCTAGAGGAGGAGAACAGGGTCTGTGTTGTGTCAAGCCTAGGAGTTCAGCTGGCCAGACCCTTCAGTATTAAGCTTCTGCGTGTTTCAGGGAGTTTTAACTATTTCTACCTGTTTTGATTTCAAAAACAATTTTTTTTGGGTGTTATTGGTTCATGCCTACTTTTTGCCGAGACGTAAGGAGTGGAGACTGCTTTAGAAGTATATTTTGATGATGTCAGTCTTTATGAGCCTTTGAATAATTTATTTATTTAGTTCTAATTAGTTATATGAGACAGTGGAATGCACTTTTGGCCCATCATACATAAATGGAGTATAATTTCCCATTCGTCAGGTTGGACATGATGTAGAATCACACTGGTTGTGTAGTCATATATGTACATAGGGTAATAATGCCCGATCCTTTCTACTATCCTTCCTTCCCTCTCCCCTCCCTTCACTCTCCTCTACCTAATGTAAAGTGAGTCTATTCTTCCCCAATGCCCCACCCTTATTGTGCATTAGCATCTGCATATGAGAGAAAACATTTGGCCTTTGAGTTTTTAGGGTTGGCTTATGTTGCTTAGCATGATATTCTCCAGTTTCATTCATTTACCTGCAAATTATGGAATTTGGTATCCTCTGGAAATCAATGCTGTGTTTCTATTCCCAAGAGTTTCTTTTGTGTGGGAGAGTTTGGTATGCATTGTAGAAAACATGTGTGTTTCAAATGTCAGAAGAGCCTGATGACATTTAGACTTTAGATCATATTAGGCAGTTTATATCATGGCATAGCTTGGATATCAGTACCCTAAGTCTCTTGTTATAGCCGGAAGTTTAGCTCTTTTCCTTTTATTTTTTAAGGTGAAAGTAACCAAAAAAATTAAAAAGTATTTGACAAGTGACCATTTTTTTTTTTTTTTTTTTAATGTACGAAGGGAGAAGAGGATCTTTGTTGGTTTGCTGGATGTTGAGGCTGGTGTATGACTCATTGACTGGTGTAGTCTTTGGAAACGTGGCCTTTGGGTTACACAACTTGGTATTATGTAATAGGCAGATATCAAATCAGTGGCCTTCAGCATTTTTTTTAAAAATATTTCTTTTTATTTAGTTGTAGTTGGACACAATACGTTTGTTTATTTTTATGTGATGCTGGGGATTGAACCCAGGGCCTTTCCTATGCTCGGCGCGCACACTATCACAGAGCCACAACCCTAGCCACGCATTTCTTTGTTTTTTAAAGCTAGGAAATTATTAAATTAAACAAAATCTTTTCCAGAAACCCAATGCGTTAAAACAAAAGAAAACTAGAGAAAGGAGCCACAGGGATGAGTGTCTCAGGTATCTTTACAAAAATATTCTGGAGCTCCCTAGATCCCTGATTTTAAAAAAGTAAATAGGTCCTTAATCAAAAAATGTATAAGAACTGCTGGTCTGCAGGTGTTGTAAGTTATATAACTAGTTATCTAATAATGTTTAATAGGTAGATTATTTTCATTGTGATGCAATAATTTTGTTAGTCCTATAAGGCTACTTGGTATTGATAAAATTCTTCTTCGAAAGCAGTTTAAACAAACTACTGAATTGTTCCTAGGGCAAGATAGGGAAATTTTAGGAGTTCCTAGGAAGATAATGTTTATCAGTTGTGTTATGGTCTCAGACTTAGGAGACCCCCATGTGCCTCAGTGGCCATAGTGGTGCTGTTTTTTGGGAGCATAGCAGAAGGTCCGTGCCGAGAAAATCAGTCTAGAAAGACTGGAATGATTCCTATCTTTCAAATGCATAGACATTAATGTCTAGTCAGGAGGGTTAAGAATAATGAGAAAGGCCATGATATCATCAGAGATACAATAACAAGTGCTATTAACTGGATAAAAAGTGCTGGAAATGTATGTTTGAATTCTGAGGAATTCAAAATAACTCCTCTATGGAAGCCCAATGAACTCAGAAGCCGTCAGAGATAGAATTCAAAGAAGTGAGTGTAGTCATAAGTGACCAGAAATGGGAACTGTAACAGAGAGGTTGAAATAGTACAGACAAAATCCAACAGAAATCCTGGAGCTGAAAAATACAGTGACTGAAAGGACCAGTGCCATAGAGAGCACCTTCAGGAGAGCTGATAAAGCTGAAGAAAGGATCTAGGACCTTGAAGAGACTTATGTGAAAATATACATGGGAGGAGAGAGAAAGAGAAAAGTTATGAAGAATGCTTTTGGGATTTATGGGGTAGCACCCAAAGAGCAAGTGTTGAAGTCATTGGCATTCAAGAGGGAGAAGAAGAATACACAAGAGTATGGGCTGGGATTGTGGCTCAGTGATAGAGTGCTTGCATGGCTTTTGTGGGGCACTGGGTTCAATTCTGAGCACCACATATAAATAAATAAATTAAATTATAAAATAAAGGTCCATTGACAACTAAAAAATATTAAAAAAATAAAAATTTAGAAAGCTTATTTAAGTAAATGATAGCATAAAACTTTCCAAACCTGGAAAAAGATATAAATATCAAGGTATAGGAAGAAAAATCTCCATTCATATCGACTCCTAATAAAGCTACCCCTACACATTATAATTAATCCATCAAATATCAAAGGCAAAGACAGGATCTTGAAATCTTAAAAGAAAAGTCGCAAATAATATATCATGTAGTTATAATATGACCAGGAGCAGATTTCTCAGCAGAAACTTCACAGTCCATGAGCGAGTGGAATGATAGATTAAAAGTGCCAAAATTAAAAAAAAAAAAACCTGAGCTGTACTTGAGACCAAGTTGACCTAACAGATGTGAATAGAACACTCCCTCTAGTAGCTGCAGAATATCCATTTTTCTCAGTTCTAATGTGACATTATCTGGCATAGATCATATGGGAAGTCACTAAAGAAGTCTTAAGAATATAAGAATACTGAAATTATCTCAGGCATCTTTTCTAACCATCACAATATAAAAGTAGACATTAGTAACAAGAATTTTGGAAACTATTGGGGCTGTAGCTCAGTGGCAGAGCGCTTGCCTAGCATGTATGAGGCACTGAGTTTGATCCTCAGCATCACATAAAAAAATAAACAAATAAAATAAAGGCATTCTGTCTATGTAGAAATACCCCCCCCACACACACACACACACAAATACGAAAGAACTTTGGAAATGAGAAGTGTATGGAAACCAAACATTATTCTCTTGTACAATCAGTGGTTCAATAAAAATATTAAAAGGGAAATAAAAAGTTACTGAGAAAAATGAAAATGGAAACACTGCATGCCCAAACCCAATGGATATGGCAAGAAGAGTTCAAAAATGGAGGTTTATGCATCAAATAACTATATCAAATAAGAAGAAAGATCTTAACCCGGTGTTTCATCTAAGGAACCAGAAAAATAAGAAAATACTGAGCCCAGAGTTAGTAGACGAAAGAAAATAATAAAGATCAGAGAAAGGAAAAAAAAATAGAAAAAAAACAGAAAGTAGAAATATAATTGAAATATTCACAAAAACAAAAACTTGTTTTGAAAAGGGAAACAAAATTGACAAAATAACTCCTATGGCGGATCCCCGTGAACTTCAGAAGACGACAGAGAAAGAATTCAAAGAAGTAAGTATAGTAACAATTGACCAGAAAAGTGACTAGAGAAAAAAAGACTGAACTCAATAAATATCAGATATGAAGGAGACATTACAACTGACAGTACAGACATGCAAAGCATAATAAGAGACATCATGAGCCATTATGTGCCAACAGGTGGATAACGCAGAAGATATGAATAAACCCCTTGACACAAAAATATACAGGTGCATATTTGTATTTAAATGCCTTTTGATGCAGGAAAGTTTAAGGGGCAAATGAAGAGAAATGAAACTGACATTGTAAGATTTGCTTTTGTATAGTAGACACAGCAGACCTGCGACTTACATGTATTTTTCGAATGTATTTTCTTTTCTTTTTCCTTGAAAACAACCTATAAACAGCACCCAGTCCTGTGTTTGGCATTGATGCTGTTTCCATCAGTCCAACCAGCGTGGTCCTGACCTGGAAAAACAATGACACAGCTGCTTCTGAGTACACGTATGCAGTAAAGAATGAGAGGGACAACAAGTGGAGGATGATTGTAACAAATGAAACAGAGTGTACCATCACAGGATTAAGTCCAGGAACTTCATATGAATTCTCCATCACTCCAGGAATAGCCAATGAGACGTGGGGAAGTCCCATGTCCAAAACTGTCACAACAGGTGAGCTCTGTGGCTCCCAGGGGTGATGACGGACTGTTTCTTCTCATTCTGTCTCTAGACCCCTGTCCATTCAGGTTGCCAGTTGTGACAAGATGGGTGTGCATTTGCTAGAGGAGGAGAACAGGGTCTGTGTTGTGTCAAGCCTAGGAGTTCAGCTGGCCAGACCCTTCAGTATTACGCTTCTGCGTGTTTCAGGGAGTTTTAACTATTTCTACCTGTTTTGATTTCAAAAAAAAATTTTTTTTGGGTGTTATTGGTTCATGCCTACTTTTTGCCGAGACGTAAGGAGTGGAGACTGCTTTAGAAGTATATTTTGATGATGTCAGTCTTTATGAGCCTTTGAATAATTTATTTATTTAGTTCTCATTAGTTATATGAGACAGTAGAATGCACTTTTGGCCCATCATACATAAATGGAGTATAATTTCCCATTCGTCAGGTTGGACATGATGTAGAATCACACTGGTTGTGTAGTCATATATGTACATAGGGTAATAATGCCCGATCCTTTCTACTATCCTTCCTTCCCTCTCCCCTCCCTTCACTCTCCTCTACCTAATGTAAAGTAAGTCTATTCTTCCCGAATGCCCCACCCTTATTGTGCATTAGCATCTGCATATGAGAGAAAACATTTGGCCTTTGAGTTTTTGGGGTTGGCTTATGTTGCTTAGCATGATATTCTCCAGTTCGATTCATTTACCTGCAAATTATGGAATTTGGTATACTCAGAAAATCCATACTGTGTTTCTATTCCCAGGAGTTTCTTTTATGTTGGAGAGTTTGGTATGCATTGTAGAAAACATGTGTGTTTCAAATGACAGAAGAGCCTGATGACATTTAGACTTTAGATCATATTAGGCAGTTTAGATTATGGTGTAGCTTGGATATCAGTACCCTAAGTCTCTTGTTATAGCTGGAAGTTTAGCTCTTTTCCTTTTTTTTAAGGTGAAAGTAACCAAAAAAAAAAAAAAAAAAATTAAAAAGTATTTGACAAATGAGTAGATTTTTTTTTTTCCAGGTAAGAAGGTAGAACAGGATCTTTGTTGGTTTTCTGGATGTTGAGGCTGGTGTGTGACTCACTGGCTGGTGAAGTCTTTGGAAACCCGGCCTTTGGGGTACACAATTTGATATTATCCTATCTGGACATGTAATAGGCAGATATGAAACCAGTGGCCTTCAGCATTTTTTAAAAATATTTCTTTTTTAGTTGTAGTTGGACACAATACATTTGTTTATTTTTATGTGGTGCTGGGGATTGAACCCAGGGCCTTTCCTATGCAAGGCGCGTGCTCTACCACTGAGGCACAACCCTAGGCACACATTTTTTTTTTTGTTTTTGAAAGCTAGGAAATTATTTCATTAAATAAAATCTTTTCCAGAAACCCAATGCGTTAAAACAAAAGAAAACTAGAGAAAGGAGCCACAGGGATGAGTGTCTCAGGTATCTTCACAAAAATATTCTGGAGCTCCCTAGATCCCTGATTTTAAAAAAGGTCAATAGGTCCTTAATCAAAAAATGTATAAGAACTGCTGGTCTGCAGGTGTTGTAAGTTATATAACTAGTTATCTAATAATGTTTAATAGGTAGATTATTTTCATTGTGATGCAATAATTTTGTTAGTCCTATAAGGCTATTTGGTATTGATAAAATTCTTCTTCGAAAGCAGTTTAAACAAACTACTGAATTTTTCCTAGGGCAATTAAGGATATTTTAGGAGTACTAGGGAGATTACTTTCATCAGTGGTGTTTTAAACATTGGTCTCAGTCATAGGAGACCCCCAAGTTCTTCAGTGGCCACAATGGTGCTGGATTTTGGGAACATAGCAGATGGTCCTTGCCGAGAAAATCAGTCTACAAAGACTGGAATGATCCCTATCTTTCAAATGCATAGACATTAATGTCTAGTCACGAGGCCGAAGAATAATGAGAAAGGCCATGATATCACCAGAGATACAATAACAAGTGCTATTAAGTGGATAAAAAGAGATAGAAATGTATGTTTGAATTCTGAGGAATTCAAAATAACTCCTCTATGGAAGCCCAATGAACTCAGAAGCCGTCAGAGATAGAATTCAAAGAAGTGAGTATAGTAATAAGTGACCAGAAATGGGAACTGCAACAGAGAGGTTGAAATAGTACAGACAAAATCCAACAGAAATCCTGGAGCTGAAAAATACAGTGACTGAAAGGACCAGTGCCATAGAGAGCACCATCGGGAGAGCTGGTAAAGCTGAAGAAAGGATCTAGGACCTTGAAGAGACTTATGTGAAAATATACATGGGAGGAGAGAGAAAGAGAAAAGTTATGAAGAATGCTTTTGGGATTTATGGGGTAGCACCCAAAGAGCAAGTGTTGAAGTCATTGGCATTCAAGAGGGAGAAGAAGAATACACAAGAGTATGGGCTGGGATTGTGGCTCAGTGATAGAGTGCTTGCATGGCTCGTGTGAGGCACTGGGTTCAATTCTGAGCACCACATATAAATAAATAAATTATAAAATAAAGGTCCATTGACAACTAAAAAAATATTAAAAAAATAAAAAATTTAGAAAGCTTATTTAAATAAATGATAGCATAAAACTTTCCAAACCTGTAAAAAGATATAAATATCAAGGTATAAGAAGAAAAAATCTGCATTCATATCGAATCCTAATAAAGCTACCCCTACACATTATAATTAATCCATCAAATATCAAAGGCAAAGACAGGATCTTGAAATCTTAAAAGAAAAGAAGCAAATAGTATATCATGTAGTTATAATATGACCAGGAGCAGATTTCTCAGCAGAAACTTCACAGTCCATGAGCGAGTGGAATGATAGATTAAAAGTGCCAAAGTTTAAAAAAAGACCTGAACTGTACTTGAGACCAAGTTGAACTAACCGATGTGAATAGAACATTCCCTCTAGTAGCTGCAGAATATATATTTTTCTCAGTTGCATATGGGACATTATCTGGCATAGATAATATGGGAAGTTTCTAAAAAAGTCTTAACAATATAAGAATACTGAAATTATCTCAGGCATCTTTTCTAACCATCACAATATAAAAGTAGACATTAGTAACGAGAATTTTGGAAACTATGGGGTGGGGCTGTAGCTCAGAGGCAGAGCGCTTGCCTAGCATGCATGAGGCACTGAGTTTGATCCTCAGCATCACATAACAAATAAATAAAATAAAGGCATTTTGTCTATGTAGAACTACAAAAAAAAAGGACATTGGAAATTAGTAGTGTTTGGAAATTAAAGATTATTCTCTTGTACAATGAGAGGTTCAATAAAAATATTAAAAGGGAAATAAAAAGTTACTGAGAAAAATGAAAATGGAAACATTGCATGCCCAAACCCAATGAATATGGCAAGAAGAGTTCTAAAATGGAGGTTTATGCATGAAATAACTATATCAACCCGGTGTTTCATCTAAGGAACCAGAAAAATAAGAAAATACTGAGCCCAGAGTAAGTAGAGGAAAGAAAATAATAAAGATCAGAGAAAGGAAAAAAAAAAAAAGAAAAAAACAGAAACTAGAAATATAATTCAAAAATCAACAAAAGTAACAACTTGTTTTTGAAAAGAGAAACAAAATTGACAAAATAACTCCTATGGCGGAGCCCAGTGAAGTTCAGAAGACGACAGAGAAAGAATTCAAAGAAGTGAGTATAGTAACAAGAGAAGAGAAAAGTGACTAGAGGAAAAAAGTCTGAACTCAGTAAATATCAGATATGAAGGAGACATTACAACTGACAGTACAGACATGCAAAGCATAATAAAGGACATCATGAGCCATTATGTGCCAACAGGTGGATAACGCAGAAGATATGAATAAACCCCTTGACACAAAAATATACAGGTGCATATTTGTATTTAAATGCCTTTTGTTGCAGGAAAGTTTAAGGGGCAAATGAAGAGAAATGAAACTGACTTTGTAAGATTTGCTTTTGTATAATAGACACAGCAGTCCTGACACTTACATGTATTTTTCGAATATATTTTCTTTTTTTTTTTTTTCCTTGAAAACAACCTGTAAACAGCACCCAGTCCTGTGTTTGGCATTCATGCTGTTTCCATCAGTCCAACCAGCGTGTTCCTGACCTGGAAAAACGATGACACTGCAGCTTCTGAGTACACGTATGCAGTAAAGAATAAGAGGGACAACGAATGGAGGATGATTGTAACAAATGAAACAGAGTGTATCATCACAGGCTTAAGTCCAGGAACTTCATATGAATTCTCCATCACTCCAGGAATAGCCAATGAGACGTGGGGAAGTCCCATGTCCCAAACTGTCACAACAGGTGAGCTCTGTGGCTCCCAGGGGTGATGATGGACTGTTTCTTCTCATTCTGTCTCTAGACCCCTGTCCATTCAGGTTGCCAGTTGTGACAAGATGGGTGTGCATTTGCTAGAGGAGGAGAACAGGGTCTGTGTTGTGTCAAGCCTAGGAGTTCAGCTGGCCAGACCCTTCAGTATTAAGCTTCTGCGTGTTTCAGGGAGTTTTAACTATTTCTACCTGTTTTGATTTCAAAAACAATTTTTTTTGGGTGTTATTGGTTCATGCCTACTTTTTGCCGAGACGTAAGGAGTGGAGACTGCTTTAGAAGTATATTTTGATGATGTCAGTCTTTATGAGCCTTTGAATAATTTATTTATTTAGTTCTAATTAGTTATATGAGACAGTGGAATGCACTTTTGGCCCATCATACATAAATGGAGTATAATTTCCCATTCGTCAGGTTGGACATGATGTAGAATCACACTGGTTGTGTAGTCATATATGTACATAGGGTAATAATGCCCGATCCTTTCTACTATCCTTCCTTCCCTCTCCCCTCCCTTCACTCTCCTCTACCTAATGTAAAGTGAGTCTATTCTTCCCCAATGCCCCACCCTTATTGTGCATTAGCATCTGCATATGAGAGAAAACATTTGGCCTTTGAGTTTTTAGGGTTGGCTTATGTTGCTTAGCATGATATTCTCCAATTTCATTCATTTACCTGCAAATTATGGAATTTGGTATCCTCTGGAAATCAATGCTGTGTTTCTATTCCCAAGAGTTTCTTTTGTGTGGGAGAGTTTGGTATGCATTGTAGAAAACATGTGTGTTTCAAATGTCAGAAGAGCCTGATGACATTTAGACTTTAGATCATATTAGGCAGTTTATATCATGGCATAGCTTGGATATCAGTACCCTAAGTCTCTTGTTATAGCCGGAAGTTTAGCTCTTTTCCTTTTATTTTTTAAGGTGAAAGTAACCAAAAAAATTAAAAAGTATTTGACAAGTGACCATTTTTTTTTTTTTTTTTTTTTTTTTTAATGTACGAAGGGAGAAGAGGATCTTTGTTGGTTTGCTGGATGTTGAGGCTGGTGTATGACTCATTGGCTGGTGTAGTCTTTGGAAACGTGGCCTTTGGGTTACACAACTTGGTATTATGTAATAGGCAGATATCAAATCAGTGGCCTTCAGCATTTTTTTAAAAATATTTCTTTTTATTTAGTTGTAGTTGGACACAATACGTTTGTTTATTTTTATGTGATGCTGGGGATTGAACCCAGGGCCTTTCCTATGCTCGGCGCGCACACTATCACAGAGCCACAACCCTAGCCACGCATTTCTTTGTTTTTTAAAGCTAGGAAATTATTAAATTAAACAAAATCTTTTCCAGAAACCCAATGCGTTAAAACAAAAGAAAACTAGAGAAAGGAGCGACAGGGATGAGTGTCTCAGGTATCTTTACAAAAATATTCTGGAGCTCCCTAGATCCCTGATTTTAAAAAAGGTCAATAGGTCCTTAATCAAAAAATGTATAAGAACTGCTGGTCTGCAGGTGTTGTAAGTTATATAACTAGTTATCTAATAATGTTTAATAGGTAGATTATTTTCATTGTGATGCAATAATTTTGTTAGTCCTATAAGGCTACTTGGTATTGATAAAATTCTTCTTCGAAAGCAGTTTAAACAAACTACTGAATTGTTCCTAGGGCAAGATAGGGAAATTTTAGGAGTTCCTAGGAAGATAATGTTTATCAGTTGTGTTATGGTCTCAGACTTAGGAGACCCCCATGTGCCTCAGTGGCCATAGTGGTGCTGTTTTTTGGGAGCATAGCAGAAGGTCCGTGCCGAGAAAATCAGTCTAGAAAGACTGGAATGATTCCTATCTTTCAAATGCATAGACATTAATGTCTAGTCAGGAGGGTTAAGAATAATGAGAAAGGCCATGATATCATCAGAGATACAATAACAAGTGCTATTAACTGGATAAAAAGTGCTGGAAATGTATGTTTGAATTCTGAGGAATTCAAAATAACTCCTCTATGGAAGCCCAATGAACTCAGAAGCCGTCAGAGATAGAATTCAAAGAAGTGAGTGTAGTCATAAGTGACCAGAAATGGGAACTGTAACAGAGAGGTTGAAATAGTACAGACAAAATCCAACAGAAATCCTGGAGCTGAAAAATACAGTGACTGAAAGGACCAGTGCCATAGAGAGCACCTTCAGGAGAGCTGATAAAGCTGAAGAAAGGATCTAGGACCTTGAAGAGACTTATGTGAAAATATACATGGGAGGAGAGAGAAAGAGAAAAGTTATGAAGAATGCTTTTGGGATTTATGGGGTAGCACCCAAAGAGCAAGTGTTGAAGTCATTGGCATTCAAGAGGGAGAAGAAGAATACACAAGAGTATGGGCTGGGATTGTGGCTCAGTGATAGAGTGCTTGCATGGCTTTTGTGGGGCACTGGGTTCAATTCTGAGCACCACATATAAATAAATAAATTAAATTATAAAATAAAGGTCCATTGACAACTAAAAAATATTAAAAAAATAAAAATTTAGAAAGCTTATTTAAGTAAATGATAGCATAAAACTTTCCAAACCTGGAAAAAGATATAAATATCAAGGTATAGGAAGAAAAATCTCCATTCATATCGACTCCTAATAAAGCTACCCCTACACATTATAATTAATCCATCAAATATCAAAGGCAAAGATAGGATCTTGAAATCTTAAAAGAAAAGTCGCAAATAATATATCATGTAGTTATAATATGACCAGGAGCAGATTTCTCAGCAGAAACTTCACAGTCCATGAGCGAGTGGAATGATAGATTAAAAGTGCCAAAATTAAAAAAAAAAAAACCTGAGCTGTACTTGAGACCAAGTTGACCTAACAGATGTGAATAGAACACTCCCTCTAGTAGCTGCAGAATATCCATTTTTCTCAGTTCTAATGTGACATTATCTGGCATAGATCATATGGGAAGTCACTAAAGAAGTCTTAAGAATATAAGAATACTGAAATTATCTCAGGCATCTTTTCTAACCATCACAATATAAAAGTAGACATTAGTAACAAGAATTTTGGAAACTATTGGGGCTGTAGCTCAGTGGCAGAGCGCTTGCCTAGCATGTATGAGGCACTGAGTTTGATCCTCAGCATCACATAAAAAAATAAACAAATAAAATAAAGGCATTCTGTCTATGTAGAAATACCCCCCCCCCACACACACACAAATACAAAAGAACTTTGGAAATGAGAAGTGTATGGAAACCAAACATTATTCTCTTGTACAATCAGTGGTTCAATAAAAATATTAAAAGGGAAATAAAAAGTTACTGAGAAAAATGAAAATGGAAACACTGCATGCCCAAACCCAATGGATATGGCAAGAAGAGTTCAAAAATGGAGGTTTATGCATCAAATAACTATATCAAATAAGAAGAAAGATCTTAACCCGGTGTTTCATCTAAGGAACCAGAAAAATAAGAAAATACTGAGCCCAGAGTTAGTAGACGAAAGAAAATAATAAAGATCAGAGAAAGGAAAAAAAAATAGAAAAAAAACAGAAAGTAGAAATATAATTGAAATATTCACAAAAACAAAAACTTGTTTTGAAAAGGGAAACAAAATTGACAAAATAACTCCTATGGCGGATCCCCGTGAACTTCAGAAGACGACAGAGAAAGAATTCAAAGAAGTAAGTATAGTAACAATTGACCAGAAAAGTGACTAGAGAAAAAAAGACTGAACTCAATAAATATCAGATATGAAGGAGACATTACAACTGACAGTACAGACATGCAAAGCATAATAAGAGACATCATGAGCCATTATGTGCCAACAGGTGGATAACGCAGAAGATATGAATAAACCCCTTGACACAAAAATATACAGGTGCATATTTGTATTTAAATGCCTTTTGATGCAGGAAAGTTTAAGGGGCAAATGAAGAGAAATGAAACTGACATTGTAAGATTTGCTTTTGTATAGTAGACACAGCAGACCTGCGACTTACATGTATTTTTCGAATGTATTTTCTTTTCTTTTTCCTTGAAAACAACCTATAAACAGCACCCAGTCCTGTGTTTGGCATTGATGCTGTTTCCATCAGTCCAACCAGCGTGGTCCTGACCTGGAAAAACAATGACACAGCTGCTTCTGAGTACACGTATGCAGTAAAGAATGAGAGGGACAACAAGTGGAGGATGATTGTAACAAATGAAACAGAGTGTACCATCACAGGATTAAGTCCAGGAACTTCATATGAATTCTCCATCACTCCAGGAATAGCCATTGAGACGTGGGGAAGTCCCATGTCCAAAACTGTCACAACAGGTGAGCTCTGTGGCTCCCAGGGGTGATGACGGACTGTTTCTTCTCATTCTGTCTCTAGACCCCTGTCCATTCAGGTTGCCAGTTGTGACAAGATGGGTGTGCATTTGCTAGAGGAGGAGAACAGGGTCTGTGTTGTGTCAAGCCTAGGAGTTCAGCTGGCCAGACCCTTCAGTATTAAGCTTCTGCGTGTTTCAGGGAGTTTTAACTATTTCTACCTGTTTTGATTTCAAAAAAAAATTTTTTTTGGGTGTTATTGGTTCATGCCTACTTTTTGCCGAGACGTAAGGAGTGGAGACTGCTTTAGAAGTATATTTTGATGATGTCAGTCTTTATGAGCCTTTGAATAATTTATTTATTTAGTTCTCATTAGTTATATGAGACAGTAGAATGCACTTTTGGCCCATCATACATAAATGGAGTATAATTTCCCATTCGTCAGGTTGGACATGATGTAGAATCACACTGGTTGTGTAGTCATATATGTACATAGGGTAATAATGCCCGATCCTTTCTACTATCCTTCCTTCCCTCTCCCCTCCCTTCACTCTCCTCTACCTAATGTAAAGTGAGTCTATTCTTCCCCAATGCCCCACCCTTATTGTGCATTAGTATCTGCATATGAGAGAAAACATTTGGCCTTTGAGTTTTTAGGGTTGGCTTATGTTGCTTAGCATGATATTCTCCAGTTTCATTCATTTACCTGCAAATTATGGAATTTGGTATCCTCTGGAAATCAATGCTGTGTTTCTATTCCCAAGAGTTTCTTTTGTGTGGGAGAGTTTGGTATGCATTGTAGAAAACATGTGTGTTTCAAATGTCAGAAGAGCCTGATGACATTTAGACTTTAGATCATATTAGGCAGTTTAGATTATGGCGTAGCTTGGATATCAGTACCCTAAGTCTCTTGTTATAGCTGGAAGTTTAGCTCTTGTCCTTTTTTTTTTTTTTTCTTAAGCTGAATGTAACCAAAAAAAATTAAAAAGTATTTGACAAATGAGTAGGTTTTTTTTTTTTTCCAGGTAAGATGGGAGAAGAGGATCTTTGTTGGTTTTCTGGATGTTGAGGCTGGTGTGTGACTCATTGGCTGGTGAAGTCTTTGGAAACCCGTCCTTTGGGTTACACAACTTGATATCATCCTATCTGGACATGTAATAGGCAAATATCAAACCAGTGTCTTTCAGCATTTTTTAAAAAGATTTCTTTTTAAGTTGTAGTTGGACACAATACGTTTGTTTATTTTTATGTGGTGCTGGGGATTGAACCCAGTGTCTTTCCTATGCTGGGCGCATTCTCTATCACTGAGCCACAACCTGAGCTATACATTTTTTTGTTTTTTAAAGCTAGGAAATAATTTTATTAAAGAAAATCTTTCCCAGAAACCCAATTCGTTAAAACAAAAGAAAACTAGAGAAAGGAGCCACAGGGATGAGTGTCTCGGGTATCTTCACAAAAGTATTCTGGAGCTCCCTAGATCCCTGATTTTAAAGAAGGTAAACAGGTCCTTAATCTAAAAAAGTATAAGAACTGCTGGTCTGTAGGTTTTGTAAGTTATATAACTAGTTACCTAATAACGTTGAATAGGTAGATTATTTTCATTGTGATGCAATAATTTTGTTAGTTCTGTAAGGCTATTTGGTATTGATAAAAATCTTGTTCGAAAGCAGTTTAAATAAACTACTGAATTGTTCCTAGGGCAATTAGGGAAATTTTAGGAGTTCCTAGGGAGATTATGTTCATTAGTGGTGTTTTAAAAATTGGTCTCAGTCTTAGGAGACCCCCAATTGCTTCAGTGGCCACAGTGGTGCTGGTTTTTGGGAACATATCAGATGGTCCTTGCAGATAAAACCAGTCTACAAAGACTGGAATGATCCCTATCTTTCAAATGTGTAGACATTAATGTCTAGTCAGGAGGACTAAGAATAATGAGAAAGGCCATGATATCACCAGAGATACAATAACAAGTGCTATTAACTGGATAAAAAGAGATAGAGATGTATGTTTGAATTCTGAGGAATTCAAAATAACTCCTCTAGGTTAGCCCAGTGACCTTTAGAAGACGATAGAGATAGAATTCAAAGAAGTGAGTATAGTAATAAGTGACCAGAAATGGAACTGTAACATAGAGTTTGAAATAGTACAGACAAAATCAAACGGAAATCCTGGAGCTGAGAAATACAGTGACTGAAAGGACCAGTGCCATAGAGAGCACCATCAGCCGAGCTGATAAAGCTGAAGAAAGGTTCTAGGAACTTGAAGAGACTTATGTGAAAATATACATGGGAGGAGAGAGAAAGAAAAGTTATGAAGAATGCTTTTGGGATTTATGGGATAGCACCCAAAGAGCAAGTGTTGAAGTCATTGGCATTCAAGAGGGAGAAGAAGAATACACAAGAGTATGGGCTGGGATTGTGGCTCAGTGATAGAGTGCTTGCATGGCTCATGTGAGGCACTGGGTTCAATTCTGAGCACCACATATAAATAAATAAATTATAAAATAAAGGTCCATTGACAACTAAAAAATATTAAATAATCAAAAATTTAGAAAGCTTATTTAAATAAATGATAGCATAAAACTTTCCAAACCTGGAAAAAGATATAAATATCAAGGTATAAAAAGAAAAATCTCCATTCATATCGAATCCTAATAAAGGTACCCCTACACACAATTAATCCATCAAATATCAAAGGCAAAGACAGGATCTTGAAATCTTAAAAGAAAAGAAGCAAATAGTATATCATGTAGTTATAATATGACCAGGAGCAGATTTCTCAGCAGAAACTTCACAGTCCATGAGCGAGTGGAATGATAGATTAAAAGTGCCAAAGTTTAAAAAAAGACCTGAACTGTACTTGAGACCAAATTGAACTAACCGATGTGAATAGAACATTCCCTCTAGTAGCTGCAGAATATACATTTTTCTCAGTTGCATATGGGACATTATCTGGAACAGATCAAATGGGAGGTTACTAAAAAAGTCTTCAATGTAAGAATACTGAAATTATCTCAGGCATCTTTTCTAACCATCAAAATATAAAAGTAGACATTAGTATGAAGAACTTTGGAAACTAAGGGGTGGGGCTGTAGCTCAGTGGCAGAGCACTTGCCTAGCATGCATGAGGCACTGAGATTGATCCTCAGCATCACATAAAAAAATAAACAAATAAAATACAGGCATTTTTCTATGTAGAAATACCACACACCCACACACAAAGAACTTTGGAAACTTTAGAAGTGTATGCAAACTAAACATTATTCTCTTGTACAATCAGAGGTTCAACAAAAATATTAAAAGGGAAATTAAAAAATTACTGAGAAAAATGACAGTGGAAGCATCACATGCCCAAACCTATGGGATATGGCAAGAAGAGTTCAACGAGGGAGGTTTATGCATCAAATAACTATATCAAAAAAGAAGAAAGATCTCAACTCGGTGTTTCACCTAAGGAACCAGAAAAATAAGAAAATACTGAGCCCAGAGTTAGTAGAGGAAAGAAAATAATAAAGATCAGAGAAAGGAATTAAAAAAAACCCTGAAACTAAAAATATAATTCAAAAATCAACAAAAAGAAAAACTTGTTTTTGAAAAGAGAAACAAAATTGACAAAATAACTCCTCTAGGGGAGCCCAGTGAACTTCAGAAGATGACAGAGAAAGAATTCAAAGAAGTGAGTATAGTAATAAGTGACCAGGAAATTGCCTAGAGAAAAAATGATTGAGGACTTACTAAATATCAGAAATGAAGGGGACATTACAACTGACACTACAGACATGCAAAGCATAATAAGAGACATCATGAGCCATTATGTGCCAATAGGTTGGATAACGCAGAATATATGAATAAATTCCTTGACACATAAATCTACCAAGATTGAAGTGTGAAGAGAGAAAATCTAAACAGAACACCAGTGAATAAGGAAACTTAATCAGTGATAAAATATTTCCCATTAAAAGAAAGGTCCAGGACCTGATGGCCTCACTGTGGAATTCTATGAACTATTTATAAAAGAATTAATATCTATTTATCTAAATTTTTATTTCCAAAACAATCAAAGAGGGGAGAATATTTTAAAAAATGTTTTTACGAGGACATCATTTTACCTGATACAGAAACTAGACAAGGACAGCAAGAAGAAGACTTCGAGCTAGGATCCCCAGGGAACCCAGGTGCAGAAATCCTTAACCCAATGCTGGAAGCTGGATTCAAGAGTACAGTTAAAAGACCATTCAACTGTGATGAAGTGGGATTCATTCCAGGGAGGCAAAGATGGTGCAGTGGTGTTACCCGGATATCTCATATCGACAGGCTGAAGGATGATAGCAAACGTAGGAAATAGAGTTTGAAACAAACAAAGAAACAAAAATCCCATTTCTTTCTTTTCTGAACTATTGAAACTTATGAATCTGTTTCCCAGACCTTCCCAGATTCCCCTGAATGAGTGAAGGAAATTTCTTTCTCCTTGAAAATGGTGCCCTAGCACAGTGTGGGGGAGACGACTGGTTCCCAGAGGGTGCTGCTGTTCTTGCTCCCTCTGCCCCTGCAGCTGTTCTTGTTTTCTCACGATCCTCCTCACCATCATCATCTGAATGGAAACGGCAGCACCCCAGTGACCATCTGCCAAAACTGCTTCTCTGATACTGGCATTTATTGCTTTAGAAAGAGGAAACTTCATGTCATGAAACTTTTTGAATCGTGGTCCCTGAGATGATTCCTGCTCATTCCATTTTCCTTACTCTTTATCACCTCTCCTGCTCTTTTTCACTGATTGGATAAATATTCTCACCTCCTATGAACCAGATGAGGTGACTTCTCCATGCTCATGTCAAGATGGTGTCACTTGGAAATTCTCTGCTCATTTGGGGTCAGTTAGAAGCTCCTTGAGAATAAAGGCCACATCATCTGTGTTTTATGTGGTTTCTGGTCATTACTCCTTAATGTTGAATTTCATTAAGATGCACACATGTAATGATGTTACCAACCATGACGGCTTCCGTTAGTTTATGATTTTGTACATCTGCAATTTTATAGATGGTGAAAGTAATGTTGCGTAGATGAGATGACTTTGAGCAGATTACAAGGCTAGTGAATAGCAGGATGGCGTGTTAGCCCAGAGTTCTAAATGTCCAAGTCTGGTGTCTTGTTCCTCATGTTATGGTGGCCAGTACTAATCATTTGCATTTGATGGTGTGTTAGGCCTGTCAACAGGGGAACCAGAGAGTGAGTGTATCAAGGGACAGATTGCAGGTGACGCTGCTAACAGGTAGAGCAGGTCTTTAAGTTCAGATTGGGATTCCAAGAGCTGCTCTTACGTTTGAGCTTCCTTGTGATGTCAAGGGTTTGGCAAAATGGTTACCACATGCTTCTACATCCTATGCCATCTCTCTACATGCAGAGTGTTCTGAGAACTGGGAGAGATTCATTTTGCCTCTTACATCTGTTTTTGTATCTGCTGCTAGACAGAGTTAACCCTGAGTTCAAGTCACAGACATCAAGGCCAACCTCTATGAGTTTTGCCTCATTCTAAAGCCTCTGTTTGAGGGACACATGCTCATACAGGTGCATATGTGTGTTTAAATGCCTTTTGTTGCAGGAAAGTGTAAGGGGCAAATGAAGAGAAATGAAACTGACATTGTGACATTTGCTTTTGTATAGTAGACACTGCAGACCTGAACTTACATGTATTTTTCTAATGTATTTTTTTTTTTTTCCCTGAAAACAACCTATAAACAGCACCCAGTCCTGTGTTTGGCATTGATGCTGTTTCCATCAGTCCAACCAGTGTGTTCCTAACCTGGAAAAACAATGACTCAGCTGCTTCTGAGTACACGTATGCAGTAAAGAATGAGAGGGACAACAAGTGGAGGATGATTGTTACAAATGAAACAGAATATACCATCACAGGCTTAAGTCCCGGAACTTCATATGAATTCTCCATCAAACCAGGAATAGCCAATGAGACGTGGGGAAGTCCCATGTCCAAAACTGTCACAACAGGTGAGCTCTCTGGCTTCCAGGGGTGATGATGGACTGTTTCTACTCATTCTGTCTCCTAGACCCTGTCCATTCAGGTTGCCAGTTGTGATAAGATGGGTGTGCATTTGCTAGAGGAGGAGAACAGGGTCTGTGTTGTGTCAAGCCTAGGAGTTCAGCTGGCCAGACCCTTCAGTATTAAGCGTCTGCGTGTTTTGGGGGAGTTTTAACTGTTTCTACCTTTTTGTTTAAAAAACAAAACAAAACGTATTTTTTTGGTATTATTGGTTCATGTCTACTTTTTTGCCAAGACTTAAGGTGCAGAGACACTTAAGTATGTTTTGATAATTCCACTCTGTATTAGCTTTTAAATAATTTATTTATTGAGTTCTAATTAGTTATATGTGACAGTAGAATGCACTTTTGACCCATCATACATAAATGGAGTATAATTTCCCATTCTTCAGGTTGGACATGATGTAGAATCACACTGGTTGTGTAGTGATATATGTACATAGGGTAATAATGCCTGATCCTTTCTACTATCCTTCCTTCCCTCTCCCCTCCCTTCACTCTTCTCTACCTAATGTCAAGTAAGTCTATTCTTCCCGAATGCCCCACACTTAATGTGCATTAGCATCTGCATATGAGAGAAAACATTTGGCCTTTGAGTTTTTGGGGTTGGCTTATTTTGTTTAGCATGATATTCTCCAGTTCCATTCATTTACCCGCAAATTATGGAATTTTGTATCCTCAGGAAATCAATGCTGTTTTTCTATTCCCAGGAGTTTCTTTTATGTGGGAGAGTTTGGTATGTATTGTAGAAAACATGTGTGTTTCAAATGACAGAAGAGCCTGATGACATTTAGACTTTAGATAATATTAGGCAGTTTAGATTATGGCGTAGCTTGGATATCAGTACCCTAAGTATCTTGTTATAGCTGAAAGTTTAGCTCTTTTCCTTTTTTTTTTTTAAGCTTAAAGTACCCGAAAAAATTAAAAAGTATTTGACAAATGAGCAGGTTTTTTTTTCCAGGTAAGAAGGGAGAACAGGATCTTTGTTGGTTTTCTAGATGTTGAGGCTGGTGTGTGACTCATTGGCTGGTGAAGTCTTTGGAAACCCGACCTTTTGGTTACACAACTTGATATTATCCTATCAGGTCATGTAATAGGTAGATTTCAAACCAGTGTCCTTCAGCATTTTTTTTTTAATGTTTCTTTTTTAGTTGTAGTTGGACACAGTACTTTTGTTTATTTTTATGTGGTGCTGGGGATTGAACCCAGTGTCTTTCCTATGCTGGGCGCATTCTCTATCACTGAGCCACAACCCGAGCTATACATTTTTTTTGTTTTTTAAAGCTAGGAAATAATTTTATTAAAGAAAATCTTTCCCAGAAACCCAATTCGTTAAAACAAAAGAAAACTAGAGAAAGGAGCCACAGGGATGAGTGTCTTGGGTATCTTCACAAAAGTATTCTGGAGCTCCCCAGATCCCTGATTTTAAAGAAGGTAAATAGGTCCTTAATCCAAAAAAGTATAAGACCTGCTGGTCTGCAGATTTTGTAAGTTATATAACTAGTTACCTAATAACGTTGAATAGGTAGATTATTTTCATTGTGATGTAATGATTTTGTTAGTTCTGTAAGGCTATTACGTATTGATAAAATTCTTCTTCAAAAGCAGTTTAAAAAGACTACTGAATTTTTCCTTGGGCATTAGGGAAATTTTAGGAGTACCTAGGGAAATTACATTCATCAGTGGTCTTTTAAAAATTGGTCTCAGTCTTAGGAGACCCCCAAGCGCTTCCGTGGCCACAGTGGTGCTGGTTTTTGGGAACATATCAGATGGTCCTTGCAGATAAAACCAGTCTACAAAGACTGGAATGATCCCCATCTTTCAACTGCATAGACATTAATGTCTAGTCACGAGGATTAAGAATAATGAGAAAGGCCATGATATCACCAGAGATACAATAACAAGTGCTATTAACTGGATAAAAAGAGATAGAGATGTATGTTTGAATTCTGAGGAATTCAAAATAACTCCTGTAGGGAAGCCCAATAAAGTCAGAAGACGACAGAGATAGAATTCAAAGAAGTGAGTATAGTAATAAGTGACCAGAAATCAGAACTGTAACAGAGTTTGAAATAGTACAGACAAAATCCAACAGAAATCCTGGAGCTGAAAAATACAGTGACTGAAAGGACCAGTGCCTTAGAGAGCACCATCAGCAGAGCTGATAAAGCTGAAGAAAGAATCTAGGAACTTGAAGAGACTTATGTGAAAATATACAGTGGAAAGAGAGAGAAAAAGAAAAGTTATGAAGAATGCTTTTGGGATTTATGGGGTAGCACCCAAAGAGCAAGGGTTGAAGTCATTGGCATTCAAGAGGGATAAGAATACAAAAGAGTATGGGCTGGGGTTGTGGCTCAGTGATAGAGTGCTTGCATGGCTTGTGTGAAGCATTGGGTTCAGTTCTGAGCACCACATAGAAATAAATAAATTAAAAAATAAAGGTCCATTGACAAATAAAAATATTTAAAAAAATAAAAAATTTAGAAAGCTTACTTAAATAAATGATGGCATAAAACTTTCCAAACCTGGAAATAGATATAAATATCAAGATATAGAAAATACAAAAATCTCCATTCATATCGAATTCTAATAATGCTACCCCTACACATTATAATTAATCAATCAAATATAAAAGGCAAAGACAGGATCTTGAAATCTTTAAATTAAAGAAGCAAATAATATATCATGTAGTTATAATATCACCAGAAGCAGATTTCTCAGCAGAAACTTTACAGTCCATGAGTGAGTGGAATGATATATTAAAAGTGCTAAAATTTAAAAAAAAGATCTGAATTGTACTTGAGACCAAGTTGACCTAACTCATATGTATGGAACTTTCCCTCTAGTAGCTGCAGAATATACATTTTTCTCAGTTGCATAAGGGACATTATCTGGCATAGATCATATGGGATGTTACTAAACAAGTCTTAACAATATAAGAATACTGAAATTATCTCAGGCATCTTTTCTAATCATCACAATAAAAGTGGACATTAGTAACAAGAATTTTGGAAACTATGGGGTGGGGTTGTAGTTCAGTGGCAGAGCGCTTGCCTAGCATGCATGAGGCACTGAGTTTGATCCTTAGCATCACATAAAAAATAAATAAAATAAATGCATTTTGTCTATGTAGAACTGCAAAACAAAAGAACTTTGGAAATTAGAAGTGTATGGAAACTAAAGATTATTCTCTTATACAATCCGAGGTTCAATAAAAATATTAAAAGGGAAATTAAAAATTTACTGAGGAAAATCACAGTGGAAACATCACATGCGCAAAGCTATGGGATATGGCAAGAAGAGTTCTACGAGGGAGGTTTATGCATCAAATAACTATATCAAATGAAGAAAGATCTTAACAAGTGTTGCACCTAAGGAACAAGAAAAATAAGAAATACTGAGCCCAGAATTAGTAGAGGAAAGGAAATAATAAAGATCAGAGAAAGAAAAGAAAAAAAAAAAGAAACAAACTAGAAAGATAATTAAAGAATCAAGAAAAGGAAGAGTTTGTTTTTTGAAAAGACAAAATTGACAAACTTTTATCTAGAGAAAAAACGACTGAGGACTTACTAAATATCAGAAATGAAGGGGACATTACAACTGACACTACAGACATGCAAAGCATAATGAGAGACATCATGAGCCATCATGTGCCAATAGGTTGGACAAAGCAGAAGATAGGAATAAATTCGTTGACAGAAAAATCAACCAAGATTGAAGTGTGAAGAGAGAAAATCTAAAGAGATCACCAGTGAATAAGGAAACTGAATCAGTGATAAAACATTTCCCATTAAAAGAAAGGTCCAAGACCTGATGGCCTCACTGTGGAATTCTATGAACTATTTAAAAAAGAATTAATATCAATTTATCTAAAATTTTTCCCCCAAAACATCAAAGAGGAGAGAATATTTTCAAAAACTTTTTTATGAGGACAGCATTCAACCTGATACAGAAACCAGACAAGGACAGCAGCAGCAGCATGAAGCCTTCGAGCCAAGATCCCCAGGGAACCCAGGTGCAGAAATCCTTAACCCAATGCTGGAAGCTGGATTCAAGAGTACAGTTAAAAGACCATTCAACTGTGATGAAGTGGGATTCATTCCAGGGAGGCAAGGATGGTGCAGTGGTGTCTGCCAGTCAGTTACCCTGATATCTCACATGAACAGGCTGAAGGATGATAGCAAATGTAGGATATAGAGTTTGAAACAAACAAACAAACAAACAAACAAACAAACAAGAAACCCATTTCTTTCTTTTCTGAAGTATTGAAACTTATGAATCAGTTTCCCAGACCTTCCCAGATTCCCCTGAATGAGTGACAGAAATTTCTTTCTCCTTGAAAATGGTGCCCTACACAGTGTCAGGGAGACGACTGGTCCCCAAAGAGGGTGCTGCTGTTCTTGCTCCCTCTGCCCCTGCAGCTGTTCTTGTTTTCTCATGATCCTCCTCACCATCATCATCTGAATGTAAATGGCAGCACCCCAGTGATCATCTGCCAACACTGCTTCTCTGACACTGGCAATTGTTTCTTTAGAAAGAGGAAACTTCATGTCATGAAACTTTTTGAATCGTGGTCCCTGAGATGATTCCTGTTTGTTCCATTTTCCCTTCTCTTTATCACGTCTCCTGCCCTTTTGCACTGATTGGATAAATATTCTCACCTCCAATGAGCCAGATGAGGTGACTTCTCCATGCTCATGCCAAGATGGTGTCTCTTGGAAATTCTCTGCTCATTTGGGGTCAGTTAGAAGCTCCTTGAGAATAAAGGCCACATCATCTGTATTTTATATGGTTTCTGGTGGTTACTGCTTAATGTTGAATTTCATTAAGATGCACACATGTTATAATGTTAATAACCATAACAGGTTTCTTTAGTTTATGATTCTGGACTTCTGCAATTTTATAGATGGTGAAAGTGATGTTGGGTAGATGAGATGACTTTGAGCAAATTACAAGGCTAGTGACTAGCAGGATGGCGTCTTAGCCCAGAGTTCTAAATGTCCAAGTCTGGTGTCTTGTTCCTCATGTTATGGTGGCCAGTACTAATCATTTGCATTTGATGGTGTGTTAGGCCTGTCAACAGGGGAACCAGAGAGTGAGTGTTTCAAGGGACAGATTGCAGGTGACGCTGCTAACAGGTAGAGCAGGTCTTTAAGTTCAGATTGGGATTCCAAGAGCTGCTCTTACGTCTGGGCCTCCTTGTGATGTCAAGGTTTGGCAAAATGGTTACCACATGCTTCTGCATCCTATGCCATCTCTCTACATACAGAGTTTCCTGAGAATTGGGAGAGTGACTCATTTTGCCTCTTACATCTCTTTTTGTATCTGCTGCTAGAAAGAGTTAACTCTGAGTTCAAGTCACAGACATCAAGGCCAACCTCTATGAGTTTTGCCTCATTTTACAGCCTCTGTTTGTGGGACACATGCTCATACAGGTGCATATGTGTATTTAAATGCCTTTTGTTGCAGGAAAGTTTAAGGGGCAAATGAAGAGAAATGAAAGTGTCATTGTAAGATTTGCTTTTGAATAGTAGACACAGCCGACCCGACACTTACATGTATTTTCTAATGTATTTTTTTTTCTTTTTCCTTGAAAACATCTTATAAACAGCACCCAGTCCTGTGTTTGACATTGATGCTGTTTCCATCAGTCCAACCAGCGTGGTCCTGACCTGGAAAAACAATGACACAGCAGCTTCTGAGTACACATATTCAGTAAAGAATGAGAGGGACAACGAATGGAGGATGATTGTAACAAATGAAACAGAGTGTACCATCACAGGCTTAAGTCCAGGAAGTTCATATAAATTCTCCATCACTCCGGGAATAGGCAATGCGACGTTGGGAACTCCCGTGTCCAAAACTGTCACAACAGGTGAGCTCTCTGGCTCCCAGGGATGATGACGGACTGTTTCTTCTCATTCTGTCTCCTAGACCCCTGTCCATTCAGGTTGCCAGTTGTGATAAGATGGGTGTGCATTTGCTAGAGTAGGAGAACAGGGTCTGTGTTCTGTCAAGCCCAGGAGTTCAGCTGGCCAGACCTTTCAGTATTAAGCTTCTGCATGTTTTGGGGAGTTTTAACTATTTCTACCTGTTTTGTTTAAAAAAAAAAAAAAATTTTTTTTTTTTTTGTATTATTGGTTCATGCCTACTGTTTTGCCAAGACTTAAGGAGTGGAGACTGCTTTAGAAGTATGTTTTGATGATGTCAATAATTATTAGCCTTTAAAGATATGAGGCAGTAGAATGCACTTTTGACCCATCATACATAAATGGAGTATAATTTCCCATTCTTCAGGTTGGACATGATGTAGAATCACACTGGTTTTGTAGTGATATATGTACATAGGTTAATAATGCCTGATCCTTTCTACTATCCTTCCTTCCCTTTCCCCTCCCTTCACTCTCCTCTACCTAATGTAAAGTAAGTCTATTCTTCCCCAGTGCCCCACCCTTATTGTGCATTAGCATCTGCATATGAGAGAAAACACTTGGCCTTTGAGTTTTTGGGGTTGGCTTATGTTGCTTAGCATGATATTCTCCAGTTCGATTCATTTACCTGCAAATTATGGAATTTTGTATCCTCAGGAAATCAATGCTGTATTTCTATTCCTAGGAGTTTCTTTTGTGTGGGAGAGTTTGGTATGCATTGTAGAAAACGTGTGTTTCAAATGTCAGAAGAGCCTGATGACATTTAGACTTTAAATAATATCAGGCAGGTTAGATTATGGTGTAGTTTAGATACCAGTACTGTAAGGCTCCTGTTATAACTGGAAACTTAATTTTTTTTCTTTTTTATCTTTTAAGGTAAGAAGGGAAAAAAGGCCCTTTGTTGGTTTTCTGGATGTTGAGGCTGGTGTGTGATTCATTGGGTGGTGAAGGTCGTAGAAACCCGGCCTTTGGGTCCCACAACTTGAAGTCAGCTAGATCTAGTATAATATCCTACACGGAATGGCAAATATCAAACCAGTGGCTTTCAGCATTTTTGTTTTTAAAGCTGGGAAACCATTTTATTAAACAAAATCTTGCCCAGAAACCGCATATGTTAAAATAAAACAAAACCGGAGAAAGGAGCCACAGGGATGGGTGTCCCAGGTACCTTCACAAAAATATCCTGGAGCTTCTCAGAGCACAATAGTAGGGGGAAAACAAGCCCACATTACAGGTTTTCTTTGTTGCCTTGTAAAAGACAGAGGGAAAGGAGAGCAGAGGATCAGTAGAGGAGATGAATAAGAGAAAAGCATGTAGAAGGATGGAGAAGGAGAGATGGAAGGTGGCAGGAAGCACCTGGGTATTCTGAATACTCAGGGGCACTGAGTATTCTGCTGTCAGTGCAGAGCTCATCAGCTGCTGTGGATCTAGCACCTACCGTGTGCAGAGCTGTCCTTAATTGATTAGCTTGTCCTCATAGTAGCCCAAAGAGCTACATCTGGAAAAACTAAAATGTGGAGAAGTTAAGTTTCTTCCAAGATACCAGAGTTTGAACATCAGGTGATGGAATTGGAGCCCAGGGAACCTGTCTGCAGTCCACTGTGGTACCACGACGCACGTAATAGGCAGCCAGAGTCCTTAAGCTGAGTGGTTTACTAGTGTTACATTTCTTAATACTAGTAGTGCAAAAGAGTGCTGGGGGTGTAGCTCAGTGGTAGAGCTCTTGCCTAGCATGAGTGGGGCCCAGGTTACATCCCTAGCACACACCACACAAACACACACACGTACGCACCTGAGTGACCTGGTTTAGAAATCTTAGAAATCTTTGCATGAGAGATATTTAAGGTGAGGAAGGAAATTAGAGAGCAAACCACCTTGCTGCAGGGCTGGAGAGGGCCAGTGTCTCTATGTTGAGCCGCCTGCAGACCTCTGGCCAAGTGTTTTCCTCTATGTGCAATATTGCCTGTGAGTTTATGGGTTCTACTTTCCCCACTGCTACCAATAATTTGTGTTCTTGAGCAAGCCACCCTGCCTCTCTGGGTCTTTTTTTCATCTCAAAAGTGGAGTAGATGTCATGTTAGAGGCAATGGTTTGATTTATGTCACTGTCAGCCACTAAGGTAGTGGAAGGAAGGACGAGGGTATGGTGTACATAGATAGACTTTTGGACAATCCCCTCAGGGGTTAGAATACAGGATGTGCTCCTTAACCTAAGTGCCTTGGTACTATAAAATGATGCTATGTGCCTTATCTTGAATTGAGACCATTAGACTTAGGAAATAATAATTTTATTTGAACCTTTATTGTTAGTGTCTAAAACAAACATAATTAAATGCTGCTGTTTAAAGGGACATTTTAAAAAAGAATTTCCAATCCTCATTGGGGTTAGTGTTGAGGGATTGTACAGATCCTAGACAATTTTGGTCTTAAGGTTTATTCTTCCTTCTTTCTATATAATGTCCTTTTACCTCTCCTGTGAAATGATGAATATGTGCTGGATCCTGGTATAAATAAAGTATTTTAGTGGGTCACATCGAAACGTCAGTGACTTAATGAAAGATGATTGCAGATATCTTGGTCCAGTAATGTCCACTGTGTGTTTTTAAAATAGAGCCTCGTCCAGTGTCTGGGCTTCGTGCTACCTTCATGGGTGTGACGCTGCTTGCTCTTACCTGGATCAAGGACAACGGTACTGAGTCTTACCAGATTCTCCTTGAAACCAGTGGAAGTCAGACAGAGATGACCAGAGACTTGGCAATCAATATTTCCGTCCTGAAGCCGGGGTTTCCGCTTCATCCAGAATCAAACGAGACACAAGGAGACACCCTGGGTATGGAAAGTGACTGGGGGAAGTTGTGAAAGTGTGCCTCCTAGTTTTGTCTTTCAGCAATGTTTTATTTAAAAAACATTATTCTTATATTGGTAGAGGGTTTCAGGGTTTGTAGAGGGCTTTCCCACCACACTTTAGTTTGATCCAATTTCTTTATGAAGGAGGAAAGAGTGTTCTATTTTACAGGTGAATTGGGGTTCAGAAAGCAGTGGGTCTTCAAACTTCTGGACTCTGCCATCCAGGAAAGGAGGCGGACCTCTTAGCTTTTTATTTTTCACTGGAACAAGTAAGAGGTGGATTAACCCAAGTAGAGCCAGAACTATAAAGTTGGTGTTAGGATTCTCTACTGCAAGTGATAGACAGAAACCAGACTTTGGAGAGTGATTTATGGTGCGTGTGTGTTTCCCCACCTCAGGCAGCAAGGCCTTAAAGAAAGGGGGGGGGGGCATTTCTCCTCTCTTCTTCCTTCTGTTTGGCAGCTTCTTGTCAGAGGGGCCCCTTCCACACGCTCAGGGAGTAGTGGCCACCAGGCCTCCCTGTTTCGTACCCTGCATCTCCCCTACCCACTGCGGTCCAGGGAGGCATTCCCCGAGTGGGCTTTGGTTAGCAAAATCTGAATCATGGACCGTCTCTGGAAGATCATGTTGGGATGGGAGAAGAAAAATGTCCGAAAGAAGGGAGAGCGGTCCAAAATAGCGAACTTGAGAGAGAAGCACAAAATATCTGGGGTGTTACTAGAATAACAGTGCAAAGTAAAATATCAGGGCCTTTTTAAGAGACCATATCTCTCTTTAGGGGAGGAAGGGAGCAGATATTTATGGAGTACCAAGTGTGGGCATGGTCAGATGTGTCATCTTTTGGGGGGTGGGGACACTGAAAGAAGTTGGGGATGTGTTTCTCTTGTGGTCAATGTCTTTGCTTTCTGCACTTAAAACAGATGCCAGCAACACAGGAAAGGAGGTGAGCACACACCAGCCGTGCAGCAGCCCCCTGGGCCCCGTGACTGCATACTGCCGTGTATCTGCAGACCCATCCTCTGGCCAGGAGTCCCAACACATTGACGTCCTGCTTATTGGGTTGAAGTCCAACACTCAGTACAAGGCCACTGTTTATTCTCAAGCAGCAGATGGCACAAAAGGACAGCCCCAGCTCATCGAGTTCAGGACAAGTATGTCGGGTTTTGTGTAATGATTTTAACCAGGGTTTCCCAGCACAGAGTTTTATCTCCTGTGATTATGGATCTGAGTTATCTGTGGCTTATCAATGAGTTCTGTGGTCAGGGGGAGTTTTCTGGGAGAGATTTTGGGCAGCACAGATCTGTGGGGTGTCTCCTTTTGTCTGTGGCTGTAGTACGCCTTTCATGAGGCTCAGGAGAGCACCCCGAGCAGCTGCTGTGTGCAGGCTGTGGCCCCGTCTCACGTGTCTTTCCGGTCTCTGCTTGTTAGTTCAAGAGACAAACTGCAGTCATGTTTTTTTCTCTTATAAATAGAAAATCGTTGCCTAATTTTCCCCACTGTTAGATGAGGAAATGAGTTTCCCTTTTTGGCTTGTCCTTGGAATTCATGCTGATCTTTCTGTGGAAACGCTTGTTGATGAGCACATTGCTGCTCCCTAGCTGTGATCCATCAGCACTTCTGCTCTATCAATTGACCAGTGCTCGGTGGCTTTTGGGGTCAGTGCTGATGAAGGGGTAAAGAAATACACAGTTCCTACCCTCAGGGGAGCTCCCAGTGCAGATGGGGAGTTGAGACAAACCTTCATGGAGAAGAAGGTGATGGGGCTCAGGGACAAAGGCTGCAACATCACAGTTCCTGGGGCCTTGGTGGCAGGACCTGTGAACAGGCCCACAGAACTGAGGGACTGAGGGTGGAGGTTGGCGGAGTAAGGACAGGAAGCACACTGGCACCCAGGAAGCTCTGGGAGAGTTGGGCCATACCAGGTCCAGTGACCTCCTCAGGATTTAAAGTCTCTGGAAGGAGAGAATGTTGTATCTGCTTGCTGGGTGGCTGTGTGGGGAGAAGGAGCCACTGTCCCCCAGCTTCCATGTGAGTGACAAGCAGTCCCTCCCACCAGGGATGTTGGGGTTTGATGGAAGGAATGCTTACTGCACAGGTAACACGTGGGCACCGACCCCTGGATCTGCCCAGGGAGTGCTGTGGCTATTGGAGGTGGGAGCTGATTTTCACTTCCGTTCCCGAGGGAAGACCTCTTCTGTAGGGAGGATCTGAAGTCCCTTTGGAGGGAGAATAGGACTTGGATAGAGAGAAGGGAGAGCAGGACACTTCAGTGAGGAAATGTCCTGAGTGAAAGAGCAAGTGACAGACCCCAGGGATGAAGGTAGAGGGCTGAGGGCGGTGGAGGGGAGATGAATGGGGGTTAATGGGGGACTGTAACTCTCCTTTCCAGGCCCATCTGGGGAGCTTTGAATTTATGTGTGCGTGTGTGTGTGTGTGTGTGTGAGTGTGTGTGTATGATATGATGCAGTCAGACACAATACCTTTTATTTATTTATTTATTTTTATGGGGGTGCTGAGGATCGAACCTAGTGTCTTGCATGTGCTAGGTGAGTGCTCTACTGCTGAGCCACAACCCCAGCCCCTGAATTTTGTTTTTTTTAAAAATACATACTTACAAAGTCTCCCCTGGGCTCACAGAGGCCCCTCTCCCTAAGGAGTGACCAGATAGGTGGGTGTTTAGAAGAATGGTAACTAGTGGAGCTCAGAGCATTGAGAGTCCTGGGTGGGAAGCTTGGCTGGGAAGAAAGATCAGGAGCCCATGTCCTGGTTGATGAAGGCTGGAGGTGGGATGAAGGGTGTGGGAAAAGGAGGGGACTCAGTGACACTCAAGGACCCTGGTTCACTCCACAGTGCCTGATTTAATTCCTAGGGAAATGTTGCAGGTGTTCTTGGAGATTTTGAGAATCATCTCTGTCTCCTTTAGAGACTGAAAAGGGGAGGAGGCTGGAAATGCCTAGCCGGTCTGTATTACATGCAGGGCTTGGCAATTCGGGGAAGAAGTGAGTGCTAGTCATGTGTCAGGGATGGCAGGCTCTCCCGGTGCCCTGTTGAAGGGGTCACATGGGTATGTCTTCTTTCCTTCTCTCCAGGTGATGCTACTGTGTGGGTGGGGAGGGAAGGATGTGGCCATAGGAGTAGCCATTTGGCTTCAGAGGGCCCTCGGTGGCCCAGCGGGATGGCAGGTGGAGGCTTCTGGGTAGGGAGGGTGGGGAGGACTCCAGAGGGACAGGCTGCTCCACGGGTGCCATTCACTTGAGAAGCTTGTGTGAGAAGGTGAGTGGTGCCGAAATCTGGCCTGGGGGCCTCTCACCAAGCCAGGCACTCCCAGCAGGGTCTGCTCAGAGGAAGGTTCCTTTGCCCGATTTACTAAAAGGGGCTGTTATGGTTTGGATGTGAGGTGTCCCGCAAAAGCTCACGTGTGAGATAATGTGAGAGGGTTCAGAGGGGACATGATTGGGTTGTGAGAGCCTTAACCCAATCAGCGAATTAATCACCTGATGGGATTAATGGAGTTGTAACACCTGTTGCTGGAGGAGGTGGGGCATTGGGGCCGTGGCTTTGGGGTCTGTATTTGTATCTGGAAGTAGAGATCTCTCTCTCTCTGCGTCCTGATCATCATGTGAGCTGCTTCCCTCCACCACACTCTTCTGCCATGTTCTGCCTCACCTCGAGCCCCGAGGAATGGAGCCTGCTGTCTGTGAACTGAGACCTCTGAAACCGTGAGCCCTCAAATAAACTTTCCTCCTCTACAGTTGTTCTGGTCGGGTCCTGTTAGTCACAGCAGCAAAAAAAGCTGATTGAAACCGGTCCATGTTGATTAAGGTGGGCTTTGGGTTCCTTCTTTTTAAAGAGGTTTGAGCAAAAGTGATTGTGTCTTAGTTGGTGTTCCACATATGTACATATCATGGTTTGTGTAAAAGTTCCTTAGGGCTTGATAAATCGTAATCACAGTAGCTATACCCCACTCTGTGCTATGTATAAGTGTGTGTGTGTGTTTGCATTTTACATTTTAGTCAGTTTGGGCTGCTGTAACCAGTTACCACAGACTTGGGATAGCTGTTGATTTCCCACAGTCCTGTAAGCTGGAAGTTGGAGATTGGGGCACAAGCATAGTTGGTTTCTGGTTGCGGGCCCTGTGCTGGGTTGTGGATCCTGGGTCCTCACACGCAGAAGGGGTAAGACAGGGCCTCTTTTGTGACAGCACTAATCCCACCCACAAGCCTCCATCCCCATGACCTGATTACCTTCCTGCCTACCGTCCTACCTCCTGTACCATTGCCTCATCAGTTAGGATTTCAACATATGTGGGGGACATAGGACTCAGTCCCTTGCGACACATGCACACACACGCCTGGCATTCTTCAAGTGACTAGTTAGGTGGGGCAGGGTTAAGGAAACCAGAGGGGTTTGAGGTGCCCCACATAAGCCCATGGCAGGGATACATCTTGAAGGCAAGGGGAGGAGATGGTTTTTCTAGATCCCAGGGAGCACTGAGCCAGGGGAGGGCACAGAGGTGCCAGGACATGGGACCCAGCGCGGATGGAGGAAGGACCCCGACTGCTCTCCTGCAACCTGCCCTCAGCAGCCCGACATGTCATTCACTGTGGAACCTGCTCACAGGCCATGTGGTAGGGCCCCCAGTGATGCTCAGCCCTCCATGGCACACAGCAGAAAAGAGGAAAGAGGATGGTCTGGGAGGTTGGGGTGGGAAGTGACCGTGACGAGTGTGTTCTTGAATTACTTTTCTTTTTTTCCAGTACTGAGGACCAAACTCAGGGACGTTCTACCACTGAACTGCATCCCCAGCCCTTCTTTAAAATTTTGACACAGGGCCTTGTCAAGTTGCTTAGACTGGCCTTGAACTTACAATCCTCTTGCCTCAGCCTCCTGAGCGGTTTGACAGGAGGGCCCCACCGTGCCTGGCTTCTCTTGTTCTCTTTGCTTGAGGTTAGGGTTGTTATCTCCATTTTATAGATGAGCAAATTGAGCTGAGATGATTTTTCTAAGGTCTGCCTGGCTATTAAAGCTCAGCCAGACTTGATCAGATGTCCCTCAAGCCTGAGCCTGTGGTCTTTATTTGTTCATGTCGAGTGCAGTGTTCGCTCCAGGATGGATATACTTGAGGACTTTCCTGGGTCACCTGGGCACCAAGTGGGGGGTTGGCATCAGAAGAATCCATGTTATTGTTTGATCAGGAGCCTGTCATTTCTCTGAAGGTTGATTCACAAAAAATAACAAAGAGCATCTGTGCAGGGCCAGGTGGATTCTTCTCCCACCGGTGATGCCTGACTTTTCCAGGACCCGCGTGTGTTTCCAGTCCTGGCAGGGGTAGCATAGAGGAGGAGCCATTCCTGCCGGTGTTTAGGCCCCGTGACATGCTTCGTGGTGGCCCTCTCCCTTTCCCCACTCTGGCTTGGCAATCCGATTAATTTTCACTTCTCTGTGTCTTAACAGATTCTAATCAGGTTTCTGACCTCAAAGCGGTGAACGTCAGTGCCACAAGCATCACCCTGACCTGGAAAGCCATCTATAATGGGTCATCCTCTGCTTACTCCTACAAGATACAAGTGGCCGGGGAGGCCAGTTTCCTCAATTTCACTGTCAGGGAGACTCATGCCATGGTCTCGGGACTCAACTCGAGTACCTTGTACAACATCACGGTGTGGCCTTTCCTGGGGAACACCGAGGGCACGCCAGGCTTTCTCCAAGTGTATACCCGTGAGTTCACCCATTGCTCATTTAATTTTTTAAAATATATATGTTTTTAGTTTAAAAGACCTTCATTTTATTTATTTATTTTTATGTGGTGCTTGAGGATCAAACCCAGGGCCTCACAGATGCAAGATGCACACTCTACCACTGAGCCACAACCATAGCTCTTAACTGACCTTTCTTGCATCCTGCTATGTGCCAGGACCAGCTCTAAGACAAAGAAGCTCTGTTCTTGCTCTGAAGGAGTCCCCAGAGCAGCCTGTGGACCCACAGGGACTCTTCCCTTCTTTGGCCTGTGTGATGATAATGTAATCACCGGTTGCCCCTAGCACACACTGAGCTTCTTGTGACATTCTTTCCTTGTGCTATCTCATTGAATGCTCACAACAACCCTGTGATGTGGTTGTCATTAGCCTTATCTTATGGATGAAGAGGGCAAGACTGAGAGGTGACGTAGGCAGGTGTCACACCTGCTAAGTGACAGAGGGGAGATTAGACCTCTGGTCTGTCTCCATTCCAACCTGTGCAGGTAGTGACAATTCTAGCATGGTAGAGACCTAGCTGCTTCTAGAGCCAGGCAGCCTGAGCACCAGCCATCACCTCCACATTCCAGCTATAACAAGGATGCCCAGCAGAGCCTAGAGCTTCACCCTTGAGGACTTTACTTGCTGCCAGAAGTCCCACAGTACTTCTGTTCACATCAGATTGGCTGGAGCTTAGTCACATGGCTCCATTTGGCTGCAAAGGAGGCTGGGAAATGTAGTCTTTATTCCCTATACTCATGTACCTAGCTGAAAATCTGGGAGTATGTGACAAAGGAAGTGGAGGTGGGGTGGAGATGTATTTTGCAGACTCTGCTCTGTAAACAGAGGTCCTTCCTAAGAGGCTTAGTAACACATTCAACAGAAAGCAGGCAGCAGTGACCAGTTATCCATGTTCCTGGGGGCTCTAGCCTCCTCTAGTTTCCTGGGAATGGCTTTGTATAATGTAAGCACACAGCATCTGCCCCCGTGTGGCCCGGTGTCTGCTCCATGGCGAGAAACACGGGTGTCCGTGGGCCGGTGCTGTAGTTGATGGGCCAGAGAGCGCAGACGAGAGCTCAGGTGTCCTGTGTGCTTTCCATCTCAGGGTCTATACTTTGTGAGAGTTGCTCACCCCTGTTTTCGGGGTGCAGATTCTTCATCTAATCATTCTCTGTCTTCCCACAGCCCCTGGTCCAGTGTCCGACTTTCGAGTGACAAATGTCGGGGTCAGGGAAATTGGCTTAGCCTGGAGCAGCGATGACTCACAGTCCTTTAGGATTCTTACTGTGCAGGAAAAAACTGGAGAACTTAAAAATGACATAGCCACCAACCAAAGTATTACCATTGGTAACTTGTCCCCTGGAACCAGTTATCGTTTTGAAATATTTCCACAAGGACCGAATGGGACTGAAGGGACACCCCGAACAGTTGACAGTAGAACTGGTAAGCAAGTGGGCTGTGCTTTCTGTCAGTGAGGCTTCTCAAAGGAAAGTTGTATGATTTATAGATGTCACGTTTTCCACGTGTTGCTTTTCTTTTTATTAAGGAAAAAACCTTTAAAAACTTTTTCATGACACTTTTGCATATCATGATTTAAAAAACAGGCAAATGAAAAAAATATGCATGTAACCTATCTGGTGATTCAGTTGAGGTCATTTTATGCATGTGGTTTTGTAACCTGTCTTAGCCCACTTAACAGTTTGTTATCAGTATTTTCCCCTGTCAATGTGAGTGTTTCTACAAGATATTTTTGACACCTATCTTGTATTCCATTGTCTAAATGTTGGGACTAGTAGGTAGTAATGGTTGATGGGTGTGTGTTTTTGTAACTACAGTTTTACTGGAACACAACCATGCTCATTTGTGTACTGTCTATACCTTCTTTCATGCTAGGAGTGAGTAGCAATGACAGAGAATTTATGGCTTATAAAGCCTAAATACTTATGTTCTGATCCTGGCTGAGAAAGTTTTCTGACCCCTGATCTAGAACAGTGTGGTCCAGGAAGCGCTAACAGTGTTTTAGTCAGCTTTTTTCTTTTTTTTTGCTGCTGTGACCAAAAGACCTGACAAGAACAAGCAGAAAAGTTTATCTGGGGCTCATGGTTTCAGAGGTCTCAGTCCATAGATGACCAACTCCATTCTTTGGGGCCCGAGGTGAGGCGGAACATCATGGCGGAAGGGTGAGGGTGAGGAAGGCGGCCCGGGATGTCACAACATGGAAGTAGAGCGAGACGACACTCAGCTCTCAAAATATAAACCTCAGAGACACACCCCTGGGACCCACCTCCTCCAGCTACTCCCTCCCTTCACACTCTCACCACCCAATTGATCCATATCAGGGATTGACACACTGATTGGGTTAAGACTGTCACAACCCCATCATGTCACCTCTAAACTTTCTTGTCTCACGCATGAGCTTTTGAGAGACACCACATATCTAACCGTAACAAATGGCCCCCTGTTTTCTTTCAGGGGCTCTGTGAAGTATCATCACCACCATCATCATCATCATCATCATTGTACTAAAATCTTTTTTTGACTTTCCCACTCATTCTCTCAAGAGTATATAGTGGAAATTTCCAGATACTATGTGAAATGGGATGTCATTTTCATTCTGATGGCCAGTGGGATGCATGCTCTGCATTCTTATGTTTTAAAAAATTCCTTATTTTAATTTCTAATACAGTAAATATTGGTAAATATAACCTATATAAAAAAAGTTCTCTGAGATTCTTAATAACTTTTAAGAAGGGAAAGGGGTCTGGAGACCAACAGGTTTTAAGAGCTGTGGTCTAGATGTGTTTGTTGTAAGTCAACTACTACCCTGTGTTCAGGCACCTCGACTGTTTATGATGTTTCAGAAAGAACTTTGTGACACGGTTATGTTAGTTCTATAAAGATAATTGATATTGATGAAACAATTTCTTGAAAATAGTTTAAATAAATCATTGAATTATTCTTAGGTTGATTGGAGAAACTTTTGGGAATTCCTTGCTCATTATTATTATTACTATTATTTATTTGTTCTTTATAGATATGCATGACAGTAGAGTATCTTTTGACATATTATACATACATGGAATTTCATATATGAACATAGAAAACTTATGTCCAATTCATTCTATTATCTTTCCTATTCCCACCTCCCCTCCCTTCCTTTCATTCCCCTTTGTCTAATCCAATGAACTTCTGTTCTCCCCATCCCCCACCTTATTGTGTGTTGGCATCCGCATACCAGAGAGAACATGTGGCCTTTGGTTTTTGGGGATTGGCTTATTTCACTTAGCATCATAGTCTCCAGTTCCGTCCATTTACCAGCAAATGCCGTATTTCATTCTTCTTTATGGCTGAGTAATATTCCAGCTCATAGGAATACCACATTTTCTTTATCCATTCATCTATTGAATGGCATCTAGGTTGGTTCCATAGTTTAACTACAGTGAATTGAGCTGCTATAAACATTGATGTGACTGTGTCCCTGTAGTATGCTGATTTAAAATTCTTTGAGTATAAACTGAGGAATGGGTAACGAGGTCAAATGGTGGTTCCATTCCAGGTTTTCTGAGGAATTTCCATCCTAATTTCCATAGTGGCTCACCAATTTGCAGTCCCACCAGCAATGTATGAGTGAACCTTTTTACCCACACTCTTGCTATAAAGTTAATTTTTGTTGTTTTTAAAGTTTGGCATAAATTTTTTCAGAAAGCATGGAAAACATACAGTACTCCTCTATCTTTGACTGCAAGATATTAAGACACTTTATATCAAAGGCAAGAAAAATAATGAGTTGGAGTCTTTGAGACACACAGGTCCTTCTGGCTGGAGAGGTGTCTTCCACCCTCTTGGGTTGGTTAAGTGGTGCTGGTTATGGCAAAGTATTACTAGTCTGCTTCCAAAATACTGGAACAGGTAAAATCTGTCCCTCAGGCAAAATTCGGTAGCTCACCTTTTAGGTGAGACTGTTGAGATGGTGGTTCAGTCTTATTCTGAACATTGGTAAGAAGATCATCTCTGAGAACCCTTGATATACTGTGTGACTCGCTAATACCGAGTTACTGTAATAATCATGTGATGTAGTGGGAGTCTGCGGAGTGCTGGGTTCTCCATGCTGTATTTAAAATCTTCAACTTGGTGGGATAGGTTCTGTTATCTCTGTTTGATAGAACAGGAAATGGGGGGCTCTGTGAGTTTTAGTAAATGGCCCAGAGTGACAAAACGACACATGGAGACCAGGGGTTTGACCACCGTGTGGACTGACAGGGACATGGTGCAGCCCAGCAGTATAGTATCCACCAGGAGAAGATGTCTTTCATGGCAGCTTGAAGCTGGGTCCTGTAGAAGGGAAATCAAGAAGGCTCGCAGGGAGGCCCTAGAAGCCTAGGGTTACCTGTCCATTGTTGAGTAGCCTTCACTGTTATTGAGAAAAACCAGTTTAACAGCAGGAACAGCAATTTTGAAGAAGGAAAATAAATTCCATGTGACCCAGCAATTCCACTTGTAGGTATACATCCACGGGAATTGAAAGCAGGGTGTGGAACAGTTCCTTGCACACCAGTGTTCACAGTGGTGTATGCACAATTGCCAACAGGTAGCTGCAACCCAGGGTCCATCAGCAGGTGAGTGGATGGACAAAACATGGCTTCTCCATGCAGCAGAATATCTTGAGCCATAAAAAGGAGTGGAGTTCTGATAACGTACAGCATGGGTGGAGGTTGGAAATGTTGTGCTTGGTAGGATGAATGCTGTGGGATTCCACCACATGATGTGCCTAGGTAGGCAGGCTCGTGGAGACAGAGGGTAGAACAGGGGTTACGGGGGCTTGGGAGTTATTGTTCAGTACACACAGAGCTTGTGTTGGGATGATGAAAATGTCTGGGGTGTGATAGTGATTACACCAGAAAGGGAATGTGTTTAAAGCCACTGAGTGGTACAATAACAGACGGTTATGACGACTCCTGACCTGATCAAATTCTGTTTCTCTCTGGGTCTAGACTTTATTTACATCATCACAGTTATTATGCAGATGATTTTATTTTGTATTTGAATTTGTGTTTTACTCAGCGGACACCATTATGTCCTCATAGTTATCATGGCCCACAGCTCCCCCTCCCACCCTTATCAGAATATTTAGGTTATTTCTGTTTTTTTTTGTGTATGTTTATAGAAAAAAGCTGCTTTGCATAGTCTTTTGTCTGTGGGTCCCTTTGACATCAGGAAATTGGGGGTAGGGAAACAAGGCTTTGCACACTGCTCCCTTTAGGAGGACCCATTTAAAATATTAATTATTTTTGGAGCAAATAGTACATACGTGTATTACTGTTATAGTGGAAATGTTCCCCTTTCTTGTCCCCCAACCACCCAATTCTTGTCCCTGGAGGTGACCTTGATGACTGGGTAGAGAGGAGGCTTTTGAAAGCGAGGGCAGAGAAGACGCCCTGCTTACATTGTTATTTCCGGGCTGCAAGTTTGCATTCACTTTGTACGTGGTCAGGTATGGAGCGGTCCAAGTCCAGGCTCGCACTGACTTCTCTCTGGACTCCCAGCTCTGTGGTGGGAGCACTCCTGGGCTTTCTTCCCTTCCTCCCCCAACTTAGTAATAAGTCAACTCCCCTTTTCAGTTTTCAGTGTTCCAGGCTCTGTCACAATAAAGCATTTTTTATTTTGAGGGAATGACTTAAAACAAACAAGCTCTCTATTGAGGTGTGATGTACAAACCAAAAAGTGCACACACATCCTCGGTACATAGTTTGATACATTTTCACGAACCAAACACATGGGAGTACCAGCTCAGATGAAAGAACCAAAACACGATTTCCACTTCAGAAAACCCCTGGAAGGGGTCATTTTTCAACAAAAATCAAAAGACCCGAGAACTGGTAATATGAACTGGTAAGTTCATCCAAGTCACGGAGGAGCCTGGATTCTTGAAAGAACTTGGTGTATTTCTTTCTCCAGTTTTGGAGTTTGCCCTCTGTGAGCTTGTTGAAGAGTTTGATGACAGAAGAGCAGGTTTTTTTGGTTGGATGCATCGAAAGGAAGCACGTTGTCACGATGGTTGTGTTTTCCTTTCTTTCCTCTGATTAGACACTAGTGCGGTGTTTGACATCCGTGTGGTCCGTGTCACCACCACCGAGATGCAGCTGGAGTGGCAGAACACAGATGGTGCAGCTGAGTACACCTACCGTTTGGTTGTCTGGTCTGAGAACTACATCAGGGAACAGAACATCTCGGGGAAAGCCGTCACGCTGCGGGACCTCAACCCGGGCACCTTATACAACATCTCAGTCTCTCTAGATGCTGTCCAGGGGCACCCCAGCTCCATTGTCCAGTACACACGTAAGTCTCTTAGGATGCCCTTTTAGGTGAGATTCTCCCTGCCTGTCACTTGGGGGCAGCACTGGTTGGATGATGGGATAAGGGTCCATTGTGTTTCTGGGATCCAGGGTGACCTTGAAGTGGCTTCAGTGGAAAATCTCAGCTTTGGCAAAGGTTCTGCTGTTCTCGTCGGGCAGCACCTGGTGTGGAATTGTCTTTGTTTATTTTTTGTGATCCTGAGGATGGAACCCACGTTCTAGGCAAGCACTGAGCTACATCCCTCGCTCCTTTTATTTTGAGACAGGGCCCCTTTAAATTGCTCAGACTGACCTGGAACTTGAAGTCCTCCTGCATCGGTCACTGGGATTACAGGTGTATACCACCTTACCTGGCTTTCGAAACAAAGCGATCTACTCCATGGGAGTGGAGGACATAACTGTTCTACTCATTCCTTGGGAACACAGACTGGAGGAGAGTCACCTGGTCACACTGCTATTGGAAAATCCTGCTTGGATGAGGAGCTTTGCTTGTAGGGAGGGAGATGTTTTGCTAACATTCAAACCAAATAGACAGTAGCAACGTTAGTTTATAATATACCTTCAGTATATTTCCCCCTTTTCATCAGTCAGATTTGAAAAACAGACTGGAAATCAGACCTTAAAAATACATTTCAGATACACCTTGAGGTATTAGAAGAAGTCTGAAAAACTTTAACTCTTTTCAGATTTGACCTGTATAATTATTTCCTGAGTGTCTTTTTGGTAAAGTCTTCTGTCCTTTGAGCCAACACATATTAGCTTTTATTCATTCTTCTGAAGGAAACGGGGCTGTTTTTGCATATGGTAAGTAAAATAGTCCTGGAATTCAAATTAGTCTGTGCTTTTCTTTAAATCTTTTTTTTTTTTTTTTTTTTTTTTTTTTAAATCAAGGGCCAAGCAATGTGTCCAACATGACAATAGAGACCACCAGCACAGCGGCGACCCTGCACTGGTGGAACCAGGACGCGGCCTCTTCCACATACTCCTACCGCCTTCTGATTGAGAAGGCTGATAATTCCAGCAACACGACTCAAGTGGTCAGGACGGACGTTGGGGTCACTAATGCCACAGTCGGGGACCTGATGCCTGGCTCACATTATAGAGTGGAGATCTTTGCACAGGTGGGGAATGACACTGAGTCGCTGCCATTCCTGGAGTCATTCTGTACAGGTGAGCAGCCCCAGTGCCTCTCGGTCCTCTGCCTGTGTGGTGCTGACCATGTCCTCACGTCGTCCTCCCTGGCCGGTGGTTTCTTAGGTCCCAGGTGGTGTGCAGTAGTAGGTGGCTGGCTGAGACATCCTGTTGTCCTGGTGCCCTTCAGTCAGCAGATGTTTACTGCGCGCTTGTTGGGTGCCAGATTTTATTTATTTTATTCTGGCTGGGAAGACAAATAATAAAGATAAATGAGTAAATTGTTAGGTGATCACTACTGCTAAGGAGAGGAGGAAAACACAGAGAAGGGCAACATGGGGTGTTTATCTAGGGTGTCCAGGCAAGGCTCAATGAAAAGGCAATTTTGAGCAGAGATCCCAAAGAAGGGAAGGAGCCAGCCTGTGGCTGTCAGAGTGTCCAAGCATTACACATGAAGGAGCAGTCGTGCAAAGGCCCTAGTGCCGGGTTTCTGTTCGCGATTAAAAGGCTCAGGGGTCACTCCAGTTGAACTGGGCTGTGCAAAATAACCACACAAGAGACACAAATACCTTTGTCTTTGGGGTCGCTGTGACGGCTCCTCTGACCTTAAGGGTCCACAGGAAGAGAGAGAGAGAGAGAGAGAGCACACGCTGACCCCTTTTATTGAGGAGAAGCTATTCAAATGAGGCAAGGGGTCAGGTTTCAGGGGCTGAGTCCATCTTCATGATGTCCACTGTCAGCAGGTTGACTGACACCTGGGTAGGCCACACCCGAGGGCATAGTAAGAGAAGGGGACCCACACAGGCACTTCCATGGAAGATTCTATCCTAAACAGGGCAAGGGGTTAGATTACAAAGGAACAGGTGAGGATAGCTTCACCCATGGGGCTGTAATAAGATACACCCATGGATGAGACACCGACCCTCGGACCCAAGAAGGGTGGGGAAAGCTCTGCCACATTTCTGCGACTGAGCGCCTCAGCACCCAGCTGGGGAGTGTGACTCAGTCACATGTAAGGTTGGTCTCCCACACCGGAGGCTAGAGGGAGCCTCTGTGCTGGAGGAAGAGCAGGAGGCCAGTGGCGGGAGTGAACCACGGGAGCTAGAGGTGACTGGCCGGGGCATGGACCACATCCTTGGTAGTTCCTGGCCTGGTTTTTCCATTGAAAAAGATGAAGAGGATACTGCTCAACATTTTCTCCCTTCTTGATTTTTACCCATCTCACAACTCAGAAGGTGGGATGGAGAAGAGCCCGTGCTGAGCCGGGGTGTGTTGAGAGAGCATCCAGGAAAGGCGCTGAGGTGGTTTTGATGAGTGCTCCTGCTCTCTGTTGATGGTGGCGCATTGTCACCTCTCTACCCTGGACCCTCACATTCTCAGCTCCCTTAGCTCCTGCAGCCTCTCTTCCTTAGACCACATCATTCAAGTGGGTTCAGGTTCCGAGGTGGGAATCTCATGGGACCACGGCTCCCCTGTGTGTTGGAGCAGGACCTTTGGCCTCTGACCTTTCCCATGGGGTGGCTACAAAACCTGCAGCTTTGAGTCACCCCTGCCAACTTGGGCTGCATCCCAACTGGTCTAGTCTCTGATCTTCGGCATCTGGGTGGCTTCCACTGCTGATGCCTGTCGTAGCTATAATTATTGCAGCCTGTAGCAAGAGAAAAAATTCACATGCCTATTTATGGGGATGGAACAAGAGCTGTTGAAGTGGGCGCACTGGGTGGGTTACTTTTCAGGCCTCAGGGTGAGGGGGGGATGTGGGAGCCACACAAGTGACTGGTGAGAGCTTTCCCTGCTCTAGAATTCTGTGGCATGAGTGATAACAGCCTCCTCCAGTATGTGGGCACAGTTTCCCATTGACATCAACTTGATGTTTCCGTTGGTGAAACTGCTGGTCTTCAGACAGAGACACATAATACTGCATTTTTCAAGGCAAAGACACTGATGCCATTGGGCCTGGATCCCTCAGCATGCTGTGTGGATAGGAAGTGCCCTGAGCATGCATTTAGAAAACCTGGGATCTAGTTTTGGCTGTGCTGATCCCCAGCTGTGTCTTGTTCTGCAGATGACTCACCTGGCTAAGCTGCAGCTGATTTATCTGCAAAACGGAACAGTATGTACCTTACTTTGCCCCTAAAGAGTTGTCAAGAGGGCCCCACGTGGGGTGTTGCAGGTGAAGAGCTTGCTACCACTCACAGTATGGGACTTGCCAGGGAGTCCACTTGCCTTCCCACTTGCTCAGAGACTGACACCCAGTGTTTCCTCTGACCCTAGAAAGTTCTGCAGTGGAGGCTCAGAGCAGGTGGGGGCTGATCCAAGGCTGCACTATCTTGTATTGCCCAATTCAGGTCAGGCCTGTCTGCTCATCATGGCTGGGCCAGTATCCTTCTGCTCCCCATGTCTGCATGTTTGCAAAAGCAAAAGTTCCAGAATCTCACAAAGCACTGTGCTTGCTTTGCAGAGCCTGCTCCATTGGCCTCCTTCCACTGTGAAGTGATCCCCAAAGAGCCAGCCTTGGTTCTGAAATGGGCCTGCCCCCCTGGCACCAATGAAGGCTTCATGCTAGAGGTCAGCAGTGGAGCCTGGGACAACGTGACATACCTGGAGAGCTGCACCTCAGAGAACGGCACTGAGTACAGGAAAGAAGTCACGTATTTGAATTTCTCTACCTCGTACAACTTCAGCATCACCACCCTGTCTTGTGGAAAGAAGGCACTCGCCACCCAGAACACCTGTGTCACTGGCATCACAGGTGGGCTGCATGGCAGGAGGGAGGTCATGCCTGGACAGGTGGACCCAGTGGCTTTGCAAATGTAGCCTAGAAATCTATTTTTTAAGTTTCTCCCCAAATGTTTATTTTAATTTTTTTGTTATAAAAAATTATTTAATTATTTATAAATCATTTATTTATTTATATTTACTTGGTGCTGGGGATTAAACCCAGTGCCACACATGTGCTAGGCAAGCACTCTACCACTGAGCCACAACCCCAGCCCCCATATACTTATTTTTATTGGCATCTACTGGTATCCCATTCTGTAGAAATTCGTCTAGAAGAGCAGAATAAGAGGGTCTCATTTTTTACATCCTAGGAGGTTCTCTTGCTTTGTAGACTAGCATATTGCCACATTTTCTTTTAAGTAGGGAGTTCTCTTCCTGCATTGAAAAGGCATTTCTATAGCTGGATGTGGTGGCGCACACCTGTAATCCCAGTGGTTTGGGAGACTGAGGCAGGCAGATCTTAAGTTCAGAGCCAGCCTCAGCAAAAGTGAGGTGCTAAGCAACTCAGTGAGACCCTGTCTCTCAAATACAAAATAGGGCTGGGGATGTGGCTCAGTGGTCGCATGCCCCTGAGTTCAATCCCTGGTACCAAAAAAGGAAAAAAAAAAAAAGACATTTCTATAGAAATCCTCACAAAGTAGACACATATGATAAAACTCATGCACCCAGCTGAACACGCGTGAAGAGCACTCGGCCAATCTCATTTTATTTACTCCCCGCCCCCCACCTTTCCCATGTAGGATGACTTTTAAACCAGTTCTGATGGTTGTGTACTTTTAATTGTAAATATTTCAGTAGGTATTACTTCAAGTCAGGGACACCCGTCTTCTTTCTTTCAGACATAGCTACAATAATATTACTTAAAAATGGAACAAGACCTTTAAAAAATCATTATTAGATATTCAGTCAAGATTCATATTTCCCTGGAGTCCGCGTTAACAAGCTCTGGAGCTGCCGGGGGAAGCAGACACTTCCTATGCAGGGGATCCTCCTCAGTAATCTTTTCAGGCCTGGTCTTTGCTGCATATGTGTGTGTTTGTGCTTGGGAAAAACCAGGTTCTATGAATTTGTGCTCCATTGCTTCTGATCTTCGTTTCCCTGTGTCTTTGCCAGAGTTATGTCTTTGAATGACCTGGTAGGGATCCATCTTACTTTGTGCTTTTTGACTTTTGGATATATGTTCTTTAGGACATAAGAATGTTCCTAACAATCTAAAGAATTAGTGCTTGCATAGTAAGGGGTGGGGGAAAAGCCTCTTACTTCAGAGAGCTGCCTTGGAAAGTGGTTGAGGAATTGTATGGACAGGGCCTTGATTTAGGCAGACCTGGGTTGGATTCCAAGTTCTGCCGTTTATCAGTTGTGTGAGCTCAGAAAAACTATTTAACCTCTCTGGGCCTTGTTTTTCTTAGTTGTAAAAGGGGAAATAATACTTATTTTCTAGGACTGTTGTACAAATTAGATGAAGTAATGTGTGCCAGAGACCACTTTAGAGTTGCCATGTGTGGCTGCTTAGGTTGTGCACTACACAATTCCTGGGGACACCATTTAGGAAGACTGAGTGCAGTGTGGGGGGGTGCTCTTTGAAGTTATGTCGTACACAACTGCATGGGACCCTGGGTCACACCCCTTTGGGTTTCTGCATCACTCTAGAACATAATAGAAGCAATGAACATTTTGTTTGCTTTTTCATATTTCTGTTTTTTGATATTTCAGTGTGTATAAACTACTAAAGATCAGAAACCATGTTGGATTCAGCGTTTCCAGGACAAAGCACAGTGCTTGTATGGAGCCCAGGAAAGCAGCAGAATTAGTTGTTGAGGCTGAACAGCGTGGGTCGGGGTTGGATAATGACCATACATCATTTAGTCCAGTGATTCTCTCACTCTAATTCACAGCTTCCTTTTTGCAGATGAATTTTTATATATAAATGTAGCGTGTGTCACATGAAAGTGGAGCTGCATTTTCTCTGAGTTTGGAGCTGTTGGAAGGTGGGGTGGATCCAGGAGAGCCAGGGTGATAGTCTTTGCCAGGATTCGCTGTTTGTTACTGTGTGCCAGGGTTGGGGGGGATGGTGGTGGTACACTTAAGGGACACTGTGGTAGATAAGGTCGGCAGGGACCCTGCTGAGTTCAGGATTCAGATAGAGAATGAGAGGGAAGGATTTCCAGGTTTAGTAGTAGGGGAGCTGGCATGCTGTGCCAGTCTGAGGGCAGAGAGCTGGGGACCCTCTCTGGCCAGCTGAAAGGCAGAGCTAATGGAAGGTGTGGGTGTCTGTTTGGAAACCACTGTTGGAACAGTTGACATACGTGGGAGTAGCACCTCCAAGTGGTCACTGCTGTCCGTTACATGAGAGGTTTCCCAAGCATGTAGCACAGAGCCGCCCCTTCACTAGAATGGGCTCCTCATTATCATTCATGGGAGCCTCACTATCATTCAGAATTTTCTAGGAGCCATGTCAAAAATGTAAAAAGGAAGAGCTAAAACCAATAACTCTTAATTTAACTTTTATATTAAAAATATCTTGCTGGATATGGTTGCACATGCCTGTAATCCCAGTGGCTCGGGAGTCTGAGGCAGGAGGATTGCAGGTTCAAAGTCGGCCTCAGCAATTTAGCGAGGCTGTAAGTGACCTAGCGAGACCTGTCTCAAATGAAAAAATAAAAAGGGGTGGGGATGTGGTTAAGTGACCTTGAGTTCTGTCCGTGGTACCAAAAAAAAAAATCAACATATAATCTGTTTAAAATATTAATGAGATATTTTGCCCTTTTTTGGCTACTAAGTTTGATAGCCACTCTCTGTTTTGTGCTTGTAGTACATCTGGATTGGCCCTTGTCACATTTCATGTGCTCAACTGTTGCCCGTGGCTGGGGCATAGGCTACCATCTTGGACAGCGCGAGTTCAGAGAATTGTATTGTGGGTTTTTTTTTTTGGACTTTGGTGTTTTCATTCTCTCTAAATCTTTATGTAGTAATGAAAACAGCCCAAACTGTCTATGGGAGACAGGTTAGGTAGAGAGGGATTCACTTTAATTCAGCATTTCTTTTTTTCCTGTGCCAATTCAGAGCCTGGCTTGGAAAGGGAAGGTGTATAATCATGAAGGTCACCCGTGGAACATTCCAGCGTGGGCTTTTCTGCTTTCTGGAAAAAGGGTTGGTTCAGTTTTTCTAGGTGGCATTTCAGATCAACTCCACCAAAAACGGGGATTGTAGCTTGAAGGACGTGAAGCAGAAGCGTGGCCAGGTCTCAGGAGAGATTGAGTCCTCTCCCGATCTCGTCTTTGATTCTTCTCTGGGCATCTGGTTCATCCTTGTTCTGAGCTGGTGATGATCCTGGCACCCATCCATGTGTGAGCAGATGTTTGTGTACAGCTCCCTAGTCTACACCTTGGGTTCTACCCACATGGTCTCTCTCACTGTCCTTCCACCTGTTTCTCTGGAAAAGGGACCTGGCCCAACTTAAGCTATAAGGTCTGTGGGGAGATGGAAAAGGCAGGTTATCTTCAACAGGGATGCTGGCTTTTCACTGTATCGCTTGTTTCCGTTGCTGTGCAGAAGAGGCTATCTTTTCTCCCCCATTGTGTATCTTGGCACTCTTGTTGAAGATCAATCAGCTGCATATGCATGGGTTTAATTGTACACTCTCAATCTGTTTCATGGCTCTATGTGAGTCTTTATGCCTCTCCTATACTTTTAATTATTGTGACTTTGTAGATATTTTGAAACTAGGAAGTGTGAGGCCTCCAGTTTTGCTCTCCTTTCTCAAGATCACTTTGGTTATTCTCTCTCTTTCATAGGCTCATATGAGTTTTGAGATTGTTTTTTTCTATTCCTATAAAAAAGATGGCATTGGGATTCTGATAGGGATTGCATTGAATCTGTAGACTTCTTTGAGTAGGGTGGACGTTTTGATAATATGAATTCTCCCAATCCATGAAGATGGGATGTCTTCCTATTTATCTGTGTCTTTAATGCTTTGAGCAGTGTTGTGTAGTTTTCAGTGTAGAAGTCTTTCCCCTCCTTGGTTGTATTCTAATTACACCTCCACAAATCTGTTTAAAAAATAAAAGAAAATAAAAGTATATGTTGTTAGAAGTCAATCGAGGTTTCTGGGAGCCTACCCTGGAAATGTGATTAGACACACTGAAGGAGTCACTGTGATCAAGGCTTCTCCAGGATCCACAGTCTCTCCATGTCACTGGTTTTCTTTCCTGCCTCTCCCATCTGGATTTTCTTTGCATTGACCTGTCATTCAGCTCCCAGAGCATGGACAGAGCATGGACAGAGCATGGACAGAGCATGGACAGAGCATGGACAGGAGGACATTCAAGCACATTCTTCCCCTATTTTTTTTTGTATTGGAGATTGGACCCAGTGGTGCTTTACCATTGGGCTACCTCCCCTGTTCTTTTTTTTTTCTTTTAATACTTTTTAATTGTCAATGGACCTTTATTTTATTTATTTATTTATATGCAGTGCTGAGAATTGAACCCAGGGCCTCATACATGCAAGGAAGTACTCTACCACTGAGCCACAACCTAGCCTTCCCCTGTTCTTTTTTAAAGTTTTTTTTTTTTTTTTCTTAAAAGTTTTAAGACAGAGTCTTGCTGAGTTGCTCAGAGTGGCCTTTGAGCTTGTGATCCTCCTGTCTCGGGCTACCCTGTTGCTGCGATTTTAGGCATGTGCTATATTGCTTCTGGCTAAGGAATGTTTTTGTTCCTGTTTTGGTTTTATGTGTTGGGTGATCTCGTTTGTTTTGATTTGTTTTCTTTCAGACCCCCCTCCTCCAGATGGATCCCCTAATATTACATCTGTCAGTCATAATTCAGTAAAGGTCAAGTTCAGTGGGTTTGAAGCCAGCCACGGACCCATCAAAGCCTACGCTGTCATTCTCACCACTGGGGAAGGTAAGGAGGGGCTGCCACGGGTAAATCAGTGTGCGAGAGATGCCGTGATCACTGAGGCATACTAGTGACACAAGCACGTGCCTCTCTTCACACTTCAGCCCCTGTTTTGGCACCCAGAGCGGGAGTTGGCTGTTGGCCTGATGGTCTTGATCTGAGGTCAGCAAACTTTCTATGAAGGGCCAGAGAGCAAATGTCTTAGGCTTTGCCTGCCCTACAGCCTCTGCCTGTTGAGCTCGGCCGTTGTAGTAGGAGAGACATCTAGATGGTGGTGGCTGTTCTCATTAAACATTATTTACCAAACAGGTGGTGGCTAGATTTGGGTCATAGACCATAATGTGCCAACCTCTGATGTAGATTTTTCTTTTCTTTTGCAACACAGGGTCTTTTAGTGGCAGAATGTTATTTAGTCTTAACCAATATTATCTTCCCTCCCATCCAGATCATCCTTAAAGGATGACTTTCTTTTGAAAGAAAACAGAAAACGATTTCCTTTGCATAGTGCATCCCTGCAGAAGTGGATTCAGGTTGCTTTTCCTTTAGGGGGCTCTGTTACATTCCTTGGTGGTCAGAAGGGAATGACAGAGTGTCCTTAATTGCTGCCTGTGAGGGCACCGCATGGGCCTGAATTTAAAATGCCAAGCTTTGTTGTTTTGGGCAATTCTTTCATGTGAAAAATGCAGGGCCACCTCTGCCCTCCCTGTATCTCAACCTGTGGTGCTGTCCTCATCTCCGTGAAGAAGACGGGGACCAAACACACTCTGCAGGGATCCTAGGAGATAAAAGTTTGCTGGCTCCAAAATTTCAAAGAGCAATGTTGAGACACATTTCTCTCTCTCTCTCTTTCTCTTTCTCTCTTTGAGTCTGTTTCAAGTTCTGTTTTATTTTGCTGGGATGGTTTTCAACAAACCCCATGGCTCAGACCTTTGCTGAATGAGGGTGCTGATGTTGCCTGGTGGCACTGCTGACCAGTACTGGCCTGTGATGAATGGGACCCCAGCCCTTGGGCCGGATGGTCTGGCTTAGGAATCCAGGACCATGTGGGCCCTGTGACCTTGGGCCAGGCCCTGTCCGTTTACCTGTGCTTTTATTTTCTTGTCTATAGAGTGGGGATAATAAGCTTTTGTGATGGGATCCACGGGGGTGAAGTGAGTTAATGTAAGCAAAGCCCGACAGTGAGAGGCCACTGGCATGCAGCGTCAGTGTCATAGTGTAGGTAAACGGGAGACTTAAGTCTCTGCTGTCATTTAACGATTTGCTTTCTCTGTGCCTTTCTTAGCTGATAACCCTTCTGCAGATGTTTTGAAGTATACATATAAGGATTTCAAAAACGGGGCCTCGAACACTTACGTGACATACTTCATAAGCACAGAAGAAAAGGGACGTTCTCAGGGCTTGTCAGAAGTCTTGAAATACGAGATCAACGTTGGGAATGAGTCAACCACCCACGGCTATTACAACGGGAAGCTGGAGCCTCTGGGCTCCTACCGGTGAGGTCCTTTGTTCTTGTGTTTGGGGCCCAGCCTCCTGAATACAGAGCTCTGTGTGCCTGTAGTGGCAGGCATGTCCCAGCAGCCTGATTGTGGTCCTTGTCATCCACAGGGCTTGTGTTGCTGGCTTCACCAATATTACCTTTAACCTTCAAAGTGATGGACTCATCAACGGAGCTGAGAGCTACGTGACCTTTGGTCCCTATTCAGAGGCGGTTTTCTTGCCCCAGGATCCAGGTAGAGGAAAGACAGGAGTCCCGTCATCAATTCCGGTGTCCACCTCCTTTGGACCCCAGGGGGTTGGAGTGCCTGCCTCTCCCCTCTTAGAAGTGGAGATGTCACTTGTTCATTGGGCTCAGCTCAGCTTTCCCCACTCTGAGGTCTCCGGCAGCCCTTGTCCCTCACTCTCCCTTTTCGAAAAGCCAGCTGCATTTCCAATCTGCATAGATTATTTAGTCCTTTAATCTCAGAGTAGCTGGGCACACTGTGTGACTTTTGGTGCATAGAATTCTTGAATATTTGCATCAGAAGGAATCATAGAAATTGCCTCATTCAATCTGTTTTAGAAACAAGGCTGTTAAGACCCCGAGATGGAAAGTCACTTCCCCAGGGTTACACAGCAGCTTAGAGGCCTGAAACTCTGGCCTTGGACTCCTTGTCAAGTGTTGCTATCCATCGTCATAGAACTGAGTGGTATGGGAGCTTTGGAACCTAAGGGAAGTACCTCCACCACCTCCATGCCAGAGACAAATTGACTTGTCTGTTTTTTCTACTTGGGAGTTGTTGGATATAAAAAAGAGTTCCATAGGAGCAAAATCTGGGGAGTCCCCACTCCTCCCCAGTAAATGAGAGATGCACATCACCTTAGCATGGTGCCGTAAAGTGTTTTTTGCTCATACGGGGTGTTGGGCTCAAAAACCCTAAAGTGGTAGGATAATCAGTGATCTAGCCCAGTTCCCTAAATTTGTAGTTGAGGAACTAAGACCTGGAGATGAATTAGGCCTTTCTCACAACTGTCCAGGGAGTGGTGGAATAATGGGGATAAAGAGCCCAGCTCCCAAATGCCTAGACTAGTTTAAGGTCCAAAGATAGTTGACCATGCTCCATGTGCGTGTGCACACACATGCACATGCGTGTACTCTGGCACTCTGACCATACCCCCCGACCTGTGCTATGAGGCCCCTGGCCAGTTGTCTGCTTGTCGGGGGTCCTGCAGGAACACCTTTCCAAGTGCCTCCCATTTGGACTTTGCCCAGGTGTCATCTGCGGAGCTGTGTTTGGATGTATCTTTGGTGCCCTGGTCATCGTGGCTGTGGGAGGCTTCATCTTCTGGAGGAAGAAAAGGTGACATTATTTATGTTGATTGTAACACTCTACTTTGTAATGGAGCTTTTTATTGTGGGAAATTTCAAACATTCCAGGATTGGAAGCAGTCACAGAGAGAGCTCCCTGTTCCTTCCCGTCGTCCTCAGGGGTCCCCACCTGCCAGTCTTGCTTCATTTTTGCCCCAGCCGGGGCACTTTCAGGCCTGTCCTGGCTGCTGCTTTGGGCTGTTGGTGAACCCCACAGCAGAAGATGCTGCGCTCCCTCAGAGTGTTCTAGTCCACAGGCAGTTCCACAGGGTAGTGGTCAGAGGTTTCCTTTTAGAGTCAGCCAGGTCCCAACCTAGGATCCCCCTCTCACTCTCTGTTGGGAACCTGAGCCTCAGCGGCCTCCTCTGTAGTGTGGGGATAACAAGCATGCCCAGCTCGGGAGGCTGCGGAGCCTTGGAAGGTGAAGTGCTTTGCACACTGTCTTATCCCTTGAGAGCTGGTATTTGACCTGTATGAGCACCCTGTGGGTAGTTAAGTAGTGATGGAAAATGGCAGCCCTGTTTTAGGTGCCCGTAGTGTGCTTGGGTTTGTGCTTTCCATGAATTATTTCCTTCCCAAGGATCTGGAAAGGCAGATCTTGTGAGCCCCATTCCATGGATGCAGAGGCGTGGAGCATAACTTGAACGTGGTCTTTGCACTTTGTCGCCTACCCTCCTGCCTGACCATGGGAAGCCTCTGTCAGTTGGGGTTGATTTGCATCCAGGTGCCGTGAACCAGGGGATTTCCACCCTGACCCAGGATTTTTAATGTGACCTGTGTCTGGTTTCTGGTGCTGCCACCTTGCACTGTTGAGATGATGGCAGTGCTCACAGTTCTTAAATTTTGGGAAGGAGAGATCAGTGGCTGGGTGAAACAGCTTTATAGTGTTTTTGTTAAAAATAGAGTAGGCCTAATGTGTGGTGGCTCATGCCTATAATCTCAGCAACTCAGGAAGCCAAGAGAGGAGGATCACAAGTTTGAGACTAGCCCCAGCAACTTAGTGTGACTCAGTTTCAAAAAATGGCGTGGGGCTGTAGCCTAGTAGTTGAGTTTAATCCCCAGTACTGAAAAATAAAATTAATGCATGGGAAAAAAAAACAGAAAAGAAGAGCAAAAAAATAAATAAATAAAAGGAATCCATAATTGTAGACCCACACAAGACTGTTCTTAACTTTTTTTTCTTACCATTTTGATGTGCTTACAAAGCTCACACATGGGTGGAGTCATATCTACATGTTAGTGTCTAGCCTGCCACATCCACTTAAGACAGAGTGGACAGCTTCACTTCATCAATATTTCAAGTGGCCACGGAATATTTAACTGTGTGGATGTGCCATCTATTTAACTGATTTATTGGATGTTTCTAATGTTTGGCCATAGTTACATATCCTTGGGCACACTCATGATTATTTCTTTAGGTTAAATTCCAAACTGGGCAATTACTGGGTTAGTGGGTATGCATGTCTTCAATTTTGGTACATGTCTGCCAAATTGCCTTTCAGAAAGTGTATTTTAATCACCAGAATGGAGTTGAGCTGGCAATGGGGAAGAATGTGGGTGCCCACCAGCATGGCAGCTCTGGGTCTGACGTGATTTTCTGGTTTATTGCGTTAACTTACCAGAATAGGTCTTCACACAAATGGGAGTATGAACAAGTCTTGATTTTCAGTAAAGAAATGCCACTGATATGTATTTGCAAGGAAATTCCTGACAGTTTCTTGAGTAAGATTTCCTCCTACTTTCCCAGAATATAAAAGAGAATAACTTTCCAGATTTGTAACCAGCATTTGCTGCTTGGGCTGTTGAGTTTGGTATTAGTGAGCAGGATTTAGTGTCTGATATGAACCCAGGCCCAGGGACAAGGCTTTGGTGCAGGTGTGAAAGGGGGAAGTGCAGATTGAGCCTATTTTGTCTAATGGATCTCTTTTTCTTTCTAAACAGGAAAGATGCAAAGAACAATGAAGTGTCCTTTTCTCAAATTAAGTAAGTTTCTATAGTTATCAGCTTTACTTTAGGACACCCAATTCCCCCAATCTGTTCAGTGACAAAAGAATTTCTGATGGAACTTGCTGTCATTTTTCCTGATTGACAGAGTTGGCTATGATCATCTGCAAGTTCTTGCTAGCTGTTTTCTACAAGAAATCTGAAGCTAGCATCTTGCTGTGTTCTATTGTTTTACCAGTAAACACATACTTTGTGATTTGCTTTTTTAAAAAACTAAGTGAATTATTAATTTTGGTACATGTCTGCCATGTACCAAATTTAAGGGGAGAGAAGAACTCACGTAAAGTCACAGATATGATCAGTTATAGAAGAGCGTTTGATTCCCTGATTCACAGTTCAGTGTTTTATGAATAATATTATTCTAATCTCCAGCCCTCATCCTGCCCTTCCCCCCAACAAATTATGTTCTGTGTTTTGTTCTTTTGAGATGATTTTTACTTTCCAAATGAGCAAGTCTTTCTAATTGCTTACTTTTTTCTTTCCCCTTCTGTGATGAAGACCTAAAAAGTAAGTAACACCTTTTTTTAATGACTTACATTTTTCTATTTTTAGTATGAACTTCTGCAAATGTAAACACAATGCTAATAAGTTGTTTTTTGGTTTTCTTAGGTCCAAGTTAATCAGAGTGGAGAATTTTGAGGCTTACTTTAAGAAACAGCAAGCCGACTCCAACTGTGGCTTTGCAGAGGAATATGAGGTCCGTGGTTGCAAATGTTGTGTTTTCCATTGCTTTGTGTTTTCTCCTGAGTGTCTGGACCTATCTTTGTGTTAAGGTGATGCTTTGTGTAAGAGGTGACTATGTCAGAGGGCTGAAACTTGTGCCTGTTCCCTGGAGATCCCATTGTTGACCCTGAGAGCTCAGATGGATGGACTGTCACTTTTAGTAGACTATGTATTTAATCCTGATATTTGGGGATTACGCAGAGAGGTAGAGAAACTAGGAATTCAAGTTAGAGGACTGTTGAATAGAATAACTAGCACACTGTAGGAGCTGGAAAGAAAACCAGATGGGGCTTTGAGAGGTCTCCAAGTTTGATTTGGAGGATTATGTGCAGTTTCACTGTCCTTGTCTGACTTCCATCCCTGCCTTTGCCCCCCAAACCAGCCCTGGAACTGCCCTGCTCAGAGCATCCCTGCACACTGGTCCTCCACATTTACACCCCCGAGACCCTGCTCACCACCTGGCACAGCTCACACACTCCCTTCTTCATGTCCTTTCCTCAGATCCCATTGGGGGGAACATGAAGTCTCTGTCTGTCCTTGCAGTTCTCTGTCCTTTGCAGCGTCTGTCCTCAGACTACCTTGTTCCACCTGTGGCACGTTGCTGTTTTCCACCTTCGGTGTTTGTTCAGTTCTGTCTTGTCATGTTGGCGATTTCTGTCTACACCTCTCCTCTAGGTTGCAAGCCCTGAAAGGCAGGAATTGGCCCTTTTTTTTTTTTTTTCTTCTTTTAGCTGTGTGTTGGTTTTCTGGGCCTAAAGCACACAGAAATGTATTTATGTAAACAAACCTATGCTCTACCACTGAGTCAAGCCCCCAGCCCTTTTTATTTTTTGAGCCAGAGTCTTGCTAAGTTGCTGAGGCTGGCCTCAAACTTGCAGTCCTCCTGCTTCAGCATCCTGTGTCACTGGGATTAGGCACAACTTAGCCTCTAGGGGAAGGTCCTTGCTTCCCACCTGCAGCTTCTGGTGGCCCCGGTTGTTCCTTGGTTTTGTGGCAGCATCACTCTGATCTCTACCTTCATCTTCTCATGGCATCTCCTTTGCCTGTGTGAGTCTCTCTCTGCCTCTTTTCCACTTACATCAACACACCCATATGAGATTAAGGGACCACCTTGCTCTAGTGTGACCTCATTTTAATTTGATGACATCAACAATTATGGAGTTTTCCAGTTAGATCATTGGTACTGGAAGTTGGATGTTCAGCATATCTTTGGGGGGGGACACAAATAAATTATCACCTCTGCATTCCCCCTTGGTCCTGCCACACTCTGTGCTCAGTGTAATCATATGTGAAGACTGAATAAATAATCAACTCATTCATTTTGTTTTCAGGATCTGAAGCTTGTTGGAATTAGTCTACCTAAATATGCGGCTGAGCTGGCAGAGAACAGAGGAAAGAATCGCTATAATAACGTTCTGCCCTGTAAGAGACTTCGTCCACACTCCCTTCCCTTCTTTCTTGTTGGCCGGCACCTCTCTAACGGGGTCGGGGCATAGTGGCTCTAACTAATAGCCACATTCCAGAACTATTCGGTGGTCACCTATTTTATGTTAAATACTGCTCTCAAGGACATCTCATTTAATTGAGTCCTCATGCTCACATTGTGAATTGGGTAGCAGAATAAGCTGAATGCATAGAACTACTATGAGTAGATGCGGAAAATGCAGCACTTAGTGTAGGTGATTTGTTCAAGGTCACACAGGCAGGAAGGGCAAAACCAGGCTCTGGACCAGACCTGCAAGCCTCTTTCAGGGAAAACCAGAGTTTGCGTTCCTAACCCCGCTGTCTGTCTCTCAGCCCCTTTATTTCAATTTGTAAAGTTCAGGGTGAAGGTGGGCAGATGCATAACAGGCCGGTTGCACTTGCTGCTTGTCCAGACAGATGCTCCTTTGATTGGCTAAGCACATTCCACAGCTAAATATGAGTTATGTGTGGGTTCCTTCCTATTTTTAAGAATTACCCATGTTTGCCACACAACCAATAGGGAAAACAGCAAGTTGAGTTTAAAAGGAGAATTATTTATTACATCAACTGTTAGATGAAAGTGGGTTGTGGTCTCTCTTTGTGGGTGGGAATTAGTTAGGGCCCAGAGAGAAGTGCAAGTGGATTGCAGCCGTGTTCTGATTTAGCAGAAACTGACAGACTTGCGGGTAATTTGTACATCAGGCTATTTAGAGACATTGTCTTTTCAATTTGAAGCCATATTTTCTCTTTCCTGGACTAAAACATTAATTTCTCAGTTTAGTCTCAGCATTTTTCTCTAGCTCTTGGGTTCTTTTTTCTTCATTTCCTCCCCTTACACTTGACAAGGAGTATTGACTCCATTTCTGAGAAAAATCTTTTTAGTCTAGGATGGGGGAGCTGCCCTAGCACTGCTTCTGAGGCCACCTCAGATTATCAGCCTGCTCTTGTGAACATCTGTGCAGAGTTTCAGATCTGGAGCAAGGGCTGGGAATTTGGTGTCTGGGTATGGTTTCTGTTGGAAGACTTTTGACTGAGACTCACACTGGTCACTGGGTTTAGCATTGCTGTGTTATTTTGTCCCAGAGAAGGTGAGGTGGGTGTGGGCAGAGACAGGGCAGCCCCGGTGGTACCACTCAAGGCCTGTCCTGACTCTTGGAGTTCTAAGGTTATTTCACTGCTGGGGATTCAGGCAAATTTGTGTGTCATGCTTTTGAAAATGATAGTCATAGTTAGAAAACGTGAGTACTTTGACACTTCTATGCATAGTAGTTTTATACATTCAGTTTATTCTTGAACTTAGTATTTTTTATAACAACGTTTTTATATAAGGATAGAGGCAGGGTGGAAGAGGTTTACCTGGGCGTGTACCCTGTCGTGGTAGAACAGGCATTAACTTTGCATTGTTTGCTGCTCACCAGATACAAAGACTCCCATGAGTCACTTCAACTCATAAGCCCCAGTTTTCTCATCTGTAAAACAGGGTAAAAGTTTGTGGGGTGCTTTTGAGGAATGAATAAGATTGCTTAGCACATTTCCTACTCTGCTCATGGCAGACACCTGCGGCCTCTTGCTTTGTCTGAGCAGGGAGACTGGTGTGGTTAGGAGCTGGGGCCTTGGTGTCCAGCTTCCCGGGTTCTAACCCCGTCTCTGCCATTTATGAGCCCTACTTGGGCGACCATGTAACTCCTCTGTGCCGCAGTCACATAGGGTGACCGTGAGATTAAATGAGCTGGTGTAGAGGATCCCAAGCTGCTCCTCTTCCAAGAGACACGTCCCGGGTCTTGCACTTCTGTTCTCTTTCATGTCTGCAACTTCTCTAAAATGCTGGCTTCTAATGTGGACCTTGATTTCTCCTTTAATGGTTACAGATGATGTTTCTCGTGTCAAACTTTCAGTCCAGACCCATTCCACTGATGACTACGTTAATGCCAACTACATGCCAGTAAGTGGGCAGATGGCTCATAGTCCTGGGTTGTTATGATGGAAACATCAGGGTGCTCCTTTCTGTTTTCTTTGACACTATGTATTTCCTGTCTTTAGGGCTACCATTCCAAAAGAGAATTTATTGCTACACAAGGACCTTTACCCAACACTTTGAAGGATTTTTGGCGTATGGTTTGGGAGAAAAATGTCTATGCCATTGTTATGTTGACCAAATGTGTTGAACAGGGAAGGGTAAGTCTTTAAAAATTTAAAAATCAAATGAAATTAATTAATGTTTTTTTTTTTATTGTGGTGCAACTATGTCTTTAAAAAAAAAAACTTCTTCCTAAATATTACTGTCTTTATTCTTAGAACTTTATTTTTCCTTTTATTCCTTAAAAAGTTTTTTCTCTTTTAAGCTTTTATTCATTTTTATTAGTGTTTTAATTATGCAGAATAATGGATTTGATTGTGGCATATTTGTACATGCAGATAACAGTTTGATTATGTTCACTTTCCCATTAGCCTCTCTTCCCCCTCCCCCAGATTCCCTTCCCCTCCTCTAAAAGTCTCTCTGTTGATTTTCATGTCATATTTTTTTAATCTTGAAAAACATCTGATTTTTCATTATGTTCATTTGTGTACAAATAGCAACATCCTGAATTCATTAAGTCACTGCTACTGGAGTTAGTAAATAGCAAGAGTTAATTTTTTTATCACTATGACCCAAAGACCTGACAAGAACAACTTAGAGGAGAAAACATGTATCTTGGCTCATAGTTTCTTAGGTTCAGTCCATGGGCAGCTGACTCCACAGCTGTGGGCCTGAAGTGAGGCAGATCATCATGGCGCACAGGCACAGCAGAGGGAAGCTGCTCAGAACGTGACAACCAGAAAGCTAAGAGAGAGCTCTGCTTATCAGGGACTAAAACATAAACCCCTATAAAGGCACATCCTGGTGACTTACTTCCTCCAGCCACACCTGACCTGCCCAAATTACTGCCCACTTAATCCATATCAGTGGATTAATCCACTGATTTAGCTCATATCTCATAATCTAATCATTTCACCTCTGAGAATTCTGGCATTGTCTCACACACGAGGTCTTGGTGGACACTGCATATCTAAACTCTAACAGAGATGCGTAGCTCTGTCCATAATCAGCTGTGTGCACGTGAGCAAGCTCACCCTGTCAGTAAAGAGCAGGCTTCTTCATCTCTCAGCTTGGAGGTTTCACCAATTTGGTGATTTTCACACTTAGATTTTTAGCAGTGAGGCCCCTTCTTGAAGTAAAATCGCAGCGTTATTCTCAGATAAGTCTCAGCAGCAGCTCTTCCTGGTGTCCTGGAATCCTCCTATTGTTTCCATCAGTGATAAGATTTCTTCTGGTAATAAGACTCTTGTGTTTCCATAAGTGGATATAAAGAAGATAGAAAAATGCTAAATTCAAAACTTTGGTGCCTGATGTTACTCCGTGAATTTTTTCTGTTGTTGCTGGGAATTGAACCCAGGATTTTGTACATGCTAAGCATGAGCCATACCACTGAGCTGCATTCTCGATTTAAAAAAAAAAAAATGTAGATTTTACTTCTTGAGGAATAGGAATGGATTCCTTAAGCTGGTGGTTCTCACACTGTATGTCCTTCAGAATCACCTGGAAGGTGGTTCTACCCCCAGTTTCTCATTGAGAACAGCATTTCTGGCAGTAGCCAGGTGATACAGATGCTGAAGTCCATGGTACATACTAAGTTGGTACCATCCTAGTGATAGTGGGAACTCATCAGGTGTCATTTAAAAAAATGTTCTTTTAAAAAAAGTTTTGGATGGTTGCTCACTTTTCTTTTTTTCTGGTTATTTTTGAAAGTAAAATTTCTGTCAATGTGTATAAGTACACACACACTATTATTTCATAATAGAAATTATACTGAGGCTTTTTAAACCTCTTATTTTTATCTTATGAGTGTATCTTAGGGATGTGGCTAAATTATTAAGTAGTTCTTTAAAACATAAAGTTACCAGATGTTTATCCAGCTCCAAGTGTGGGTAAGCTCCTGTGCTAGTGGAGGTCACGGAGGAGGGGGGATCACAAGGGTCGGCAGGTGATGGTGCTCGGCTCTCGGTTGCCTGTGATACACAGGGCTGGGTTCTGCATTCCTTCTTGCATCAGGACAATAGGCTCTTAAGGGCATGAAAGAGCAGTCATTTTATGAATGCAGATAAACTTTATAGTACTGCTGAGCCCAGGACCTTGTATGTGGAATATTATCATAACTGTTAGACAAGTTAAATGTGTGGAGAACATGAAGATGAATTTAGATGGGCCATTCATCTTAGGTCAGGGTAGAAGTGGGTGTTACTGACTGGGTCAAAGGGAAAGGAAGCCAATGTATTTTCTGCATTAGAATTGCATGTTTTTTTTTTTTTTTTGACATCAGAGATTAAACCCAGGGGTTCCACATGGGCCACATCCCCATTTTTAAACAGTTTTTTATTTTATTATTTTTTAAAATTTTGAGACAGGGTCTCACTAAATTGTTTACAGCCTAAGTTGCTGCCATATTTATTATGCTTTTCCTAGATCTACCCTGGGAGGTATTATCATACTTTATAGAGGGAGAAACTGAGGCTCAGAGAACCTTATAACTTGCTCACAAAGTAGCAATAGAATCCAGCGGGTAAGAGGCTGAGCTGGGAATCAAATCTTTGTGAGAATGTGTCCCAGTCTTGAGTTCTTTCTTGAAGCAGTGGTACAGACACCAGGATCTTTAAAAAAAAAACAAGCAGAGATTCCCCAGCCAGAGTCATATCTCTGGAGGGGAAACCCAGGCATTTGTTTTTAAAACAAAACAAACCTCTCTGATAAGTCAGATAATCAGTCAAGGTTGAAGCTACTAGCAAGTGAGCACACCTTGGGAGGTTGTGTATTTGTGCACTTGTGTGTAAGGTATTTGCCAAATGGGGATTCAGGTATTCTTGAAGAGCAGTTATTTCCTGGTTTTGATTTCTGTTTACATTTGCTCACCAACTTTATCAGAATCGAAGATCTCAATGTGATTTAACTTGATCCCCTTTATTGCTGTGTGTATTTGGACTGCAAATGGGGTGTATCTACAAGTGCTGGGAATAGTTCTCATTTCTTTGGGCTGCTTGGGGTTATGGGCCAACCTGAGTTTAGTGCAGTGATCTGTCGTGGAGTGGCTCCTCAAAAGGCCAAAGGGAACTGGATGGGGACTGTGTCCCAATGTCAAGAGATAGCAGGTGTTTGGCTCTAAATCAGAAATGCAGAAATGATGGGACCCAGTGGTGCACACCTGTAATCTCAGCTGTCTGGGAGGCTGAGGCAGGGGGAGCACAAGTTCTAGGCCCTCTGGGAAACTTAGCAAGATACTCTCTCAAAATAAAAAATATAAAGGGCCAGGAATGTAGCTCAGTGGTAAAACTGGGGGTGGCAGGGGAGAGAAAATGATGACCTAGTGTTGGCAGATCTGATTTTTACAAAGTCTGAATTTTTATGAGAAAGCTCCCATTTTAAAGGAGTTGACAAGAATTAAAATTAAATTAAAAGCCAGAAAGGGTCAACCCAGAGCCCTGCTAAGGGACCAGTTCTGTCCCTTGTGCCAGTTTCTGTTACCTGGTTTTCCTTGTGAGGCTTTAGTGATAGTAGTTGACGTGATCTGAGTCTTTTCATAAAAAGTGCAATTTTGCAATTTTATTTCAGACAAAATGTGAGGAGTACTGGCCCTCCAAGCAGGCCCAGGACTACGGGGACATAACTGTGGCAATGACATCAGAAATTGTTCTTCCGGAATGGACCATCAGAGATTTCACAGTGAAAAATGTAAGTAAGAGGTGAAAATAGATAGATCTTAAAAAGCTAGCAGTTCCTGATTTTGGGGTGTACGTTTAGATTGATGTTGACTCTTAGGTTATTTTTTTTTAATCAGGAAAACGATTTTTGCTTTCTTTGTTCTTTTTTTTTTTGCAGAATAAAGCTATTCTTATGTAAATACACTCAAAGGCAACTCCTTGTATTTATTTTCTTGAGAGAAATTTCGTAAATTTTTCCTGAATAAAATGAGTCTTAAGAGCATGGCCCTGCATCAGTAGTTCTTTCCTCCCTCCTCCAAGTGATTTGTTCAGGGAGTTTTTGTCACACACTGAAGCCTTTTGGATTATTTGTTTGGGAATATGTCATCAGGGGTGCCAGTTGCTGTTAGGAGTGGTTTATACCTTTATTTTATTTATTTTTTTTTATGTGGTGCTGAGGATCGAATCTAGTGCCTCACATGTGCTAGGCAAGTGCTCTACCACTGAGCCACAAGCCCAGCTCAGGAGTGGTTTATAAAGTTATATTAATAGGATTTCAGGGCCTCTCTATGCACATTGCATCTTTTCCCCAAAAACTTACAAACACAAATCCAATTAAATTGTGCAGGTGTTCTAGGACATCAAGTCTATATGTTCTTATTTTTTTTTAAACAGTGTTTGAAATACAGGCCATGCCATGAAATGACAGTGATACCTCCTGATGGCTGTGTAGATGGCTTTAACTATTTGCAATTTATTCTCTTTTATCTTCTGGTTCCAAGTTTAAGTCTCTCCCCTAAAGAAATAGTAGGAAATACAGGAATAGGCTTTGTTAGTCATAAAGATGAATCTGAGCATTATTTATAATGGATGAAAGATGGAAACTGTGCACATGCCCAGACTTTGGAGAAAGGCTAAACTCTGACTTATCTTACTATATTGTTACTCACTTATTTGAAATGATGCATATACATAGTATGTATACAGCTAGCCCTCTGATATCCGGGTTCTAGATGCATGGATTTGACCAACTTAGCATCAAAAAATGTTTAGGAAAAAAAAAATCATATCTGCACTGAGTGCATAGACTTCTTTTTCCAGTCATTATTCCTTAAACAACACAGTGTAACAACCATTTACGTAGTATTTATATTATAGGTTAGGTTTTATAAGTAATTTAGAGATGATTTAAAGTACAGTCATGTGTTGTTCAATGACAGGGGTAGGTGCTGAGAAGTGTGTCATCATGTGAACGACATGGAGTGTGCTTACACAAACCTGATGGTACAAACTACTGCGCACCTAGGTCAAGCACACACTATCTTCTACGTGGTCTGTTGTTGAAACTTTGTGCATGACTGTGTTCAGGAGGATGTGTGTAGGTCATGTGTAAATACTATGTTATTTTATACTATGTCGTTTATTTAAGGGACTTGAGCATCCATGGATTTTCATATCCAGGGGGTCCTGGAACCCCCAAGGTTGCTGAGGGATGACTGTCATCATGAGATGTTAGAACATAGTGTGACTGAGACACTTGAAGAGATGAAATTTTATGCATGTTATGAAAAGTGTATGGAAGAAAAGCCGGGCAGCAGATCCAGTGGTGCTGACTCTTATGGGAATTGGGCTGTTAAGTTCTAGTTGACAAGGATTATTCTTGAAGGTTCTGTAAGTCAGAGGTAAAGCACAGGATAATAAATATTAATTCTTTACTTATTGTTATGTCTCAAAGATTCTAGGCTCAATTAATATTTTATTTAATTATTGGAGATGTTGTCAAAACTGTTACCAGGCACTGGCTGGGCCACCTAAACAGTTAGGTTTATAGTTGAAAAACCTTGCTTACTTCTGTATGTTTTGCCCATTTAAACTGAGTGGCTTATCTCTGGTTGCTTCTCTTGCTTGGAGTTTGCCTTTGTGGAGGGGAACTGTGGGTCAAATTGCCCACATCATATAAAAAGATTGTTATGGCTGTCATTATTGTTTCATTAATTAAACTCCAGATTGATTCAGATTTCACTTTTTTTCTACTAAAGCTTTCTCTTATATTAGAATCCAATCCAGGTTACCAGATGACATTTAGTAAAATATTATTCTTTTAATTTTATAAAATGCACTAATACATTTTCCTTTAAAAAATGAGAGCATTAATACAGCTAAGAGTTTTCCTTTTACCACCACCCCTAACCTGAGCCCCTCTGCAGTAATAACAGTGAGAACTATTTCCTTCCTTGATTTCTTTTTCTCTCCCTCTCTCTCCTCCTACTTTGCCTAGCTATACCTTTTCCTTGGATGAGGACTTTTGGTGAAATTTGGGGATGTTAAGTTTGTTTGTGATGAGGCTTCTGGATATCCTCTCACCTCACTTTGCCCTTTCTTCCAACTGTTTTCCAAATCTTGATTAATGTGAAGTCATTGCTTTTTATAATAAATACATAGTAAAAAGTTAGCCTCAAAGGATAGCATTCATAAAAGAGACGGAGATGCCTGCGGTCCAGCTGTGGGTCCACTTGGTGAGGCCAAGGCTCAGTTGTGGGCTGTAGCTGGGGCTGTTCTGATACTTAAAAGTACATGTTTGGCCAGAGGTAGGAAATCAGTAGGCATAATAACTAGTTCTGTTGGAACAGGACCCAGTTTCTACTGTCTGTTAGATGTTGAAATAGATTTTGGCAGGGGGGAGGGTGGGCAGGAACCTTTCTCAAAACCCTACAATTGTAAATATTTGCTTGGTGCTTGCTAATTGCCTGCTATTCTCTTAGAGTCTCTGGAGGACCTTGATGAATTATGAGGTGTGGATCCTCATGGCTTTATTTGGATAAACTACTTTTGGTTTTGTGGTCAGCGACATCCCCAGGTGGGCTTAGGAATAGGGTTTGTGAAGCTCTTAGGAGGTGCAGGTTCAAAGATGTGAGTCCGTTGTTGGCCAGCAACTGGAAAGGGAAGAAGAGATCGGAACAGGAGGAGGAGTAGATGTCTCAGCTGGCTCTGAGGTGAATGTCGGGGGAGCCACTCACTTTCCTCTGACTCTCCCTTTCCTCTTGCACACGTTATGAGGATTTGATGAGGATAAAGGATGTGGAAGATCTGCAGCAGGCGTTGGTACTATGTGAAGTTCTTCTCTGAGCTGTGCCCACTCCTGCTGCAGTGCCTGTTGTCTGTCCCAGGCATGCAGTGAGCAAGCTCTGCTCTCCTTTGTGACATTGTGAAACAATTCTTGTCTCTGAACCTGACCCCTTGGTTGTCTTGTAGATCCAGACCAGTGAGAGTCACCCGCTGCGACAGTTCCATTTCACCTCCTGGCCAGACCATGGCGTACCCGACACGACGGACCTGCTCATCAATTTCCGATACCTTGTTCGTGACTACATGAAGCAGAGTCCTCCTGAGTCACCCATTCTGGTGCATTGCAGGTATGCAGATGGCACTAAATGTGTGACAATTCCACATGTGATTTATGAGCAGTTCACAAAAATAGCGTAAAGGATTGCAATAGCCATTTACAAATTCAAGAAAGATCTGGATTGATTCCCTAAGCTCCAAGGTGCTTGAATAGTGGTTGGCAAACTGTAGCCTGTGGACCAATTGTGATCAGCTACCTGTTTTACAAATAAAATGTCATTGGAACACAGCCAGCCCATTTGTTCACATATCTTTTATGGTTGCCTTCATGCTACGGTGCTATTATGGCCTGCAAAGCTGAAGATATTTGCTATTTGGCCCTTGCAGAAAGAGTGTGCCCACTCCTACTCTAGAACAATAAGAAGTGAACTTTAAAGCTAAAGGAATTAATTTGGGGCTGAAGAAAGGAGGAGGGGCTTTGTTGCTCTGTGGGGAAATAAATAGATGAAAGGTGCTCTCCTAGGTTAGGGCGGCCACTAGAGTGGGATGAGTGGAGACTCTGTGACAAGGTGTTTTATTTAAGACATTTAACTCAAAAGTGAGTTTGGGACTTAGGCCCCAGGCTTGAGCTAGTGCAGCTTGACTTGCTGCCATTTCAGTTGAGCCAAGGTTGGCTGATCCTGGCCATCGCTCTCCAACAGTGCTAGTGGAGAAGAGCAAGAAATGAGAACAAATGGGGGCATTTTGAGAAGTCCACAGTTGAGGCAAACCACGGTGATGGGTTTCTTTCCCTTTCTTTCAGTGCTGGGGTTGGAAGGACGGGCACTTTCATTGCTATCGACCGTCTCATCTATCAGATAGAGAACGAGAACACTGTGGACGTGTATGGCATCGTGTATGACCTTCGGATGCACAGGCCTCTCATGGTGCAGACAGAGGTGAGGCCAGGATCCGTGACGGGCACTCTGCCCTGCCCATCTGTTTCTCAAGGTGGCATTGGGTCACATGCTTGCGTTAGAATATTTCACCTTTCCAGATCTTCTAGCTCTTGGCTCTGGAGTAACACTGAATTTCATTGCAAATCCTAAACTGAGTTGGAATTAAATGACCTGATACAAGTGACGTAGTGGCACTGATCCCAGTCGTGGAACTACCTGGATAGTGTCAGGATTCTTCACTGTGCTGCCTCTGACTTATCAAATAATCTTTTCACATCTCCAAACTTTGGGGTCCAGGTTTTAGTAAAACTGATCCTTCCACTCTTTTTTTTCTAAGAAGATCTGACCATCTTTAAAGTAAGCTGACCAAACAGATGTCTTAAACAGGAAAGCTAGGAAATAGCATGATTCTGCTTAAGCATTAATGCAGCACTTAGTCCTCACCCTTCCTTGTAGCCATTAAAGAACATTAGTTGTCAAGAGATACAGAGGTGACGACCAGTGGAAAAAATGAATGTTGACTGTGTACCATGGAACGTGTGCAGGACTGTTAGATTTGTTTTCCCCGAAATGTTCCCGATCAACAGTGTTTTCAAGGCATGTTCTCATCACAGTACAGTGGGGACTAGCCTTCCTCTAAGGGATGGATGTGCCTTGACCAAGATGAGAGCAGAATATTAATTTTGTATCCGGCTGTTGCCCTGTTCCAATTTAGAACCCTTTGAATATGCACTGTGGTTTTGAGTCTAGCAGGGAATGTTCTGGAGGCCCAGGTACATTGTGTGCTTCAAGGTGAACTGTGCGGTTGAGTGAAAAGAGTAATATTTATCTCCTGTATTAGAGTTTCATTTTTCTGCTATAATTGTATAGAGTCATCTCTCAGTCTGCTATGTTCTTTTAAGAAATATAGGAGTCTTGTGCCTGTGGATTTTTTTCTTTTCTTTTTTTAATGTTCTGAAAATAGTACTTAGTCATATTAAAAAATTTAGCAATACAGGACTTTGTAGAATATATTTTTCCTTTTTCCCTTTTCTTCCCCAAGCCTGCTTCCTGGAGGCTGTCAATGGATCTAGTTTGGAATATATCTTTTATAGGCCACTTCATGTTCATCAGTATACATACAGCCTCACTCACTCACTCACTCACATGGAGTATTTTGAAAAAATGGATCCTGTTTTCTATATAAGGCTTCCTCATTTTTTTTCCTTACAGGATTATGGTTACTTTTCTGTGTTGGCATACACCTCTTTTTATTTTTGGTACTGGGGATTGAATCCAGAGGTGCTTAACCATGGAGCTACACCCCTAGCCCCTTTTATTTTTTTGAGACAGGGTCTTTAAGTTGCTTAGGGCCTCTCCAAGTTACCAAGGCTGGCCTCGAATTTTTGATCCTCCTGCCTTAGCCTCACAAGCCACTGGGATTATAGGCATGTGCTACAGTGCCTGGCCTCCTCCTCTTCCTCCTCTTCTTCCGCCTCCTCCTCCTATTCTGATATATTTTTTAGTTGTAGATAAACACAATACCTTTATTTTATTTATTTATTTGTGTATGTGAAAGAACCAGTGCTTCACACATGCTAGGCTAGTGCTCTACCACTGAGCCACATCCCAGTCCATCCCCTCCCTCCCTCCCTCTCTCTCTCTCTCTCTTCCCCCATGGCTACTTGCAGATCCTGATGTGGTTCTCACTGCTTTTCACCTGATCACTCCTTTATCCCATTTTCTATCTTGAGAATTATGATTTACTTCTGCTATGCAGCTTCCCTAGCCCAGGAAATCTTGCTGGACTTGTTATTTTTTGGATGTCTGTGCATTATCTCCTCCACATCCTTCCTTTCCCCAGGATTCTGATATGTGTCCATGGGGAGGGAAGGGGAGAATGTGCCTCTCTGGTTGAGAATCACTGATGCAGAAATCTTGCTGTCTGTGGTTTCAGATTTTACCAGAATGTTGTGAACCTCTTAAAACTTGCTTGCTGTTTGCCATTGAGTGGGGTGGAGTTTGGGTGGTTGGTGACAGGGATGATGTGTTGGAAAGTAGTTTGGGTGCTAATCTTGGGACCTGTGCTCATTGGCTCTCTCCTTTTCTCTCTCAGGACCAGTATGTTTTCCTCAATCAGTGTGTTTTGGATATTATCAGATCCCAGAAAGACTCCAAAGTCAATCTCATCTACCAGAATATGACTGCAATGACAATCTATGAAAACCTCGAGCCAGTGAGCATGTTTGGAAAAACAAATGGTTACATCGCCTAATTCCAAAGCAGATCCTTTTTGAAGTTAACCAGAGCGACGCACCCACAGCAGAGGAAAACGCCCCGATGTTGACATGTCTTCATACGTCTCTTATCTCAATTCTGTGTTCTGTTCTGTTAGAACTACTCTGGAGGGTGTGAAGCTGTGCATGTCAAACGTGGCAGATGAGAAGCTGGGGCTTTCAGGGGCTGTGGATTGGGGTGAGCAAATCAACTGCATTCCTGTTACCAATGGGATGAGTTCACTTTTTTATTTTCTTTGAGAATTGTGGAAAATCAGGAAAAGTGAGCTATGATTTTTTTTTTCTTTTTCAAAACAGGTTTCTTTTTCTTTCTTTTCTTTTCTTTCTTTTTTTTTTTAAAGAGACTATTTTATATGATTCACATGCTAAAGCCAGGATTGTGTTGGGTTGAATATATTTTAAGTATCAGAGGTCTATTTTTACCTACTGTATCTTGGAATCTAGCTGATGGAAAATACATAATTGTGGGTGATAATTGTGTAGGGAGGGGGATGCGGTGCCTCTTCCGCATAAGTTTTCTATTTGAACATGTGCCTTTTCTGAATTATGCTTCCACAGGCAAAACTCAGTAGATATCTCTATTTTTGTATCGAATCTCACAATTGGAGTATGTGGAATATTTAAACAATAGTTTAGCATCCGAGGTTCGCCTTCTCGCTAACATTCCTGTTCTCACCCAGCCCGAGGAGGCCTCTCTTTGCTCCCTCCCTCCCCCCACGTACATCTGTGCTCCATTTCTTTCTTGCTTTTATTTTTTTTTCCCTCCCAGTTTTCTCCAAAGACTTCTGTTGGCAACATTTTCAGCCCATTGGTTGGGTGAGAATGGAAACTAAAATATCACAGTGAGAATTTCTGCGGGTGGGGATGGGAGAAGCAGAGGAATCCTACGGTGACAAAAATCCTTTCCTTGTCCCTGTCTCAACCCTTTTCTCATTTCTGTCTTTGGTAAGAAGGATTATTTAAAGGTGCAATATGTGACTTAGTGATTCATGATGCTCTGGGTTTTTAGTAATGTTTTACTCAGGTTGGCATTTTATGTGTGTCGTATGTCTGTGTATGTGTGTATGTGTGTGTGTGTGTGTTTAAAAGTGTGGCAATCTGTGAACACTTCGGTGTGAATTCAGTGTCAGATGAATCCCCCTCCCCCAAAGTCCACTGGCTTTAGTCCCTATCTGCAGTGACACATATCGGTATCTACTGTACATATAAATACTAAACTCTTAAAACAGTCATTCCTATGAATTGAGGTGTACAAAGTCTGATTTGTATCAAAGATGTAATTATTATTTTTAAAACCTCTTTTCACTATACTGCTGCTGTAATTACTTTGATTTTTAATGTAGATTAATTTTTTTTTGGCTTCAGGTGTGTATTCACCAAGAATTTCAGAATTTATGTGGATTTATTTTATGGGTACATCATCTGTAAACTTCTCAAGGCATTAACATGAAAGGATTTGTTTCTTTTATATTGTGGCTCAGGTTATATTTTGAAGAAGTTTCGAGTTTGTTTTCTAATAGGCAATGAAGTATACAAGGTCTTATGAAGGAATCACTGAGTCCTTGGAGTCCTGTGGCCGTGTCCCACAGTAACACATCCTGCTGCACACTCAGGACCATGTGTCCTGTTGAGAACCGGAGCGGGGACTTCTCTGCCTCCCTGGTCACTGTGGGCCCCGAGGGATCCTGCCTCCCGATGCTGCCATGTTCCTCACCTCACTGGCACTTTGAGAAGCGACTGGACATGTTAGTGGGTATTTTAGGGTGATATAGGATGAACCTCAATGTACTGAAAGCCCTCGATGTGGTTCAGAGGTTTCATGCTGTATGTCTTGTGTCCCCCTTTCCCTGTGAGGTACTGAAAGGATTAAAAGGAGAGGTCATGGTGGTGTCATGATTTGGGGAGAGTTTGCTTCTCAGATGGAAATTGCACTTTTTGCTGAATCCTTTGCATTCTTAGGTAGTAAGCAGTCCATTCAGTATCAGGCTTTCAAGCATGAGATGGACAGGCCAGGTTGGGCCTTCCTAACTCCATGGCACAGAGGGCTGTGGCTCTGTAGGTGGGGACCAGGGAAGCCACACCGTCTGTGGGTATGGGGCGGAGCTGGTTTTGGGTCTGTTGCTCCGGCACCTTCACACTGATCTGCCCCCAACTCATGCAGGCTGCGGAGAGTCCCAGGCACCATTCAGAGCTCCCTGTCCCAATAGCCACTCTCTGGGCCACACCTTTCCCACTCATGGTGGGAGCCTGAAGTATCAAATCCCATGTAGTTTCTAAGCCCTGCTCTGTCTGCACTGCTGCCACGGAAAAATCAGAGGAAAGGACTTGCCCCTAAAAATGTCCTTTAAAATATCAGAGTCCCTCAAAAGATTAAGGCAACATAATTGTAAACATCTTGTGTAAAAATTGCAAAGCACAGAGACCCTCCTTCCCCTGCCTGATGTGAGCTTGGGAAATAGTTGGGCAACAGCCCCAGCAAGCCACTCTCCAACGTCACCCCCATCCTAGGAGGAAGGCTTGAGGTGGAGAGGTCTGGAATTCCAAATGGGTAGGTCACACGAAGGTCATGATGCTGCTCTGCAGCCTGGGAAGGACTGGGGACCAGGCTACTGGGGGTGGCCAGTGTATTTATAGCACTGTCATTGGAAGGGAAGATGAATGTGTAAATAGTAAGGACAGGCTGGGGGCGGGTCTGATGTAAGACCACGGTGCCCTTAGCTTCTGTCCCAAGCCCTCCCAGGAACAATGAACTAGAATTTGGAGAGTCCGTTGGGACCATGGGGATGGTTTGTGCTCCCTGCTCAGTATTTGACAGTTGCACATAGAAAAGCAGCCAGTGTGGATTCGCTGTCCATGCTACAGATTGGTGACCAGCTGGTTTGGGGGATTTGGGCCATTAATATCTTCTCCCAAGAGCAAAAACATTTTGCCTCCAAAGTTGAATCTAGTAACGACTGGCACCAGTGGGAAGTGACATTTGGTGTCTGTTCCCCATGGCCACATTGTGACCTCCAACCAGACTTGGACATAATTGACTCCACTGGATTTGTACTTGGCAAAGTCAGAGGCTCTCGGGTGTGGGGGTGGGGTGGGGTCAACTATGCAGCTGATTCATATTTGTATTTCATGTGGGATGAAAAAGCTTGATTTTTATTTTATTTTATTATTTTTGAAATGCTTGATTGCGCTTGATGAGCTAAACAAAGTCTTGGTGACTGATGTTGATTTGCCTCAAAAGTCCAAGTTTCTGAGTTTTCAGACTACTGTGTAGCAGTTGTGTGTTTAACATACTGTAGCTTTTTCTCCCTTGGGGGCACATATGAATAGGACATGTTGATGTGGACTCTAAACTGTAATTTTCTTGTAACTATTTTGGAATGATGCATATTTCTAATGTTTGTTATACTTGTACAGAGTATTGCTGTTGGTTGCTTTTTTTTTTTTTAAGGAAAAAAATGGCCTGAAAAAAATTTTTTTAAAGACTTACAAATACCAAATATACAAAATGTCAACACATTATGCCTTTGTTTCTTTCTTTTATTTCCCCTGCTCTCTTTACTTCACGTTCACACCATTTACCAAACAGTTTATTGGCTTATATTTGGCTGGGGTAGGCTTAAAAAAAAACAACATAAAACAGATAAACAACCCCCTCCCACCAAAAACATGATTCCCTTTGGGATTTTCCACACAGAGTTAGTTTTCTAAGGCTGCCATTACAAATACCACAGACTGCGTAGTTTAAGTAACAAGAATTTATTTTCTCACAATTCTGGAGGCTAAAGGTCCGAGGTCAAGATGTCAGCAGGCCTCTTTCCTTGGCTGGCTTCTCCCTGTGTCCTGACATGGTTGTCCCTCTGTGCACGTCTGTGTTTAATCTCTTAAGGACTCCAGGCACACTGGATTAGGGCCCATATTACCTCATTTTACTTTATTCCCTCTTTAAAGATCCCATCTCCAAATGCAGTCACCCTCTGAGGTACTGGAGGCTAGGTCTCCAATATATGAATTTTAAGGGGACACAGTTCAGCCCATAACACATATGCCAGGTGATTTAGTGAAGACGAGGCTCAGATGACATGGCTGTGGGTTCTCAGAGGTTCAGATGAATGGATCGCAGATGGGCAGGTACCTGCTTGGTGGAGGCATGCAGGCCTTGGGCAAGTCCCCGGGATTTTTATTTATTGACTTTTATTTTGAGACAGAGTATCGCTAAGTCACCAAGGCTGGCCTTGAACTCATTATCTTCCCAACTCAGCCTCCCAAGATGCAGGGTTTATAGGCGGGTGCCACCACACCTGGCTCCCAGGATTCTTACTTTTATTTTTTTGCTCTCAGGATTTTTACTCATTTGTTGACAGGTTTGGGGATCTCCAAATTGCTGGCATGTTAAGATGCCTCTGTTGTGAGACAGATTCATGCTGCAGTGACTGACAGAGTGCTTGCTGTGGGGCAGGCGCCACAGCTCAGAGACTGAAGGTTCAGCAGAAATGAAACAGACTAGGATCTCTGCCTCTGTGGGGTTTACGTTTTGATAAGAAGGGATGAACAAGAAACACACATAAACCACATCTTTAGTAGATTAGAATGTGAAAATATGGAGAAACGTGGCATTTCACGTCTCCACGTAGCAACTCTCCATTTTCACTCAGCGGCTGTAGGGGGAGAGCTCTCTGACCCACCCTCCACACCCACCCTGCTCTGGGGGAAGAGAGGAGAGGAGAGATAGTTTGTGCATGTGGGGAGGCGAGGTTGAATGAGCAGGAGCCCTGCCCTTAAGGGGGAGATAGCCTAGGAGGAGGGGCCTGGGCCTGTGTGTTGCGGAAGCCAGTGAACCCCAGGCTCAACCTGCCAGAGGTGTTGAGGAGGTGTAAAGGAAGGGGTACCAGGGATGTGGGGGAGTTACGAGTACAGTAGTACTGAAGTGGAGTCTAAAGATACAGAGTTTTAGCAGCGCGTTAAAAGGGAGAGGTGGAGGGCATGAAAGTGTAGGCTTTGTTTGGGGAACAGGAAGGTTTTGGGGTGGCTGGGAGAGCAGGATTGTGCAGGCAGAGGCCTGGTGCCATGAGGCGGTAGCATGTAATGGAAATAGGTAAGTGATTAAAACGGTCTTGCCTTTAAACCATTGCACAGGTGTGTGTGTGTGTGTGTGTGTGTGGGTGGATAGGTGGGCGTATACACACACACACACACAGAATTTTACCTTCAGTATTTTTTCTTTCTTTCTTTCTTTTTTTTTTTTTGATACTGGTAACTGAACCCAGGGTTGCTTAACCACCAAGCTACATTCCCAATCATTTTTGTTTTTTATTTTGAGACAGAATTTTGTTAAGTCGCTGAGGCTGATCTTGAACTTGGGATCCTCCTGCCCCAGCCTCTCTAGTTCACTATTTTCTTGTGATGGGAAGTGCATGGTGGTCACACGAGTGACCATAGCATGAAGGAAAGATACACCAGACACAGGCAGAAGGTACAGTCCTGTTAATGTGGACACAGGATAACAGTTCACAACACTGAGCAGGGCATGCTGTGGCACTTTCAGTGGGTGACACGTTTCCCTGGTCTTAGGTCCCCCCAGACTCTCAGCAGGCGTTGATAGGGGCAGGTCAGGAGTTTGCCCTTACCCCCCCCCACCCATTCCCTCCCGCCTCTGTCCCTCTCCTCGTTCTCTCCTCCAGCCTTTCTGGAGGCCATGCCTAAATGTTGGCCTGCTTGCTAAATGCAAAATAACTAGACTCCCGAGTCATGGATGCGAAACAGTGGGTGAAATAAGGTCAGTTTCATGCACATTGTCCCTTAGTATGCCCAGGTCAGTCCAAGGACTATTGAACTATTTTTTTCTGATTAGGCATAAGTCATTCCAAATATAAGTGTGCTGGTTGAGGGTAGAAAGTATTTTGCTTTTAAGAAGATCCTTCTGGGGGCTGGGGTTGTGGCTCAGCGGTAGAGCGCTCACCTAACACGTGTGGGGTGCTGGGTTTAATCCTCAGCACCACATAACAAAATGAGATAAAGGTTTGTGTCCAATGATAACTAAAACAAAATATTTTTAAAAAGATCCTTTTGGATATGTGGCAGTACACAGAATGGTGCAAAGTAGGAAGTCCCAAACTTTCCCTTCACCTGGATTCTCCCTCTACCTCAAGGGGTGGAGTGGAAAACACAGACCATTTCTCCTTGTGGTCAGCACTAGGTGGCAGAGAACTGAAGTGTTCCTTGAGTGTTGGGAGTGCAGAAACTGCCGCTTGTCCAGGGTGGTGGGAGTGGTGTGGCATCTTGTTAATTTACATTTACACTCAGACTGCTAAAGGGCAGCTTCCCATGGGTAAGTTTTGGCCCTGATATCATCTGGCCATCACACTTTCAAGGGGGACATTTCCAGGGACCCACTTTCATGTTTCCGACTCTGCTACTCACTTAAGGTTCAGTAGGAAGGAAAAGATGACGAGTCTTTTGCACATATGAGTGTTAAAGTCTTGATGCTGTTGCATGCGGAGACGTTTGGGATGTTGCCTGGACCACAGTAAACAGTGGCAGCTATTCACTCTTCAACTTAAGTTTCTACTGAAGATCTCTTTTGGGCTGGCAGTGAGTTCTGGATATGTACATGTGTAGACAAAGCAGCCACAATTGTTACCTTGTATGTTTCAGAATCTATGGGAGAGACTGGAATTAAAAAGGGACCAAGTGGGTATCCACGCTCACAGTGTGGCTAGGATGAAATGTCAGCCCTGGAGGGAGGGAGCAGAAGGGCCAGGCAGGACAGAAGTTAGGACTAGAGAGGCCAAGACCCCAAGGCAAGAGTGAATTTGGCACTAATGGTGTGATAGGGAGCTGGAGGGGTATCAGAGATGTGGTCCTGTTGGGCTTCATAGACCATTATAAGGAGGTGGGGTGTTAGTCTGTGAGCAGTGGAAAGTCACCAGAGTTTTAGACCAGGGAGTGTCATGATTGTGCCACTCACTGTATGGACAGTGGATTATGGAGGGAAGATGAAAGGCTGCCATGGTTCTGGTTTAGCAGTGGTCTAGGAAAGAGATGATGGGAACTCGGTAATGCTCTGGGCTGAACATCTGTGTTCTCCAGGCCCTCCACTCACATATGGAAATCCTAATTCTCAAAGTGATGGTATTACCTAAAACACTTAGGTAATTCACAGTAGGAAATTGGTGGTCCTGGGATTTGAATAAATTCTAGAGCTTTAAACAGAGTTTAAAACAGTCTTTTTTTTTTTTTTTTTTTTGATATAGACAACTACGAATAGAACCTGAAAATATCAGGAGATAAAACAGTAAGAAGTTTTTCCTACACCTTTATCCCAAAGGCCTTCACTAAAGATCCTGTTGTAGGTAGATCCTGAGCTTCCTGCAGTGACCACACTTGGGCTAGTGGTGAGGGCAGTGTGTGTACTCTTCCTGTTGTGCCAGGCCAAAGTTGTCCCACCGCTCTGGTGCGTACACTATTGGTAGGAGGATGCAAGAAACCTTCAGACTCTCACGGACATGTTATCTGTGTATTTTGTATAAAACCAGGCTAACCTGACCAAAATAACACAGCATTCAAGTGTCTTCTGAACACTTGCACTTAGTTGAATTAAGATGGCCTGGGTATAACCTAGAGACGGAGCTATCATGGGAAGGAGCAATCAAATGATCACCTGTCAGGCTTAAGTGAGAAAGGCAACGTACAGAACTCTAAGTAGAAAATAATCTCATTAAAAATTGAATACATAGGAGAAAAAAGAGACAATTCTAGGGTAACGTAACAATAGGATTGTGAGTGGCTTTTATTTTTACTTGCCTGTATTTTCTAATTTCTCCAACTAAGCACAGAGTACATCATCATCATAATCATAACTAGTTAAAAACTTGGCTGGGTGTAGTGGCACTCATTTGTTATTGCAGCAACGTGGGAGACTGATCACAAGTTCCAGGCCAGCCTCAGAAACTTAGAATGTCAGCAATTTAGTGAGATCAGACCCTATCTTTAAAAAAAAAAAAAAAAAGAAAGAAAAGGAAAGAAAGTAAAAGAAAAACGGACTGGAGATGTAGCTCACTGGTAAAGTGTTCCTGGTTTCAGTCCTTAGTACCAAAGTCAAACCAAAGCAAAACAACAACAACAAAAAAACATACAGTATATTTTCCCCCTTGCCTCAAAAACCAAAGTTACAACATATCTTAAAATAGTGAAGTTTTGTCAAATTCTTTAGATGCGTGTGAACCATTTCTGTTTTTTGAGCACCCCCTGTTGCTAGCAGCTTGCTAAAAATGAAAAATTTTGGATACTAGATTCTGAGCTGAAATGCGATAAGAAACAAAGCAGCACTTTTCTGCTTCTGGCTGAGCGTGGTCTGCGAGGGCTCAGGGCCTGACTGGCATCTGGGGAGCCAGAGGAGTGAGCAGGCAGCACAGAGGGCTTTAGGTTCCCATTCCCCAAACTTGTGACAGCCCTCCTGTCCATTCTGGGATTTCACAAGTCCTTGTGAATGGGGACCGAATGTGGAGGAGCTCTGTGGCCCGTGTGGGAAAAGAGATCGTGGGCTTTACCTGTTGCATCCTATCAAAGTCACCCTCTTGCATGCAGGTGAGGTCTGACCCCAAAGTTGGGCAAATGTCAGCTAAAGGTGGTGGTTTTGGATGCTGCCACTAGGTGGTGCCAGAGGTTCAGACTAAAGAAGAAACGCTTGGCCAGGCTTCAAGAATGGAGTTAAGTAGGATTGGGAAAGGAACCAGGAGGCAGGTGAGAGAAGCTCTGATAGCAACAAAGGGGCTAAGCAAGTGCCCTTGTCAGCAGTTAGTTTAGTAGCTTTTCTCTTATAATTTTATACATAAAATATATTCATGGTGAAAAATTTGGGAAATTCAGAATGGAAAGAAATCCCATGTAGTCACCAGCCAGTGAGAGGCCCCCCAGTGACCCTGCCACTTGGCATGCACACCCTTGGGTAAGTAGCCTCCCGCTTGTAGCTGGTTGGTTCGTGTGACTGCAGAAGACAGCGGCAGTGGGGATAGCTCACTTCTAGGATTAGGCTATAAAATTCTGCAGTGTCTCTCTTGGTTTCTCTCTCTCTTCCTGGTGCCCCCCTTTCTCAGATCTCTTGTTCTTGGGGAAGCCAGATGACGTGTTCTCAGAAGTCCTATGGGAGGCCCAGGTGGGGGGTCTAGCCTTCAGCCAGCAGCTACAGGAGAGGGCTTGGAAGCAGCTCTCCAGCCCCAATCAAACCTTTGGATGACTGCAGCCTCGTGGGAGACCTTGAACCAGAAATACCCAGATAAGCCACTCCTAGATTCCTGATCCTTGGACACTGAGATGGAATTTGCTATCAAAGCTGCTGCATTTTGGAATTATTCATTTCATGGTGAGAGATAACTAATGTATAGGTGAGAACATTCCACCAGACACGTAATACCACTGTTAACATTTTGGTTTCAATAATTCTAAGAGCTTTCAATGCTTATATTCATCCTCCCAATCTCTCTCTCTACAGAGCACTCACACACATCACAATACACACACACACACACACACACTCCTATGTTTTTCTTTTTCCTTTTCTTGCAAAACTGGAGTCAAATATGTTGATATTTCTTTTTAAGATTAACATGTCTTTGAGTATCTTCTTTGGAAACATGGTATACAGACAGAAAAGTGGACCAATTATGGGTCAGTAGTTTGAGGAATTAAAAAAACAACTGAGCACATCTATGCAACTGGCCCTCAAATCAAGAAACAGACATGACCATCGCTCCACAGCACCGCAGGGCCTCCTCCAGGCGCACCCTGGCAACACTTCCCACCGTCCTGACTGTTGACATAATGAGTTGATTTTGCACTTTTTGAATTAATACGCTGAGGTGTCAAGCACTTTTCTTCTATGCCATTAGTTATTCATCTTATTCACCATTTAATGACTGCATAACATTCCACAGGACAGCTACATGTCACTCTAGCTAAACTACTCTTGTTGGTTGACATTAGATCATTTCTGATTTGACCCTCTGTAAGGCTGCGGCATCTGTTGCAGTAACCTAATCTTGAAGACGTTCCAATTAATGTTTTTATTAATGCATTATAGTTACTTATAAGAGTGGAGTTCATTTTGACCTAATCATACATGCATGGACTATAATTTGCTCTTAACCTGAGTCCCCATAACTTCTTTCAATCCCCTCTTTCTTCCCTCCCCCATTCTCCTTCCTCTACTGGTCTTCATTCTGTTTATTTACTGTTATTTAAATTAGTGCTTTATAGATGTCCATAAAGGTGAAATCCACTCTGATGTATTCACATATGTACATGGCACAATTTGGTCAATTTTATTCCGCAGTCCTTCCCTTTTCCTTTCCCTCCTCCCTCCCCTTTCTCTATTCCATTGATCTCCTATTTTCTTGGGATTACACCCCTTTATTTTCCCTTGCTTTCATCCAGCTTCTGCATACGAGAAGCATTTGACCCTTGATTCTCTAGTTCCATCCATTCCCCAGCAAAAGCCATAGTCCCATTCTTCTTCATATCTGAGTAATACTTCACTGTGTATATATACCACATTTTCTGTATCCATTCATCTGTTGCTGGGGAACCTGGCTTGTTCCATAATGGCTATTGTGAATTGAGCTGCTATAAACATTAATGTTGCTGCTTCAGTATACTGACAGAGCAGGGTTTAGTTTATTTGAATAAATACCCAGGAATGGGATAGCTGGGTCATATAGTGGTTCCATTCCTAGTTTTTTTGAGGAATCTCCACTCTGTTTTCCATAGTGGTTGTATTAATTTTCAGTCCCGCTGTCAAGGTAGAAGTGTACCTTTCCCCCACATCCTCACCAGCATTTATTTTTATTATTTGTATTCTTGATGATTGCCATTCTAACTGGGGTGAGGTGAAATCTCAGTGTAGTTTTGATTGGCAGTCCTTTGATTTCTAGGATATTGAACATTTTTTTTCCATATATTTATTGGTTATTTGTATTTCTTCTTTTGAGAAATGTCTATTTAGTTTTTTACCCATCTATTGATTGGGTTATTTTTTTTTTTTGGTGTTAAGTTTTTTGTGTTCTCCATATACTTGGAATATTAATACCCTATCTGAGGAGCAGCTGGCAAAAGTCTCCCATTCTGGAGGCCTCTAGTCGTGCTCTGAATTGTTTCTTTTGCTGTGTGTGCAGAAGTTTTCAGTTTCATGCCATCTTGCTTATTAATTTTTGGTTTTATTTCTTGCACTTCAGGAAGTTAAGGAAGTTGGTGCCTGTGCCAATATGTTGGAGTGTTAAGTCTATGTTCTCTTCTATCAGTTGCAAAGTTTCTGTTCTAATTCTTAGTGTTTTCTGTTTTAGCAAATTTTCATACATATAAAATGAGTGAATCAAAAATGCATATAAAAAGTTAAGAGTTGAGATAAAATCCTGTGGAATTTCCTTCTAGACAGCCATTTCCTTCTAATCAGTGTTTGAGAAGGGTTCTCTGCACCTTTGACAACATAAATATTATAATAAACAAATCCCCCTTGTATTTATGTGTGACTTTTCTTCTTTTTTTAGTGCTAGTTATTGGGCCTAGGGCCTTGCACTTCATAACCACATCCTTTGTGGAGCTGGGTGTGGTGGTGCACACCTGTAATTTCAGCGACTCGGGAGGCTGAGGCAGGAGGATCACAAGTTCAAAGCCAGCCTCAGAAACTAAGCAAGGCCCTAAGCATCTCAGTGAGACCCTGTCTCAAAATAAAATATAAAAAAAAGGCTGGGGAGAGGCTGGGGTTGTGGCTCAGTGGTAGAGCGCTTGCCTCGCATGGGTGAGGCACTGGGTTTGATCCTCAGCATCACATAAAAATAAATAAACAAAATAAAGATATTAAAAAAGATGGGGGGCTGGGGATGTGGCTCAGTGGTTAAGGCCCATGGGTTCAATCTCCAGCACCAAAACAACAACAACAACAACAACAACAAACCCCAGAAGCTTTGTGACTTTAATAGACAAATTAAAAAGAAAAAAATCCTCTGGGGACCTTTAGGTGGAGTTGGGAACCCCAATTCTCCCACTTAGCCAGAACCATGCATTGAAGATCTACGGAATTTTGTGGGGTTCCCATGGCTACAGCCCTGGGTGTGAAGCCAGGTGTCATGACTGTGTCTTGGGCAACCTGATCCACACCTGTAGGTCCTGACCTCAGCAGCCTTGGCAGTGAGGTCCATCCAAGGCACTTCTCGTTTCCTGACATGGGTCATCAGCTCCCAAGATGGGAAGGAGCTTTAAAGACCTTTTTAATCAATCTTTTGTCTATGCCTGGGTCGTATCTACCGGACCTGGCCTGGAAGCTTACATAAGTGGCAGGATCTTTGGAGGAAGGGAGAAGGCGGGCGGTTTCTTGGAATGTGTGAAAGGTTACCACGGGTAAGAAGGAGCAGATGTGTCTCGTGAGGCCCCACAGGCTGATGGAGGACCTATGAGCAGCAGTGACAGGAAGGCAGGTTTGCTAAACAGGAGACAAAGCCTCCCGAGGAGTGGAGTCCCCTAGAGGTCAGCTGCCCCTCAGCGCAGCTCAGGTGGAGAAGGCCAGGCCCAGGAGCCTGGAGCATGACCTCGAGTCTGTGCCTCTGTGAGATCTACATCCTGGTGCTGTGTCTTCAGCTCTGGGAGCAGCGAAGGTGGAATGAAAGCATCAGAGAACAGGACGGATCAGCCCTTTGAATGGACCTCTGATGGCAGGACCTCATCTCAGTCCCTTCATTGGTACCCAGGGGAGGCAGGAGGGTGGACTGGGACAGACCTGTGTGCTACTTCAGTTTAATACTGAAAGGTCCTATGGTAAGATCCAATTACCAACCTCCTCTGCATTCTGCTCAGAATCCACCCTCCAGCCACAGCCAACCTCCTTCCCCGGTTCTCCACAGAAGCTTCTTTTTGCTCAGATGCTTCTGTTTTCTCTGTGCTCAGCCAAAATGACATAGAACTCAGTTTCGGGCATTCCTTATCCCAGAAAGTCTCCTCTATTCCTCATTCCTATTTAGATCTGCACTACCATAGAGTCTCTTAGGTAACCTTGGGGCCCAGTGTCCTCATCTGAAAACTTAGGGTCACAGGGTTGTTGTCAGTGTTAAGTGACGTTTCACACAGTGCCTGCAACACACTAAGGCATCTATAACTCTTTGCTGCCCTGTCTATCACAGCTCCGGCATGGCATTTGCAACTCTGAATTGTAATTGTGCCTTACCCTCTCTCTGTGGGACAGGAACCCTTTCCTATTCATCACGGTTTCGCAGAGGCCAGCACAGGGCCTGGTGTCTGGTCGGCATGCAGTGTTTGCTAAATGAATGAATGAGTGCATGCAGAAATACATATCCAGAGTGGGCCATTCTTGCCATAACACAGTTAAAGGACATCAGGAAACACTTCCACCCAAATCCTTCTACTGCTTGAAGTTCCATTCTTGAAGGAGAGAATGACCTGATATTCATGGAGTGACTGGTTGCAGGTTGGACCTGAGGCTGTCTCCCACTTTATAAATGTTGGATTAATCCTAGGAGATAGGCATTGCTGTGGGGTTCAAAATGTACACCCCAGTTCAGCCGAACAAAGGTCTTGATGGTCCAGAGCTGACCTCATCTTGCTCTGAAGCCCATCTTGCCGATGGCCAAGGGCCAGGGAAAGCACAACTTGTCACAGGTGATCCAGCGTCTTCGGGTTAAAAACCGTTTTTTAGATGAACTCAGATTCTTTTGCATCAGTTCTCAGCCATCAAGTTTTCTCCACCGTCCTCTCTGTCTTCCTATGATGGAGGCTAGTTGTGGGGGAGGCCCGTGGTTTTTCAGATGATGGGTGAGGGCCCTTCTCTTGATGCATCTGCTTGCTTCTGATCATTGCTGAATCTTAAGGAGATGAATTTGGCTCCTGGACATCATGTCTGCTGCTGCTGGCCATGGATTCTGTTATTACTACTGTCTTGAGGTCTCCGCTTTAGGCTACTTTCTTGTCCCCATCTCAGGTCTAGTGTTCTTCTAAGCAGCCCTGAACCTTCTGGGATGGGGCTACATGGAAAGTCCTGGGTCTCCTGTACACAGTACCACTGTTACTCTTCCTTCACCGATGAAGCTCCACCATTCATTCTATTGGAGGTCGGGGTGCAACTCCTGTCTCGATGTTCTCACCATCTGGAATTTTCACCTGACTTTGTCTTAAATTTCTGAGATGTGGTCTCACCAAGTTGCCCAGGCTGGCCTCAAATGTGAGATCCTATAATCCCAGCCTCCCGAGTAGCTGGGTTACAGACATGCACCACTGTGCTCAACTCCACCTGATTTTTTAAAAAATATTTTTTAGTTGTAGTTGGACACAATACCTTTATTTTTATTTGTTTTTATTTTTTATTTGGTGCTGAGGATCGAACCCAGCACCTCACACATGCTAGGCAAGTGCTCTACCGCTGAGCCACAATCTCAGCCCCTCCACCTGATGTTTTTATTGCCTTGAGTCCCAACTCTCCTGCCTTTAGGTCAAGTGGCAAAAGGGCGAGATGCTAGGATCCCTGTCAGGAGCCAGGCAAGTCCTCAGGGGCTCCAGTCTCATGTCTCTTTCTATTCAGCTTTCAGCCACAGCCTCTTCACCTCCTCCCTGTCACACATTCTGTTTTATTTTCCTGTAGTTACAGTTAAATTGTGTCCTTAGAGTCTGAGTTTTATTCTTGATAAATTCATTGTTTCTGGAAGTTGGAAGACTCTGTTGGAAAAGCTGTTCTCTAACTTTGAACTCTCAGAGTTGCAATTAGGGATGGATTCAGGGTGACATTGACTCTGCTCCGTTGAACTTGGCTTTGCATATTCTTTTCACATGAGTGTTTCAACCATTTATTTTTAAATTTTAGTTTTTATTGTTTTCTAAGTTATATATAACATTAGGATTCATCTTGACAGAGTTGGGTAAATTTACTATTATTACAACAAATATAATTTGTTCTAATTTGGTCCCCAGTACTTCCCCTCCCCTTCCCTCCTCCCTTCCCCTGTTCCTTTCCACCTAATCTACTGATCTTTCTGCTATTAGAAATTGTTTGAAAAATTAGTGTCTTATGGATGTACATGATGGTGAGATTTACTGTGGTATATTCATATATGTACACAGGAAAGTTAGGTCACATTCATTCCACTGTCTTTCCTATTCCATTCCTCCTTCCTTCCCTTCATTCCCCTTCATTGACTCCACCAATCTTTCTTTTATTTTAAAAAATTTTGTTTTATCCTCCCCCTTATTTTGGATTAACTTCTGCATATCAGAGAAAACACTTGACATCTGACTTAGTGGGACTGGCTTATTTCAACCGTGTATTTTAACAGCCAAAGCCAAATCAGAACTTTTTGTAGCCCACATCTATCCTTCTCATGAAATATTAAAATCTGTTGAGAGAAACAAAGGGAAAAACAGATTTGTTTGGCATCAAATTAGAATAGCAGTCCATCTCTCTCAGGCCCTACAAAATCCTTATCAGGAAACCGGAAGTGACTAGCATTGCCAAAGCCACACAGTCAGCAAGTGACAAGCCTGGGAACTGGGCCCCAGTCTATTTGGCTTAAAAGTCAGGGCTGTGTCCACGGCTCCACCCTGGCTTTGCAACAGGGAGCTGCTTCTTAGGTCAGCTTTCTGATGTGGACCTTCCTTCCAACTTAGTGAGCAGGGGACAGGAGGCGTAGTGACACATGGGGTCAGGGGAGTGGAGAAGCTGCGATATGGAGAAAAGGTCACTGAAAGAGGCAAAGGAGGAGGCTTAGAAAGGAGTGAGGTGGGGAAGAGATGTGCAAAAGATACTTGGTAGATTCGCAGGGCTGGCGGGGGTGGGGGGAAGTGGTACAGGGATGGGAAAACTTCAGACTCAGGAGCCAGATGCATCTGTGTCCTGGCTAACCACCTACTAGCTGTGACACTAGGCAAGCCACTCCACCTCCCTGTAGAGTGAAAATCATGATAATATCCTACTTACAAATTTTAAATGAGATAATGTGTGCAAAATTCAAGATTAACTATTGTTTTATATAAGCAGAGGCCGAAAATTTCCTTGGAATAGATGTCCTTGTTCTGATAAATTAACTGTGTGCCTTGCATGAGAGTGCAGATGTCGCAAGTGTAGATACCTATTTGTCCTGAGGTAGAGCAAAAAATGTCTCTCCTCTTATAAGTAAAATTTTCACAAAGAACGAGGGGTTTTCATGAAGGAAGAGGATAAGATTCCTCAACTTTGAACTCTGAGATTTGCAATTAGGTCAGCCTCTTCTGGTGTTTCAGGGTGACATTGACTATGCTTGCTCTCTCCGCATAAAAGAATATTAGAATTCCCAAGAGGGATCCTACCTTGAGGGAAAGGGACACCTGTGTTGGTGATGTAGATTCAGAACTGGAGTTTTGGTGGGGAGCTTGATACAGTGTAGCATTTAGATCCAGCCATCCTGGACCACTGTGTTTTGGGGATCAATAGCTGAGCATGTGAGAATTAATGAAGAGAACTCTGACCTTGGAGTATGGAGACTAACCATGGCATGGCCGAGTCCAGACCTGCAGCAGCATCCCTGCAACTTTGGGCAGTAGACCCATCCCCCACCCCAGATTGTGCAGGGCCAACTAATAGCAATGATGGAAAACAATCACTGGTCAGATTTTTTTTTTTTTTTTGGTACCAGGGATTGAACTCAGGGGCACTTGACCACTGAGCCATATCCCCAGCCCCATTTTGTACTTTATTTAGAGACAGGGTCTCACTAAGTTGCTTAGCACCTCGCTGTTGCTGAGGCTGGCTTTGAACATGTGATCTTCCTGCCTCAGCCTCCCGAGTGGCTGGGATTGAAGTCTGGTCAGATTTTTAATTTTCTTCCCCCCACTCCAGGGCTTTGGGCAGCAGAAATCCTTTTGGTTGAGTGTTCTTTGGATTTTCTTGGACAGTTTGGGATGGAGGTGGATCAGACATTCTATGAGAGATAGTGGATATTTTGCTAAAAAGGCAGGTGAGGATTTGAGCCATTGGCTGGGGAAACAGAAGATATGATTTGATTAGTATTTTCCAGGTGGTGAAATAGATTGTGAGTTGGGTAAATTTACTATTATTACAAACAACCACCAGATCACCCTGCCTTTATACCCATGTGACAGGTGGCTGATAACCACTCAAGGACTTAGGCTGGATGAGATTTTATGATCTTTAACCCACACCTCTTAAAATCACCCACAGTGTCTCCATCTAGCTAGAAGATAGGAACAGTTTGCAGAGTGGGTCATGGGTCAAGTTTGGAAGTGACATGTATCGTTTTCATCTACATTCCTCTGGTAGGGAAATAGCATTTAGCCGTGTGCCCAACTGTGGATGATGTTGGCTGCTGGCATCTCTGCCACATTGGTCAGGTATTGGATAAAGGGCTCAGCACAGTACTCAGTACACAGTAGGGATTCCATAAATGGCACTATCCTTCCTTTCAGAGCAACCTGTGGGGAGAAAGAATAGGGGGCAAAGAAGTGGGATGTGGCCTCTGTTTTCCTGTGTTGGCATGGCAACCCACTCCTTCTCAATGTGTGTTGTGGACCTAACAGGGTTCCTGGCAAGGCCACAGCATGGTCTACACTATGCTTCAGGAGGAGTTGGAACTGCAAGTCCTGGCTCATCAGCGAGGATGTGCTCACCTGGCCGCTAATTGTGCCACTAATTATGTGATCTGAGGCTCCTGGGAATCTCAAGGAAGCAAAAGAAGTTCTCAGTCATCTCTGAAGAACCTCCAAGGGATGGCATTAATTTGTTTCTTTGAAAACTTTCCTAACTCTTTGCCTCTGCTCCTTAGGGTATAATTAGTTGCCATCGGCTGTCACCATGCCAAGAAGCCTGGGCACAGACCCAGAAGGCAGAGGACTGAAGGATCATCGAACTCACAGAACAGGACTAATTGGCCCCTTTTCTCCCCTTGGTGATCACAGTATCAGCAGAGAGCATTTCTACTAAACTCAAAGAGGACAACATCTGAGTTGTGGAGAGTTGTGGGAAATAATGAAATACATGGATTTAACCAACAAGCATTATTTATTTATTTTTTTACACCTATGGCATTATATATTTTGGATTTCTTTCAATGACAGTATACGTACATTCATTCTTTTGACTGTTTCTTAGTATTTTATATGTACATGTCCCCAAGTGTGTGTGTGCAACCGCATACGTGTATCAACCTCAAGATTGAGCTCCTTTCACTGTTTTGTCACTGAACCATGTAAGGTCACTCTTATTTTATCTTCTTTCTTCTTTTTTTTCTCTCATTCCTTTCAAGCAGGCAATGTTCCATTGTATTTAGGTATAATTTTTTGGTATGTTAAAACCATGCTTTATGTCATAAGTAATGATATAGTGCCTTTCTTTGTGTACATTGTACATCTCTCTTTGATCATCTGCAATAATGATCTAGGAGAAGTAAATAGCAAGAGAATTTCTGGGTCACTGGGATGCTTATATTGCATTTTAAAGGGGGAGGCTGAATTGCTCTGTTAAAAACTCAACAACTCAGTTTCTTAAGTTAGGACTGGCCATGCTAGTGGAAGGTCCAGAAAACTCCGAGGGCTTAACCAGTGTCAGGTGGCTGCTCTGGGCATTGTCAGGCTTGTGGGTGGCTCTTCCCTACACTGTTGTTCAGGGATGTCTACAAGGACTCAGCATCATCTGTATCCAGGTAGTGGAAGAGGAAGATCATAGAGTGTGTGCATGGGGGACTTCCAGAGTCATTGGCTTACATCATTTCTCATGCTCAGCAGGTGAAAAACTATTTAATTGCCTTCCTGATTGCATTTGTGGTCAAAATACAAAAGAAAGGCACAATATCATTGCTTATGACATAAAGCATAGTTTTAACATACCAAAAAATTGTACCTAAATACAATAGAACATTTGATTGCCAGCAATGTGGTCCAACTGTGTGCCTAAGGAGGGGGATATCGGGTGTTGGTGGATAGTTAGTGATCTCTGCCCAGTTACTTATGCTCCCTCCAGCAATATCTGAGGGTACTGTTGTCCTGCACAGTACCAAACAATGGACATTATCAACCTTGTACTTTTTTTTAAACCTACAAATGTATTTCCCAATTCAATCTGGACGTCCACAAAGACAGATACATCCTAGTGCAAACCAAAAGTCAATCTCTTCTTTTTCTTTTTTGCCAAACTGATGGTGAAAATGATGTTTTCTAAAGCAATATATATTTCCCTACTAGTGAGTTGAGAATTTTTTCATGTTTTATTGACTACTTGTATTTTTCTTCTATTGTCTTTCATTAGCTTTGGTTGTTGAACTTTTCCTTATTGATTTATAGGATATTATGGGTTGTGCTTCCTCTCTCCTTTACTGGTTTCTCCCTGAGTTCCAGTCTGTTCTCTATATGACCTTTGGCTTAGTCTATTGGTCTTGCCACCCCTGTGATAGGGTTATCTCATTGTTGTGGTCCCTGTAGAAGATCTCATGATTCTCTGTGGGAGGCCACCAGGCCATGTGACCAGCATTTTCCTTCCCTGATTGGTGAGGCTCTGTCGGTCACTTCCCAGGATCTGGCCACATCAAGTGGCCCAAAACTGCAGCCCTGATCTTGGAAGTCGTAAAAATGTCGCAAAATGCATCTTCATGTGTAGGCATGCCTTCCTACAGCCCCAGGGGTGGAGTTATCTTACCTGTCCTTGTAACCCCACCCCTCTTGATCTTTATTGGATGGAAATTTCTAAAGAATAAGACTCTCCCAATAAAAGACCACTTCCAAACATGCTATCTTTCTCTCGCCAGCCTCTCGTGACATTCCTCGCTCTCCCATTTGGGAAACTTGAGGCCAAGGGCAGAGGAGACATCCTGGGGCTTGAATTAAAGGTAAGTTGTGTGTCTGTGTTTTATTTGATGTGGGAGACCAACCTTGCACCTGACTGAGTCACTTCCTGCTGGGTGATTGAGGCTTCAGGCAGATGCTGCTAGATGCCCCGCCCTTCTTGGGTTCCTGCTGGGTGTACCTTCCTACAGCCCCAAAGGTGGAGCTACACTCACCTGTTCCTTCGTAATATTACCCCTTGCCCTGTTTGGGATAGAATGTTCCATGGAAACACCTTTTGTGTGTCCCCTTCTCTTACTGTGCCCTTGGGTGTGGCCTTCCTAGATGTCAGTCAACCTGCTGACAGTAGATATCATGAAGCTAGACTGAGCCCCCTGAAACCTGACCAAGAATTTCCAAAGAATAATGAATACATAGAACCACAGAGCCAAGGATCCAAGAGAACTCCAAACAGGAAAGACAATGACAAAAGGAATGTGGTCCTACCTGCTGAAAAATGAAGTACAGGACAAGTCCCCAGATGGCCTCAGTGTATCCAGCTCTTCTCACTCTCTTGCTATAGTTCTCAAGAATAACTGTAAAATGGGGTCAAGAATACATCATCCTGAGGTAAAGAGGAAAGGTCCTGAATAGCCTGGGCTCAGCAACATCTCTCCTGGACACATTGTTTTATAGGGCTTAGCCCAGAGGATCAAGTAGCTCCCAGGTGCCAGCCCCAGCATGCTTTAGCTGTCCATCAGCCATAGTGTGACATGGGTGCAGATGAGATTCCATCCACCCTGGACAGTTTTCCTGAGCCTTGGAGGATACTGGCTCATCGTGAATCCCAGGCTGCTGTTGTCCCTCCGTGTGTGTCTATGAGTAGTGAAGTTGTTTTGTTTAACTCATTGTGGGAGTGTTGTTTTTCACCGAGGTTCATGCAAGTGGGCTGATACCAGTGCACAGCATTGCTGAAATGTTGGTATTGATATAGTGCATGGTGAATCCGATTCACACAAAGGGAATGAGAAAAGGGACAAAAACATCCAGGGAAGAATGCACATTATATAAAAAATAAGAAACAAATCAGAGCAGGCTTCTCATCAGAAATTATACAAGTTAGAAGATAAAGGAGCAATGGCTTTAAAGTATTGGGAACTGCCGACTCTTCATGGCCCAGCTAACCTCTAGTTTGATACCATTGTAAAAGTTTTTTTTTAAAAAAATAAAAAGCTAATGATGATATTCGGGGCAAAATCTTGTGGTATTTGCACAAAAAATTCCACACTATATGAAATATTAAAGTTCTTCAGGAAGACAGAATGTAACACCTGATAAAAATCTGGATGTACATAAAGAAATGGAGAGCTCCCAAATAGTTAAAATAAAGGTGAACATAGAGGAATAATTTTTGGAAAAGTTGCTCTTAAAAATAATTGATGGGCTGGGGATGTGGCTCAAGCGGTAGCGCGCTCGCCTGGCATGCGTGCAGCCTGGGTTCGATCCTCAGCACCACATACAAACAAAGATGTTGTGTCCACCGAAAACTAAAAAATAAATATTAAAATTCTCTCTCTCTCTCTCTAAAAAAAAAGATAATTGATTATCTAAGGCAAAAGTAGTAGGTGATATATTGCAGGTTTTTAGCTAATGTAAAAGTGAGCGATACGAGGACAGCACAAATGTGGGGATGGGCTTTAGAACTTGGCTGCTGCATGGTTCTGACATGGATGTGGGGAGGTATAAAAATATTTAATGGTAGACTGTGAACAATCAAAGATGCATACTATGTTTCCGAAAGAAACTACTAATTTTTTTTAAAGAGAGGTATAAATAATAAGCCAATGGTGAGGTACAATGTACAACTAATCCAAAGTTAAACAGGAAATAAGGAAAAAAGAAACGCAAGTCAGGCGGAACAAATAGAACACAATGATTAAGATTGGATTGAAATCAAACCAATCAATAATTGTACTAAGTGTCAATAGTCTAAACATACAAATTTCAAATTCAAATTGTATAAAGTAGCAAGCCCAAGTTTATTCTGCTCACAAGAAACCCATTTTATTTTTTTGAATTTTTAAAATTTTAATGACTTTTTTATTTGTTTATTTATTTATTTTTTATGTGGTTCTCAGGATGGAATCCAGTGCCTCACATGTTCTAGGCAAGTACTCTATCATGGAGCCAAAACCCCAGGCCAGAAACCAACTTTATTTATTTCTTCCATGCTTTTTATTGGTCCATTATAGTTGTCCATAATGGTGTATAATGGGATTCATTAATATAATTGTGTGTGCACACAACATAACAATATAATGTCGCCAATATCATTCCCAGTATTTCTGCTTTCTCTCTTCTCCTCTTTCCTCTTGGTCCTGTTACTCTACTGATCTCTTTAGATATCCATGAGATTCTACCCACCACCTTTCTTTCCCCTTTTCCTCCCTAGCTTCTACACGTGAGAGAAAACATGACAATTGCACTTCTGAGTTTGGCTTATTTCACTTAAACACAATATTCTCAAGTTCTGTCCATTAAGAAGCCCACTTTAAATATGAAGACATAATAGGTTAAGAGTAAAATTATAAAAAAAGATATACCATAGAAGCACAAATCAGAAGAGAGTTGGAGCAGTTATGTTGTTATCAGGAAAAGTAGACTTTGGTACAAGGGATATAACCAGAGGTAATGCGGGACATTGCATAATGATAACTGGGCCAAGTCTCCAGGAAAACATAATAATCCTAAATGCTTATGCACTTGACAACAGAGTCTCAAAAATACATGACAAAATGTATAGAGCCGATGGCTCTTTTACCAAAGTTTTCCCAATCAACTTTTGATTGTGTTTTAAGTCAGCTTTTTCACTGCTGTGACCAAAAGAACTGATGAGAACAATGTAGAGGAGGAAAGGTTTATTGGGGGCTCACAGTTTCAGAGATCTCAGTCCATAGATGGCTGGTTCCATTGCTCTGTGCTGGAGATGAGGCAGAAAATCAGGGCAGAAGAGTGCAAGGATAAAACCATCTCAGGACATGACAATCAGGAAGCATTTTTCACTAGGGACAAAGCATAAATCCCAAAGGCACATGCCCAGTGACCCACCTCCTCCAGCCACACCCTATCTGCCTACTGTTACCACCAAATCCCTACCAGTGAATTAACAAACTGACTAGGTTAAAGCTCTCATAATCCAAACATTTCACCTCTGAATGTTCTAGTATTGTCTCACACATGAGCTTTTGGGGAACACCTAATATCGAAACCATAACAGATTGGATGAACTTCATCATGTGGTAGATTCCTCAGAAGGGTGCTTATGTGCAGCATTTATTGTGTTGTTATGCATTAAAAAAAAAGGAATGACATACTTTACCAAAGACAATATGAGGTCTTAAAAGGTAGAATTAATAATTAAAAATAAACCCAACACAAGCAAAACTATTGTGCTATAGTTTTGGTTATCAGAGAAAATCTTAGCTGGTTAAAAGATTTTGTTTTATATTTTTAAAATTTCCTTAAAAGTGCTGCTACGCTATTGTTTTGCTTTGTATACTGTTTTTAAAAAATCAGTTGCAATAGAATTCTCTTACTTCTGTAAGTTATTTTATTATTCTCCTGAGAGTACTTGGGGATTTTTTTTCTTTATTTTAAATCTATAATAGTTTTACTAGAATACGTCTTAATGTTGTTTTTTAAAAAATATATTGTTTTAGTTTATATATAGTTTATTTATAGTTTAAAAAATATATTTTTTAGTTTATATGGAGTGCTGAGAATTGAACCCATGCCTCACAGGTGCCAGGCAAGCACTCTCCCGTTGAACTACAACTACAGCCCCTGTTGATTGTTTATGTTACTTTTTTCTGACATCCAGTGGATCCTTTCACTGTGTAGATTCAGATACTTTAATATATATATATATATATATATATATATATATATATATATATATATATAATATATACTTTAATATATATATGGTGTAGATGTATACAATACCTTTGTTTAATTTATTTTTATTTTTATGTGGTGCTGAGGATCAAAACCGGTACCTCTGAATAGATTCATATATTTTTAAAATTTCTGGAACATATTTTGTATTGCAGTTTTAATATTGGCTCCATTTCATTGGCCTGATTTTCTTTTTTTCAGGACATCAATTATATAGATGCCAGACAGCCTCAGTTTAGTCATTTTTATCTTTTTCTTATTGACTTTTTTTACTTCTTTTACATTTCATTTTACTTTGATTATTTGGTTTACTTTCATTCTTTTTATTATATTTTAATTTAAATATTCTCCCTTTGGCATTTTAATCTTCATTATCCATATGATTTCTTTTTTATTCCATTTTTTCTTCTTACTTCATTTCATCCTGATTATTAAAATCTATTTTTGTCTTAATTTTTTGTATTTCTAATTCAAAGGTTTAATTTTATCTATAAATTTGTGTTTGTGTATTTGCAATTCAGTTGTGATTATGGTGTTGCACAATTCTTCAGCTTTGTGTTTGTGTTTTTAGGAAGAATTTACATCATTTTCATCAACTGATGTGCTGTTGTTCACATTTTCAGATTTTTTTCATAGGACATTTGTTTGGAGGAATTTTTTTCTATGCTTATGTGTGTGGTTTTAATTCACTTTATTTAATTTTTTGAAAGCATGATACAGATCCTGTTCCTCATCTCTGTACTATATGGGACAAAAGCTGTCCCATATGGCATCTGCAATACTTCTCCAAGAATTGGCCTCTATTCTTCAATGTGTAATTAAAATTAGAGTAGTTGGCACCCAGTTGGCAGAAAAAAGAGGGAAGGAAGGAGAGGAAAGAGGAGCAGGTGTGTTTCTGGGCATTTTTCAAAAGTTCCACCCAGTGACTTGCTTACATTTCTTCAGCCAGACTTGGGTCATAAGATCGTGTCTAGCTGCAAGGGAGTCTGAGAGTGTGACTGTTTTATTCTGAGGACTAGAAAGGAGTAAAGGTGACAGAGGTAGGAGCAGTAGAAGAAGAGATGTCTTTATCCAATTTGTTGCAAGAAAGAAATATTATTAGCTTTTTTGGATGATGCTGAACTTGCTCTTTTTTTAAAAAAATATTTTTTAGTTATAGACAGATGCAATATCTTTATTTTGTTTATTCATTTTTATGTGGTGCTGAGGTTCAAACCCAGTGCCTCACACCTGCGAGGCAAGCACTCTTCCACCGAGCAACAACCCCAGCCCGAATTTACTCTTAATTAAGTGTCCCTTCCCCTATAAAATTCAATACAAACCCTCACACATTAAACTGGGTAATATTTCAACCACATAATTAAAAATCCTAATGCACATTCATGGAATACCTACTATACATCAAGCACTATGTTAGATAAATATTTCAACCCAGGTCATTTTTATTTCTCATTTTAACAACCTTGAAGGTATATATTATTATCCCAATTTAACAGGTGAGAAAGCAGAGGCTTACAGCTGTTAACTAAATTTTCTCAGGTTACTAAATGATAGAAACAATCTATATCTGTTTTTTCCCCTGATGCATACTTTCCATTATGATATTTTTTTTCTCTTGAACTAAACATTTTTTTGAAGAACATTTTTAGACTAGACATTATCTCTTCCTATTGTGCATTGTTATTAATTGGTTCCAAAAGTCCCCTTTCCTCATGGGTACAAAAGCTGTCCCATATGGCATCTGCAATACTTCTCCAAGAATTGGTCTCTATTCTTCAATGTGTAATTAAAGATAGAGTAGTTGGCACCCAGTTGGCAGTCTATACCCCCAGACCAGCCCTCTTTTTTCTTCTCCCTTTGGTCTCATCTTCCCATGGTGACATAGAAACTCAATGGCATAAAATCTCTCCCAATGTCCCTTCTCATGAGCATGCCCACGGATGCTTTGAAACTGAATTAATTGAATCACATTTTGAAAATTTTTCTAACTCAATTGCTTGGCCAAGTTTCACATTGGAGACAAGAAATTCCAAGGGTAATTTGGTTTCCTGATCTACAAAGTGAGCCCAATTTATTTGAAAGTGTTCAGGGATCTCAATATCGGAAAACAATCCTTGATCTTCTAGTGAGTGAGTGAGTGGGCTTCCTTCCTATTCAAATGTCCACTTCATGCATTTAATTATAAATTTGTTGTTGCCTTGTAAGATGGAATGTATCTTCATTACTATTATCATTAAAGACTCATTTGTTATGCAGTGACGTTCTGAAATAATGAATTTTAAACCATTTAAAGAAGGCAAAATGCTGTTACTGAATGAACACATGACTGTATAAGCAGAATATCTGGTGACTGATTCCCTTTTTTCAAGGTTTGATGTGCAGAATCCCTCCTAAGCATGCTAGAGAAGGGTCATCATAGATGGCACTGAAGCTCGGCTAGGCGGTCACAGGGCTCACATACTGGACTAGTGGGAGGTCACAGGAGGAAATTCCAGATGGGGATTTAGAGTCTGGAGAGATTCAATTCAGTTCAGAAAATTATGCACCTTTATTATATCAAAGTAGTAAGGATTTCAAAGGACACACTGATGGATTCTGCAAGATATTTTGATAAATGGAAGCCAAAAAGCAAGGAGAAAATCTTACTATTTACCAGTTATTGGGTTTTATACTTCTCTGAATTAAAAAAGTTTTTTTTTCTTTTAAATATGGTATGATTTTGAAAGTAAGATATAAAAGGATCTTCTTTTACATTTCTGGGCAAATGGCTTATACAATTAGATTCTTCAACAATGCAAATTGGCTACTTCCAAAATAGGGAACATTTACTGAGTACAGATATTGTTCTAACTGTTTTACTTTCATCATTGAATTCTCACAGAAATCCCAGAGGATAAAGACTGTAAGTAACATCATTTTGTATCAAGAAACCGAGGCTCATAGACTGTGCTTAACTTGCCCAAGATCTTATAAGTGGGAAGTGGACCCAGTGAGAAAGGGTTTTCTAAACAAAACAAAAACAAAAATAATCCCCAGAATCTAAAAACAATTGGTTCGCTGCTCCCTTTAGTTGTTTTTCTATTTTTAAATAATTGATCCAAAGATTGGCCATGGGACTGATTTCCTAAATCCTTCCTTTTGTGATTTGTCTAGGTCACCATAAGCTGTTCATTTTATGAAAGGAATTTAGGACTTAGGGAATTTTGTTACCAAAAAAAGTAAGATTTATTTGTTTATTGGTGATAATAACCACAAAATAAAAACCTGGGAACAGCATTTATTTGTATGTTAGAATCCTGATCAATAACTAGCTGTGTGACTTTGAGAAGTCAGTTAAACTCTCTGTTCATTAGTCGTATCGTCTGGGAACTAAAGAGATTAGATTAACGGTCTACATATTCCTTTCAGCTCTAAAATGTCTTTGACTTCACTTGGTGCCTTGGCTCAGATGAAGTGGTTTAGTCCCCTGGGTGCCTTCAGTGCAGATCCTGGAACCGGCTGGAGGAGTCTTGCTCAATCTTGTTCCAGCCACAGCCCTTCAGTATCCTCAGGCCTGGCCACCCATCTGGGTGATGAGGCCGTGCCACCGAGGGAGGCCGTTATTCAGAACCTAAGGAGTGGAAACTCCATGTTCAACTCTTTGTTCTGAGATGGAATATTTACCCAAGGAAGGTAAGTAATGCCCGACCACGAGGTTTCTCAGGTGCAATGAGTGGGTAAGAGGCTTCAAATCGCTGTGTGATCTGCGGTGAGTCACTTTTTGTCCCTTAGGCTCAGGTGCCGACTGTATAAAGGAAAGTTCTGGACAGAAATTTCCTCCTTGGTGTCCTCTTTCTGGGGTTCCATGCAGGACCACGTGGGGAGGAGACCTTCCTGCTTGGAATGCACGGCACTGGGTCTTTCAGACTCACTTATGACTTTGTCCATTTATGTTAGTGAATAACTTTTGACCTGGTTAGTGTCTCCACCAACATTTCTCTACCTAGGCTTTTATATGTAATCTGTGGCTCACCTTGTAATTCATGACCCTAGGTTGAGGGTTTTTCCCTGGGGAAGCTCTGGAGGGAAGAGGAGGTAACTTGTTACCAACTATCTTTCTCCTTGGCAAGGGAGATGAGAAAGTAGAAATGCAACGAAGTCTGAGCTAATGATAGCTACTATTTATGGAGAGCTTCCTATTAGTTAGACAAGGCCGTAAAGTGCTTTATATATTTCATCTCAGAGCTAATTGTTGCAACAACCGCATCAAATATGAATTGTTTCCTTATTTTAAAGAATCCCATTCACCAGGATGTGAAACGTGGTTGGCAGAGTTGAAAAGGCAGCCAGCTGCTCCACTCCCCCCTGGGGCCACGTTAGACCAGTCCCGAGGAAAGGGCAAGTTATTCCACTAGGTACTTGCTTTGTTTTCCTCAGTCCTTCAGAGATCCAGGAACTTAGAACTCTGCCCTCCACTAAAAGACAGGTCACTTACCTGTGGAAGTCATCCGCTCTGGACTCTCACAGTGATCCCAGGGAACCATAGGACATATTGTATTAAACCCCTCTAATGCATTCACTGAAATACACATCACGTGGTCCATTATGGCAACCTAGTCTGCATGAGGACTCGGAAATGACGTGTGTGTTTGTAGGAGTTTTGGCCTTTCAAGAGAGAAGTGGAGTGGGCTGGTAAAGTACAGGAGAGGATTCCAAAAGCCAGGTGGAGGAAATTGGGTCTGAGTGCCAGGCAACAGGGAGACAGTGAGCATTGCTGAGCGATGTGAGCCGAGGGAGACTTTCTAACTTCAGTATAAAGAGCAGATTGGGGGTGAACACCGTGGACACCTGGGGACAGATGGAGCATGTGATGGTCTGCAGTCATCCTCAACGGGCTCCTGTCCTGCTGGGAGATGGCTGCAGGAAGACAGACACAGGGACTGGTGAGATCATTGGATGTGACCTTGGGGCTTCTGGTGGGAGGGCCTGAGAGAACAAGGTGCTGCTATGAGACCCAGTGCAGGAGGGGTTCTGTCTGGTCACCTCTGCTGGGAGGAGCAACAGATTCCACGGCTTAGTCTACCAGCTGCAGCTGGGACCCCTGTCCCAGTGCTGGCCATGGGCTGGAGGAAGGAAGGCAGATCCCTGAATCCCACACTGTGTTGAAGAACCCACAGAGCTTCCTGGTCTCTGATGACCAGAGAAGGTGGAATGAAACACTACCAATGACTTGGAGGTTTTACAATGCCTGTACTAGTTCCAGGGAGGGACTCATAAGTGGATTTGGGAAAGCTTTGCATTGGCCATGGGTCTTGGTGCCATTTTCTAAGGCACTGGAGTGGCTCACCCCTGTGTCCTCTCTCTGAGGTGTGGTGGTTCCTTCCTTTTCTTCTAGATAGCCTGGGTCTGGCCTGGGCTCACCAGGTGTGTTCTTTGGGCAAGATGCTAAACCTGTGTGAGGTCAATTAGCTACCTCAAAGGGATAAGGAAGAATGAAATGAGGAGGTGGTGGGGAAGTGCTTACAGTAGAGCGCACAGTAGACCCTGGGCCCTAGTGATCGCCTGTGGGTGTTGGGATGACAATGAAAATGGTGACCATCAGGCACACAGGTGTCCTAGTTTCCTTCAGGCCACCAGACTGCATTGCAGCCTTCTGGGGCTATTCTGATGCTTTGCTATTTCCATTCCTCTGGTACAGTAGGTGAGCGCCATCTTGCCTCCTATCTCCCATGAAGTTGTTCTTCCTGGGTCCCCTTCTATTTTTTAAAATTTATTTTTATTTAAAAAATTTATTTTTGTAGTTGTAGATGGACAGCGTGCCTTTATTTTATTTGTTCATTTTTATGCAGTACTAAGGATTGAACCCAGTGCCTCACAGTTGCTAGTCAAGTGCTCTCCTTGGGTCCCCTGTTTTTATCTGAGCAACCCTTGTGTCTTCTCTAGCTCTAGCCAGAAACCATACTGAGGGTTCTCTCAGCAGATTTTCACCTCGTATTAATCTTCATATTTCACTATGACAGAAATATATATATGTGTATATATTAGTGTATATATATAGTGTATATATATATACACTAAGATGGAAGCATATGGAAGAAGGAAAATTCAGGACAATAAGAGATAATTCAAAGTAATTTTAAAAGCAGAGAAAATCTTGAGAATTTCTTTCCCTCAGCTCATAAATGTGCTCTTTAATCACATGGAGTTGCAAGTTTCCTGAGGGTGGAGCCATCTTCCATTGTCTTCTCCTAAGTCCTGAGTTGCCTAGGTACGTGTTGTCTCAGAGTTGCTTATCACAATCTTTTTTAAAAAAATATTTTTATTAGTTATGGATGAACACAATACCTTTATTTTATTTGGTTATTTTTTAAATGTGGTGCTGAGAATTGAACCCAGTGCCTCACTTAGGCTGGGCAAGCGCTCTACCACTGAGCCCCAACCCCAGCCCTTAACACTGTCTTTGGTTCAGAGAATTATATAAAAGAAATCCTGAGAGACTGAAATAGAGAGAGGGGGTGGGAGGAGGAAGGAAAAAAGAGGGATGCATTCCATAAAAATAGAAGAAAGATCAGTGGAGTAGGTGAAGGAGATTGAGGGGGAGGGAGAAGAAATGGGATACGGGAAGAAAAGCGGAATGAATCTGACCTAACTTTCCTATGTACACATATCAATATATAACAGTGAATCTCACCATCATATAAATCCATAAGACACTAATTAAGAAAATAAACTATAAGTAAATAGCAGAAAGATCATTAGAATAGAGGGAAGGGAACTGGGGGAGAGAAGAGAGGGACTGGATTAAAACAAATTTTATTCCATGCTTCTATAATCATGTCAAAATGAATCCTAACATTATGTATAAATAAAAATAACCAATAAAAAATAAAGAAAAAATCCTAACCTGCTGCTGATAAGAGTTTGCCAGTGATGGGCAAATTTGGAACAAAAATAACGAAGTAGTGAATGACCAAATGTTATGTCTGAACTGTGGTTTGAGAGTGAGTTATATTCTGATCTACTTCCAGCCATCCACTTAGCTCTCAGGTGACAAAATTTAAAATATGTTTAAAAATTCATGAATGTGGGGTGGGCCAAAACCACAGAGTCTGATAGAATTCAGAGGTTTATGTCCTTATGACTGTATATCCTTTGTTACAGGAGTCTGAGATCCATCTTTTCTAAATGGAAATCAGAGCAAGTACAAATAACGTGACTGAGTTAATTATCACAGGACTTTTCCAGGATCCAGAGGTGCAGAGAGTGTGCTTTGTGTTGTTTCTCCCCGTGTACCTGGCCACCGTAGTGGGCAATGGCCTCATTGTTGTGACGGTCAGTGTCAGTAAGAGTCTGCGCTCCCCCATGTACTTCTTCCTTGGCTACCTCTCCCTGGTGGAGATCTGTTACTCCTCTACTGTGGTCCCTAAATTCATCATGGACTTACTTGCCAAGGTTAAAACCATCTCCCTGAAGGGCTGTCTGGCCCAGATCTTCTTCTTCCACTTCTTTGTGGTCACTGAGATCCTTTTGCTTATGGTGATGGCTTATGACCGCTACGTGGCCATCTGCAAGCCTCTTCATTACATGAACATTATGAGTCGTCAACTGTGTCACATGCTGGTGGCTGGTTCCTGGCTGGGGGGCTTCATTCACTCCATAATTCAGGTTCTCAACACCATTAATCTGCCCTTCTGTGGTCCCAATGTGATTGACCACTATTTCTGTGACCTCCGTCCCTTATTCAAGCTAGCCTGCAAGGACACCTTTGTAGAGGGGATCATTGTGTTGGCCAACAGTGGATTAATCTCCATCTTTTCCGTAACCATCTTGGTGTCGTCCTATGCCATCATCCTGTTCAACCTGAGGAAACGCTCTGCAGAGGGGAGGCGCAAAGCCCTGTCCACCTGCGCCTCTCATATCACAGTTGTTGTCTTGTTTTTTGGACCTGCCATCTTCATCTACATGCGGCCCGCCTCCACCTTCACTGGGGACAAACTAGTGGCTGTGGTCTACACGGTCATCACCCCCATGCTGAACCCCATCATCTACACACTCAGAAACGCAGAGGTGAAAAATGCCATGAGGAAGCTGTGGGGCCAAAAGGAGAACCCAGGGATGGGAACACGATAGAAAGATGTACGTCTGATTATTGTGTGTTTGAAATGGATTTTCAGTGGGATATTTTAGTATGGCAGCAACAAATAAAGGATTTTGTGTTACTTCTTCTGTGGTTCTCCTTGGTAACCACTACACCCTGGTGTAATATTGGAGGGATAGAGGTGAGGAATTCTCCCTGAATCTTATTGGCTGCATGATATCCAATAGTATGAAGGTTTGGGGAATTGGAAGGCTCAAACCAAGTGCAAATGCAAAATGGTGGATTTTGACACGTTTTATAAGTTAAAACCACTTCTTTGATTTCTTTCTGCTTCCCTCTGTAGTAATCTTACATATTTATGTGGCACCGTGTGATATTTCAATACATGTATGAAATGTGTAATGATCACATCAGGAAAATTTAGCATATCTATCACCTGATGATTTATCATGTCTTTGTACTGGGAATATTAAATATCCTCTCCACTAGCTAGTATAGAGTATTCCTTAATTATTTTCACCCATGGTGATCCCCCTGTGCTATCCTAATGTTCTATCTACTTGCATCCCTGTACAGAGGAACATTTTGCAAATGTTTTGTAGGTTGAAAGCACTTCACCTTCCTTCCCCGTAATATCATCCCTTCCTTTTTCCTCCCTCCCTTCCTTCTTTCCTTTTCCCTTCTTTGTTCAACATTGCTCATGATATTGGCTTGTATTTTTTTTTTAATTTAATTTTATTTTTTTAAAATTTTTTATTGTTGGCTGTTCAAAACATTACATAGTTCTTGATATATCATAATTCACAATTTGATTCAAGTGGGTTATGAGCTCCCATTTTTACCCCATATACAGATTGCAGAGTCACATCAGTTACACATCCATTGATTTACATATTGCCATACTAGTGTCTGTTGTATTCTGCTGCCTTTCCTATCCTCTACTATCACCCCTCCCCTCCCCTCCCCTCCCCTCTTCTCTCTCTGCCCCCTCTACTGACATTCGTTTGTCCCCCTTGGCTTGTATTTTAATAAGAAAGGAAACCAAGCAGAGGAATTATCAGGGAATTTGAAGACGAGAACAGCAATCTGTTTTTCTCTTACAATGTGAAAAAGAATTTCTTTGAAGTTTCTATTCTTCTAGCGGGCTCTTGGCATCTAGTACCATAGACTGTGTGATCATAGTCATCAGAAAAGTCCCTGAAGCATTTTTACTTCTTTTGACATGTTGGCACAAAAGATAGCATTGGGCCCTTTCACAATGTCCAGTATTGTGAAGTGGCCCCTGTTGACTTGGGAATTACACACAGTTGTGGGGAGTTTGCACCCACTCCATCCACTTTTCCTTGAGGATCAGTTGAAATCATACAGGCAATTGCCAAGCAGAGTGTTGGAGCATCCTGGGTGTGTTATAGGTCTTGAAGATTTCCCCTTTCTCCTGAAGGTACTAATTCAGTATGCAGGTGAGTAGACGTAAGTGCTCCAGGAAATTTTCCGCATTTCCCTGGAGTAGTCCCCATTGATCATGTCTATGGATGCCCACCATTAACCCCAGTGAAAATGCTACTGCTTCTGCCTGGAATCCATTGCCTTCCTTTTCTAAATGCAAAATTCCTGCACGATTTTAAAACCTAGGTTAAAATTTCCCCACTTATAAGGCCTTGTCTGACCTCCATCTTTCTTGGATAGAATTGCGGTTGTCTCCAAGGCCATTTTACATTTATATGTCATCATTACCCCATCACTTTGACTGTGATTATTTTCCATGGTTTCTCTCTCATGAGACTGTAAGCTGTCAAGGGTAGCACTCTGTGCTGTTCCTCTTCTTGGCAGCTCTATGAATCTCGCACATAGTTAGTTGATGCTTCAAAAGTACTTGCTGAATAAGCAAACTTTGAGGCTCATGTTTTTTTGCTAAGTCAACTCTCAAAAATTCTTCATGAACACCATCATGGTGGGGCAGCATTTCTCTCTTGTTAAATTGTAAGAGCTCAGGCTCCAAAATTTTATTAGGTGGTTCCAATTGCCTGTCAGTCACAACCCAAGATCCTAGTCACTTAACTTTTATGATCGATGCTCAGTAGCAATAAAAAATCTCCAGAAGCTTATTCTGAATATTATATGACATACATGTTATGGTTTAGATATGAGGTATCCTCCAAAAGCTCATGTATGAGATAATGCAAGAAGTTTTGGAGGTAAAATTATTATATTATGAGAGTTGCAACCTAATGAATGAATTAATCCAGGGATGTGGATTAGCTGGGTGGTAATGTAGGCAGGTAGGGTATGGCTGGAGGAGGTAGGTCATCGAGGACACGACTTTCAGGTTTATATTTTGTTCCTGGTGAATGAAGCTCTCTTTCTGCTTCTTGTTGCCATGTCCTGAGCTGCTTTCCTCTGCCATGCTCTTCTGCCATGCTGTGCTGTCTCACCTTGGCCCAGAACTCTGGAGTCAGCTGACTATGAACTGAGACCTCTGAAACCATGAGACAAAATAAATTTTTCCTTCTCTAATTGTTCTTTTCAGTTATTTAGGTCACAGCAATAAAAAAAGCTGATTAAAATAATACATGTAATGCTTTTAGAAAAGGACAAGGTACAATGGAAAAGAAAAAGGGGAATGAACGGAAGGGAGCCCGGATGGGATTGGGAAAGACAGTGGAATGAATCAGACCTCACATTCCTATGTACCTTTGTGAATATACCACAGTGAGTCTCACCATCATGTACATCCATAAGACACTGATTAAAAACAAACAAACTATAAGTAAATAGCAGAAAGATCAGTAGAATAGAAGGAAGGGAACAGGGAGAGGGAAGAGGGGAGGGAAAGGGAAAGTCCTGGGAAGTGAATTAGAACAAATTATATTCCATGCTTGTATAATTATGTCAAAATGAATTCTATTGTCATGTGTAACTAAAAAGAACAGTAAAAAACCACGGTACAGAGATAAATATTAGCTATGAGTATGATCAACATTAGTGCGGGTCCTTAATTTTGTGCGCTTATTGCATCTCTGTCCACCCACTGGTCTTTCTGTTCTGTAGTGCTATTCAGAATAGACCTTGGTTCCACCTTGAAAGATTTCAAGCACTTCTTGGCAGTTCATTCCTTTGTTTTGGGTAAACATTTGTTTCCTTGTTAGAGTCTGTAAATAAATCAGGATGGCACCAGGCATTTTGCCAGAGAAATTTTAGGGTCTGTAAACAAGTCAAGATGGCGCCTGGCAAAATGCCAGAGGGAGTGGTTTGTAAAGTAACGCCAGCGAGCCATTAAGTGTGGAGATTCCTTATTGGTTGACTGCTGTATCTAGTTTATGTTAATTAAGATAAGCTGTGTGGAATGTATATATACCCCTCCTGTCCTACAATAAACGGCTCCTACTCCTGCTGTATCAAGGTACACAAGTTGTTCGTCACCCCCTGGTTATTTTGCTGCAGCCAGACTGTGGCATTTCCTTTCTGTTACTTAACTGACTTTGAGTGCTTTACATAGTATGTGGTACAAAACAGGAATTTAATGTTTTAAAAAGTAGATGTTTACTGTAATGTAACCTCTATTCTATGTCTTATGCTTTTAAATTCTGATAATGCATATTTCAAAACATTTGGTCCAAAACTAAGCAGATTAAAAGTAGTCTCTGTTCTCTTCTTTGGTTCCCTGCCTGCATTAAAGCAGGCTGTGATAATAGTCCCTCCCTTACTCATGTGCAGATTTGGTTTCCCCGGTGAAAGACAGATAGAACCTTCTTTTGAGAAGTGTCTACTCAAGGCCCATTTTTGATTGGGTTGCTTGTTTTTTCTTGTTAAATTTTTGAGTTCTTCCTATATTCTGGGTATTAATCCTGTCAGGTGAATATCTAGCAAAGATTTTTTTTCCCATTGTGTTGGGTTTCTCTATACTTTGTTCATTGTTTTCTTTGCTGTGCAGAAGCTTTTTAATTCGATGGTATCCATTGGTCAATTCTTGCTTTGTTTCCTGAGCTATTGGAATCATACCCAGGAAATCATTTTTTGTGCCAATATAATATCTTTTAAAAAAATTTTTAATTTTAAAATTTGTTTTAATTAGTTATATATGACAGTAGAATGTATTTATACACTTTGATATATAATACACAGGCGGGATATAATTTCTCATTTTTCTGAGTGTACATGTTGTGGAATCATATTGGTCATGCAGTCATATATATACATAAAGTAATGATGTCTGTTTCATTCTACTGTCCTTCCTATCCCCACATCCCCTCCTGTCCACACCTCCCCTCATTTCCCTATACCTAATCTAAGGTAATCTAAGGTAACTCTGTCTCCCTGTTGAGATACTCGAGTGGGGTTGCGGGGTGGATTTTCACAACCTATTCTTTTTTTTTTTTAATTTTTTATTGTTGGTTGTTCAAAACATTACAAATTTCTTGACATATCATATTCCACACTTTGATTCAAGTGGATTATGAACTCCCACCTTCACCCCATACACAGATTGCAGAATCACATCAGTTACACATCCATTGATTTACATATTGCCATACTAGTGTCTGTTGTGCTCCGCTGCCTTTCCCATCCTCCCCCCTCCCCCCTCCCCACCTCTCCCCTCCCCTCCCCTCCTCTCTCTCTACCCCCTCCACTGTATAACCCTGAGGGTCTCCTTCCATTTCCATGCAATTTCCCTTCTCTCTCCCTTTCCCTCCCACCTCTCATCCCTGTTAAATGTTAATCTTCTTCTCCTGCTCTTCGTCCCTACTCTGATCTTAGTTACTCTCCTTATATCAAAGAAGACATTTGGCATGTGTTTTTTAGGGATTGGCTAGCTTCACTTAGCATAATCTGCTCTAATGCCATCCATTTCCCTGCAAATTCTATGATTTTGTCATTTTTTAATGCAGAGTAATACTCCATTGTGTATAAATGCCACTTTTTTTTATCCATTCGTCTATTGAAGGGCACCTAGGTTGGTTCCACAGTCTTGCTATTGTGAATTGTGCTGCTATGAACATCGATGTAGCAGTGTCCCTGTAGCATGCTCTTTTTAGGTCTTTAGGGAATAGACCGAGAAGGGGAATAGCTGGGTCAAATGGTGGCTCCATTCCCAGCTTTCCAAGAAATCTCCATACTGCTTTCCAAATTGGCTGCACCAATCTGCAGTCCCACCAGCAATGTACAAGCGTACCCTTTTCCCCACATCCTCGCCAGCACTTGTTGTTGTTTGACTTCATAATGGCTGCCAATCTTACTGGAGTGAGATGGTATCTTAGGGTGGTTTTGATTTGCATTTCTCTGACTGCTAGAGATGGTGAGCTTTTTTCATGTACTTGTTGATTGACTGTATGTCCTCCTCTGAGAAGCGTCTGTTCAGGTCCTTGGCCCATTTGTTGATTGGGTTGTTTGTTCTCTTATTGTCTAATTTTTTGAGTTCTTTGTATACTCTGGATATTAGGGCTCTATCTGAAGTGTGAGGAGTAAAGATTTGTTCCCAGGGTGTAGGCTCCCTATTTACCTCTCTTATTGTTTCTTTTGCTGAGAAAAAACTTTTTAGTTTGAGTAAGTTCCATTTGTTGATTCTAGTTATTAACTTTTGTGCTATGGGTGTCCTATTGAGGAATTTGGAGCCTGACCCCACCGAATGTAGATCATAGCCAACTTTTTCTTCTATCAGACGGCGTGTCTCTGATTTGATATCAAGCTCCTTGATCCATTTTGAATTCACTTTTGTGCATGGCGAGAGAAAGGGATTCAGTTTCATTTTGTTGCATATGGATTTCCAGTTTTCCCAGCACCATTTGTTGAAGATGCTATCCTTCCTCCATTGCATGCTTTTAGCCCCTTTATCAAATATAAGATAGTTGTAGTTTTGTGGATTGGTTTCTGTGTCCTCTATTCTGTACCATTGGTCCACCCGCCTGTTTTGGTACCAGTACCATGCTGTTTTTGTTACTATTGCTCTGTGGTATAGTTTGAAGTCTATACCACCTGATTCACACTTCCTGCTTAGCATTGTTTTTGCTATTCTGGGTCTTTTATTTTTCTATATGAATTTCATGATTGCTTTCTCTATTTCTACAAGAAATGCCGTTGGGATTTTGATTGGCATTGCATTAAACCTATAGAGAACTTTTGGTAATATCGCCATTTTGATGATGTTAGTTCTGCCTATCCATGAACAGGGTATATTTTTCCATCTTCTAAGATCTTCTTCTATTTCTCTCTTTAGGGTTCTGTAGTTTTCATTGTATAAGTCTTTTACCTCTTTTGTTAGGTTGATTCCCAAGTATTTTATTTTTTTTGAAGATATTGTGAATGGAGTGGTTGTCCTCATTTCCATTTCAGAGGATTTGTCGCTGATATACAGGAATGCCTTTGATTTATGCGTGTTGATTTTATATCCTGCCACTTTGCTGAATTCATTTATTAGCTCTAATAGTTTTTTTGTAGAGCCTTTTGGGTCTGCTAGGTATAGAATCATATCATCTGCAAATAGTGATAATTTAAGTTCTTCTTTTCCTATTTTTATGCCTTTAATTTCTTTCGTCTGTCTAATCGCTCTGGTCAGTGTTTCGAGAACTATGTTGAACAGAAGTGGAGAGAGAGGGCATCCCTGTCTTGTTCCAGATTTTAGAGGGAATGCCTTCAGTTTTTCTCCATTCAGAATGATGCTAGCCTGAGGCTTAGCATAGATTGCTTTTACAATATTGAGGTATGTTCCTGTTATCCCTAGTTTTTTTAGAGTTTTGAACATAAAGGGATGCTGTACTTTGTCGAATGCTTTTTCCGCATCTATCGAGATGATCATATGGTTCTTATTTTTAAGTCTATTGATGTGGTGAATAACATTTATTGATTTCCGTATATTGAACCAGCCTTGCATCCCAGGGATGAATCCTACTTGATCATGGTGCACAATTTTTTTGATATGTTTTTGTATCCGATTCGCCAGAATTTTATTGAGGATTTTTGCATCTAGGTTCATTAGAGATATTGGTCTGTAGTTTTCTTTCTTTGAAGTGTCTTTGTCTGGTTTAGGTATCAGGGTGATGTTGGCCTCATAGAATGAATTTGGAAGTTCTCCCTCTTTTTCTATTTCCTGAAGTAGCTTGAAAAGTATTGGTATTAGTTCTTCTTTAAAGGTTTTGTAAAATTCTGCTGTATACCCATCCGGTCCTGGGCTTTTCTTTGTTGGTAGTCTTTTTATGGTTTCTTCTACTTCCTCAATTGATATTGGTCTGTTTAGGTTGTCTATATCCTCCTGACTCAATCTGGGCAGATCATATGACTTAAGAAATTTATCTATGCCTTCACTATCTTCTAATTTATTGGAGTATAAGGATTCAAAATAGTTTTTGATTATCTTCTGTATTTCTGAAGTGTCTGTTGTGATATTGCCTTTTTCATCCCGTATGCTAGTAATTTGAGTTCTCTCTCTTCTTCTCTTCGCTAGCATCGCTAAGGGTCTGTCGATTTTGTTTATTTTTTCAAAGAACCAACTTTTAGTTTTGTCAATTTTTTCAATTGTTTCTTTTGTTTCGATTTCATTAATTTCAGCTCTGATTTTAATTATTTCTTGCCTTCTACTTCTTTTGCTGTTGTTTTGCTCTTCTTTTTCAAGGATTTTGAGATGAAGTATGAGATCATTTATTTGTTGTTTTTTTCTTTTTTTAAGGAATGAACTCCAAGCAATGAATTTTCCTCTTAGAACTGCTTTCAATGTGTCCCATAGATTCCTATATGTTGTGTCTGTGTTTTCATTGATCTCTAAGAATTTTTAAATTTCCTCCTTGATGTCTTCTATAACCCATTGATCATTCAGTAACCTATTGTTCATTCTCCAAGTGATGTATGCTTTTTCCTTCCTTCTTTTATCGTTGATTTTCTGTTTCATTCCATTATGATCAGATAAGATGCATGGTATTATCTCTACTGCTTTATATTGTCTAAGAGTTGCCCTGTGACATAATATATGATCTATTTTTGAGAAGGATCCATGTGCTGCTGAGAAAAAAGTATAACTGCTTGATGTTGGGTGGTATACTCTATATATGTCAATTAAGTCTAGGTTATTAATTGTGTTATTGAATTCTATAGTTTCCTTATTCAACTTTTGTTTGGAAGATCTGTCCAGTGGCGAGAGAGAGGTGTGTTGAAGTCTCCCATGATTATGGTATGGTGGTCTATTAGACTCTTGAACTTGAGAAGAGTTTGTTTGACAAACATAGCTGCACCATTGTTTGGGGCATAAATATTTATGATTGTTATGTCTTGTTGGTGTATGGTTCCCTTAAGCAGTATGTAGTGTCCCTCTTTATCCCTTTTGATTAACTTTGGCTTGAAATCTATTTTATTTGATCTGAGTATGGACACTCCTGCTTGTTTCCGAAGTCCATATGAGTGATATGATTTTTCCCAACCTTTCACCTTCAGCCTATGTATGTCTTTTCCTATCAAATGCATCTCCTGTAGACAGCATATATATGGGTCTTGTTTTGTGATCCATTCTACTAGCCTGTGTCTCTTAATTGGTGAGTTTAAGCCATTAACATTTAGGGTTATTATTGAGATATGGGTTGTTCTTCCAGCCATATTTGTTTATTTCTGTTACTAAACATGGTTTGTTTTCCTCTTTGATTATTTTCCCCCCCTTTACTGTCCTACCTCCCACTGTTGGTTTTCATTGTTATTTTCCATTTCCTCTTCCTGTAATGTTTTGCCGAGGATGTTTTGAAGAGATGGTTTTCTAGCTGCGAATTCTTTAAACTTTTGTTTATCGTGGAAGGTTTTAATTTCATCTTCCATCCTGAAGCTTAATTTCTCTGGATACACAATTCTTGGTTGGAACCCATTTTCTTTCAGTGTTTGCAATATGTTATTCCAGGATCTTCTAGCTTTCAGAGTCTGTGTTGAAAGATCAGCTGTTATCCTGATTGGCTTACCCCTAAATGTAATCTGCTTCCTTTCTCTTGTAGCTTTTAAAATTCTCTCCTTATTCTGTATGTTGGGCATCTTCATTATAATGTGTCTAGGTGTGGATCTCTTATGATTTTGCACATTCGGCGTCCTGTAGGCTTCTAGGATTTGGGATTCTGTCTCATTCTTCAAGTCTGGGAAGTTTTCTCGTATTATTTCATTGAATAGACTGCTCATTCCTTTGGTTTGGAGCTCTGTACCTTCCTGTATCCCAATGACTCTTAAGTTTGGTCTCTTAATGTTATCCCATATTTCTTGGATGTTCTACTCATGGTTTCTTAACAGTCTTGCTGAGCTGTCTATGTTCTTTTCCAGTTGAAATACTTTGTCTTCATTGTCTGATGTTCTATCTTCTAAGTGTTCTACTCTGCTGGTAGTATTCTCCATTGAGTTTTTAAGTTGGTTTATTGCTTCCTGCATTTCTAGGATTTCTGTTTGTTTGTTTTTTATAGCCTCTATCTCCCTGTATAGTTGATCCTTTGCTTCCTGGATTTGTTTGTGTAATTCATTGTCGAAGTGATCTTTCATTGTCTGATTTTGCTGTTTAATGTCTTCCTTGATACTCCAGATCATCTGAAGCATGTATATCCTGAATTCTTTATCTGACATTCCATCTGCTGCAGCTGTTACCTCTTCTAAAGTTGCGTTGACCTGCATTGCTTGTGGTCCTTTCTTTCCTTGTGTTTTCATACTGCTTGCGTATCTTTCCTGCAGGCGCGGGCGGCGGCTCTGCTCTCTCCTTATTCCAATTGGGGTGTCGTGGCTACCACGCCGGCAGGTCACTGGGCCTGTTCTGGGCGCTGGTGGCGGCTCTGTTCTGCCCGTACTCCAATTGGGGTGACGAGTGTACCACGCCGTCAGGCCACCGGGCCTGATCCGCCAGTCGGTTGCAGGTTTGCCTACACTGCAGGCGCGGGCGGCGGCTCTACTCTGCCCCTACTCCAAATGGGGTGACGTGTCTGTTGTACCGGCAGGCCACTGAGCCTGTCCTACTGGTCGGTCGCAGATCTGCCCACCTTTCGGGCACGGGTGGTGGCTCTGCTCTGCCCCTACTCCAATTGGGGTGTCGTGACTACCCCGCCTGCAGGTCGCTGGGCCTGTTCCTGGCACGGGCGGCGACTCTGCTCTGCCCCTACTCCAATTAGGGTGGTGTGTGTACCACGCCGGCAGGCTCCTGGGCCTGATCCGCCGGTCTGTCACAGGTCTGCCTACCTTGGAGGCGTGGGCGGCGGATCTGCCCTGCCCCTCCTACCACGCCTGCGGACCCCTGGGCCTGATCTGCAGGTTGGTCACAGGTCTGCTCACCCTGTGGGCACGGGTGGCGGTTCCGTTCCGCCCCCACTCCAATTGGGGTCACGTGGCCACCACACCGGCAGGGCCTGATCCGGGCGTGGGAGAAGGATCTGCTCTGCCCCTACTCCAGTTGGGGTGACGTGTGTACTACACTGGCAGGCCACCGGGCCTGATCCGCCGGTCGGTTGCAGGTTTGCCTACACTGCAGGCGCGGGCGGCGGCTCTACTCTGCCCCTACTCCAAATGGGGTGACGTGTCTGTCGTACCGGCAGGCCACTGGGCCTGTCCTACTGGTCGGTCGCAGATCTGCCCACCTTTCGGGCACGGGTGGCGGCTCTGCTCTGCCCCTACTCCAATTGGGGTGTCGTGACTACCCCGCCTGCAGGTCGCTGGGCCTGTTCCTGGCACGGGCGGCGACTCTGCTCTGCCCCTACTCCAATTAGGGTGGTGTGTGTACCACGCCGGCAGGCTCCTGGGCCTGATCCGCCGGTCTGTCGCAGGTCTGCCTACCTTGGAGGCGCGGGCGGCGGATCTGCCCTGCCCCTCCTACCACGCCTGCGGACCCCTGGGCCTGATCTGCAGGTTGGTCACAGGTCTGCTCACCCTGTGGGCACGGGTGGCGGTTCCGTTCCGCCCCCACTCCAATTGGGGTCACGTGGCCACCACACCGGCAGGGCCTGATCCGGGCGTGGGAGAAGGATCTGCTCTGCCCCTACTCCAGTTGGGGTGACGTGTGTACCACACTGGCAGGCCACTGGGCCTGACCCGCCAGTCTGTGACAGGTCTGTTTACCTTGCAAGCGCGGGCGGCGGCTCTGCCCTGCCCCTCCTACCACGCCCATGTACCACTGGGTCGCGGGTCTGCCCACCTTGTGGGTGCGGGTGGCGGCCCCGCTCCGCCCCCTCTCCAATTGGGGTCACGCGGTCACCACGCTGGCAAGCCGCTGGGCCTGGTCCGGGCGCTGGCGGCGGCCCGGCTCCTCCCCTCTGGCTCGACAACAAATTGAGGAGACTCGGGTGTCTGTGCCTCACCCCCCCTACCAGGAGACCAACTGTTTCTGTCGCCGCTGGTATTGATGAAGTTCTCTCCTCCGCCGCTTTCTGATGACATCAGATCTCTGCCATGTTGGTATCCTATGCGAATGGCAGCATTTCGTTCCCCTTGCAGGGCAAACCAAAGCAACGGGTGAGTCCTGACCGGCCCTCAGCAGGACCCGGACCGAGAAGCAGTTTCCATGGGCTCCTAGCCCTGGGCCAGGGCAGTTCCGGGAGCCGGAACTCGGCCGCTTAGTGCTTGGTGTATGCTCTGATAGGAGCAGGGTCCAAGAAGCAGCCTCCGCAGGCTCCCCAGCCCTGGGCCAGGGTGGTTCCGGGAGCCGGAACTCGGCCGCCCCACGCTCGGTGTTCGCTCCGATAAGATCAGGTTCTAAGAAGCCCCCAGGCACTGAACCCTAGCAATCTGTCTGCAAGCCGCAGGCGAATGGCAGCCTGAAATTACCTGTTCTATGGCTGAATGAGCTGCGGTCAGTCGAAAACAGGAATGGTGATGTCAGCTTTCTAACATGGTGGCTGCTGGCCTCCTCTGTGGTCTGACCGGTGTGGAGAACCGAGATGGACCGCTTCCTTCCCCCGTCTCAAACCCAGAATTCAGCCCTGAGTACGGTGCTTGCACGGCTGGCAGAAACTGCAGCGCTGTATCCCTGTGTCGCTATCTCCTCGTTTCCCAGCGCGCTGCAGACTCTAGCCGCGGGGCGATTTGCTGAATAAGCAGTGTTACCCTCCATGCGACAAACCTCTTGTGTTTGAGTCCCTGTAGCTGATCCTCGTGTGATGGAAATCCTTCCTCCAGGTTCCGGAGCACCCCACTATTGCTGGAAATTCCTAACAAGATAGCCTTTAGCCGTCCTGACTTGTCATACTCCCACACAGTGAAGCAGCACACGGGGGCAATGCACTCCCCTCGCCGCCATCTTCCTCTCCTACACAACCTATTCTGAGAAAAGTTTTTCTCTGGGCCTCAGGCTGTGCATCTCATGGACAGAGTGAGTGTTAGGAGCTATTTACCCCCTGATTCATTTTATTGTGGTGCTTGCCAGGTGATAAGTGACAGGGATTTGTGGAATTCCTCTCAGCTACTCTGTGTGTTGGAATGAGCTAGTGTGGAATATGGAACTCACCAGGCAGATTCATTTAGGATCTTTTTGAGCTGTGCACTCCAAGGATGGGGCAGAGCCTGGTGCTGCAGCATATTAACTATATTTGTTTAGGAACGCAGAGCTCCCTAAACAAAGATTCTCTCCGGAGCTTTCTAGGCTGTGCACAGTGAGGCAGGGCATATGTAGGCACCTGTGTCTTCACTGGGGGGATATTCCCTTCTTCCTGCTATGATGCTGTTTAGCTGGTGCCAGTCACTCTCTTTCACCCACTATTCCATTATCCAAAAGATATGGGTCTCTCTAGGTCTCTTCCTCTGTTGTATCCCATACTCCGCCACATCACCCACTTCAACAAGCAGCTGCATACCTGTTAGTATGATTCTATTTTGTGGAGAAGCAGGCAAGTGCTGGGTGCTTCTAATCTGCTATTTTGAATCTCTCTATACTATATGTTCTTAATCTTCTCATCCATTGATGGACATCTCAGTTGATTCCTTATCATGGATATTGCAGACATGCTATAATAAGCATTGGGGAGCAAATGATATAAAGATGTATATCAAGTAGAGAGATTGCTGGGTCATATGTAGTTCTATTTTTTTTTTTTTTAGTTTTTTTCCCCCTCTATACTGTTTTCCAAAGTGGATGTGCTAACTCTGCTTGCTAAGGATTGCTTTAGCTATTCTGAATCTCTTATTTTTCCAGATGAATTTCATGACTGTCTTTTCTATTTCTATGAGGAATGCCATTGGGATTTTGATCAGAATTGCATTAAATCTGTATATGCTTTTGGTAGTAAGATCATTTTGATAATATTAATTCTGCCTATCCAAGAGCAAGGTAGATCTTTCCATCTTCTAAGGTCTTCTTTGATTTCTTTCTTTAGGGTTCTGTACCTAAAGATATGGGTCTGTAGTTTTCATTGTATAGGTCTTTCACCTCTTTTGTTAAGTTGATTTCCTAGTATTTTATTTTATTTTTGAGGCTATTGTAAATGGGGTAATTTTCCTTTCAGATGATGTCTTCTATTTCATTGCTTGATATTGGTCTGTTTAAATTGTGTATATTATCCTGATTCAATTTGGGCAAATCATATGACTTAAGAAATTTTTTGATGGCTTCAGTATTTTCTATTGGAGTACAAGTTTTCAAAATAATTTCTAATTATTTTCTGTATTTCTGTAGTATCTGTTGTGATATTACCATTTTATCACGTATGTTAGTAATTTGAGTTTTCTCTCTTCTTCTCTTTGTTAGCATAGCTAAGAGTTTGTCAATTTTATTTATTTTTTCAAAGAACCAGCTTTTTGTTTTGTCAATTTTTTCAATGGGTTTCTTTTTTCTTTTTTTTCAATTCCATTGATTTCAGGTCTGATTTTAATTATTTCCTCTCTTCAACTGCTTTTGGTGTTGATTTGTTATTTTTCTAGGGCTTTGAGATATAGTGTTAGGTCATTTATTTGTTGACTTTTTCTTCTTTTAAGGAATGAACTCCGTGCAATGAACTTTCCTCCTAGTACTGCCGTCATAGTGTCCTAGAGATTTCGATATGTTGTATCATTGTTCTCATTTACCTCTAAGAATTTTTATATCTCCTCCTTGATGTCTTTTGCAACCCATTGTTTATTCAGTAGCATCTTTTTTAGTCTCCAGGTTTTGGAGTAAATTTTATCTTTTATTTTGTCATTGATTTCTAATTTCATTCCATTATGATCTGGTAAAATGCAGGGTAGTATCTCTACTTTTTTGTATTTGCTAAGAGTTGCTTTGTGGCATATTATATGGTCTGTTTTAGAGAAGGATCCATGTGCTGCTGAGAAGAAAGTGCATTCACTTGTGGAAGGATGAAATATTCTATACATGTCAGTTAAGTCAAAATTATTGATTGTATTATTGAGTTCTATAGTTTCTTTGTTCAGTTTTTGTTGGGAAAATCTATCCAGTGATGAGAGAGGTGTGTTAAAGTCACCCAGAATTATTGTGTTGTGGTCTATTTGACTCTTGAACTTAAGAAGAATTTGTTTGATGAACTAAGATGGTCCATTGTTTGGGGCATATATATTTATAATTGTTATGCCTTGTTGGTGTATGGTTCTCTTGAGCAGTATGAAATGTCTTTCTTTATCCCTTTTGATTAACTTTGGCTTGAAGTCTACTTTGATATGAGAATGGAAATCCCTGCTTGCTTCCATAGTCCATGTAGTGTTATGATTTTTCTCAACCTTTCACCTGTGTATGTCTTTTCCTATCAGATGAGTCTCCTGGGGGCAGCATATTGTTGGGTCTTTTTAAAATCCAATCTGCTAGCCTATGTCTTTTGATTGATGAGGTTAGGCCACTAACATTCAGGGTTATTATTGAGACATAATTTGTATTCCCAGCCATTTTGTTTGCTTTTGGTATTCAACTTGACTTGGTTTCTCTTTGATTGATTTTTCCTTTAGTGGAATACCTCCCTCTGCTGATTTTCATTGTTGCTTTTTAATTCTTCTTTATGGAATATTTTGCCGAAGATGTTTTGCAGTGCCGGTTTTCTAGCTGTAAATTCTTTTAACTTTTGTTTATCGTGGAAAGTTTTTATTTCATCATCAAATCTAAAGCTTAATTTTGCTGGATACAAAATTCTTGGTTGGCATCCATTTTTTTTTTTTAGAGCTTGATAATGTTGTTCCAGGATCTTCTAGCTTTCAGGGCATGGATTGAACAATCTGCAGTTATTCTAATTTGTTTCCCCCTGTATGTAATCTGATTCCGTTCTCTCATGGCTTTTAGTATTCTCTCCTTATTCTGTATGTCGGGCATTTTCATTATAATGTACTGGTGTGGATCTGTTGTTATTTTATACATTTGGTGTCCTGTAAGCTTCTTGAATTTGGATTTCTAATTCATTCTTCATGTTTGGGAAGTTTTCTGATTTTATTTCATTGAGTAGATTGTTCATTCCTTTGGTTTGGAGCTCTATGCTTTTCTCTATCCCAATAACTCATAAATTTGTTTTTTTTTTAATGCTATCCCATATTTCTTGAATGTTCTTCTCATGGTTTCTTATCATTTTCACTGTGTGGTCTACATTCTTTTCAAGATTATATATTTTGTCTTCATTGTCTGAGGTCCTGTCTTCCAAGTGATATACTGTGATGCTTTGAATTAAACTTTTAATTTGGTTTATTGTTTCTTTCATTTCAAGGATTTATGTTTTTTTTTTAAAGAACCTCTATCTCCTTATTGAAGTAATCTTTTGCTTCCTGTATTTGTTTATGTAGCTCTTTGTTGAAATGATCTTTTGCTGCCTGTATTTGCTCTCTTATATCATCCCTTAATTCATGTAAATCATGTACATCCTGAACTTCTTCTCTGTAATTTCTTCCGCTGTGCTAGCCATGGATTCTAATCATGTGATATCTTGATTTGTTTGGGGCACTTTCTTCCCTTATCTTTTCATGTTGCTGGGTGTCTTCCCTTCTAGTGCTGTGGGTCTGAGGCATTATCATTTTTACCTATTGGTTAATAGTGCTCCTGTAGGGTTTTAATACCTCTCCTTTGTGGGGAAGGACAATGTTAACAGATCCTGATATAATCCCAATGTAGCACCTATAAACAATTCATTGTTATTAAGATGTTTACAGTTTGGTCACAATGTACAGAAATGTTGAATTCTATTATTATCTATAATAAAATAGGTTGGTTTGTAAAAAGGTTTACAGTTTCTGATGGTGGACAGTGAACGTAGTGAGGCATAGGATGATAAGCTGAGGAGGCAGGATATGAGGATATAGAGTTAGTAGATCTTAGAAGTGTGAAAGAGAAATCTAATGAAGAGGGTTTGTAGCAGGAGAATAGACAGGAAGTAATTTTGGGTAGACAAGTACATGGGAAGACAGTAGAGTACATAAAACAAACACAAGTATGTATTATGAAAAGTAAAGGATGTTAAAATAGTAAAAATTAGAGCAAAAAGAAGAAAAAAGGCATATACAACACCAGTGTAATATACTATTCGTTCATTTATTTGTTTTTATTGATTTTTAAAAAAATAAATGACAGCGGAATGCATTATAATTATTATTACACATATACAGCACGATTTTTCATATGTCTGTATATAAAGTATGTTGACACCAATTCGTGTCTTCATACATGTACTTTGGATAATGATGTCTATCACATTCCGCCATCATTGCTAACCCCCTACCCCTCCGTTTCCCTCTCACCCCTCATAAATAATTATACTCTAGAAAATTATTAAATAGGAAGAAAGGAATAAATTACTGGTCACAAATAATCTGAGACATCTGAATAGTATATTACATGTGTAATTTAATTAAGGAATAAATTTCTGGTCATAAACAATCTGGGACATCTAAATAATATATTACACATGTAATTATTTTTAATAATTTTCTAGAGTATAATTATTCATAGTAAGTTCTAGGATCCTTTGTTTTTCTGTGCTATCACTTGTAATGTTTCCTTTTTCATCTCTAATTAGGTTTGCTCATTTGATCTCAGAAAACCAACTGTTTTCATTTTGATGTCTTGTATTTTTTAAGTCTTGATTTCATTTATTTCTGCTCTGCTGTTTTTTATTTCCTCCCACCAAATTTGAGTTTGTTTCATTCTTGTTTTTCTAAGTCCTTAGGTGCATTGTTAGGTTGGTTACTGGAAATCTTTGTTTTTGTTCATGTGCACATTTAGTGCTACAAACCTCCCTCTAGGTACTGCTTTTTCTGTGTTTCATATATTTTGGTATCTTTTACCTCTATTTTTGTTTGTTTCAAGAAAATTTTGTATTAATGCTTTCTTTGCCTTTCTCCATTGGTTGTTCTGTAATAAGTTGATATCCATATAGTTTCCTAGGTTTTTCTTGTTAATGATTTTTAGATTTATTGCACTGTGGTGAAAAAGGATACTCAGTCTGATTTTTTCCATATTTTTTATTGGTGAATTATAGGTGTCAATAATAATGAAATTTATTGATACATATTTGCATTTGATATGCTTTCTTAAAGTTTTGTTGGGACATATTTTGATATGATCTATCCTGGAGCAGGTTCATGTGCTACTGAGAAGAGTGTGTATTCTGTAGCTGCATCTACAGATGGAATGTTCTGTAGATACCTGTTCCATTTGGTTTAGGGTGCAGTTTAACTCTGCTGTTCCCTGGTTGTTGTTGTCTAGATGATCTTTCCATTACTTCAAAGGGGTGTTAAAATCTGTAACTGCTATTATTATATTGGTCTATCTCTCCCTTTAGAACTATTGATATTGGCTTATATATTTGTGTGCTCTGATTTGGGGTGTGTATATATTTAGAATTATCATTTCCTCTTGATGTATTGGCCACGTTATCATTATATAACAATATAACTTCTCCCTTTTTACTGCTTTTCACTCAAAACCAATTCTGTCTGATACAAGTGGCTAATGCTGCTTTCTTCTGGATTCCATTTGTATGCATATCTTATTCCATCCCTTAACTCTCAGTCTGTGTGTGTGTCCTTAGAGGTGAAGTGACTTTCTTGTAAGGAACATATGTAGTTGGGTCTTGTTTCTTTTTTATCTATCCAGTCATTGTGTTTTAATAGCAGAATTGAATCCATTTCTATTCAAGATAGTTATTGACAGGTAAGGTCTTGCTATTGTTATTTTGTAAGGTGTTTTCTAATCATATTGTAGTTTCTTTTTTCTCCTTCTCACTCAATTTTCATTGTCTTTAGTAGCGTGTTGTGATTATTGCTTACTATTTTTGGTTTGTCAATTATAGATTTTTGCATTGTGATTACCTTTTTGTTGATGGAAAAATATTTGATTATAGAAAGCTATTTTGAAATAATAGCAACTTAAATTAATAGCAACTTAACATTGTAAACATGAAAGAAGGAAAATAGAAGATACACTAAGAAGAAAACTCCTCATCTGCATAGCATTCCTCTCCACATTTTAAATTTTTAATATCTCATTTTATATCTTTCTACAGTGTCTCTTAACATATAAAGGCAGTTTTTATTTTTAGTTGTTTTGTTTTTTAGCCTTCACATTAAGATATGAATGATTTGTATTTATAATATTAAGGCAGTCTGAATTTGTTTATTTACTATTTCAAGTTTAATATCTTCTCATCTTTTCTTCTTAGTCATCGACATATCTTTCTTTCAATGTGAAGAATTTCTGTTACATTTCCTGTAGGATGGTTCTGGTGGAGATATGTTCTCTTAGTTTTTGTTTGTCACATAAAAGATTTGTTTGTAAAAGTAGAGATAAATAAAAACATATATAGTATGTTTTTATATGTATTTACTTAAATAGACTCTGCAAGAAATATAGGACACTAGAAAAAGAAAAGAGAATAAGGGCAAAGAAGAAATATTAAATAAAGAATAAAATTTTTTGTATGTGTAGCTTTTATATTTTAAACTTTATGAATATATTAATTTTGCACAAATTAAATAAAAATGAAAGTAATTTTTCAATAAAAATATATAATGCATTAATGGTGTAAAATAATTAAAATTCAAACAGAATGGAATAAATAGAAAAATGAATCGTTTTACTGTATAGAAATGTAAAATTTTAAACATTGAGAATATTTTACTGGGATTTTTGTATTGCAATGCTGGGAATCAGTTGAATAATATAAAAATAAGAATCAAAGCCAATTAAAAAGAAAACAACTATCCTCACAAAAAATCAGAGAAATGCAAATTAAGCAACAATGTGTGTATAATTTGAAAAACATTTAAAATATTTTATTGTAAAATAATTTAACTTTTAAAAACTTGTGAAATTACAAAGAATAATTTGTTATTCCTTAGTACAATTCTCAACTATTAGTATTTTTACACATTTTGTTTATCATTCTCTCAATAAGTAGATAGACATGTAGACAAAAGATGGATATATATTTTTTTTCACATATAATGCAAATAAGGCGACATAGACCAAAGGATACAAACCTGCAGTTATGTACCATGAGTAAGTCTAGGATCTACTTAAAGCATGAAAACTATAGTTAAGAAGATTTATGTGCTAAGAGCTTAGATGTTAAGTATTCTTACTACAGAAAAAGCTAACTACGGAAGGTCATGGGCATATTAATTTGTTTCATAGTATTAATAATTTCACTGTGTATGTGTATAGCTAAGCAGTGTATTGTACAGAGTAGATATATACAATAAAAATAATGTTTTTCTATAATGTTTGAAAGTTGCTAATATGGTAATTCTTTATTTCAGAAACCTCCATGAATGATTTCTAAATCCAAGGACATTGCCTGGGATAAACAGCGTAATTTTCAAAATCAACAGATTAGCATTCATACAATTAGATTATCTAAGGAGTTTTGTCTACTCATGGCCTTTACCTAATACAGGATGTGATCGAGGATCTCATGTTGTATTCCGTTGTCTCCAGCCTTTCATGTGATTGAATCCTTCAATCTTTCTTTGTCTTCCCATTTTTGAAGCATGAAGGGCAGTCATTTGGCAGAATGTTCTTAGTTTGGGTTTCCCTGATGAGTTTTCATATTTGACTAAGGATGGACAGTTTGGGGAGGAATACCACAGTGCTGATGCTGTGTGTCTCCTCAGTGCACCAGGACTGGAAGAACAGTACATTAATTCATCTCTTTCTTGGTGGTGTTAACTTCGGGCAATTGTGTAAGGAGGCCTATAAAGTTGCATCATCCCAAATGTATTGTTAGGGGTACTTCGAGATGACAGAAAATATTATTCCTCAACAAGCTAATAATTAATTAATAACTATTTGATTCTGTTGAGAGCCCTTCCACAAGGCATGTGATTCATTTTAACACTGTGCATCAAAAGCGCTTCAAGCTCTTTAAGAGAGTAAACTCATCCCAAGAAATGTGTCCCAAAATCAGAAGTTAGTTAAAGATTTCTATTCAAGGATACTTAAAAGAGTGTTACTTGCATTAATAAATATTGGAACCAGCTGAAAATGGCTAGGTATAGACAGTACATCCATAAGAGGAAATATTTTACAAGTGATTAAAAGTACATTTTTTGAAGATGGACACAAAGATTGGGCAATTCTAGAATTTACCCTCTTCCACTCATTGTGTTCCTTAAGTTGGAACTCAATATCATTCCAAAGCCAAGGACCAGTACCAAGGCTCAGCCTCTATGTCCCACCTAGTTTCATTGTCCTGGTCCACAGCCTCTTCATGGCCTTCTTCACCTCAGCATTTCTCAGGGAGTAGATGACAGGGTTGAGGAGTGGGGTCACCACTGTGTAGAACACGGCTACCATCTTGTCTGCAGGCAGAGTGGTCGAAGGCCTCAGATAGATGAAGACACAGGGTACAAAGAACAACATGACCACGGTGATGTGGGACCCACAGGTGGAGAGGGCTTTGCGCCTCCCCTCAGAGCTCCGAGTCCTCAGATGAAGCAGGATGACCATATAGGACACCAAGAGGACCAGAAAGCTGATCACAGACAGGGTCCCCCCATTAGCAACAATCAGCAGACCAATGAGGAGAGTGTCTGAACAGGCCAGTTGGAGCAAGGGGAGCACATCACAGAAATAGTGGTCAATCACATTGGGGCCACAGAAGGGCAGTTGGAAGATGAGAAGGATCTGGGAAAGGGAATGCACAAAGCCCCCCACCCATGCCATTCCCACCAGGACCATGCACACCTGCTGGTTCATGATGGTGGTGTAGTTGAGGGGCTTGCAGATGGCCACATAGCGGTCATAGGCCATCACTGTGAGCAGGAAAATCTCAGCACCCCCAAAGAAGTGCATGAAGAAAAGCTGTGTCATGCAGCCCCACCAAGGTATGGTTTTCCTCTCAGCCAGCAGATCTGAGATGAGTTTGGGGGCTGTAGAAGAGGAGTAGCAGATCTCCACGAAGGACAGGTAGCTGAGGAAGAAGTACATGGGGGATCCCAGACTTCTGCTGGTCAGGACAGTGAGCACAATGAGGGAATTCCCCAGGACAATGGCCACGTACAAGAGCAGAAAAATCACAAAGCAAACCCTCTGCACCTCCCAGTTGGGAGATAGTCCCAGGAAAATGAATTCAGTCACATTGTGTGTATTGGCCATGGGGTCACCAGCAAGAGTCAGCAGTTTAGATGGTGACTTGAAATAATAGAAAACAAAAGACTTCTTCATGAACTAGGTGAGTTACATAGAGACATTTGCCAATCGAAGATGCTTGTGAGCTAGGTTTTGAAAGATGTGGAGGAGTTAGTGATGTGTAGATGGGAAGAGCTTTCCAAGAATGGGGACAACAGTCTGGGGTTGTAGCTCTTTCGGGGAGCGCTTGTCTTGCACGTGTGAAGCACTACGTTCAATCCTCAGTACCACATTAAAATAAATAAATAAAATGAAGACATTGTGTCTCTCTACAGCTGAAAAATATTTTAACAAAAAGAGGACTGGTGTTGTAGCTCATTGGTAGAGCGCTCACCTAGCACAGGTGAGGCAGTAGATTCAATCCTCATCACCACATAAAAATAAATAAATAAAATAAAGATATTGTGTCCATCTACAACTAAAATATTTTTTAAAAAAGAATGGTGACAGGAACTGTAGATGCTTTGTGGCTGGGTTAAGGCAACAATAACAACACCCTATTAAGAGAGACTAGTACCAGTGTATAAAGAACTGTTATGGATTTTGGGGTTTATTCTGCAGAAAATGTAAAGTCATCAAGAATATCTATCAATTGAAAATGAAATCATTTTGTATGCAGAGGTTGTAATAATGGAAACAGAGCAGAGGAGGGGCGACACATTAAAAAGTCACTAAGTTCCCTCATTGGAACATGTTGGGCAGCCAAGGACAGTGTTACTCTGTCTATATCCTTCTTGTGCTTTTGTATATTCTGAACTATCTTTCACTGCAGGTTTACTGCATTACACTTTTATTTGCTTGTTTCCTAAAATTGGTTTCCAAAACAGTGTCCTTAACCTGTCCACATGCCCTTCCCAGTCTTAAAAGCGATGTCCTGTGGTGCACCTCCCTGGACTCAGCACCCCTAAGAGAACCACAAGGCTTTTTCTGAATCCTTCTTTCTCTTCCCCTTCTATTTCTTGTTCTTTAAACTTGGTCTCTGTGTGACCTTATTGCCTTCTCAGGATCCATTCAATCCATGCACGATTCTTCTGATGCTTTTTATTTTCTCCAATCATAATGAATCCAAATGCCAACAAAGTTCCCACACCTCTTTCCAGTGCCCACTCATTATCTGACTCATTCTTCTCAACATCCTACTAGTTTTTCAACCCCTTGTCATCACCACAGCTGTCCAGTGACTGATATGCAGACTATTCCAGTCAATGCTGGACTTTGTCCGAGCTAGTTGAGGCCAATGTGGTCTCATACACGAAGACTCCAGAGTACCTGAGCCTGGCAGCCTGATGACTTGTACTCAGGCCACAAAGCTTCCCCTCTTAATTGATGGAGAAGGTAGTTGAAGTCCACCAGAAGTCAGAGGGAATTTACTGAGAGAACTTACAATGACAGAAACAAAGAGAAGGCAAAGTTCTTCCCTAAATTCTTAGATTTTGGGGGAATTCTTCCATACATTCATGGGAGAAAGTAACCATGTGGTATCTAGAAAGTTCTTTTTTGGGCAGGATTGGGGACTGAACCCAAGTCTGACCGTGCTAGGTAAGTACTCTACCACTTCAGTTCTTTTATTTTAAATTTTAAGATAGGGTCTCCCTAAGTGGCCCAAGGTGACCTTGAACTTGGGATCCTTCCAATTCAGCCTCCTGAGTTACTGAGATGTCATTATATTTTCCACACTCAAGGTCCAAACTCACATGCAAACCATTCCTACCTCAGAGGTAGATGTCATGACTCCCACTCCCAGTGCCATTCCACGACAGGTTGACTTTCGGTCCCCTGTGCTTGCTTGGATGTCTCTCAGACCCAGAGAGTTCATGTCCCAGACCAAGGCCCTCACAGCCAGTGGACCCCTTTCTCTCAGGATGTTTTGGAATCCCAGGACTTCACACTGGATTATTTTGTTTTCCCTGCCATCTACCCACTGCACTCTGAGCCTCCTGTGGAAAGACTGTGTTTCCTCACCATTCCATCTCCCCTGTTGACTCCAGTCACTGCCACCTAGTAGCACTCGGTGAGTGTCCCTGGGGTGAGTGACAGGGGGTATGTTTTTTTCCTGCCTTCTAAGCAGAGTATTTGCTTGACTTATAGGTTTTCAGTCAGTATTGAAAGAACAAAGTTCCTCAAGGACCAAACCACACTGTCTCCATTCCTGAATCCCAGAGCCTGGCATAGAACTGCCACCAGCTCTAGACTCACACAAGAGAACTTTGTAAAACACAGTGAGCCTCAGGGTCCCATTCCCTTTGCTTCAAAAGTGAAATCAATCATCACATAGGTAAGATGCTCATGTTCAGAAAACAAAACTGACCCCAGTGTTTCTGTGACTTTGCTGAGCTCACCACAGGGACCTTTTCTGTTCTTAGGATACAGATGCAAATTCCTCCCTGAGATCAGCTCTGGGCTCCTGCAAGTTGCAGTTAACCAATGGAAAAGAACTAAGTCAATCTAGTACCAGAACTCCTGCTTGCCTAGAGTCTCAAGATGAGGGATCTGTTCTACTTACAGCCTTGGACTTGAGAATGTGAGATACTGAGGTAGAAGCATCCCAGATCCACCTGACTCTTCAAAACAAGAGCCTAGTAGACTTGCCTCCCAGGTGTTCCACAGAGAACAAAGAACCCTGTTAGCTCAGCCTTAAGTTCTCACTGTTTTAAAGGGGCACCTAGGGGGATGGCATGCATGATCTGGTGAGAGGGCATCTCCAGGGATCAGTACCTTTTCCCCTTCCTAATCAGACAGAATATCTCAGGGGAAGTGGACCTGCATAAATCTAGTAGGAAAAATGAAATAATTGGGAAATGTGAACAAATTAAATTCACCCAGAATTCAAGAGCACTCACCTGTAAGGCACTGTTCACAGGCAATGATCCCTCTCCTGCCCATCAGGAGCTTGATCCTGGGGCTTGATATAAGATGAAAGTACTTAAGAGTTTGGTCTTAGGCCTAGGGAAACTGAAATAGCACATCTCAAAGCCTGTGGTGTAGAAGAGGTATAGATGGGTGGTTCCCAGCCAGGGGTGATTCTACCCCAGAGGACACTGGGTAATGTGTGGAGCCATTGGCTGTTGTCCAAGCTGGCTGGTGAGGGAGGGGCTGCTCACATGAAGCAGAGAGAGTCCAGGGAGCCTGTGACACATCCTACAAGGCACAAGACTGCCCATATAGCTGAGAATTACCCAGCAACACTCTCCATAGGACTGCCTTGGAGGTGCCTTGCTAAAGCTGGAGCAGATTTACTGTGAATCATAAGCATTGAAATAAGGTGTGGAGAACCTGGGGATTCCTTACAGTGCTGTGACCATACCTGTGTGTGTTTAAAGTTTAGTGTGGTGGAATGTCTTAGAGATGCCACAGGTGAATTTTGTAAAATGAATTGGCTCTATGCAAGTGCTACTCACAAATGTCTTGAAACAAAGTGTCCGCTAATGACTAAGGAGAAAACTATGATGAGACATTTCAAGATTTAGGACAATGTTTGACAGGATTATTTTCCACCTGTAATAATTGAGTTAGCTATTTTTCTTTACAGAGACAGAAACACAGAAACAAAAATTATCACATAATTACATGAAAGCCTCAAGTATTTATGCAAAAACCTTTATGTATTCTGTGATATGTGGTCAAGAAGTCAAGTTTCTGTGATAATCTGTCAGCCGAAATATTGTTTACATTGAAAATTTTGGCTTAATAAATATAAGGAAGATTAATTTTAATATGTATGTGTAAGTGTTTGTTTTAGGGAAACTACCCCTTAAAAATAATTGTGATATAAAAATTGTGCTTGTTTGCTTAAAAGTGTGAAATGTGTTTGGCTTTTGAAGTTGATTTTATTTTCTATTCTGGGATTGATTAATCCACTGGGTGAGATGACTGAAAGGTGGGAACCAGGTGGGCTGAAGGGGGAAGGGCAGGATGGAGCAGCCCAGGACACATGAATTAACAACCTTATAGCTCCCTTTAGGGAGGGGCAATTCCTGGGACAGGCTACCTTAGCTGCAGGTTGGAGCAGAGGCAGGTTCTTGATAAGAGTGGAGGAAGAGCTCTGAAGGAATCAACATTTCAATCCCTCAGGGGACAGTCTCCAACTTCCTGGACTCACTCAAAATTGGCCTCCTTGATTGGACCTGACTCGATTTACCTATCTATACTGACTGCCTGTCTAATTCTGGCTTTGTTGTTTGGGTCTGTGGTCACATGGTACATCATGACAGCTGTGCATAATGGAGGAAGCCCCTCACCCCATGGTGAAGTTGGAGACCAGGCAGAGATACACAGGAGAGTTTATTTGTCAGAGCTGACTAATAAAGGCCACCTCTCTATAGCCAAGACAGGCAAAACAGGCCTCGGTTCTGGGACGTTTATGGGGCAGACTCAGGAATCAGAGCCCAGAGGGTCCTAATGCATGCAGTTAGGGGTTGGGTTGGGATGAAGGAGTGGTGAGCCTTTCCAAGAAATGCCCTTGGGTTCCCTTGGGTGGGAAAGTGAAACCTTTTCCTTAAAATGGGCCTTCACTTAAGATGGCCCTGTCCAGATGCTAAGCAAGGACCTTTTATTCCCCCCCTTTTCCTTTTTTATTGGGCCCCTTAGGGAACAGGGACATAGGTTAATCTTCTGTAACTGCTTCCTGCTGGGAAGGTGCAGGATTTGAATCCCTCTTTAGGGGTTCAGGAAGTCATTGGAATGGTGACCAAGGTTGAGTGGTGGTGGAATTCTGTCCCAGGGGCCCAATTTCGATGAGGGATTGATATTCCTATAACAAAAGCGGTTTATAGTTTGATTAGAGATCTTTTGGATGCGGTCTTGAATGAATCTAATGATGCAGGGGGCAAGCATTAACAGAAGGCCTATGACAAGGAGAGGGGTCAGAAAAGGAAGTGCCCACTGGAGAAGGAGGTTAATGAGCTGCCATCCCTCAGCAGAGGAGAATGGTTGTTTCCAACATTCATGGTCCTGTTGTAGTTGTTTTATCTTGTCCTTTTTCTATACCAGATTGATTGACATGAAAATAGCATTTCTCCTGGAGGTACAGACAAAGTCTGCCTTTTTGGGCCATAAGAAGATCGAAGCCCCCTTCAATTCTGCAGAATCACAGTAGCTAAACAATCAAGCTGAGATTGTATGATCAGTGTGATTTGAGCAAGTTGCTGTGAGTCTCCTAGAAATTGGGATGATGATTCCTGGTAGTAGCACCCCTGGGTGGTGAGTGCCGAACGAGGGAGGAGGGCAAAAATGAAAAGGGAAGGATGGTACTCATGGTTCTTGAGTGTCCTCCTGGTCCTCAGAGACCAAAGGAAGATTGGGGGTTCCGGCCTTGGAAAATGCAGCTTGAGAGGACCTGTGGGTGTCACCGTATAAAAGGGCGGAGAAGATAAGAGTTATGAACCCAATATGGGATGCCCTCAAGGTGGACCGCCGAGGGAGTGGTAAGAATGACCTGATAGGGCCTAGTCCATTTTGTGGAGAGTTGAGAGGAGGAGGGGGTCCTGTTGGGGGGGGGAGCTAAAATGTACCAGGTTGCCAGGAGACAGAGCGGGAGAAGAAGAGGCAGAACTAGGCTTTATGGGAATAGCATCACTGTATTGCCAAAGAAAGTTCCTAATGCCTGCAAGAAGGGGCCAGAAAAGATGAGGAGCAAGGGGTAGTGGAGAATCAGAGGGAGGTGAGCTGAGCAGGAAGATAGGCCGTCCATAGAGAAGCTCAAAAGGGGAGAAGTTGAGTGGCTTCTTTGGAAAAGCCCATAACCTAAGAAAAGCCAAAGGAAGGAGTTTAGTCCCATCTAAATGTAATTCAAGGGATAGTTTAGTGAGAATGCTCTTCAAGGTCTGGGTGGTATGTTCCACCTTTCCAGAGGACTGGGGATGGCAAGGGATATGGAAATGCCAGGGCTCCTAAGGTCAGGGTGAGGATCAGGGGAGCGGCAGGCGAGTCTGGATGGAAGAGTATGAGGGGAGAAGGAAAGCGTAGTCCCCAACTTTGTGAGAATGTCCTTTCCCATAAGGGGAACAGGGCCCTATGGAATGACCCAAAAGGAGTGGGTAAAAATTAGAGAGCCAAAGCACAAACAAGGCGAGGTGTCTGTAAGGGTTAGTAAGGTTTACCCTCTACCCCTACAATATACGTTATAGAAACTATAACCGGTGGCTAGGTTAGAGCAAGTTGTCTAGGTGTCTAGGAGGAAGGAGACAGGCCTACCAGAAATACGCAGTTACCCTGGGTTCCCGAGGAGTGATGGACGTGGTCAGGTGATGGGGACCTGGGCCTCGTCAGTCCTCTGCAGCCAGTCCTAAGAGTTGGAAAGGGGAACCAGAAGGACCAGATGGCCTCGGGTCGCTATGGGCTTGGGGATAGTCAACTACCCAGTGTCCCTTCTGGACAAGGGCCTGGAGGCTTGTGAGGTTTGGGACATGAGAGCCCAGTGACCCATCTGACCACATTTAAAACAGGGTCTGGACCATCCCGAGGGACCCTTTCATGGGCCAGTGGGACCAGGGACAGATGCTGAGGCTGGATGGGCAGCTTGAGCAAGCATCTGAAATTTCTGCTTCTGGGCCTTCTCTTCTCTCCCGTTATAGACCTTAAAGGTGACTCCCAGAACCTCAGCTTGGGGAGTTAGGGATCTTACTTTGGCCTTAATATTGGGGAAATTCTGGAGAAAAGGTAGGTCATTAGTAGTTGTCTCCCATCTGGAGTCTCAGGGTCCAGATTAGTATATTGCAATAAAGCCTTGGTCAGGCGATCTAAAAATGCTGAACGGTTTTCATTCTTAGATGATTTCCTGGAGCTTTTCATAATTGATAGCCTATGAGCTGCCTTTTTAAGTCCTACCATGAGGCAAGTAATGAATTGGTTTCTACTAGTTACTGCATCAGGCAACTTATAATCCCAATTGGGGTCCCTATTAGGGACCGCTTCAGTGCCAATCAGATAGGCAGGGGAGGTCTGATGTACCTCATCAGCATAATTTCTAGCTTGCTCCCAAACTTGCCTGCGCTCCTCGGGCAGGAGGGTGTTAGGCAAGATCATATGGACATCGTGGAAAGTCAAATCATATGATTGAGTCAGATACTGAAACTCTTTGATATGTGGTGGGACTTGAAGTATAGGACCCAAGTCACTTTTCTGTCTGTGAAAGATCTGACCCTAACTGAGGAAGAAAGAGAGACAGGAAGGGGCCAGGGTCCCAAAGCTCACTTTGAGGGTTTGACGTCAGTGATCTAACTTCCATCCACTAGGCCTCACTTTCTGAAAATTCCATAATCTTTCCATAGTGCCAAAGACCATGGGCCAACCCTTTCACATGTAGGTCTTTGGGCCACATTTCTGCTCTAAACTCTAGCCATGACCACTGTGATGGAGAGGCACAGTCACCTCCTTAGTGACGCTCTCAGTCCAAGCAATCTTGAATAAAAAATGGACACCAAGAAGTGCTTGTGCAATGACATTGGGAGCACTTTCAGGGTAGCTGGACAGAAAGAAAGGGTCTGAACCACAGAAGGAATAATGTCCTGTTGGCAAGTCATCCACCAAAGAGTGACAGTCAGGTAAGATATAATGTTTTTTTATTAAAGAGGCTTGAAAATATCCCAGTGGTCATAATTCATCACTATGAGCAGGAGGAACTCAGTAGTTAAAGAAGTGGAAGAAGAATGTCTGAGTCGGCCAGGTCATATGAGAAATAGGAGGTCGTAGTGCACACTGTGGCCAGGTACATGGGAAGATGCACTGTTAGAGTCTGTAAACAAGTCAAAATAACACCTGGCATTTAGCCAGGGGAATGTCAGAGTTCGTAAACAAGTCTGGATGGTGCCTGGCAAAATGCCAGAGGGAGTGGTTTGAGAAGTAACAAAAGCAAGCCATTAAGTGTGGAGATTTCTTATTGATTGACTGATGTATCTAGTTTATGCTAATTAGATAAGCTGTGTGGAATGTATAAATACTGCTCCTGTCCTGCAATAAACGGCTCCTACTCCTGCTGTATCAACGTACACAAGTTGTTCGTCACCCCCCGGTTATTCTGCTGCAGCCGGACTGCGGCAATGCACCACAAAGCACACTTTATGCCCTTCTGGATTGTGGAAACGACTCAGTCGCATTTGTGTTGGTTGCAGATTTAATTCAGGTGCACTGGACGCCAGGCATTGAGAACATGTAGTAAAACAGTGACTGAAACACCACTTCACCTCATTTATAGCACTTTAGAAAGTGCACTGCAATTTACAACACCCCCAAACCCCCAAGCAACCCAAGCAATAAATGGGCTAAGGAACTGAACAGACTGTTCTCAGCGATCAACAAATATATGAAAAAATGTTCAATATCTCTAGTAATTAGAAAAATTCAAATCAAAATTACTTTAAGATTTCATTTCACTCCAGTTAGAAATGCAGCTATCAAGAATACAAGCAATAATAAGTGTTGGTGAGGATATGGGGAAAAAGGTACACTCATACAGCTGGTGGAACTGCAAATTTGTGCAATCACTTTGGAAAGTAGTATGGAGATTTATACATGGAATGGAACCACAATTTGACCCAGGTATCCCACTCCTTGGTTTATACCTAAAGGACTTAAAATCAGCATATCATAGTTCTGCAGTCACCTCAATAGCAGCTCAATTCACAATAGCTAAACTGGGGAAACAACCTAGATGCCCATCAATAGATGAATGGATAAAAAATCTGTGGTATATATACATAGTAGAGTATTACTTAGCATTAAAAGAGAACAAAATTATGGCACTTGCAAGTAAATGAATGGAGTTGGAGAGTATCATGCTATGTGAAGGAAGCCAATCCCCAAATACCAAAGGCTGAATATTTCTCTCATTAGTGGATGCTGATCCATAATGGGGGAGGGTATGGGAATAATGGAGGAATTTTGGATTGGGCAAAAGTGAGGGTGGGGAGGGGAGGCCTTGTGGGGCAGGAAAGATGGTATAATGAGATGGACATCAATACCCTAGGTACATATATGATTCACAAATGGTACGACTCTACATCATGTACAGAGAATTAAAATATTGTGCTTTATTTGTGTAAAATGAATTGAAATGCATTCTGCTGTCATGTATCACTAAGTTGTTATAACAAATAAAAAAATAACTTCCTTGCTTTCTTCCTCACTCTGTAGTAATTTATTTGTTTATGGGGTACAATGTGATGTTTCAATACATGTGTGAAATGTGTAATGATCAGATCAGATGAGATCACACATCTATCACCTAACACAGTTATTATGACTTTGTATTGGGAACATTCAAAATCCTCTCCACCAATTATTATGAAATATTAATTAATTTCTGTCACCCATGGTTATACTACTCTGCTATCCTAATGTTCTGTCTACTTGCATCCCTGGACAGAGGATGATTTAATAGATGTTTTATAGATTGAAATCACTTTCCTTCCTTCCTCCTCCTTTTCTTCCTTCTTTCCCTGTATATTTTGATGTGTTGTTGAATTCAGTTTGCTATTACTTTGTTGAAAAAAATATTTTTTTGCAATAGTGGAAATTGGACCCAGGGCCTTCCATATGTTAAGCAAGTTCTCTGCCACCAAGCTATATCCCCAACCCTAAATTAAATGTAGTTTATTTACCTCTTCATGTTTTAAATTTTTTCTTATATGGCTAACAAATGAGGCAATCAAAAACTTACTGGGGATAAGGAAAAACAGTGGAATGAATCTGACCTAACTTTCCTTTGTGCATGTAAATATACCTCAGTAAATCTCACCATCATGTATATCCACAAGACAAAAACTCCAAGTAGCAAAAAGATCAATAGAGTAGAAGAAAGGAAATAGGGGGAGGGAAGAGGGGAGGGATAGGGGGTGTTCTGGGGACTGAATTAGAGCAAATTATATTCCATGCTTTCATAATCAAGTCAAAATAAATCCTAATGTTATATACAACTAAAAAAAAGATAAAATAAAAGGAAATCTTACCCTGTTGAAGTCTCTCTCTCTCTCTCTCCATCTTTCTTTTTCTTTTTTTCCTTTCTTTTTTTTCCATACTGAGGACCAAACCCAAGGCCTCATGTAGGTCAGGCAAGAACTAATTAGATGTAACTAGAGCTATATCTCTAGACTTGTTGAAAAATTTTTGAGTGTACATTTGTCGGCAAAATTGGTCTGTAGTTTTCCTTTTTTCTGAGCTCTTTGTCTATACTTGATATAAGGGTGATGCTGGTTTTGTAGAAAGAATTCTAAAGAGTTTCATTCTTTTCAATATTGTTGAGTAGTCTGTGCAAAGAGAGTAAACACACCATTGGAAATGAGTCCAAAAATCAAAAATTTCTATTCAAGGATGTAAAGAGTGTTATTTATAGTAGTAAAAATTAGAAACAACTGAAAATGACTAGGTATAGGCAGTACATTCATAAGAGGAAATATTTTACAAGTGATTACCAGGACACTTTTTTCAGATGGACATCAGAGGGGTAACTCTAGAAATAACCTTCTTCCCACCATTTTTCCCCTTGAGTTTGACCTCAGTTTGATCAAGACTCAGCCTCTATGTCCCATCTAGTTTCATTGCCCTGATCCACAGCCTCTTCATGGCCTTCTTCACCTCAGCATTTCTCAGGGAGTAGATGACAGGGTTGAGGAGTGGGGTCACCACTGTGTAGAACACGGCTACCATCTTGTCTGCAGGCAGAGTGGTCGAAGGCCTCATGTAGATGAAGACACAGGGTACAAAGAACAACATGACCACGGTGATGTGGGACCCACAGGTGGAGAGGGCTTTGCGCCTCCCCTCAGAGCTCCGAGTCCTCAGATGAAGCAGGATGACCACATAGGACACCAAGAGGACCACAAAGCTGATCACAGACAGGGTCCCCCCATTAGCAACAATCAGCAGACCAATGAGGAGGGTGTCTGAGCAGGCCAGTTGGAGCAAGGGGAGCACATCACAGAAATAGTGGTCAATCACATTGGGGCCACAGAAGGGCAGTTGGAAGATGAGAAGGATCTGGGAAAGGGAATGCACAAAAGCCCCCCACCCATGCCATTCCCACCAGGACCATGCATACCTGCCGATTCATGATTGTGGTGTAGTTGAGGGGCTTGCAGATGGCCACATAGCGGTCATAGGCCATCACTGTGAGCAGGAAAATCTCAGCACCCCCAAAGAAGTGCATGAAGAAAAGCTGTGTCATGCAGCCCCACCAAGGTATGGTTTTCCTCTCAGCCAGCAGATCTGAGATGAGTTTGAGGGCTGTAGCAGAGGAGTAGCAGATCTCTACGAAGGACAGGTAGCTGAGGAAGAAGTACATGGGGGATCCCAGACTTCTGCTGGTCAGGACAGTGAGCACAATGAGGGAATTCCCCAGGACAATCGCCACGTACAAGAGCAGAAAAATCACAAAGCAAACCCTCTGCACCTCCCGGTTGGGAGATAGTCCCAGGAAAATGAATTCAGTCACATTGTGTGTATTGGCCATGAGGTCACCATTAAGATGCAGATATTTGGGTCTTGTGACCTGAAATGATACAAAAACAAAAGACTTCTTCATGAACTGGGTCAGTAACATACAGACACTTGCCTGTCTGAGATGATTGTGAGCTAGATATTGAAAGATGATTCTTTTTTACAGAAGAATGGAAGAGCTTTTGAAGAATGGAGACAGCAAGTATAGTTGCCTTGCATGTGCTTGGAGTAAGGCAACAATACAACAAATTAAACTGTACAGAGAGACTAGTCCCAGTGTATGAAGGACTGTTAGTGATTTGGGGTTTATTCTGCAGAAGGTGGGAAGTCACCAAGAATGTTCCTCAACTGGACAGTAAAATCATTTTATATGGAGATGTTGGACTAGTGGAACAGAGCAGAGGAGGGGCAACCTAGTAGAGTTAGCACCTCCCCTCATTGGACAATGAGGGCAGACAGGATAGTGTTACTGGGTCTCTGTAGTACATCTTTCTATTGCCTTGGCTTATTGTATTATCTCTCACTGCAGCTTTTCTGCATTATATTTGCTTATTGTCTATATGTGGTTTCCACATGCCCTTCAGAGTCTTCAGAAGAGATGTCTATCTATGGTGCACCTCCCTGGACTCAGTACCCAAAAGAGGACCATAAAGCTTTGATCTTTATTTTGATTTTACATCCTATTTCTTGTCCTCTAAGCATGGTTCTGTGTGACCTTATTGCGTCATAAGGATCCATTCAATCCATGCACAATTCTCATCGTGGGCACTTTTCATTTCCTCCAAGCTTTATGCATCCAGGGCCAGCACATTTTTTACACCCTTCCCAGGGCCTACTCAATCTCTGACTGATCCCTTTCTACCTCCTAGTCTCTCAACACCTTGTCATCACCAAGATTCTCCACTGACTGATATGCAGGTAGTCCTGCTGCATTCTGGTCTGTGTCTGAGCTAGCTGAGGTCAATGTGCATGAGCCGTGGTCTCACATCCTGAGACTCTAGAGCACCTGATACTGGAGCCAGACGACTTACCCTCATTCCACAAAGCTTCCTTTCTCCAGTGATGGAGACAGGCTGAGGTGGTTAAGCACCATCAGGATCCAGAGTAAACTCACAGAGAGAACTTGTAGTTTCAGAAATAAAGAGAAGGCAAGGTTCATAGTAAGTTCTTAGATCCCTGGGCTATTCTACTAAGCCATTCATGGAAGACAGCTTATGTCTGCTAACAGTCTGGTCTCCTTGTGTCATATTTATGTTTTTTTTTTCAGATAGTATTTATGTGATATCTTGAAAGATATCCCTCCTTCCTCCTTCCTTCCTTTCTCTCTCCCTCAATACCTACCTTCCTTTCTTCCTTCCTTCCTTCTCCCCCCCCCTCTCTCCCCTCCTTCTGTACTGGGGATTGAACTCAGGGGCTGGACATGCTAGGTAAGGATTCTAACACTGACATATACCCTCAGACTTTTATTGTTTATTTTGAGATAGGATCTCCCTACATCTCCTAAGGAGACCTCCAACGTGGCATTCTCCTGTTTGAGATTCAGGCTAGCACCACTGCATCCACCTAGAATTTATTTAACCTGTGTCACACTCAAGGACCATTTAATGTGCAGATCTTACCTACCTCAGAGATAGACGTCATGACTCCCACTCCCAGGTCCATCTCAGGCTAAGTTCTGTTCCCTTCCTCTGTGCTGCCTTGGGTTTCTCTGAGTTAGAAAATTTGGATTGTCGGACTGGATTCCCTCACAGCTGGTGGCCCCCTTTCCCTTGGATATTTTAGAATCAATCCCAGGTTTCACACTGGATTATATTATTTTATGTGGCCACCTACCTACTGCAGAGTGGGCCTCCTAAGGGAGAGACTGCATCTTCTCACCATGCCATCTCCACTGCTTACTACTGTGACCACCACCTGATTGCACTCAGTGAGTGCCAGGGGTTGAATGACCTTGGTGTGTGTCTTCCCTGGCCTTCTGAGAATAGTAGTTGCTATAACATAGGTTTCCAGTAAATCTTGAAAGAACAGAGGTCCCCAAGGATGAAGACCATATCTTTTTTATTCCTGAATCCCAGATTCTGGCACATTGCTGCCCCCAACATTCACACAAGAAAACTTTGTAAAACACCATTTGCCTCAGGGCCCCATTCCCTGTGCTTTAAGAGTGAATCAATCATCACATACCAAAGAAGCCCATGTTCACAAAACAAAACTGACACCAGTGTTTCTGTGTCTTTGCTGAGTTTACCACAGCGATCTTTTCTGTTCAGCAGACAGAGATGCAAATTCCTCCCTGAGAACAGCCCTGGGCTCAGGCATGCTGCCAGTTAGCCAGCGGAGAAGAATTAGGCCAATCTAGGTCCAGAATTCCTGCTCACCTGGAGTGTCAAGATGAGGGACCTGTTCTACTTACAGCCTTAGACTTGGGAATATGGGAGACTGAGGCACCAGGTTCTCGGATCCATCTGACACTTAAAAACAAGAGCCAAGTAGACTCACTTCCTGGGTGTTCCACACAGGACATCTGGAGGGAAGGCATGATCAGGTGAGAGGAAGTTTCCACGGATGTGTACCCTTTCCCCTTCTTAATCAGGCAGAATATCTCAGGGGAAGCAGGACCTGTTCAAACCTGGTGGGGAAAAAAAATAGTGAAAAGTGGACAAATTTTTAAATTCACCCAGAATTCACAGAGCACTCACCTGCATCACACTGTTCACAGGCAATGATCCCTCTCCTGCTCATCAGGAGCTTGATCCTGGGGCTTGATATAAATGACAGTACTCAAGAGTTTGGTCTGAGGCTTAGGGAAACTGAAATAGCACATCCCAAAGCCTGTGGTGTGGAAGAGGTATAGATGGGTGGTTCCCAGCCAGGGGTGATTTACCCCAGAGGACACTGGGTAATAATGTGTGGAGCCATTGGCTGTTGTCCAAGCTGGTTGTCGAGGGAGGGGCTGCTCACATGAAGCAGGGAGAGCCCAGGGAGGCTGTGACCCATCCTGCAAGGCACAGGACTGTCCACATTGTAAAGAATAAGAATAAAGAGAGACATAGACAAGGTGCAGAGGCAGGGAAGGTGGCAGAGTGGCTCTTTGTCCAAGTGGCCATGTTTATTTGTAAAAATGGGTTACATTAAGTCATTAGTACCATAACCACATTATTGTTCAGAGTATCAGAAAGATTGCATATTCTGCAGTTACATTTCATAGTTATAATATGCAACGTTAGGAGTTTTGTGCAGTCCTCAAGAAAGTTCATTGTCTGAAGTTACTGTTAGGTGGGCAGCTCCTGGAGCACTGGAGCTTGGTGAAGCATTGTAGTTACGAAGCCAGCAAGATCCTTTATTCTCACAAGTTATGTGCCTAAGTTTAAGGTTGAAGCTGATAAGACTCTAGCATGGAGGGCGTTACCATAGCAACTGGGCATCCTGCACCTTTTCACAGAAACATTCCCAGGCACCAAGCATGCCACGGCCATGAAGTCATCAGGGACCCCAATCCCAAACACAGAACCCCTACACCTTTGGACTGCCCTAGAGATAGCCTGCTACAGCTGAAGCAGATTTGCTCTGAATTCACAAGCATTGAAATGAGGTGTGGAGAACATGGGAATTCCTTACCGTGCTTTGACCACACCTGTGTGTGTTGTAAATGTAGTGTGATGGAATGTTTTAGAGATGCCATAGGAGATATTTGTAAAATCAATTGGTTCTATGTCTATGTAAGCATCACTCACTAGTGTCAACTCAGCCTAGAGATAAGCACCCCCTTATTTATTCTCCTCAGAGAATAAAGGAGAAAACCATGATGAGAGGTCTTATGATTTAGTACAGTGTTTGACAGGATTACTTTTCTACCTGTGGTAACTGAGTTAACAGTTTTTCTGCACAGAGAAAGAAACCCAGGGCAGAAGATTATCAGGAAAATACATCAAAGTCTGAGGTATTCATGCAAAACCTCTAAGTGTTCTGCAATCTGTCCTCATGAAATTGAGTTTCTGTGACAGTCTGTCAGCCAAAGTATTGTCTTATTGAAAGATTTGGCTTAATAAAACTAAGTTAGATCATTTTAGTATGAGTCTTTGAGTGTTTGTTATAGGGAAATTACATTTTAAGACTTATTTGTGTTGTTAGTCTCTGGCTGCTTACTTAAAATTATAAATTGTTTTTTGCTCCAGAGGTTGATTTTATTTCTTATTCTGGTAAAGATTAAGAAGTTATAGATCTATACTCATTGACTGTGACATTAGTTTTTTTTAAATTTCCAATAGATTCCAGTTCTTCTTTCAGAAATAGGAATATATTTACTCACACTCTTCTTTGTGAAAAGTTATTTGGCATGTATAATAAATGACTTGCTATCAGTTCATGCTATTCCTTAACAAATGGGAATGTTAAAAAAAAAAACCCTTGTAGCAGAGTTTATTTACCACAGTCAGTTACTGAAATCAATGCCATGTCTTACAACAAGAGAATTTTTTTTACTGTGGTGTTTTCATGAAATGGAATACTAGTTTCTAAATGCAAAGAACAAATTCCTGGAATCCACAACACAGATGACTCTCCAAAACAGCACGTTGAGAGAATGGAGCCAGAGACAAGAGTGTATGTGCTTCATGCTTGCATTCACAGGAGGCTAGGAAGAAGCTAAAGAATTCCATGATGATAGAAATTAGATGAGTGAGTGCCAGTTGGCCAGCCAGGGTTAGAGATTGCCTGGGAGGAGTCATGAGTAGTTCCTGGAGTGATAGGAATATTTTCTTTTAGTTTGGGATGTTGATTCCACAGTGTATAAATTTGTCAACAATTATTGGAGATCTATTGGACTGAAGGTCTTGACATTCCATTGAATCACAGAATTTCAGTTGTTCATGAGGTTCCACCAACATTAAGTGGTAGATTTGGATTCTGTTCAGTCAGTGGGGCATCAGAGTCAAATGCTCACCTACCTCACTGTGCCCAGTGTACCATCCTCCATGAAACCACCTCACCAAACCCCCTGTGGTGAACTCTTCCTGTTCACATCTTAAGCACATCACAAAATCCCATTCTCTTTTGCCAATGCTCACTTTCCCAGCTGTCTTTGCATATAGAGGTAGACCCCTGACTTAGTTCTGGCAAATAACAACAAAAAAAGAAAAAGAGAGAAATACTGATGGATATTTCCCATAATTATTTCTCAAAATGTGACCTGGGACTTTACCATCCTACATATGAAGATATGATGCTTCGAGCAGCTGCTATACTGAATCTTGCAACCATGATGACAGCCTAGGGAGCCAAGCAGGTGCCAACCCAGTCTGCCATCATCACAGGATTAAAAATCATCCTAAACCAATGACCTCCAAACTTCTTGACTTTCCCTATAAAGTTAGAGAGTAAATATTTTGGGCCTTGCAGACTATTCAGTCTCTGTTGCAGCTGCTTGTTTCTGCCCCTGTGGCATGGAAACAGACACAGGGAACATGCAAAATACAAGCAAGGCAATCATCCAATAAGAGTGTACCATGAAAATTAAAATTTAAACTTCATGCTAATTTGTGTGTGTCACAAAAAACTTCATTTGATCATTTTTCCTCAACCTTTCTTCGGTCACAGTGCACACAGGAAAAAGCAGTGAGATTGTTTGACCGAAGCCACTCTTCACCAGGTTGAAGCAAACACAGTCCTAGCTACATCACTTCCTTCCCTGAGACCCCAGATAACCACTGTATAGAAAGAGAAGAGTCTTTGGAAATTGTTCAGATGAGATGATAATGGTTCCGTCCCCTTCCAGATATTTGCCTTTAAGAATTTCCTTCTTGTTCCTGAAATAAACCTTCTATCATGGAATTTCATGCATGAGAACCTGGCTAATGGGAGGAAGGCACCCAAGGAAGGAGAGAATCTGTCCTGGGGTCTCCCAAGATCATTCTGGTAAGGGGAACTGGCCACAGCATGGACCTTTGTCTGCAAGTGCCACGATCCTTCTATCTATCACTACATGCTAACCCCAGAGGTGCAGTGAGTACAGCCAAGGTCACACTGCTGAGAGGTGACTGGGTGGAATTGCATTTCATGGGATCCATCCTCCATTCTAAACACTGTGCAGTGCTGATTACTGCAGAAGAGGGAGAAGGTGTCCCAATGTGACCACACTGGAAACTACTGACTACTAGGACAGGACTTGAAGTCCCAGCATGAGGTTAAAGTGGCCCATTTAGCCTGCAGGAAAACAGAGGCAGGTGAACTCTGCTCCTTCACAGTTGACTGAACTCAGATCTCCCTTTGAGTCACCTGCTCCGGGTGTTCCTGGCTCATGTTTTCATTTTCATTCCATCCTCGAGTTCACCTCTAGCCCCTGGAGCTCCTCATGGAAGTTTAGCCTCACGTTTCTCCATGTGCAGATGATGGGATTCAGCTTATGAGTGATGACCATGAAGAGCACAGCCACCAGTTTGTCCTTCGTGAAGGCAGAGGAGAGCTGTCATTAGAGGAAGATGGCAGGCTCAGAAATCTGCTGGGCATGTAGCTCAGAGGTAGCGTGTTTACCTAGCGTGAGAGAGGCACTGAGTTCAACCCTCAGTACCACAAACAAAATGAGAAAAAAATACCACCAAGATATATGTGTTAGTTACCTTTCTAATTCTCTGGGAAAATATTCCTAGTGTGAATAGCTTCTAGGGAGCAAAAGTATATTTTGGTTCATGGTTTCATAGGTTTCAGTCCATGGTCATTTGGACATGTTGCTTTGGGTCTCTAGTATCATGGTTCATCAGGGCAGGTGTACATGATGGAGGAAGCCTGCTCACCACATGGTAACTGAGAAACAGAGACAGGAAGAGGCCTGGATCCCAATGTCCACTTTGAACCTTTGACTTCAGTGATCTAACTTCCATCCACTAGGCCTCACTTTCTCTAGATTCCATTATCTTTCAATATTGCCAAAGACCATGTGCCAACCCTTTCACACATAAGTCTTTGGGCCACATTTCTGCTCTAATCTCTAGCATGAACACTGTGATGGACAGGCACAGGTAGGGAGAGCTGAGTTAGCATTTACTCCATCTCCTTTTCTTTGAGGATCAGTTGAAATCATATAGGCCACTGCCAAGTGGAGTTTTGGAGCATTCTGGGTGTGTTATAGGTCCTGAAGACTTTTCCTTTTCTCCTGTAGACAGGGATTCAGTACACAGGTAAGTAGTTGTTGTAAGTGCTACAGGAAATTTTTCTCGTTTCCCTTGGAGTAATCCCCATTGATCATGTCTATGGATGCCCACTATTAATTCCACAGAAAATGCTACTGCTTCTGCCTGGAATACATTACCTTCCTTTTCTAAATGCAAAATTCTGTATGTATTTAAGATCTTGGTTAAAATTTCTCCACTGGGCTGGGGATGTGGCTCAAATGGTAGCGCGCTCACCTAGCATGTGTGAGGCACTGGGTTCTATTCTCAGCACCACATAAAAATAAAATAAAGATATTGTGTCCACCTAAAACTAAAAAATAAATATTAATAAAAAAATCTCCACTTACAAGGCCTTCTCTGACTTCCGTCTTTTTTGGGTAGAACTGCAGTTTGTTCCCAAAGTCAGTTTACAGATATATGTCATCATTACCCCATCACTTTGATTGTGATTATTTTCCATGTGTTTCTCTCTCATGAGACTGTAAGCTGTCAAGGGTAGCACTCTGTGCTGTTCCTCTTCTTGGCAGCTCTATGAATCTTACACATAGTTGATGCTCCAAAGTACTTGTTGAATAAGCAAACTTTGAAGCTCATGTCCAAACCTTGCTAAGTCAACTCTCACAAATTCTTCAGGAACACCATCATGGTGGGCAGCACATCTTTTCTGTTAAAATTGTAAGAGGTAAGAGCTCATTCTACAAATTTTATTAGGTTGTTCCAATAGCCAGCCAGCTACAACCCAAGATCCTGGTCACTTAACTTTTCTGATCAACTGTTGTTGCTCAGTAATATGAGCTCCAGATGATTATTCTGAATATTTTGTAAGATAACGTACATGTTATGGTTTAGATATGAGGTATCCCCCCAAAGCTCATGTAGAAGATAGTGCAAGAATTTTTGGAGATGAAACGATTACTTTATGAGAGTTGTTAACTAATGATTGGATTAATCCAGAGATGTAGATTAATTGTGTGGTAACTGTAGGTAGGTAGAGTATGGCTGCAGGAGATAGCTCATTGGGGGTATATTTTGGTATCTTTTATCTCCATTTTTGTTTCAAGAAAATTTTAAATTAACATCTCCATTGGTTGTTCTATAATAAGTTGTTTAATATGCACATAGTTTCCTAATTTTTTCTTGTTATTGATTTTTAGTTTTATTGCACTGTGGTCAAAAAGGATACTCGATATGATTTTTTTTTATTTTTGAATTATAGGTGTACATAATAATGGGATTTATTGATACATATTTGTATGCAATGTGCTTCCTTAATGTTTTGTTGGGACTTGTTTTGTGGCTTGTGATATGATCTGTCCTGGAGCAGGTTCCCTGCGTTCCTGAGAAGAGGGTGTATTCTGTAGGTGTTGAATGGAAGGTTCTGCAGGTTTCTGTTCTGTTTGGTTTAGGGTGCAGTTTACCTCTGCTGGTTCCTTGTTGTTTTCCATTACTGAAAAAGGGGTGATAAAGTATATTAACTTCTATTATTGTATTGGTCTATTTCTCCCTTTAGAGCTATTAATATTTGCTTATATATTTGGGTGCTCTGATTTTGAGTGTGTATGTATTTAAAATTATCAGTTCCTCTTGATGAATTTACCATCTAATGATTTATAATGACATTACTTCTCCATTTTTTACCGGTTTTCACTTGAAACCAATTTAATCTGATACAAGTGGCTAATGCTGCTTTCTTCTGGATTCCATTTGTATGCATATCTTATTCCATCCCTTCACTCTCAGTCTGTGTGTGTCCTTACAGGTGAAGTGACTTTCTTGTAAGGAACATGTAGTTGCGCCTTGCTTCTTTTTAATCCATTTTGTCAATGTGATTTAATAGGAGTTTTGAATCCATTTCTACTCAAGGTAGTTATTGATAGGTAAGGTATTGCTATCACCATTTTATAAATTATTTTCTAATTTTATTGTAGTGTCTTTCTTTTTCCTCCTTCTCTCCTGGTTTTCATTGTCTCTAGTAGCGTGTTGTGATTATTGTTTACTAATTTTGGTTTGTCTATTATAGATTTTTGCATTGTGGTTAACTTATTGTTGATGGAAAAATATTTGATTATAGAAAGCTATTTTGAAATGATAGCAACTTATTATGATTGTAAAGATGAAAGAAGGAAAAAAGAAGATACACTAAGAAGTAAACTCCTCACCTGCCTAGCATTCCTCTCCACATTTAAAATTTTCAGTATCTCATTTTACATCTTTCTACAGTGCCTCTTAACATATTAACGTGTTGAGAGCCACAGCCTAAGGGGCCCCAGCAAATTTCCAGCTGCCAGCTGATTGGCTCCTCTGCAGTGATGCTCATTGGGCTGTTTCCCGGCCCTTTCAGACCACGGAGCTGCTCATTGGGGGACTTTTTTTGGCTCCGCCGTTGCAACCCAGCCAATGGGCCCCAAGAGCAGGAGGAGTGGGGGGTTGAGAGGCTTGTGGGAAGCCGGTGGTGGCAGTTGGGCTCTGAGGGAATTCCTGAAGAGCTCCTGTGGTGCCTGTGGTGTGGCATGTGTGCTCTAAAAATAAAGTTCGTTTGTGCTTGATAAGTGGCTCCTGAATTGTGCCCAGCCAGACTGCGGGCATTAAAGCAGTTTTTATTTTTAGTTGTTTTATTTTGTAGCCTTCACATTAAGATATGAATGATTTGTATTTATAATATTAAGACATTCTGAATTTGTATATTTACTGTTGCAAATTTAATATCTTCTCATCTTTTCTTCTTAGGCATCAACATGTCTTTCTTTCAGTGTGAAGAACTTCTGTTACCTTTCCTGTAGGACAGTTCTGGTGGAGACATGTTTGCTCAGTTTTTGTTTGTCAGAGCAAATGGTTGTTTATAAAAGTGAAGAAAAAATGAGAACAGATGTAGTAGTATATGTATTTACTTAAATAGACTCTGCAAGAAACATAGGACATCAGGAAAAGCAAAAGAGAATAAGGGCAAAGAAGGAATATTAGAAAAATACAACTTTTCATATGTGTGGCTTGATATTGTAGTTTTTAAACCTTATGAGTACATTACTTTTGCACAAAAATGAAAATCAATATAATTTCTGGATGGTTTCTAAATCCAACAACATTCAAAGAAAAATAATGAATTGTTTAAAATAATTTAAACTCAAACACAATGGAATAAATTGATACAAAAATGGATCATTTTATTACATAGAAATTTAAAATTTTCAAATATTGAGAATATTTTACTGGGCTTTTTTTATTGTAGTGCTGTAGATCAGATGAATAATATAAAAATAAGACTCAAAGCCAATTAAAAAAGAAAACAACCATCCTGAAAAAAATCAGAGAAATGAAATTTGTGTGTATAATTTTCAAATCATTTAAAATATTTCATTGTAAAATAATTTAACTTTTAAAAACTTGTTAAATTTCAAAGAATAATAATTTCTGTTATTCCTAAATCCAATTCTGAAGTGTTAGTATTTTCCCACATTTTATTTATTGTTGTCTCAATAAGTAGATAGACAAGTAGACAAAAAGTGAATAGAGTTTTATCACAAACAATGAAAATAGGGAGATGTATGCCAAAGGATACAAACTTGCAGTTATGTACCATGAGTAGGTCTAGGATCTAATGTGATCTATATGAGAACTATAGTTAAGAAGATTTATAATACACTGAAAATGTGCTGAGAGCTTAGATGTTAAGTATTCTTACTACAGAAAAAGCTAACTGTGGAAAATTGTTGGCATATTAATTCGCATTGTTGTATTAATAATTTCACTGTGTACGTGTATATCTGAACAGTGTGTTGTACATAATACATATTTACAATAAAATAATATTTTTTTTTCTGTAATGTTTGAAAGCAGCTAAAATGGTAATTTTTTTTATCTTCAGAAACCTCCATGAATGATTTCTAAATCCAAGGACATTGCCTGGGATAAACATAGCGTAATTTTCAAAATCAACAGATTAGCATTCATACAATTAGATTATCTAAGGAGTTTTGTCTACTCATGGCCTTTACCTAATACAGGATGTGATCGAGGATCTCATGTTGTATTCCGTTGTCTCCAGCCTTTCATGTGGCTGAGTCCTTCAATCTTTCTTTGTCTTCCCATTTTTGAATCATGAAGGGCAGTCATTTAGCAGAATGTTCTTAGTTTGGGTTTCCCTGATGAGTTTTCATATTTGACTAAGGATGGACATTTTGGGTAGGAATACCACAGTGCTGATGCTGTGTGCCTCCTCAGTGCACCAGGACTGGAGGAAGAGTACATCAATTCATCTCCTTCCTGGTGGCGTTAAATTTGGGCAATTGTGTAAGGGGGGGAAATAAAATTGCATTATCCCAAATGTATTGTTAGGGGATACTTTAAGATGATAGAAAATATTATTTCTCAACAAGCCAATAATGAAAAACTGATTCTGTTGAGAGCCCTTCCACGAGGCATGTGATTCACTTTTGTACATCAAAATCCTTCATGCTCTTTAAGAGAATAAACTCATCCTAGGAAATGTGTCCCCAAATCAAAAGTTTAGTTAAAGATTTCTATTCAAGGATACTTAGAGAGTGTTACTTATAGTAGTAAAAATTAGAAGCAACTGAAAATGGTTTAGTAGGAACATCCATAAGAGGAAATACTTTATAAGTGATTTAAAGGAAAATTTAAAGATGGACACCGCATTGGGTAACTCTAGAATTAACCGGCTTTCACCCATTGTGCCCCTATGTTTGAACCTGCATCATTCCAAAGCCAAGGATCAGTAACAAGACTCAGTCTCTATTTCTCATCTAGTTGCATTGTCCTGATCCACAGCCTCTTCATGGCCTTCTTTATTTCAGCATTTCTCAGGGAGTAGATGACAGGGTTGAGGAGTGGGGTCACCACTGTGTAGAACACGGCTACCATCTTGTCTGCAGGCAGAGTGGTCGAAGGTCTCACGTAGATGAAGACACAGGGTACAAAGAACAATATAACCACAGTGATGTGGGACCCACAGGTGGAGAGGGCTTTGTGTCGCCCCTCAGAGCTCCCAGTTCTCAGATGAATCAGGATGACCACATAGGACACTAAGAGGACCAGAAAGCTGATCACAGACAGGGCCCCCCATTAGAAACAATCAGCAGACCAATGAGGAGGGTGTCTGAGCAGGCCAGTTGGAGCAAGGGGAGCACATCACAGAAATAGTGGTCAATCACATTGGGGCCACAGAAGGGCAGTTGGAAGACAAGAAGGATCTGGGCAAAGGAATGCACAAAGCCCCCCACCCATGCCATTCCCACCAGGACCATGCACACCTGCTGGTTCATGATGGTGGTGTAGTTGAGGGGCTTGCAGATGGCCACATAGCGGTCATAGGCCATCACTGCGAGCAGGAAAACCTCAGCGCCCCCAAAGAAGTGCATGAAGAAAAGCTGTGTCATGCAGCCCCACCAAGGTATGGTTTTCCTCTCAGCCAGCAGATCTGAGATGAGTTTGGGGGCTGTAGAAGAGGAGTAGCAGATCTCCACGAAGGACAGGTAGCTGAGGAAGAAGTACATGGGGGATCCCCGACTTCTGCTGGTTATGACAGTGAGCACAATGAGGGAATTCCCCAGGACAATGGCCACGTACAAGAGCAGAAAAATCACAAAGCAGACTCTCTGCACCTCCTGATTGGGAGACAGTCCCAGGAGAATGAATTCAGTCATGTTGTATGTATTAGCCATGAGAACACCAGCAAGAGTTAGCAATTTGTGTGATGACTTGAAATGATAGAAAACAAAAGACTTCTTCATGAACTGGGTGAGTTACATAGAGACGCTTGCCAATCCGAGATGCTTGTGATCTAGGTTTTGAAAGATGTGGAGGAGTTAGTGAAGTGTAGATGGGAAAGCTTTCCAAGAATGGGGACAGGAACTGTAGGTGCATTTTTCTTCGATTAAGGTGACAAAAACAACAAACTAGTCCGAGAGACTAGTACCAGTGTATGAAGAACTATTATGGATTTTGGGGTTTATTCTGCAGAAAATGTAAAGTCATCAAGTATGTCTGTCAATTAGAAATGAAATCATTTTGCATTCAGAGGTTGGAATAGAGGGAACAGAGCAGAGGAGGGGCGACATATTAAAAAGTCACTAAGTTCCCTCATTGGAACATGTTGGGCAGCCAAGGACAGTGTTACTCTGTTTATATCCTTCTTGTGCCTTTGTATATTCTGAACTATATTTCACTGCAGGTTTACTGCATTACACTTTTATTTGCTTGTTTCCTAAAATTGGTTCCAAAACAGTGTCCTTAACCTGTCCACATGCCCTTCTGAGTCTTAAAAGCGATGTCCTGTGGTGCACCTCCCTGGACTCAGCACCCCTAAGAGAACCACAAGGCTTTTTTGAATTCTTATGTCTCTTCCCCTTCTATTTCTTGTTCTTTAAACTTGGTCTCTGTGTGACCTTATTGATTTCTAAGGATCCATTCAATCCATGCACGATTCTTCTGATGCTTTTTATTTTCTCCAATCATAATGAATCCAAATGCCAACAAAGTTCCCACACCTCTTTCCAGTGCCCACTCATTATCTGACTCATTCTTCTTGATATCATGGTATTTCAACCAATTATCATCACCACGGCTGTCCAGTGACTTATATGCAGATTGTTCCAGTCAATGCTGGACTTTGTCTGAGCTAGTTGAGGCCAATGTGGTCTCATACACTAAGACTCCAGAGTACCTGAGCCTGGCAGCCTGATGACTTGTACTCAGGCCACAAAGCTTCCCCTCTTAATTGATGGAGACTTAGGTAGTTGAAGTCCACCAGAAGTCAGAGGGAATTCACTGAGAGAACTTACAAAGACAGAAACAAAGAGAAGGCAAGGTCCTTCCCTAAATTCTTAGATTATTGGGGAATTCTTCCATGCATTCATGGAAGAGAGTAGCCATGTGGTATCTAGAAAGTTCTTTTTTTGGCAGGATTGGGGATTGAACTCAAGTCTGACCATGCTAGGTAAGTACTCTACCACTTCAGTTCTTTTATTTTAAATTTTAAGATAGGGTCTCCCTAAGTGGCCCAAGGTGACCTTGAACGTGGGATCCTTCCAACTCAGCCTCCTGAGTTACTGAGATGTCATTATCTTTTCCACACTCAAGGTCCAAACTCACATGCAAACCATTCCTACCTCAGAGGTAGATGTCATGATGACAGGTTGACTTCCCATCCTCTGTGCTTGCTTGGATGTCTCTCAGACCCAGGGAGTTCATGTCCCAGACCAAGGCCCTCACAACCAGTGGACCCCTTTCTCTGTTTTTGGAATCCCAGGACTTCACACTGGATTATTTTGTTTTCCCTGCCACCTGCCCACTGCACTCTGAGCCTCCTGTGGAAAGACTGTGTCTTCTCACCACTCTATCTCCCCTGTTGACTCCAGTCACAGCCACTAATAGCACTCAGTGTGTGTCCCTGGGGTGAGTGACAATGGGTGTAATTTTCCCTTCCTTTTAAGCAGAATATTTGCTTGATCATAGCTTTTTAGTCAGTATGGAAAGAATAAAAGTCCCCAAGGACCAAACCACACTGTCTCCATTCCTGAATCCCAGAGCCTGGCATAGAACTGCCACCAGCTCTAGACTCACATAAGAGAACTTTCAAAAAGAAAAAGAGCCTCAGAGTCCCATTCCCTTTGCTTCAAAAGTGAAATCAATCATCACATAACAAAGATGTTCATGTTCAGAAAACAAAACTGACCCCACTGTTTCTGTGACTTTGCTGAGCTTACCACAGGGACCTTTTCTGTTTAAGACAGAGATGCAAATTCCTCCCTGAGATCAGCTCTGGGTTCATGCAAGTTAACCAATTGAAAAGAATTAAGTCAATCTAGTACCAGAACTCCTGCTTGCTCAGAGTCTCAAGATGAGGCATCTGTTCTACTTACAGCGTTAGACTTGGGAACGTGGGAGACTGAGGTAGCAGCATCCCAGGTCCACCTGACTCTTAAAAACAAGAGCCAAGTGTACTTGCCTCCCAGGTGTTCCACGGAGAACTAAGAACCCTGTTAGCTCAGCCTTAAGTTCTTGCTGTTTAAATGGGGCGCCTAGAGGGATGGCATGATCTGGTGAGAGGAGGTCTCCAGGGATCAGTACCCTTTCCCCTTCCTAATCAGACAGAATATCTCAAGGGAAGTGAACCTGCACAAACCTAGTAGGAAAAAAAGAAATAACTTGGAAATGTGAACAAAATAAATTCACCCAGAATTCACGACCACTCATCTGTATCACACTGTTCACAAGGCCATGATCCCTCTCCTGCTCATCAGGAGCTTGATCCTGGGGCTTGATATAAAATGACAGTACTCAAGAAGGTGGGTCCAAGGCTTAGGGAAACTGACATAGCACATCTCAAAGCCTGTGGTGTGGAAGAGGTATAGATGGGTGGTTCCCAGCCAGGGGTGATTTACCCCAGAGGACACTGGGTAATTGGCTGTTGTCCAAGCTGGCTGGTGAGGGAGGGGCTGCTGACAGGAAACAGGGAGAGCTAGGGAGGCTGCGACACATCCTACAGGCCAGGACTGTCCACATAGCAGAGGATTACCCAGCCCAGTGTCCACAGGACTGCTCTGTAGATCGCCTGCTATAGCTGAAGCAGATTTACTCTGAATTCATAAGCATTGAAATGAGGCGTGGAGAATCTGGGGATTCCTTACAGTGCTTGACCACACCTGTGTGTGTTGTAAATTTAGTGTGATGGAATGTTTTAGAGATGCCACAGGAGAACTTTTAAAAATATATGAACTGTATGCAAGCATTACTCACAAATGTCAACCCAGCCTTGAAAACTAAGAATCCCTAGTGTCAAATAGTGACTAAGGGGAAAACTATGAAGAGACATTTTATGATGTAGGTCAATGTTTGACAGAATTACTTTTCTACCTTTAATGATTGAGTTATCTATTTTCCTTTACAGATAAAGAAATACAGGAACAAAATCTAGCATGTAATAACATCAAGGCCTCAAGTATTTTTTTTAAAGTTGTTAATAGACCTTTATTTGTTTGTTTATTTATTTATTTATGGTGCTGAGTATCAAACCCAGTGCCTCATACATCCCAGGCAAGTGTATTACTGCTGAGCCCCAGCCCCAGCCCAAGCCTCAAGTATTTATGCAAAACCTCTATGTATTCTGCAATATGTTCTGAAGAAGTCAAGTTTCTGTGATAATCTATCAGCCGAAGTATCGTCTACATTGAAAACTTGGCTTAATAAATATAAGGAAGATTAATTTTAATATGTGTATGAAAGTGTTATAGGGAAACTACCTTTTAAAAATAATTGTGGTATATAATTGTGCTTGTTTTTCACACTTAAAAGTGTGAAATGTGTTTGACTTTTGAAATTGATTTTATTTTCTATTCTGGGATTGATTTAACCCATTGACTAAGACTTTTTTTTTTCAGTTCCAATTATACTCCACCAATTCTTTTCTTCTCAGTCATAGAAGAAATTCACACCACTTCTTGGGAAAAGTTATCTGGAATGTGTAATAAATCAATGGCTATCAGTTAATGCTGTTATTTAAACAAATGGAAAAGTAAAATAGAAAAAAAAGATCATAGCAATTTTTATTTACCACAGTCAAATGCTGCAATCAATGTAATGTCTATAACAAGAGAATTTTTTATTGTTATATATTCATGAGATGGAATACTATTTACTAAATACAAAGAATAATCTCTTGGAAGCGGAAATAAAGATGAGTCTCAAAGACATTACATTGAGAGAATGAAGCTAGTTAGGAGAATATACATGCCTCGTGCTTGCATTCATAGGAGTCTAGGAAGGGCTTACCTAATCTATCCTGATAGAGATTAGATGAGTGTTGCCAGTTGGGGTTGGAGATTACCTGAGAGGAATCATGAGAAGTTTCTGGAATGATAGACATACTTCCCCTTTTGTTTGGGATATTGGTTACATAGTACGTGAATTTGTCAAAAATTATTGGATTTATTGAACTGTGAAATATTATTGGACTCAAGATTTTACAATCAGTTGTTTATGAGTTTTCAGGGATGTTAAATATAGATTTAGATACTATTCAGTTGGAGGCATCCATCGCTATGAAAAAGTTTCTAATGTGAAGAGCTTCTAGGGAGCAAAGTTTATTTTCACTCATGGTTTCATGGGTTTCAGTCCATAGTCATTTGGACATGTTGCTTTGGCCTGTGGTATCATGATACATCATGGAAGGTGTCCATGATGGAGGAAGCCTGCTTACCCCATGGTAACAGAGAAACAAAGAGAGACAGAAAGGGTCCAGGATCCCAATGCCCACTTTGAGGGTTTGAGTCAGTGATTTAACTTCCAACCATGAGGCCTTACTTGCTGAAGATTCCATTATCTTTCAATATTGCCAAAGACCATGGGTCAATCCTTTCACACATAGGTCTTTGGGCCACATTTCTGCTCTAAACTTTAGCCATGACCACTGTGATGGACAGGCACAGGTGGAGAGAGGTGTTCATCCCTCCTCTTCAGAAGGCTTCCTCAAGATGTCCAGGATGACAGTATACAAGACAGCAGGATGAGGATGGAGGAAAGAGAGATCAGTTCAGTGTTGGTGAACACAGTCACCTCGTAGGGAAAGCTCTCAGCCCAGGCAATCTTGAGGAAAGGATGGACACCACAGAAGCACTGTGCAATGATGTTGGGAATACAGCAGGGTAACTGGACAGAGGAAGGATCTGAACCATAGAAGGAATTATGCCCTGTTGGCAAGTCATCCATCAAAAGGTGACAGTCAGGTAGGATTATGGTGTTATATATTAAAGAGTCTTGCAAATATCCCAGTGGTCATAATTCATCACTGTGAACAGGAGGAACTCCTCACCCTCAAGAAGTTGAAGAAGAATGTCTGAAATAGCCAGGTCACTATCAGAATTAGGAGGTCATTGTTCACACTGTGGCCAGGTACATGGGAAGGAGCACCACAAACACACTCTCTACCCATCTGGATCCAGGAAAGGCCAGGGATAATTACCTCTGTCACATTTGTGTTGGTCTCAGATTTAGTTCAAACGTGTTAGAAGCCAGGCATTGAGAAGCATGTTGTAAAATAGTGATTGAAACACCACCTGACCTCACTTACCGCACTTTAGAGAGTGCATTGCAATTTACAACACCAAAAACCAAACAACTCAATCAATAAATGAGCCAAGGAACTGAAGAGACGCTTCTCAGAAGAAGATATACAAGTGATCAGCATACTTATGAAAAAATGTTCAACATCTCTAGGAATTAGAAAAATGCAAATCAAAATTACTTTAAGATTTCATCTCACTCCAGTTAAGAAAGGCAGTCATCAAGAATACAAGCAATAATAAATGTGGGCAAGGATGTGGCGGAAAAGGTACACTCATACATTGCTGGTGGGACTGCAAATTGGTACAACACTTTTGAGGAGATTTCTTAGAAAACCTGGAATGGAACCACCATTTGATCCAGCTATCCTACTCCTCAGTCTATACCCAAAGGACGTAAAATCAGCATATTATTGTGACACAGTCACATCAATAGCAGCTCAATTCTTAATTGTTAAACTGTGGAAACAACCTCAGGTGCCTATCAATAGATGAATGGATAAAGAAACTGTGATATACACACACACACACATACATACATACAATGAATATTACTCAGCATTAAAAAAGAACAAAATTACGGCACTTGCTGGTAAATGGATGGAGTTGGAGAGTATCATGCTATGCGAAGGAAGCCAATCCTTGCAAAACAAAGGCTAAATGTTTTCTCTGATTAGTGGATGCAGATCCATAATGGGGAGAGGGGGACATGAGAATAATGGAGGAACTTTGGAATGGGCCAAGGGGAGGGTGGGGAGGGGAGGAAGCATGGGGTGGGAAAGATGGTGGAATGAGATGGACATCATTACCGTAGGTACATATATGATTGCATAAATGGTGTGACTCTACATCATGCACAACCAGAGAATTGAAATGTTGTGCTTTATTGTGTACGAGGAATTGGAATGCATTCTGCTGTCATGTATCACTAAGTATAACAAATAAAAAATCACTTCCTTGCTTTATTCTTCACTCCATAGTAATTTATATGTTTATGGGGTACAATGTGATGTTTCAATACATGTGTGAAATGTGTAATGATCAGATCAGATCACACATCTATCACCTAACACAGTCATTATGTCTTCATGTTGGGAACATTAAAAATTCTCTCCACCAATTATTATGAAATATTAATTAATTACTGTCATCCATGGTTATTCCACTATGCTATCCCAAAGTACTGTATACTTGCATCCCTGGACAGAGGATGATTTAATAGATGTTTTATAGATTGAAATCACTTTCCTTCCTTCCTCCTCCTTTTCTTCCTTCCTTCCCTGTATATTTTGATGTGTTGTTGAATTCAGTTTGCTATTACTTTGTTGAATGTTTTTTTTTTTTGCAATACTGGAGAGTGAGCCCAGGGCCTTCCATATGATAAGCAAGTGCTCTGCCACTAAGCTATATCCCCAACCCTAAATTAAATGTAGTTTATTTACCTCTTCATGTTTTAAATTTTTTCTTATATGGCTAACAAATGAGGCAATCAAAACTTACTGGGGATAAGGAAGAACAGTGGGATAAATCTGACCTAACTTTCCTATGTGCATATATGATTGATTATACCACAGAGAATCTCACTATCATGTACATCCACAAGACAAATACTGTAAGTAGCAAAAAGATCAGTAGAGTAGAAGAAAGGAAATAGGGGGAGGGAAGAGGGGAGGGATATTGATGTTCTGGGGACTGAATTAGAGCAAATTATATTCTATGCTTTCATAATCATGTCAAAATCCTAATGTTATATACAACTAAAAAGAACTGTAAAAGCAAACTTACTCTGTGGAAGTTTCTCTCTCCCTATCTCTGTCTCTGTCTCTTTTTCTTTTCTTTCTATCTTTCTTTTTTATTTTCAGTACTGAGGACCAAACCCAAGGTCTCATGTAGGCCAGGCAAGAACAAACTCTACCCCCGAGCTACATCTCTAGCCTAGTTGAAAATTTTTTGAATGTTTTTTTTTTGATAAAGAATATTGGTCTGCAGTTTTCCTTTTCTGTTGTCTCTTTGTATATGCTTGATATAAGGGTCATGCTGACCTTATAGAAAGAATTTTAAAGAGTTCCCTTCTTTTCAATATTTTTGAATAGTCTGAGCAAATTTACTCTTAAAGAGAGTTAAACTCACCATAGCAATGAGTTCAAAATCAGAAGTTTGTTAAAGATTTATATTCAAGGATATTTAAAAGAGTGTTATTTATAGTACTAAAAACTAGAAGTAACAGAAAATGGCTAGGTATATTCAATACATCCACAAGAGGAAATATTTTACGGGTGATTAAAAGGACCCTTTTTAATATAAAATATAATATAATTCTAGTAACTCTAGAATTAACCTCCTTCTATCCATTGTGCCCCTTAAGTTTGAACCCAGTATCGTTCCAAACCCAAGGACCAGTACCAAGGCTCAGCCTCTATGTCCCACCTAGTTTCATTGTCCTGATCCACAGCCTCTTCATGGCCTTCTTCACCTCAGCATTTCTCAGGGAGTAGATGACAGGGTTGAGGAGTGGGGTCACCACTGTGTAGAACACGGCTACCATCTTGTCTGCAGGCAGAGTGGTCGAAGGCCTCAGATAGATGAAGACACAGGGTACAAAGAACAACATGACCACGGTGATGTGGGACCCACAGGTGGAGAGGGCTTTGCGCCGCCCCTCAGAGCTCCGAGTCCTCAGATGAAGCAGGATGACCACATAGGACACCAAGAGGACCACAAAGCTGATCACAGACAGGGTCCCCCCATTAGCAACAATCAGCAGACCAATGAGGAGAGTGTCTGAGCAGGCCAGTTGGAGCAAGGGGAGCACATCACAGAAATAGTGGTCAATCACATTGGGGCCACAGAAGGGCAGTTGGAAGACGAGAAGGATCTGGGAAAGGGAATGCACAAAGCCCCCCACCCATGCCATTCCCACCAGGACCATGCACACCTGCCGATTCATGATGGTGGTGTAGTTGAGGGGCTTGCAGATGGCCACATAGCGGTCATAGGCCATCACTGTGAGAATGAACATTTCGATGCCCCCGAAGAAGTGCACGAAGAAAATCTGTGTCATGCAGCCCCACCAAGGTATGGTTTTCCTCTCAGCCAGCAGATCTGAGATGAGTTTGGGGGCTGTAGCAGAGGAGTAGCAGATCTCCACGAAGGACAGGTAGCTGAGGAAGAAGTACATGGGGGATCCCAGACTTCTGCTGGTCAGGACAGTGAGCACAATGAGGGAATTCCCCAGGACAATGGCCACGTACAAGAGCAGAAAAATCACAAAGCAAACTTTCTGCACCTCCTGATTGGGAGACAATCCCAGGAAAATGAATTCAGTCACGTTGTATGTATTGGCCATGAGGTCACCACCAACAGGCAGCTATTTGAATGGTGTGATCTGAAATGATAGAAAATAACGACTTCTTCATGAACTGGGAGGAGATACATACAAACGTGCCTGTCTGAAGTGCTTATGAGCTAGATATTGAAAGATAAGTCTTCTTGATAGAAGAAGGGAAGAGCATTGCAAGAATGGAGACAGCAACTAGGGACACATTGTGTGTGGCTGGACTAAGGTGACAAAAACAACAAATAAGGCTGTCCAGAGAGTTTGGTACCTGTGTATGGAAGTACTCTTACAGATTTTGGGGTTTATTCTGTAGAAAATGGAAAGTCATCAAAAATGTTTGTCATTTGGAAAGTGAAATGATATTGTATGGAGAGTTTGGAGTAGTGGAAGCAGAGCAGAGGGGCAGCCAGATAAATGACAGCACGTCCTCTCATTGGACAATGTGGGCAGACAGGACAGTGTGGCTGGGTCTCTGTAGTACATCTTTCTATTGCCTTGGCTAATTGTTTTACCTTTCACTGCAGCTTTCTTGCATTACACTTATATTTTGCTTGTTTCCTAAAATTGGTTTCAAAAACAGTGTCTTCATCCTGTCCACAACACTTCAGAGTCTTAGAAGAGATGTCCTGTGGTGCACCTCCCTGGACTCAGAACCCCCAAGGGGCCACAAGCTTTGTCTGAGTCCTTATTTCTACTTCCCCTCCTATTTCTTGTCCTCTAAGCTTGGTCTCCTTGTGGCCTCATTGCTTTCTAAGGATCCATTCAATCCATGCACAATGTTCATGGGCACTTTTCATTTCCTCCAAGCATTATGCATCCAGTGCCAACAAAATTCCTACATCCCTCCACAGGGCCCACTCAATCTCTGACCCATCCCTCTCTACCTCCTAGTCTCTCAACACCTTGCCATCACCAAGATTCTCTACTGGCTGATATGCAGGTAGTCCTGCTCCATTCTGGACTGTGTCTGAGCTAGTTGAGGTCAATGTACATGAGCCGTGGTCTCACATAATGACACTCTAGAGCACCTGATACTGGAGCCAGACGACTTACCCTCATACCACAAAGCTTCTTTTCTTCAGTGATGGAGACAGGCTGAGGTGATTAAGTACCATCAGGACCCAGAGGTAACTCAAGGAGAGAATTTATTGTTACAGAAACAAAGAGAAGGCAAGGTTCATAGTAAGTTCTTAGATCCCTGGGCAAATCTACCAAGCCATTCATGGAAGAAGGCTTAAGTGTGCTAATAGTCTGGTTTCCTGGATTAAAATGCATGTTTTCAGATCGTATCTATGTAATATTGAAAGCTATTTCTCCCCCAACCCCACTAGTTAAGCATTCTAACACTGACCTGCACCCTGAATCATTTATTTTTTATTTTGAGACAGGATCTCCCTACATTCGTGAGGGAGACCTGCATCTTCTGATTGAGATTCAGGCTAATACCATTGCATCTACCTAGAGAGTTATTTAACCTCTTCCCTACTCACAGCTCAAGTAACATGCAGGTCTTACCTACCTCAGAGATGCATGACTCCCACTCCAGGTCCATCCCAGGCTAAGTTCTATTCCTGTCCTCTGTGCTGCCTTAGATATTTCTCAGTTAGGAAATCTGTTTTGTCAGACCAGAGTCCCTCACAGCTGATGGCCCCCTTTCCCTTGGATATTTTGGAATCACAGGGCTTCACACTGGGTTATATTGTTTTATGTGGCCACCTACCTCCTGTAGCATGGGCCTCCTAAGGGAGAGACTGCATCTTCTCACCACGCCATCTCCACTGCTAACTTCTGTGACCACCACCTGATTGCACTCAGTGAGTGTCAGGGTTTTAATGACCCTGGGTGTGTGTGTCTTCCCTGGCCTTCTAAGCACAATATTTGCTATACTATAGGTGTTCAGCAAATCTTGAAAGAACAAAGTCCCCAAGGACCAAGACCATATCTTCTTCATTCCTGAATTCCAGATGCTGGCACATTGCTGCCCTCAACATTCACCCAAGAAAACTTTGTAAAACACCATATGCCTCAGGGCCCCATTCCCTGTGCTTTAAGAGTGAATCAATCATCCCATACCAAAGAAGCCCATGTTCACAAAACAAAGCTGACACCAGTGTTTCTATGCCTTTGCTGAACTCACCACAGTGACCTTCTCTGTTCTGAAGATAGAGGTGTAAATTCCTCCCTGAGAACAGCCCTGGACGCAGGCATGCTGCCAGTTAGCCAGTGGAGATACATCAGGCCAATCTAGGACCCGAATTTTTGTTCGCCTGGAGTCTGAAGATGAGGGATCTATTCTACTTACAGCTTTAGACTTGAGAACGTGGGAGACTGAGGTACCAGTTTCTCAGATCCATCTGAACTTAAAAACAAGAGAGCCAAGTAGACTTGCCTCCCAGGTGTTCCACAGAGAACTAAAAACCCTAGCAAATCAGCCTTAAATCAAGCTGCTTAAAAGGGACACATAGGGGATGGCATGATCAGGTGAGAGGAGGTCTCCAGGGATCAGTACCCTTTCCCCTTCCTAATCAGGCAGAATATCTCAGGGGAAGCAGGACCTGCACAAGCCTAGTAGGAAAAAAATCATGAAATGTGAACAAATTAAATTCACCCAGAATTCACAGAACACTCACCTGCATGGTGCTATACACAGGCAATGATCCCTCTCCTGCTCATCAGGAGCTTGATCCTGGGGCTTGATATAAAATGACAGTATTCAAGAGTTTGGGCTGAGACTTAGGGAAACTGACATAGCACATCTCAAAGCCTGTGGTGTGGAAGAGGTATAGATGGGTGGTTCCCAGCCAGGGGTGATTTACTCCAGAGGACACTGGGTAATGTGTGAAGCCATTGGCTGTTGTCCAAGCTGGCTGGTGAGGGAGGTGCTGGTGACATGAAGCAGGGAGAGCCCAAGGAGGCTGTGACACATTCTACAAGGCACAGGACTGTCTGCAGGACTGCAGAGAATTATGCAGCCCAGTGTCCATAGGACTTCCCTGGAGATGCCCTGCTTTAGCTGAAGCAGATTTGCTCTGAATTTATAAGCATTGAAACGAGGTGTGGAGAACATGGGGATTCCTTACACTGCTTTGACCTCACCTGTGTGTGTTGTAAATTTAGTGTGGTGGAATGTCTTAGAGATGCCATGAGAGGATTTTGTAATATGAACAGGATTTCTTCAAGCCTCATTCACTAATGTCAACTCAGCCTGAAATCAAAGTGTCTCAAGTGTAAACTAATGACCAAGGAGAAAACTATGAAGAGACATTTATGATTAGGACAATGTTTGACAGAATTATTTTTCTACCTGTAATAACTGAGTTAACCATTGTCCTTAACAGAGGAAGAAACCCAGGGAAAAAAATTATCAGGTAATTACATCAAAGCCAGAAGTATTCATGCGAAACCTCTATGTATTCCGCAATATGTCCTCATGAGATTGAGTTTCTGTCAAAATCTGTGAGCCAGAGTATTGTCTCATTGAAAGAAGTATTGTCTCATAAAACTAGATCAATTTTAATATGAATCTTTGAATGTTTGTTAGAGAAAAACTACATTTTAAAACTTATTTGTGTTGTTAGACTGTGCCTGCTTACTTAAAATTATAAATCGTTTTTAGCTTCAGAGGTGGAATTTATATTCTATTCTGATAAAGATTATTAACCCATTGACTTGTGAATTTAGATTTTTTATTTCCAATAGATCCTAGTCTTTTCTCCTTCCAGAAATAGGAATATATTTATTTACACCCTTCTTTGTGAAATGTTATTGGGCATATAATAAGTGGATGGCTATCAGTTCATCCTTTCTTTAACAAGTGGGAATGTTAAAAGCCCATTGTAGCAGAGCTTATTGACCACATTGGTTACTGAAATCAATGCCATGTCTTCCAACCAGAGAATTTTTTTACTGTGGTGTTTTCATGAAATGGAATATTACTTACTAAATGCAAAGAACAATCTCTTGGAAGCCACAAAACAGATGACTCTCAAAAATGTTAGATCAAGAGAATGGAGCCACATAGAAGAGTGTACGTGCTTCATGCCTGCATTCATAGGAGGCTAGGAAGAAGCTAAAGAATTCCATGATGATAGAAATTAAATGAGCAGGTGTCAGTTGGCCAGACAGGGTTAGGGATTACCTGGGAGGAGTCATGAGTAGTTCTGGGGGTGATAGAAATATTTCCTTTTAGTTTAGGATGTTGTCTCCACAGTTTATAAATTTGTCAAAAATTATTGAATTTATTGGAATGTGAAAATTTATTGGACTCAAGGTCTTGACATTCCATGGAATCAGAATTTCAGTTGTTTGTGAGGTTTCACAATGTTAGGTTGTAGATTTGGATTTTGTTCAGTCAGTGGGGCATCAGAGTCAAATGCTCTCCTATCTCACTGTGCCCAGGTGTGCCATCCTCCATGAAACCACCAAACTAAAGCCTCTTGTGGTAGACTGTCTCTCTTCACATCTAAGCATCTCATGTAATCCCATTGTCTTTTGCCAGTGCTCACTCTCCAACCTTCTTTGCATATAGGGGTAGACCCCTACCCAGTTCTGGCAAATAATAATGATAAAGGAAAAAGAAATCCTGCTGGAGATTTTTTTATAATTATTTCTCAAAATGTGACCTGGGACTTTAACACCCTACGTATGAAGACACTATGCTTGGATGAAGACACATTGCTGTACTGCATCTTGCAACTGTTACGACGGCCTAGGGAGCTAAGCAAGTGTCAATCCTTTCTGCCATCGTCACAGAATTAAAAATCATCCTGAACCACTGACCTCCAAACTTCTTCTCAAATCAGCAATACATGATTCTGTGGCTCCAACCAAGTCTGGATGATCTTTTCCTATAACATTAGAGAGTAAATATTTTGGGCCTTGCAGACTATTCAGTCTCTGTCGCAGCTGCTGGATTCTGCCCATGTGGCATGGAAACAGACACAGAGAACATGCAAAATACAAGCAAGCCCATCATCCAATAAAAGTGTACCATGAAAATTAAAATTTGAATTTCTTCCTAACTTGTGTGTGTCCCAAAAATCTTCTTTTGATTATTTTTTTCTCAACCATTAAAAAATGGAAGAGCCTTTCTTAGGTCACAGTGCACACAGGAATAAGCAGTGAGATTGGTTTGAATGAAGCCACTCTTCACCAGGTTGAAGAAAACACAGTCCTAGCTACATCACTTCCTTCCCTGAGACCCCAGATAACCACTGTATAGAAAGAGAAGAGTCTTTGGAAATTGTTCAGATGAGATGATAATGGTTCCGTCCCCTTCCAGATATTTGCCTTTAAGAATTTCCTTCTTGTTCCTGAAATAAACCTTCTATCATGGAATTTCATGCATGAGAACCTGGCTAATGGGAGGAAGGCACCCAAGGAAGGAGAGAATCTGTCCTGGGGTCTCCCAAGATCATTCTGGTAAGGAGAACTGGCCACAGCATGGACCTTTGTCTGCAAGTGCCACGATCCTTCTATCTATCACTACATGCTAACCCCAGAGGTGCAGTGAGTACAGCCAAGGTCACACTGCTGAGAGGTGACTGGGTGGGATTGCATTTCATGGGATCCATCCTCCATTCTAAACACTGTGCAGTGCTGATTACTGCAGAAGAGGGAGAAGGTGTCCCAATGTGACCACACTGGAAACTACTGACCACTAGGACAGGACTGGAAGTCCCAGAATGAGGTTAAAGTGGCCCATTTAACCTACAGGAAAACAGAGGCAGGTGAACTCTGCTCCTTCACAGTTGACTGATCTCAGATCACACTTTGAGTCACCTGCTCTGGGTGTTCCTGGCTCATGTTTTCATTCCATCCTCGAGTTCACCTCTAGCCCCTGGAGCTCCTCATGACAGTTTTCACCTTCCCGTTCTCCATGTGCAGATGATGGGATTCAGCTTGGGAGTGATGACCATGAAGAGCACAGCCACCAGTTTGTCCTCAGTGACTGCAGAGGAGAGGTGTCATTAGAGGAAGATGGCAGGCTCAGAAATCTGCTGGGCATGTAGCTCAGAGGTGGCGTGCTTGCCTAGCATGAGAGAGGCAGTGAGTTCAACCCTCAGGATCACAAACAAAACAGAACAAAAAACCAAGATGACTGTGTTAGTTACCTTTCCACTGCTCTGAAAACATTCCTAATATGAACAACTTCTAGGGAGCAAAGTTCATTTTGGCTCATGGTTTCAGAGGTTTCAGTCCATAGCTGCTATGCCATGTTGCTTTGGGCCTGTGGTATCATGATACATCATGGCAGGTGTGCATGATGGAGGAAGTCCTGCTCACCCTACGGCAACCGAGAAACAAAGAAAGACAAGAAGTGGCCAGGGTCTCAATGCCCACTTTGAAGGTTTGACTTAGTGATCCAACTTCCAACTGTGAGGCCTTACTTCCTGAAGATTCCATATCTTTCCATAGTGCCAAAGACCATGGGCCAACCCTTTCACACATAGGTCTTTGGGCCACATTTCTGCTCTAAACTTTAGCCATGACCACTGTGATGGACAGGCACAGGTGGAGAGAGGTGTTCATCCCTCCTCTTCAGAAGGCTTCCCAAGATGTCCAGGATGACAGTATACAAGACAGCAGGATGAGGATGGAGGAAAGAGAGATCAGTTCAGTGTTGGTGAACACAGTCACCTCGTAGGGAAAGCTCTCAGCCCAGGCAATCTTGAGGAAAGGATGGACACCACAGAAGCACTGTGCAATGACATAGCGATTAGGGTATGCAACCGGACAGAGAAAGGATCTGAACCATAGAAGGAATTATGCCCTGTTGGCAAGTCATTCACCAAAAGCTGACAGGTAGGACTATGGTGTTATATATTAAAGAGTCTTGCAAATATCCCAGTGGTCATAATTCATCACTGTGTGCAGGAGGAACTCCGCACCTACAAGAAGTTGAAGAAGAATGTCTGAACCAGGTCACTATCAGAATTAGGAGGTCATTGTCCACACTGTGGCCAGATGCATGGGAAGAAGTACTGCTAAACACACTTTGTGCCCTTCTGGATCCTGGAATCAGACAGCGATAATTACCTCTGTCACATTTGTGTTGGTTGTGGATTTAATTCATGTGTTCTAAACACCAGGCTTTGAGAAGCATGTAGTAAAACAGTGACTGAAATACCACCTCACCTTATTTATAGCACATTAGAGAGTGCAGTCCAATTTCCAAACACTTATTACTCAAACATTCAGTGAACATTTTCTAAATTAGTGCTCACTATTGGCAATCTGAAGTTCAAATGGTTCAGATATTTACTTTTATTATTAGAAAATTAAAAAAAAAAAGAAAATAAGGCTCAGAGAAATGGTTATTTGCCCTTGATCATATAGAAAATGGTGATTGATCCTGGCACAAGAGGCCCTTTCTTATTATCTTATTGAAAAATATATCTACTAGATTTCCCTATCATCCTTAATTTGTTTTATTTTTTTTCCTGATAGGACTAATTACTACCTGACATGCATGTCAATTTGGTTTATTTGTTGTCTATTTCTTCCTCCATGAAGTCTTGGAGGGTATATGAAGGTTTTACCCTCCAGGAATCTAGGGATTTTTTTTCCCCAAATGGCAAGACCCAGTACTTAGAACAGGGCTTGGTACTTCATAGGACACGTTACTCTTTGTTGAATAAATGGCTGGATGAATGAATGAATGAATGTGTGAATGAATGACATATCTTTGGAAGAAAATTCTTACCATATTCCAAGATCATGACTGAAAGGGAAGTGACCACAACACTCGGAGCAACCAAAAGATCTTTATTGCAGCCATGCAACAGAGGAGAAGAGAGAGAGAGAGAGAGAGAGAGAGAGAGAGAGAGAGAGAGAGAGAGAGAGAGAAGAGAGCACGTGCGCAAAGGAGACAGAGAGAGCAAGAGAGAGAGGGGCCCGGCAGGAGATAGTTTTTATAGCCCAAAGCTAATGGGGTCTCTGGGTCTGCAAGCTGCCTTATTGGCACAAGGGGGTTAAGTGTTCAGTCTTGAGCAGGGGGGCGAAGCGCTCAGCCTTGAGCGGGGGCTTGGGTGTTTGGGTTTGAAGCAAACAGGTGATAAAGAACCAGAGAGAGGGTTTGAGTGGCCAGGTCATCCTGCAGCTAACTTTGTTTAGCATGCCCTGCAGACAGTTTACTCAGCCTGTCCTGCACCTAACAATGACCACTATCATGAGAGAGAGAGAGAGAGAGAGAGAGAGAGAGAGAGAGAGAGAGAGAGAGAGAGAGAGAGAGAAGAGAGAGGCAGGCACAGGGAGATTAAGTGAAGTTAAACATGGGTTTTACACATGACAGCATGACTGCTAGAGTAGAAAGGTGAGTGATGATCCAGGTGAACTCTGTCATCTCATATGGAAATGGACAGACAGGAGAGTGACAAGAGGACAGGTGAAAGGGCTTGGGCAAAATTGGAGAGTTAGTCGCCTGCCATGACCTCTCCTGTGTTTGTTCACTGTTGGTGCTTGTATTTATTTTCAGTTTACCAGTCTGGAAATGAAATATTTCCATGTCTTACTTTCAACTTGTTTCATTGACTTCCTTGCTTTGGGGTGAGGAAAAAAAAAGTTTCGGTTAATGTCGTTAAAGCAATTAAATTGACCTTGACTTTCCTTCAAGTCTTAGTTTATTTGCAAAGTTTCACTCTAGAGGAAAAAAAAAAAAACACAGGGAAATTGGTCCATTGATTACAGTGTTGGTGTAATAAGTAGTCCAAGGATCTTAGAATTTAGTCACAAACCTTGCACTAAGAAGTAGTGTGTAGATGTTCTCATGAAAAAGGACCTTAAAATCTCTAGTTTTGCTAATTTGTATGCCTCTTGTTTATTTCTAAAATGTTATAAATCCGAATCTTAATCTTGATACAGATCCTCTGAATATTCCTTTGTGGTTTACTTTAGACTTAATCTCCTTTGTTTTCTAACAGTTCCCATGAACATTGTTCATTTTCCTTTGTGAGAAAGGGAGATCTTTGAATTGCAGTAGCACCTACCAAGACAGCCTAATGCTGAGGAAACAGCACTGACTTCTGAGTCAGAAACTTGGCAAATAATAAGTGTATGACATTGGCAGCCAGTGAATGTATCTGTTACTTCTTTTATGATCAGAGGGAATCAGAGTAAAAAATTTGTGAAAATTCTTTAATCACTATTCTCAGAGTGTCTCAGCTGAGTGTGATCTGGGACTTTGTCCACCGGGGGGTGTTGAATGAGAAATTTGCTGTGGTAACATAGCCCAGGGCACTTTTTTGCTTAAGGACCAGAATTTGCAGGGAACGAATACCCCTGGCTATCCTTGTCTTCTCAGACAAGAACACCTCCGTGAGTAATCTTCTATCTCAGTGGAGTGGCTAGCTTCATGGTGAATTGGAGACTCCTGAGAGGATCTGAGATCCATGTGGTCCAATTTCTTGTTCCAAGGCAGAACCACACCAGCTCTTCTGACCCAAAGGTAGATGATGTGATTAGAAATAAGGCACAAAATTTCTAAGCAACCAAAGGATGTGGAGCAACTTAATTATCCTCTTAGAGTCACATGGGTTCATTTGTGCAATGAGGTGGTTAGATTTGATAAATCATGGAGGGGGCGGCTGAGGAATGAATTCAATTAATCTTTTTTTATGGCTTTAAATACACACAGGATAAATTTTGATGGCTTTTAAAGTCACTTATAATTTTGGAATTTCTCTAAGTACCATTTGGCTATCACCAGGTGGAAACCTGTGCTGGGGTGGAGATTCTCTTAGTTCACTCCAGCATCACTCTGGCAGATCCAGCTCTCCCTTACATTTTCTGTTGCCATAGCTTGTGGTGTATTATTGTGCTCTGCTCCTAAGACTGGCCAGTTGCTTGGTGCAGAGTTGTCACTCCATGATGATTTGAGCTTTATATGCTAGCCACCTTTAGTTTCTTGCTTCTAGGTGAGGCAGCACTGTTGGGGAAGGGGAGGCATTTCTCACCAGGTAAGTGGAGATATGGTGATTACAAGTAGCAGAGGGGGGGGAATCAATAGAGAAGACAGGCAACAGAAAAGGAAAGGGTAGTTTTTAAAGAGGAACCTTAACAGTAATCCTGTGTTGGTGAGAAAGCCTGGAAAAAACAGACACTACATGATTATACTCTTATCTCTGAGTGATTAGGAGATTGGTTTTTCATGATTACCTTTATTTCCCTTATGAGTTAAAACAGCTGGAGTTCAAACTCAGATAAGAGACAGGAGGTTGGCAGAGTTGAATACGTTGCCTACTGCACCTCTCACACCCTGGACCTCCTTAGACCAGTTCTGAGGAATGTGAAAGGTATTCATTTAGGTACTTCTTTTGTTTGCCTCAGTGCTTCAGAGATCTAGGAACATGGAGCTTTCTGTTCCATGAAATACAGGTCACTTACCTCTGGAAGTCATCTGCTCTGGACTCTCACATGATCCCAGGGAACCATATGATATATTGTATTAAACCCCTCTAATGCATTAACTGAAATTCTCATCAGGTGGTCCATTATGGCAACCTAGTCTCCATGAAGACTCGGAAATGACGTGTGTGTTTGTAAGAGTTTTGGCCTTTCAAGAGAGAAGTGGAGTGGGCTGGTAAAGTACAGGAGAGGATTCCAAAAGCCAGGTGGAGGAAATTGGGTCTGAGTGCCAGGCAACAGGGAGACAGTGAGCATTGCTGAGCGATGTGAGCCGAGGGAGACTTTCTAACTTCAGTATAAAGAGCAGATTGGAGGTGAACACCGTGGACACCTGGGGACAGATGGAGCATGTGATGGTCTGCAGTCATCCTCAACGGGCTCCTGTCCTGCTGGGAGATGGCTGCAGGAAGACAGACACAGGGACTGGTGAGATCATTGGATGTGGCACTGTGTAAATATCGAGGGGGAGGTGGGCATGAGGTGGAGGTGACCTTGGGGCTTCTGGTGGGAGGGCCTGAGAGAACAAGGTGCTGCTATGAGACCCAGTGCAGGAGGGGTTCTGTCTGGTCACCTCTGCTGGGAGGAGCAACAGATTCCACGGCTTAGTCTACCAGCTGCAGCTGGGACCCCTGTCCCAGTGCTGACCATGGGCTGGAGGAAGGAAGGCAGATCCTTGAATCCCACACTGTGTTGAAGATCCCATAGAGCTTCCTGGTCTCTGATGACCAGAGAAGGTGGAATGAAACACTACCAATGACTTGGAGGTTTTACAATGCCTGTACTAGTCCCAGGGAGGGACTCATAAGTGGATTTGGGAAAGCTTTGCATTGGCCATGGGTCTTGGTGCCATTTTCTAAGGCACTGGAGTGGCTCACCCCTGTGTCCTCTCTCTGAGGTGTGGTGGTTCCTTCCTTTTCTTCTAGATAGCCTGGGTCTGGCCTGGGATCACTCACTCACCAGGTGTGTTTCTTTGGGCAAGATGCTAAACCTGTGTGAGTCTCCCTTTCCCCACTTGTCAATTAGCTACCTCAAAGGGATAAGGAAGAATGAAGTGAGGAGGTGGTGGGGAAGTGCTTACAGTACAGCACACAGTAGACCCTGGGCCCTAGTGGTCGTCTGTGGGTGATGGGATGACAATGAAAATGGTGACCATCAGGCACACAGGTGTCCTAGTTTCCTTCAGGCCACCAGACTGCATTGCAGCCTTCTGGGGCTATTCTGGTGCATCCCTCTGGTACAGTAGGCAAGCACCATCTTGCCCCGTCTCCCATGTGGTTGTTTTTCCTGGGTCCCCTCCTTTTATTCTGAGGAATCCTTGTGTCTTCTCTAGTTCTAGCCAGAAAGCATATTAAGGCTTTGCTCAGTGGTCTTTCTTTTTCTTAGGTTTAGATGGACACAATACCTTTATTTTATTTATTTTTAAATAATGTGTTTCTGAGGACCAGACCCTGTGCCTCATGAGTGCTAGGCAAGTGCTCTACCACTGAGCCACAACCACAGCCCTCTCAGGAGGCTTCCACCTTGTATTTTTCTTCAGATTTTCACTATGGGAGAAACTGAGTGGGGTGCATATGTAATATATTTTTAGGGTAGAAGCACATGTAAGAACAAAAATTCCGGGCAGTAAGATACTTCAAAGTAGCTTTTTAAAATGTTTCAAAAATTTTCAATAATGTTTATTGGTTCTTTTGAGTGTTTCATAACTGCTGAGAGCCACGGCTGAGTCTGTATGGCCCCTGGCATTTTGCCAACAGTATTGATTGACAGGCGAGGCATTACTATCCGCCTCTGCCGCAACTTTTGAGTTCTCGCACTATTTTGGAGTTCTCGTGGGGATTTCCGGGGATTCCCCGAGAGTTCCCATTGGTTGGGGAAGTGCAGGAGGAGGGATTTCCGGGAGAGATATTTCCGGCTGGGGGTTCCCGGACAAGCCTCGTGGCGTTCAGGACGATTCCCCGGGAGCTGTGTGAAGTGTTTTCCTACAGTTTAAAAATAAAGTTTGTTCCTGCTTCAGTGGCTAGTGATTTGTGCCCAGCCAGACTGCGGCACATAACATTAGGATTCATTTTCATATAACTATAAATGCATTGAATACAATTTGCTGTCATTCAGTTCCCAATATTTATCCTTCCCTCCCTTCTACCTCCCCCTGTTCCCTTCCATCTGCTACTCATCTTTCTGCTATTTATTTTTTTAAAAAACTTTTTTAGTTAATACCTGTGGATTTGCATGATGTGAGATTCACTGTCGTAAACTCACATGTACATAGGAAAGTTAGGCTCAATTTTCTTCTCTTATCCTGACCCGCCTTCTTTCACCACTGAATTCCCTGCATCTGTTCCACTGGTCTTTCTTCTATTTGGATGGATTTTTCTCTTTCTTTCTCTTTTCTCCTTTATTTTGGACTAGCTGCTGCCTATCAGAGAAAACTTCCAACCTTTGACTTTCTGAGTCTGGCTTATTTCATTTAGCATGATGTTCTCCAGTTCCATCCTACTAGCAAATGCCATAATTAATATCAAATATATATATAAAAAAAAAAATATATATATATATATAAAATATATATATATATAAAATATATATATATATATATATATATAAAATATATATATATATATATATATATATATATATATATATATATATAAAACACATATTCTTTATATATACATATCACATTGTCATTATATTTGTAATCAAAGTAGTTTTAAGAGCAGGGAAAATCGTGCTTGCCTTGCATGCACAAGTCCCTGGGTTCTATCCCCAGCACCGCCAAAAAAAAAAAAAAAAAAAAAAAAAAAAAAAAAAAAAATTACTAAGAGCAGAGAAAATCTTAAGGGTTTCCTCTGCTTCGCTGTATCAATGTGCCTTTTAATCACATAAAGTTGCTTCCTGAGGAGCCTCATTTCCTTCTCTTTTCCTATGTCCTGAGTTGTCTAGGTGCATGACAGTTACTTAACACAACCTTTGGTTCAGAGAAATTGTACTCAAAAAAAATCCTCACCTGCTGTTCATGAGAAAGTGTGCCAGGGGGTCAAACTTGGACACGGACACAATCTAAGTAGCAAATGTTCACATATTATATTTGAACTGCTGTTTGATAGTGAGCCATATCTTATTGTCTACTTAGTGCTCAGGTGACAAAATTTTCAATTGGGCAAAACCATAGGGCTTGATAGAATTCAGAGGCTTATGTCCTTACGGCTATGTTTCCTTTGTCACAGGGCTCTTCGTTGAGATCAATCTTCTCCAAATCCAATCCATGACAATTTCAAACAATGTGACTGAATTAATCATCACTGGCCTTTTCCGGGATCCAGAGGTGCAGAGAGTGTGTTTGTGTTGTTTCTCCCTGTGTACCTGGCCACTGTGGTGGGCAATGGCCTCATTGTTGTGACGGTCAGTGTCAGTAAGAGTCTGCGCTCTCCCATGTACTTCTTCCTTGGCTGCCTGTCCCTGGTGGAGATCTGTTACTCCTCTACTGTGGTCCCTAAATTCATCACTGACTTACTTGCCAAGGTCAAAACCATCTCCCTGAGGGGCTGTCTGGCCCAGATCTTCTTCTTCCACTTCTTTGGGGTCACTGAGACCCTCCTGCTTGTGGTGATGGCTTATGACTGACCGCTACGTGGCCATCTGCAAGCCTCTTCATTACATGAACATTATGAGTTGTCAACTGTGTCACATGCTGGTGGCTGGTTCCTGGCTGGGGGGCTTCATTCACTCCATAATGCAGGTTCTCATCACCATCCCACTGCCCTTCTGCGGTTCCAATGTGATTGACCACTACTTCTATGACCTCCATCCTTTATTCAAGCTAGCCTGCAAGGACACCTTTGTGGAGGGGGTTGTTGTGTTGGCCAACAGTGGATTAATCTCCATCTTCTCCCTCACCATCTTGGTGTCCTCCTACATCGTCATCCTGTTCACCCTGAGGAACCGCTCTGCAGAGGGGAGGCGCAAAGCCCTGTCCACCTGCGCCTCTCCTATCACGGTGGTCATCTTGTGATATGGTCATCTTGTGCCATTTTCCTCTACATGCCGCCCTCATCCACCTTCACTGGGGACAAACTGGTGGCTGTGTTCTCACGGTCATCACCCCCATGCTGAACCCCATCATCTACACACTCAGAAACGCAGAGGTGAAAGTCGCCATGAGGAAGCTGTGGGCCAGAAGGAGAACCCAGGGATGGGAACACGATAGAAAGAAGTATGTCCGATTATTGTGTTTTTGAAATGGACTTTTGTGAAATGGATTTTTAGTGGGGTATTTCAGAATGGCAGCCACAAATATAGGACTTAATGTTACTGCTGCCATAATTCTCCTGTGTAACCTGAATACCCTGCTGTAATGTTTGAGGGATAGAGGTGAGGAATTCTCCCTGAATCTTATGGAACATGATTGGCTTCATGATATCCAACAATATAATGGGTTTGGGTAATTGGAAGGCTCATGTCCTTATGGCTATATTTCCTTTGTCACCAAGTGCAAATGCAAACTAGAGAATTTTATGTTTTGTAGGTTAAAATCATTTCCTCACTTTCTTCCTCCCTCTGTAGTAATTTATATGTTTACAGGGGTACAATGTGATGTTTCAATACATGTGGGAAATGTGTAATGATCAGACCAGATCAGATATCAATCACCTAATACAGTTATCATGTGTTTGTGTTGGGAACATTCAAAATTCTCTCCACCAATAATTATAAAATATTAATTACTTCACTGATAGTTTTTTTACTATGCTATCCTAAATTCTGTTTACTTCTATCCTTTTACAGAGGAGATTTTTTGAAAATATTTTTTAAGTTTTTGAGTGTCCTTTATTTATTTATATGTGGTGCTGAGAATTGAATGAATAGTGCCTCATTCATGCCAGGCAAGTGTGCTACTGCTGAGCCACAGCCCCAACCACTACAGAGGACATTTTGATAAATGTTTTGTAGATTGAAATCCCTTAACCTTCCTTACTCATTTTCTTTCTTTCTTATTTCCCTATATCATATTTTGATGTGTTGTTGAATTCAGTTTGCTATTACTTCGTTGAATTTTTTTTTTTTTTTTTGCAATACTGGAGATTGAACCCAGGGCCTTCCATATGTTAAGCAAGTTCTCTGCCACTGAGCTCTATCCTCAACCCTTAATTAAATGTAGGTTATTTACCTCATCACTTATTAAATTTTTTTCTTGTATGGCTCACAAATGAGTCAATCAAAAACTTACTGGGGATAAGGAAGAACAGTGGAATAAATCTGACCTAACTTTCCCATGTGCATATATATGAATTGTCACAGTGAATCTCACCATAATGTACATCCACAAGACAAAAGTGTAAGTAGCAAAAAGATCAGTAGTGTAGAGGAAAAGAAATAGGGGGAGGGGAGAGGGAAGGGAGGGGGTGTTCTGGGGACTGAATTAGAGCAAATTATATTCCATGCTTCCATAATCATGTCAAATGAATCCTAATGTTATATATAACTAAAAAAACCCCACAAAACAATAAAAGAAAAACTGTGTTGAAGTCTCTCTCTCTCTCTCTCTCTCTCTCTCTCTCTCTCTCTCTCTCTCTCTCCCCCCTGCCCCCTTTTTTTTAGTAGTAAGGGCCAAAACTAAGGCCTCATGTAGGCTAGGCAAGAACTAACTCTACCTCTGAGCTATATCTGAAGCCTTTTTGAAAATTTTTTGAATGTGTTTGTCAGGAATATTGGTTTCTAGTTTTACTTTTCTATTGACTCCTTGTCTGGATTTGATATAAGGGTGATGCTGGCCTAGTAGAAAGAATTCTAAAAAGTTCCCTTGTTTTCAATATTTTTGAATAGTCTGAGTAAAGTTACTCTTTAAGAGAGTAAACTCTTCATAGGAAATGAGTCCAAAAATCAAAAGTTAGTTAAATATTTCTATTCAAGAATATTTAAAAGACTTACTTATAGTACTAAAAATTAGAAGCACATCTGAAAATGGCCAGGTATATTCAGTACATCCATAAGATGAAATATTTTACAGGTGATTAAAAGGACATTTTTTAATATAAACACCAGAGAGAGTAACTCTAGGATTAACCTCCTTCTATCCATTGTGCCCCTGTGTTTGAACCCAGCATCGTTCCAAAACCAGGACCAGTACCAAGGCTCAGCCTCTATGTCCCACCTAGTTGCATTGTCCTGGTCCACAGCCTCTTCATGGCCTTCTTCACCTCAGCATTTCTCAGGGAGTAGATGACAGGGTTGAGGAGTGGGGTCACCACTGTGTAGAACACGGCTACCATCTTGTCTGCAGGCAGAGTGGTCGAAGGCCTCAGATAGATGAAGACACAGGGTACAAAGAACAACATGACCACGGTGATGTGGGACCCACAGGTGGAGAGGGCTTTGCGCCTCCCCTCAGAGCTCCGAGTCCTCAGATGAAGCAGGATGACCGCATAGGACACCAAGAGGACCACAAAGCTGATCACAGACAGGGTCCCCCCATTAGCAATAATCAGCAGACCAATGAGGAGAGTGTCTGAGCAGGCCAGTTGGAGCAAGGGGAGCACATCACAGAAATAGTGGTCAATCACATTGGGCCCACAGAAGGGCAGTTGGAAGATGAGAAGGATCTGGGAAAGGGAATGCACAAAAGCTCCCACCCATGTCATTCCCACCAGGACCATGCACACCTGCTGGTTCATGATGGTGGTGTAGTTGAGGGGCTTGCAGATGGCCACATAGCGGTCATAGGCCATCACTGTGAGTAGGAAAATCTCAGTGCTTGCAAAGAAGTGCATGAAGAAAAATTGTACCAAGCAGCCCCACAGAGGTATGGTTTTCCTCTCAGCCAGCAGATCTGAGAGGAGTTTGGGGACTGTAGTAGAGGAGTAGCAGATCTCCACAAAGGACAGGTAACTGACGAAGAAGTACATGGGGGATCCCAGACTTCTGCTGGTCATGACAGTGAGCACAATGAGGGAATTCCCCAGGACAATCGCCATGTACAAAAGCAGAAATATTACAAAGCAAATCCTCTGCACCTCCGGGTTGGGAGATAGTCCCAGGAAAATGAATTCAGTCACATTGTGTGTATTGGCCATGAGGTCACCACCAAGAGGCAGCTATTTGGGTGGTGTGACCTGAAATGATAGAAAACAAAAGATTTTTTCATACTGTATCAGCTACATAGAGACACTTGCCTGAGATGCTTGGAACTAGATATTGGAAGATAAGTCTTCTTTATAGAAGAAGGGAAGAACATTCCAAGAATGGAGACAGCAACTGCAGATGTATAGTGGGTTGCTGGATTAAGGTGACTATAACAACAAATAAAGCAGTTTAGAGAGTCTAGAACCAGTGTAAGAAGGACTGTTACAGATTTTGAGTTTTGTTCTATAGAAAATGTCAAATGTAGAAAATGTCATCAAGAATGTTTGCAAACTGGAAAGGGAAATAATTTTGTATGCAGAGGTTGGACTCGTGGAAACAGAGCAGAGGAGGGGCAACCTATTAAAAACAAGTCCCCTCATTGGACAATGTGGGGCAGATAGGACAGTGTTTCTCTATGTAATATGTCTCTCTTTTGCCTTTGTATATTCTGAACTATCTTTCACTGCAGCTTTCCTGTATTTCACTTACATTTGCTTGTTGTCTAAATCTGGTTTCCAAAACAGTGTTTTCACCCTGTCCACATGCCCTTCTGAGTCTTCAGAAGAGATGTCCTGTGGTGCACCTGCACTCAGCACCCCCAAGAAGACCACAAGTTTTTTCTGAGTCTTTATTTCTACTTCTCCTCCTATTTCTTGTCCTCTAAACATGGTCTCTGTGTGACCTTATTGTTTTCTAAGGATCTACTCAATTCATGCATGATTCTCCTCATGGGCACTTTTCATTTTCTCAGTGGCCACTCAACCTCTGACTCATCCCTCTCTACCTCCTAGTCTCTCAACATTGTCATCACCAAGATTCTCCACTGGCTGATATGCAGATAGTCCTGCTCCTTTCTGGTCTGTGTCTGAGCTAGCTGAGGTCAATGTACATGAGCCGTGGTGTCACAAAATGAGACTCTAGAGCACCTGATACCGGAGCCAGACGACTAACCCTCATACCACAAAGCTTCCTTTCTCCAGTGATGGAGACAGCCTGGGGTGGTTAAGCACCATCAGGACCCAGAGGAAACTCATAGAGAGAACTTAGTTATACATACAAAGAGAAGTCAAGGTTCATAGTAAGTTCTTAGATCCCTGGGCTATTCTATCAAGCCATTCATGGAAGACAGCTTATGTCTGCTAACAGTCTGGTCTCCTGGGCTCATATGCATGTGTTTTTCAGATAGTATCTATGTGATATTGCAAATTATTTCTCTCTTTCCTGTACTAGGGATTGAACTCAGGGCTTGGCACATGCTAGCTAAGCATTCTAACACTGACCTACACACTCAGGCTTTTATTTTTTATTTTTAGACAGGATCTCCCTATATTTCCTAGCGAGACCTCCAACTTGGGATTCTTCTGATTCATATTCAGGCTAGCAGCACTGTGTCTACCTAGAGAGTAATTTAACCTCTTCCTCACTCAGGGCCCAACTAACATGCTGATCATAGCTACCTCAGAGATAGACGCCGTGACTCCCACTCCCAGGTCTGTCCCAGGGTAAGTTCTGTTCCTGTCCTCTGTACTACCTTGGATATTTCTCAGTTAGGAAATCCATACTTTCAGGCCAGAGTCTCTCACAGCCAGTGGCCCCCTTTCCCTTGGATATTTTGGAATCACAGGGCTTCACACTGGATTATATTGTTTTATGTGGCCACCTACCTCCTGCAGCATGGGCCTCCTAAGGGAGAGACTGCATCTTCTCACCACGCCATCTCTACCACATGCTTACTTCTGTGACCACCAACTAATAGCACTCAGTTGAGTGACTGTGGGTGTATGTCTTCCCTGGCCTTCTAAGCACAATATTTGCGATATCATAGGTTTCCAGTAAATTTGAAAGAACAAAGGTCCTCAAGGACCAAGGGCATATCTTTTTCATTCCTCAATCCCAGAGCCTGGCATAGAATGCCCCCAACACCCACACAAGAAAACTGTGAAACCCCACATGCCTCAGGGCCCCATTCCTGTGCTTTAAGGGGGAAATCAATCATCACCTACCAAAGAAGCCCATGTTCACAAAACAGAAGTGACACCAGTGTTTCTGTGCCTTTGCTGAGCTCACCACAGTGACCTTTTCCGTTCTGAAGTCAGAGATGCAAATTCCTCCTTGGGCACAGCTCTGGGCTCTGGGAAGCTGCCAGTTAGCCAGTGGAGAAGCATTAGGCCAATCTAGGACCAGAACACCTGCTCGCCAGACGGGGGATCTGCTCCACTTGCAGCTTTAGACTTAGGAAAGTGGGAGACTGAGGCACAGGGTCCATTATGTACCTGAATTTAAAAACAAGAGCCAGGTAGACTCACCTCCCAGGTGCTCCACACAGAACTAAGAACCCTGGCAGCTCAGCCTTAAGTCAGCTGCTTATGGGACACCTGGGGGGAAGGCATGATCAGGTGAGAGGAGGTCTCCAGGGATCTGTACCCTTCCCCCTTCCTAATCAGGCAGAATATCTCAGGGGAAGCAGGACCTGCACAAGCCAAGTAGGAAAAAAATAATTGGGAAATGTGAACAAATTAAATTCAACCAGAATTCACAGAGCACTCACCTACATCACACTGTTCACAAGGCAATGATCCCTCTCCTGCTCATCAGGAGCTTGATCCTGGGGCTTGATATAAAATAACAATACTCAATATGTGGGTCCAAGGCTTAGGGAAACTGACATAGCACATCTCAAAGCCTGTGGTGTGGAAGAGGAATATATGGGTGGTTCCCAGCCAGGGGTGATTTACCCCAGAGGACACTGGGTAATGTGTGGAGCCATTGGCTGAGGTCCAAGCCGGCTGGTGAGGGAGGGGCTGCTGACAGGAAGCAGGGAGAGCCCAGGGAAGCTGTGACACATCCTACAGACCAAGACTGTCCATATAGAAGAGTACCCAGCCCAGTGTCCATAGGACTGTCCTGGAGATGCCCTGCTATAGCTGAAGCAGATTTGCTCTGAATTCATAAGCATTGAAACGAGGTGTGGAGAACATGGGGATTCCTTACAGTGCTGTGACCACACCTGTGTGTTGTAAATTTAGTGTGATGGAATGTCTTAGAGATGCCATGAGAGAATTTTGTAATATGAACAGGATTTCTTCAAGACTCATTCACTAAAATCAACTCAGCCTGAAATCAAAGTGTCTCAAGTGTAAACTAATGACCAAGGAGAAAACTATGAAGAGACAGTTTATGATTTAGGACAATGTTTGACAAGATTGCTTTTCCACCTGTGATAACTGAGTGAACCATTGTCCTCCACAGAGAAAGAAACCTAGGAAAGAAGGTTAGCAGGTACTTACATCAAAGCCAGAAGTATTCATGCAAAACCTCTATGTATTCCACAATATATCCTCATGAAATTGAATTTCTGTCAAATCTGTGAAAGTATTGTCATATTGGAAGTTTCGGCTTTTTAATAAACCTGAGTTAGATTTATTTTAATATGAATCTTTGAGTGTTAGAGGGAAACTACATTGTTAAACTTATTTGTGTTGTTAGACTGTGCCTGCTTACTTAAAATTATACTTTTTGGCTTCAGAGGTTGATTTTATTTCTTATTCTGGTAAAGATTATTAACCCATTGAGTATGGCCTTATTTTTTTTTCATTTCAATTAGATCCCAATCCTTTTCCTTTCAGAAATAGGAATATATTTATTCACAACCTTCTTTGTGAAAAGTTATTGGGTGTGTTCAATAAATGAATGGCTATCAGTTCATGCTTTTCTCTTAACAAATGGAAATGTTAAGAACCCATTGTAGCAGAGCTTGTTTACTACAGTAGTTACTGAAATCAATGCCATGTCTTCCTATAAGAGAATCTCTTTTTTTATTGTGGTGTGTTTTCCATTTATGAAATGGAAAACTACTTATTAAATACAAAGAACAACCTCTTGGAGGCCACAACACAGATGACTCTCCAAAACATTACATTGAGAGAATGGAGCCAGATAGAAGAGTGAACATGCTTCATGCTTGCATTCATAGGAGACTAGGAAGAAGCTAAAGAATTCCATGATGATAAAAATTAGATGAGCAGGTGCCTGTTGGCCAGCCAGGGTTAGAGATTACCTGGGAGGAGTCATGAGTAGTTTCTGGGGTGATAGAAATATTTCCTCTCCCCTCCCCTCCCCTCCTCTCTCTCTACCCCCTCCACTGTATAACCCTGAGGGTCTCCTTCCATTACCATGCAATTTCCCTTCTCTCTCCCGGGAGAGGAGGGGAGGGGAGGGGAGAGGTGGGGAGGGGGGAGGGTGGAGGATGGGAAAGGCAGCGGAGCACAACAGACACTAGTATGGCAATATGTAAATCAATGGATGTGTAACTGATGTGATTCTGCATTCTGTGTATGGGGTGAAGGTGGGAGTTCATAACCCACTTGAATCAAAGTGTGGAATATGATATGTCAAGAAATTTGTAATGTTTTGAACAACCCACAATAAAAAATTAAAAATAAATTAATTAAAAAAAAAAGAAATATTTCCTTTTAGTTTGGGGTGTTGTCTCCACAGTGTATAAATTTGTCAAAAATTATTGAATTTATTGGAATGTGAAAATTTATTGGACTCAAGGTCTTGACATTCCATGGAATCACAGAATTTCAGTTGTTTGTGAGGTTTCATAATGTTAGGTGGTAGATTTGGATTTTGTTCAGTCAGTAGGGCATCAGAGTCAATTGCTCACCTACCTCGCTGTGCCCAGGTGAACCTCACCAAAGCCACCTCACCAAAACCCCTGTGGTAGACTCTCCCTCTTCACATCTTATCATATCACATAATCCCATTGTCTTTTGCCAATGCTCACTCTCCCACCTTATTTGCATATAGGGGTGGACCCCTGACTTAGTTCTGGCCAATAAGAATGAAAAAAAAAAAAAAAAAGAAATCCTGCAGGAGATTTCTCATAATTATTTCTCAAAATGTGAACTGGGACTTTACCATCCTACATATGAAGATATGATGCTTGGAGCAGCTGCTGTACTGCATCTTGCAACCCTTACAACAGCCTAGGGAGCCAAGCAGGTGCCAATCCAGTCTGCCATGGTTACAGAATTAAAAATCATCCTGGGAACATTGACCTCCAAACTTCTCCTCGAATCAGCAATACATGATTCTGTGGCTCCAACCAAGGCCAAACAGTTTTTTCCCGTAAAATAAGAGAATAAATATTGAGGGCTTTATGGACTACGCAGTCTCTGTGCCATTCTGCTCTTATAGAGTGGAAACAGACACAGAGAACACGCAAAATATGGGCCTGGCTGTCATCCAATAAAACTGTATTATGAACATAAACATTTGAATTTCACGCTAATGTGTGTCACCAAAACTTTTTTGATTATTTTTTCTCAACCATTAAAAAATTTAAGAGCCTTTCTTAGGTCACAGTGCACACAGGAATAAGCAGTGAGATTGGTTTGACTGAAGCCACTCTTCACTAGGTTGAAGCAAACAGTCCTAGCTACATCACTTCCTTCCCTGAGACCCCAGATAGCCACTGTTTAGAAAGAAGAGAGTCTTTGGAAATTGTTCAGATGTAGATGATAATGTTTAATAATGGCCATCTTGTATTTTGCTGCCCCTGCTCCTGAGACATGTGCCTTCTAATAAACTCCCATCTTGGTCATTAAATAAGACTTCTACTACTGAATTTCATGCATGAGAACCTGGCTAATGGGAGGAAGGCACCCAAGGAAGGAGAGAATCTGTCCTGGGGTCTCCCAAGATCATTCTGGTAAGGAGAACTGGCCACAGCATGGACCTTTGTCTGCAAGTGCCACGATCCTTCTATCTATCACTACATGCTAACCCCAGAGGTGCAGTGAGTACAGCCAAGGTCACACTGCTGAGAGGTGACTGGGTGGGATTGCATTTCATGGGATCCGTCCTCCATTCTAAACACTGTGCAGTGCTGATTACTGCAGAAGAGGGAGAAGGTGTCCCAATGTGACCACACTGGAAACCACTGACCACTAGGACAGGACTTGAAGAACTAGCCTGAGGTTAAAGTGGCCCATTTAACCTACAGGAAAACAGAGGCAGGTGAACTCTGCTCCTTCACAGTTGGCTGATCTCAGATCTCACTTTGAGTCACCTGCTCCGGGTGTTCCTGGCTCATGTTTTCATTCCATCCTCGAGTTCTCCTCTAGCCCCTGGAGCTCCTCATGGCAGTTTTCAGCCTCTCGTTTCTCCATGTGCAGATGATGGGATTCAGCTTGGGAGTGATGACCATGAAGAGCACAGCCACCAGTTTGTCCTCAGTGACTGCAGAGGAGAGCTCTCATTAGAGGAAGATGGCAGGCTCAGAAGTCTGCTGGGCATGTAGCTCAGAGGTGGCGTGCTTGCCTAGCATGAGAGGCGCAGTGAGTTCATCCAATGGTCACCCCCCACCTGGTCTGCAAGTGGGGTGGTCCTGGCAGGAGCCCGTGTTCTGCAGGAGATGGAGGCATCTCTAGCTCGGAATACTACTTGGTGTCCCCCTCCCTATTTCCCTGGTCCACCCATGTCCTGCCCGATGCTAGCCTCACTCTCAGCACCCACAGTTGGACTGACTCTCCCAGAAAGAGGCTCAAGTATTCCTGCAAAGCTGCCGGCTGGCTGAGGAAATCGCTAAGAGCAAACAGACTGGGTAGGTGTCCCTGCTGCTCAGAGGGCAGCTATTCCTCAGCCGCATGGCAGAGGGAGGCAGTTGGACCCCCTGAGCTGCTCTCTCAAGACCAACCTGGAAATAATCCAGGTGGGAGAGGTGCTTTTTTAAGCAGGTGGTTCGTGGCCTGCGGGAGAAGGGCGTCTCTGGCTTGAGTGGGCGCTGCTGCTCGCTGGCTCTGCCTTCATAGGCCCCTTGTGCCCAAGTCCTCGTCCAAGAGATGAGCTGGAGGTGGAGTTAGTGTACAGATGCTAAGAACAGAGCTGGGCCCACAGTCAGGGCCCGGTAAACAGCTCATCGTCCACCATAGGACACCAGTAGCATAAGACGAGTCCAAGGCTACAGCTGGACCTAAAATGTCCCCAGAGTGGTGGGAGGTGGAGGGACTCTTGGGAGGTGGGCCCAGGGAGGTCCTGGTTCATGAGGGTGTCCCTGTGGGGGACCCTGGTCCTTTCTCCTGTAGTCATGAGTCTCCTCAAGGGGTACCAAGGTCCCTTCCCCTCTTTCTCACCCTATTCTGAGGTGAGCAGGTCTTGCTCTGCCTGAGCTCCCCCCATGACCAGCTGCCTCACTACATTGGGTCAAGCATCCGGCCCCAGAGAAGCTTGTCGACTCTCAAGATGCCCAAGCCCACTGGCCAACCTGCGTCATGCCTGGGCCACAGCTGGTCACACACATGCCAAGCCTTGGTAAACCCTCTGCTGCCAGGACACCACCGCCCCCCCGTGTGTGTGTGTGTGTGTGTGGGGGGGGGGGTCCTTGATTCCTTGATGCTGCAGGCTTCTTTCTCCAGCGTCTGGGCCACGCCTGGACTGAAGCCTCCAAAGCTGTGGGCCCAAGCAGCCTCTGCCCTTTGTGAGCCAGTTGCCCTGGGTGTGCTTTGGGGTGGCGAGCTGACCAATACCACTCTTTAGGACAGAAAAGCCATTCTGCAGCCTAATACCCAATAGGGGCCACCCAAGAGCTCTTGGCCTGCCCAACCCATCCAGCGACTTGCCAGGGAAAGTGCCTTCCACGAGCCACACAGTGGCTGCCCTTTGTTTCTGGGGCTCCTTGATGACACACTGCGTGCTGTGAGCCAGCCCACACTGGAGCACCCAGTCCTGGAACCCCTGCCTGCAGAGACCATGGCAGATCTGCTCTCGTCACCCCAGGCAGGGGCTCCAGCTTTGGTTGGAGGTCAGAGTGGCAGGTCACTACCCAGATGACCAGCCAGAGCTTCAGAGCCAGCAACAGTGTGATGCCTGTGGGGTCACCTCTCAGGACCCAGGTCCTCCCACCCTGCCCCTACACCCTCACCCCAAGCTGGTGGAGACGCCCACTCGGGTACATTTCCAAATGCTGTGTTTATTTTACTCCCTCTGTGCTCAGTGTGGGACCAACATAGATGCCAAGGTCCTGTGACTTGAAGGTCCCCACATTCAAATGCAGCAACCAAGTTGTGTGGGAAGAGAATCACCACCACCATGGGGAGGGTACAGAGAGCCAGATCATCCTGCAGCCCTGAGGAGCCACTCCTAAAGGTCCAGATGGCTGCAGATGGAGGTCTCCAATCTTTAGCTTTTCCACCAGTACCGGTTGTCCTCGTCAAAGGAGTACCAGCTGCTGTCGATCACCACGTGGGGCCTGAGCCGCTGTACCTCCTCCAGCAGCCATCTTATCTGCACGGGATACTGCTCCTTCCACAGGCTGTGGGCAGAGAGGGCACCTGTTATGCCGAGACCTTGACTCCCCCTTCCTCCAGCCTCCTGGGATCCTGGAGAAGGATCCAGCCTTCCCCGCCACGCCTGAGGGGGACAGTACGCTCCCCACAGAACACGGGTCAGTCCCTTCAGGCAAAGGAGCCCCTGGATACGTCAGAGGCCACCCTGGGCTCCCATCCTGTTCACTGTCACCAGCCCTTCCCCAGGATGTCGGTGCTAGGCCTTATCATGAGGTCTGGAGGAACGGTGATGGACAGGGCTGTCCCCAACTTCACTCCACTCATCTGAGGAGAGAAACAGGTATTTAAGTAGATTTTGTAGATTTTGTAGAAGGGAAAATGGGCTCAGAAAAGGTCAATCAGCAGAAACCACGTCCGCTTCTCCACCACGTCCAGTCACACGATCCCCAAAGTCTGCTGGACCTAGAATGTCCCCAGAGTGGTGGGAGGTGGAAGGACCCTTGGGAGGTGGGCCCAGGGAGGTCCTGGTTCATGAGGGGGTCCTTGGGCCTGTGGTTCCAGCATTGGGTCAAGCAGCTGGCCCCGGAGAAGCTTGTCGACTCTCAAGATGCCCAAGCCCACTGGCCAACCTGCGTCATGCCTGGGCCACAGCTGGTCACACACATGCCAAGCCTTGGTAAACCCTCTGCTGCCAGGACACCACTGCCCCCCTTTGTGTGTTGGGGGGGGGGTCCTTGATTCCTTGATGCTGCAGGCTCCTTTCTCCAGCGTCAAATCATAGCCCCACTCACCATCAGGATGAAGGCTTTAGCTTCTACTGATAGTTTCCGTGTCTGGCAGGGAAACTATGTCTCTGTGCTGTGGCCTTCATGGGAAAGAGATGGTGTTCTTAAAGGATGGGACCCTTGGCCCCTGGGAACTCCCTCAAGTGGCTCCATCCATGCAGCACAGCAGAGTGGGGCAGACTCTTCAGCCTGGCTCTCACTAGTGCCGCCCTCTGGGGCTGGGCCACCTCTGTTTGTCCTGTTCTGGATCTTGCCCAAGCTCCTGTGTCACATGCCACCACACCTTAGATACAGAGCTGCTGGAGGCCTTCCTGGATCCTGAAGATCAGATTTTAAAAATCTGGACTGAGGCTCTCCCTGACCATGGGCTTATCGTCCACCATCCTGTCAACCCCAGCTTTTACCACTGCTCCCTCTTCTCATTACCTTCCCTTGACTCTCAGCCAGGAATGCTCCCGCCTCACCGTGTGTGCCCCGAGGGCTCAGATCAAGTGCCTGCTGCTGGGGAGCACTGTGACCTGCGAGTGCCTCCTCAAGTCTATGGCCCTTATATCTCACTCCCTCCTTGGCATTGACCATCTGCAGTGACCCTGAACCTTATATTTTAATTTAACCTTTAATATACTTAAAAATGACTGCTTACTCTCTTCTAAGTGCAGTCCGGGACAGTAAGTACACTTGTGTTGTTGTTGGACACTCCTGTAGAACTTGTGTGTCGTCCCCAGCTGCCCAGTCCCCAGCCACTTCCCCTCGCACCCTGAGACCAGGCTATGTACTTCACGGGAGAGCACATCAGTGTCCTGGCCCACTCAGTGTAGTGTCCTCAAGGCTCCCCTGCGGGGCCAGGTCAGAACTGCCCTTCAAGGCACCATGTTCCACTGCCTACATGGATGGCACTGCTCACCCATCACCTGCCTCTTGGCTACCACTGGGTGCTGCTGCTGCGGCAGAGGTGCCAGTGCCTCAGGTCTTGCTTTTAGCTGCTGAGTAGAGCCATTCTGTTGATTTCTGGGCTTGAATATCAGTAGATTCCCTCCACCCCCTCCCCAGCCCACCTGAAAGCAAGTTCCTGAGATGCTGAACCTCCACCTCCACGTCCCTGTGCTCCCGGCGTCCATCATGGAGACTGCGGCACAGCCAGTACCCACAGCTGGGGACAGAGCTAGCTGCTTCTCACCAGCTAGCCTGCTGCCAGAGAAGTAGGCCTGTGCCCCAGAACACTTGCCAGGGACTCACCCAATTATTCTTAGGTTGCACGTGGGCTGGGAGAAGGCGGAGCACAGCAGGGTCATCCCTGAGGGGTCGAAGTTGTTGCACAGCAGGTTCAGGCTGGTCAGGTAGTGGTTGCAGGACAGGGCGGAGGACAGCACCTCACAGCAATCAGTGGTCAGTCTGCAGGCCTCCAGCCTGCAGCAGCAGGTGCCCAAGAAAACCCAGGATCAGTGCCGTGTCCTGCACCAACCCGTGGATTTCATCTCAATGTCAAAGAAAAAGTGGGGGTTGCACCCCATCTCTGGCTGGGCAGTTCCAGGAAAGACTCAAAGGTTCCCATTCAGACACATTCCCAAGTGATGCTACTGCCCCTGAGCTCCCTTTGAGGGCTGCTGCGTGACTCAGATCAAGTTGTGGGAAGAAGGATGAAGGCCGAGAGCTGAAGGAGAGCAGCACGGGGGCAGCAGGGACTGCAGAGGTGGCGGCAGTGTCTGCAGGACCCCACATGGCCACAGCTCAGCCACAGGCAGTAGCGAGGGCCAGGCTTTGAGGGTTTACCACACGATAGCGGAAAGCCCTAGAGTAAGGCCCAGTGAGGACGTGGAGCCGCCTAGGTGTCCAGAGGCAGAACATGGAGCCCCCCGGCTTGCTGCAACAGGGACAGACAGGGCAGTGACGCCCCAGGAGTGCAGGTGGTGGTGGAGGGCTTTATGTTCATTGTGGATTTTGAGGTTCTAAACTCACATGATAGAGTGTGGGGCTGGGCACAGGGTCATGTCTTAGTTTTGGTTCTGGAGCAGTTAAAGACAGAAAACGCCCATTAGGGAGGCCAAGGACAGGGCATGGGGGTCAGGGGACAGCAGCACTAGGCGCTGTGCAGGCAGGACCTGGGGTCTCTGCTGCTGGCGATGTTGACTCTGCATTAGGGCTCCCTGGAAGCTCATCCCATGCTTTCCTCACGCGGGTTGCGCGGTGTCTGGAGGGGTGGTGTCATTTAAGCCCCAGGAAGAACAGGTAGGCCCAGAGGTTTACGGGCATGGAGTTGGTTTGAAATAAATGTCACTGGGAAGGGAAAAAAGATTAGCTGGAAAACTGATGCTGGGAAGGTAGGAAGTGATGTCCATGATCCCCAAGTGCCCCTGTCACCAGCCTGCCTGTGCCTGTCACTTCAGAGCCTGTGGTTCCCAGGTCCTGAGGGCAGGCTGGGGTGTAGGGAGCATTTCAGGTGGAGGCCACAGCACCCACATGACAGGACATGGAGACCCAGATGGCTCTAAAGAAGGCCACGTGGGGCGGGTGGCCCTGGAGGGGGCCATACAGAACATGATGCCAGCGCCTGGGTGGTGTCCAGTGAGTGCAGCGGAGCCCCCAGTGGACCCCCTGGCGGAGCTGGGTGGCCACACCTCCACCTAGCTCCCTAGCTCCCTCCTCACCACGGGGGCAGGCGCTGTGCCTCCCCCTCCCAGCCCCTGGCACCCCATTGATCTTGTCTATGGGGTTGACTATCCTGCTTTTCTCCCATCAATGGAATCAACACGCGTGACCTTGTGTATCTGGTCCCTTTCACATAGTGTTTCCAAGGTTCGTACGTGCCGTGGCAGGTACCAACATGGCTGAGCCATGCTCCAAGCATGATCCAGGGGTGTCCTAAAGAGCCCCAGTGACTGACGCCCACTGGAGTTGGGAGCCACTGGGGTGGCTGCTCAAGTGCCGCCCTTCCCCTAAATGGCCACACCAGGCCCCCCACCCCCTTTCCCAGCACCTTGGGCTGCTTGGGGGTGCCCAGGGCTTTCTCCTGCAGACCCTGTGCCCATGCCCTGCTGCCCCTCATCTCATCCACAGTAGGGGGCTGGAATTGAAGCCCAGGCCAGTGTTAGCTGTGCCCGTCCAACCTGGCAGGGCTGCTGGCCTCAGTGGGCCTTCCTCCTCCACACAGGGGCCCTCAGGCTTCCTCCCAGCTCTGCCCTCCAAGGCCGTCCCAGGAGCTTACCCGAGTCTCCTCAGCGAGCTGTCAGGCTGCCGCAGTCCCTCGCATAGAGCTGTCACTCCACTGTCCCCCAGGGCATTGGCGGCAAGGTCCAAGCTCTGGAGGTGCTTGTTCCTGGTGATGACACAGGACAGGTTCTTGCAGCAGTCCGCGGTGAGCTGGCAGCTCACCAACCTGCAGAGACCAGAGGCGGCCGACTTTCAGGGACAGTGCCACAGTGGGGCAATGCAGAGACCCCTGCGGATTTCGTTCACTCCCTGTGGCTCGGAAGGGGGCGGGCTGCTGGCACCAGGGGGCCATCTTGGGGAAAAGTGAGCAGGTCAGAGCTCGAGCCTCTCCTGGAGGGGCCCAGGTCCTTGGGGGTGGGGTGGGGGGAGCAGAACAGAAAAAGGAGAAACCGGCAGAGCCCAGAGGGGAGGGGGCAGCAGGGGTTGCCACAGGCTGGTGGGCCTGGGTCCCAAGGCCACATGGGCAGTGGGGGTGGAGCAGCTGAGGAATAGCTGCAGAGCTCATCTGAGTGACAATGACCGAGGGGGTCCATGCCCACCCAGGCTCGGCATCCCAAACCCAAAATGCTCCAAAAGTCAAACCCAGTACTGATGAGAAGCCACAAATGGCAACACCCGTCTACACCTGTCCTCGTGTGCCAGGTCAGTCAACTCAGGGGCCTGAAGACTATACAAAATCACCTTCAGGCCCCGGGGATGGTGCACGTGAGAGAAGTGATTTGTGTGTAGACTTGGGTCCTTCCCTGACGTCTCTGTCTACAAACATTCCAAACTGTGAGGTAGATCCAAAGTCCAGAACACTCCTGGCTCAAGCATTTTGGACAAGGGACATTCTACTTGCATCTTCAGCTTGGAAACCATAGGTAGAGTGACCCTGGGGTCAGAGAGTCCTCGTGAGGCATGTGGCTCAAGACAGGGAGGGACTCAGCTATGAGGGCTCACATCTGAGGGCCGGGGGCAAGATTGTCATCGTTTGCCCGCTGTCCCTAAGACAAACTGAGGATCCCTTAAGCGCCCAGCAGTTTAGTGCAATCCCAAAGGAAGGGAGTCTCCATTCGACCAAGAGTAAAGTTCTATACCACCCAGAAGTAGGGCTTGAAATTAAAACCAATGAGGAATTCATATTGAGCGGCACCCAGACGTTTGTTAGCACAATCTCTATCTAACTCCACTTACTAGTGGAAGGGCAGAGATTTCCAAATGGCCCTACTTTCTTGTCTACCAATTCCACCTTTGTAACTGATCGACAATACTATTAAATGTTCATGACTGTTGGGGCTGGGGATGTGGCTCAAGCGGTAGTGCACTCGTCTGGCATGCCTGCGGCCCGGGTTCGATCCTCAGCACCACATACCAACAAAGATGTTGTGTCTGCCGAAAACTAAGAAATAAATATTGAAATTCTCTCTCTCTCTTTAAAAAAAGTGTTTATGACTGAGACACTGGACCTAAGGGAAGTGCCCACCTTTAGGGGATTTTAAAGGTCACATCCACCATTGAGTGGGGTGCATACCCTATCAAGGGCGGAGTATGGGACAAAGCAGAGGTTTCCATCTTTGACACTCTAGTTCCTGCTGGCTCGGTGGCACCCTCTGAGGTTGGATAGAGGAGTGCATTAAGTACCCACCCTCAGGACCTCCAGCGCAGGGCATCTGCCCTTGCACACACTCTGTGACCCCACACTTCACCTTGCCACAGGAAACATGAGCTCCTGTGGACCCCGGCACCCCAGGCCTGCAGAGTGCAGGCTGCCCTCGACCCCCGTGGCACTCACTCCAGGTCCTGGAGGTGGCAGCAGGGTTCCTGCAGGACCTCACACAGAAGCTTCAACCCTTTGTCCTTCAAAGGGTTCCTGTTGAGGCTCAGGTGCGTCAGCCCCAGATGTGGGTTGCTCGTGAAGGCCAATGCAAGGAAGCCGCAGCCCACCACGTCCAGGTCGCACTGGTTTAGTCTGTGGGACACAAGGGCAAGGAAGGGTTGGGCCCCCTCCCCTCAGGAAGGGCCACGTCTGATCAGGAGGGCTGTGGGGCTCAGGGTAGTGGCACTAGGCACACGGGGTGCCAGATCCTCCTCTTTACCTCTCCTCGGACCCTGAGGATTATCTTCCCGTGGCTGCCATTCACAAGTGGCCACGACGTAGTTGCCTAGGACTCGAACCTACCATCTTATGATGGAAGTCCATGCGGCATGGGCTTCCTGGACCAGGGCTTAGCAGGGAATAGGGCCGTGTTCCCCAAAGGCTCCAGGAGGAGCTGCTCCTGCCCTTCCCAGACTTCAGGGCCATCCTCCAATGGCTGGTTGATAGCATCACTTGGATGCCCACCTCCTGCTTCTCTGCTCCCCTCTTTTAAGGGCCCCTGTGATTACTGCTGGCCATCCCCGTAATCTACCAGGGGCCTCCCATCTCAAGATCCTCAGTCTCAGCCATGGAGTCCCTTTGCCATGTACGGCAGCACGTTCACAGGCCCCAGGGATGAGGTGTGGCAGCTGGTGGGGGGGCGCCATTCCACCTCCAGGGTTCAGCATCCCCCATCCACCTGGGAGCCCTCGGGCCTGGAAGGCTCCTTGTGCTTAAGGTCGTGTTCTTCCTTGGCCTGTGTATTAGGGACTGAATCCAGGGGTGCAGACCACTGAGCCACATCCCCAGCCGTTGTTGGTTTTTTATACTTTGACACAGTGTCTCGCCAAGTTTCTGAGGCATCTATGGGGGTCCCAGGCCCCATCCTGCAGATCCCGGGGACACTTGTCTCGGGTCCCTTTGTGGCAGCACCCTCCACGTTCTGCCCCAGTTCTGTGCTTTGGGAGCCACAGGGACTACGGTTAGAAGGCTGTGTGGCCACCCTCGGGCAGCGGGGCAGACAGACTCACATCAGCCTCTGGAGGGCACAGTGGGGAAGCCGGAGGGAGCGGCACAGCAGGTTCAGCCCTTCGCTCCCCAGCTGGTTGTTGGACAGGCACAGGTGCGTCAAGCTGTGGTTGTGGACGAGGATGGAGGCCAGGTCTTGGGAGCCAGCGGCTGTGAGGCCACAGGTGTCCAGCCTTTAGAAGTGAGCCCGGAAAGAAATGAGTTTTTCCCCCAGAGGCCTTCCCTTGTCCCCATGAGGTTTTCCTGTCCCCCTCCATTCCAGCACTGTGAGCCTGTGGGGAGTCCTGTTTGTGTGGCATTAGGCTCCCAGGGCCTCCTGGTTGGAGCTGTTTGAAGGAAGCTCTGCATCTGAAAACCAGAGCAATCCAGAGCCCGACAGCTGCTCTCCCAGGGCTGTGGCTACACTAACTGGGTCAGCATGCCAGGTGCCTGGCACACGGGCCCTCGGTGGACCACGAGAGCTCTTCTGGCCGACTGGCTGGCTTGGCCAGTGGAGGGGGGGCCCCTGGCTCCTATCGAGATCCTCCATCCTTCTCTGGCTTCAAGAGGGTAATTTGTGCTACTGTTCTCAACCTTGGCTGGGACTCTGGACCTAAGGTGATGTGCTCCAGTGACAGCCAGGCCACAGCCTGGAGACTGGTCAGGGGTCGAATCCCTGCTTCCCTGCCTGATAAAGTCGGTGGGCATGCAGCTCTACCTTGCCCACCAACAGGGCAGGGCAGGATGCCCCCCAGGCCTGCTAGACCATGCCTGGACCTGTCCCTCCCCTGCCCTTGGGCAGCAGGCAGAGGAATCTCACTGGGATTGTGGCTGATGCTCTGTGGGACCCGTCTGACCCAGTCTGTGCTGGAACCTGGGTGCTCTGTTCTGCCCTTCAGTCACTGGAGACCAATCTCCCCATCTGTGGAGGCACCGCCTCCTTCTGAAAGGCTTCAAGTGGACACGTGGTCACTTTCTGGGGTGGATTCCTGCTGCTGCCCTCACATGGCTCAGAAGTGGAGGCAGACATTACTTACTGGGTCCTCCTGACACGGGGGCACTCCAAAACGCCATCCTCCCATGTGTCCCCACTTTAGGTTGTAGGGGGACAACCCCATTGTGCAGAGGGCCTCAGCCCTGGTGAGGGGAGCCACTTACACCAGCTCTGTCAGGGTGCACAGTGAGGTCCTCAGGGCTTCACAGAGCGGCTCCAGGCCCTTGTCTGTCACCTCGTTCCTTGCCAGGCTGAGGGATTTTAGGCTGGTGGCTGTAGTGAGCATCTGGGAGATCACTGGGTAGCAGGCTTGGGTCAACCCACAGGAGTCCAGCCTGCAGAGACGGGCGGCATGAAGGCATCGCCCCTCTGCAGGCCTGTTCCTCTGCTCACCTCCCTGGTCCTTGGATGCTGCTCCTTAGAACAGCCTTGGCCTTCCCACAGCTCCTTTGGGTCTCAGCCCTTCAGCTGCAGCACTGAAACCCCTGCTGTCCCAGCCCCACCCATGGGACACTGCTCAGGAACTGCTCGGGCTTGTCAGCATTTTGGAGAGGCTGTGACCTCACCAGCCCCCTCTCCACATCCAGCCCCGAGCCCTCTCTTCACCAAGGCTTCCTACCACTGCTGCCTGAGCACAGGCCTGGCCCCAGGTCCTTGTGCGTTTGGCTCCTCACTCAGGTGTCCTGGGTTTCACTTCTTTGGAGTGAGCTGGACAGACTACCTTATACTGCCCACCTTTCCCACCGAATTTCCCATAGCAGTGAACACCTGGGGGTGTCCCTGCATGTCTACCTCCTCTGTGAGGTAGAGGCTGGCTTGCCTGGCTCCCCACTGCACTCCAGCAACCACAGGACTGCCTGGCACACAGACAGCACTTGGCATCTGCCAGAAGGCCCAACCTGAGACCTCTGACTGTGTCGGAGGGCAGAATGTACATTTAGCCTGTTGCCCAGCCATCCCACTCGAAGTCCACCTGCCACTCAAGCACCTGCCTGGCAGGCAGCTTACCGTCCTTGGAACCGCCCAGTTTATCCTCTGGAAAACGGGGATGATGCCCCCACGCCAAGCATGTGAGATGTCTGACAGATGCGCAGGTTGTATCCAGCCACAGCAGATGCCAGCCATGCCCACCTGCTTGTCACCTGCTTGGAGTGGGACCACATTGCCCAGCCTGCCTTGCAGCAGGTCCTTTCACAAGACTGAGAGCCAGCTAAGGTGGCGAGGGAACCCTCTGACCCCCTCTAGCAGCCCCTCAGTGCCCATAGAGGGTCGGTGTCAGCATGGCTCTGGGTACCAAATACTCCAGATGCAAAAATGGCATAATCCTTGCTTCGGACCACGCAGCCCTCCCATGGGCCCTCATCTGCTGGAGACTTAATACCCAATATGGGGCAAATGCCACAGGAAGCTGCCATGCTGTGTTCCCTGGGAACAGTGGTGGGATAAAGGTCTGCCTGTCCTCACGGACAGTTTCTTTTAACACTTCCAATACTTCCAGGTCGATGAGCCTGTGGGCACGAACCTGTTCCAGTCCTATAAATAGGATGTCAGCTAAGCCAAAGAATCTGACTTACAGGATTCCGAGCTTCACAATGTGGCCCACCTGCTATCCACGTCAGGTCCTGACCAGGGAGCCAGCCAGTCCACCCTGCATCCTTTCACCAACACTTGGGACATGACATAGGCCACATGTCCATAGGCCTTGGGGATACAGTGGTGAGGGAAATCGAGGTACCCTGCTGTCCCGAGCCACCAGGAGCCAACCCAGTATGCCTTTGGATTGCTGTTGTCCCCACTCCAGGCTCTGAATGGCCTGTCCTGTCCCCCTCCTGTCTGGCAACGTCCCCTATTTTCCTTTTGAACCCCAGCCCTGACTGGTGGAGGAGGGGAGAGGAGGGGCCGGGAAGGAGAGTTGGCAGCTGTCTCTTATGTGTGAGCCACACACTGGGCAGCCCTTCTCGCCCTCAGGACCTCTCTGGCTGGCTGTGTGGCTGCACCATGAAGGTAAAGGGCCCAAGTCACAGGCCCAAGCCCATGTGGCAATGGCACAGCACCTGGTCTTCCCTGGCTGCCGGGCATCAGTGATGGAGCCTGAAGCAGGGTCCAGGTTGCCTGTCGGGGAGGCCATGAGTACGGCATTGCTAGACTAGGCTTTCCTGACTAATCTGGTCGTCATTGCCGGAAGCTGGACACACCAAGACACCTCTGGTCAGGTGAGCCTTAAGCCGACTGTGGCACGGCCCGGTCACCTGTTGGCACTCGGCCACAGAGGAGCCCACCTAATGGCCCATGCAGGGAAGGACCTCACAGGCTGGTGGAGGAGCCTGTCTCAGGCAATGACACCATGATTCCACCTTATGGCATCCTCAAGTGGCTGAATTAGACGGAGAACACCAGGGGCCACAGGGCTCAGTGGGGAGGCTGCAGGGGGAATGAGACCAGGGAGGGGCGGTGCCAGAAGGCATCCTGGGTACAGGGACAGGCATGGATTTGTGCTGAAAAGGTTACAGGAGGGGCACTCATGTGCCAGGGCCTCCTGCTGTTGACGCTGTGGTGAGGTCATGTAGGACGTGACCACTGGGGGGACCGCCTGGGAGTGCAGCGACATACAGTGACAGCTGTTTTTAACCTTTGGAAACTCTGGAGGTTGTTACTGCTGTGTCTGGAACAAAGCCCGTCTTCATGATGTCTGAGACAGTTCGTTGCCTTAGCCGTTTTTAACTGTGCCATTCAATGGCACCAAGCACCTGCCTGGGTGGAGACACCCTCAGCACCACCCATCCCAGCGCCCCCATCTTCCCAACTCTGGTTTTGAAACTTTCTGTAATTACTTCAGAATAAAAAATCAGACCCGAGGCTCACCTCAGGGCCTCCAGCAGGCAGCTAGGGTGCCGCAGGGCCTCACAGGCCACCTTCACGTCCTCCTCCCGCAGGGCCGTGCTGCCCAGGTCCAGCCGTCTTATGTTCCGGTTGATGATGAGTGTCATCCAGAGGTACTGCAGGCCGGGCGTGACCTCCGCATCTTTACATCTGCAGAGCAGAGGGGACGTGAGGTGCCAGACACCGACGTGGCTTTGCCTCCTCGCCCTTCTCCTGCGCCAGCTCTCAAGTCGCCATTTGAGTTTTAATTTTAAAACAACATACAGGAACATGGAGAGAGAGCACTGGGCACAGGAAGAGGGGACACAACAGTGCTGGCTGGGGGCAGACTCGACCTGCTGAGAACGGGGTGGAGCTGGAGACGTGCGGCCCAGTCCAGGGAAAGCCAGCGTGGGTGCACACCTCAGGGATGAGGAGGCATTGGGAAGCAGTATGGGGTTCCTTAGAAAACTGGGAATGGAACCACCATTTGACCCAGCTATCCCTCTCCTCGGTCTATACCCAAAGGACTTAAAATCAGCATACTACAAGGACGCAGCCACATCAATGTTTATAGCAGCCCAATTCACAATAGTTAAACTGTGGAACCAACTTAGATGCCATTCAGTAGATGAATGGAAAAAGAAACTGTGGTATATATACATAATGAAACATTACTCAGCTTTAAAAGAATAAAATCATGGCATTTGCAGGTAAATGGATGGAGTTGGAGAATATAATGCTAAGTGAAGTAAGCCAGTCCCCCTAAAACCAAAGGCCGAATGGAACTCTCTGGTAAGTGGATGTGGATTCCATAATGGGAGCGGGGGGGGGGGGCGTGGGAAGAATGGAGGGACTGTGATTGGGCAAAGTGGGGGGAGGGGAGGGGAGGGGCATGGGGGCAGGAAAGATGATGAAATGAGACAGACATCATTACCCTGGGTACATGTATAACTGCACATGTGGTGCGATGCTACATCGTGTATAACCAGAGAAATGAAAAGTTATGCTCCATTTGTGTACAATGAATCAAAATGCATTTTGCTGTCATATAGACCTAATTAGAATAAATAAATAAGTAAAAATAATAAAAAAAGGCTGTCACTGCAGGAGCATTCAGGGAATGCTAAGGACGACAGCTGTGAGCTAGGGGACCAGTGAGCCGCTGCCCGAATCTCCACCACTGCTGGGTACAGTGATGCCCACAGAGATGCTGCTGGGCAGGGGTGGGGTAGGGTGGAGGAGGTTCCCAGGGAGTAGCACTTAGAGGGACAGCCAGCCCTGGGGAAGTCCAGGTTGCCATGGGGTGTGAGGAGGAGGGATTCCTCCTTATTCTGGAGCCAAACTCCTCAGTCCAGCTGGCGGAAGAAAACTGCTCACAGAGGGAGGGGCAGGGTAGAGGGGGAGGTTAGCAACCGAAAACTTGAACACCCTCATCTTGGTGTTGCATGAATGTCACTTGGTCTTGGACACAAAGTAGGCAGCAGAGCTTCTGAAGGAGACCTGGCGCTTGGTCCTGCTCCAGGAGCCTAGAACAGTGTCCCAGCTCCATGCTACACCTAGAGCTCATTGGGCCCTCCTGGTTGGTGCTATTCTCAGTCCCCATCACTGAGGACAGGCTTCACAGGGTCTGTGGACCACGTGTTTTGTACTCACTGTTGCCTCCAGCTCTACCGTCACCGGAATGAGCTCTCCTCAGGTTCTCCTCTCCCAACCAACTCCTACTCACCCTTCAAAATCCAGAGTAAGGGAACCTGCTTCAACAATCTAGTCGCACAGCACGGTTTCTAGTCACACCCCACCACCTTCCACAGCACGTATCCCCTCAGCACATCTGTGGGGTTACGGCCGGGTCTCCTCTCAGGACAGGGAGAACTGTGACAGTCCTGGGAAGAGCCTCTCTAGTACTGGGGCTGGGCAGCCTTACATCAGATTCTGTATTTTACAGGTCGGCCATCTTAGCTTGAGGCAGAGTGTCTTCATGGCCCACTTATTCAAGATGCTGTTTCCCAGGTGGAGCTGCTGCAGATTCGGGTGGGTGCCTAGGACAGAGCAAAAGCTTTCCCACCACTCGTCCACGAGGGCCTTCTGCTGCAGCCTGTTGGAGACACAGATGTGAGAGATGCACCTGGATGCCAGCAGCCCTGGGACAACGAGGAGCGAGATGACCAGGTACAGCAAGATGGGCCCCTTTCAGGCCCCCTTCGTGCACTGCAGACTGGCTCCTACCCAGATATGTACATATGGTGCGATGCTACATCGTGTATAACCAGAGAAATGAAAAGTTATGCTCCATTTGTGTACAATGAATCAAAATGCATTTTGCTGTCATATAGACCTAATTAGAATAAATAAATAAATAAAAAAAATAAAAAAGGAGGTCACTGCAGGAGCATTCAGGGAATGCTAAGGACGACAGTTGTGAGCTAGGGGCATGAGGGTATGTAGGCGCTACCTGCTCTCAAGCCACATTAGTTCTAGGTCCCCCAATAGATGCTGTGTCCACTGTGAAAACTGTGGCCATCCCACAAGAAATAAAAACAACCACGGCATGACACAGCAATCTCACTTCTGTGCAGCTCCCCCAAAGACCTGAAATCTGAAGAGGTATTGGCACCACAGCCTGGACCTGGGAGCAACCTGATGTCCCTCAGTGGATAAATGGATACAGAAGTGGTCTCTACACACAATGGAATTTTTATTTTGCCTTAAAGAAAATTTCCATTTTCAACAACAGATGAATCCAGGGGATGTTAAGCTGAGCGGAACAAGCAGGTCACAGAAGGACAACTACTGTGTGACTACTTAGGTGAGGGACCCAGGATGGGTCAGCTAGAGCAGGGCCACCAGGGCCTCTGAAGGAAGGTTATGGAGTCACAGCTCTGGGTCCGAGACTTGGTCCCCGAGGCCCGCAGCAGAACTAGCATTAGCCATACTGATTTACACGTGAAACAGCGGTCACCTGTTCATGGTGGCCACCTCACCACTGGGCTGACGTTTCCAGGATGCTGACTGATCTCACTGGAGTGCTCAAGGAATAAATAAAAAAAGCAAATGACAAACCTGAAAGACAGCATGGGAAATGAGTAACCCAGGCACAGAGGGACGAGCAATGATCTCACGAGGAATCTGAACAAGCCAGTGATCATGAGCTGGGTAGTGGCTGCTGAAGCCTGGTGGGGCAGGGCAGACACTGGCCAAGGGGCAACAGTTTGGTCAGGAGGAACAGGTTTCAGTGATCACTTGCACAGCATGGTGACCACAGTTACTATTTATCTTAAAATTGCTTAAAGGGTAGTTTTAAGATGTCCTCACTACAAAGAATTGTACCCAGGGGAGAGGATGGGTATGCTACTCTGCTTGATTAAATGCTTTTAGTACCTACATCACATCACATTGTACCCCTTAAACATGCAGCTCTCAACTGAAAACAGAACCGGAAGTGTGTGGAAGTGCTGAGGAGCACACTATGGCGCGATTGTGAAGACTTTGTAAACAGAGCCAGCTCAGGGCATCCTGTAACCTATTCCCAGCTTCTCAACAGGACGGTGCCCGGGCCTATGCTCCCCTGGCTGTGGAAAGGCAGAGCAAGGTGACAGTCCAGGCACCCTTGCTTCTGCCCCAGTGCAAGCTCCTCCAGCAGAGCAAGCTTCAGAACTAATCATTCCCCACCATCAGCCGCTGCCTTGCCAGGGCCTGGGTGTTTTGCAAGCACCGTGTAGCCCCCTGTGTGGGAATTTGCTGTAGTTCTAAGTCCAAGAGGTTGGAGCTACTTCCCCATGTTGTCAATGACACAAAGCTTGTTAAGGGAAGAGGTAAAATTCAAAACCAAGTTTGCCCAGTGTTCTTTGCTGAATTATGCCCGCCCTTGATTCGCTCTGATGGTATTACCACCCAATATCTGTGTGCTAACCAAGTGCCATAGTTCCCAGGTGCTTCAGTTATAATCTCATATAGCTAGATTGGTAAATGCCATTATGTCTGTTTTGCAGATGAGAAAACAGGCTCAGGCAGTTGGGGAACTTTCCTGAGGTCACACTCTGGGAAGCAATATGACCTACTATTTCCTACTACAGCTTAATTCCCTCGTAAGATCAGGAGCCATCTTGTCAAAAGTTATAAAAGGTTCATTTCTGTTTTCTGTAAAATATTAGGATTTCTATTTGGCCTGGCCATATTTTGATGTTTTAAACTTGCTTGGAATGCCTGCCCATGCCTTGAACTCACCCATGCCTGGCTTTCCCTGACCAGATAACAACCCACTCTGAAACCTGAGTGGTGCCTCATAAATTTTGGCTTTACCTGACCAGATAACAACCCTCTCTGAAACCCTAATAGTGCCTCATAAATTCTGATGTTGGGATCTAAATTTACTTCGCAAGTGCTGAACCATTTACACCATTAACCTACTACCTGCCTTTGTATTTGCTTGTCAAAATTCTGTTATCTGTAAGTTCTCAAGACACGCCCCTTTCGCAACTTTTTGTGCTATAAAACTGCGTTCCTAGAGAGCTGGAGTACTGTCTTCTATCCCACGGATTTTGGGAGAGAGAGTCCCAGCTAGTCAGAATTACAAGCTTGCTTTGATTTGATTTAAAATTGGAGTCGGTGGTCTTTTCTTTGTGTCATGGTTTAACAAGAGCCACCTTCTTGACTGGGTTTCTATGTGGGTCCTGGGAGGATGGGCAATTGGATAGACAGGCAATTGGATAGCACCATTGAGTACACACAGTAAACTCTCCATCCACGTGTGGCCATGTAAATATAAGCAAGTTGTAATGGAATAAGATTAAGGGTCCACTTACCTCCTCGAGAAGTCTCAAGGCATTTTAAGAGTGCAATAGGCACATGTGGCTAGTGGGCGCCATATTGGATAAAGTATTGTGGAACACTTCCATCACTGCAGAAAATTCTATTAGCACAGCTCTGGACCCTACACTAGAGGGCAGTGTGTGAGTCAAAAGGATAAAATTGATAGAGAGCTTTGAAAAAATTCCACATGCCCCTGGGTTCCAGGCCCAGATCCTCTCCTTCAATAGTCTTCAGTGGGCCCAGTGTTTTTCAAGAGCTTATCCACAGTGAGCCAGATTTGGGTCCTGTCACTTAGCTTGGGGATCTAGATGATTTGTCCTACAAGGATCTGGAACCATGTCAAACCCCAGAACTGAACTGCGGGAGGTGCTCACCTTGGGGGAGCCACAGGGCACATTTCAGCAAGCTCGCTCCTCACGAAGATATCTCTGACGTCCACCCGAATCTTCCGCAATTGCTGGCAGCGCTGGAGGCAGAAGGAGGAGGCCACGAGGTCCTCCCTCTGGTTGATGGGAAGCCGCATTTCCTGAAAGCTGCTCAACGCAGAAAGGACAAACTCTTCATCTTGAGTCTCGAAGAGGCAGTGGAAGGAGTCCAGCACATCCCGGGGGGTGGCTGTGGTGGCCCGCGGGGCCAGCAGAGACACCCAGCGCAGGAGTCTCTGCTTCACCCCCAGGGACACCTGGCAGCCCAGCAGGTTCTCTAGCGCCTTTAGTATGTCCTTGTTCATGAGCCCGAATAAGAACCGCTTCACGCCGAGCAGGTGAGAGCCCAAGGCCATCTGCTGAAGCTCCTTCAGCTCCGGCATGTTCTCGATTAACAGGAGGCAGTGGTCCTGCTCCCTCTCCAGCCCTTCCAGGAGGTAGTAGAGGGCAGCACAGAACTCCTGCAGGCTGGGGTGCAGGAAAATATAAGTGCTCTCCCCGCGGTCCTCCTGGAGGAGGATGTCCATGTGGAACAGGGCGGACAGTGCGTCCACCCTCAGCCCGTGTACCCGCAGGTTGTCCTTGTAGAACACGGAGCGCGTGGTCCATAAGCCCTCGGCTGCCATCCGGCATAAGCCCTTCAGGGTCACCCTCTCCCCCCGATTGAGGCAGCGCAGTGGTACATCTCGGGGCCTGAGCTGGTGGAACAGGAAGGCGGCATACAGGCCTGTGAGGGTTCGGCAGACGGGGGCCGAGCTGCTCCTCAGCCGCAGGGCCATGCTGAGCATCAGGCACACTGTGGAGACCTGGCACTGGTCCAGGAGCCGGTGACTGTCCACCACTGAGCGCAAGAGCTGTGTCCGGCAAGGGTCATCTGTGATGTGCTCAAGGAGCAGCCGAGTCCTCCTCTCCACCGGCATGCCCCCCACCATCAGGTAAAGGGGGCACTGGACCAGTGACTTGAGCTTCTCCACGCCCACGTCTGTGACAGTGACCAGCAGGGAGGACTCCGGCAGCAGCACCTTCCTCAGCAGACTGCGCATCAGGACTGAGGCCGGCTGCTCTTTGGCCCAGTCTCCACAGAGCTGCTCATCATCCTCCCCGAGCCTGGTGTCCAGGTCATCAAAGTTGTCCACCACAAACAAGAGCTTCTCAGGCTGGGACATAATCTCTGCCACTGGAGCCTGGGAGTCTGGCCACTCTCTGGTGATCAGCTTTGCAAAACTGCTCTCCTCCATCCATCGGATCTCCCTGGCCTGGAGAAAGAAGGCGTAGGAGAAGGTGTCCTGGTGGAATGTGCCCTGCGCCCAGCTCAGCATGAGCCTTCGGGCCAAAACCGACTTCCCTGTGCCTGACTTGCCATGCAGGACCACGGTGCGTGCCCGGAAGCCCCTCTGGTCTGTGTGAAAAGCATCAACCAGTGTTTGTATTTCTGGCCAGCCGGCAGTACTCTGCAAGCGGGGGTGTCTGTCTAACTCTGCGGTGAATCTGGCTATCACATGGTCCTTGTAGTCCTGCGAGGCACCTGGGCATGAGGCAGATAGGAGAGAGTGGCAGAAAGACAAAATTGGAACAAAGTGGTTTTTAGTACAAGTGAAACACCAGCAGGGAGAATGTAATTGGCAATAGGGTTATTTTCTATCTTAAGAAAGAATCTGAATGTACTTACCATAAAGAAATGAGAGTTTACAGTGATGGCTACACTAGTTACCCCGAGTTTGTCCCCACCAATGCGTACACGGATCCAAACACACTGTACCTCCACACATATGAGCACAATAACATGCACAAAACATTCCAAGGCCAGAATCAGTGGATCCTGGTGCAGACGGCTCAAGTGCTGGGTCTTTTGCTCCTTCCTCGCAATATGCTGTTGATGGGTTCTGCCCCTTCTCCCCTGAAACTGTGGCTCCCTCAGAAGCTCCAAAAACTCTGCTCGTCCCAACATCTCTGAGACCCCAAGATATGCTGTGCTACGTTTGTTTGCTTACTATCTCTACCCATCCATTCTGCTTGTGGACTTTCCTCCTCATGGGGGTCTTCAGCATTTCTAACAGTGCCTGGGGCCCATTGAGTAATTTCTGTAGACTCTGAAAGACAGGAGCCTGGGGGAGCTGAGGGTCTTGCACCATGGCATTAACATCTACATGTGCAAGAGAAGTGCAGCCTCAGCTACTGTGGAGACCCCTAGAGGGTCTACAGAAAAGGGGGCATGTCCCTTGGAGTTGGTGCCTGAGTGGAGTCCCAGCTCCACTGCAGTGTCCGTGTGATCCGAGACGTGGATCTCGTACTCTGGGCTCCAGTTCCCCACCTCCGAAGTCCTCCTGTGGTTTGGTGAGAGATTTAAGAAGGAGTACTCAACCTTCACTAGCTCAGGCCGGCCGAGCGTGCCAGGTGGTGCCCGTGAACCATACGGTCCTTACCCTGCTGACTTTTATCTCCAAGCTCAAACTCATTCTTCCTTGCATTTTGTACACTCTACAAGAATAGTGCTTTGCCCTTCACCTGGGCCTGTCCAATGCCTTCAGCTGTCTGTTCAAGTACCCAGCAGGTACCTGATAAATACCAAATATCCGTATCTTGGGACCTTCAATTTCCTGGTCCTACCATTATGCTGCCAAAACACAAAAACCAAAACAAACAAAAAACCAAAAACAAAACAAAAAAAACCTCATAGCAAGATTCTCTGCACCAACCTTACGGGATTACTAAAGTACAAAAACCTATGCAGAACTCTTAAAACTTCTACTTCACGGCAATACGAGGGAAAGCCGCTAACAGATCCACACTGCAGCTGTCGGAAGGAGACCTGGAGACTTGAGGAGCCTGGACCCAGGTCCTCCTCACAGGACTGGCTGTGCCAGTGGAGTTAGGGGTTCCAGAGGCAGGAAGACACTACAGTGGACCCAGGCTTCTTTGCTTCCTCCTCAGCCACCTCTTTTCTTCCATGGGTCTAATTGTCAAGAGTGCAAAACTTCTAAGACCTCCCTAGAGCCCAGGCCCCTGAATCCAATTCATCAGCCTCAGAAACCCAGGGACCTCAAAGCATGAAAACCCGCATCATTGTTTACCTCCAGCCCCCAACTCATTCCTTCTCTTAGTTTCCTGTAAGTCATAATCAGAATAAGGCTTATACTGCAAGGTAACTGGAAATAGATATGGATCTCCTTGTTCTGGACATGAATGTATTTCTGGCCTCTTTCATCCTCCATGACAGACTGCTCAGGGACACAGTGGGGACACCAGTACCTCCCTGTGAAGTTGGGACAAGGGTGACGTTGATGATCAAACATGGAGATCACCACCTGGCCCTGGGTGAGTGTCCTAGGCAAGTCCTCAAGGGTGCATTTGAAGTCAACAATCCCGGCAACCAGTACTTTTTCTTATATTGGTGGAACGGAAGGTTAGGAACACACAGTCGGCGCGTTACGTTGTACCCGTGGGGAATAAGAGTCCAGCTTGACACGATTTCAGAGTTTGGGACTATAGTCAAGACTCCCTTATTACCGCCCAATGGCCTCTCCTAACAGCAAGTGTGGGCGGCTATCATTCCCATTTTCTGAGGCGGCTAGACATCAGGTTCTGCCACCCGAATGTCATGAGCTAGGTCACCAATCACCATCACTGCCTCTGAGCACAGGTGTTCACAGCATCTTTTACCACAGCCCAAAGTGGGCACAACCCAGGTTCCCACCAGCCGGGGAACAGATGGAGACAACGTGGAAGGCCCAGCTGTCAGGCACCAAAGCCAACCAGAGGCTGACCCCTGACAACCTGGATGAATCCTGATGGCTCAAGGTCAAGGAAGCCCACCACCAAGTCCACACTTTTCATTTACATAAAGTGTGGGCATGGGGGTGGGGTGGGTGGGTGTGTTCCTGGGGATAGCCCAGGGCCTGGTGGCAGAGGCCATGGGGAGTGAGTATTGTGGCCTGAGGCTTGAGAGGGGTAGTGTAAAATCTGATGAATGAAGCCCAGTGAACTACCCAGGTGGGCTCCACAGCCCGCTCCTCCACCCAGCTGCCTCCAGCTGCCAAAGGAACTGGGGCTTCCCTCACCTGGTCTGCGTGTCTCTGCAGCTGTCCCACCATCTTGCTGTATAGTTTGCGAAGTTTCTGCAAGAGAAGTGTAAGGCCTGTTTACCGAAAGCCACAAAACAATTGAAAGAGGCCTCAAAGCAACGGTAAGACCACCCTGTGTTCATGGTTGAAGACGCCTCGTTCGTAGATAATACTCCCAGTATTAATCTATGTAATTTCATGCCATGCATGTCAAAATCCCAGAAGATGGCTTCTTTTACCAAATTGTCAAGCTGGTCCTAAAATTCATATGGAGATCCAAGGGGCACCAAATGGCTCAGAAATCTTGAGGACAAATTGGAGAATCACACCTCCTGATGTCAAAGCTTACCAAGAATCAACAGTGGTTGGGTCTATGTGGTATTGCCACAAAAAAGACACACAGATCCATTGAATAGGACCATCCAAAATCAAACCCCTGCCTCTGTTCAACTCATTAGAAAGAGCACTTGACAGTTGAGTTTTTAAGAACAGACTTCAACAATTGTTACTGGAATTGGAAATTCCCCAGCCAAGGGATGAAGATAGATCCCCACACCTCATACAATCAACTCAAAATACGACTTGCTCACATCAAGCTAGTGTTCTAGTGCTGAGCTACATCCCCTGCTTGAACTAATTGCTCTCTTAAGAGCTATGACTATAAAACTCTTAAGAAAATACTGACATAAACCATGATCTTGGGCTAGGGAATAGATTTTAGATTGGACACTAAAAGCTCAAGAAAATTTGCCTTCGTAAAAATTTAAACCTTTTGTTTTGAAGGACACTATTAAGAGAGTGAAAAGAAAATCCAAACAATGAGAAAATATTTGCCCATCATGTATCTGTTTAGGACCTTGTATCCAAAAAACATAGAGAGACATTATAGCCCAATGACAGTTAAATGGATGAAGGCTTTGAATGTACATTTCTCTGAATATGGAGATAGCCAATGAGCACGTGAAAAGATTCTCAACATGATCTGGGGACTGACTGACCTTTACCATATGGAACAAGTGCATCCATCCTTCCACCTCCCACCTCCCCCACAAACCTGGTGCTTCTTCTCCACTGGGTCCTTGGGTAGTCTTTAGTAGCTCAGACTTTGAGATCTGAGACATTGAACATGCTAGAACAGAGAAGAGAAAATGGTGTAAGCTGTAGCAACCACCCAAGCCAGGGGCAAGCTCAGGCCTGCCCACGTTACTGAAGGACCTAGAGGAGCCTAGGAGATCAGTTTATCCCACGTGGAGCCCGTGGTGGGCACATGGGGTCAGTCCTCCTATGCCTGCAGCACAGTGAGGTGGCAACTAACAGGAAAGGATGCTCTGTGGTTCACCTGCCTGCCGTGTGGCCCTGGTAGGTGGTGTGCTGGGGTGGTACACTGTGGTCACTAAATGCCCACGTTCAGGAGCCATCCTCCAACCCTCTCACTTCCGACCCACTCAACCACCCACCTGAGGCCTTGAGTTACACAAATGGGACATCCATAAGCTATGTGGTCCAAGGTGGGTCCAAGGCAGACAGACCCTTGCCTTACCCCAGTGCTTCCTGGGATGAGGCCACGCAGCTCCACCCACCTGGTGTCTCCCTCCAGAAACCCGGGTACCATCCTGACACCATCTTCTCTCAAGTCCTTATATGATTCTGCCTGCTTCAGATCATCTCCCAGTTGTGCTTCTGCATCCTTCTCTACCACCTTGTCCAGGCGCCCTCCATGTCTCTCCTGGCTTCCTTAGAACAGTCTTGGCCTTCCCACAGCTCCTTTGGGTCTCAGCCCTTCAGCTGCAGCACTGAAACGCCTGCTGTCCCAGCCCCACCCACGGGACACTGCTCAGGAACTGCTCGGGCTTGCCAGCATTTTGGAGAGGCTGTGACCTCACCAGCCCCCTCTCCACATCCAGCCCCGAGCCCTCTCTTCACCAAGGCTTCCTACCACTGCTGCCTCTTGCTCAGAACCTTCTGAACCATGCCCTATTCCTCTTCCTCCAAAGCTTTCTTCTTCTAGAAGTGATCCTAGACTTCATGTCCCTCTGGTCTTCTGTAGAAACCTCTCAATTTTGCTATACCATCCATTTTTTAAGATTAAGGCCCATGTGTCTCTGCCATGCTGAAAGCTAAGTCCTTGGTGGTGGACAGAGGACAATTTAAATATATGCTAAACAAGTGTTACCTAAAGTCACTGGTGGGCTCCCCAGAGCAGCCAGGTTGCAGGACTTGAAAGCAGCTCTGCTTCAGCTTCTGCTGGGGGAGCCCATTTCGTGGGGAGGGCTCGAGGACCAGCCTCAGGGCCCACGGACATTTCCATGTGACTGTGACCTACTACAGTGACTCAGTAGAATCAGCTACCCTAGCGTCCTGCAAGGAGTCGCTGAGCCGTGTGCGGGTGAGTGACGGATGACGAGCAGACCCAAGATTCCCACAGTCAGCAGGGGCTGCTTCGGCTGCCCAGTTCTGGAGCTTTTTACAATACGTTCTCCGTCTACAGTTGAAGAGCCTTTCTTCTGATAAAGGAGAACTACGTTTTAAAATGATCTTTCTCCTAAAGACCCCCAAATCACTTCTGATCGAAGTCCACCGCTAAGGTAGAGTCGCACGTCTGATCCGAGTCTCCTGCTGAGACTCCAGTGCAACCATCTAGGGGAGGCCAACCCCTCAGTCAGCACCATTAGCCCCGTCCTTCGGCCTGGGGCTGGGGCAGACACGGACATTAGACATTGATGTGCATCGTCACCTGGAGCCTTTGCAAAACACACACACATTCTATTGCTAGGAGCTGCAATTCACAGACGTGGAATCCAAGGGTAGAATAGCAGAGACCCACGCAAGCTTGCACCAGTGAGAAGTGTAACCTAACACACTTACCACTCGAATCCTCTTAAACCCAGCCAACTTCTGCCTGGGTGGAGACGCTGTCCACTGCTTCTCCCTGTGCCAAGTTCCAGCCGCTGAGGACATAGTGGCTTCTCACCATTCAGATTCCCATGGCAGAGTGGACCTGGATGACGGTGGCCCCGTCCCCATCCTGAACCTGCCCCCGTCTTACCTTTCCTCTCCTCATCCTGCGCTTTCTCTGTGAGCGTGAAGAGGTTCATCTCTTGAAAGATGTTAATGCAGACAGTCCAGGCTAGGTGCCCCACATGGTACTCAAGCAGGAGGGCGGCCAGACCCTCAGGGCCGGCGGCATCCACCTCTGCCCAAGGGATGGGGTTCTTGGTCACCTCCGAGTACCTCTCCTTCAGCAGTTTCTTGAAGGTGTGGAACTCTTCCTTGTCCAACTCCTTGAGGCACCACTGCAGCCCGTAGTTGGTCAAGGTGTACAACTGGTCTCCTTCCATCGCTGCGGGGGCCTGAGCCATGGCCTTCGGGGAAGGTGGACTTTCCTGTTATGCAGAGCAAGTGGGACCTGGGGGGAGAGGTCCAGGCTCAGCCCACAGCACTGACTCAGGTGCCTTGGGGGTGGGCAAGGGTCTCCGACCCTCTTGGGAAATATTGGAGACACACAACACACAGATGACAACTCTTCAAAGAGCCAGGATTACAGCTGGGAATGTTGGCACATGCCTGTCATCCCAGGGGCTTGAGAGGCTGAGGCAGGAGGACTGCAGAGTCTAAGCCAGCCTCAGCAATTTAGCAAGACTGTAAGCAACCTAGGGAGACCCTGTCTGGGGGGCGGGGGAAAAGGAAGCATCAATGGCCACTGTCCATCCTGTCATCAGGAGTTCTGGGATAGTGTATTGCCGACTCCGCAGTCCCTCAAAAGTGCACCTGGCACAGATAAAGCTCAACATGCCCATCTGAGGCTCCTGGCTCAGGGAAGAGCAGTTGGGTTCCCAGCAGTTGCCACCAGCCTGCCCTACAGTGTCCAATCAGCCAAGGGCCATTGTGTGCTTAGCAGGAGTCACACAAATTCGGGAAATAGTCCTGGTAGAAGAATTACTGAAATAACTGAAAAATCTTACGGATAATGGACTCATACCTGGGCAATATAAAAGTTCAAAGAGGCAATCTGAAGTGAGCCAAGGATCTGGGAAGGCACTTCCCCAGGAGGAGGTACAGAGGGCTGAGCAGCGATCCTCAGGCTAGACTCCCCAGGGTCCCCTGGACCTGCGACAGGTATGGGCAGGATCTCTGCCTCATGCTGCCTTGCCAGCCCTGAAGGGCTGGTCCCGACAGACACTTTGCAGTGTTAGTGGCACCTGGGAGCCATTCTCAATGCTGCTGACCCCTCCTCTTGCTCTGTTGCAACCTCTGAAAAGGGAGAGCAGGATGGGGTGGTGGTTTAGGGCTCGTCTGGTTTTCTACCTGGTGGTAGAAAGTAAAGCCATCCATGGGAAGCAACACATTACCCCTAGACTCTAGCAGGTGGGCCTCTTCTGAGGGCCACCGAGAGGGGTGGGGGATGTCATCCTTGCTTGACACCTGTGCCTACACAGCTCTCTCTGCCTTGACTTGCTGATATGCTAGGATCCTGGCTAGAACATGCCAGCCAGGGAGGTGCCACCAGCCTGCAGCCACGCTGTCTCCACTTGCTTCCACAGACTGGCCGTCTGCTGTGGCTCCCTGATCTAGGAGACCAGCTCCCTCCTGGGGGTTAGTGCCCTCAGTCCTGCCTGTCATCCTCCAACTAGGGAGGCTCAGAAGGGGTTTGCCAAGGTCACCTTCACAGGAGGGCTGGAGGATGCTGTGGTACTGGTGTGTCCCTCAGAGCTCACTGGAAACAGACCCATGCTGCTGTGCTGGGAAAGGGCAGCTATGAGGGCCCTGCCCTCCCTCCCGAGTGGCCTGATGTGGCCTCAAGGAGGGGCAGCTACCATCTCAGCCTCCCTTGCCCCTCCACCTCCACCATGGGAGGTTCTGTGCTTCACAGCCTCTGGAATGTGAGCCAAGTAACTGTCCCTTGTAGGTTACTTGGTCTCAGTTATAACAGCAGAAAATGGACTCAGAAAATGAAGAAAACAAAGATTATGAAACACATGGAAGAAAACCGGCACAAGGCCTGGAGACCCATGGAGAAAGACCTCCTCAAAACCTCCTTTCCAATGCTGCTCCTGGGGGCTTCCCTGGGGTTCAGGGACAGGTCAGCAATGGGACCCTCCTGGGGTGTGGTGTACCAGCAGGGCAAGGCTCTTTCCCGGATGAGGGTCACAGGGCAGTGCTGCCTGCAGAGGCTGGTGCCTCCCGTGTTCCCTCACGTTCCTGAGTGCGCTCTGCGACAGTGGATTGGCGTCAGCCAGCTTGGTAACCCACAGGAGACTTAGACGCAGGAGGCCCAAGCCTGTAGGGGCGAGGCTGGCGCCCAGGACAGACTCCATGCTCAAGCCCTGCTCTGCAGCTGTCCCAGGCATCCCCAGGCAAGCAGCCACTGCCCCCGGCCCCTGCCCTGTGGGACTCGAGCACTCACTTCCCCAGGCCTATGTGAGGCCCACAGAGTTCACACAGCTGTCAGCAGGTGGATCCCCAGGGACGCCCCTGACCGACCTCCCAGGCAGAGCACAGTGTGCACCTGGGTCTCAGAGCACTTAACCAGGAATAGTCAGGAACCCGAGAATTCACACCAACATGAGTACTGAGTCAGTTGTGGTGACACACACAGAGCAGTAAGGCCAGATTGCGGGGTCTCAGTGGACACACTGGCAGTGCCCACAGGAAGAGCCTTCAATGCATCCAGCAAGGTTTTCTAGTGTAAAAGCTGCAGGCAGACAGACAGACCTAGGGGTGACACACACTTGCCCCACAAGCCGATCTGTTGACCCAGAGGGAATCAGATGGGACGGTAGCCACAGACACTGCTGACCAGTTTTGTCCTCCACCTGCATGTCCTCTGGGTCCCAGTGTTTTATAATTCCATGGTTTACATTACCTTTGGTAGCAAAGCAGATGGGAGAAATGTGGGGTGTAAATGACAAAGGTAAAAACTGACATTCATAGGTGGGTATGTTCACCTTGGAAAGTCCTTGAAAAACTTCTATAAATCATGAAGTCATTGAATTCAGTTAGTAATAGATTATTGGGTAATCCCAGGGACTTGGGATGCTGAGGCAGGAGGGTCACAAGTTCAAGGCCAACCTGGGGCAACTTCGTAAAAAAAAAAAAAAAAAAAGGACCGGAGGTGTGGCTCATTGGTAGAGCACCCCTGGAGTCAATTCCCCAATTCCCATCATTAAAAGAAAAGGAAGATATGCTCAAGTTTGAAATATTTGTGTTCATGAATTTCTACTTTACACTTAATCCCCAAATAATCTGTAGATGGAACAGAACATTTCAATCCAACAGGAGAAAAGCCAGATAGGAAGGGGACTGAGTCGAATGAATTTCTAATCCATAAAAACAAAAGTAGCATATCAATATTTACATCTTTCCTGAAAAAGCAAACGGGTGAACATACATTTGAAATATATGAAGAACAGTTTATATAAATCTCTCTTCCGATCCATGGAGAGGATCAACAGCTCAAAGCATTGAAATGAGCAAAGAATTTGAGCAGGTCCAAATACCTGGTCTGGCCTTTTTTTTTGGGTGGGGGGTATTGGGGATTGAACCCAGGGGCCTTAACCTCTGAGCCACATCCCAAGCCCTTTTTAATATCTTGGAGACAGGGTCTTCCTGTGTTGCTTGGAGTCTCACTAAGCTGCTGAGGCTGGCTTTGATCTTGTGATCCTCCTGCCTCAGCCTCTGGAGCCGTTGGGATGACTGGTGTGCGCCAGGGTGCTTGGCTGGTCTATGGCTTTTGACCCACATGAGACCACCAGTGACAATGTGTTAACCAAGAACCACTGTGATGTGCTGTGCTTGATGTGCCCAGCTGACCTGTCCTGCATGCCTGACTGAACTCACTTCCCTATGGATGAGGGAAGAGGGCCAACCACTGGTGCAAGAGCAAACAAGCGACATCTGCTGAGGGATACCACCCCCCTTAAACCCTGGCATCATCAGACACAGCCTTACTCAAACAGCAGAACTGGAGGCAGCCTGGAGCCCATCAGTAGCAGGTGGGCTGGCTCAAGCACGCACCCTGCCATCAGCACAGGCCTCAGTGAGGCTGGCACCCACACAGGTGCAGAGGATCAGGGCAAGAGGACACCTCATGGGGGTGGGGGGACGGGAGAGACAGCTGCCCTCTCAGTGAGCAATGAGGGGTACCCCTGCTTAGAAATCACGATAGTGGAGGCCAACAGAGGCCAGCTCACCCAGACAACCAGGCCACTTTACCATTGACCAACTACAACAGAAAACAGCTGTAGAAGGACGTCAGAGACCACCAAAGGTCAAGCCCTGGATGGCTCAGAGCAGAAGCCAGCAGAGAACTAGCATGTTGGCACCTTCCTCAAGGAAGGCAGCAAAGATCGACTGTGATGCAGTAGAGGAGAAGTATGTATTTATCAGTTAAAAAGGTCACATCATAACTGCAGATCAAAATTCCCAAGTTTCCCCCCTCCCTCTCATTCAATGTGAGAACCACCTGAGGCCTGGGTGTTGGAAAATAAAATGCTCTCAACTGCTGGGTTGAGCGGCTAAGCTAGGAAGGAAGGCTGCTCGAGATTGGGCTTCAGCTCTCCTAAACACTTCCACGTTCACACTCCGGAGCGGCACATGCCCCAAGTTCAGGGCTGAAGGGACCCAGCACTGAACCTCAGTGGAGAGGATCAGTACCCGGGGTCAACATCAGGGAGAGATGAAGTTCCCAGGCAGAGCCCAGGGAGGGAAGCACACAGAAGAGGGCACTTCATCTTCCCTACGGCCTTTCATAGGGGATTCAGACATCTCGATTAGCCTTAGGGAAGCACATCAACAAGGAGTGTTATTGTTCTCACGCCAGTGCCAAAGCTCAGCCCGGGGAGTGGAGCAGGTAGTGCTCAGGAAGATTTCATGCACACCTGATCAAGATGCTCCATCCCTCCAGTGCATGCGAGTGTGTGCCCTTAAACCCAGAGAGGAGAGGCTGCCACCAGGGCTCAGAACCCACCGGAGGCCTCAGACCCCTTTTCTCCCCAGAGCCCTCAGCCTGGAGGGCCTGGGGAGCAGGGAAGACGCCATTCCAGTTCCCACAGATCTGCAGGTGGGAAGGACAGAACAAGGTCAGCTGCTCGCAGTAGGCCTCCCAGAGCTCCGCTGCCCTGCTGCCCAGCTTCGCTTGTAGAACCAGTGGAGACGCGGCTTGATGCCCACAGTCCCAGCCTTGAACACTTGCAACCTGTGACCCAGGGGAGCGCTTACCTGCCTGCAGCTTATCATAGAGAATGGACCAGCCCCCAGCAATAAATGACTTTTCCACCTCCAGGGGTCCAGATAACCTGTCACTAGCGGGTCAATGACCTGCCCTACCCTCACTTTAGGCCTCAAACCTGGGAAGGGACCCGCCCAAGTGCCTTAAGTACACATCTAAAGAGGACTGTGCAAAAAACCGGGTGTCTACTCTGCTCTCCACGGGGTCTTAGGTCCTGGGTATCCTGGAGAGAACTAGGGCAGACTTGGGGCCATAAAACAAGCTCTCAGCAGTGATGGAGAAGGCACTCACCCGACAGCGCACCTCCGGGATGGGATTAGGGCCAACTCTGTGGCAGGCAAGCCTGGAGGAAAAAGGCGAAGCCACTCCCACGCGGGGATCCTCCTCTGCACGCCTCGCTGCCCATTGGCTGCACGTGCTCAAATGGCCAGCCCAGAGGAAAGGGGCTGCTTCCTGCACCTGCTGCTGGTGGGGCGCTTTGGTTCATCTGGCTCATCTGCTTCACCTGCTCAGCACCACGGGCCGCCGGGCAGAGCACATGGGCAGGTGCACGTGTGTTGGATGTCCTTATTTCCACAACCTGGAACCTGCGCTTGGCTCTGAGCAGTGATGGAGAAAGGGGTGGGAACAGAGGAGAAAGGACACGCTGGACAGCTCACCTCTGGGATCAGGGCACTTGGGTATTTTTTAAAAATTTTATTATAAAAAAATTAAGTGTAGTCATAATATACAGGGTCTGATGTGAGGTTATATATATTCATTGAGGAATGATTGAATTAATATAATTCATATATCGGGCACCTCCAATGCTTATTGTTTGTGCTGACAGGCACGGCAATTTTGGAATATGCGGTACATTATTATTACCTATGGTCATCGCAGGTCTCTGTTGTGCAGATCTGTATCTGAAGCTCCCTTTCCTTTTTCCCCACCCTGTGGCCTCAGGTAACCCTACCCTTCTACTCTCTGCTGCTGTGGGCTCAACTGAGAGATGCTGTGTAGGTGTGACCATGACTAACCTTTTTTTTAGGCCTGGCTTATTTCATTTAGGTACTGTCTTCCAGTTCATCCCTGTTGTTGCAAATAGCAGGATTTCCTTCATTTTGAAGGCTGAATACTATTCCATTATGTATGTATGTGTGTCTGTCTGTCTATCTATATATCTATGTCACACTTCTCTATGCATTCCTCCATGAGGGACACTTAGGTTATTTCTGTATCTTGGCTGTTGTGGATAGTGCTACTGTGGACCTGGGATTGCTGCTGTCTCTCAGACAAACTGATTTTGTAGAGACAGAATTCAGGAAGGTGATTGCCTGGGGTTGAGGGGAGGGGAAAACAGAGATGGTGTTTAATGGGGACAGAGTTTCAGTTTTGCACCATGAAAAAGTTCTACAAATGGATTCCACACAAGAAGAATACACTTCACACTACTCACATAAACTCTTAAAAGCAGATTAGATGGTGAATTTTGTGTTGTGTGCATTATCAAAATTAAAAAAAGAAAAGGATTTTATGCTCATTGTAGAAGAAGTTGGAGAAGGTAGAAAGAAATACACTTAAAACTTCATCACCCTGATATTAACCTTTTAACATTTTTAGACAAACTGATTGCTGAATAAATGCAAAGGGTAGTCTTTTATTTCATAGGAAGATTTACAATATGCTTGAAATTGACTTTGTAGATGTATCACAAGTCGTCCTACAACAAATAAATTGCCTGTGTGTTCTCGTCAGGGTGGATTTCTAGAGAAAGGACTTTCAGGTGGGAGGATAGAAGGGTCCTGTATCTTTCTAGGTATGGCGTATTTCCCTACAGGGACCAGCCATTGTGCATCCCCAGCAGCCATGTGTGACAGTGTGTGTTTCCTCAGAGACCCACCAACAGAGTAAAAGGGCAGACGTTTCCTCCTCTATCATATAATTAAGAGATGGGACCTCTGTGAATTTTTAATTTGCACTTCAAGGAGCTCCAGTGTCTTTGAAGGTTGAGGGCCATGGCATTTCTTTGCAAGGAAAAGAAGGAAGGAGCCAAGAGAGCAGCTACTCCCCCTACTCTATTTCATTCATTAATTATTTCTCTATTCCATTTCAGTATTTCCTCAACATTTAGAAGCTCCTTATAAATTAGACATTGATGTGCAGTTCTCAGCTTGTCATTTGTCCTTTTTATTTTGCCTAATGTATTTTTTTTTAAATACAAATGCTTTAAAAAACTTTCATAATTTATCTTTTCTCTAATTGCTTTTGAACTTAGAATCTTCGTTAAGGATGTTTTCTCCAGTGACGGGTTGTAGAGAAATTTTTCTGTGGGGTGGTGTGAGAACAGACCTGTGCTACACCACTTATTAAAAATCCATTCCACCACCTGACAGAAGCGCCCTCTTTGTCAGACTTGCATGGGATTTAATCCTGTGTCTGGGCTCCTAGACTGTGCGATTGTTCAGTCTGTGCATCTGTCACTACTCTGTTGTAAGGATGAAGCTTTATGGAGTACCCTGATGTCTGGAGGTTTTCCCTCCTCCTTCCTCTTCTTCCCCAGGATTTTCCTAGATATTCGTGTTTATTTGTCAAGTTGCCTTCTATAACGTGCATATCCAGCTCCAGGGTTTGTGCTGGAGAGAAGCGACCCACCTTGGTGCTCAGCCTTCCAAACAGGAGTGTGGTTGTCTTTCCTTGAGGGTTAAGTCTACTTTTAGGTCTTATGAGAATGTACTTTGGCGTTTTTCTCATTTAAGTTTTGATTATTGTTAAGCTTAAAGTAGGCATTTTCTTTTTGCTGTAGTAAGGGGTCTTTTCCATTGTTTATTCTCATTTTCATTTTGAAGCCTGTTGATTATTTTGAAGTCTGTTGATTTTTGCGTGCCTGGCTGATCACCTGCTGTGGTGTTACCCAATTCTCTTTTTGTCAGTAGTGGCTTTCCTATGGAGTCTTTTGGGGTTTCCAGATCTGTAATCAAATCATCTGTGATTGCAGTTTTACCTGTTTCTTTCCAGTTCTTATGCCTTTCTCTACTGGCTTTCTGATTGCCAATTTAAAGTCATTACTTAAACATGAAGTTGTTGCTTAACATTGCTAATAATCTCTGCCGTCTCCTCTGGGTGTGGAGCAGGAGCCAGTGGGGCGGCCGTGTCTGGTTCCTGACACCCAGTGTCTGTGATGGGCGGCTTCACTGGGGTTCTCCTGCAAAGTGGTCACTTAAGTGGCCTGTGTTCTTCCCGGCCTCCTGTATTGGGGTGTGAGATCTCTCTGGCAGTGGGAGAAGTGGTCATGTGCTCTGGCAACCCTCTGCTGGCTGGGGTCCTGCAGGAATCTACACCAGGATCAGGAGTTTGCTGCTGGCCCCACCTCCTCTCTGCAGGAGCTGCAGCCTTCTGGGCCAAGATTCCCCAGAGTCCCTTCCTTCAGAGCTCTTGCACTGCTGTGCTAGGGACCCTGAGCTCCTGTGCCCTGCTTGGCTCCATGGGACACTCCTCAAGTCCACAGAAAGCCTTTCTTGATCCGTGCTTCTGTGTCACCTCAAGAGCCTGGTGGATACCGCCTGCACCTTGACATGCTCTGCACCAATGAGAGTTGATCCTGGCTGTCCAGCTCTATGCACTGTGGACATGGGAACCCCCCTACCTGCCGACACGTAATTCGAAGCCAATAGGGGAGGGTGGTGCCGAAGCTGCTGGGCTGCACTGGGCTGGGAGAACTGAGTCTCCTGGGGAGCAGGGGGAATCACCCTGGGAGACAACGTTTCCTTCCGAGTGTCTATTTAGTGCCTGCTTTTTGCCTAGACTGATGGCATGGAGCTTCCCCCTCCATTTTGCTTTGGGCCTTACATTTGCCTTTCGTCCACATTGAGCTGATTTCTCTACAAGGTGTGAGTTGAGGGTCTCTTTTCTTTTGTTTCCCAGCAGTGTTTCTTGAAGACGCTGCCCCTGCCCCACTCTGTTCTCGACTTCTTTGAGACCTGGTTGTGCATGTGCACTGTGGCTCTGGGGTCTCTCTTCTGTTCCATCCGTCCTCGGGTCTGGTCCTTTGACTACCACTGCTTTGTGGTGCTCTGAGGCCAGCTACGCTTCCTTCCTTCTCCTCAGGAGGGCTTTGGCTGATCCCCTGTGGTTCCATTTGAATTATAGGATTTTTTTCTATTTCTATGAAAATGCCATTGAAATTTAATAGGCTTGCTATCTTTTGAATAAATGCTATATTTTTGGTTATTCAATTTTTATTCCCTTTTGAAATTTTGCTGGGCAGTGTTTTGGTTAGAGACCTAGAGGTGGAATTCCAGGAATAACGGAAGAGCCGGGCTGGGCAAGAGATGTCCAGGGGGGCACCTACAAGAGCCACAACTCCTGAGCTTGGCACCAGTCCCCTGTGTCCATTAAGCCAATCTTCTCATCACCAAATGATATTCTCTTTGCAACCTCAGACTTTGCAGCAATTAAATAACATACAATGTGTGTGGCAGGCACCTGTGGACGCAGCTCCTGTGGTGACAGTCTCCATCACTCCATCCTCCTGGGATTCGCTGCTGGCAGGGTGCACTTCTGATGCTCCTTCATCAGCACTGTCCTCCTGCTTCCCCACTGACCTCCACCTGGGGAAGGGCCTGTTGGGGCAGATGTGTTAATGTGCCCAAGGTAGGAACAGGCACTTCAGGATCAGTGAAGAGAGCTGGGAGAACACGTTCCTAGTGGCCCAGCTGCTCTTATATCCTGTCACCTGTCACCCTGGCAGTGGTGGGAAGGGGGAGTCCTTGCTGTGTGATAGTAGAAGCAAATGTGACTGCATTTTGTTTTATGACTTCATCCTGTAAAACAACCATGCCAAGTAGAAGGGTCATGACTGGGGCAAGATGTTCTTTTCCTTTTGCTCTAGAAACCTTTAAGAACACGGAACTACCTAATGGGGCATTGTTTCTGTAACTAGGGTAACGGGGCTCTGTTTCTGTAACTGGGGTGACTGGGCTAACTGGGATTGGTTAGGCTTCCCTCCGCTTGACTGCACTCTCCCGCTTCTGTAACCTGGCTTGCTTGCATTGGTTGGACCCCCGAACATCCCTTTTGCAGTTTTCAGGCTTCCAAGGAGCACCTTGCAATTGTTGGGGGGCTGATCAGGGGAACAGCTTTATGTTCTGGTCAGCCGCCACCGGTGTGCTTCAATAAAGGCTTGATTCCATTACATGTGAGTGGTCTGGAAGTCAGTTTATGAAACCCCGGGACGAAGCTTTAACTATAACAGCTGTTCTCAACTTAAGTGGGAGATTCTACAACTTTCCCAGTCTTCCTCTTTCATGATCTTCAGCCCCCCCCCCCCCCCGCCCCGCTTTATTGTGGTAAAATATGCAGAACATAAAACTCAGCATTTTTTTAGTACTAGGGATTGAACCCAGGGTGCTCTAGCACTAGCTGCATCCTTTTCTTCTGTTGTTATTGAGATAGGGTCTTGCCAAGTTGCTGAGGCTGGCTTTGAACTCAGGATCCTCCTGTCTCAGCTTCCTGAGTTGCTGGGAATACAGGTGTGCAACACTGTGCCCAGCTAAAATCCACCATTTTAAAGTGTGTAGTTCTGTGGCTTGCAGGCTAGACTAACAGTGAAGATAACTTGCAGAATAATGTACATAGCGTGATATTGGTAATGTATTAAAAGCTCAGTGCTGTCACTGACGGACACAGCTGAGCACACAAATGGTGTTGGAAGGCTGTCTACTAATCTCATGACAGGGTTGCCTGTGGGGCTTAGGGACAGGGGAATGGCACAGGCTTGGTTTGCCTTTGCCTGTAGTGTTAGGTAGAAGGAGTGGGTGATTGTATAAAAATGTGGTTTTAGATGCCTTTGTCAAGAGAGTGAAGAAAACAGTCCCTTAGACCCCTAGTAGGACTCTCAGAAGGGCAGTCAAGCTGGCCTAGCCTCTCTAGTGCCTCAGTGTGGCCAGCATCTTCCCAAGTCAACCTGCAGAGGCGGCCACAGTGTCTCCAACGCCTGCTCCTGCTTGACATTTACCTGTGACAAATTCCATCTCAGGATGGTGATGGTGAGACCAGCCAATCCCAGCCAGGATCAGCCCCTGCGGCAGGGCCCACTCTCAGTCAGCAGTGAGCACTCAGGCAGCCTCACCTGCTGGGATGGTTTGACCTGCCATAGCAGGTAGCTGCGGCTGCCCTGACAGTTTCCTCCCTGCCCATTTGTCCCCGTCTTTTGCCACCATGGGCATGTACCCGTGGCTTGCCAGCACCCGCCTGAGGTTGTTATTACATGAATGTTATAAGTCGTCAACTGTGTCACATGCTGGTGGCTGGTTCCTGGCTGGGGGGGGGGGGCTTCATCCACTCCATGATGCAGGTTCCCATCACCATCCCACTGCCCTTCTGCGGTTCCAATGTGATGGACCACTATTTCTGTGACCTCCATCCCTTTTTCAAGCTAGCCTGCAAGGACACCTTTGTGGAGGGGTTCATTGTGTTGCCAACAGTGGATTAATCTCCATCTTCTCCCTCACCATATTGGTGTCCTCCTACATCGTCATCCTGTTCACCCTGAGGAACCGCTCTGCAGAGGGGAGGCACAAAGCCCCGTCCACCTTCGCCTCTCACATCACGGTGGTCATCTTGTTTTTTGGACCTGCCATCTTCATCTACATGCGGCCCTCATCCACCTTCACTGGGGACAAACTGGTGGCTGTGTTCTCACGGTCATCACCCCCATGCTGAACCCCATCATCTACACACTCAGAAACGCAGAGGTGAAAATCACCATGAGGAAGCTGTGGGCCAGAAGGAGAACCCAGGGATGGGAACATGATAGAAAGATGTATGCCTGATTATTATGTGTTTAAAATGCATTTTTAGTGGGGTATTTTAGAATGGCAGCAACAAATATCGGACTTAATGTTACTACAGCTTTGATTCTCCTTGGTTACCAGGATACCCTGGTGTAACATTTGAGGAGTAGAGGTGAGGAATTCTTCCTGAATCTTATGGAACATGGTTGGCTCCATGATATCCAATAATATAATGGGTTTGGATATTGGAAGGCTCAAACCAAGGCAAATGCAAAGTGGAGAATTCTACAAATGTCTTGTAGGTTAAAATCACTTCCTCACTTTCTTCCTCCCTTTGAAGTAATTTATATGTTTATGAGGGCACAATGTGATGTTTCAATACATGTGTGAAATGGGTAATGATCAGATCAGATCAGATATCAATCACCTAATACAGTTATCATGTGTTTGTGTTGGGAACATTCAAAATTCTCTCCACCAATTATTATGAAATATTAATTAATTACTGTCACCCATAGTTATTCCACTATGCTATCCCAAAGTACTGTCTACTTGCATCCCTTTACAGAGGACTTTTTGATAAATGTTTTGTAAATTGAAATCACTTATCCTTCCTTCCTCTTTTTCTCCCTTCTGTTTTTCCCTATATCAAATGTTTATGTGTTGTTGAATTCAGTTTGCTGCTATTTTGTTGGAAAATTTTTTTTTTTTGGTAATACCGGAGATTGAATCGGGGACCTTACATATGTTAAAGCAAGTGCTCACTGTCACAAGCTGTCCGTGGGCTATATTTGAACTGTTGCACACAGTAGCCTCCTGAGGGCATAAGGCTGGCATTGGGAACTCCCTGTGGTACCCCCCACAGGGATTGACCACCTGATGCAGGTGAACTTCCCCGTCAACCTCTGTGGAAGATTCCACACAGCACCTGAGATGGGTGTGACTGCCAAGATGTCCATCAACCTGCTGACTGCAAGAAATCACGAAGCAAGACTCGGCCCTAGAAACCTTATCCCTGCCTTTGATGGACCCCCTTAAATAAACCACCGGAACCTTTTTGTCTTTTGTCTAGTTCCAGAACCCATGTGGACTAGATGTAACAGGGGCTTCATTTTCTGTAAATACTTCTGAGTATTTGTGCTTTGTTATTTACTAATTATTTGAGATTGTAAGGCTTAAGGTGGCTTGGATTATCCAGGGCAGGAAGAAAGACCCCTTAATGAGATGCTGGCCATTGTCCCTCCGATACTTTACCACCAAGCTATATCCCCAACCCTAAATTAAATGTAGTTTATTTACCTCATCATGTTTTAGAATTTTTCTTATATGGCTAATGAAGAAGTCAATCAAAAACTTACTGGGGAAAAGGAAGAACAGTGGAATGAATCTGACCTAACTCTCCTATGTGCACATAGGAATATACTACAGTGAATCTCACCATCATGTACATCCACAAGACAAAAATTATAAGTAGCCAAGAGATCAGTCGAGTAGAAGAAAGGAAATAGGGGGAGGGAAGAGAGGAGGGATAGAAGGAGTTCTGGTTCAAAATTAGAGTAAATTATATTTCATGCTTTCATAATTAGGTTAACATGAATCCTAATGCTATATATAACTAAAAAAAATACAAAATAAGAAAAACTCACTCTGTTGAAGTCTCTCTCTCGTTCTTTCTTTCCTCTCCCTCCCTCCCTCCCTTTCTTTATTTCTTTCTTGCAGTACCAAGGACCAAACCCAAGGCCTCATATAGGTCAGGAAAGAACTAATTCTACCCCTGAGCTATATCTCTTGCCTCCATGAAAAGTGTTGAATGTGTGCTTGTCAGGAATATTGGTCAGTAGTTTTCCTTTTCTATTGACTCGTTGTCTGGATTTGATATAAGGGTGATGCTGGTCTTGGAGAAGGAATCTAAAGAGTTCCCTTCTTTTCAATAGTTTTGAGTAGTCAGAGTAGAGTTACTCTTTAGGAGAGTAAATTCACCATAGAAAATGAGTCCAAAAATCATAAGTTAGTATAAGATTTCTATTCAAGGATATTTAAAGGAGTATTACTTATAGTACTAAAAATTGGAAGCAACTGAAAATGGTAAGGTATATTCAGTACATCCCTAAGAGGAAACACTTTACAAGTGATTAAAAGGACATTTTTATAGGCAGACACCAGATAAGGTAACTCTAGAATTAATCTCCTTCTACTCATTTTGCCCCTTGAGTTAGGACTAGCATCATTAAAACCCAAGGACCAGTACCAAGGCTCAGCCTCTATGTCCCACCTAGTTTCATTGTCCTGGTCCACAGCCTCTTCATGGCCTTCTTCACCTCAGCATTTCTCAGGGAGTAGATGACAGGGTTGAGGAGTGGGGTCACCACTGTGTAGAACACGGCTACCATCTTGTCTGCAGGCAGAGTGGTCGAAGGCCTCAGATAGATGAAGACACAGGGTACAAAGAACAACATGACCACGGTGATGTGGGACCCACAGGTGGAGAGGGCTTTGCGCCTCCCCTCAGAGCTCCGAGTCCTCAGATGAAGCAGGATGACCGCATAGGACACCAAGAGGACCACAAAGCTGATCACAGACAGGGTCCCCCCATTAGCAACAATCAGCAGACCAATGAAGAAGGTGTCTGAGCAGGCCAGTTGGAGCAAGGGGAGCACATCACAGAAATAGTGGTCAATCACATTGGGCCCACAGAAGGGCAGTTGGAACACGAGAAGGATCTGGGAAAGGGAATGCAGAAATGCTCCCACCCATGCCATTCCCACCAGGACCATGCACACCTGCTGGTTCATGATGGTGGTGTAGTTGAGGGGCTTGCAGATGGCCACATAGCGGTCATAGGCCATCACTGTGAGCAGGAAAATCTCAGTGCCTGCAAAGAAGTGCATGAAGAAAAATTGTGCCAAGCAGCCCCACAGAGGTATGGTTTTCCTAACAGTCAGCAGATCTGAGAGGAGTTTTGGGACTATAGTAGAGGAGTAGCAGATCTCTACGAAGGACAGGTAGCTGAGGAAGAAGTACATGGGGGATCCCAGACTTCTGCTGGTCAGGACAGTGAGCACAATGAGGGAATTCCCCAGGATAATGGCCACGTACAAGAGCAGAAAAATCACAAAGCAAACTCTTTGCACATCCTGATTAGGAGACAGTCCCAGAAAAATGAATTCAGTCACGTTGTATGTATTGGCCATGAGGTCACCACCAACAGGCAGCTATTTGGGTCTGGTGACCTGAAATGATAGAAAACAAAAGACTTCTTCATGAACTGAGTGAGTTACATAGACACTTGCCTGTCTGAGATCTTATGAACTAGATATTGAAAGATAAGTCCTCTGTATAGAAGAAGGGAAGAGCATTCCAAGAATGGGGAGAGCAACTGTAGACGCATTGTGTGTGGCTGGATTAAAATGACAACAGCAAATCAAACTGTTCAGAGAAACTAGTGCTAGTGTAAGAAGGGCTGTTACAAATTTTGGGATTTATTCTGCAGAAAATAAAAAGTCATGAAGAACGTTTGTCAAGTGGAAAATAAAATCATTTTTTATGCAGAAGTTGGACTAGTGGAAACAGAGCAGAGGAGGGGCAACCTAGTAAAAATACAGCACATCCCCTCATTGGACAATGTGGGCACACAGGACAGTGTGTCTGGGTCTCTGTAGTACATCTTTCTATTGCCTTGGCTAATTGTATTACCTGTCACTGCAGCTTTCTTGCATTACACTTATATTTACCTGCTTTGTAAAACTGGTTTCCAAAACACTGTTTTCACCCTGTCCACATGCCCTTCAGAGTCTTCAGAAGAGATGTCCCTGGACTCAGTGCCCCGAAGAGGACCATAAAGCTTTGTCTGAGTCTTTATTTCTACTCCCCATCCTATTTCTTATCCTCTAAACATGTCTCTGTGTGACCTTATTGCTTTCTAAGGATCATTCAATCCATGCATGATTCTCTTCACGGGCACTTTTCATTTCCTCCAACCATTATGTATCCAGTGCCACCAAATCTTCTATACCCCTCCCCAGGGCCCACTCAATCTCTGACTCATCCCTCTCTACCTCCTATTCCCCCAATACCTTGTCATCACCGGGATTCTCCACTGACTGATATGCAGGTAGTTCTGCTCCTTTCTGGACTGTGTCTGAGCTAGCTGAGGTCAACATCTATGAACTGTGGTCTCACATAATGAGAGTCCAGAGCACCTGAGACAGGGAGCCCAAGGACTTGCCCTCCTGCCACAAAGCTTCCTTTCTCCAGTGATGGAGACAGGCTGAGGTGGTTAAGCACCATCAGGACCCAGAGGAAACTCACAGAGAGAACTTACAACACAGAAACAAAGAGAAGGCAAGGTTCATAGTAAGTTCTTAGATTCCTGGGCTATTCTCCCAAGCCATTCATGGGAGACAGCTTATGTCTGCTAACAGTCTGGTCTCCTGGGGTCATATGCATGTGTTTTTCAGATAGTATCAATGTGATATCTTGAAAGTTATTCTCTTCTTTCCTTCCTAGACTAACCTCCCAGGTGCTATACAAGAGAAGTAAGAACCCTGGCATCTCAGCCTTAAATTCATGCTGTTTAAAATGGACACCTAGGGCGAAGACATTCTCCCTTCCCCCTGTCCTCCCTTCCTTAGTTCCTTTGTCCGCCCCCCCCCCCTATACTGGATTGAACTCGGGGCCCGGCACATGCCAGGTAAGGATTCTAACACTGACCTATACCCTCAGTCTTTTATTTTTTATTTTGAGACATGATATCCCTACATTCCCTAGAGAGATGTCCAATTAGGGATTCTCCTGATTGAGATTAAGGCTAGCACCACTGCATCCACCGAGAGAGTTATTTAACCTCTTCCCCATTCATGGCTCAACTAGCATGCAGATCTTACCTACCTCAGAGATAGACGCCATGACTCCCTCTCCCAGGTCCATCCCAGGTAAGTTATTTTCCCTTCCTCTGTGCTGCCTTGGATCAAAGGGCTTCACACTGGAGTATATTGTTTTGGGTGGCCACCTACCTACTGCAGTGTGGGCCTCCTAAAGGAGAGACTGCATCTTCTCACCACGCCATCTCCACCACGTGCTTACTTCTCTGACCACCAACTAATAGCACTCAGTGAGTGCCAGGGGTTGAGTGACCTTGGGTGGGTGTCATGCATGGCCTTCTAAGCACAGTATTTGCTATATCATAGTTTTCCAGTAGATCTTGAAAGAACAAAGGGCTCCAAGGACCAAGACCATATCTTCTCCATTCCCGAATCTCAGAGTGTGGCACAAAGCTACCTTCAACACTCACACAAGAAACTTTGTAAAACATCATATGCCTCAGGGACCCCATTTCTGTGCTTTAAGAGTGAAATCAATCATCACATACCAAAGAAGCCCATGTTCACACAACAAAACTGATACCAGTGTTTCTATCCTTTGCTGAACTCACCACAGTGACCTTTTCCATTCTGAAGTCAGAGATGCAAATTCCTCCTTGGGAACAGCTCTGGGCTCTGGGAAGCTGCCAGTTAGCCAGTGGAGAAGCATTAGGCCAATCTAGGACCAGAACACCTGCTCGCCAGGAATCTTAAGACACGGTGATGTGCTCCCCTTGCAGCTTTAGACTTGTGAAAGTGGGAGACTGAGTCATCAGGATCCCAGATCCACCTGATCTTAAAAACCAAGTAGACTTGCCTCCCAGGTGCTCCACAGAGAACTAAGAACCCTGGCAGCTCAGCCTTCAGTCAAGCTGTTTAAAAAGGACACCTAGGGAGAAGGAATGATCAGGTGAGAGGAGGTCTCTAGGGACCTGTACCCTTTCTCCTTCCTAATCAGGCAGAAGGTCTCAGGAGAAGCAGGACCTGCACAAGCCTAGTAGGAAAAAAATAATCGGGAAATATGAACAAATTAAATTCACCCAGAATTCACAGAGCACTCACCTGCATGGCATTGTCCACAAGGCAATGATCCTTCTCCTGCTCATCAAGAGCTTGATCCTGGGGCTTGATATAAAATGACAGTACTCAAGAGGGTGGGTCCAAGGCTTAGGGAAACTGAAATAGCACATCTCAAAGCCTGTGGTGTGGAGGAGGAATAGATGGGTGGTTCCCAGCCAGGGGTGATTTATCCCAGAGGACACTGGGTATTGTGTGGAGCCATTGGCTGTTGTCCAAGCTGGCTGGTGAGGGAGGGGCTGCTGACAGGAAGCAGGGAGAGCCCAGGGAAGCTGTGACACATCCTACAGACCAAGACTGTCCACATAGAAGAGTACCCAGCCCAGTGTCCAAAGGACTGTCCTGGAGATGTCCAGCTATAGCGGAAGCAGATTTGCTCTGAATTCATAAGCATTGAAATGAGGTGTGGAGAACATGGGGATTCATTACAGTGCTTTGACCTTACAATGCTGTGTGTGTTGTAAATTTAGGGTGATGGAATGTCTTAGAGATGGCACAGGAGAACTTTGTAAAATGAATGGGCTCTATGTAAGTGTTACTAATGTCAACTTAGACTTGAATCAAAGTGTCCCAAGTGTCAACTAATGACTAAGGAGAAAACTATGATGAAGCATTTTATGATTTAGGATAATGTTTGACAAGATTGCTTTCCTACCTGTAATAACTGAGTTAATCATTGTCCTTCACAAAGAAAGATACCTAGGGTAGAAGTTTAGCAGGTAATTACATCAAAGCCTGGATTATTCATGCAAAACCTCTATATATTCTGCAATACATTCTCATGAAATTGAAATTTCTGCAAAAATCTGCCAACCAAAGTATTGTCATATCGAAAGGTTTGGATTTTTGATAAAACTAAGTGAGATCAATTTTAATATGAATATTTGAGTGTTTGTTATAGGGAAACTACATTTTAAAACTTATTTGTATTGTTAGACTATGCCTGCTTACTTAAAACTATAAATTTTTTTTTGACTTCAGAGTTTGATTTTATTTCCTATGCTGGTAAAGATTATTAACCCATTGACTGCTATCTTAGTTTTTCCAGTTCCAATTAGATCCCAAACCTTTTCTTTTCAGAAATAGGAATATATTTATTCACACCTTTCCTTGTGAAAAATTTATTTGGCATGTATAATAAATTAATGACTTTAAGTTCATTTGTTCTTTTTTAAAAAAAATATTTATTTTTTTAGTTGTAGTTGGATACAATACCTTTATTTTATTTATTTATTTTTATGTGGTGCTGAGGTTCGAATCCAGGGCCTCGCACATCCTAGGCAAGGGATCTACCACTGAGCCACAACCCCAGCCCATCATTTGTTCATTACACAAATGAAAATGTAAAAACACCCATTGTAGCAGAGTTTATTTACCACAGTCAAATACTGAAATCATTGAAAAGGATATCAATAGGAGAATTTTTTTTTATTGTGGTGATTTTATGAAATGGAATACTACTTACAAATTACCAGGAAGAACAATTTCTTGGAGGCCACAACACAGATGACTCTCCAAAACCTTACACTGAGAGAATGGAGCCAGATAGAAGAGTGTACGTGCTTCATGCTTGCATTCAGAGGAAGATAGGGAGAGGCTAAAGAATTCCATGATGATAGAAATTAGATGAGTGAGTACCAGTTGGCCAGCCAGGGTTAGAGATTACCTGGGAGGAGTCATGAGTAGTTCCTGGAGTGATAGAAATATTTCCTTTTAGTTGGGTTGTTGGCTCCACAGTGTATAAATTTGTCAACAATTATTGATTTTATTGGAATGTGAAAATTTATTGGACTCAAGGTCTTGACATTCCATTGAATCACAGAATTTCAGTTGTTCATGAGGTTCCACGAACATTAAGTGGTAGATTTGAATTTTGTTCAGTCAGTGGGGCATCAGAGTCAAATCCTCATCTACTTTACATGTGCCCACCCTCCATGTAACCACCTCACCAAACCCCCTGTGGTGAACTCTCCTTCCTCACATCTAGCATATCCTGTAATTCCATTCTCTTTTGCCAATGCTCACTTTCCCAGCTTTTTTTTTTTTTTTTTTTTTGCATATAGGGGTAGACCCCTGACCTTGTTTTGGCCAATAAGAATGAAAAAAATAAAAAAAGAACTTTTGCTGGAGATTTCTCATAACTATTTTTCAAAATGTGATCTGGGACTTTACCGCCCTACAGATGAAGATATAATGCTTGGAGCAGCTGCTGTACTGCTTCTTGTAACCATGAGGACAGCCTAGAAAGCCAAGCAGGTGTCAACCCAGTCTGCCATCATCACAGAATTAAAATTATCCTGGAACCACTGACCTCCAAACTTCTTGAATCAGCAATACATGATTATGTGGCTTCCACCAAGTCTGGACAATCTTTTCCTATAAAGTGAGACAGTAAGTATTTAGGGTTTTGCAGACTATATAGTCTGTCAGATGCTTGATTTTGCCCATGTAGCATGGAAACAGACACAGATAACATGTAAAGTACAGACATGACTGTCATCCAATAAAACTGTGCTGTGAAGATTAATATTTGAATTTCATGCTAACTTTTATGTGTCACGAAAACTTCTTCATCTGGTTATTTTTTTCTCATCTGTTAAAAAATGCATCTCTAGCAATTAGAGAAATGCAAATCAAAACTACTCTAAGATTTCATCTCACTCCTGTCAGAATGGCAGCTGTTAAGAATAAAACAACAATAAGTATTGGTGAGGATGTGGGGGAAAATGCACACTCATACATTGATGGTGGGACTGCAAATTGGTGCAGCCAATATGTAAAGCAGTATGGAGAATCCTTGGAAAACTTGGAATGGAACCACCATTTGACCCAGCTATCCTACTCTTTGGTCTATACCTAAAGGACTTAAAACCAGCACACTATAGGGACACAGCCACATCAATGTTTATAGCAGCACAATTTATAGTAGCTAAACTGTGGAACTAACCTAGATGCCCTTTGATAGATGAATGGATAAAAAAAATGTGGCATATATCCACAATGGGATATTACTCAGTAATAAAAGAGAATAAAATCAAGACAGTTTCAGGTAAATGGATAAGTTGGAGAATATAATGCTAAGTAAAGTTAGCCAATCCCCAAAAAACAAATGCTGATTCATAACATTGTTGGGAGGGGCATGGGAGAATTAGATAAACTCTAGATAGGGAAAAGGGAGGGAGGGGAATGGAGGGGGCATGGGGATAGGAAAGATGTTGGAATGGGAAGGTCATCATTACCCTAAGTACATGTATGAAGACACGAATCGTGTGACTCTACTTTGTGTACAATCAGAGATATGAAAAATTGTGTTCTATATGTGTAATATGAATCATTGCATTCTTATGTAATATATAACAAATAAAAACATCTAAAAAACCCCCCTGCACTGGCATTAATACTTAATGGTGAATTATGGAGAACTTTCTCCTAAGATTAGAGATAAGACAAATATGTTCTCTTTTACCATTTTTATTGAATATTATTCTTGCTATAACATTTCTATATTTAATTTCTAAATAATTAAATTTCCCAATACCTATTTGTAAACCTAAAAAAAAAAATGTAAGAGCCTTTCTTATGTCACAGTGCCACAGTGCACACAGGAACAAGAAGTGAGATTGTTTTGACTGAAGCCACTCTTCACCAGGTTGAAACAAACGCAGTCCTAGCTACATCACTTCCTTCCTTGAGACCCCAGGTAACTACTGTTTAGAAAGACGAGAGCCTTTCGAAATTGTTCAGATGTAGATGATCATGGTTAATAATGGCCATCTTCCACCCTTCCAGATATTTTCCTTTAAGAATTCCCTTCTTACTCCTGAAATTAACCTCCTACCATGGAATTTCAGGCAAGAGAACCAGGCTAATGGGAAGAAGGCACCCAAGAAAGGAGAGAATCTGTCTTGGGGTCTCCCAAGATCATTCTGGTAAGGAGAACTGGCCACAGCATGGTCTTTTGTCTGCAAGTGCCACAATCCTTTTATCTATCACTACATGCTAACCCCAGAGGTGCAGTGAGTACAGCCAAGGTCACACTGCTGAGAGGTGACTGGGTGGGATTGCATTTCATGGGATCCATCCTCCATTCTAAACACTGTGCAGTGCTGATTACTGCAGAAGAGGGAGAAGGTGTCCCAATGTGACCACACTGGAAACCACTGACCACTAGGACAGGACGTGAAGTCCTAGCATGAGGTTAAAGTGGCCCATTTAACCTGCAGGAAAACAGAGGCAGGTGAACTCTGCTCCTTCACAGTTGACTGATCTCAGATCGCACTTTGAGTCACCTGCTCCGGGTGTTCCTGGCTCATGTTTTCATTCCATCCTCGAGTTCACCTCTAGCCCCTGGAGCTCCTCATGGCAGTTTTCAGCCTCTCGTTTCTCCATGTGCAGATGATGGGATTCAGCTTGGGAGTGATGACCATGAAGAGCACAGCCACCAGTTTGTCCTCAGTGACTGCAGAGGAGAGGTGTCATTAGAGGAAGATGGCAGGCTCAGAAATCTGCTGGGCATGTAGCTCAGAGGTGGTGTGCTTGCCTAGCATGAGAGAGGCAGTGAGTTCAACCCTCAGGATCACAAACAAAACAGAACAAAAACCCAAGATGACTGTGTTAGTTACCTTTCCACTGCTCTGAAAACATTCCTAATGTGAACAGACCTAGGGAGCAAAATTTTATTTTGGCTCATGGTTGTTTGGCCACGTTGCTTTAACCTCTGGTGACATGGGACATCACGGCAGGAGTGCATGATGGAGGAAGCCTGCTCACCCCATGGTAACTGAGAACTAAGAGAGACAGAAGGGGGCCATGTCCCAATGCTCACTTTGAGGTCATAACACCAGTGACCCAAATCCATCCTGTAGGCCTCCCTTCCTGAAGGTTTTGCCATCTCTCAATACGTGTAGACCATTTGTCAACACTTAAACACATGGGTCTTTGTGTCACATTCCTGCTCTAAATTTTAGTAATGACCATTGTGATGTGAAAAGATCAGGTGAAGAGAGCTGTTCATCCCTCCTCTTCAGAAGTCTTCCTCAAGTTAGCCAGGATGACAGTGTAGCAAGACAGCAGGATGAGGATGGAGAAAACACAGATCAACTCACTGTTGGTCAACACAGTAACCTTGTCAGTAAAGCTCTCAGCCCAGGTAATCTGTTTTAAATTTTTTTATTTGTTCTTTTTAGTTATACATGGAATATATTTTGAGATATCATACATACATGGGGTATAACTTCACATTCTGTGGTTGTACATGATGTGCAGTTACACTGATCATATATTCATATATGGACATAGGAAGTTATGTCCATTTCATTCTCCACTCTTTCTCATTCCTATCCCCCCCCCGGTTCCCCCTCTCCTCCCCAATCCAATATGGTGAATCTCCACTTCTCCTCCTGACTTGTGTGTTAGCATCTGCACATCACAGAGAACATTTGGCCTTTGGTTTTTTGGGGATTGGTTTATTTCACTTAGCATGATTGCCCCCAGATCCATCCACCTACCAGTAAATGCCATAATTTTATTCTTCTTTATGGTGACTAATATTCCATTGTGTATATATACCACATTTTCTTTATCCACTCATCTGTTGAAGGACACCTAGGTTGGTTCCATGTCTTACCTATTGTGAATTGAGCTGCTATAAACATTCATGGGACTTGTCACTATAGTATGCTGTTTTTAAATCCTTTGTATATATACCAAGGGGTGGGATAACTGGGTCAAATGCTAATTCCATTCCAAGTTTCCTGAGGAATCTCCATACTGCTTTCCATAGTGGTTGCACCAATTTGCAGTCCCACCTACAATGTATGAGTGTATCTTTTCCCCCACATTGTTACCAACATTTATTGTTACTTGTATTCTATTTTTTAAATTTTTTTTTTAGTTTGTAGATGGACACAATACCTTTATTACTTATTTTTGTGGTGCTGAGGATCAAACTTAGTGCCTCACACATGTGAAGCAATCGCTCTGTCACTGAGCTACAATCCCAGCCCCCATTATTTGTATTCTTGATAATTGCCATTCTGACTAGAATGAGATGAAATTTCAGTGTAGTCTTAATATTTATGTCTCTAATTGTTAGTGATGTTGAACATTTTTCATATATTTGTTGATTAATTATATTTCTTCTTCTGTGAAGTGTCTGCTCAGGTCCTTTGCTCATTTACTGATTGGTTTATTTGTTTTACTGGTGTTACGTTTTTTGAGTTCATAACCTTGAGGTTAATGCTTTATCTGAGGTGCAGGTGAAAAAGAGTTTCTCCCATTCTGTAGGTTCTCTGTTCATGTTCTTGATTGTTTCCTTTGCTGCAAAGAAGCTTTTTAGTTTGATACTATACCATTTATTGATTCTTGATTTTACTTCTTGCACTTGAGGATTCTTGTTGAGGAATTTGGTTCCTCTGTCAATATGATGGAAAGTTAGGCCTACATTTTCTTCTAGTAGGTTCAGGGTCTCTTGTTTATTCTTTGTGGTTTATAAACACTTATTAGTCAACCATTCAGTCAATATGTACTAAATAACACTTACTATTGGTAATCTAACACTTCAAATGATTCAAATTTATTTACTTTTATTATTAGAAAATAAAGCTCAGAGAAATGGTTATTTGCCCACGATCACAGAGAAAACAGTGAATGATCCTGGCACAAGAGGCCCTTTCTTATTATCTTACACAAATTAATTTCTAACAGCTTTCCCTATCATCTTAGTTTATTTTTTGTCATAACTGTGAAAGTTGGTTACCACCTGACTTACACATCAAGTTTTGTTCATTTGTTGTCTGTCTCTCCCTCCATGAAGTCTTGGAGGGGATATGAAGGTTTTAACCTCCATGAATCTAGGAGCCTTTTTTCCCTGAATGGCAAAGACCCAGTACTTAGAACAGTGATTGGTACTTCATAGGATACATTACTCTCTGTTGAATAAATGGCTGGCTGAATAAGTAAGTAAATGAACAGTGAATGAATGACATCTTTGGGAGGAAATTCTTACCATATTCCATGATCATGACCACTATCATCATTGGGCGGAGAATTACTGAATTTAAACATGAGTGTTACACATGATCACAGACTGCTAGAGTAGAACGGTGAGTGATGAACTCTGTCATCTCATATGGAAATGGACACACAGGAGAGTGAGAAGGGAAGAGGTGCAAGGGCCTGGGAAAAACTAGAGAGTCGGTCCCTTGCCAAAACACAGCTAGTGCCCTGGTGTCTGTCTCCATAACCACTGCTGTGTTTGTTCACTGTTAGTTCTTGTATTTATTTTCAGTTGACCAGTCTCTGCATGAGAGCGTTCCCATGTATGTTACTTTCAACTTTCTTCATTGACTTCCTTGTTTTTAGGTGAAAAAAAATGATTCTGTTGCTGTCACTAAAGCAATTGAAATAGATGTTGACCTTCCTTCAAGTCACAGTTTATTTGCACATCTTTACTCTAGAGAAAAGAAATTCCATCGGGGAAGTTGGTCCCTTGATTGCAGTGTTAGTGTAATAAGTAGTTTAAGGATCTCAGTAATTCATCACAACCTTTGGACTACAAAGTGGTGTGTAGATGTTCATGTCAAAAAAGACCTTAAAATCTTTGGTTTTGCTGATGTGTATGGCTCTTGTTTATTTCTAAAATGTTACAAATCCAAATCTTGATACAGATCCTTTGAATTTTCCTTTGTGGCTTACCTTAGACTTAATCTTCTTTGTTTTCTAACAGTTCCCATGAACATTGTTCGTTTTCCTTTGTAAGAGAAGGAGATCTTTGAATTGCAGTAGCACCTACCACCTACTCCATTAGAAGACAGCCTAATGCTGGGGAAAGAGCACTTATATTTGAGTTAGAACGTGGCAAGTAACTAGTGTATGAGATTGGCAGCCAGTGAATGTGTCTGTTACCTCATCTATAATCAAAGGGAATTATCTGTGAAAATTCTTCCATCACTATTCTCAGAGTGTCTCGGCTGAGTGTGACCTGGTCTTTGTCCACTGGGGGTGTTGAGTGAGTATCTGATGTGTGGTAACGTAGCCCAGGGCACTTTCTTGTTCAAGGACCAGAATTTGCAGGGAGGGGACTAATACCCCTCAATATCCTTGTTTTCTCAGAACATCTCCTTGAGTAATCTCCTATCTCAGTGGAGTGTCTAGCTTCATGCTGAATTGGAGTCTCCTGAGAGGATTGGAGAGCTACCTGGTCCAATTTTTTGTTCCAAGGCAATATAAAACCACACCAGCTCTTCTGACCCAAAGGTAGGTGCTGTGACTAGAAATAAGGCATAAAGTTTCTAAGCAGCCATAGGATGTTGGGCAACTTGAATATGTACTTAGAGTCACAAGAGCTCATTTGTGCAATGAATTGGTTATATTTGATAAATTATTTTTGTGGGGAACTGAATAATGAATTAAATTGATCATTTTTTAAAAGAGAGAGAGAGAGAGAGAGAGAGAGAGAGAGAGAGAAATTTTTAATATTTATTTTTCAGTTTTCGGCAGACACAACATCTTTGTTTGTATGTGGTGCTGAGGATTGAACCTGGGCCGCATGCATGCCAGGCGAGTGCACTACCGCTTGAGCCACATCCCCAGCCCAAACTGATCATTTTTATTGCAATTAAATGTACACAGGAAAAAAATTGGGTGACTTTTAAATACCTTTATTATTTTGAATTCTGTAAAGTAGCATTTGGGAATCACCATGTGGGAACCTGTGCTTGGGGTAGAGCTTCCCTTACTGCACCCTAGTGTCAGTCACACTTGCAAGTCAAGCTGTTTTTTATATATTTTTGTGTATCATTTAGCTCTGGTTCAAAGACCAGTCAGTTGCTTGACCCTGGCCACCTTTACTTTCTGAACTTCTAGGTGAGGCAGTATTGGCTGGGGGGGTTGGGTAGGTATTTCTCAACAGGTAAATGGAGATATGGTGGTTACAGGTAGCAGAAAGGGGAATTAAAAGAGAAAAGACAGATGATAGGAAAGGAAGGATAAGTTTCGAGGAAAAGGGTCATCAGTTGTTTCTTTGTTGGAGATAAAGTCTGGAAAAATGAGATGCTCCATAATTATCTTCTTATCTCTGAGTGATTTCTGAGATTGATTTTTTTTAGTATATTTTCCTTAATTTCTCCACTGAGTCAAAAACAGATCAAGTTTAAACTCAGATAAGAGGGTATGTGTTTGTATGGGTCAAATGAATGAATGTACCTTCGATTGCTAATAAAGGTTGTATTTAATTTTCACAATGTATTATGCATTGATCCAAAGACCTACCATTCAGTGGATATACAGTCTATTATCAAATACTGATTTGCACTTTTCTATGCTGGCCCCTTTTGCTTTGTGCCATGCATTCTGTACATACTGTGTCCTTGCTAATCAAACATGGTATTGTGAAAAAGCACGAGACCTGTGGTTGGGCTGCCTGCTTTCCAATCCTGGCTCCAATACTATGAAGCCTTTGGCAACTTACTTTACTTCTTGGTTTGTCTGTTTTCCTATGTGTAAAAAAGGGGTAATAATAAGTAGACTACTTCACAGATTTCTTGTGAAAAAATGAATGAATAAATGTCTATAGAGTACTTGTAAATTGTGTGGAATATAGTAAGTATTATTGAGATACCAGCTATTACTATCTACCAAAAATGTAAATAATAGATTTAAGAAACTATCAGACATATTTTTGAGTGCAAGAATACTGTATTTCTTGGTAAGTGATATAGAGCAGAAGCTACAATTACAAAACAATTTGTTAATTGCTATGAAAGGTATATGATGATATATCCTTGTTAGCTTTTTGTAGCCATGACCAAAATACTTAACAAGAACAACTTAGGTGAAGACAAGTTGCTTTGTTCATGGCAACTGAGATGGAGGTGTATATATGATACATTCTTTATCCATTCATCTGTTGATGGACACCTGAACTAATCCCATAACTTTGCTATTGTAAATTGTGCATGCGCATCTATTTCTTATAGATTTAGAAAATTTTTATATGTTGGAACTACTGAGTATTTTCATATACATTGAGTATTTTTCCCATTGGATCATTTGTATAATGACTTTTTTTATGCATAAATTTTTGTTGTTTAAAAGTTGTGTGTGTGTGTGTGTGTGTGTGTAGTCAAAATCTAGCATTTATGTCCAAGTTCTAAAGGCATTTCTACCATCAAATTATGATCACATTCACCAATTCTACTTGTCATTCTTTAATAATTTAAATTCTCATTCTTAAATGTTTAATTTGGAATTTATTTTTATGGTAGTATATAGTTGGTCATCAAATATACGTTTCCCCTAAAGGTTGTACCAATTGTTCCTCTATTATCTTTTGAACATTCTTTCTTAAATCTACTTGGCTATGGCAAATGTTTCATCATGTCAGTTTTTGAGAATTATATAACTATTTCTTTCTCATCCATTATTAAACTTTTTTAAATACAGCCACTAAAACAAAACAAAATAAAACAAAAAAACAACAATATCTGAAGGACAAACACTTCATTAATTTTTTAGTATGATTATTGCTGTTATTTTTCCTTGTAGATGAACTTTAGCATAATTTTGTTTAATTATAGAAAGAAATTTCATTGGATTATAGTTGAGAATGCATATTTTGGGATTAATTAAAGAAGAATTGAAATTTACAGAGAATTGAAGCAATTTCTTATCTTGTCTTTTACTATTTAAAAACATGATTTCATAAATTATTTTGTGATGACATGTGTCTTCTCTTGCATTAATATAACATTATTTTATGTTCTTCACTAGAGTTTTAGGATTTTCTCTCTGAGTATTTTACATTTCTAATGCTTTATATTTATAAAAAGTTTCTTACTGTTATACATGCAATATTTTTCAGTTGTGCTTTCTAATCAGTGATTCCATTTGAAGTTTCTCATTATTTTACTCATTATTTATTATTATTATTGCTCATAAATGGTTTAATCCATTCATGGGTTAATGGATTAATAGACAATTGAGGAAGAATTATAAAAGGAAGTCTTTGGCATGCTTGCTGTGCTCACCATGTAATGCTCTCTACCATGCTATGACTCACAGAGAAGGCCACCACTAAGTGTTGTGTAGAGACCCAGGCCACACTTTTGGACTTCACAGCCTACAGAATTGTGCACTAATTAACCTCTAATTTTTATGATGTTCCCAGTCTAAGGCATCCAGGTATAGCAACAAAAAATGGATTAAGACATTCCCTGGAGCAAACATGAAAGCAACAAGGAACACAGGACCAGAAGTGGATCAGGGGGATTCCCCAAGAGGAAGAGCTATCAAAATGCAAGATAGGTAATAGAAATATAGGCTATTTACTTCAATGGCTCCCACATTCAGAATATCTTGTAGTGAATGAGAAAGATGTCTGGGCTCAAGGTCAGAAAGATTGGTTCTGAGTCCCAGAATTCACCACTTTTCTCTTTAACCTTGGGAAAATGACTATAGCTCTGAACTTCCACTTAAAATTAGTAAAATTAAATAAATTAAAATAATACAAAGTGTTAGATTGCTAACATTTAATGGTAAATGAGTACTTACTGAACTGATGAGTCTATTATAGATTGGTTTACACTGTCTTATGTGCTTAAATGAGCTGAATCAGAGCTAAAAATCATTGCTCTATTGCAGGATTTTCACTATCTGATGTCCAGAACACTTGAATTGGATCTATGGCCAGTACAAATAATGTGACTGAGTTAATCATCACTGGCCTTTTCCAGGACCCAGAGGTGCAGAGAGTGTGCTTTGTGTTGTTTCTCCCCGTGTACCTGGCCACTGTGGTGGGCAATGGCCTCATTGTTGTGACAGTCAGTGTCAGTAAGAGTCTGCGCTCCCCCATGTACTTCTTCCTTGGCTACCTGTCCCTGGTGGAGATAACATACTCCTCTACGATAGTCCCTAAATTCATCACTGACTTACTTGCCAAGGTCAAAACCATCTCTCTAAAGGGCTGTCTGGCCCAGATCTTCTTTTCCCACTTTTTTGGGGTCACTGAGATCCTTTTGCTTATGGTGATGGCTTATGACCGCTATGTGGCCATCTGCAAGCCTCTTCATTACATGAACATTATGAGTCGTCAACTGTGTCACATGCTGGTGGCTGGTTCCTGGCTGGGGGGCTTCATCCACTCCATAATTCAGGTTATCATCACCATCCCACTGCCCTTCTGTGGTCCCAATGTGATGGACCACTATTTCTGTGACCTGCAGCCTTTATTCAAGCTAGCCTGCAAGGACACCTTTGTGGAGGGGGTTGTTGTGTTGGCCAACAGTGGATTAATCTCCGTCTTCTCCCTTGTTATCTTGGTGACTTCCTATATTGTCATCCTGTTCAACCTGAGGAACCGCTCTGCAGAGGGGAGGCGCAAAGCCCTGTCCACCTGTGCCTCTCACATCACAGTGGTCATCTTGTTTTTTGGACCTGCCATCTTCATCTACATGCGGCCCTCGTCCACCTTCACTGTGGACAAACTGGTGGCTGTGTTCTACACGGTCATCACCCCCATGCTGAATCCCATCATCTACACACTCAGAAACGCAGAGGTGAAAATCGCCATGAGGAAGCTGTGGGCCAGAAAGGAGAACTCAGGGATGGGAACATGATAAATAATATATGTATGATTTTTGTCTTTCTTGGAATGGATTTTAAGTTTTGTATGATTTTCAAGAATAGCAACAACAAATATAAGAACTTCATGTTATTGCTAGGACAATTCTCCTTAGTAACTAAGACTCCCTCGTATATTGGTATAATGGTCCAAGGACAGAGGTCAAATATTCTTGCTGAACCTCATGGAACTTGGTGATTCTCTGATATCCAATAATAGAATGGTTTGGGTAATTGGAGGGACAAATCAAATGTAAATGCAAGGATAATATTTTGATGAATGTTTTGTAGGCTAAAATTACTTTCTTGCTTCCTTTTCTTCTTTTATTCTTCCTTCAATAGCAATTTTATATATTTGTGGGGGACAGTGTGACATTTCAATATATGTATACAATGTGTAATGTTCAAATTAGGGTAAAAATATATAGATAAGATCAGACAATTATCATTTCTTGTGTTGGGTAAGCTGTCATTGTCTCCACTTGTTATCCATGAAATATTCATTAATTGTGTCACCCAAAGCAATTGTACTGTGTGATAGAACTTTAGGAGCTATTTCTTCTATCTACCTGTATTGCTAAAAAGAGCTCATTGCTTGGGCTGGGGTTGTGGCTCAGCAGTAGAGCGCTTGCCTAGCACGTGCGAAGCCCTGGGTTCGATCCTCAGCACCACATAAAAATAAATAAATAAAACAAAGGCATTGTGTCCAACTACAATTCCAAAATAAAAATATTAAAAAAGACATCATTGCTTAAAATCTGATCCTTTCCTTGTTTCCTCCCTTTTTAATCTCCTTCCTTTCTTTCATTCTCCCTTTGTTCAACATCCTTCATGATAACAACTTGTACTTCACATAAAAGAAGACCATCCACAGGAATTATTAGGGCATATTTGGGTATGAAATTATAAATATTTTTTTTATCTTCCAATATGGACAAGAGTATCTTTAAAATTTTCAATTCTTCTTGCTGGATCTTGGCATCTAATACCATAGCCTTGTGATCATGGTCATCAGAAAAGTCCCTAGAGTTCTTTTGACATGTTGACTCACAAGGTAGAATTGGGACATCTCACGGTGTCCAACATTGATAAACAAAAACAATATCAAAATGGCATCAGTGGTACTTATCAATTGGGAAAAGTGAAGTCAAATTTATTCATAAAAAGGAATTTTTTTACCTTATCTAGAAGTAGAAATCATAGAATGTTAGACAATATTTACTGACCTAATTAGAGCATGAAGGTGGGGGTTATACTGTCTGTGTGTTTTCATTCTAGAACCATGTCCCTTATTTTTACTGGCCATGGCACATTTATTTCTTTTTAATGCTTGTTAGTATTTCTTGTTGAAGAGATATGAAAGTCTGGGTCTGTGCTGTTGTTTCACCTCTCGGGATCTCCATGAAACTCACCCTCTCGCATCATTGTGAACAATTTAGAGAGTATCACAGAATTGGCCAATTTTGGAATTCCATGGAGTGGCACTGAGTTTGCATTGCATCCACCAACCTTTTCTGAGGATCAGGTGAAATGCATGCATCCTCCCTGGGAGAGTGATGCAGCATCCTGGGTGTGCTAGAGGCCTTGAAGATCGTTCCCTTTCTCCTGTAGGCACTAGTTCAGAATGTAGGTGAGTAGTAGTTGTAAGGGTCCAGGATATCTTCATTTTCCTTGCAGTCTCCCCTAATCATACCCATGGATGGCCATTATTAATCCCTGAAAAAAAATGCTGCTTGTTCTACCTGAAATGACTTCACCTTCCTTTTTATACATTTTTCAGTTTGTATCAGTCAGCTTTCCACTGCTGTGATCAGAGTGCCTGACAACAACTTAGAGGAGGAAAATTTATTATGAGCTCATGGTTTCAGTGGTTTTATCCATGATCAGCTGACTCATTCCATTGCCCTGGACCCAAGATGAGGCAGATCATCATGGCAGAAGTGCCTGGCAGAGAAAAATTGTTCCCCATATGGCAAACAGGAAGAAGAAGAAGAAGAAGGAGAAGAAGGAGAAGAAGGAGAAGGAGGAGGAGGAGGAGGAGGAGGAGGAGGAGGAGGAGGAGGAGAAGGAAGAGAGAGAGAGAGAGAGAGAGAGAGAGAGAGAGAGAGAGAGAGAAAAGAAGGAATCAGGGACAAATATTATTCAGCCCACAGTGACTTATTTCTTCCTGCTACAACATATGTGCTACAGTTGCCACCCATTAGTCCATTGAAATTATTTATCCACAAAATGGATTAATCCACTATGAGTTTACAACTCTCATAATCTAGTCATTTCACTTTTGCACATTGTTATATCACCTGTTACATCAATAGATTACTTAAGTAAATGATGGTACACCCATTCAATGAATACCATGAAACTTAAGAAAAAATGAGAGTTTTCCTAGTATCAATATAAAAAAAAATCTCCACTATGCATTGTTAAATCAGTCAACAATTTTTATCTCTCTTTATATAGCATTTTATTATTTACATAAAGGTGGATATAAATAAGAAACCACCTATATACATGCATTTGCTTAAAGAAACTCTGAAAAAATATAAGAAACTAAGTAAAGTAGGAAAAGGAAAGGAAAAATGGAGAAAAGAATGGAAAGAAACTTTTCACTTGTGTACCTGTTCATTTTGTTTATTCTTTAAACCTTATGAATATATTACCTGGGCACTAATTAAATTTAAATTTTAAGTAATTTTAAGGCAACATATGAATTTACAATAAGATATTGTAAATACAAAACTAATGGGATAAATCAGTAGAATATAGAATTATAATTTATAAAACTGTAAGCTTCTAAAATTTTAATTTCTAAAAATTTTGTAAATAAGGCTAAAAACAAAACATTAGAACACCTGTCTTCACAAAAAAAAAATCAAAGAATGCAAATTGTACAATGTTTTCCCCTTAATTTGCAAAATATTTAAAACTTGTATTGTAAAATAATTTGACTTACAGAAATGTTGAAAAGTAGAAAGAATGCCTATTTTCCTTTAATCCAAATTCCACAAATATTAGTATTTTTCCATATTTTCATTGTCATTCATTTTTAACGAATAAAGATATACAGTCAAAGGGATGGATATGAAATGAGCAGTATTTAAGAGGGTAGGTCTAATTATTATTGGAGCACATGCCCACCTGGAAAAAATAAAAATTATATTACCCAGGCTTCTTTATAACTTTGAGGGGACATGTACTGATTTGGTCACTTCTTTTATAAGGATGACAGGAACTTGGCATTGAGAATGGAGTTCCAACAGCTCTCTGGGGCCATAAGGTAAACACTGGAATGGAAGTTATTAAGGATGGAGAAACATGATAAAGAGAATGTTTCTACTCTGAATCTTTTTTTTTTTTACTTCTGTCTTTTTTTTTTCAGATCCTGATCTTTGCAGGCAAAAACCTAACCTAAACAACATTTGGACTCTAAAACTATATATTAGGAATAATGAATTCATATTTCATTGACTTCACAGGATTTCCATGAGACTCCAGTGAAGTAAAAGATGTGAAATGGCTTTGGAATAATAATAACAAGGTATTATGCAAATATAAGGCATATCAATTACAATATTAACAAATCCAAATATGGCTTCCAGGCATACCCACACAGTTTGGAAAGTTGGTATTGTTTTACTGCGAGATAATGTGTAAATACCTCTTCTATGTCTATGTCTTAGTTATATCTCAATAATAAAATCCTTTCATTCCAAGGGACCACACATCTGACTTAAACCCTTCCAAATGATGAAGACAAATGTTGACACAATCTTGACTCTACTCATTCAGGCGCAATTGAGTGTCTATCATCTGTCAGTCATCATGCCAACTGCAAAGTCACATGGAAAAGGGCACAGACACAAGAAGGGGTGAAGAAGTGAGGCTGAAACTCAATCTGACCCAGATAAGTTTGGTTAACACTTGAGACATCATGCCCAGGTGGGATGTTCCTCCTCTATACTTGGAACTATACTATTCTTTGCTTGAGAAAATAAAACCAAGAATGAAGAGAAATAGCACGGCAGTTGACTCATAATAAAACTCATCAAAAGAGACAAAACACCATATATTTAATCCTTTTACATTCACTGTTTCCAAGAATTTCAAAGATACACAAAAAGTTTCAAACTACACAAAATCTGCCCCACAAATACATTGCTCATTATAGACATCAACAAGACATAAGAACTACAAATTTATAAAGGGTTGATGGAATCATGTTTTGATAGATCAAAAGTTCAGGACATTACTCATGTGGTAATTCACCTACGCTAGCAAATTGCAATGTGAGGAATGAAATTGCAGTGAATTGGCCCCAGACCTTAGGTACAGGAATACATATGCAAATAGGATCCATTATCTGTCCTCAAGGACTCCAAGGGTAGTTTGTCCCTCATTTGAAATTCCCAGGCATTCACACCCCAGCTCTGCCTTCTATCCATCAGAGGGAGATGAAAACTGGGTTTGCTTTTAGGAAACTGTGACATTAGGGCAACCATCCTGCTCTATGCCTCCAATTTCCAGGACAAGGTTACAGAATCACGGAGTATTTCAAAGATGCTTATCTCAAGTTATCCAGTCATTAAGTGGTAGATTTGGATTTTATTCATTCAATCTGGTGACACAGTCAAATCTTTAACTACCTTGCTATGCCCAGGTGCACCAATCTCCAAGAAACCATCTCACCAAACCTCCTATGGACAGCACTCCCTCCTTCAAGGCAGACCCTGAGGTTGTTCTAATAGCAATGTACCCAGTCAGGGCAGAAACTCTGCCTCATCTAAGCCCATCACGTAATCCCAACATCATTTCCCAATGCTCTCTTTCCCAGCCTCCTTTGCATGTAGGGTGACCTCATGACCTCTTTCTGCTAAAAAAAAAAAAAAAACAAAAAAAAAAACAAAAAAACCCTCAAATTTTGCTGAAACATTTCTCAGAATTATTTCTCAAATAAGGAATGGGCCTTTCCCACTCTTCCTATGAAGAAGATATGAAGCCTGAAGCAGCTGCCATTCGCATCTTGCATCCTAGGATGACAACATAGAGAGCTGAGGAGGCACCAATCCATGTGCTGCAGTTATAGAATTAGGAAAACACCATCAAACCATTGATCTGCAAATTTTTAATTTAGAAAACAAAACATAATTCTGTGGCTTTTTTCTGTAAAGTTAGATAATAAATATTTTGTGCTTTGCAGACTATGCAGCCTCTGTCATGGCTGCTCAATTTCATGTAGCATGGAGATGAACACAGATAACAAGTCAAATCAACATGGCTTCCTGGGACTCCTCCAAGATAACACCGATAAGGAGAACGGCCAAAATATGGACTTTGGTCTCCAAGTGCCGTGATACTACCCCCTACCACTACATGTTAACCTCAGAGGTGAAATGAAGACAGCCAGGGTGACACTGCTGAGAGGTGACTTGGTAAAGTTCCATTTCACATGATCCATTCCTAAATTCTAAACACTTTGAAGTGCTGACTATTGGAGAAGGCATGGAAAGCATCTCAATATGAACACAGTACCATATACAGATAGCTATGACAGGGTTTGAAATGGTACCATGGAGTTAAATTAACTCATTAGAAATACAACAAAATGAAGAACAGGTGAACTTTTGCTCTACTCCTTCACGGTTGACTGAAATCAGATTGCACTTTTATTCTATCCTTGAGTTCACTTTTTTGCCCCACAACTTCCTAATGGCATTTTTCACTTCTGCATTTCTGAGTGTATAGATGATGGGGTTCAGCATGGGGGTGATGACCGTGTAGAACAAGGCCACCAGTTTGTCCTCAGTGTAGGTGGAGGCGGGCCTCAAGTAGAGGAAGATGGCAGGTCCAAAAAACAAGATGACCACCGTGATGTGAGAGGCGCAGGTGGACAGGGCTTTGCGCCTCCCCTCTGCAGAGTGGTTCCTCAGGGTGAACAGGATGACGATGTAGGAGGACACCAAGAAGAGGAAGGAGAATACAGAGAACAATCCACTGTTGACGAACATAATAATGCCAACCACAAATGTGTCTGCACAGGCAATCTTAAATAAAGGATGAAGGTCACAGAAATAATGGTCAATGACATTGGGACCACAGAAGGGCAATGGGATGGTGATAAAAATCTGCATAATGGAGTGAAAAAAGCCCCCCAGCCAGGAACCAACCACCAGACGGTGGCACACAGGACGGCTCATGATTGCTGTGTAGTAAAGGGGTTTGCAGATGGCCACGTAGCGGTCATAGGCCATCACGGCAAGCAGTAGGGTCTCAGTGACCCCAAAGAAGTGGAAGAAGAAGATCTGGGCCAGACAGCCCTTCAGAGAGATGGTTTTGACCTTGACAAGTAAGTCAGTGATGAATTTAGGGACCACAGTAGAGGAGTAACAGATCTCCACCAGGGACAGGTAGCCAAGGAAGAAGTACATGGGGGAGCGCAGACTCTTACTGACACTGACCGTCACAACAATGAGGCCATTGCCCACCACGGTGGCCAGGTACACGGGGAGAAATAACACAAAGCACACTCTCTGCACCTCTGGGTCCCGGAAAAGGCCTGTGATAATCAACTCAGTCATGTTATTTGCACTGGCCATGGATTCAGTTCAAGTGTGCTTGATGCCTGCAATAGAGCAAACAGTGATTGTAACACAAACTCATCCCATTTATACCACTTTAGAGAGTGAAAACCAGTTTACTACATGCTTATTACTCAACCATTCATTTAGCCCCTTATTACTCAAGTCAATACTTGTTTGTCCAAGCTCGTTTGAGTGGGTGGCTGTGACTGAAAGCAAAATTCCTAAGATGGAAACAAGGGTGAAACAAAACTCAGTTAAATCAGAGAGAGAAATGAGTTACAGTAGATGTGGTAGAGAGAGAAGATGGGAGGGGAGGGGAGGGGGGATAGGAAGGGGATAGGAAAGGCAGCAGAATACAACAGACACTAGTATGGCAGTATTATAAACGTGGATGTATAACCAATGTGATCCTGCAATCTGTACACGTGGTAAAAATAAGAATTCATAACCCACTTGAATCAAATGTATGAAATATGATATGTCAAGATCATTGTAAATGTTTTGAGCAACCAATAAAAAAAGTTTTCTAAATTAAAAATTATATATGAGAATCAATCATGTAAAAGTATAAATAGGATTTATTGTTCAAGATATAATGTTAAATCAATTGCTATGCCTTTGGGGAAGAAATTAAATTTGATGACCAGACTTTCACTCCCATGAAAAAAAATATGAATTAAAGAATTAAAAATAAAAATTAGAATTTTTAAAAAACACAAAGAGGACTTGGTGATCATAATATGAAGGCAGGAAGACCTTTAGAAGTTTGACATAAATGATAGTAGATAATATTTGGCTATAAAAAAACCTAAAACTTTTGAAGAAAGTAAAAAAAGCATAAAAAAGTCATTATTTATATGATAAAATCAGAAAAATGCTAAAATATTTATGAGAAGACTCAAAGTTCACTATTTAAAAAAAACTTTCATATCTATAAGAAATGTTCATGCATCCCGGTGGAAAATGAGTAAAGGTTATGAACAGGAAAATCATGAAAGAGTAATAAGATCAGTATACATATGCAAGAACATTCAGCTTCATGAATAATCAAACAAATGTCCACAAAACATGACAAATACCACTTTTAATATAAGTAAAAGTGGTTCTTGGAAAGTTAGTGAGGATAAGTTAGCACACATTAGGGTTGGTGTTAGCCTCATATTCTATGGCAGAAGTAAAGATCAGTAAAATTATTCTGAACAGCAAACTGATAGTGTATATCAAAGATAAATGCTCCTTCTACCTCCAATAACATATCCCAGGAAGGCACTGGTTAAGTATACAAGTGTTGAAGGCATAGATGTGTGGTACAACTCAGACTGACTTTGGGTGCATCTTTTTTTCAAATCCACATTCAGAAGTGTTGCCTGGGTAGCCTGAAATCAGCTGAGCTGGGAATATATGCACATTGAAAATCAGCAAACACTACAAAGAACATTCTTGCATCATCTCAAACATGAGCTTTTGGGAGACACCTCATATCTAAACCATAACATTCCACGTTGGCCCTAAAAACTCATGCCCATCTCACACGACAAAATATATAGTAGGTTAACAGTTCCATCATTACCCAAAATTCCAAGTCCAAAGTCTCCTCAAAGACTCAAAACAAACTCATGGATATTTTCCCCTGTAAAGATCAAAAGCAAGTCACATATATCCAACACATAATATCACAGAGGAAACATTGCCATTGACAAGGGAGAAATAAGGGCATAGAAAGAAGGGATGGGACCAAAGCAAGACCAAAATTCAGCTGCGTCCTGTACCCCATGACCAGCATCTAGGGCACATAGCATTGTGTTGTTCTCTCCAAAGGGCTTGTGTAGCTCCTCCCCTATGATCTTGTTGGCTGGAGCCCACATGGTCTCTTGCTTGGCTCATTCCTGTTTGAATCCTGCAGCTTTGTTCCACACTACTGGTACCCCTTAATCTCAGGGTTCTCTACATGGTAGCCTTGGATTCATTCTCACATCCTCACAATCACACTCTCAGGACCTGCCTGCAGAGATTTCAACTCTGTTACACTTTTCCCGTCCTCCCAGGCCTTCCTTAGAAATATCAGTGGAAGCCTTCATGACCCCCTAACTCCAGCACCCTGCATTGCTGCAGATCCAGGACCACATGGTTGGTGTCAAGGTCTGCCACCATCTCAAATAGTAGCCAGTCCTCCTGGGACCATTGATGCAGCAGCCTCTAAGGGTCTGGGTGACTGAGCACAGTGAGGCAACTTCATAGCCACCCTGGGCAAGCAGTGTGCCCCTGTGGTCTTTTTTCAGAGTAATTATTACTTTTATACCCTTGAACCTGGTATGGGTGTCCTCTTGCCAATTCTTGAGATGTCCTCAAGTCACCATTTCTACTGTTTGTGTGCAAAGTACCTAGCACCTATTTAGTGGTTCTATTGTCTTTAACAACCAGGTCCCAGGAAGACTGGCTACTATTTGAGATGTCCCTCAGCCCAAGGTTTATTTGCACTGCTCTGGCAAAACTGCAAGTTTTAAAAATATTTCTGCTTTGCTTTCTTCTCCTGATTATCACAGTAACCTCAGCTAAAAGCCACGAGCAATATCCATAGCACTGTCTGAATGCTGTGCTTCCTTGAAATTACCTCCACCAGATTAATTTGTTACCTTTAAATTCAGCCTCATAGAAAGTCTCAAGATATGGGACAATATAGACAACTTCTTTGTCAGAATGTAACATGAATGGCTCTAGTCCACTTTCCAATAGAGTCCTCCTTCTCCCAAATTTCATGATCCAGTCCTTAGTGTTCATAGTCCTATTGGCATTCTGGTCTTTTGAGCTTCCACCAGAATCACCCATTCAACTCTGCCTACAACATTCTAAAACTTTCCTGACTTGTATCTTTTTTTTAACCTTTATTTTATTTATTTATTGTTTTATGTGGTGTTGAGGATTGAACCCAGGGCCTTGAACATGCTAGGTGAACACTCTACCTCTGAGCCACTACCCCAGCTCGACTTGTATCTTTAACTTTTCAAAATTCAGCCTCAAACCAAAAACAAAAGTTTCTGATCCATGTGATCAGGTTAGTGACAGCATTGACCACACTCATGGTACCAATTTGTCTTTTGGGAAATTGGTCAGCTTTTGAATTGCTATGACCAACATATCTGAAAAGAACAACTTAGAGGAGCTAAAGTTTACTCTGGCTCACAGATTCAGAGGTTTGGTCCATGGTTGGTCAACTCCATATCTCTGGGTCCAGGGTGAGGCAGAACATCACGGGGGAAGGATTCAGCAGAGGAAAGAAGCTCAGTACATGGCAACCAGGAAGATAAGAGAGAGCTCCACTCACTGGAGACAAAACAAAAGCCTCAAAGTCACACCCCCACTTGATGACTTTCTTCCTCCAGACATATTTTATCTGCCTACCTCTACCATTCAAGAGACATTAGGCACATACAGGTGGGCCCTTCCACTATCCCTCTTCTTTTAAATGAAATGCAGCAGAAAACACACTTTCTACTCAGCCTTTGTCTTTGGGGTGCAGTCTGGGTCCTCTGTTGGGTGGGTCCAGGGCTGCCATGACTGGATGTGCATGTTTACCTATTTCTGGGATGAGTTTTATGAAGGTCCTTTGTAACAATGTAATCCACCATCTCAAGAATTGTTTATCAGTAACAAAGGCAATATTTTCCCCAAATGACTTATTTCCAAATTAGCTTAGCATTCACATAAAGAAGAGATGTGTTAAGTTTCTCAAAAGTACTAAAATGATATCTCACTTAATTGCTTTAAAGCAGAAAAAAATAAACAACCTGAATATATATATCAAAGGTGTAATAGGCTTTTCTTTACCAATAAAGGAGTCATAGCTGTTTCATTTTTTTGGAGAGAATATCAGCTACAGGGAAAAAAGAAGAGGAATGGTACCTGAAGGAAAGAAAATCAGACATTCATGGAAGCAGAAAGAATCTTCCTAACCAAGAGCTAATGGTTTGTGAAAAGAACAGTTCAGCAGAATAATTACATTGAAACCCATGGCCAACACAAGCAGCATTGTTCATCACTATTGTGTGCCCTGACCACTAAGGGCAGTGATGGGATACCAGGCACCCAAAATCACTATGAATAGCTCATCTACTTGGAAAATCAAGTCAGTGAATGAGTATAATTCGTGAGATCCTTAGAAATCACCTTTCAACACATCCTCACGCACAAGCCCAGGGAAAGGGCAGACAGAAGTTAGGGTTACAGCTGATGGGACTAAGTGGTGTGGTCACAGAGATCAACAGGCAAGTGTGACTTGGAAGATACTTGGATGACTCTGTTGTGCTCCAGCTGCCCAGCCTTGTAGCTTCTATATCACTTATGATTTGTGCCTTCCATTCATTTCCACCACCCAACTGGCCATTTCATCCCATTAATTTAACCACTGCACCACCATCCCTGGGTGCCCTTTGTCCCCATTCCTGCTGCCATCCCCTTCTCACAGTCAGCTATGCCTAAATTGCCAAAGCCTTAGTCTCCTTTGGGCCCTCTCCATCCATCCCACACACTCCACCTGGAAAATTGTCACCCACACTGTTCTTTCTCCAAATCACTCTGCAACTTAAGAATCACCAGGGAAACCCTGAATTACTCACTTTTAATGACTTTCACATTCTGAACCATCTCAAAAATTCACCCTTTTACCCACTCAACTTCAACTCCCTTCTGTTCAAGTCAGGGTCCTCTCCCCAGCCCACAAGACCACCCTGCCCATTCCCACCACAGAGCCTCCCTTCACCAGAAATGCCCTCTCCTTATCCCTTCAAATCCTGCCAGTCTTGCAAGCCCAGAATACTCCAGTGTGCTTAGTGAGGCTCACCATAATCACACAATCTAATGCATATGAATCTTCTCTGAGCAAATTGGGAAAAATACTTTAGTCATTTTTCTTAACTACTAATCTGATCATGTCATTTCTCTGCATAACACTGAATAAGACTTACTCATTGTCCATAGCAGACGTCCTAATATGCTTAGCAGGGAGTTCCACCTTCTTGTTGAACTATGATGTGCCTTTGCAAGCGATTGTTCCTCCCCAGAAGAACACTAGGCAGCTTTTTCCTAACCCAGGATGCCTTCTCTTCCTTCTTTCTAGATTGCATGAAGAACCTCACCACATAAAGTTCTTATGGTACTTTACTATGCTTCTTTTTAAGCAATTAATAGATTGTTCTGTGAATAGTTTCTGTGTCTATATTTTCTACTATGAAACATTATCCTATTATTCAACATTTTAAAATATTTTTCTTAAATCTTTATTTTTATTTGAAATTTTGACTGGTAGTGATAGCTAGCATTTTCATAGTATTTACTACATACTACATATTTATACATGCTATGTTGGCATCAATTCACTCATGTTTCATAACAAAACTATAAGATGCATATTATTATTTGTTCTATTTTTTGCTTATTAAAAAGCAGAAACAGAGAAGAGACTCAAATTTCCTACAGTTACATAGCAGTGCAGCCAGGATTTGAAACTAGGCAGCCCAAGCCAAGATTCTGTGCCTTTTAAAGGGTAATGCTGTATCATTTGCAGGAATAGGGCACATAACTAACACAACAGTGAAAGGTTCAAATGAAATATGACCAATTGTTAGAAGACAGAAGTACCTTTATTTGCCTATATAAACACACCTTAACTGAGCTTAAACTCAATCTGTTTTTGACCCATTGCAGCAGTTAAGTAAATGTACCTTTAAACAATCTGAGAAATCACTCAGAGATAAGAGGAAAATTACAAACAGTCCAGGTTTTCTAGGCTTCATCCCAAGAGGGGGAATACCTGATAGCCTTCCTCTTTGAAAGCCATCTTTCCCTTTTCCATCACATCTTTCCTATATTCATTCCTTGGTCTGCTACCCCTCATCCCCATTTACCTGCTCCCACCATGTCTCCAACTTAGTGGTGAGAAATGTTTCCTTTCCCCCAACAATGATGCCTCACTCAGAAACCAGGGAGTGGAAAGGTGATCAGCACATATAGAAGCCACAACCAACACACCAGTGAGTAGAGGATATGTCAGGGGACCTGCTGTGCATCACACCAGAGCATAATAACAGGATGCAGACAACACCTAGAGAAAGATAGGAGAGCCTTGATGCACCCTATGACTGACTCAAGTGAAATAGTGGAACCTCTACCTCAATCACTGCTCTCCCTTGTAATTGCTAAATAATGCCTCACAGAACCTAAGAATGTAAGGGGCTTTCAAAAGCATCAAATTTTATGCTATGCATATTTTACTAAAATAAAAATTATCAATTTAATTTATTTTCCCTTACCCCACCCAAGATCATTATACCTGACCTCCTCATTTCACACATGAACTCCTATGGCTGTAAGAGAAAATTTAAGTTACCCGACACCCTACAGCTGTTTAGAAATTTTGCACCTCATTTCTAATCACAATATCTACCTTTAGGTCAACAGAGCTGGCGTGGCTTTGTTCTGCCTTGGAACAAGGAAATAGACTAGATGGATCTCAAATATACTCAAGTGTCTCAGCCTGAAGTTAGCCACTCTGCTGGAGTAGACCATTACTTAATGTCCTATTTTGGTTTGGGGAAAACTTGGATGGGAGGGAGCATTGGATCTCTCCCTGATAAGTTCTCTGGGCTAATTTTACCATCCAGCAAATTTCTCACTGAGGGACCCAGTAGACAAAACCTCAGCTAAACCACTGTAAGAGTGGTATTGAAAAGAGTTTATAGAGATATTCCCTTCTTTTCATAGATGAGGTGAGAGAGGCTAAGAGAGGTTGTCTTCCCCAAACCACACTCCAGTCATTTTCCAACTTAGGCTGTCTTCTGATGGTACGGGGTGGGAGTTGCTACTGCAATTGAAGGATAAGGTTCATCCCCAAGGACAAGCCACCAGCGGTCCTGAGAGCTTTTGGAAAACAGAGAAATGATATCTGAGATAATCACAAAGAAAGAACTAATCAGAAGATCTATTTCAGGGTTAATATTTGGATTTATAATTAATTTTTAAGCAACAACAACAACAACAACTACAACAAAGCCACAGAAATATCAAACCCAGAGATCTTGACATCCTGTTTTGAGGTAGAAATCCTACCTACCCACATAAAGTCCAAAGGTTGTGATTAAATGGTGAGCGCTTTGAACTATTATAATAAATTAAGTCACATGCTATAACCAAGGGACCGATTCCCCCGCTGAATTTCTTTTCTCTACAGTGAAACTTTGCCAAATTACCTATGACTTCAGGAAAGGCTCAACTGTTTCAATTACTTGGTAAAATTAACACAATTTTTATGCTCAATAACAAAGAATTAAAAGAAGAATGTTGAAATTAGGACAGAAACAGGCTTTTGGCCCAGACTTGCCTACTGAAAATAAATGCAATAATAATAACAATGAGAAAGACAGTCCCTGGGCACTGCTTCTGGTTCAGGAGTTGACTAACTACCTGACTATAACCATGATGTTTTACTGCCACCTCCCATTTCTCACTCCCCCCTGTTTCTACTTCTATATAAAATGACTGCATTTGCCTAGATTACCTTCCTATTCTCACATTCCTGCCCTAACATTCATATATTTATGGATAATATTCATGTATGAAATTACCCAGTCTCTCTGTGTCTTCATCTCTCTCTATATGATAGCAGTCATAATAATGGAATATTTTTATTATTATATATTAGGACATATTAATTGTACAAAATAATAGGATCCATTGTGACTATTTCATGTATACATATAACATACTTTGATCATGTCCATCATCTTGATTTTCCTCTCCTCCTTCCTCCCAGTTCCCCTCCTCTTCCTCAATAGCTCCCCTTCTAGGAGAAAGGTAGAGTAGAGCAAGTAGATCAAGGGAGGGAGATGGGAAGGGAAAGGGAAGGTACTGGGAAATGAAATTCTTCAAATTATCTGCATGGATAAATATGTCACAACAAATCCCACTGGTTTAAGTAAGAATAATGCATCAATAAAATTTAAAAAAATACTTACCTTTTCTCTTTCATGTCATCCCTCTTTAAATTTATTTTCTAAATTCCACATTTGAGAGAAAACATGATACTTGTCTTTTTGAGTTAGGTTCTTTTCACTTAACATGATAATCTCCAGTTCCACCCATTTTCCTACAAGTGATATCACTCTTTTTATGGCTGAATAATACACCAGAGAGTGTATGTGTGTGTGTGTGTGTGTGTGTGTGTGTGTGTATGTGTGTGTGTGTGTGTGAGAGAGAGAGAGAGAGAGAGAGAGAGAGAGAGAGAGAGAGAGATCCATTCATCTGCTGATGAGCATATAGGATGATTCTATAATGTGGCTATCATGTCTTGTGCCATGACAAATGTGAGAATGTAGGTTTGATTATTGCATGTTGACTTTGATTCCTTTAGATATACATCCCATGGAAGTTATGTCTAGATTGTAAGGTGGATCAATTTTTAGTTATTTGAGGAACTTCCATTCTGTCTTCCATAGCAACTGCATTCTCGCCTTTCTCATTTCTTTTAGAATCCCCATTCATCATGCCCATGGATGACCATTATTAATCCCTGAGAAAATGCTATCGGTCCAGCTTAGAATGACTACCTTTCTTTTCCATATGCAAAATTCCATACATCTTTTAGACTGCATCAGTCAGCTTTTCATTGCTGTGACCAAAGTGCTTGTCAAGAACAATTTAGAGGAGGAAAAGTTCATGTTGAGCTCTTGGTTTCAGAGGTCTCAGCCCATGATCAGCTGGCTCACTTTGTTGACCTGGTCCTTGAGCTGAGGCAGACCATCATGACAGAAGGACATGGCAGAGGAAAGCTCCTCCCAAATGGCAATCAGAAAGGAGAGAGAGAGAAAGGGAGGGAGAGGGAGAGGGAGAGGGAGAGAGAGAGAGAGAGAACCAGATAGTCCAACCCTGCCCCCAGTGACCTACTTCTTCTAGTCACAACCCACCTGTATATAGTTACCACCCAGTAGTCCATTCAAATTATTAATTCATCAGATGGCTTAATCCACTGATGGTGTTATAGCTCTCATAATCTAACATTGCTACATCACCTAATATCTTAGCTTTTCAGGGGACAGTTCCTTGATCCAAACCATAATGGGCTAGGTGATAATCATCTCCCTTACCAGGCCTCCTCTGACCTTCATCCTCCTTGGGTAGAATATCATCTGATTCCCAAGGTCGTTTTTCACTTACATGACATCATTGCCCCATCAATTTGATTGTAATTATTTTTTATATTTGTTTCTTTCTCATTAGACTGAAAGTTCCCAAGGGCAGAATGATCCACTGTCCCTCTTCTTGGCAGGTCCAAATATTTTGCACATAGTCAGTGCTTCATAAGCACCAGTTGAGTAAGCACCCTTGAGGCCTCTGCCCAATCCTTGATAAATCAACTCTCACAGATTCTTCATGAGCAGTGTTATGGTAGGCAGCACATTGCTTTCTGTTAAAATTGTAAGAGCTCAGTCTCTGAATTTCAACACCCTGTTTCAATTGCCTGTCAGTCACATTCCAAGATCCTAGTTACCTAAATTCTGTTACCAGCTGTTTTTGTATAAATTTAATAAGATTGTAGTATGAACTTCATAAGATTATTCTGAATATTAAATAAGATAACATGAATGTACTGCTTTTAAAAAGACTGTGGCTTCAGACTGGGTTTGTAGCTTAGTGGTAGAGAGCTTGCCTAGCATGTGTGAGGCACTGGGTTTGATCCTCAGTACCACATAAAAATAAAGGTATTGTGTCCATCTACAACTAAAAATATTTTAAGAAAAAGATTGTGGCATAGAGATGATCATACTCAATAAATACACAATCATTATCATTATCATTAGTGTTGATCTTTAATTTATTTTGTTTAATAATTACATCCCTGTCCACATATTGTTCTTTTTTTGTCTTGTAGATCTACTTAGAATAACTTTTGATTCTATTTCCAAAGCTTTCTAGCCCTAATTGGCAGTCCAATACTTGTGTTTTGAGGCTTTTGGCTAAACATTCTTTTCTGCTTAATTGGTTTCAAGTGTGTAACAGTAACTGACACAGCATGGATATTAATTAATGTGTGTTAAGTGGATATTCACTGTGACAAGACCTCAACACCATCTCTTATTGTAAATAGTTTTAAATCCTGTTAATTTATATTTTAAAACACTTGGTACAAAACTGAACACAGTATAGGCACTGTCCTATTCTCTGGGTACCTTGTTTGCATTAATGAGTGCTAGGATTTTAGGATGCAGGCTGAGATAAGGGTCTTAGAGAGAGAGAGACTGAACACCATTAAGAAACTCTGAGTAGCTTGAACTTGCACAGACTGATAATGTCTTCTCTAACAAAATAGTGAACATTCTTTGGGATTATCTTGCCTACTGAGGGTTGAGAGGTGGTAGGTCTATTGAGAGCTAATTACTCACATTGTTACTGTCTCACTTGAAAAAACACAGAATTAAATAAAGCATTTTTACTGTTTTGAGGATCAGGAAAGGTTGTAAATAATTGAAAAATGTCTTCACAAGTCACAGAAATATTAATGGTCTAACTATACCATTTAGAACGCGAACAGTATGAAGAGACAAGGAAAGAAAGGACCACAAGCATTGCAGGTCAACTCAACGTTAGAAGAGGTAATAGCTGCAGCTGATGGAATGTCAGATAAAGAATTCAGGATATACATGCTTCAGATGATCTGGAGTCTCAAGGAAGACATCAGACAGCAAAATCAGACAATGAAAGATCACTTCAACAATGAATTACATAAACAAATCCAAGAAGCAAAAGATCAACTATACAGGGAAATAGAGGTTATAAAAAACAAACAAACAGAAATCCTAGAAATGCAGGAAGCAATAAGCCAACTTAAAAACTCAATTGAGAATACTACCAGCAGAGTAGAACACTTAGAAGACAGAACATCAGACAATGAAGATAAAGTATTTCAACTTGAAAAGAACATAGACACCTCAGCAAGACTGTTAAGAAACCATGAGCAGAACATCCAAGAAATATGGGATAACATCAAGAGACCAAATTTAAGAGTCATTGGGATACAGGAAGGAACAGAGTTTCAAACCAAAGGAATGAGCAATCTATTCAATGAAATAATTCGAGAAAACTTCCCAGACTTGAAGAATGAGACAGAACCCCAAATCCTAGAAGCCTACAGGACGCCGAATGTGCAAAATCATAAGAGACCCACACCTAGACACATTATAATGAAGATGCCCAACATACAGAATAAGGAGAGAATTTTAAAAGCTACAAGAGAAAGGAAGCAGATCACATTTAGGGGTAAGCCAATCAGGATAACAGCTGATCTTTCAACACAGACTCTGAAAGCTAGAAGATCCTGGAATAACATATTTCAAACACTGAAAGAAAATGGGTTCCAACCAAGAATTGTGTTTCCAGCGAAATTAAGCTTCAGGATGGAAGATGAAATTAAAACCTTCCACGATAAACAAAAGTTAAAAGAATTTGCAGCTAGAAAACCATCTCTTCAAAACATCCTTGGCAAAACATTACAGGAAGAGGAAATGGAAAATAACAATGAAAACCAACAGTGGGAGGTAGGACACTAAAGGGGGGAAAATAATCAAAGTGGAAAACAAACCATGTTTAGTAACATAAATAAACAAATATGGCTGGAAGAACAACCCATATCTCAATAATAACCCTAAATGTTAATGGCTTAAACTCACCAATCAAGAGACACAGGCTAGTAGAATGGATCACAAAACAAGACCCAACAATATGCTACCTACAGGAGACGCATTTGATAGGAAAAGACATACATAGGCTGAAGGTGAAAGGTTGGGAAAAATCATATCACTCATATGGACTTCGGAAACAAGCAGGAGTATCCATACTCATATCAAATAAAATAGATTTTAAGCCAAAGTTAATCAAAAGGGATAAAGAGGGACACTACATACTGCTCAAGGGAACCATACACCAACAAGACATAACAATCATAAATATATATGCCCCAAACAATGGTGCAGCTATGTTCATCAAACAAACTCTTCTCAAGTTCAAGAGTCTAATAGACCACCATACAATAATCATGGGAGACTTCAACACACCTCTATCACCACTGGACAGATCTTCCAAACAAAAGTTGAATAAGGAAACTATAGAACTCAATAACACAATTAATAACCTAGACTTAATTGACATATATAGAATATACCACCCAACATCAAGCAGTTACACTTTTTTCTCAGCAGCACATGGATCCTTCTCAAAAATAGATCATATATTATGTCACAGGGAAACTCTTAGACAATACAAAGGAGTAGAGATAATACCATGCATCCTATCTGATCATAATGGAATGGAACTGAAAATCAACGATAAAAGAAGGAAGGAAAAAGAATACATCACTTGGAGAATGAACAATAGGTTACTGAATGATCAATGGGTTATAGAAGACATCAAGGAGGAAATTAAAAAATTCTTAGAGATTAATGAAAACACAGACACAACATATCGGAATCTATGGGACACATTGAAAGCAGTTCTAAGAGGAAAATTCATTGCTTGGAGTTCATTCCTTAAAAAAAGAAAAAACCAACAAATAAATGATCTCATACTTCATCTCAAAATCCTAGAAAAAGAAGAGCAAAACAACAGCAAAAGAAGTAGAAGGCAAGAAATAATTAAAATCAGAGCTGAAATCAATGAAATCGAAACAAAAGAAACAATTGAAAAAATTGACAAAACTAAAAGTTGGTTCTTTGAAAAAATAAACAAAATCGACAGACCCTTAGCCATGCTAGCGAAGAGAAGAAGAGAGAGAACTCAAATCACTAACATACGGGATGAAAGAGGCAATATCACAACAGACACTTCAGAAATACAGAAGATAATCAAAAATTATTTTGAATCCTTATACTCCAATAAATTAGAAGATAGTGAAGGCATAGATAAATTTCTTAAGTCATATGATCTGCCCAGATTGAGTCAGGAGGATATAGACAACCTAAACAGACCAATATCAATTGAGGAAATAGAAGAAACCATCAAAAGACTACCAACTAAGAAAAGCCCAGGACCGGATGGGTATACAGCAGAGTTTTACAAAACCTTTAAAGAGGAACTAATACCAATACTTTTCAAGCTACTTCGGGAAACAGAAAAAGAGGGAGAACTTCCAAATTCATTCTACGAGGCCAACATCACCCTGATACCTAAACCAGACAAAGACACTTCAAAGAAAGAAAACTACAGACCAATATCTCTAATGAACCTAGATGCAAAAATCCTCAATAAAATTCTGGCGAATCGGATACAAAAACATATCAAAAAAATTGTGCACCATGATCAAGTAGGATTCATCCCTGGGATGCAAGGCTGGTTCAATATACGGAAATCAATAAATGTTATTCACCACATCAATAGACTTAAAAATAAGAACCATATGATCATCTCGATAGATGCGGAAAAAGCATTCGACAAAGTATAGCATCCCTTTATGTTCAAAACTCTAGAAAAACCAGGGATAACAGGAACATACCTCAATATTGTAAAAGCAATCTATGCTAAGCCTCAGGCTAGCATCATTCTGAATGGAGAAAAATTGAAGGCATTCCCTCTAAAATCTGGAACAAGACAGGGATGCCCTCTCTCACCACTTCTGTTCAACATAGTTCTCGAAACACTGGCCAGAGCAATTAGACAGACGAAAGAAATTAAAGGCATAAAAATAGGAAAAGAAGAACTTAAATTATCACTATTTGCAGATGATATGATTCTATACCTAGCAGATCCAAAAGGCTCTACAAAGAAACTATTAGAGCTAATAAATGAATTCAGCAAAGTGGCAGGATATAAAATCAACATGCATAAATCAAAGGCATTCCTGTATATCAGCGACAAATCCTCTGAAATGGAAATGAGGACAACCACTCCATTCACAATATCTTCAAAAAAAATAAAATACTTGGGAATCAACCTAACAAAAGAGGTGAAAGACTGATACAATGAAAAGTACAGAACCCTAAAGAGAGAAATAGAAGAAGATCTTAGAAGATGGAAAAATATACCCTGTTCATGGATAGGCAGAACTAACATCATCAAAATGGCGATATTACCAAAAGTTCTCTATAGGTTTAATGCAATGCCAATCAAAATCCCAACGGCATTTCTTGTAGAAATAGAGAAAGCAATCATGAAATTCACATGGAAAAATAAACGACCCAGAATAGCAAAAACAATGCTAAGCAGGAAATGTGAATCAGGCGGTATAGCGATACCAGACTTCAAACTATATTACAGAGCAATAGTAACAAAAACAGCATGGTACTGGTACCAAAACAGGCGGGTGGACCAATGGTACAGAATAGAGGACACAGAAACCAATCCACAAAACTACAACTATCTTATATTTGATAAAGGGTCTAAAAGCATGCAATGGAGGAAGGATAGCATCTTCAACAAATGGTGCTGGGAAAACTGGAAATCCATATGCAACAAAATGAAACTGAATCCCTTTCTCTCGCCATGCACAAAAGTTAATTCAAAATGGATCAAGGAGCTTGATATCAAAACAGAGACACGCCGTCTGATAGAAGAAAAAGTTGGCTACGATCTACATAGTGTGGGGTCGGGCTCCAAATTCCTCAATAGGACACCCATAGCACAAAAGTTAATAACTAGAATCAACAAATGGGACTTACTCAAACTAAAAAGTTTTTTCTCAGCAAAAGATACAATAAGAGAGGTAAATAGAGAGCCTACATCCTGGGAACAAATCTTTACTCCTCACACTTCAGATAGAGCCCTAATATCCAGAGTATACAAAGAACTCAAAAAATTAGACAATAAGAGAACAAACAACCCAATCAACAAATGGGCCAAGGACCTGAACAGACACTTCTCAGAGGAGGACATACTATCAATCAACAAGTACATGAAAAAATGCTCACCATCTCTAGCTGTCAGAGAAATGCAAATCAAAACCACCCTAAGATACCATCTCACTCCAGTTAGATTGGCAGCCATTATGAAGTCAAACAACAACAAGTGCTGGCGAGGATGTGGGGAAAAGGGTACACTTGTACATTGCTGGTGGGACTGCAAATTGGTGCAGCCAATTTGGAAAGCAGTATGGAGATTTCTTGGAAAGCTGGGAATGGAGCCACCATTTGACCCAGCTATTCCCCTTCTCGGTCTATTCCCTAAAGACCTAAAAAGAGCATGCTACAGGGACACTGCTACATCGATGTTCATAGCAGCACAATTCACAATAGCTAGACTGTGGAACCAACCTAGATGCCCTTCAATGGATGAATGGATAAAAAAAATGTGGCATTTATACACAATGGAGTATTACTCTGCATTAAAAAATGACAAAATCATAGAATTTACAGGGAAATGGATGGCATTAGAGCAGATTATGCTAAGTGAAGCTAGCCAATCCCTAAAAAACAAATGCCAAATGTCTTCTTTGATATAAGGAGAGTAACTAAGAACAGAGTAGGGTCGAAGAGCATGAGAAGAAGATTAACATTAAACAGGGATGAGAGGTGGGAGGGAAAGGGAGAGAGAAGGGAAAAAGCATGGAAATGGAAGGAGACCCTCAGAGTTATACAAAAGTACATACAAGAGGAAGTGAGGGGAAGGGGAAAAATAATACAAGGGGGACAAACGAATGTCAGTAGAGGGGGCAGAGAGAGAAGAGGGGAGGGGAGGGGAGGGGAGGGGTGATAGTAGAGGATAGGAAAGGCAGCAGAATACAACAGACACTAGTATGGCAATATGTAAATCAATGGATGTGTAACTGATGTGATTCTGCAATGTGTATATGGGGTAAAAATGGGAGTTCATAACCCACTTGAATCAAAGTGTGAAATATGATATATCAAGAACTATGTAATGTTTTGAACAGCCAACAATAAAAAATTAAAAAAAAAAATAAAATAAAAAAAAAAAAAAAGAAACTCTGAGTAGCTTGAACTTGCACAGACTGATAATGTCTTCTCTAACAAAATAGTGAACATTCTTTGGGATTATCTTGCCTACTGAGGGTTTAGAGGTGGTAGGTCTATTGAGAGCTAATTACTCACATTGTTACTGTCTCACTTGAAAAAACACAGAATTAAATAAAGCATTTTTACTGTTTTGAGGATCAGGAAAGGTTGTAAATAATTGAAAAATGTCTTCACAAGTCACAGAAATATTAATGGTCTAACTATACGATTTAGCATTTGAGAACTCTTAATGATTACTTTTGTCACAGTTTTAAAAATTTATTATTTAGAAAATGAATGTTAAACAACTCTGAAAGGAAGCTTAGTAGGCTGTAGTAAATTGCTCACATTAATTATTTGTATCCTTTTAGATGTAGGTTGAAATGCAAATAATAGAAGAGAAAAAAAAAAAGCAAGCTATACATCAAATCACCAAGCACAGAGGTAGAAAGGTCAGCACTGATGGAGATGTTCCATACTGTGCTATCTAATATGGGAGTGGCTATTTAGCACTTGCAATGTGAGATTGAGGAACTGCATTTTAAATTTCATTAGACTTTAACAAGCTCCAATCTGAATAGCCACATTTGGGTACCAAACCAGACAGCAGAAGTCCACAGGCTTTCAAGTGTTAAATTCTGCTTCAAATTTGTAGCTGTCACTCAGAGTTGGCACAAGACGGATGCTGTCCTAGTGTCCTCATGGTTCTGTGGCTGACCTCCTCTAACCTCAGGCTTTCCTTAACCAGCTCTTCTAATCCGCTGTCACATGGTCACCCACTCATATCCCAACCCCCTACACAGGTGCCAGGGGGGCTGGAGACCACAGCCAGTCAGCTCTCCCCCTGGCTGTCTCTACCCTTGTTTCAGGAGTGGACTTGAGGTCTGTGTGAATCCCTGCCTCATGATTAGCCACTTCGTAGAATGACCTCTTGTAACAATAGATGGAACTGACCATTTCCTCCTTGAAATAATAGCTTCCCTTATTTCCCATGAAACCTTTACTTTTGGTTTCTTTCCTACTGGCCACTTACTGTGCTATCTTTCAGTCTCTAAAGACCTCCTACTGAATGCTGTGGCTTTTAGTAACATTCCGGTGTTGATGACTCTCAAACTGGTAGCTCTATCTTGGACCTCTTCCCTGAACTTTCATTCAGATAGTCGACTCTCCAGTCAACAACTTAGTTGGGATTTTTGAAATGAAAATTCATTGAACTTACCCAGAATTGAAATCTGACCTTCCCTGCTCCCTACTTCACGATGGTCATTTTTGTCTTATGAAATTGTAGCTCTGGTCTGTTGCTGAATCTAAAACACTGGAGGTACCCTTGATTCCTCTCTCTTTTTCAATCAAGACATCAACAAATCCTGTTACTTCTACTTCATAATGTGTCCAGAATCTGACCACTTCTTAAATCTTCATTGCTGTGGTACCAATCTCCTGGTTGGACTATTGTAATGATCTCCCGATTGGTTTTCCTGTATTTTCTATGCCCTTCATTCTTGACAAGACAGCAGCCAGAGATCCTAACATGAGATGGTTTGTCCTTACTACCTTTATATAAAATGGTACCCACCAGCATTTCCTGTTATACTTAATGTGTTCTTCTTTTAAAAAATTGGTGCTTATTAATAATACAGAAATGTGAGTTTCATTGTGGCATATTTGCGCATACATAAAAACATAATTTGACCAATTTCCCCACCCAACAGCTCTCTTCCCCACTCTCCCCTTCTCCCTCCTCCTGATCCTTTGCCTTTACCCTACTGGTTTCTTCTAATTCCTTGGAGGTCCTTTTCCCCCTGTTTTTCTTTTTCCTTCTAATTTTCCACATATGAGAGGAAATGTGAAATTTTTCTCTCTGAGTTTGATTATTTTGTTCTAAATTATGGTCTGTAGTTCCGTCCATTTTCCTGCAAATATCATAATTTTGTTCTTCATGGCTAAATAAAACTCCACTATGTGTATCTACCACACTTTCTTTATCCATTCATCTGTGTTTGGACCCCAGGCTGATTCCATAACTTAGCTCCACAATATTGGGTATTGTGATTCCTCCAGTACTGCTCTTTTTGGAAAGGATTGCTTTGTGTATTCTGTGTCTTTTGCTCATCCATATGAATTTTAGGATTGTTTTTTCTAGTTTGTGAAAAATGTCATCCATATTTTGATGGATGAATCAAATTGGTAAACTTTGGTAATATGGCCATTTTTAACATCATTAATTCTGCTCATCCATGAACATGGAAGGTCTTTCCATCCTCTAGCATCTTCAGTTTCTTTCTTTAATGTTCTCTAAATTTCAGTATAGAGGTCTTTTACCTTCTTGGCTAGGTTTACTCCTAGGTGTTGTATTATTTTTTGAAGGGATTGTGAATTCTGGGATCATGTTCCTGATTTCTGTCTCAGCAGATTCATTGTTGGTATGTGGGAAAGCTGCTGATTTTTGTATGTCAATTTTATATCCTGATACCTTGATGAATTTGCCTATCAGTTCTAGAAGTCATCTAATGGAAATTTTATGCTGTTTTAAGATCACATCATCTGTAAATAGAAAAAAATTAACTTCTTTCTTTCCTATTTGTATCACTTTTATTTCATTCCATTGTCTAATTACTCTGGCTAAAATTAAAGTACTGGATTGAATAGGCGTGATGAGAATGGACATCATTGTCTTGCTCCTAATTTTCAGAGAAACATTTTTAGTTTTTACTATTCATTAAGGTGCTGTTTTTTGGTTTTTCATATATACCTTTTATGATATTGAGGTAAGTTCTCTGTGTGTGTGTGTGTATATATGTGTGTGTATATATATATATATATATATATATATATATATATATATATATATATATATATATTATCATGAAGGGGTGGTGAATTTTGTTGAATCTTTTCTTTCTCTTTTGACATGACCATGTGACTTTTGTCATTGACTCTATTTATGTGGTGTATTGCATTTATTGATTTGCATATTTTGAATCACCCTTGTGTTCCTGGGATAAAACCAACTTTATCATGTTATATAATCCTTTTAAGGTAGAGCTGAATTTGATTTGCTAATATTTTATGGATGACTTAAATTTCTATATTCATAAAAAATATTGGTCTGTAGCTTAATCTCCTTTTAGTATCTTTTTCAGGTTTGGTATCAGGGTGATATACAGACTTTACAGAATGAGTTTGGAAGCATTCCCTCCCTTTCAATTTCATGGACTAATTGGAGGGGAATTGACATTAGTTATTTAAAGATCTGGTAAGATTCAATGGATTTATTATTATCTAAGTTGCATATTGAGTTTCATTTGTTTGTTATCTTTCTCTACCTCCATTATGTCCTAGAGGAGATTTGAAGGTTGTAACCTCCATGAGTTTAGGGACTTTGTTTCTTCACTACCACGTCTCCAGTACCTAAAAGTGCTTGGCACTTCTTAGAACTCAATAGTATTTGTTGATGAATGAGTGGATGGATGAATATCTCTTTCAGAGGAAATTCTTGCCATATTTCATGATTATGATCGCTATCATTGAGGGAGAGAGAGAGGCACAGGGAGACTAAGTGACCCAGACTTCTCTTATTTATTCTTCTTGTATTCATTTCCAGTTGGCAGGGGCAAAAAGCCTTCTTTATTTCCTACTTTCTAATCTCTTCATTTACTTCCTCCTTATTGGGTACAAAAAGAACATGGAAATGACAACTAAAATAACTGAAGCAGGTTCAAAAACTTTCCTCAAGTCATAGTTAATTTGGTAGAGTTTCACTGTAGAGACAAGAAATTCCATGGGGAATTTTGTCCCTTGATTATTGTGTGTGGCTTAATTTATTTGACTAGTTCAATTATCTCACTATTTAATCAAAACTCTTGGACTTTGTATGGGTGGTAGGATTTCTACATCAAAGCAGGATCTTATAATCCCTGAGTTTGCTGTTCTTATGGCTTTTGTTTATTTCTCAAGTGTTCTAAATCCAAATATTTACCCCAATCCAAATTCCCTGATTTTTATCTTTTTTTTTTTAAATCATAAGCATCATTTATTTTGTTTCCTAAAAGCTCCCAGGACCATTCTTGGTTTGTCCTTGGGGACAGGCCTGGTCCTTGGATTGCCATAGCAGTCACCACTCTGTATCATTGAAGACTGCCTTGTGTTGAAAGAGCACCGATTTCTGAGTAACTGGGCAAAGAACCAGAGTGTAGTTTCAGGAAGTCAGTTAACCTGTCCTAGCCTCTGTAACTTCATGTAGGAAAATAAGGATTTAGAATGATATCCTAAATTTTTTCAGCACCACTCTCAGAGTGATTTAGCTGAGAGTAAGCTGGACTTGGTTCACTGGGGTCTTCAGTGAGAAATCTGCTAGATGTGATAGTTCAGGGAACCTGTTTACTAAGGAGAGGAGTTTCAGGGTAGGATCCAATGGCCCTTCCCACCACAGTCTTCCCAAATCAGAACGGGTCCTTGAGTGATGTTCTATTCCAGCAGAGTGGCTAACTTGCTGATTGGGAGACACTTGAGTGTATTTGAGATCGCTCTGGTGTCATTTCTTGTTCCAAAGCACAGCAGAAACCACACCAGGTCTTCTGACATAAAGGTAGGTGATGTGACTAGAAGAAAGGCACAAAGTTCCTCAGCAGCTGAAGCGTATTGGGAAACTTGATTTTTCTGTTAGAGCCACAAGAATTCATTTTTGAAGTGAGGCAGCCAGGTTTACTGATTCCTTGGCAGGGGTGGGTGGTGGTGGTGACATAGATAATTTTTATTTCAGCAAAATAGGCATAGCATAAAATTTGAGGATTCTTAAAGTCCATTACAATTTTGAATTCTGTAATGTCTTGTTTGGGAATTACCAGGGAGAGCTGCGATTGGGGTAGAGGTTCTATTTGTTCACTCTGAAGTCAGTCCCAAAGGCCCATCAGGCTTCCTCATGTTTACCTGTAGCCATTGTCTGCATTCTGTCATCCTGTTCTGGTGGGATGCAAGGCAGGGAACCTGGCCTGTGTTCTACTCACTCATATGCTGTGTGTGGGTTTTACAAGCTGGTTCCTTTTGCTTTCCTTACTTTATGTGAGGAAGCATTTTAGGGAGACGAGAGGTATTTCTCAGTGGAAGAGAGAGTGGGAGCAAGTGAGAGGGAGGTAGCAAAGAGAGGGACAAATAAGTAAAAAGTAGAAATTACAGGAAGGAAAATGTAGTTTTCAAAGAGGGAAGGCTATCAGGTATTCCTCCTCTTGGGGATGAAGCCTGGGAAGACTGCATCTTACCTCTTTCTCTTATCTCTTTCTTTTTTTAAAAAAATTTTTGGATTTTAAATTTTTAAAATTTTCAATGTTTTTTTTTTTTTGTAAAAAATAACTTGAATGGTTGTGAAGTATGAATATTTTCTTTCTTTATGGAGGACATGTGGAAAGGTTGAGTTTCAGATGGGAGAACTATTTTACTGTGCTATCAGTGTGAAAATAATTTTTTATAAGTAGTAAAGATATTTAAGCAGTGAAAAAAATAAAAGAAAATGTTTCCCATACCCTTGTTTCCTCAGACCACTCTACTACTTAGGAATAACTAGGGGGAAATCATGAATTGTACTCCTTCAGGGTTTGCTATCCATCCCACAAGCCCCTTCTCCCCCGCCCCTGGTCACTCCCACCACAGAGGCCCCCTTCCCTGGAAATGCCCTCTCTGGTCCCTTCAAATCCTACCTGTCTTCCAAGCCTTCCAAGTCAATATCAAATGTCAACTTTCTTTCCCAGAACCTATCAGTCATTTTAAACCACAGTGCAACATACTTAATAGCATTTCTTTTTAAAATTGGCTTATCAGGCTATTTTAAAAGAAAAAGAAATCAATTCAAGGCCTTAGAGTAGAAATTCCTCTTTTACTGATAGCAACAGACATTGAAATACCCCTTTACTCTCCTGGAGTTTGTGATTTCAACATTACTAACAGAACCAGAACACAAATTGACTTTCTACCTAATATTAGGCATTGTCTATTTACTTTTGGAAGGATGGGTGAGTGGAAGGGATCAGTCAAGGTCACAAGATGGCTTAGATTGGGGACAACAGAGTGGATGCTTTCTGGGCAGTGGGGGTAAGAACAGCCCAGTCACTAGAATCCCACCTTGAAGCAGGCTTGTGTGGAGTGGAGGAAGATACAGGAAACCTGTAATCTGCACCGATCTCTTAATGATGGATGAAAGCGTCAACTCCCAATCCTGCATATCCTATCAGAATGGGAAGCAATTTTCTGACTGCAGATACAGGGTGGATGAGAAGGTGCACATCAAGACTAAGAGGCTTTGGTATTCATTCAGGCGTCAGCTGAAACTGTGAGCAGGGCACAGTAGCCAGAACAGGGAGAAAAGGGTGCACCTGGACTGGGTGTACATGTGCAGTGACTGGATATGGGAAATGAATTCTCTGGCTCCAGAACACTTGTTTCTCAGCTCCTTTAGGTTCAAGGACTTTACTGAATCCTAGACCTCAGCATGTGTCCTCACCTGGGGACTGTGACACACACTGATTTGTTTCCATCTGTCGTATCTTGAATTTTGTGTTCTGCACTGATTCTGTTCCATGCTGTTTGGGGTGTGTTTTCAGATTTAATGTATATTCAGGAAAAATTTCAGTATGAAATCAGACATAAGGAGAAGTAATAGGGATAATTAAATTTTTTTTTTGTAAAAAATTAGGGAATGAAAATTTATGTATTTTTTTCTTCCTTATTTCTCCTGAACATATGTGGTAAAAATTTCAGCAGGGACACCTTCATTTACAGGATATTGTTTTTGAGTCATGTGATATTGTCAACTGTAGGTGTGTATTGTGATTCATATTACTTTTGTGTAATCTGGTGGTTGTTTAGATACGTAAGAGTTTCTCTGTATGCATTAGTTCCAGAGAAGGAAATTAGAAATCCTCACTCTTGTTATGTTTTGCTGGTGATTACCCAAATGGAGCCATAAGAAGCAGCTGACCAGCTATCATAATGCTCTCATAATGTTCAAAGGCCAAGCTCTTTGAACTCAATAGTTTGCAGTAGTATGCATGGTAGAAAGTGTGGAAAGAATAGTGGAATGATGGAGAAAAATTAGTTAATTCAGTTCTCCCCAGAGTGTTGGAGCATTTGTCACAGAAACACATTCATTCAAACTGCAAGACTAGACACGGACTCTGACCAGAGTAAATTGAGGAAAGAAGACAGCACAGAGGACCTGTTGGGAAGGGAGGATTATTAGTGACTAAATCCCCGGCTATGGTGTAGCTGAGTCCCCTGAGTTGATGTGCTGCAACCTTGATCCTCAGAAGTCATATTTTGATGGTATTTGGAGGTAAGAATTTTGGGAGTATTGTCTTAATCCATTCGTGTGTTAATGGGTTAATGGATTATTGAGGGACTGGCACTGTTGTAAAAGGGAGTCCCTGGTGTACTTGCTCTGCTCACCATGTGAGGCCCTTTGCTGTGCCATGACCCATGGGCAAGTCCACCACCACATGCTGAGCAGAGGCCAGCCATGCTTTTACACTTCCCAGCTTGCAGAACTGTCAGCTAATTAACCTCTACTCTGTTTATTTTATTTTTTTAGTTATACATGACATTAGGATTCATTTTGACATAATTATAAAAGCATGGAATATAATTTGCTCAAATTCAGTCCCCAGTACTTCCCCTCTCCATCTCCCTGTTCCCCTCTCTTTACTGATCTTTCTGCTATTATAGTTTTTTTTTTTGTTGTTGTTGTTCTTAAAGTTAGTGTCGTGTGGATAAACATGATGGTGAGATTCACTGTAGTATATTCATATATGTCCACAGGGAAGTCAGGTCAGATTCATTCCTGCTCTTCCCTTACACTGTCCCTCCTCCCTCCCCCTCAGTCCCTTTCCTGTGCTCCACTGATTCTTTCTATTTTGATGGAATTTCCTCCACCCCCTTATTTTGGACTGGATTCCACATATCAGAGAAAACATTTACCTTTGACTTTTTGGGACTGGCTTATTCCATTTAGCATGATGTTTTCTAGTTGTAACCATTTACAGGCAAATGCATAATTTCATTTTTCTGCATGGCTAAGTAACACTCCATTGGGTATATGAACCACATTTTCTTTATCCATTCATCTGTTGAAGGACACCTATGTTGGTTCCATAGCTTGGCTCTTGTGAAATTGTGCTGCTATAAACATTGACGTAGTATGCTGACTTTAGATCTGTTGGATGTGTATTGAGGAGTGGGATAGCTGGGTATTATAGTGATTTCATCTCTAGTTTTTTGAAGAATCTCCATACTGCTTTCTGTTGCACTAATTTGCAGTCCGACCAACAATGTATGAGTGTATATTTTCTCCACATCCTCAACATTATTTGTATTCTTGATAACTGCCATTCAGACTAGTTCGTGAGATAAAATCTTACTGTAGCTTTGATTTGCATCTTTGGTTGCTAGAGAGGTTGAACTTTTCTTTTCACGTATTTTTTGGCCATTTGTATACATATATTTTGAGAAGTGTCTGCTTAGTTCTTTTGCCCATTTGTTGTTGGATTGTTATTATTATTATTTGGTGTTTAAGCATTTTGAGTTCTTTACATATTCTGGATATTAGTGCCCTATCTAAGGAGGAGGTGGCAAAGATCTTCTCCCATTCCATAGGCTCTCTCTTCATGCTCTTAATTATTTCCTTTGCTGTGCAGAAACTTCTTGATTTGATGCCAGTTTGCTTATTGATTTTGGTTCTATGTCTTGCACTGCAGGAGTCCTGTTAAAGGAAGTCAGTTCCTGTGTCACTATGTTGGGGTGTTGGGCCTACATTTTATTCTAGCAGTTGCAGCTTTTCTGGTCTAATTCCTATTACCCTCTATTATTTATAATTCTCCCATCCGTGGTATTCAGGGATAACCATGGAAAATGGCTCAGTTATTCCCTGAGGCATTGAGGAAGAAAACAAGGAATATGGAAGCAGATGTCTGTCTAGGAGATTTCATAAGAGAAAGACTGATCAAAATGCCATATAGAGGGCTGGGGTTGGGGCTCAGTGGTAGAGTGCTTGCCCAGCATGCGTCAGGCACTGGGTTTGATTCTCAACACCACATACAAATAAGTGAAAATAAAAGTCCATTAACAACTAAAAAATATTTTTAAAAATACCATATAGATAATACAAGTATAGGCTGTTAACTTGAATGGCTCTCAAATTCAGAATTTCTGGTGGTGATTTAGAAAGAGTCCTGGATTGAAAGTCAGAAAGACTCGTTTTGAGTCTTCGAATTACAGTGTTCTGTGTGATCTTGAGCAAATGTCTATTTTCTAAATCTTAATTTTCTAATAATAAAATTAAATGAATTCAAGATAATATAAAGAGTTAAAATGCTTATATTTAACAATGTTAGTAGGTATTCACTAAGTGAATGATTGAGTAATAAGTGGCTTACACTCTCTAAAGTGGTATAAATGAGGTGGGTTTATGTTATAATCTTTGTTTTATTTCAGATTTTCCACTTTCTGGCATCCAGCAAATCTGAATTGAATCTACATGGCCAGTACAAACAATGTGACTGAGTTAATTATCACAGGACTTTTCAAGGATCCAGAGGTGCAAAGAGCGTGCTTTGTGTTGTTTCTCCCCATGTACCTGGCCACCATAGTGGGCAATGGCCTCATTGTTGTGACAGTCAGTGTCAGTAAGAGTCTGCGCTCCCCCATGTACTTCTTCCTTGGCTACCTGTCCCTGGTGGAGATCTGTTACTCCTCTACTGTGGTCCCTAAATGCATCACTGACTTACTTGCCAAGGTCAAAACCATCTCCCTGAAGGGCTGTCTGGCCCAGATCTTCTTCTTCCACTTCTTTGGGGTCACTGAGATCCTCCTGCTTGTGGTGATGGCTTATGATCGCTACGTGGCCATCTGCAAGCCTCTTCATTACATGAACATTATGAGTCGTCAACTGTGTCACATGCTGGTGGCTGGTTCCTGGCTGGGGGGCTTCATTCACTCCATGATGCAGGTTCTTGTCACTGTCCCACTGCCCTTCTGCAGTTCCAATGTGATGGACCACTATTTCTGTGACCTGCAGCCTTTATTCAAGCTAGCCTGCAAGGACACCTTTGTGGAGGGGATCGTTGTGTTGGCCAACAGTGGATTAATCTCCGTCTTCTCCCTTATCATCTTGGTGTCCTCCTACATCGTCATCCTATTCAACCTGAGGAACCACTCTGCAGAGGGGAGACGCAAAGCCCTGTCCACCTGCGCCTCTCACATCACAGTGGTCACCTTGTTTTTTGGACCTGCCATCTTCCTTTATATGCGGCCCTCATCCACCTTCACTGTGGACAAACTGGTGGCCGTGTTCTACACGGTCATCACCCCCATGCTGAACCCCATCATCTACACACTCAGAAATGCAGAGGTAAAAACTGCCATGAGGAAGCTGTGGGGCCAAAAGAACTCAGGGATGTAGTGAATGGAGAATTAAGAATGCCGAAGGAGTACGGACATGGTGAAATGGGTTTTGTTTTCATTAAATATTCAACACTGCAGGCGACAAACCTGTGTACCTAATGCTACTGCTGCTGTGGTATTCCTTATAACCAGAGACTCCCAGGTATCCTGGTGTGGTGTCCAAAGAAAGAGGTCTGATTTTCTCACTGAATCTCATGGAATTGGATTGCCTCGATGTTTTCCCACAATACCATGGATTTTTGGATGATTTCAAGGTGAAAAGTAGAAATGCAAAAAACATTTTTAGAATAACATATATTTGTTTATTTGTTGACACCTAGTTATTGTACAACTATGGTACAGTTGTGGGGTTCAGTGTGATGCTTCTACACATGTATACATGGTGTAATGATCAGATCAGAACAGGGTAGTTGGCAGGGCCATCACCTGAGACAGTTGGCATCTCTGATCTGGGAAAAAACCAACATCCTTTCTACTAGCTTTATTGAAATAGTTAATTGTTGTGATTCATAGTTATTCTACTGTGCTTTTAAACATTAAGAGGCATTCCTTTCTACAGGGGAGCATAATTTAGCAAACATTTTTGTAGATTAAGATCACTCTCCTCTTTCTTCCTCTCCCTTTTCCTATTTGCCCTTCCCTCCCTTCCTCCTCCTTTCTTTCCTTCCCTCCTTCCCTCCCTCTCTTCCTTCCTTCCTTCCTTCTCCCTTCCTCCCTTCCTCCCTTCCTCTCTTTCTTTCTTTTTCTTTCTTTCTTTCTCTTTTCTTCCCTATTTAGTATTCTGCAAGATACTTACCTAGGTTTCTTTTAAAAAATGAGATGGGCACAGTGGCACATTCCTATAATATCAGCAACTCTGGAGGTTGAGGTAGGAGAATTGCAAGTGCAAGGCATGCCTTACAATTTAGTGAGACCCTTAGCAGCTTAGCAAGCCCCTGTCTCAAAGATCTGGGGATATAGCTCAGCTCCTGGGATTAATGCCCAGGGAAGCCAACCAACCACAGGAATTTTCAGGTAATGTTTGGGTATGAGGTTACCGATCCAATTTTCTCTTCCAATGTGGACAAGTCGTGTATTTCAATTTTTTCTATTCTTCTGTTTGTCTCTGTATCTACTACTAGAGACTGTCTGATCATGATTACCAAAAAAAAATCCCTGCCGCAATTTAAATTCTTGTGACATGTTGGCACAAAAGATGTCTTTTGGTCACAATTTTCACACTTGATAAAATAGTATCAAAATGGCATAATTTCTACCTACTATTAGGGAAAGTTGAAATCAAATGTTTTCACAAAAGAACATCATTTTTAGTCTCATCCAGATGTAAAAATTAGAATGTTAGAAAATGCTTATTGCCCTAAATTAAAGAATGAATGGGGAGGGCAATGATGTCCATGCATGTTTGTACTCTAGACCTCTGTCCCTTATTGTAAGTGACTATGTCAATACCATTCTTTTGGTGATCATTGCTACTTCTTGGTGAAGGGAGATGAGACAGTCTGGGTCTAAGTTGTTATTTCACTTCTCAGAATCTCCATGTCACCACACTGTCCCTTACCATTCTGGACATTTTATCACAAAAATGGCCCCTCTTGGCTTTGGAGTCACACAAGTTGCACTGAATTTTCCCTGGATCCATGCACCTTTCCTTGAAGATCAGTTGCAATAAGATCAGCAGGAGCTCTTGCAGAGGGAGAGAGCACCCCTGGTTCACTGTAAGCCTTAGGGGTTTCCCTTCCTTCTATTAGTGCAGGTTGAACTTGTAGGTGAATAGAGGTTTTATTTTATTTTATTTAATTTTTTAATTTTTTATTGTTGGTTGTTCAAAACATTACATAGTTCTTGATATATCATATTTCACACTTTGATTCAAGTGGGTTATGAACTCCCATTTTTACCCCGTATACAGATTGCAGAATCACATCAGTTACACATCCATTGATTTACATGTTGCCATACTAGTGTCTGTTGTATTCTGCTGCCTTTCCTATCCTCTACTATCCCCCCTCCCCTCCTCTCCCCTCCCCTCTTCTCTCTCTACCCCCTCTACTGTCATTCATTTCTCCCCCTTGTATTATTTTTCCCTTTCCCCTCACTTCCTCTTGTATGTAATTTTGTATAACCCTGAGGGTCTCCTTCCATTCCTGTGCATGTATAATTTTCTCAAAATGAACCCAATTGTAATGTTGAACTATAATACACTAATAAAAGAAAAAAAGACAAACATTGTCTAAGTTACTGAAATATTGATATTGATAAATGCCATTTAGCATTTGAGTGCCTTTAATTATTGATTTTGTCACCCTACTAAATGTTTATTTGGAAATTGATATACAATAATCCTTTACAAAAAAATAAAATGTAGCAAACTACTCTGCATATACAATTTTGTATTTTTCCCCATTAATTGCTTGTATCCTGTTAGATATAGCTTGGATTACACGTAACTGAAGAATGAGCAAGTGACGGGTGCACAGGCACAGAGGTAGAAATTGCAGCATGGATGAAGATGTTCTCTACTGTGCCGTCCAACATGGGAGTGGCTAGTGAGCACCTGCAAGATGAGACTGAGGAACTGCATTTTAGTTTCATCCAATTTTAGCAGGTTTATGTTAGCGGATGCCATAGGGCGCCACACAGCCCTAGCGGTTTGTTTATATTGCAGAAGGCAGGAAGAAAGAATGGAGGAGGCAAAACTGAGTAGTTGGGTTTTTAGGAGATTCTCAAATATGCCACACAGAACTTTGTCATCTTATTTGATAACAGTTAGCCATGTGACCACCATAATTGCAAGGCTGGCTGAAATGTTTAATAGTTGAATCTGTGTGCAATTATGTTCAGTTACAAGTTAGATTTCTTCTCTAGACTTATTTTTTTATTACTGGGTATTGAACCCAGAGGTTCTTTACTACTGAGCCACATCCCCAGCCCCTCTATTTTTTTGAGACAGGGTCTCACAAAGTTGCTTAGGACCTTGCTAAATTGCCCTGGATGGTCTGGAACTTGTGATCTTCCTGTCTCAGTCCCCAAGTCAATGGGATTACAGGCGTGTGCCATTGTGCTCTGCTGGATTGCTTCTCTAAAGAGGTATAAAGAACAGATATAAGGGTTGGTATGTAGTCTTAAGCACTTTGCACAATTAACCATCTACTGAAATATTTTTCATAACTTGTAATGGCTTGATAATATTGAGGCCTGGGCAAAAGACAGATATTCAGCATAGATAATGGATGATTGGGCCTGGAAGATGGAGCCTAACTCAAAAGGAAATAAAATGCTAATACCTCCAGAGCACTTCTCCCTCCTTGCATCCTGTTAACAAGGTTACCTGCACCTCCAGGGAATTGCTCCACCCAACGCAAGGGGTTGGTAATGAGTACTGCCGAGGCCGCTCTTCCCTGCCTTCTGGGCAGGTGTGGCACCTTTTGGTCTTGTAGACGAGATAAGTGAAGAAGGGGCGTGACAAGAAAGGAAACCTAAAATCTATAAAAGGGCAAGACACACCCCCTCCCGGGGACACCTGCTCTGGGTCTCCCCCACCCCCAGGAGTCTGTTTCTGTTCTTTAAATAAAACTTTTCTGTGCTTGCCTCGGTGTTTCTTGGGTATTTAGTCTTCAAAACCAGGAGAACAAGGACCTGATCCTGATTTCTAAGACAGATATTGTTACCAAAAGTTCCGTCCTTGTCCCCATGCCAATCCGATAACAAGGACACGGTTTTGAGAAAAAAGGAAAAAAGACGGTTTATTGCTTTGCTAGTAAAGGAGAATCACAGGGGACTCCTGTCCCAAAGGCTATGATTCTGCCCATCATCAGGAACAGCACTGCTTTTATAGAGGTGATTCAGAGAAAATGAGATTAGGGAGGAGAGACCAGGAAGGAGAAGATCAGGAAAAAGAAGATCAGGGAGGAGAAGATTTGAAAAAAGAAAAAAAAAAAAAAAACAACAACATGTAAGTTTCAAAGCCACAAGGTATATAGTCAAAGCATCAAGTGAACCCCTGTTACAGTATCACTATCACAACATCTAATAAACATAGCTTAGTTAATTAACCTCCCACCCCCGCCTTAAGGACCATGAGGTTCTTTTAACAAAGTATTCAACATGACTAATTGAACATGTACTATGTGACAGGGTTTGTTTGAAGTGCTAGCATCACAATGGCACACAAGACAGAGAAGGTCCCTTCATGGAGCTTACATCCCAGGCAAAATTCTGCTTTCTGAGGCTGCTGTGGTCTAGGTCAATGTCTAACAGACATTTTTCTGAAGAGGGAAATGCTCTTTAGCTATACTAATACTTGGGAGCTGGAGCCATGCAGCTTTGAGACCTTGAAATATGTCTAGTGTCACTGAAAAGTGGAAATTTTACTTGCTAAATTTTAATTAAATTATGATTAAATAAATTTAATTAAATATATTATTAGTGGCTACTGATATGGGCATCAGAAGTCGATAGGCTTTCAAGTGTTGACCTCTGCTTCAAACTGGCAGCTGTCATTCAGGGTCAGACTGCTCCTGTCCTAGGACCCTGATGACTGTATGGCTGAGTGCTTCTATTCAGGCCCTTACTAACTCTTTCAACTCACACATGTGGTCTGGGAATTTTGACATGCAACTTCAATTATCATGCCCAGACTGAACTTTTTTTGTTGTTGTTGTTATTTTTAGTTATTCACAACAGTAGAATCTATTTTGATATATTTATACAAACATGTAATATATCTTATTCTAATTAGGATCCCAGTCTTGTGGATGTACATGATGTTGAGATTCACTGTGATGTGTTCATGTTTGTACACAGAAAAATTATGTCCATTTCATTCCATTCCACTATCTTTTCTATTCCTATCCTCCTTTTCCTTCCTTCATTCCCCTTTGTCTAATCCACTGAACTTCTATTCCCACCCCCTTGTTGTGGGTTAGCATTCATACATCAGAAAGAAAATTCAATCTTTGTATTTTGGGGATTGGCTTATTTTACTCAGTATGATAGTTTGTAGATCCATCCATTCATTGGCAAATGTCATAAAGTCATTCTTCTTTATGGCTGAGTAATATTCCATTGTATATATGCGTCACATTTTCTTTATCCATTCATCTGTTGAAGGACACCTAAGTTGGTTCCATAACTTGGCTATTGTGAATTGAGCTGCTATAAACATTGATGTGGCTGGTCAGTGTAATATGCTGATTTTTAACTCCTTTGGGTATACACTGAGAAGTGATATAATTGGGTCAAACTGTGGTTCCATTCCTAGTTTTTTGAGGAATCTCCATACTGGTTTGCAGAATGGCTGCACCAATCTGCAGTCCTACCAGCAATGTGTGAGTGTACCCTTTTCCCCACATTGTCACCAACATTTGTCATTACTTGTATTCTTGGTAATTGCCATTCTGACTGGAGTGAGATGGACTCTCAGGGTAGTTTTAATTTTCATTTCTCTAATTGCTAGAGAAGTTGAATATTTTTTTTCACATATTTGTTGACCATTCATTTTCTTTTTGTGTGAAGTGCCTGTTCAGTTCCTTTGCCTATTTATTGATTGGGTAATTTGTGGTTTTGGTGTTAAGTTTTTAAAGTTGTTTATATATCTTGGAGATTAATACCGTATGTGAGGTGCAGGTGGCAAAGATTTTCCCCCATTCTGTAGGCTCTCTCTTTACACTCTTGATTGTTTTCTTTGCTGTAAAGAAGCTGTTTAGTTTGACACCATCCCATTTGTTGATTCTTGATTTTTACTTCTTAGAAGTTCTCTTGAGGAAGTTGGTTCCTAAGCTGACATGTTGGAGTGTTGAGCTTACTTTCTTCCAGTGTGTGTGGGGCTTCTGGTCTAATACCTAGGTCCTTGATCCACTTTGAGTTGAGCCAGACGGAACTTCTGATCTTTCTAGCTCCCTTGCCTTCCCCCAGCAATTCCCCTCTCAGGCAATAGGAACTAGGTCTGACCGACCAAGTCTGATACTTCAGAAGTAGCCTTGATTTTCTTCTTTCTTCCTATTCTCTCATTCAAATCAGGAGCAAAGCTTGCAAGTTGTGCCTTCAAATATGCCCAGAATCCAACCATTTCCTAAAATCTCCATTGTTACCTGGATTTTGTCCAGGTCACAGTCATCTCTTGACTTGAGTATTGTGATGTCTCCTAACTGGTTTCATTCCTTTTAAGATAGTAGGCAGAAATCCTGGCATCAGATGGCCTTTTCTTACTTTGTTATATAAAATAATACCCTCTAGCATTTCCTGTCGTCTTTCATGTGTTTTATTTTTTCTACAGGACTCGTTCCTATCTGAGTTGCGTATCCAGTTGTATGTTTATTATCTCTCTCTCCTTTATGTCCTAGAGGGGATGCAAAGGTCGTGACCTTCAGAGGCCCAGAGACGTGTTGTTCATTGACAGATCTTAAATACTCAGAGCAGTGCTTTTTGCTTCATTGAACTCAATACTGTTTGATGAGGGAGTGAATTTGTGAGTGAATGGACAGGAGTCATCTCTTTCAGGGGACGTTGTCACCGTATTCCATGATTGTGACCACTGACAAGAAAGAGGCATGGAGAGACTAAATGATTTCAGATAATAATCTGATACCTGAATACGTAAGGGTGAGAACTAGAAGGCATAATGAAGATAATCCTGACGAATTCTGCCATTGTGTACAGAACAGGAAGCAGAGGAGTGTGAGGAGTAAGGGGTGGTGGTGAAATGGCGTGGCTACAGGTGGATGGTTAACCAATGACTCAGCCAGAGCTGGGGTCTTCCTTTTCTTTCTTTAGAAAGCCAGTCTGGGCCAGAAGCTATCTTTATGTTTTACTGACAACTTTCTCCCTTTTTTCTGTCTTCATTATTGGGAACAAAACCTTACGGACGTGTCATTACAGTAAATGAAATAGATTTTGAAACTTTCCTCAAGTCATAATTTATTCAGCAAAGTTTTACCCTAGACAAAAGAAATTCCGTAGGGAAGTTGTTCTCCTGATGATAGTATTTGCCTTAATTATAAATATTTTAAAGATCTCACATTTAAACACAATCCTTGGACTCTAAGTGGGTGGCGGGAGTTCTGCATCAATACAGGATCTTATAATCTCTGATTTGCTCTTCCTATGGCTTTTGTTTATTCCTTAAAATTTATAAATCCAAATATTAACCCTGATACAGATCCCCTGAGTTTTCCTTTCTTTGTAATTTATCTCAGGCATCATCAACTCTGTTTTTTGTCAAAGCTCCCAACACCATTGATGGCTTGTCCTTGGGGATGAATCCTATCCTTGATCTGCAACACCACCTCCTAGTACTTTCAGAAGACAGCCTAATGTTGTTAAAAGAGCACTGATTTCTGAGTTAGTAACCTGGGAAATAACTAGACTGTGGTTTTCAGAAGCCACTTACCCTGGCACCGTCTTTGCTGCCTCATCTGTGAAGGGAAGGAGTTAGGTAGTATTTTCTATACTCTTTCATCACTACTCTCACAGTGGCTTAGCTGAGTGTGATCTGCCTTTGTCCACTGAGGGGCTTCAAAGAGAAATCTGCTAGAATGGTAATGATCTGCTCAAGAACCAGGGTTTTCAGGGAAGGATCCAATGTTCCTTCCCATCCCCGTTTTCCCAAACCAGAATAGATCCCCAAGTCATAGTCTGTTCCATCCAGGTGGCTTACTTCACGCTGAGTGTATTTGAAATCCACTGTCCAATCCCTTGTTCTGAGGCAGAACAAAGCCACACTAGCTCCACTGACCTGAAGGTAGGTGACGTGATTAGGAGTGAGGTACACAGTGTTTGAATAGCTGCGGGATATTGGGCAACTTTATTTTTTTTCTTAGAGCTGTAAAGAGTTCACTCGTAAAATGAGGTGGTTAGGTTAGTTGATATTTGGGGGGAAGGATGAACTAAACTGATAATATTTATTATGGTAAAATAGACACAACATGTAATTTGGTGAATTTTAAAGTGCTTTACAATTTTGGGATTCTGTGAAGTACCATTTGGGGGTTGCCAAGCGGGAGGGGGAGGCTGTCACTCCATGACTTCACCCCGAGGCCAGGAACTTCAGCACATCAAGCTCTCTGTTGCCGTTCTTTGTATTCTATCATTATGTGGTGGCCCAAAGACCAGCAGATTACCTGAGGCACCGCCTACAGGCTCCATCGCTGATTTGTGCTGGACTGCGCTGATTATCTTTGCCTTCCAAGCTCCTAGGCGAGGCAGTATTGTGGAGGAAAGAGAGGTATTTCTTAACAGCTAATTGGGAAATGTGCTGGGAAAGTGTGTGTGGAGTTAGGAGAGAGGAATAAACACAAAAACAAAGCAAAACAAAGAAAAAAAAAACCAACCCAAAGGTGACAGCCAAGGAAAAGTAAGTTTTCAAAAAGGAGGGCTTTCAGGTACTTCTCCTCTGTGGATGAGGCCAGGAAACACTGGTCTTACACAGTTCTCCCCTGATCTCTGAGTGATGTCTCAGGGAGCTTTGGTATATTTACCTTCATTTCTCAAATGAGTCCAAAATGGAAGGAGTTCAAACTCAGATAAAAGGTATGTTTGTGTTAGGCTGATAAATACACCTATGACTTCTAACAGAAGTCCATAGTTAATTAATCTTCAATCTTGACTATGTATTCTATGATTATATCATGTTCCTGCTAGTGGTGTATGGTATTGGGTAAGAAGCACAGGATCTGGGATTGGGAAGATTGGAATCACTGCTAAGAAACCCTAGGCAAGTTAATTCACTTTTCTGTGTATCTACTTCCTTGAAGTTAAGAAAGGGCCTTAACAAGTGGTTCTACTTGTTAGAACCACTTTACAGGTTTGCTGTGAAAACTGAATGAATGAATGAATATATATATAGCACTTATAAAGTATGTGGCATAAAGTAAATGCTGTTGAAATAATAGTGCTTACTAATTCTACCAAATGCAAGTAATAAAATAATTTAAGGAAAACTTTAAACATTCCAAAAACTATAATGGCATATTTCTTAGTAGAAGATAGAGATACAGAAGCTATAATCACAAACCTTCTGTTAATTGCTATGAAAGAAAATGATGATGTTTCATAGCAACACAGAAACAGAACTTCATTCCTGTAGTGGTGAGGTTCTTCCTGCAATCCAGAAAGAAGGAATACTCCATAGAGGAGAGAAAAGGGGCATCTGGGGTTAGGAAATTGCTATGTAGTGTTCATTTGGAGAGGGACAATAAGAGTGCAAGGGTAGGCCACAGACAGTTCAAGAAGGACCTTGAACTCCACGCTAAGCATATTAGAATTTATGCTGTGGGCACTGGGGAATGCAGGTGGACTGCACGAAGATAAGAACTATAATCAGATGTGTTTTTAAGAAAAACGTCTAAATTATTTTCCAATGCTCAGAGAATATGTATAGGATGGATTAATTAAGGAAAGCTTTATTGATCATATTGGACTGGAATTGGTCTTGGAAGATAGATAGAGACACAGAGAGGGGCTTTCTGGTGAGAATGAGCAGGGTGGGCCTGTGGGATGGGGAGAGGCCCCTGACCTGAACAGAAGGGAGTTGAAATTTCATGGGTAAGAGGGTGGATTCTCCAGGTGGCTCAGATCATGAAAGTAACTGATAGCAAGTTAGAGGAATTCAGGGTGGTCCTGTCCTGGCTATTCCTAAGAAGTAGAGTGGTCTGAGGAAAGAAGCAATTTTCTGAATGCAGATGGTGGATGGAGCAGGTGCATCTGGAGACCCAGAGGCATTCGCTGACAGTGTGAACAGGGAAAACAGGGCATGCAGGGATCTGGTGTACAGGTTCAATTAATGGGATGCGATGGCTGGATGTGGGGAATGAGGCACGGACAAGGCGCAGATTTGACCTCAGAACTGCAACAAGTCTGCACCGCTTGGCAGCCGATAATATCAGTTTGGTGTATTTGAGAAGTTTAATGCATTTCTTCCTTATATCAGTGTTGAATTATTCAGAAATAAGTCATTTCATTGTGAAGAAACCATTGCCTTTGTTACTGTTAAAGATGATAATGGGATGGTAGAATATATCTGTTGCAAGTAACTTCAGTAATACTTGATCCAGAATTAGGCAAATGTCCACACCCAGTCACGGCAGCCTCAGACCCATCAACAGAGGACCTTGTACCCCACAGAGATGGAGGATCCCCCTAAGGCAGAGCATAAAGTGTGTTCTCTGCTCGCTTCTTCCAAGAGAAGGAGGAGAGGGGATCCCCTCTGTGTGTCCCATGCCTCCTGCAGCCTCCCCTTTGGCCGGGCCTGGCTGGGAGCATTGTTTCTGTAGTGCCCTCCAGACAAGGAGACCTCAGGATGGGAAGAAATGCTCCCCCTCAGCCTCTACCAGGGGAGTGCTGGTAAATGTTTACCAACTTGTTCTTAAGAAATAGCTTTTTATTAGGTTAGTTTCGCTGATTTCCAATGTGTGAATAAATATTCCCACACAGCTGATTTCAGACTGCTAAGGAGACACCACTCCATGGGGGAGTTGGGAAAAAGGATTCATCCAAAGTCTCAGCTGGTCCCTTGGTGTTACTGCCCCTGACACTTGTGGACTTACCCAGTACCTCCCTGGAACAGGTGACTGGAGGTAGAAAGGGTGTGTGCCCCGAATGTGCACCGTCCACCATCGTTGCTTGTACCCATCTTCACTTCCACACCAGAATAAGAGAGGAACCCTAACCCTTGTCCTAACCCTTGCTGTCTTTCCCTCGCTGACTCTCCAAGGACCAGTTCTTTACTTACATTTTAAAATAGTATTTACTATGATTTATGAACACTTATTTGATTATTAGCTACACTAATGTCCTTTCATATGTGTATTGATCTTTTTTCTTTTGCTTTTGTGTATTGTCTGTTTATAACTTTTTCATATTCTACTGGGATGCATATATATTTTGTCTATTTATACTATTTTTTTTTAACATTGGGGTCACTAAGCCTTTTCATACACCTTTTTTCTTCATTGTATAATTTGAATAATGACTTTTAAAATGTTTTTTATTTCTTTTGCTCAAAATTTTTATTTTATGTAGTCCAATTCTAATATTCATGCCAGTGTTCTGAAGGCTTTACTACCTCCAAATTATAACTGTATTCACAAATTCTGGTTTATGTTATTTAATAATATTAATTATATGTAATTAATATCAATTAATTAATATTATTTAATAATATTTTTTACCCCTAAGTGTTAAATGAAAGAGATGCTTTTCCTGGCACCCAAGTGCACAATGGACTGAATTATGGTTTACAAAGTCAAGGACCAAGCATTCTCTCTGAGTCTCTGGGATGTTGCCATCTCTTTCTCTGTGAATTCTCTGGTGTCAGAACACTTATTTCTTAGCTCCTTAGGGTTCAAGGACTTTACTGAATCCAAGACCTCAGCATGTGTCCTCACCTAAGGGCTGTGACATACACTGATTTGTTTCTATCTGTTGCATCTTGATTTTTGTGTTCTGTGTTGATTCTCTTCTTTGCTGTCTGGGGTACATTTTCAGATCTTCTAAAGTGTATTTAGAAAAACTTTACTATGCAATCAAATACAAGGAGGAAACAATAGGAATAATTTTCACATTAAGGAATTAAAGTGTTTATATTTTTTCTTCCTTATTTCACGTGGATCTTTTGTGTTACAAAAATTCCAACTGGGGCACCTTCATGTAGAGACATTGTTTTGAGTGACATGATATTGTCAGCCTGAGGTATCTTTTTGTAATCTATGTTGCTGTTGTGCAATCTGGTGGGTGTTCAGATATGAAGGAGTATTTGTTCCAGAGAGTAACTTAGAAAGAAATCCCAACTCTTGTTATCAGATTCTTTACTGCTGACCACCCATCTGGAACAATTATACATATCTGGCCAGTTATAACACACTCTCTGAGGACAAGATCTTTAATATCAGCATCTCAGTAGTTTGGTGAAAATAATAGTGAACTGATGTAGAAAAACTCATCAGTTGAAGTCTCCCCAGAGTGTCAGAGAATTTTTCTTAGAAACATGCTCATTCAAATCGCAAGACTGAGAAGGAGTCTGACCTGGGTGAATGGAGGACTGGTGTGAATGTGGAAAGAAGACGACTAGGGCCTTTGGAAAGGAGAAAATGCCTTTAAGTGAGAATTCCATGCTGTTGTTATCTGGGTCCTCTGGAAATCATGAGCTACAAATTGAATCCTCAAAGTCATATTTTGAGGGTGTTTGGAGGTGAGACCTTTGGGTGTTATTGAGGCATAAGGGCTTTTACTTCATGGAATGGCTTAATCCGTTCATGTGTTAGTGGGTTAATAGATTCTTGAGGGTCTAGAACTGCTGTAAAAGGGAGTTCCTGGTGTGCTTGCTTTGCTCACTTCCAGATGCCGTCCACCATGCCATGACCCATGGGGAAGGCCAGAGACCTGGCCATGCTTTTGGACTTTCCAGACTATAGAATTGTGAGCTAATTAGCTTCTATTTTTCATGAATTTCCCAGTCTGTGGTATTCAAGGATAACTATGGAAAATGGCTAAGTTATTCCTTGAGGCATAAAGGAAGGAAACAGGAATATAGAAGTAAGTCCAAGGAATTCTCCCAGAGGACGAGCTATCAGAAGAAAATATAGATGATAGAAATATAGGCTATAATTTGAGTGGCTCTCAAATTCAGAATATTCTGTGGCGATTTAGAAAGATTCCTGGACTTGAAGTCAGAGATATTGGTTTTGAGTCTCAGAATTCAAAACTTTCTTTGTGATCTTGGTAAACTAATCACTTCTCTGAACTTTCCTTTTCTAATAGCAAAAATTAAATAAAAACAATATAAAATTTTAGATTGCTAATATTTAATGCTGAACATGTCTATTGGATCAGCAGATGTTTTCATATTAGCTGTTTTAGCTCTCCAAAATGGTTTCAATGAGGTGGGTTTATGTTATGATCATTGTTTGCTTTATTGTAGATCTCCTGTTATACCGTGTTAGCACACCTGAATGGAGTCTACATGGCCTGTGCAAATAACGTGACTGAGTTAATCATCACTGGACTTTTCCGGGATCCAGAGGTGCAGAGAGTGTGCTTTGTGTTGTTTCTCCCCGTGTACCTGGCCACTGTGGTGGGCAATGGCCTCATTGTTGCGACGGTCAGTGTCAGTAAGAGTCTGCGCTCCCCCATGTACTTCTTCCTTGGCTACCTGTCCCTGGTGGAGATCTGTTACTCCTCTACTGTGGTCCCTAAATTCATCACTGACTTACTTGCCAAGGTCAAAACCATCTCCCTGAAGGGCTGTCTGGCCCAGATCTTCTTCTTCCACTTCTTTGGGGTCACTGAGATCCTCCTGCTTGTGGTGATGGCTTATGACCGCTACGTGGCCATCTGCAAGCCTCTTCATTACATGAACATTATGAGTCGTCAACTGTGTCACATGCTGGTGGCTGGTTCCTGGCTGGGGGGCTTCATTCACTCCATAATTCAGGTTCTCATCACCATTCCACTGCCCTTCTGTGGTCCCAATGTGATGGACCACTATTTCTGTGACCTCCGTCCCTTATTCAAGCTAGCCTGCAAGGACACCTTTGTGGAGGGGGTGACTGTATTGGCCAATAGTGGATTAATTGCCCTGTGCTCTTTCCTCATTTTGGTGTCCTCCTACATCGTCATCCTGTTCACCCTGAGGAACCGCTCTGCAGAGGGGAGGTGCAAAGCCCTATCCACCTGCGCCTCTCACATCACAGTGGTTATCTTGTTTTTTGGACCTGCCATCTTCCTCTATATGCGGCCCTCGTCCACCTTCACTGGGGACAAACTGGTGGCTGTGTTCTACACGGTCATCACCCCCATGCTGAACCCCATCATCTACACACTCAGAAACACAGAGGTGAAAATCGCCATGAGGAAGCTGTGGGCCAGAAGGGAGAACTCAGGGATGGAATGAAAAGAAAACTGAAGGATGGAGATAGGGTTAAAAAAAAAGCATTTTCTTGTTGAAATGGATTTTGCCTTTTGTCAGATATTTAATAATGGCTGGAATCAATGTAAAGACCTCATCGGCTGCTGCTATGAATTTTCTTAACAAAAAGTCTCCCTGGAATCCAAGGTGTTCCATTGAATCTTATGACATTTGGTTGGCTCCATGATTTCCAATGATATCTTGGTTTTGGTAATATGAAGACTCAAATCAAGTGCAACCACAAAGAATACATTTAAAAAACACATTTGTAGTTTTCACTGACACCTAGTTATTGTACACAATTATGGGCTACAGGGTGAGATCTCAACAAATGAATATATGGTGTAATGATCAGATCAGGAAAATTGGCATGCCCATCACCTAAGACACTTAGTATCTCTTCGTACTGGGAAAATTCAATATTCTTTGTGCTACATAATTTAAAATAATTAATTAATTGTTGTTACTCCTAGTTATTTTACTGTGTTTTTAATCATTAAGAGTTATCCCTCCTGTCCAAAAGCACCTTTGTGAAAATGATTTATAGGTTAAAATTACTTGTTCTTCTTTTCTTCCCTGTTTCTTTAATCTCCTATGTGACAGTCACCTATACATCATTAGAAAACTGAAACTACGTGAGAAATTATTGGGTTTATTTGGGTATGAGGTTACTAATTTTATTTTTCATGTGGAAAAATGTGCTTTTGAAAACTAAGGCTGGGATTGTGGCTCAGTGGTAGAGTGCTCGCCTAGCACGGGCGGGACCTGGGTTTGATTCTCAGCACCACATAAAAATAAAGGCATTGTGTTATGTCCATTTACACCTACAAATAAATATTTAAAAAAACCTAAAACTTTGAATTTTTCTATTTGTCTGATTGACTTTTGGAATCTGGTACCATAGACTGTCTGAACAAGGTTACCAGAAAAGTCCCCAGAGCAATCAGTTCAGGGTCTTGTCGGCACAAAAGATAGTCATTGGTCCTCTCACAGTGTCCAACATTGATAAACAAATGTAATATTAAAGTGACATAGATTATACCTGTCATTAGGAAAATATGAAGTCAAATGTTTTCACAAAAGAACATCATATTTAGTCTCATCCGGATGTAAAAATATAGAATGTGAGAAAATGCTTTTTTCCCTAACTTGAAGAATGACAGGTGGGTGGCAATTATGTCCACACATGTTTGTACTCCAGACCTCTGTCCCTTATTGTAAGTGACCTTGTCAATACCATTCTTTTGGTGACCATTGCTGCTTCTTGGTGAAGGGAGCTGAGACAGTCTATGTTGTTATTTAACTTCTCAGAATCTCCATGTCACCACACTGTCTCTTAACATTATGGACAATTTAGAGATTATCACAAAACTGGTCCCTCTTGGTTTTGGAGTCACACAAGTTGCACTGAATTTTCCCTGGATCCTTGCACCTTTCCTTGAAGATGAGTTGCAACAAGGCAGGCAGGAGCTCTTACAGAGGGAGAGAGCATCGTGGTGTGCCTTAGGGGTTTCCCTTCCTCCTGTCAGTGCAGGTTGAACTTGGAGGTGAGTAGAGGTTTTAAAGGCAGCAGGAAACCTTCATTTCCCTTGTCTCCATTCATCCTTGTCCATGGATGTCCATTGTTAATCCCTGAGGATATGCATGGAATGACTGGGCCTCCCTTTTCCATGGGGAATCCCCTATGCATCTTTAAGACCAGGTTAAAGTCACCAGCTTTCTAAGACCTGTGCCACCTCCCTTGTCCTTGGGTGGAATTATGTCTCCCTTCTACTGTCATTTTATATTTATATGACACCTTGCCCTATTGATTAAATATACTGTATCTCTCTCATTAGACTGTAAGCTTGGGGGCAGGCCTCTCCTTTTCACAGCTCTAAGTATTGTTCCCATTGTTGGTGCTTCATAAGAACTTGTTGAGCACAGTCTTTGAGGCCCATATGTGATCCTTGTTAATTTAATCTCATAGATTCTTCTTGAACACTTTCAAGATGAGCAGCACATCTCTTCATGTTAATTTTTTAAAAATGATTTTTAACACAGTTTGATGTGTATATATTAATGGGATTCACTGTGAAATTTCCATATGTGCATATAAAACACACTGATCATATAGTATCCATTCTCCTTCCCCCTTTTCCCAACTTGCTTTCCTGTCCCTAGTGATCACTATTCTACTTTCAAGGTGACTTTTTTTCATTATATATTTTGTTTCCACATTTGAGAAGAATTCATGATATTTGTCTTTCTTTGCCTGTCTTATAGTGCTTTAACACATGGTCTCCAGTTCCATGTTTTTTTTTTTTTTTTTTTTTTCTGCACGTAATAGAATTTCATTCTTCTTTAAATCTGATTGCTATTCTATTGTTACCATTTGGATAAGAGATGTTCTCCAAAAGCTTATGCGTGAGACAATGCAGGAATGTTTAGAGGTGAAATGGTTAGATTATGAGAGCTATAACTTAATAAGTGGATTAATCCAGTAGATGGGTTAACATTTTGAAAGGACTACTGAACTGTGTGGTGATAATTGGCAGATGGGCATAGTTGGAGGAAGTAGGTCACTAGGTGCCTTTGGGGTTTATATTTTGTCCTTGGACACTGCCCCACTTCCTAATTACCATGAGGTGAGCAGCTGTCCTCCACTGTGCCACGATGTTCTGCTTCACCTTTGGCCCAGAGGGATGGAGTCAAGTCACTATGAACTGAACCTCTGAAACTTTGAGCCCGAATAAACTTTTCCTTCTTTAAATTGTTCTGGCCAGGTATTTTAGTCATGGCCATTAAAAGCTGACTAACTTTACCCATTTATTCATTGGGTTATTTGTTTTCCTGGTGTTAAGTTTTTTGAGTTCTTTATATATCCTGGAGATAAATGCTCTATTTGAGATGCATATGGCAAAGTTTTTCTCCCACTTCACATTCTTGATTGTTTCCTTTGTCATGAAGAAGCTTTTTAGTTTAATTCTATCCCATTTGTTGATTCTTGATTTTACTTCTTGCACTTTAAGAATCTCATTAAGGAAGCTGATTCCTAAGCCAACATGATATCTCTGGTCTAATTCCTAGGTCCTTGATCCAATTTGAATTGAGTTTTGTGAATGGTGAGAGATACAGGTTTAATTTTATTTTGCTACATATGGATTTCCAGTTTTCCCAGCACCATTTGTTAAAGAGGCTGTCTTGTTTTCCATCGTATGTTTTTGGTACCTCTTTCTAGTATGAGATAACTGTATTTATGTGGATTTGTCTCTGTGTATTTTATTCTGTAACATTGGTCCACATGTCTATTTTGGTGCCAATACCATGCAGTTTTTGTAACTACAGTTCTGTAATACAGTGTAAGCTCTGGTATTGTGATGCATTCTGCTTCACTTTTCTTACCAAGGATTGCTTTGGCTATTCTGGGTCTCTTATTTTTCCAAATAAATTTCATGAGTGCTTTTTCTATTTCTGGGAAGAAAATCATTAGAGTTTTAGTGGGAATTGCATTAAATCTGTATAGTGCTTTTGATAGTATGGCCATTTTGACAACATTAATTCTGCCTATCTAAGACCATGGGAGATCTTTCCATCTTCTAAGGTCTTTTTCAATTTATTTCTTTAGTGTTCTGTAGTGTTCATTGTAGAGTTCTTTCACCTCTTTTATTAGGTTGATTCCAAAATATTTTATTTTTTTAACCCAATTAATAAATGAGCAAAGGAATTGAACAGGCACTCACAGAAAAAGAAATACGATCAGTCAATAAATATATAAAAATGTTCAAAATGGTTAGAGAAATGCAAATTAAAACTATACTGATATTTCATCTCATTCTAGTCAGAATGGCAATTTTTCAATAATAAAAGCAACAATATATGTTGGTGAGGATGTGGGGAAAAGGGTACACTCATACATTGCTGGTGGGACTACAAGTTGGTGCAACCACTCTGGAAGGCAAAATGGAGATTCCTCAGAAAAGTTGGAATGAAACCACCATTGAACCAGTTATCCCACTTCTAGGTATGTACCCAAAGGACTTAAAATCAGCATACTATAGTGACACTGCCACATCAATGTTTATAGCAGCTCAATTCACAATAGCTTAACTATGGAACCAGCCTATGTGCCCTTTAATAGATGAATGGATAAAGAAAATGTGTTTTGTATACACAATGGAATATTACTCAGCCTCAAAGAAAAATGAAATTATGACATTTGCTGGTAAATGGATCAATGGGGACTATCATGCTAAATGAAATAAACCAATCCAAAAAAAAAAAAACAAAGGCTGGATGAATGTTCTTTCTGACATGTGGATACTAACTCTCAATATGGGGGATAGGGAAAAATAAAAATACTTTGGACTAGACAAGGGGGAAGGAAAGGAAGGGAGGGGAAGTGGGAGTAGGAAAATTAGTAGAATGAATTGGAGATTACTTTCCTCTGTTCATATATGTTCATATTTGAATACACAACCAACCAGTGTAATTCCACATCATGTACAACCAGAAGAAAGGGAAGTTTTTTCCCATATATGTATAATATGTCAAAATACATTCTACTGTCATGTATAAAAAAATGGACATACAAAAAAAAAAGGGAAAATAACACACACAGATAACAAATACATTATGTATATACATGTATCATATATATATTACACAATATATATAAATGTGATATATAAATATAATCTATAAATATATAAATGTGATATATAAAATATATAACTGGTTTATATATATATATGTTATATAAATATCACATTTTCTTTATCACTCATCCATTGATGGTCTCACAGGCTGATCCTATATCTTAGCTATTGTGAGTAGTGCCACAAGAAACATGGGTATGCAGGAATCTCTTTTGCATATTGATTTAATTTCCTTTGGCTTTATGCCCAGGAATGGGATAGCAGATTGTATGGTAGTTCTATTTTTAGGTTTTTGAAGAGTCTCCCTATTGTTTTCGATAGTGGCTGTACTAATTTCCATTCCCAGCAATTATTTGTAAGAATTACTTTTTCTTTTTCTTCACATCCTCGTCGGCATTTCTTTTTCATTAACCCAGTCATTCTAACTGGGGTGAGATAGTGTCTCAGTGTAGTTTTGACCTGCATTTCCTGATGACTAGCAATATTTAGCATTTTTGATATATTTATTAGCCATTTGTATGTAAGCTTTTGAGAATGTGTCAAAGATCTTAATCTAAGTTAAATTTTGAGAGCTCAGTTTTTGAAATTTCTTAGGCTGTTCCAATTGCCTGTCAGCCACAATCCAAAATCCAAGCTTGTGAATTTCTGTGAACACCCTTTTTGACTAAATTTAATGAGCCTTACACTAGCATGAACTTCACAAGATTATTCTAAATTTTAAATCAGATAACGCACACATAAAGATTTTGGGAAACAAAATGGTACACGAGAACATGGCTCGAAGTTAATATAAATCTCTAGGATCATTACCATTAATTTTATTTTGTGTGCTCACTCTATTCTTATCCACACACAGGTCTTTCTGTCCTGCAGAAAGACCAGAATAGGTGTTGATTCCCATCACCAAGGCTTTCGAGGACTTGTTGGCAGTTAAATCATTGTATTTTGAGGATTTTGGGGTAAACATTCTCTGTTGCTTAGTTGCTTTCTTAGTGCCTAACCCAGTACTTGGCACATAAGGGCATTCAATTAATATTTGTAGGTGGATATTGATTGTAGTTTAGCCTCCTCCTTATCTTTTATGTTAAATACATTTTATACCCTTTTATGTGTGTTTTAAAACTTTTGTAAAGGTACTATGCTCCTCTCTGGACACCTTGCTTGTTTAAATCAGGCTAGGATTTGAGAATACAGGCCATGATAGGGGTTGCTTACTCCTGAGTGGTTTGGTTTCCCCAGTGAGAGAGACAGAATGTTGTCAATGAACTCTTGAGTCATTTGAAATTGCACAGGCTGATAAATCTTACTGTAACTGAACTATGAAAATGCTCAGGGATTACCTCGCCTACTGAGGGTTGAGATGAGGTGGGTCTATTGAGAGCTAATTATTCACGTTGTTGCTGTCTCACTTGAAAAAGTGCAGAAATTGAAGAAAGCATTTTCCAGTATTTTAGAGAACAGTGTGAATGTGAAATATTTAAACTTCTCTTCTCAAGTCACAGTAGTCTATCCCACTCTGCATTCAAGAGCACACAAATGCTGATTTTGTAACATCATTAAAAACTTACACTTTTTAAAAAGATGCCACTTCTGGCATGTTATAAATATTGATGATTTAAAAATAAAATGTTGCATCACTCCTTTAAAAGTCCTAATGAAATAAAAATACTATAACAATTTAAGTTCCATAATTACTCATTAAAAATAACAGGAATTTTTTATGGCTTTTTGTCCTTGAACAAGTATTTTCATTTCATTTCTCCCACAGAATGCTGTCCCAAAGTAATATAATGTTATGCTTGAAAAATCTCTTATTGACCACCCTATCATGATACTCTGAAATAATATATATGTAAATTTAGCTTTAAAATTTTCCTGTGACTATAATGCTAGGTTAAACCAATAATGTTATTATATTGCACACAATGCATACCTTTAAAATATTTCTTTTGGCTTTAGTCATCATTACTTTTATTATTAACAAATAATCTATTGAAACCTAAAAATATGTTGATAAATATTAGTCTTAAGAAATAAAGTTTTACTGTAAATCTCTAATTAAAAATTTACCTTTAAAAATAGTGTAATCTTTTTAACGAAATTTGTAGAAGGTAGTTATCTACTCTTCATATGCAATAGTGTATTCTTTTTCCATTAGTTATTTTCATCTGTGTAGGTTTAGGTTGGACTTCCCAGAAAAGCAAAGCAAGTTAATGGATAGAATTACAAAGTCCATAGGTAGAAAGTGCAGCCCTGAGGGAGATGTTTCATATCTCTGCTGGCCAGTGAGGGAGTGGCTAGTGAGCACTTGCAATGTGAACAGAGAAATTACTTTTTCATTTCATTTAACCTAATAAGTTTAAATAGCCACATGTGGTCATTGAACACCACGTGGAACAACCTGGCTCTGGAATTTTATTTATATTGCAGAAGGAAAGAACTGATCACTTTCACTTTAGGAGATTCTCTCAATGTGCCACATAGCACCTTTGCTTTCATCCTACTTGACAAAAATGAGTCAGATGGCCATCCTTAATTACAAGGCAGACTGGAAAGGATAATCTTTGATTCTGTGTGGAATTCTGTTCGGCTAAATATCAGGTTTCTTTGTTCCTAAGGAGAAAGGGGAGAATGGATGTAAGGATTGCATGTGATCTCAGGCACTTTACAGCAATTTACTATGTGAAGAAAACTTTGTCATAGACATGATTTGTAATGGCTTGGTGCCGTCACAGTGTCTCATAACACAATTTAATCAGTCTCTCATTCCAGGGGTATTAGATAAATTTAATAATGCATTCAACATGACTAATTGAATGTGTACTATGTGCCAGGCTGTGTTCTAAGTGCTAGGGACACAATGGCACACAAGACAGAGAAAGTCCCTTCATGAGCTTACATTCTAGAGAAAAATTCTGCTTTCTGATGCATCACAGTAGCCTGGGCCATGTGGCAACTGAACACTTGAAATATGTGGACTGTCATTGAAAAATATTAATTTTTCTTTACTGAATTTTAATTAACTTAGATTTAAATAGCCACATATGATTAGTGGTTACCAATCTGGACAGCAGAAGTCTACAGGCTTTCAAGTGTTTACCTCTGCTTCAAACTTGTAGCTGTCACTCAGAGTTGTCCTAGTGTCCTGGTGGTGCTGAAGCTGACTGCCTTTCACTAACCAGCTCTTCTAATCCACCCTCATATGGTCACCCATTCTCCACACCAGGTGCCAGGGTGGTTGGAGAGAAGGGACACCAGCAGCAGCCATGGGCCTTCACCAGTCAGCTCTCCCCCTTTCTGTCTCCACCCTTGCTTCAGGAATGGACTTGAGGTCCTTGTGAATTCCTGCCTCATGTTTAACGACTTCCTGGAATGACCTTTTGCAGCATTAGATGCATCTAACTATTCCCTCCTTGAAACAATAGCTTCCCTTATTTCCCATGAAACCTGTGTCTCTTGGTTGTTTTCCTACTGGCCATTCCTTGGTCCTTGGCGGGTTCCTTTCCATTTTCCACCTTCGTAGCATCAATGAGCTCAGAGCTTTGTTCTCATCACTGCTCCATCTCTGAGTTTTTAAACACAACCCACTGAGTGTTGTGATTTTCAATGACATTATGGAGTTGATGACTCTCAAACTTGTGGCTATAGCTTGGACCTCATCCTTGAACTTTGATTCAGATACTTGACTCTCCAGTCAACAACTTAGCTAGAAATTTAAAATGCAAGTTCATCGAACTTATCCTGAATCAAACTTCTGGTCTTCCCTTCTCTCCACTTAAAAAAAAAGTTATTCTCACATCAGGAAGTGGCAGCTCTGATCTGATTGGATGATTTAAAATGTTGGCAGGATCCTTGATTTTCTATTTTCATCTTTCAGCCAAAACACCAATAAATCTTGTTAGTTCTACCTTGAATGTGTCCAAAATTTGACTCCTTTCTAAAAGCTTCATCATTACCATCCAGGTCCTCGTTACAATCATCTCTTTACTGGAGTATTTTGATGTCTCCTCACTGGTTTCTTTATGCTTCCTACTTCCTTTAATTCAGGTCAGGACAGCAACCAGAGCTTCTCAAACCAGATGGCTTTTCCTTACTACCTCTCTATAAAATAACATTCCCCAGCATTTCCTGTCATCTTTAATTTGTTTTATTTCCTTCAGAGGCCTTATTGCTGAGTTGCCTTAACGCTTTATTTATGTTTTGCTTGCTTCCCTTCTACCTCCCTTATGTCCTAGAGGGAATATGAAGGTGATAAATCCCATAAGTATAGGGACTTTGTTTTTTCATTGCCAAATCTTCAGCACCTAGGACAGTGCTTTGTATGTGGTAAGACTAAATGGTATTTTTGAATGAGTGAGTGACATCTCTTCCAGAGGAAGTTTCCAAATATTCTCTGATAGAAGATTACGGTTAGACTTCCATCTTACCCTGTGCAAAAATCAACTCAGAATAGACCAAAAACCTTAAAATAAGACCTAAAATTTAAAACAACTAGCAAGAAAGTAAGGGTGAAACACCTTAAGATATAGGCAACAAGTTCCTGAGCATGACTGCAATGCCTCAGGAAATAATAGTAAGAATTGAGAGATGGGATTACATCAAATTAAGAAAACTATGCACAAATCCTGGCAAGTATTTTGGGGAAAAGGAATCCTGTTCCCACTGTTGGTGGGAATGCAGTTGCTATGAAAGACAGAATGGAAGTTCCTCAAACAACTAAAAATTGATCCACCTTATAATTTAGACATAACTTTCATGAATATATATCTAAAGGAATCATAGTCAACATGCAATAATCAAATCTGCATTCCCACATTTGTCATGGCACAAGTCACGATAGCCACATTATGGAATCATCTTATATGCTCACCAGCAGATGAATGGATATGACACACAACACACACACACACACACACACACACACGAGTATTATTCAGTCATAAAAAGAATGATGTTATTTATAGAAAAACGTATGGAACTGGAGATCTTCACTTTAAGTGAAATGAAGCTGACTTGGGAAGACAAGTATCATATGTTTTCTCTCAAATGTGGAATTTAGAAAAGAAATTTAAAGAGGGATGACATGAAAGAGAAGGGGAAGTATTAAAAATTTTTTTTTTGGTGCATTACACTTGTTTATACCAGTGGGATTCATTGTGACATGTTTATCCATGCAGATAATTTGAAGAATTTCATTCCCCCGTACCTTCCTTTTCCCTTCCTACCTCCCTCCCCCAATCCCCTGCTCTACTCTACGGTTCTCCTAGAAGGTGAGCTATTGAGGAAGAGAAGGGGAACTGGGAGGAAGGAGGAGAGGAAAATTGGGAGGATGGATACAATCACAGTATGTTATATATGTATATGAAATTGTCACAATGATTCTCATTATTTTGTACAATTAATGTGTCCCAATAATTATTATAATAAAAATATTGCACGCTTATGACTGCTATCATCTATAGAGAGATGGAGACACAGAGAGCTGGGTAATTTTATACATGAATATTATGCATAAATATATGAATGTTAGGACAGGAATGTGAGAATAGGAAGGTAATCTAGGCAAATGCAGTCATTTTATATAGAAGTAGAAACAGCAGGGAGTGAGAAATGGGGGGGTGGTGGCAGTGAAACATCATGGCTAAAGTCAGATAGTCAACTACTGAACCAGAACCAGTGTCCAGGGACCGTCTTTCTCATTGTTATTATTATTGCATTTATTTTCAGTAGGCAAGTCTGGGCCAAAAGCCTGTTTCTGTCCTAATTTCAATATTTTTCTTTTAATTCTTTGTCATTGAGCATAAAAATTATGTTAATTTTACCAAGTAATTGAAACAGTTGAGCCTTTCCTGAAGTCATAGGTAATTTGGCAAAGTTTCACTGTAGAGAAAAGAAATTCAGCAGGGGAGTTGGTCCCTTGGTTATAGCATGTGACTTAATTTATTATAATAGTTCAAAGCTCTCACCATTTAATCACAACCTTTGGACTTTATGTGGGTGGGTAGGATTTCTACCTCAAAACAGGATCTCAAGACCTCTGGTTTTGCCATTCCTATAGCTTTTGTTTGTTTCTTAAAAATTATAAACCCTAATATTAACCCTGACATAGATTAGTTTTGATTATTTCTTTCTTTGTTATCATCTTACATCATTTCTTTATTTTTCAAAAGCTCTCAGGACCATGGGTGGCTTGTCCTTGGGGACGAATCCTACCCTTCAATTGCAGTAGCAACTGCCACCCAGTACCATTAGAAGACAGCCTTAGTTGGAAAATGACTGGAGTGTGGTTTTGGGAAGACAAAACCTCTTAGCCTCTCTCACTTCATCTATGAAGAGAAGGGAATACCTCTGTAAACTCATTTCAGCACTGCTCTTAGAGTGGTTTAACTGAGACTTTGTCTACTGGGTTCCTCAATGAGAAATCTACTGGTTGGTAAGGTTAGCCCAGAGAACTTATTGGCTGAAGTGTTAGAATTTTCAGGGAGAGATCCAATGCTCCTTCCTATTTAAGTTTTCCCAAACCAGAACAGGTCCTTAAGAAATGGTCTATTCCAGAGGAGTGCTAACTTCATGATGAATTGGAGACACTTGACTATATTTTAAGATCCATCTGGTCTAATTCCTTTTTCCAAGGCAGAACAAAGCCACACCAGCTCTGTTGACCTGAAGGTAGGTTATGTGAACAGAAGTGTATTTAGTATGTATTTATGTATTTAGTATTGAACGTGCAAGATTTCTAAACAGCTGTAGAATATTGGGTAGCTTAAATTTGTTCTTCGACCTGTGGTAGTTCATGTGTGAAATGAGGGGGTCAGGTGTGATGATCTTGGGTGGGACAGGGGAAAATAAATTAAGTTGGTAATTTTTATTTTAGTAAAATATGCATAGCATAAATCTTGATGCTTTCGAAAGCCCATTACATTGTTAGGTTCTGTGAGGCATTATTTAGCACTTACAAGGGAGAGCTGTGATTGAGGTAGAGGTTCCACTATTTCACTTGGGTCAGTCATAAGGGTGCATCAAGGCTCTCCTGTCTTTCTCTAGGTGTTGTCTGCATCCTGTTATTATGCTCTGCTGTGATGCACAGAAGGTCACCTGACATATATTCTACTCACTGGTGTGTTGGTTGTGGCTTCTATATGTGCTGATCACCTTTCCACTCCCTGGTTTCTGAGTGAGGCAGCATTGTTGGGGGGAAAGGAAACATTTCTCACCACTAAGTTGGAGACATGGTGGGAGCAGGTAAATGGGAATGAGGGGTAGCAGACAGAGGAATGAACATAGGAAAGATGTGATGGAAAAGGAAAAGGTAGCTTTCAAAGAGGAAGGCTAGCAGTTATTTCTCTTCTAGGGAATGAAGCCTAGAGAAACCTGAACTGTTTATGATTTTCCTTTTATCTCTGAGTAATTTTCAGATTGGTTTAAGGCACATTTACTTAATTGCTCTAATGGGCCAAAAAAGATTGAGCTTATGCTCAGTTAAGGTGTGTTTATGTAGGCAAATAAAGGTACTTCTGGCTTCTAACATTCGGTTATATTTCATTTAAACTCCTCACTGCTGTGGTAGTTATGTGCCCTATTCCTGCAAATGATATAGCATTATCTTTAAAAAGCACGGAATCTTGGCTTTTAAGTTTACTCTCTATCTATCTCTGTTTTCTCATGAGAAAAATATAGGAGGGAAAATAATTATATGCATCTTATAGGTTTTCTATGAAACTTGAGTGAATTAATGCATACAGAGCATGTATAAATATGTAGTGTACAGTAAATACTATGGAAATGATAGTTGTTGCTACCAATCAAAACTGCAAATAAAAATGAAAGATTTAAGAATAATATTAAAAATTTTGAATAGTAGAATAATATGTTTCTTAGTACAAAATGAAGACACAGAAACTGCAATCACAAAACAATCTATTACTTGTTTAAAAAGAATATGATAAAGTATGACATGAACACAAAGAGGGAACTTTATGTGGTGAGGTTCTTTATGCAATCCAGAAAGAAGGAAGAGAGGGCATCCTGGGGTAGGAAATAGCTGCATAGTGTTCTTCTGAGGAGGGATAATAGCTTGCAAAGGAAGATCATGGTCAGTTCAAATGAAGAGCTTGAACACCCTGCTGTGGGCAACAAGGAAGTGTTGTTAGGTTTTATGCAAAAAAGTCACATGATCAGATTCATAGTTAAGGAAAATGACTAAAGTGTTTTTCCCAGTTTGCTTAGAGAAGATTCATATGCATTGGAGTGGTTATGGTGAGCCTCACTAAGCACACTGGAGTATTCTGGGCTTGCAAGACTGGCAGGATTTGAAGGGATAAGGAGAGGGCATTTCTGGTGAAGGGAGGCTCTGTGGTGGGAATGGGCAGGGTGGTCTTGTGGGCTGGGGAGAGGACCCTGACTTGAATGGAAGGGAGTTGAGGTTGAGTGGGTAAAAGGGTGAATTTTTGAGATGGCTCAGAATGTGAAAGTCATTAAAAGTGAGTAATTCAGGGCTTCCCTGGTGATTCTTAAGTTGCAGAGTGATTAGGAGAAAGAACAGTGTGGGTGACAATTTTCCAGGTGGAGTGTGTGGGATGGATGGAGAGGGCCCATCTGGAGACTAAGGCTTTGGCAATTTAGGCATAGCTGACTGTGAGAAAGGGGATGGCAGTAGGAATGGGGACAAAGGGCACCCAGGGATGGTGGTGCAGTGGTTAAATTAATGGGATGAAATGGCCAGTTGGATGGTGGAAATGAATGGAAGGCACAAATCATAACTGATGTAGAAGCTACAAGGCTGGGCAGCTGGAGCACAACAGAGTCATCCAAGTATCTTCCAAGTCACACTTGCCTGTTGATCTTTGTGACCTCACCACTTAGTCCCATCAGCTGTAACCCTAATTTCTGTCTGCCCTTTCCCTGGGCTTGTGCGTGAGGATGAGTTGAAAGGTGATTTCTAAGGATCTCACGAATTATACTCATTCACTGACTTGATTTTCCAAGTAGATGAGCTATTCATAGTGATTTTGGGTGCCTGGTATCCCATCACTGCCCTTAGTGGTCAGAGCACACAATAATGATGAACAGTGCTGCTTGTATTGGCCATGGGTTTCAATGTAATTATTCTGCTGAAATGATCTTTTCACAAACCATTAGCTCTTGGTTAAAAAATTTCTTTCTGTTTCCATGAATGTCTGATTTCCTTTTCTTCTACCAGGTGCCACTCCTCTTATTTCCCCTGTAGCAGACATTCTGTCTAAAAAATGAAATAGCTATAACTCCTTTATGGGTAGACAGAAAATCCTATTACACCTTTAATATATATTCATATTGCTTAAATTTGTTTCTCTGCTTTAAACCAATTAAGAGAGACCTCGTTTTGATGCGTTTGAGAAATTTAATGCATCTCTTCCATGTATGAATGTTGAGCTAATTTGCAAATGCGTCATTTGAGAGAAATATTGCCTTTGTTACTGATAAGATAATTATTGAAATGGTAGATTACATCTGTTACAAGGGACCTTCTTAAAACTCATCCTAGAATCAGGTAAACATGCACACCCCATCATGGCATCACTGGACCCACCCAACAGAGGATCCAAACTGTACCCCAAACAGAGAGCGATTTCCCTTGAGGCGGAGTAGAAAGTGTGTTCCTGCTGCATTTCATGTAAGAGAAGGAGGAAAGTGGAAGGGCCCACCTGTGCCTAAGGTCTCTTTCCAAACTGACTCTACCTCACCTGTGGCAGGGTGGGACTGGGAATGTTGGTTTTGTAACTCCCTTCACATGCAAGGAGACATCAGGAGTGGAAAAAAAAAGTTCTTCCATGACCTTTTACCAAGTGATATACTGGTAAATGTCAGTGGCATTAATCCATGGAGTAATTTAATGGTAGGTGTAGGCAGATAGGTGTGTCTGGAGGAAATAAGACATAGAGTGGGGGTGTGACTTTGAGGCTTTTGTTTTGTCTCCAGTGAGCAGAGCCCTCTCTTCTCTTCCTGGTTGCCATGTACTGAGCTTCTTTCTTTTGCTGTATCCTTCCCCTGTGATGTTCTGCCTTACCCTGGACCCAGAGCTATGGAGTTGACCAACCATGGACCAAACCTTGGAAACTCTGAGCCAAAGAAAACTTTAGCTCCTCTAAGTTGTTCTTTTCAGATAGCAATTGGTCATAGCAATTCAAAAGCTGAAAAGATAAATTGTTACCAAGATTTCAGTCAATGCTGTCACTAACCTGGCCACATGGATCAGAAACCTTTGTTTTTGGTTTGAGGGATGAATTTCGAAAAGTTAAAGATACAAGTCAGGAAAGTTTTAGAATGTTGTAGGCAGAGTTGAATGGGTGATTCTGGTGGAAGCTCAAAAGACCAGAATGCCAAAAGGACTATGAACACTAAAGACTGGTTTATGAGATTTGGGAGAAGGAGGACTCTATTGGAAAGTGGACTAGAGCCGTTCATGTTACATTCTGACAAAGAAATTGTCTATATTGTCCCATATCTTGAGACTTTCTATGAGGCTAAATTTAAAGGTAACAATTGGTGGAGGAAATTTCAAGGAAGCACAGCATTCAGGTAGTGCTATGGATATTGCTGGTGGCTTTTAGCTGAGGTTCCTGTGATAATCAGGAGAAGAAAGCAAAGCAGAAATATTTTAAAAACTTGCAGTTTTGCCAGAATAGTGTAAATAACGCTTGAGCTGAGGTAGTTGTGGTTGTTAAAGACAATAGAATTACTTAATAAGTGCTAAGTACTTTCCACACAAACAGTAGGAATGGTGACTTGGGGACATCTCAGGAATTGGCAAGAGGACACCCATACCAGGTTCAAGGGTATAAAAGTAGTAATTCCTCTGAGAAAAGACCACAGGGGCACACTGCTTGCCCAGGGTGGCTATGAAGTTGCCTCACTGTGCTCAGTCACCCAGACACTTAGAGGCTGCTGCAACGATGATCCCAGGAGAACTGGCTACTGTTTGAGATGGTGGCAGACCTTGACACCAACCATGTGGTCCTGGATCTGCAGCAATTCAGGGTGCTGGAGTAAGGGGGTCATGAAGGCTTCCACTGATATTTCTAAGGAAGGCCTGGGAGGACGGGAAAAGTGTAGCAGAGTTGAAATCTCTGCAGGTAGGCCCCAAGAATGTGATTGTGAGGATGTGAGAAGGAATCCAAGGCTACCATGTAGAGAACCCTGAGATTAAGGGGTACCAGTAGTGTGGAACAAAGCTGCAGGATTCAAACAGGAATGAGACAAGCAAGAGACCATGTGGGCTGCAACCAACAAGGTCATAGGGGAGGAGCTACACAAGCCCTTTGGAGAGAACAACACAATGCTATGTGCCCTAGATGCTGGTCTTAGGGCTACAGGACTCAGCTGAATTTTGGTCTTGCTTTGGTCCCATCCCTTCTTTCTATGCCCTTATTTCTCCCTTGTCCATGGCAATGTTTCCTCTGTTCCATTAAATGTTGGATATATGTGACTTGCTTTTGATCTTTACAGGGGAAAATATCCATGAGTTTGTCTTGAGTCCTTCCGGAGACTTTGGACTTGGAATTTTGGGTAATAATGGAACGGTTAACCTACTATATATTCTGTCGTGTGACATGGGCATGAGTTTTTTAGGGCCAGGGTGGAATGTTATGGTTTAGATATGAGATGTCTCCCAAAAACTCATGTTTGAGATGATGCAAGAATGTTCAAAGGTAAACAATTAGATGAGATTCCAAATGATTCAGGGATTAACTGGGTAGTAGTAGCTGTAGGCAGGTGTGGCTGGAGGAAGTAGGTCATGGGGTGGGGCGGAATGATTTGGGGATTTATATTTTGTCCCTCATGAGTTGATCCTCACTCTTCTTCTTGATTACCATGTCCTGAGCTGCTTTCCTCTGTTGCATTCTTCTATCATGATGTTTTGCCTCAGTCCTGGGCCAGAGCTATGGAGTTGACCAACCATGGACAAAACCTCTGAAACTGTGAGCCAAAATAAACTTCCTCTCCTCTAAGTTGTTCTTGTCTGGCATTTGGTAATAGCAATGAAAATGTTGACTAAAACAGTTTAACCATGGGCTTTTCTTAAGAATTAGTTCCTCTTTTGTAGTGTTTGCTGATTTTCAATGTGCATATATTTTCAATGTGCATATATATTCCCAGCTCAGCTGATTTCAGGCTACCTTGGCAACACTTCTGAATGTGATTTGGAAAAAATATGCACCCTAAGTCGGTCTGAGATGTCCCACACACCTATGCCTCCAACACTTGTATACTCAACCAGTTCCTCCTGGGATATGTTATTGGAGGTAGAAAGAGCATTAATATTTGATACACACTATCAGGTTTGCTGTTCAGAATGCTTTTACTGATCTTTACTTCTGCCATAGAATATGAGGCTAACACCAACCCTAACCCATGCTTGTTATCTTATTCTAATTTTCCACAGATCACCGTTTACTTATCATTTGTTATGTTTTTTGGGCATTTATTTGATTATTCGTGAAGCTGAACATTCTTTCATATGTATATTGATCTTTTAGTCTTTGTGGGTTTCTCAAAAATTATTATCTTTGCTCATTTTCCTTTGGAATGCATGAACATCTTAGAGATATGAAAGATTTAAAAATAGAAGGCTCTTGAGATTTATCATACGTATTTTTGCATTTTTTCTGATTTTATCATTTGAGTAATGTTTTTGTTTATGTTTTTTTGCTTTTCATTCAAAAGTTTTTATTTTTTTGTGTATATTCAAATACTATCTACTATCATTTATATCAGACTTCCATCATGATCACCAATTCTGCTTTGTGTTCTTTAAATATTTGTATTTTTATTTCTAATTCTTTAATTGAGAATTAATTTTAATGGGAGTGAAAGTCTGGTAATCAAATTTAATTTTCCCCCAAATAGTTTAACAGTTGTTCTAGCATCCTCTTTTAAACAGTATATCTTATTTTTACTTTTTCATGAATAATTCTCTTATGTAATCGACAGTACATTTTTTAATTCATTCATCTAGTGAAGGGCATCTAGGTTGGTTCTACAATTTAACTACTGTGAATTGTGCTGCTATAAACATTGGTGTGGCTGTGTCTTTGTAGCATATAGTGGAGTAGGGAGGGGGAGCATGGTAGGAATAGACTAACTCTAGATAGGGCAGAGGGGTGGGAGGGGAAGGGAGGGGGCATGGGGTTAGCAAGGATGGTGGAATGTGATGGTCATCATTATCCAAAGTACATGTATGAAGACATGAATTGGTGTGAACATACTTTGTATACAGCCAGAGATATGAAAAATTGTGCTCTATATGTGTAATAAGGATTGTAATGCATTCTGATGTCATACATAAATTTTTTAAAATTAATAAAAAATCTATGAAATAAACAATAGTAATTCATGAAAAAAAATCCTATATACAAAAGAAAATTAAGCTGTGTTTTGATAAAGTATAAAATAGCATAAAGTATTTTATCTTATTGAATAAAAGCATAGTTTGTCTGAAAAAAAGAAAATAGAGGGGAAATAGAGGGATAAGTTTTATAGTAGGGAATCAAATTTTTCATGTTTTTCCTATTAATATAGATCAGATATGATTAAAACTTCAACTGGGGCACCTTCATGTGGAGTATATTGTTTTGGGTTACATGATATTTTTATCCTGAGGTATGTATTGTGGTATACATTTCTTCTGTGTAATCTGGTAGGTGTTTAGTTTTGTAAGAACTTCACAGTATTTGCACCAGAGAAGAAACTTAGAGAGACATCCTCACTCCTGTTATTGTATTCCTTTCTAGTGACTAACCAACCTAGAACCACACCTGCAACTGCTAGCCATAGCAAGTTCTCAGAGGACATGCTATTAGAGTGTAGGATCTTTTGGTAGTTTGTGTGGTGGAAGGTGTGAAATGGTGGAATGATGGAGGAAGACTAGTGAATTCAACTCTCCCCAGAGTGTGTGAGCATTTGTCATGGAGACATGCTCTCTGAAGCTGTGAGATTGGTGAAGAACATCAATCTGCATGAATTGAAGACTGGTATGATGGAGGAAAGGAGACTGCAGAGAGGATTTTGGGAAAGCGAGGGCTGTCAGTGAGAAGTAAGTTCCTGAGGCACAGATAAAATAAATAAGGAACACAGGAGTAATGGTATGTGCAAAGGGGATTTCCCATTAGGAGAGAGCTATCAAAATGCAATGCAGGTAGTAAAAATACAGGCTATTCACCTGAGTGGCTCATAAAATTCTGAATTATCTTGTGGTGAATTAGAAAATTCAAATAAAAGAAAGAGTGGTTCTAAGTCCCAGAATTCACCATTTTCTATGTGGTCATGGCTAAATAATGATTTTCTGAGCCTTCATTTTCTAATAATAAAAGTAAAATAATTAAAATGAGTTAGTGTTAGATTGCTAAAATTTAATGTTAAATGATTACACGTTGGCTAAATGAATTATTGAGTAATAAGCATACTGTAAACTGGTTTTCACCCTCTAAAGTGATACAACCACTGTATGCTTTATTGCAGGTCCCTCAGTATCTGGTATCCAGCACACCTGAACTGAACCCATGGCCGGTTCAAACAATGTGACTGAGTTAATCATCACTGGCCTTTTCCGGGACCCAGAGGTGCAGAGAGTGTGCTTTGTGTTGTTTCTCCCCGTGTACCTGGCCACTGTGGTGGGCAATGGCCTCATTGTTGTGACAGTCAATATCAGTAAGAGTCTACACTCCCCCATGTACTTCTTCCTTAGCTACCTGTCCCTGGTGGAGATCTGTTACTCCTCTACTGTGGTCCCTAAATTCATCACTGACTTACTTGCCAAGGTCAAAACCATCTCTCTGAAGGGCTGTCTGGCCCAGATCTTCTTCTTCCACTTCTTTGGGGTCACTGAGATCCTCCTGCTTGCCGTGATGGCCTATGACCGCTACGTGGCCATCTGCAAACCCCTTTACTACACAGCAATCATGAGCCGTCCTGTGTGCCACCGTCTGGTGGTTGGTTCCTGGCTGGGGGGCTTTTTTCACTCCATTATTCAGATTTTTATCACCATCCCATTGCCCTTCTGTGGTCCCAATGTGATTGACCATTATTTCTGTGACCTTCATCCTTTATTTAAGATTGCCTGTACAGACACATTTGTGGTTGGCATTATTATGTTCATCAACAGTGGATTGTTCTCTGTATTCTCCTTCCTTTTCTTGGTGTCCTCCTACATCGTCATCCTGTTCACCCTGAGGAACCACTCTGCAGAGGGGAGGCGCAAAGCCCTGTCCACCTGCGCCTCTCACATCACAGTGGTCATTTTGTTTTTTGGACCTGCCATCTTCCTCTACTTGAGGCCCGCCTCCACCTACACTGAGGACAAACTGGTGGCCGTGTTCTACACGGTCATCACCCCCATGCTGAACCCCATCATCTATACACTCAGAAACGCAGAGGTGAAAAATGCCATTAGGAAGTTGTGGGGCAAAAAAGTGAACTCGAGGATAGAATAAAAATGAAAACATGAAACAGGGTGACTAAAAGTGCAATCTGATTTCAGTCAACCGTGAAGGAGTAGAGCAAAAGTTCACCTGTTCTTCATTTTGTTGTATTTCTAATGACTTAATTTAACTCCATGGTACCATTTCAAACCCTGTCATAGCTATCAGTATATGGTACTATGTTCACATTGGGATGCTTTCCGTGTTTTCTCCAATAGTCAGCGGTGCAAAGCCTTTAAAATTGACAGATGGATCACGTGAAATGGAATTTCACCAAGTCACCTCTCAGCAGTGTGACCTTGGCTGTATTCATTTCACCTCTGAGGTTAACATGTAGTGGTAGGGGGAAGGTTTATGGTACTTGGAGACCAAAGACCACGTTTTAGCTGGTTTTTCTTACCAGTGTCATCTTGGGGTGGTTCCAGGAAGCCTTCTGTACCATATTTGGTGACTTCCTCCTATTAGCCTGGTTCTCATGCCTGAAATTCTATGGTAGGAAATTTATTTCATGAGTAAGAGTAGTATTGTTATAATGAAAATGTCTCTGAGTGAGTGAAAGTCAAGAAAAGTGCTACTAACCATTATTATCCAAATCTAGACAATTTTAAAAGACTCTTCTTTTCTAGACAGTGGTTATCTGGGCTCTGAGGGAAGGCCAGTGTTGTAGCTAGGACTGCATTTGGTTCAATCTGGTGAAGAGCGTCTCCAATCAAACCAATCTCACTGCCTGTTCTTGTGTGGACTGTGACCTAAGAAGTGCTTCTATATTTTTAATGATGGATAAAAATAATCAGAAGAATAAGAAGATTTTTTGACTCATAAAAGTTATGTGAAATTCACATTTTAATGTCCATAGTACAGATATTGGATGAGAGCCATGCCCATATTTTATAGGTAAGCTGTACCTTTTTCTATGCTTCATATGAAAAATTGAGCAGAAACTGTGACAGAGATTGCAGAGTCTGCAAAGCCCTAAATATTTATTTTCTTATGTTATATAAAAAGTTTACCCAGTCTTGGTTTAAGCCACAGAATCATGTCTTGCTTTCTAAAGGAAAACTTTGCAGATCAATGGTTTGATGGTGTTTTCCTAATTCTATAACTGCAGCACATGGATTGGTGCCTCCTCGGCTCTCTATATTGTCATCCTAGGATGCAAGATGCAGAATGGCAGCTGCTTCAAGCTTCATATCTTCTTCATATGAAGAGTGGGAAAGGCCCATTCCTTATTTTGAGAAATAATTCTGAGAAATGTTTCAGCAAAATTTGAGTTTTTTTTGTTTTTGTTTTTGTTTTTTTAGCAGAAAGAGGTCATGAGGTCACCCTACATGCAAAGGAGGCTGGGAAAGAGAGCATTGGGAAATGATGTTGGGATTACGTGATGGGCTTAGATGAGGCAGAGTTTCTGCCCTGACTGGGTACATTGCTATTAGAACAATCTCAGGGTCTGCCTTTAAGGAGGGAGTGCTGTCCATAGGAGGTTTGGTAAAATGGTTTCTTGGAGATTGGTGCACCTGGGCATAGCAAGGTAGTTAAAGATTTGACTGTGTCACCAGATTGACTGAATAAAATCCAAATCTACCACTGAATGACTGGATAACGTGAGATAGGCAACGAAATTTTCCATGATTCTGTAACCTTGTCTTGGAAATTCAGGGCAAAGAGCAGGATGGTTGTCCTAATGTCACAGTTTTCCTAAGAGCAGACCCAGTTTTCATCTCCCTCTGATGGATAGAAGGCAGAGCTGGGGTGTGAATGCCTGGGAATTTCAAATGAGGGACAAACTACCCTTGGAGTCCTTGAGGACAGAGAATGGATCCTATTTGCATATGTATTCCTGTACCTAAGGTCTGGGGCCAATTCACTGCAATTTCATTCCTCACATTGCAATTTGCTAATGTAGGTGAATTACCACATGAGTAATGTCCTGAACTTTTGATCTATCAAAACATGTTTCCATCAACCCTTTATAAAACTTGTAGTTCTTATGTCTTGTTGAGGTCAATAATGAACAATGTATTTGGGGGGCAGATTTTATGTAGTTTGAAACTTTTTGTGTATCTTTGAATTTCTTGGAAACAGTGACTGTAAAAGGATTAAATATATGGTATTATGTCTCTTTTGATGAGTTTTATTATCAGTCAACTGCCGTGCTATTTCTCTTCACTCTTGGTTTTATTTTCTCAAGCAAAGAATAGTATAGTTCCAAGTATAGAAGAGGAACATCCCACCTGGGCATGATGTCTCAAGTGTTAACCAAACTTACCTGGGTCAGATTGAGTTTCAGCCTCACTTCTTCACCCCTTCTTGTGTCTGTGCCCTTTTCCATGTGACTTTGCAGTTGGCACGATGACTGACAGATGACAGATACTCAATTGCTGCTGAATGAGTAATGTCAAGATTGTGTCAACATTTGTCTTCATCATTTGGAAGGGTTTAAGTCAGATGTGCGGTCCCTTGGAGTGAGGGGACTCTCTTATTGAGATACAATTAAGATATCAACAAAAAGAGGTTTTCACACATTATCTTGCAGTAAAACAATACCAACTTTCCAAACTGTGTGGATATACCTGGAAGACATATTTGGATTTGTTAATATTGTAATTGATATGCCTTATGTTTGCATAATACCTTGTTATTATTATTCCAAATCCATTTCACATCTACTACCTCACTGGAGTCTCGAAGAAATCCTGTGAAGTCAATGAAACAAGAAATAAAACATACGTTTTACTTGCAAGGATCAGGATCTGAAACAAGAGAGAAGTAAAAAAAATAAACAATTCAAGGTAGAAACATTCTCTTCACCATGTTTCTCCATCCTTAATAGCTTCCCTTCCAGTGTTCACCTCATGGCCCCAGACGGCTATTGGAGCTTGTTTCTCAAAGCCAAGTTCCTGCCATCCTTATAAAAGAAGTGACAAAATAAGTTATATCCCTTCAAAGTTATAACGAAGCCTGGGTAATATAATTTTTATTTCGTTCCATGTGGGCACATGCTCCAATAAATCTTTAGGGGTTCTAATATTATACAGGAAAGAAAACATCAAGTCTTGGGTAACACCTGTGATCTGCTCCAAGATAAATCAGGCACATGCCTGGGACCAGATCCAACTATTCTGATTCAGATATTTCCTTCTGTTGTAGTTCTCTATCTCAGATAGTTTTTACTTTGTAATTAACTTAAAACTATATCCAGTGAAAAGTAAAGACCTTAAATGTACAATTCAATGTTTTTTTTTTTTTTTTTTTTTTTTTTTATCTTTGGATAACTAATGAGCATCCCAACTGAGATGTAGATATTTTATCATTCCAGAAACTTCTTTTGGCTCTTGCAGGTATTTCCTTCCCCAACCCCAGCTTTAAGTTCTATCATCATGAATTAATTTGGCCTCTTCCCATGTACTTATGAATGGAAGCTTTGGTATTTGGCTTTTTTTTTCTTCATTCAACACAATGTCTTTGGAAATTGTCTGTGTTTTGGATTCCAATAATTTGTTCTTTTTAAAAAAATTGTTCTAATAAGTTATATATGACAGTAGAATGCATTTTGACATATTATACACAAATGGAGCACAAGTTCTCCTTTTTTTTCTGGCTGTACATGGTGCAGAGTCACTCCAGTAGTGTAATCATACATGTATACAGGGTACTAATGTCTGTCTCATTCTACTGTCCTTCCCATCACCACAACCCCACCCCTTTCCCTCACTCCCTTCTACACAAACCGAAGTTCCTGCATCCTTCCCTATCTTTCTGCCTTACAATGAATGCTCTTTGTATTAAGTAGAATTTCATTGCATGAAGACACCACAATAAATAAAATTCACTGTTGGATATTGGATTGATTTCAGTGTTTGTTTGTTGATGAAGTAAAACCTCCTGGAGACTTTTAAAAAATTATTCTTCTTTAAAAATATAAAGTTACTTATTTTTTCTAAATAACTTTTCACAAGGAGGAATGTATATGGATTCATTCCTAATTCTTTTTTAAGAATATATTTATTGATCATGATGCTAGAGATAGTGCATGCTAGGCAAGTGCTTGATCACTGAACTACACTTCTAGCCTGGATATATTCTTAATTCTAAAAGAAAAGGATTAGTGTTGTCAAAATCAATGGTTACTCTTGACTAAGTTAGGAAATGAAGTCAATTTCTTATGACAAATGTAATTTAAAGTTTTATATGAACAAGTCCACTTTTATACCACAAAATACTTTTAAAAATGTAGTTTCCTCCAATAAACATTCATAGACACAAATTTGAAAATTGACTTCTGTAGAGTTATTGAAGCAAACTTTCAGCATAGAAAATATTTTGGTTGAAAGATTTTCACAGAAACTCAACTTCATGAGGATTTATTATACACACTTAAAATTTTTACTTAAATATTTTAGCATTTTATGTAATTATTTTTCTTCAATAATTTTAGACTTTTATGTAATTGTGTGCCAATTATCTTCCTTGTGTTTCTTTCTCTATAAAGAATAATGTTTAACTCAGTCTTTATATGTGCAAAACATATTGTGTTGAACTTAAATCTTAAAATGTCTCATTATAGTCTTCTCTTTAGTTAGTAGTTGAAACGTATGTATGTCATCTCCATTCAACTCTGAATATAGTCAAGCCTGAATTGAAAATATTTGTTAGTAGTGCTTGCCTAGAGCCCATTCTTTTTACAAACATATATTCATTTTATAAAATATTATCTTGTTTTATATATAAAACAATATAATCCATCTCTAAAACATTCTATCACACTAAATTTAAAACATACAAAAGCGTGGTCAAAGCACTGTAAGGAATTCCTATGTTCTCCACACTTAATTTCAATGCTTATGAATTCTGAGCAAATCTGCTTCAGCTATAGCGGGGCATCTCCTGGGCAGTCCTATAGACACTGGGCTGGGTAATTCTCTGCTATGTGGACAGTTCTGTGCCTTGCAGGATGTCACAGCTTCCCTGGGCTCTCCCAGCTTCATGTGAGCAGCCCCTCCCTCACCAGCCAGCTTGGACCTCAGCCAATGGCTCCACACATTACCCAGTGTCCTCTGGGGTAATAACACCCCTGGCTGGGAACCACCCATCTATACCTCTTCCACACCACAGGCTTTGAGATGTGCTATTTCAGTTTCCCTAGGCCTTGGACCCACACTATTGAGTATTGTTATTTTATATCAAGCCCCAGGATCAAGCTCCTGATGAGCAGGAGAGGGATCATTGCCCTGTGAACAGCGCCATGCAGGTGAGTGCCCTCTGAGCACTGGGTGAAGTTAATTTGTTTACATTTCTCATCTGTTCCTTTTTTTTCCTTCTTAAAAGCCTGTGAGGTCCTGCATCCCCTGAGATATTCTGCCTAATTAGGAAGGGGAAAGGGTACTGATCCCCTGGGTCCCTCTTCTCACCTGATCATGCCTTCCCCCGAGGTGTCCCTTATGCAGTATGGACCTAAGGCCGAGCTGCCAGGGTTCTTAGTTCTCCGTGGAACACAGGGGAGGCGAGTCTACTTTGCTCTTGTTTTTAAGTCAGAGGAATTTGAGACCCAGGTGCTTCAGTCTCCCACATTCTCAAGTCTAAGGCTGTAGGGGTGGCAGATCCCTGTCTTGGAGCTCCTGGCAAACAGGGGTTCTGGTTCCTAGATTGGTCGAATGCTTCTCCGTTGGCTGACTGGCAGCTTGCATGAGCCCAAGGTTGCTCTCAGGGAGGAACCTGCATCTCTGTCTTCAGAACAGAAATTTGCACCTCTGTTCTGAGATGAGAACAGAAAAGTCACTGGTGTCAGTTTTGTTTTGTGAACATGAGATTATTTAGTGTGTGAAGATTGATTTCACTTTTAAAGCAAAGAGAATGGGCCCTGAGGCTCAGGATGGTTTTCAACATTCTCTTCTGTGGGTCCGGTGCTGGTGGCAGCTTTGTGTCTGGCTCCAGGATTTAGGAATGGAGAAGCTGTAGTCTTGGTCCTTCGGGACCTTTGTTCTTACAATACTTACTGAAAACATGATATAGCAAATACCACGCTAAGAAGGCCTGGAAAGACACCCGCCCACTGTCACTCACCCCAGTGATACTCACTGAGTGCTATTAGGTGATGGTCACGGGAGCAAGCAGTGGAGATGGAGTGGTGAGAAGATGCAGTCTCTCTTCAGGAGGCTCAGATGGCAGCGGGGCAGGAGGGCATATAAAACAATATAATCCATTGTGAAGTCCTGTGATTGCCAAATGTCCTGAGGGGAAGGGGACCACTGGCTATGAGACCCTCTGATCTCATAGCACGGATTTTTATCTGAGAGGAATTCACAGCAGCACACAGGATGGCAACTTTATAACATGGAATCGCACTGGGATTGGCATTCATGGTGTCTCCCTCTGAGCTAGGAATAATTTTGCATGTTACAGTTTGGATCATGAGTCCAGAGAGGCTAAGGAACTTGCTAGATATCACACAGGTAGTATTTGAAAAACACCTTAGCTTGAACCCAGGAGTCCAGAATGTTAGCAGTGTTTTTTTTCATGAATGACTTGGCAGAATTCCCCAGTGATCTATGAACTTGGGGATGGAACTTGCCTTCTCTTTGTTTCTGTAGTTGTAAGTCCTCTCTGTAAGTCCCCTCTGCCTCCTGGTGGTCTTTAACAACCTTAGTTTGTCTTCAATCACTGCAGAAAGAAAGGTAGCCTTGTGGCGTGAGTACAAGTCCCAGGCTCAGGAGATCTGGGGTATCCCTGAATGAGACCACATTGACTTCAGCTAGCTTGGACAAAGTCCAGCATGGAGCAGGACAATTGGGAGATGGGGGAGCTTTGTTGGCACTGGATGCATAATGATTAGAAGAAATGGAAAATGCTGGTAAAGAGGAAAATTGGGTATGTACTGAATGGATCCTAAGAAAGCAATAAGGTCACACAGAGACCAAGTTTAGAGGATAAGAAATAGGCGGTGAGACAGAAATAAGGATTCAGAGAAAGCCTTGTGGTTGTCTTGGGGGTACTGATTCCAGGGAGGTGCACCAAAGGACATCTCTTCTGAAGCCTCTGAAGGGCATGTGGACAGGTTGAGAACACTGTTTTGGAAACCAATTTTAGGAAACAAGAAAAAGAAGAATGATGTAAGAAAGTTCCAGTTAAAGGATAATTAAAAATATGCAAAGCTCTATTACATAGACACAGGAACACCCTGTCTGCCCCACATTGTCCAATGAGGGGACTTACTGACTTTTAATAGGTTAACCACTCCTTTGCTGTTTCCACTAGTTCAACTTCTGAATACAAAATGATTTTACTTTCCAAGTGACAAATATACTTGATGAATCCCTATATTTTGTAGAATAAACCCCATAATGTTATTTTAAAATATTTTTTTAGTTGTAGATGGACACAATACCTTTAGTTTTTGTTTATTTATTTATTTATTTATTTTTAGGTGGTGCTGGGGATTGAACCCATTGCCTCTTGCATGCTAGATAAGCGCTCTACCACTGATCCACAACCCCAGCCAGAAAGAAAGGAATCTTTGTGGTGTGAGTGCAAGTCCTCAGGCTCCCAGGCTCAGGAGCTCTGGGGTCTTCCTGAATGAGACCATGTTGACCTCAGCTATAGCTTGGACAAAGTCAGCATGGAGCAGGATAGCCTTGGTGATCATGATGTGATGATGATGATGATCTTAATAGTTCTTTATTAACCTGTAATAGTCTCTCTCTACACTTTTATTTGTTGCTATTCTTTCCTTTATTCCAGCCACGTATGATGCATTTACAGTTGCTGTCTCCATTCCTGGGATGCTCTTCCCTTCTACACTTTACTAACTCCTCCACACTTTTTAATACCATGGTCATAAGCCTCTGACACAGGCAAGTGTCTCTGTGTAACTCACCCACTTCATGAAGAAGTCTGTTGTTTTGTATCATTTCAGGTAACACCACACAAATTTCTTCCTCTTAATGGTGACCTCATGGCTAATACATACAATGTGACTGAGTTTATTTTCTTAGGACTGTCTCCCAATCAGGAGATGCAGAGAGTTTGCTTTGTGATTTTTCTGCTCTTGTATGTGGCGACTGTCCTGGGGAATTCCCTCATTGTGCTCACTGTCCTGACCAGCAGAAGCCTGGGATCCCCCATGTACTTCTTCCTCAGCTACCTGTCCTTGGTGGAGATCTGCTACTCCTCCACTATAGCCCCCAAACTCATCTCAGATCTGCTGGCTGAGAGGAAAACCATACCTTGGTGGGGCTGCATGACACAGCTTTTCTTCCTGCACTTCTTTGGGGGCGCTGAGATTTTCCTGCTCACAGTGATGGCCTATGACCGCTATGTGGCCATCTGCAAGCCCCTCAACTACACCACCATCATGAACCAGCAGGTGTGCATGGTCCTGGTGGGAATGGCATGGGTGGGGGGCTTTGTGCATTCCTTTGCCCAGGTCCTTCTCATCTTCCAACTGCCCTTCTGTGGTCCCAATGTGATTGACCACTATTTCTGTGATGTTCTTCCCCTACTTGAACTTTCCTGCTCAGACACTTTCCTCATTGGTTTGATGATTGTTGCTAATGGGGGAACCTTGAATGTAATCAGTCTTTCAGTCCTTTTGACATCCTATATGGTCATATTGCTTCATCTGAGGACTCGGAGCTCTGAGGGGCGGCGCAAAGCCCTCTCTACCTGTGGGTCCCACATCACCATGCTCATGTTGTTCTTTGTACCCGGTGTCTTCATCTATCTGAGGCCTTCTACCACTCTGCCTGCAGACAAGATGGTAGCCGTGTTCTACACAGTGGTGACCCCACTCCTCAACCCTGTTATCTACTCCCTGAGAAATGCTGAGGTGAAGAAGGCCATGAAGAGGCTGTGGACCAGGACAATGAAACTAGGTCGGACATAGAGGCTGAGCCTTGGTACTGGTCCTTGGGTTTATAATGATACTAGGATCCAAACTGCATGGGCATACTATGTAGGAGGAAAGGTCACAGGATATATTAGTGGTATTCTATCTTTTCTCCATCTTCAAAAATTTCATTTTAATTGTTTGTAATTCCTTATGGACATTCCATAACCTACCTAGCCATTTTAAATTGTCTTTCATTTTTTTTACTACTTCCATGATATTGTGGTAAATATTCTTGAGTAGGAATACGTACTTCTATTGCTGCTTTTATTTTAGACTCATTTATTGTAGTGAATTTACTGTGTAATTGATCGTAAAGACACTTGATGCACAGCATTAAATTGAATCAGCTATCTTTTGAAAGTGCTTTTTACAACATTCAACTCTGTCATTAAATATTTGTTCATCCAGAAATAACATTTTAATTAATAAAAAAGAATCTCCCACCAAGACAGTTATTAATTTCAAGTGGATAAAAATAAAACTTCGCTGCCCCCTTTTCACCATTTCCCAAGGTTAACATCACTAGGAGTGGCGTAAGTCAGTGCCATATGTCTCCTGATGTGATTCACTGGTGAGACAAGCATCATGACTGTAGTATTTCTACCAAGACCACAAAACTGAGTATAATCAAGAAAAAAGAGAATAAGGGAAACCTGAATTAAGGAAAATTCTGTAACATTACTGCTCTTCACTCTTCTAACATGTGAAGGAAAAGGCTTAATTATTGCAGTTTAAACACTGATGACAACTGAATGCAATGTGGAATTCTGTATTAAAGGATGATATTGGGGCAAAACTCTGTAAATGAGCCATTATAATTGTAGAAATATTAATTTGCTGATTTTGAAACTTATGTTTTGCTATGTCAGAAAATGTCCTTGACTGTTGGATGATTCATTTATTAACTAGAGATAAATGGGCATGTTGTTGGTAGCTTTCAGAAAGTTTAGAAAAATATTGTTATTTTTATTGCATATATTTAAGGATTTCTACATGCTGTTTGATATAGATACATAATGAAATGATTTGTATACTGTGAAGTGAATTAACATATCCATCACTTTCCATAGTTAGCATTTTTTGGTGATAAGTTTACCTAAAATTTTCACTCTAAGCAATTTCTCATTAGAAAATATAACATTGTTGGATATAGTTCCCAGGCTCTACATTAGCTTTGGAGACCTATCTTTTAGAGCTACAAATTTGTATTCTCTAACCTACTTCTCCCTATTTCTATTGTATGAGAAATATTCTATCTATGCCTTTGTCTGTATATTTTTATTTGTTGAGAATGAAGGATAATGAAAATATGGAAAAATACTAATATTTGGGGAATTTGGAATAAGGGAAGTAGGAATTCTTTCTACCTTTCAACATTTCTGTAAGTCAAATTATTTTACGATACAGTGTAAAATGTTTTGCAAATTAGGGGAAAAATTATTGTATAATTTGCATTCTTTGATTTTTTTTGGTGGGGATAAGTGTTCTCATCTTTGGTTTTGAGTCTTATTTTCAATGTTTATAAGCTTACAGTTTTATAAGGTATAATTCTATATTTTATTTATTTATTCCATTAGTTTTGCATTTACAATATCCTATGCCACTAATTAAATTCATATTTTACCTTAAAATTACTTAATTCTTTAATTTAATTAGTGCCCAGGTAATATACTCATAAGGTTTGAAGAATAAACAAAATGAACAGGTACACAAGTGAAAAGTTTCTTTTCATTCTTTTTCCCATTCCTCCTTTCCTTGTCCTACTTTTCTTAGTTTCCTATATTTTTTCACAGTTTCTTTGAGCAAATGCATGTATAATAGGTGGTTTCTATATCTCTACCTTTTATGTGAATGAATAATAACATGCTATATAAAGAGATATGAAATTTGCTTTATAGACATAACAGTGTATATTGGAGATTTTTTCTATATTGACACTAGGAAAATGTTCTCATTTACTTAAGTAATCTATTGATGTAACAGATGATATAGCAATGTTCAGAGGTGAAATGACTAGATTATGAAAGAGGTAACCTCATTAGTGGATTAATACATTTTATGGATTAATAATTTCAATGGACTAATGGGTGGCAACTGTAAGCACATATGTTGTAGCTGGAAGAAATAAGTCACTGTGGGCTGAATAATATTTGCCCCTGATTCCTTCTTTTCTATGTGTCTCTCTCTCCTCTTCCTGTTTGCCATGTGGGGAACAATTTTTCTCTGCCAGGCCCTTCTGCCGTGATGATCTGCCTCATCTTGGGCCCAGGACAATGGAATGAGTTAGTTCACCATAGACTGAGACCCCTGAAACCATGAGCTCAAAATAAAATTTCCTCCTCTAAGTCATTATCAGGCACTTTGATCATAGCAGTGGAAAGTTGACTAATACAGACTGAAAAATGTATAGAATTTTGCATATGGAAAAGGAAGGTGAAGTCATTTTAGGTAGAACAAGCAGCATTTTTTTCAGGGATTAATAATGGCCATCCATGGGTATGATTAGCAGAGACTCCAAGGAAAATGAAGATTTCATGGGGCCTTACAACCACTACTCACCTACAAGAACTAGTGTCTACAGGAGAAAGGGAAAGATCTTCAAGGCCTCGAGCACACCCAGGATGCTGCATCACTCTTCCAAGGAAGATGCATGCATTTCACCCAATCCTCAGAAAAGGTTGGTGGATGCAATGCAAACTCAGTGCAACTCTGTGGAATTCCAAAATTGGCCAATTCTGTGATACTTTCTAAATTGTTCACAATGATGTGAGAGGGTGACCTGGAGATCCCAATAGGTGAAACAACAGCATAGACCCAGAGTCTCATATCCCTTCAACAAGAAATATTAAGAAGCATTAAAAGAAATAAATGTGCCATGGCCAGTTAAAATAAGGGACATGGTTCTGGAATGCAAACACATGGACAGCATAGCCCTCCCTTTCATGCACTAATTAAGGCAGTAATTATTGTCTAACGTTTTGTAATTTTTACTTCTGAAAAAAGCTAAAAAAATTCCTTTTTATGAATAAATTTGACTTCATCTTTCCTGATTGATAGATACAATCTATGCCATTTTTATATTGTTTTTGTTTATCAATGTTGGACATTGTGAGAGGTCCCGATTCTACCTTGTGTGCCAACATGTCAAAATAACTAAAAAGGCTCCAGGAACTTTTCTGGTGACCATAATCACATGGCGATGGTACTAGGCGCCAAGAGTCATAAAAATTGAAAAATATAATGATACTCTTGTCTACATTGTAAGAGATAATCAGATTTGTAATCTTATGCCCCAATATGCCCTAATAATTCCTATGTATGGTTTACTTTTATATGAAATACAAGCTGTTATCATAAGGGATGTTGAGCACAGGTAGAAGGAAAGAAAGAAGGGGAGAAGGAAGGAGGAAAGGAGGGAAGAAAAGGTGATTTGAACCTACAGAACATTTGTTGCAATTGTCTCTGTTTAGGAGTGCAGGTGGATAGAATAAATAACTCTGTTCTATGGCACAGTAGATAGGCTAAATGGATAGGCACATGGATAGGCAGAATTAATATTATTAAATGGCCATACTACCCAAAATCACACATTGTATACAGGAATTCAAATACCAACCACACTGTACCCCATAAATGTATAAAATAACTATGAATGGAGGGAGGAATGAAAGGAAGAAAGCAAGAATATGATTTTAGCTTACAAAAAAAATTGTCACAATATCTCCTTTTTATTTACATTTGGTTTTGGTTTCCAGTTACCCAAACCCATTTATTACGGCATATCAAGGATCCACCAAGTTCCATAAGGTTCAGCAAGACTATCGGACCTCTATTCTTGGACCATTACACCAAGATACCAGGGAGTCTTGGTTACTAAGAAGAATTAACTCAGCACTAACATTAAGTTCTTATATTTGTTACTATCATTCTTGAAAACCATACACTAATTAAAATCCGCTCTAAGAAAGACAACAGTCAGAAATATATCATATTCCTATCCCACAGTTCTCCTTTTTTCCCTGAAACTTCCTAATGGCAATTTTCACATTTATCAGTTGCCATGAGGTGAACAGGCTTCCTCAATCATGCACTCCTGCCTCAGGTCCAAAGCAACGTGACTAAGTGACCATGAATCGAAACCTATGAAACCATGAACCAAAATAAGCTCCCTAGAACCTGTTCATGTTAGGTATTTTGTCACAGCAAAGGAAAGGTAACTAATACAGTCCTCTTGTTTTGTTTTGTTTGTGATTCAGTCAGTTAAGGCCACTCAATGGAACCCACTCTGCGACTGGGACCTCACTCATGCTTGACAACACTCTACCTCTGAGCTACATGCCCAGCAGATTTTGGAACCTGGCGTATTCCTCTGATTACAGACCTCCTGTACATTTGCTTAGGACAAATACCTAACTGTATTTTAAATCATCACTCTTGAGCTGAATCTTGTCATGTATACACTTAGAAATATGAAGGAAATTTTGTTTATTAGTTCAGTCTTTTGGTAGAGCTTTTTGGATCTTTTTATATTGGGTTATATCATCTGCAATGAAATACAATTTGACTTTTATCTTTCCTATTTTTATTCTTTTTATTTCTTTTTCCTGCTTAATTATTCCAACCAGAATTTCTAGTACTATATTGAATAGGAGTGGTGAGAGTGGACATTCTTGTCTTTTTCCAGATTTTAAAGAAAGTGCTTTCAGTTTTTCCCCATTTATTATGATGTTGGCTTTGAGACTTTTATATATAGTTTTTATGATGTGTAGGTAGGTTCCTTCTACCCCTGGTTTCTTCAGTATATTTTATCACGAATGGGTTCTGAATTTGGTCAAAGGCTTTCTCTGTATCTATTGTGATGACTAAGTGATTTTGTCTTTAATTCTACTTATGTGATGCATTGCTTATTGTTTTGTGTATGTTAAACTATCCTTGCATTCATGTGATAAAACCAATTTGGCTATGATATACAACCTTCTAACAAAATCAAGAAACAAAAATCAGTAGCTTTTCAATATATGAATATTGAATCTGCTCAGAAAATTATCAGGAAAACAATACTATTAACAATAGCTTCTCTCTCTCTCTCTCTCTCTCTCTCTCTCTCTCTCTCTCTCTCTCCACACACACACACACACACACACACGAATAAATCTATCAAGGAGATGAATGACCTCTACAAAGAAAACTATAGAACAATGAAGAACACTGAAGATGAAAAAACCTCCCATTGAATTGGAAAAACCTCCTGTGCTCATGGATAGGCAGAATTAATATTATTAAGATGGCCATACTACCAAAAACAATATTCAGTTGTTAGAGTCTGTAAACAAGTCAAAATAACACCTGGCATTTTGCCAGGGGAATGTTAGAGTTCGTAAACAAGTCTGGATGGTGCCTGGCAAAATGCCAGAGGGAGTGGTTTGAGAAGTAACAAAAGCAAGCCATTAAGTGTGGAGATTCCTTATTGGTTGACTGCTGTATCTAGTTTATGCTAATTAGATAAGCTGTGTGGAATGTATAAATACTGCTCCTGTCCTGCAATAAACGGCTTCCACTCCTGCTGTATCAACGTACACAAGTTATTTGTCATCCCCCGATTATTCTGCTGCAGCCGTATCTCCGGCAGATGGTGGCCCGTACGGGGAGCCCCGGGACACTCGGGGGTAAGTAACGAAAAAAAAAAGCTGCCCGTCCATAGATAGGAACGGGAGCAAATCTGCTCGTCCCTAGGCAGATAGGGTGAGAGGAAAAATGGCCATTTCGAGAAAATGGAGAAGATTGATACAGTATGTTTGTGTCTTGTTTTGTCTTAAAATGTTGTATTGTCTTTGTGATGAAAATATGGAAGGGATGTTAAGTAAATTACTAAGGGAAGAAGGCACACCAGTGGAACCAAGAATAGTTAGGGCATGTGTTGATGGAAGCCCAGGAACTCTAGTCAGAAAGAAAAAGAAAGTTCATAAGAAGAAGGATTATCAGGAAAAAAGTTGCAGCAAAAGGCTATTACTAAATACTTTTCGTTACTGGAGGGTGCGTGAAGCGGAGAGGCGGCTGCCGAGTGTGCAAGCCGGTCACAGCGCAGCAAGGATTTTCCAAGAGGCGGCAACAACTGGCCCTTCCCCGCCTCCTGGCCGGGGAGCTGGCTCTTCCACTGCCGCGAGCCCAAATCTAGACCTGACCTGGAGGCACAGTCTCACAGGCTCTTGCTCCCTGTGCCCAGTAGCAGTTTGAGTCCGGGACACTCCCCAGGGCCATCTGGGGCTGCCCAGGACGCTACAGCCAGCAAAAGATGCTACTGGTGTCCCTGATGTTTGGTCATTTTCAATGCCAATAACTAAGCTACAATGGTTCTCCCACACCTGGAAGCTAATGAGTAATGAGCACCTTTAAGGCTTATTTCAAATGTAAAATCCTTGAGATAATGTACTAAATTGTTCAGAAGGTTGTTTTCTTAGTGGAATGCTACAGGATTTTCTTTAGCATCTTTGCAAGAGTTCCTGCCTTCGTCCCAGTGCCGGTGAGGACGAGGATGGAAAAATTTCCAGTGTTGCTGAAAACCGGATGAAACTTCGGCTGAAAAACGGACAAGACTTCGGAGCTGTTGCTGTTTCTGCTGCTACAGCTTAGGCTAGCTGCCTGAAGAACTTACCTGGACTGTGATTTAAGCTAGCTGCCTGCAGAACTTACCTGGACTGTGATTTACCTAGACTGTGAGTTAATCTATTGAGACACTGCTTTACCTGGACTGAGACAACAAACTGTAATCTACAACAAATTGTAACTCGGTATCTTTGCAAATGGTGTCATTGCTGGTATAATTTTTCCAAGGGCTTCTTGCATGGAGCCATCAATTAGCTTGGTATTGTGACATTTTGTATACTCCCCTTCTGCTCGTAGCAGATTATTTGTGGTGTTTATGTAAAAAACACTGTGGTCGTTATTTAAATTAAACAAAAGGGGGAATTGTTAGAGTCTGTAAACAAGTCAAAATAACACCTGGCATTTTGCCAGGGGAATGTTAGAGTTTGTAAACAAGTCTGGATGGTGCCTGGCAAAATGCCAGAGGGAGTGGTTTGAGAAGTAACAAAAGTAAGCCATTAAGTGTGGAGATTCCTTATTGGTTGACTGCTGTATCTAGTTTATGCTAATTAGATAAGCTGTGTGGAATGTATAAATACTGCTCCTGTCCTGCAATAAAAGGCTTCCACTCCTGCTGTATCAACGTACACAAGTTATTTGTCACCCCCCGATTATTCTGCTGCAGCCGTATCTCCGGCATGCAGTTTTGATGCAATACCCATTAGAAACAATGATTACACATTATGTACAACCACAAGAATGAGATCCTAACTGGAACAGGTTGTGCTACATGTATGTACAATATGACAATGTACACTCTAATGTCGTGTATCTAAAACAACAAATAAAAAAAGAAAGAAAACTCCAATGATATTCTTCACAGAACTAGAAAAAACAACTTCAAGATTCACTTGGAAGAATTAAAAACACAGAATAGTCAAAGCAGTTTTGAGTCCCCATAGCAAGTTTGAAGACATCTCAGTCAGAGTTCAAATTATACTACACGGCTTATTGTTATAACAATTGTATGTAATGGCATAAAAAAGATACGTAGACTAATGGTACAGAATAGAAAATACACAGATGAGTTAGTTACAGTCATCTGATCCTTAACAAAGGTGTCAACAACATGTATTGGAGAAAGGCAGCCTTTTTAACAAATGGTGCTGGGAAAACTGGTTATATATATGTAGAAGAATGGCACTGAGCCCTTATTTCTCACCCTGAACTAACATAGATTAAAGATGTAGGAATTAGACCACAAATATGTAACTCCTAGAAGAAAGAGTAGGGTAAAAACTCTAGCATATAGGCACAGGCAAAGACTTTCTCAACAGGACTCCTAAAGTTCAGGAAATAATGCCAAGAGTTAATAAATGGGATGAAATCAAATTAAGAATCTTCTGCACAGCAAAGGAAACAAGAATGAGAAGAAAGAACTTACAGAATGGGAGAAAATCTTTGCTAGCTACTTTTCTGATAGAAGATTAATATGTATAATATATAAATAACTTTAAAAACACCCTGTTCACGGTATTTCCTGTTTTGTGTTTTCATTTTCCTGTTTAGTGTTTTTCAAAACACCACCACCACCACCACCACCACCATCTGACTTTAGTCAACTGTGATGTAGCAGAGCAAAAGTTCACCTGTTTGTATTTTTCCTGTATGTTAAATGATTCACTTTATCTCCATGCTATCATTACAAGCCCTATCATGGTGGTCAGTATAGTATAGTATGTTTAGATTGGTATTCTTTCCAACCCTTCTCCAGTAGTCAGCAGTACAAAGTGTTTAGAATTTAGGGATCGATCACCTGGAATGGAATTCCACTTGGTCACCTATCAGTAGTGTGATCTTGGCTTTATGTACTTCACCTCTGGGGTTAGCATGTAGTGGTAGGGGAAGAACTGTGGCACTTGGAAACAAAAATCCATGTTTTGGCTGATTCTCCTCACCAGTGTGATCTTGGGGCAATTTCAGGGCAGCTTTTCTACTTCATTGAATGGATTTCTCCCATTGGCCTGGTTCTTATGTCTGAAAGCCCATGGTAGGAGCTTTATTTCATGAGCAAGGGAGGTATTATTAGAGCAAATATCTCTGGGGAGCAAAAATGCAAGACAACCATTATTAACCATTGCTATCTGCATCCAAATAATTTTAAAAGCCTTTTTCTAGACAGTGGTTATCTGCCACTGAGGTATGGCCAGTGATATGGTGATATGCAGGCAGTGATATAGCTTGGAGTCCATTTGGTTGTAATGTGATTCAACTGGATAAACAGTGGCTTCAGTCAAATCAGCTCACTACCTGTTCTATGGCTTTATTCACTCAGTGTAATGTTTTTGAGAGTCATCTCTGTTGTGTGTTCCAATAGCCAGTTCTTTTGATTTAGTAAATAATAAATCACTGAATGAGCACACCTCCTCACCAAAAAATTCTCTTGTTGGTAGATATTTATTTCATTATTTGTGTGTGGTAAATAAAGGTGCTACAACCATTTCTTATATTCAACTTTGTTTAAAGAAAAGCATAAATTGATAGACATTCATTTATTATTCATGCAAAATAACTTTTCCCAGGTAGGATGTATATGAATATATTCTTAGTTCTAAAGCACAAAGGGTTGGTGGGCTCTAATTGGAACTGGAAAAACAAGGTTGTTTCAGTCAGCGTTTTTGTCACTTTGACCAAAAGACCTGACAACAACTATTAGTGGATATAAAGTTTAGTGCTCACACTTTGAGAGGTCTCTGTGCACAGATGGCAGACTCAAGTGCCTTGGCCCAAAGATGTAGTGGAGGAAAAGAAGCTTAGGACATGGCACCAGGAAGCAGAGAGAGTTCTTCTCATCATGGACAAAATACATACCCCAAAGGGATGTTCCCTATGACCTAATCTTCTCCAGCCACACTCTACCTGATTACAGTTATTGCCCAGTTAATCCATGTGAGTGGATTATTCCATTGATTAGGTTACAACTCTTGCAATCTACTGTTCCACCTCTAAACAATTCTTGCATAGTCTCAGACATAAGCTTTTTTGGGGACATCACCTATCAAATCATAGCAAAGTTTGTAGTCAATGGGTTAATCTTTACCAGAATAGGAAATAAAATCAACCTCCAAACTCAATTTACAGTTTTAGGTAAACAAGCACAGCTTTATACCACAAGTATTTTTAAAACAGTAGTTTCCTTAAAAAAAAACACCACTCATAATTACATACTAAAAATCAATCTTATTAAGATTTATTAAGCCAAAACTGTGCATATAGACAATACTTTGACAGAATTCATCAAAGCCCAACTTCATGAGACTTATTGCAGAATACATAGAAGTTTTGCATAAACATGTAAGGCTTTTATGTAATAGCTTGCTAAATTTTTCCCCGGTGTGTGTTTTTTTTTCTTTGTAAGGGACAATCGTGTCAAACATCTCCATAAACCTTAAAATGTCTCATCATGGATTTCTCCTTAATCATTAGTTGACACATAGGGCACTTTGTTCAACTTTCATTTTAGTCAAGGCTGAGTTGACATTTGTGAGTAGAGCTTGCATGGAGAACATTCATTTTATAAAGTTATTTTATAGCATCTCTAAAACATTCCATCACACTAAATTTAAAACACACACAGTTGTGGTCAAAGCACTGTAAGGAATTCCCATGTTCTCCACACCTCATTTCGATGCTTATGAATTCAGAGTAAATCTGCTTCAGCTAAAGTAGGGCATCTCCAGGGCAGTCCTATGGACACTGGGCTGGGTAATACTCTGTTATGTGGATAGTTCTGTGCTTTGTAGGATGTCACAGCCTCCCTGGGCTCTCCCTGCTTCCTGTTAGCAGCCCCTCCCTCATCAGCCAGCTTGGACCTCAGCCAATGGCTCCACACATTACCCAGTGTCCTCTGGGGTAAATCACCCCTGGCTGGGAACCACCCATCTATTCCTCTTCTACACCACAGGCTTTGAGATGTGCTATTTCAGTTTCCCTAAGCCTTGGATCCGCCCTCTTAAGTACTGTTCATTTTATGTCAAGCCCCAGGATCAAGTTCCTGATGAGCAGGAGAGGGATCATTGCCTTGTGAACAACTCCATGCAGGGGAGTGCTCTGTGAATTCTGGGACAATTTAATTTTTTCACATTTCCCAATTATTTTTTTTTTCCTACTAAGCTTGTGTAGGTCCTGCTTCCCCTGAGACCTTCTGCCTGATTAGGAAGGGGGAAGGGTACAGATCCCTGGAGACCTCCTCTCACCTGATCCTGCCTTCCCCCTAGGTGTCCCTTAAGCAGCATGGACTTAAGGCTGAGCTGCCAGGGTTCTTAGTTCTCTGTGGAGCACCTGAGGGGCAAATCTTTTGCTCTTGTTTTTAAGTCAGGTGGATCTGAGACTCTGGGGCCTCAGTTTCCCACATTCCAAAGTCTAAGGCTGCAAGGGTAGTAGATCCCCTCTCTTGGGACACTGGCAAGCAGGAGTCCTGGTCCTCGATTGGCCTAATACTTCTCCCTTGGCTAACTGGCAACTTGCATGAGCCCAAGGCTGTTCTCAGGGAGGGAATTGAATCTCTGGCTTCAGAACAGAAACACTGGTGTCAGTTTTGTTTTGTGAACATGAACTTCTTAGGTATGTGATGATTGATTTCACTTTTAAGGCAAAGGAAATGGGGCTCTGAGGCTCATAATGTTTTGCAAAGTTCTTTTTTGTGGGTCTGGTGTTAGTGCTCTGGGATTCAGAAATAGAGAAGGTATAGTCTTGATCCTTGGGGACCTTTGTTCTTACAATTCTGGTTGAAAACCTATAATATAACAAAAACTGTGCTAAGAAGGCCAGGGAAGATACATACCCACTGTCACCCCACTGACACTGAGTGCTATTAGATGGACGTCACTGGAGTAAGCATTGGAGATGCAGTGGTGAGAAGATACAATCTCTCCTCAGGAGGCTTAGACAACAGTGGGGCAGTTGGCCACGTGAAACAATATAAGCTATTGTGAAGTCCTGTGATTCTGAAATATCCTTAGAAAAGGGACATGGTTCTGAGGGCCTGAAGTCTTTGGACATGGATTTCTTGTGTATTAGACAGATCTAGGCAGTACAGAGGATGACAACTTAATATGCTGCTGGGGTGGAATCCAGGACTTCTATGTGTGGGGTAGGTATGAACTGCATGCTCTTTTGAACTTCCTGTGTCAGAGAACTTAAACAGCTATAGCTGGGCTTAGTGGCTCAAGCCTGTAATCTGTTATTCAGGAGTATTGTGTCAGAAGTATCACAAGTTTGAGGTTAACCTGAGCAACTTAGGGAGACCCTGTCTCAAAATAAAAAAATAAAAAGACTGAGGATATAGATCAGTGGTATAGTGCTTCCTTAGCATGTACCATAAAGAAACAAACAAACAACAACAAAAATAAGAGAACTTTCTGTATATCACATAGTTACTATCTGCACAACTTGGAATGTGAACCCAGTAGTCCAGACTGTCAGCATTGCTTTCTTCCATGAATGTCTTCCTGGATTTGCCCAGTGATCTAAGACTTCAGGTATGGACCTTGCCTTTTGTTTCTGTAAGTTCTTTCAGTGAGTCTCTCTGCCTCCTGGTGGTCTTTAACCACCTTAATCTCCTTCTGTGGCATGAGTGCAAGTTGTCTGGCTCCCAGGCTCAGGGACTCTGGATTGTTAATGTATGAGACCATGATGACCACAGCTGGCTCAGCCAAAGTCCAATATGGACCAGGACAGTCTTCAAGCCAATCAGTGGGTAATCTTGGGGATGACAAGGTGTGGAAAGACTATGATGTAGAGAAGGATGAGTCACAGAATGAGTGGGCATTGGTGGAGGGCTGTGGCAAACTTGTTGACACGGGACCCATATGATTGGCAGAAATGAAAATGTATTCAAAGAGGAGAATTGCTCATGGATTAAATGGGTCCTTAGAAAGCAAACCGGACACAGTGACCAAGTATGGATGATAAGAAATAGGAGGGGAGGACAAAATAAGAACCCAGGCAAAGTTTTGTGGTCCTTTTGCGGGTGCTGAGTCCCAAAGGACATCTCTTCTGAAGCCTCTGAAGGGCATGTGGACAGGTTAATGTTTTGGAAACCAATTTTGGGAAACAAGCAGAGAAGAGCAATTTGGTAAAGTTACAGGTGCCCAATGATTTAAAACATTTGAAGACAATAGAAAGTTATGTTACATGGACAGTCACATTGTCCTCTGCACCAAATTGTCTAATGAAGTTATTTACTGACTTCTTAAAAGGTCACCCCTCCTCTGCTCTGTTTCCACCACTCCAATCTCTGTATACAAAATGATTTTACTTTCCAGTTGATAAACATTTTTGGTGGCATGGCCATCTGTAAACCCCTCAATTACTCTACATCCTTTTTTTTTTTTTTTGCAGGATAAATTTTAGGTCACAAGACCCAAATGGCTGCCTGTTGGTGGTGATCTCATGGCTAATACATACAACGTGACTGAATTCATTTTCCTGGGACTGTCTCCAAATCAGGAGGTGCAGAGAGTTTGCTTTGTGATTTTTCTGCTCTTGTATGTGGCGATTATCCTGGGGAATTCCCTCATTGTGCTCACTGTCCTGACCAGCAGAAGTCTGGGATCCCCCATGTACTTCTTCCTCAGCTACCTATCCTTCGTGGAGATCTGCTACTCCTCCACTATAGCCCCCAAACTCATCTCAGATCTGCTGGCTGAAAGGAAAATCATATCTTGGTGGGGCTGCATGACACAGCTCTTTTTCATGCACTTCTTTGGTGGCATCGAAATGTTCGTGCTCACAGTGATGGCCTATGACCGCTATGTGGCCATCTGCAAACCCCTCAACTACACCACCATCATGAACCAGCAGGTGTGTATGGTCCTGGTGGTTATGGCCTGGGTGGGAGGCTTTGTGCATTCTTTTTCCCAGATCCTTCTCATCTTCCAACTGCCTTTCTGTGGTCCCAACGTGATTGACCATTATTTCTGTGATGTGCTTCCCGTGATCCAACTGGCCTGCTCAGACACCTTCTTCATTGGTCTTCTGATTGTTGCTAATGGGGGAACCCTGTCTGTGATCAGCTTTGTGGTCCTCTTGGTGTCCTATGTGGTTATCTTGCTTCATCTGAGAACTCGGAGCTCTGAGGGGCGGCGCAAAGCCCTCTCCACCTGTGGGTCCCACATCACTGTGGTTGTCTTATTTTTTGCACCTTGTGTCTTCATCTATCTGAGACCATCTACCACTCTGCCTGTAGACAAGATGGTAGCCGTGTTCTACACTGTGATAACCCCACTCCTTAACCCTGTCATCTACTCCCTGAGAAATGCTGAGGTGAAGAAAGCCATGAAGAGGCTGTGGACCAGGACAATGAAAATAGATGATAAATAGAGGCTGAGCCTTGGTACTGGTCCTTGGGTTTGGAATGATGCTGAGTCCAAACTGATGGGGTTTAATAGGTACAGGGAAAGTTATCTGGATGTGTTAGTGGTATATTATCTTTTGCTCATCTTTAAAACTTTCATATTAATTGTGTATAAAATATTTCCTTATGGATGTACCAAAAATATAACCAGCCATTTTAGAATTTTTCTATTTTTTTAAACTATTTTTCATGGCACTGTGGTAAATATTCTTGAATAGAGATATTTGCCTATACTTCTGACTTTCTTGTAGACTTGCTTCCTATGGTAAATTTACTGTATTATAGATCCTAAAGACTTTTGGCGTACAGTCTTCAATTGAGTCACGTATCTTATGAAAGTTTTAACAGAAGGCAACTCTGCCATTAATTATTTGCTTATTAAGAAATCATGGTTAATTAAGCTCAAAGTATCTCTGAACAACATAGTAATTAATTAAAAATGGAAAGATATAATGTCATAGTCCCTTCTCATCATTTCCCAGAGTTAATGTTAGCAGGAATAACCAAATTGATGCCATGTGCCTCCTGATAAAATGTACTCGTGAGGCACACAGCATCATTACTATGGTATTCCTACCAAAACACATAACCTGAGTTCAGTCATGAAAAAATCATTAAGGAAACCTGAATTAAAAAATATTCTGAAAAAATTACTGCCTTTCACTCTTCAAATGTGTGGAGACAAAGAAAGATAAAAGAATTGTTGCAGATTAACACTGATGCCAATTGAATGCGTTAGTGGGAAATGAAGGGCATTAGTGGGAAAAACTATAGATGAGATAAAATAATTGGACACACATTAGTTTGCTGATTTTGAAAATAATTTCTTGATTATATTAGAGAATGTCCTTGGCTTTTGGAATTGTTCATCCCTTATCTAGAAATAAAAGGGCATTATGTTGGCAACTTTCAAAAATTTTAGAAAAATATATTTTTTATTTGTTATTTTTATTGCATATATTTAAGATGAATACATGCTGTTTGGACATATATAGTGAAATATATCATGTATAGTGAACTCTATTAACATATCCATCACCTTACAAAGTTAGCTTTTTCTTGTGGTAAGTGTATCTAAAATCTACTCTTTAAGCAAAATTTTAATATATACATAACATTGTTAGATATAGTTCCCATGCTGTACTTTCGATTAATACACTGATTTATCTTATAGAACTAAAATTTTGTATTCTCTGACCTACTTCTTTTCTCCACTTTATGAGCGAAATTCTATTCATCTCTTTGTATATCTTTTAATTTTAAAGAATGAGTGATAATGCAAATCTGGAAAAAAAGTAATATTTGGGAAATTTAGATTAAGGGAAAACAGTTTTTTCCCTAGTTTTCTTTTTTGGTAAGGCAAATCATTTAACAGTAAAAGATTAAAATGTTTTGCAAACTAGAGAGAAATCTTATTGTTGTGTGATTTGCATTTCCTTGATACTTTTGTGAAGATGGATATTCTCATGTTTGATTGATTGGTTTTGAATCTTATCAAGTTTTCAGTGTTTCTAAACTTTACATTTTTATGAAATAAAATCGATTAGTTTTTTTGTATTGATTTATTCCATTATTTTTGCATTTATATTCTTATGCCATCAGTTAAGTTCATATTTTTATTTAAAATTACTTAAAAGTTTTAATTTCACTAGTGGAAAAGTAACATACTCAGAAGGTTTAAAAATAAACAAAATGAAAAGGTACACAAGAAAAAAGTTGCTTTCTTTCATTCCCCCATTCTTCCTTCCCTTTTCCTACCTTTCTTTACTCAGTTTCCTATATTTTTTCAGAGTTTTTTTTAAGAGAAAATGCACATGTAATATGTAGTTTCTCATTTATCTTCACCTTTTATAATAACACACTATGAATGGATGTGAAATTTGCTTTATTGTTTTGTTCATATTGGAGATTTTTGTATTTTAACACAAGAAAAACTTCCCCATTTCTTTCTTATAATTTCCTGATACTCTTTGAGTGGGTGTATCATTATTTACCTAAGACGTTGTCTACTAATAGATATTTGGATTATTTTCAAATAGTCTTATAAGCAAATAAACTTGATTTAAACACTTGCAGCTAATCTGTGAGATACATTTCCAGAAATGAAACTGAATTCATGTGTATATTTCAAAGCTGGATGTTTCACTTTTTCTCAATTCAAAATCACAAAGCTGTAGTAACCAAAACATGGTATTGGAATAAAGACCAACATTAGACTTATGGAACAGAATTGAGGTCCCACAAACAAATCTGTGCATATTTGGTGAACTTACTTTAACCAGGTGCTAAGAGTAAAGAATGGAAAAGAATAATAAATGCTGTTGAGAAAACTGTACATCCATCAGTAAAAGAAGAAAAAGGAGAATGCAAAAGAAGAAAAATTTAAACTTATTCTATCCTGTATGCAAAATCACTGTCTATTTAAAAATCAGTAAGGACTGGTCAGCTGTCATTTGTGGTTTAGAACATAGGCTCTGGAATCAGACTCCTGACTTCTAAATTATATCTTTGTCACTTGCTGTATGTGACCTTCAATAGTTTATTATAAATTTATACTTCAGTTTCTTCATCTACATAATAGGGCAGCACTAGTAATCATTTCATGGATTCCTTTGATGAGTACATAAAATTTCATGCAACATGTTTAGCAGAGTAATTGGTCTCTATTAAGTATTCCACTGTGTGTGTGTATGTGTGTGTGTGTGTGTGTGTGTAATGTGTGTGTGGTGAGACGAGAGGTGAAATGAAACAGCTCTTTTCCTCTTTTCCTTTAAGCTGGTAGAAATGCCTGCATGGACCATCTGTTCTGATTCTTCATCCCATTTAGCCAGTCTTAAAAAAATTCTTCTCATTTGTTTTCATTGGTGTGAGTTTTGCAACTTTTTTTCTTCTCTTTCAGAGGTGTGTTACTGAGAAGTTGGGAAAGGATGTGACTGTGACAGAAGACAATGCTATTTATTTTGAAACTAATAAATTAGGGGCTTGTGAAGGTGATGTACAGAAGGATTTAATAGATTTCATTGAATAGTGCAGACGGGGCTTTAAAGACAGAATTTGAGTTCCATAGTGTTTCTGGTAGGGTATGAATAGGAGCAAAATGCCATGTCTATACTTCATATTTCTGTACATCTATATTTCCTTCTTCATTTCACCAAAGATATACAACTTTGGAGAAGCAGCATAGCTATGCAGAGCAGATTAGAATAGTCAAAAGATGTAATAATCTTTCTTTGCTTGGGAAATGATGGCTAGGAGTTCTAGCCTTCTAGACTTCTAGACTCTAGACTTCTTGAAGCCCCTGCACAAGAAAACCATGAGCTGAGAATCTGTGGCAAAATGCTTATAATTTTACAGTGACCAATTGGAAGACCCTTAGAGTAGGAATTAGATGACAGCTGGTTTATCCAGCTACCAACATATATGTCAGTGTTCCTTTTAGACTAGAAGGTCATTGCTTGTCTGGAATTCTTTTTTTCAGACTGTCCAAAGAAACTGTGGAAAGTGGTCCTGATCCACTTGGTTACAGTCTTACCGGAAATCACTGACATTACTGTCCAATAAGGTGTAAGGGCAGAAGACCAAGAGCCCCTTGAGGATGTCTATGGTAGGGACCTGTGGGTGATTTGATGTTGGATTCTCCTCTGCCAGTTACTTGAGAACAGGAGGGGGCCAATCATGAGAGCAAGCAGAAGTCTCATCTTTATAATTGGGTTAATTAGAGAGACAGGTTCCTTTACCTCTGAATGAAGCAACTGGGAAATTTTTGCTTTTCCCAGAAACTCCCCAGATGGAGGATGCTAGAAAACTTCAGGGAATTCAATTCTCTGATCTCAGCGTTCCTTTCCATACACCTTAAATGTTTTAGGCTTCTTAGCCCAACAAACATTTCCAGCTCTTCTTCATGGGGGTTTTAGGGTAGACTGACCCTGTTTCCTTATAATTCTCCTAGTGAAAAAGTCATTAAGTGCTGGAGTTGGCACATGGAGGTGGGGGATGGGGGAGGTCAGCACTTATCAGTGCCTTTTATGGATGAAGCAGATTCTGAGTCCATCCTTGGGCCTCTTCAAGGATGAGCAGACCCTCAGGTGAGGTATTTTATGCACATTGGCACTTTCTGTTGGTGTTAATCTTGCTTCACATACTTCCCTTCATGGGCAGACTTTCTTAGACTTACTGTCCTCTGATGGGCAGAACTTTGGTATCATATTGTTGAAACCCGTCTGATTAAATGTCAGGACAAGAAAGTTACCTTGGCTTAGAATGGATTTTACAGTCCTTCTCCTCACAGCTACTGGTAACATGGTCAGCACAGAATAATTTGCAAAGCTAGTTTTCTAAGTCAAAATCTGAATAACAAAATTTTCAGGAATATTCTTTTCAGAAACTCAAGGGACCTGCCTAAGACATCCTTACATCACCTTCTTTGGGAGAAATAAAAGTATTAGCTCTAGTTGAGCCTGAATGGAGATTAGCCCTTGCAGAAGCCCAAAATTTGCTGAGGAACAATCTTGAACCAAGATTTCCAAATTTTAGACCAGTAAACACTAGCATACTCTATTTCTTTGATAACTTTTTCTTTGGACATTATAAGTTAAATAAAATCCTGTTTTCTTAGGGTGAGTTGGTGCAAGTGAATCAATTTTCTGACTACAAAAGATCTGGAAAATCAGATTAAGAATCAAGGTAACAAACCATATTCGAGGTAAGATTATTTCACCAATCCTCCTGGAACATGCTGAGAATTATTTTTTAAAAAAATATCTTATTTTTGAGACTACATACCCTTCCTCTGTGAACTTTCATGTCTGTACTGTTTATAGGACACCCTCAGAGTCATTTTGGCTTTGAAATAGCTGGAGTAGCAGATGGAACAATGAGACATCACAATAAAACATGCATTAACATCTACTCTGTGTTCCCAGATCTGTGCCGAGTGCTTTGAAGAATATAAGAGATACTTCAACAGCCTTCAAGAGCTTACATTTTCACTGGAGAGACCTGACTGATACATGTAAAACATATAGACAATAGTTAACACTTGGTGACAAGGTGCTAGAGGTAAGCACCCTAGTTCTGAAGGAAAATCTTGCAAAGATGTTTTTTCCTTGGCATCCCAGTTTGGTTGACTCCAGAAACATGCTCTCTTCTTCAGCATTTCTAAGCTCTGCACAGGTTGCCTGGATAGAAATTATACCTGGGGCAAGTGAGCAATGGAAGCTGGACTGCATTGTTATTTTGTTACTATTATTATTATTATTATTATCAGCATCATCATCATCATCATCTTATGCTTCCTCCTGGCTTTACCTTTTTATATATGTGGTTCTCTTGTCTCGTCATGGCATCCCTCCCTTCTGGGCACAGTTTTGCATGAGCACCAGGAAGAGGAGTCAATAAATGAGACGGGAAATGAAACAAGTGTTGAACAGGAGCAATGAAAACTGATTTTCTTCCCAGGTCTCTACCAATCAGCTGCTGAATTTCAGGCCCCAGATTCCTCTTCTGTAATTTAGGAGTCCATGAGCTTCTTTCCAAAATTAATGGTCTATGTTTTCTCAGTAGATGAAACTGGAAAAGAGAGGGCCCTCTGTTTCTCTATGACATGATATCTAGAGAAAAAGCAGGGGAAAGGGAATGCTGTAAAAAGCCAGTGGGACGGTTTTATCTTTCAGAACCTCATAGTACACCGTACCTATGATAGGAAAAGTCAAATGGGAAACCACAAGGTAGGGACTAGATTCATTTGAAAGTTTTGGAAAATTTCCATGGAAGTTGTTTAATGAGGTCAGCAGATCTTAAGCTTCTATGTTCATCCCTATTTTAAGTTTTCTTAAATGCCATCCTTGGAAAAACATGGAAATCTTATGAATTAATTTGCTGTCTCATAAAATCACATTGTTTTTTCCCCTGAATTTCTTGTTTTGGTCTATCAATTAAAAAGTCAGAATTAAAAGTTATTTTAGACTCCACAGGCAAAAAATCATGACTGGTCTGATGATCCCTTTATGAAACAATCTCTCAACTGTTCTAAATTTCTATCTACAGAATCAGCATTTGTTAGTTTCCTTCCATTCCAAATCCATTTAATTTTTAACTTTTTAAGACAATTTGATAATTACCTTGTACATAAATCTTGCTCTGTTAGCCTTTAACAGTCTTGAATAAAAACAAACAATAAATTTTTTAAAATCTGAAGACTAAAGAGATTCTTTCACAGTCTCTCAGAGGACAAGTCTCATTGCTACCCCAGATCAGAGGCAATTATAGAAACAGAGATGATTTGTTTTGAAGCTAAAGTTCACAGAAAATATTCACTCAGAATCATTTTTCCCATGAGAATGAAACCTGTTCTTCTCATGTAAGGTTCCTGCCTTTCTGCATAAACATCTTGTGTGTGAAACACCAGCACTTCAGCTGGGTGCATAGAGGAGCATGGCAGTGGGGTATAGGGAAAGGGGACAATAATGAGAGGACCATACTATCCCTTTTTACAGATTAGGAAATGGAGGCTGAGTAGGTTTGATTACTTGTTCAAGGTCAGATAGCTCTTTTGAATCAAGGTCTGTATTTAAAAAATGTAAATGCTTCTGCCACCTTTCGTAAGTTCTGCAGAGTATCTTAAAGTAGTTATGTAAAAAGAGCATCATATCAGTCTTGCCTTATAACATGGTGTGAAATGAATTTTGTACATTGAATCCCAGAATTTCTCAATCCCAATTATTCTGCAACCTAGGAGACTAGCTGGACTCCCTAACAGGCATAAGAAAGAAACCAAAAGTATGGGGATATGACAAAGTCTCCAAGCATCAGCTACTCTCCTTGGAGGTGGGTATAGAGAGGGGGAAGGATGTGAGGTGGTAACATGTCAAAGGTGTTTCAATTGTTAATTAATTAAGTACTTAAGTTGTGGACAAATACAAATAACAAAATTGACCATTTAACCATTTATAAGTGTAAAGTTCATTGTTATTAAAGTACATTCATGGGCCGGGTGTGTAGCTCAGTGGTAGAGTCTTACCTAGTGTGCTTGAGGCCCTGAGTTTCATTACTAGCACTGAAACAAAACAAAACAAAAAGAAATTTAAACCATACAGTATTGTATACATAATATTGTTTGCACTGCATATATATATATATATATATATATATATATATAGTATTATATATTGTATGTATATATAGTATTATATATTGTATGTATATATAGTATTATATATTGTATGTATATATAGTATTATACATATAAAATTTCATACACATGCCACCATCCATCCACAAGCCCCGAGCTGCCCCAAAGTGAAAGTTAAATGTTCGACATCAACTCCCCATTCTGCCCTCCCCAGCTCCTGGAAAGCAAGGTTCCATTGCTCTACTTTCTGTCTCCATGCACTTGATTACTCTGGATACGTTGCATAAAGGAACTCATAAAGTCACTTAGCATGTTCAGTCCCATGTTTTAGCACAGTCAACTGTTCTAAGGGCTGGTAAGATGCCCGAATCAGAATCCTGGGACACTATCAGTTTGCACCAGCAATGGGGGTTGTCAGACCTGCCTCCTGCAGCAAGAGCACCTTAGTGCTCACATGGGGTCTGAACAGGGTCATAAGGCAGAATAAATTCATAATCAATTATACTTAGAGTTTATAATTTAGTTTGAACATTTATGAGCTCTGGAGCCTTTTTGGTTTCACAGGCTGGAGAGTAATTGCTGCTGAGAAATTCTATCACTTGTGGTAAAATATTGGTACCATGTTCTGGAATAAGATAAGACTGATCTGAAACTGCTAGTATAAGTCATTCTTTTAAAAAATATTTTTATACCTTTATTTATTTATTTTTATGCAGTGCTGAGTGCCTCATACTGCTAGGCAAGGGCTCTACCTCTAAGCCACATCCCCAGCCCTATGAGTCATTCTTCATAGCAGGAGACCTAGTGCAAGCATCTACATTTTGAAGAATATGGATCTTAGTTTGAATATGATCTACGTGACCTTGGGCAAGTGACTGCACCTCTCTGATTCTGTTTCTTTATCTATAAAATGTCCTCTGATTTTTGTTTGAGGATGAAATCAGCTAAAGCCTGTGCTTGGATCAGAGGAAACACTTCAGTGTAGCTTCACAACGAAGTCAAATCGGATTCTGAGAATAGTGTCAAACTGCAGATTATTGCTGTTTTATCCATTTGGTCTTCTGGAGTCCATGCTCTGGGAAACTCAGGGCAGAAAGGGAACTCAAAAGGGAGCAGAAAGACACAGATGTCCAGGTCCGATAAGGATGTTTCTAATGCCTGAGGACAGTTTTGCTGATTCCAGGCGGTCAGCTCCTACGCTTTAAAACATGGCAGATACAAGCAACGTGACTGAAATCCTTTTCCTGGGATTTTCTCAGAACCAGAACGTGCAGAAGGTCATTTCTGCCTTGTTCCTTCTCATGTACACGGCCATCGTGCTGGGCAATGGCCTCATCGTGGTGACCATCGTGGCCAGCAAAGGGCTCACCTCGCCCATGTATTTCTTCCTCAGCTATTTGTCCTTGGTGGAGATCTGCTACTGTTCTGTCACAGCTCCCAAGCTCATCTTTGACACCTTGACCAGGAGGAAAGTCATTTCCCTCAAGGGCTGCATCACGCAGATCTTTTTCCTCCATTTCTTCGGCGGCACTGAGATCTTTCTTCTGACGGTGATGGCCTACGACCGCTACGTGGCCATCTGCAAGCCCTTGCACTACAGGGCCATCATGCACCCGCGAGCCTGTGGCCTCCTGGTGGCGGCGGCGTGGGGTGGGGGCTTGCTGCATTCTCTCGGGCAAACCTTCCTCATTTTCCAGCTGCCCTTCTGCGGCCCCAACGTCATTGACCACTATTTCTGCGATGTCCACCCGGTGCTGAAGCTGGCTTGCTCGGACACGGTCCTCATCAGCCTGCTCATCATCCTCAACGGCGGCTCCATCTCGGTGCTGAGCTTCGCGGTGCTGCTGGCCTCCTACGCCGTTATCCTGCGCTCGCTGAGCAGCCGCACCGCCGAAGGGCGGCGCAAGGCCCTCTCCACCTGCGCCTCTCACCTGGCGGTGGTGGCCCTCTTTTTTATACCCTGCTCCTTTGTCTACATGCGGCCCTGCGTCACCCTCCCTGCGGACAAGATTGTGGCCGTGTTTTACACGGTGCTCACGCCCCTTCTAAACCCGGTCATTTACTCCTTCAGGAATGCAGAGGTGAAAAGTGCTGTGTGCAGGCTCATGAGGAGGAGAGCAATCGGGGAGGGAAGCAGATGACTGAGGCCAAACTGGGGGAGTAGGTAGGAAACTGGGGCTCCTAAGATCCCACTCTGCCCCTACCTCGCCTGATGGGGTGGCCTTGGGGTTAGAGCCTGAGCCTGTGGTGTTGAAGTGACAGTAGTGAGGGGTCCCTCCTGTGCCTGGAAACTGCTGGCCTGACACCCTGAGGATTTGCTGACAGGGTTCCGGTGCAGGCCAAGCTGACTTAGAGGAGTCCTCAGAAGACATGGATTTGTTAGGAGATTCACATGAGCTGGAGCCAGAGTTAGATTAGGGTTTCTAAAGAATCAAAGGGAATACAAGAGATTTTTACGTGATTTGAAAGCACTAGACAAGGGTGCCTGTTTTCTAGGTACATGTTTCATTTCTGATGTATATCATTAACATTTTGATCTCTAAAATTCACTTTTGTTCACTTTTGTCTGCCCTTCTTCTCAGTCTGGCCACCTCTTGACTTCTTAGGCTTCACATGCTTTTTAACAAAACACCCGGGTGCCTTACTTCCTATACCACCATATTGCCTAGTTGGGCTCCATCCGCCAGTGCTCCACTTCACCCAGTCTTCATTTGAGAGCTGCTTGTATGGGTTATTTAACTGTTGTTGGTCCCTTATTACAGTCCTACAGCATTTAAACCATCTTTCAAAATAGTCTTATTTTTGACAGCCATCAGATCATAATAGTTGTATGTATGCCCCAACAACAACCCAAATCCTGCTCTTCATTTTCAGTGGATATACTTTTTCTGACATTTCCAGACTAATTGCCTTCTGATTTTAACAGTGTCCTCCTCAAAAATCTTTAATGACTACCATTGCCTTCCGAATCAATTGTACATCATCTTATTTCACTGAACTAATATTTACTGAGAAAATAAGCTAAGTTCATTGCATATGTTAGTTCAAACTAATACAATGATGCTGGGAAACACTAATTATTGATTTAGTTGTTTTGTAAAGGCAGGCTCTAAAACTCATAGATAAGTCAGAATTAATACTCCTAACTCTTAACTTTATACCATGGCTGAAACAGAATACAATGCAGAAATCCTTTTGTTAGCTACAAACTCAGAGTCCATTCAAATGTTTGCCTTGGAAGATACATAGTGTCAGAACCAGACAAATCAGACATAGACATGATAAAATAACAAAAACATGTTAAACAAATAAATGAACAAATAAATAATATAATAGATGTCTCAGGCTCAAAGTAACTTTGTGAATAAATGGTCATAAGTAATTGTATTAAATTCAACTGGTTCTTAAGCGACTCACATCCTTGTCAAATGCCTTTCCCAACATTGTAAAGATAAAATAAGATTTGAGAGAAAGAGAATGATACCGAAAGGGAGAGAGAGGTTGACATTAGAAAGCTGGGCTTCAGGTCAATCAATAAACTTGAAAAATGGCAGGAGGTTCTACTGTGAGTATATTAATAACAACTGGAGGGTGGTGAATGGCTATTATAGTGTCACTGTCAAGAACAAGTTCACAGAGAGTACAAAGGAAGTGAAATCCCAAAGGATGGTGTCCCAGCACTGTTTTCACCACAATTATTTTGTTATTCTGGTTGCAAAAAACAAATAGAGTGACATTTGCTAATAACAGGAAAGTAAAGAGAGCTTCTGCTCTATATTAGAAAGACTTAGACTGGCTCTGATTCCTGAATCTCCTGGAAAAGTGTTCATAGAAGACTCAGAATAGCAGAAATACATAGACTTGCTGAGGTTGGCAGGAAGGGTTTACATAGAGGAGCCAAAACAAAGCAGCTTCTGAATGTTAGAGAACGACAAGAAAGAACAATGCCAGAGAAAAGAGCAAGGAAATGTCATCTCCTAGGATGTTCTGCCGGGGAATATTGAGCATCTTTTCTTTCCCAGAATTTCCCAACAAAAATATATGTGTTTTGTAGCATTTTTATTTCTCATACTCTCCTCTGAAATTCTGAAAATGGTTTGTACAGATGGTTACATTTACCCTCAGGATGGAGAGGAAAGATAGCTCTAGAAATAGCCAGTTTTTGCCACTGAAGGACGCTATAACAAAAACAGTGTAATCTTGTATATACACCAAAAAAGACTTTGGCTGCAGGTACGTGTCCTAATCATTTTTAGATGGAAAAAAAAAGTCTTAGCCATATTTTATTTTTATTGAGACTCATCTTAAGTATAAAACATGAACATTATTTATATATGCTCTTTTGTAACACTCCAAGAAAGAATCAAGTTTATTCTGGTGTGAGACAAATGCCTGCACTGGGTTGTGCAGCTAGTATACTGGCCATCATCTGAAAACCGTTGTATTGGTGCGAGTGCACTATAGATCTTCCTCTCTCTAGTTGAACAACACTGGGCAAATTACTTGACCTGGAAACTCAGTTCCCTCAGTTGTAAAATGGAGACAGTAGTAACATACATCACCTGGGAGCATTGTTGTAAGGTTGTTGTGAGATAATGTATTTAGCCCAGTGCCTGGCACTCAGTAGGTTCTCAGTAAATATCAGTTATTAGATTCATTCATCCATTCCTTCCTTCCTTCCTTCCTTCCTTCCTTCCTTTTTTTGTACCAGCGATTGAACCCAGGGACCCTTTACCACTAAGTCACATTCCAAGCCCTTTTTTATTTTTGAGACAGGGTTCCACTGAGTTGCTTAGGGCCTTACTAAGTTGCTGAGGCTGGCTTTGAACTTGTGATCCTCCTGCCTTAGTCTTCTGAGCTGCTGGGATTACAGGTGTGCACCACTGTGTCTGAATAGATTTTTTTATACAAATTAGAGCATTAGAGTTATACATAGTAGATTCATTTTTATAAAATCGTACATATATTTGATGTACATCTTTCAGTCCCCATTCTCTCTTCTCTCCATCACTTCTTCCTCTTTCCCTCTATTGTCCTTCCTCTACTCTATTGATTCTCTATTTATTTATTTATTTTTGATTGTTGCTTTCTATATAAAGATAAAATTCCCAGTGGTATATTTATATATGTACATAACATGATTTTGCTAAATTCATTTCCCATTTCATTCCTGTCCCTCTTACCTCTTTCTTGATCTTCTTCTACTCCACTGATCTTCCCTATATCTTTATAATATTTGATTTCCCCTTCTTTCCCCTATATTTCTCTAGCTTCCATATATGAGAGAAAACCTTTCACTCTTGACTTTCTGAGTGTGGCTTATTTCACTTGGCCTGATTTTCTCTAGTTTCATCCATTTATCAAGAAATGCCATGATTTCATTCTTCTTTATGGCTGAATAAAACTCAATTGTGCATATACACCACATTTTCTTTATCCATTCACCTATTGATGGGCATCTAGACTGGTTCCATAACTTGTCTATTGTGAATTGTGCTGCTATAAACATTTATGTGGCCATATCACTATAGTATGTTGATTTCAGTTCTTTTGGATATATACCAAAGAATGGGATAGCTGGGTCATATGGTAGTTCCATTCTTAGTTTTATAAGGAATCTTCATACTGTTTTCTAAAGTGGTTATACTAATTTGAAGTCTCACCCACAATGTATGAATGTAGTTTTTCCCCCACATCATCACCAGCATTTATTATTATTTGCATTCTTGGTAATTGCCATTCTGACTGGAGTGAGATGCAGTCTCAGTGTGGTTTTGATTTGCATTTCCTTGATTGTGAGAGATGTTGAGCATTTTTTTCTTGTATTTGTTGGCTATTTTTATTTCTTCTTTTGAGAAATGTCTGTTCTCTTACCCTTTTATTAATTGGGTTATTTGTATTTTCTAATGTTAAGTTTTTTGGAGTCTTTATATATTCTGGATATTAATCCCCTGTCTGAGGAATAGGTGGCAAAGATCTTCCATTCTGTGGGCTTTCTTTATGTTCTAAATAATTTCTTTTGTTGTGCAGAAGCTTTTTAATTCATGCTATCCCAATTCTTGTTTTTATTTCTTATACTTTAGGAGTATTTCATGGAAGTCAGTGTCTGTGCCAACAATGTGTTGGAGTATTGAGCCTATGTTTTCTTTTATCAGTTGCATAGTTTCTGGTCTAATTCTTATGTCTTTGATCCACTTTGAGTTTACTTTTGTACAGGGTGGGAGATAGGGATCAAGTTTCATTCTTCTACTTAAGAATATCCAATTTCCCTGATACCATTTGGTAAGAAGGCTATATTTTCTCCAAAGTATGTTTTTGGCTATTTTGTCAAGTATCAGATGACTGCATCTGTGAGTTTTTTTTAATTATTATTTTTTGAGGTAATTTAAAGGTGGTACTTTACCTAATTTCTTTCTCATCAGATTTATTATTGGAGTATAGGAAAGCCATTAATGTATGTATTTTGATCTTGTATCCTACTATTTTGCTAAATTTGTTTATCAGTCTGGAAGTCTTCTGGTGAATTTTTTTTGGGTGTTCCAAGTATAGGATCATGTTATCAGCAAGAGATAATTTGACTTCTTCTTTTCCTATTGGTAATCCTTTAATTTTCTTCTCTTGCCTGATTGCTTTGGCTAGAGTTTCAAGAACTATGTGGAGTAGGAGTGGTGAGAGTGGAATGTTTGTCTTGTTTCTGTTTTTAGAGGAAAGACTTTCAGTTTTTTCCATTCAGTATGATGTTGGCTTTGGGTTTGCCATATATAGCCTCTACAATGTTGAAGTAAGTTCTTTCTATGCCTAGTTTCTCTAGTGTTTATAAACTAGAGAAATTTTATTTATTGTAATAATCATATGATTCTTGTCCTTAACTCTATTTATGTAGTGAATTACTTTTGTTTTTTTGCAAATGTTGATCCATTCTTGCATCCCTAGGATGAAATACAGTTGATTATGGTGCACTATCTTAATTGTTTTTAAATGCAGTTTGTGAGTATTTTATTAAGGATTTTTGCATTTATGTTCATTAGGGATATTGGTCTAAAGTTTTCTTTCTTTGATGTATCTTTGTCTGGTTTTGACATCAGGGTGATATTGGCTTCATAGCATGCATTTGGCAGTTTTCCCTCCTTTTTTGTGTTGTGGAATAATTTGAGGAGGACTGGCATTAATTCTTCTTTAAAGGTCTGCTAGAACTTGGATGAAATTCTATCTGGTCCTTAGCTTTTTTATTGTTGTTGTTATTTGTTTCAAGGTTTTTAATCGATGCTTCAAAGAAATATCTTTTCTCATTCTAATCCTATCATCTTTCGGGTAATTTTAAAAGTTACATTTCAAATTGCACATAAAAGCCAGTTAGAATTTTGCTTGAAATTGTGTTGTATCAACTTGGGAAGAACTTATATTTTATGAGATTGAATCATTCATGGGTATGGCTAACTCTTATTTGGTTCTTTGGCAGTGAACAATAAAGTCTTTTTGAAAAACTAAACACATAGATTTCTGTACAAGGGACTTATTGGAGAAACGTTCCCAGGGGAAACTAAAGAAAAAAGGGAAGCAAGTCAGGGACTGGGAAAAAAATCTAAGCCAGGATGCAGTTGCAAGTAAATTCCACCAGAGGGTCGCTTTAGCCTGATTTTTTTAAGGGAACTTAGGGACTGTGAATTATGGCAAGGGTTGTTTTGACTTGAGGCAAGGAAGTGTAGTTTTTATACTCCCACACTATTTAGACATTAATTAAGGGATTCTCTGGGCCTGGATAGGGGACATAAAGACCCAGGCATTTTTGTTTATTTAATAGAGGGAACATGGACTTCAGAAGCAGGTGCTAGCTGTTGGAAATACAACATATAAAGGTCATGAACAAATAAACATAAAAAGCAATAGTAAGGGAGATGACAGGGATGTTACCAGACCTTTACAGTCTGTTCCATGGTTTCCTTTTATTGGACCACTCCTGGACTATGGTTACCTTAATCACTTTTAGGTCTTTTGACAGTCACATCTGCGAATTCTATTAATTTTGTACCTAAGTCTGTCTTAATTTCTTTTTAAAACCTTGGGTAGGAATTCTAGCACAATGTCCAATGCAAATGTTGATAATATAAGTCTTTTCCTTTCCTAATTTTAAAAGGAATTTTTCTAAATTTCTCCATTGGGAATGATGTTTAGAGAACGTTTTGGGTAGATATACTTCCTCAGATTAAGAAATTTCCTTTATTTTTAATTTATAATAGCTCTTATGGAGGTTGAGTGCTATTATTATTTCCTGCAGTAAAAAAAAAATGCTCAAACCAAGAATTCTAGGCGATTTATAAAGTCATTAGTAATGAAAAGATGAAATATAAAAAGCAATGATACATTACTTTTCTGGCACACTAGGAAAAATTCCTTTCTGGGGATGTTTAAATCTCTGATTCAATGACTTTAGTAGATACAGGATTATTCGGGCCTTAACTTTTAGAGTCTATTTTGGTAGAAGATTATGCATGCACATATTTAGTCCATTTCATCAATGATTTTGAATTTGTAAAATATACAATGTTCTAAATTAATGATGGAGTAGGAGACCTTCTCTTATTCTTGAGAGACCTGCACTATTTCAGTGAGTGTGTTTGTTCCAGGTTCTGCTGTCCTACATTGAGAAGATCCTTCAGAGAACCTTGACAAATATTATCCAGAATGTCCATTTTGCCTTACAGTATAAAATAGAAAGCCAAAATTAGCAACAGGTTAAAGTGAGGGTTTCTGTCCTCTTGGCTGCAAGAGATTTGGGATGTGGGGTGTGGGACATAGGCTATTTACTTATTTAGTGCTTTATGGTAATTGTGGGGTTCCTTGTGAAATATTCATATGTGCACATAACATAATTTATAAATTTAATAACCCCAGTATCACCCCTTTTCTTCTTCTCCCTTCCCATGATCCTTTCCTCTATTGTACTGGTATCCTTTGCATTTTTATGAGGTTACTTTTTAAATGTTTTTCTTTGTAGCTTCCACATATAAGAGAAAACATATAACCCTTGACTTTCTGAGTCTAATTTGTTTCATTCAATATTAAACTACAGTTTCAGCCATTCAACATTTGCAAATAATGTAATTTCATTCTTTATTGCTGAGTAAAACTCCATTGTATGTGCATACCAGCTTTCTTTCTCCACTCCTCAGTTGATGGGCATCTGGGCTGGTTCCATAGTTTGTCTGTTGTTAATTGCACTAGGCAGCCAGTTTAAGACTCCATCACACTCTGATTGCAAAGCCCTGTCTCATTCTTCAGCAAACCTTCTCCTGGTCTTTGTTAGTTTTTGCTAGATTCCAGGACTCTACAAAAGTTGATTCTTACAGTTTTTTGCCAGCTCTTTAGTTGTTCCTCTGGAGGGGGAAGATGGAGTCCTAGAGTTCCCTCCTCTGCTATTTTTGATACTATCAATCTTTCACTGTCTCTCTATTCATCCAAATAATTCTCAGTTCCACTTATAGATGAGTAAACTGAGACACAGAGAGATTAAATAACTGGTCGAAGCTTACAGAGGCCTAACTTATGGATCCTGGATCCAGAGCATGAAATTTTACTGTATTGTGCAATAAATAATTATGGCATAGACTATAGCAGAACGTGAAAGTTAAACTTCCTTGTTGTGTGATGATTTGGACCTTGGTTTTAATTAGATCATGAAGTATTGTTAAGAGTAAGAGACTCCTTGAATAGACTTGAGTTATTTATTAATAACTTTTGAAGAGGTAAGTTGGGGGAGAGAAGATAGTAAATGAGACAGTATGATTCAGACAGTGGGATGTGTTTAACAAATCCTTTTATCTTTTCTTCTGGGGATACAGAAAGCCTTTTGTATCCAGTTGGGGGTATTTTTTTTGGGGGGGGGGACCAGCAATTGAACTCAGGGGCACTTGACCACTGAGCCACATCCCTAGCCCTATTTTGTATTTTATTAGGGACTGGGTCTCACTGAGTTGCTTAGCGCCTTGCTAAATTGCTGAGGCTGGCTTTGAACTCCTGCCTCAACCTCTTGAGCCACTGGGATTATAGGCGTGTGCCTAGGGGTGGAAGTGATGAACCCCAGTTTAGACTTGTTCTTTAAAGTTTCCTCCTTGATCCTTTATGTCCCCATGGTTGTTGGCTAGCCAGGAGAGACTCAGGGAGAGCCCAGGAAGCTGAGGCCATTGTAGGAAGCACAGTTTGGAGGAGAGCTGCCTGAGTAAGCATGTCCCCATTAGACTTGGTGCGAATAAACTAATCACTTCATCACAGCATTTCTGACTCATCCCAATTAACATAGGGACTAACAGATAGATTTTTTAAAATATATTTTTAATTGTTGATGGACCTTTATTTTATTCAATTATTTATATGTGGTGCTGAGAATCCAGCCCAGTGCCATACACATGCCAGGCAAGGGTTTTTACCACTGAGCCACAACCCCAGTTCTCAGACAGGGTTGTTAATGACTTTATTCAAGAAAGCAAGAAATGGAAGGGATGGAGATGTTGACACCCAGGAAGCCTGGGTGCATTACCATTCTGAAGAGCTCAATTCATAGAACCAGGAGCTGTCATGCTACTGGCTGTACCTGAGGACTACATTGGACACTGTCTTTTTTACTTCTGTGGACACTTCCTCATAATGTATCCACCCCCAACAATACCCCCAGTCACCTACAGTGACCAGGCTAGCGATGGAGGAATATCATTAATTTACTTGGGTCTGCATGTGAATTGAGCTCACTAGAGACCCCTGAGCTAAGGAGTGGTCAGTGGGGTGGCACCACATTGCATGATAAATCAAAGCAGAATACTGAAGATTTCATCTGCCACTTGTTTTTATGTCACATTATAATGGACAAAAGTATTAATGGAAGAAATCATCCTTTGCAATATGTAATGCATAGATGATAGAGAGCATAAATCCCTCTATTAATAACTTTTAGCCATAGACTGCCTTTGAGTTATGTTGTTGGGAGTAATGAAAAAGCTTTCTGATCCCAAATTACTTCCCCCTAAATGGCTTGAGGGAATGAACCATGTTCTGCTTATTCCCCGTCTCTTTGACATTCCTGATCCCCAGGCCTTGTTAGGCGCAATGTCCAGTGCATGTGTGAGAGGTTCCTCTTGGATGAAGGGCACAGCCCAGAGAAGTGAAGCAACTTTAACTAAAGTTTGTGTGTTTTCTGAGATGGATTATGGTTCTTTATTTGTACCTCCTCCCCATCCTTTCTTGATTTCTCTGAGATGATATATTTTTTTTTAAAGTTTGACCTACATAAGTTTTCAGAGATCCATATAAAATTTTATTTTCTATGATTTCAGGAAAATTTTAATAGGGTGTCTAGAATTTAATTTTACAGTTCTATTATGCCCTTCTGTGTAATAAATGGCCAGTGGGAGGAGGAAATAGAGGCACCCGTCATCCTGGAACCAGATGACATCATGTGACAGCATGTTAGGTTTTGAGGCACAACTCAGAGGATGTTTGAGAATGGGGATGTTGAAAAGAATCAGAGGAAGGAGGGCCACTGGATTCTTGGGAGAAGGTAGTTAGAATAGATAAGGCAAAACATTTGGAATTTTTTTAATTTACACTTTAAAAAACAACAGTTGAGTCAAGACATTAAGGGTGGCAGCAGAATTCATGTTTGGGTTGAGTCCTTCTATTTTTTAAGAAAATATTTTCATAACCCTCTGATTTTTATGAAGCAAGGTCCTAAGTCTCTAAAGGGAAGTAGAGGCAAAGAAGAATTCAACAGTTTTTCTTAATAAAATGTAAAAAAAATACATATTAGTAGTAGATAATAAAATACAAATAATCCAAAGAAATAGGTGACTCTCAAGGGCAGAAAAGTTGTAATGATGTTAATTGAGTTCTTTTGCTCCAAGAGGTTGAAGGCAGCTTGGTGCTCTGGGTGGGGAAAGTGACCTAGTAGATGGGATAGAGCCGGAAGAGCAGCATATCTTGAGACCCAGTCTGGCGGCAAGCATGGCCATGGGCCCCCTGGCTTGTAGTGTGGCTGATCGACATGGGAAATACCAATGACTGATGTCAAAATTTAGGATTTTCTTTTTGTTGTTGTACTTCCTTTATGATATACTTGAGTCATCTAATTCAGCCAAGGATCCATATACTGAAGGGATAGAAGAGAGGACTGGGTGACATAGAGAAGTGGTGATGAGGTGGCTAGGGATAAAAGGTCAGGGAACAGTAGCTAATGATGATAATGAGGATCATGCTGATAGGAGCAATAGTGGAGGCTGGGGTTGTGGCTCAAAGGTAGAGCACTCACCTACCACATGTGAGGCACTGAGTTGGGTCCTCAGCACCATGTAAAAATAAAATAAAGATATTTTTAAAAAAAGATCAATAGTGATAGCAAATCTTACATACCAATTTCCACGTGCCAGACATTGTTCTAAGCATTTTAGATCTATCTCATTTTATCTTAATAATGACCTTAAAAAGAAGGCGATGTTTGTAGCCCCATTTTATAGATAAGAGAAGGAGACACAGAGGGTTACAGGTTAAATGATTTGCCCAAAGGGAAAAAACTAGGAACAGGAAACTGAGTGGGAGGGGATTCCTGCAGGCACCCAAGACTGAGTATTGAGTTGTTTTATTTGGATAGCGAAAAGTATGACCGTGGGAAGCTGGAAAACCTGGGGCCACTGCCTCTGCATCTGTGTTGGAGTTTGTCCACTTCTCTGTGTTTACACACCCTGGCCCTGGGCACACTCAGTAGACCTGGTAGCCTCTGAGACAAGGTCTCAGAGGACTGTGATATTTAAATTACTGGTCCAGTGCCAACTTCTTCCAGCTTGGGAGGTGGAGAGGGTTGGTCCCTTTCAGAGCTCAATTTCCAGCTCAGATACTCAGGGAAGGCACCTTCGACTTATGCTAGTTTTCAGGGCATGAAGGACAATGGGGTTAAGGTGTTCCTAACCTGGTTGGGTCATATATTTAGTGACTTCATCCAAGAGTCCATACACCAGGGATAGAGCAGGGATCATTTAGGAGACAGAGCAGCCATCTCTTCCCCCTCTCCTCTTCTCTCTCTGACTCCAGGGAGCCAGCAAGGTGGAGAGCAGGACGTATAACAGCTTCAGATGAGTTTGGTGCTGCGGTGTTGCAGCATGCAGCATGTTGAGAACCATCTTTACAGGCAGAATCCAAAATGCCAACCTGCATTTCAGAAACTTGCAATGCTTTAGACTTTTTTCCTAGAAAAAATGTCTTAGAGAACAAAATTGTACCTTATTCAAATCTTTCAACTTGGCTGGACAAGTAAGTTTTCCTTCAGTATGATACCTTTTTTGTTAAATTCAAATTTTCTATTGCTTCCTACATTAAAGGGAATGAAATAACCTGTTTGACTCTTTGTAATGAAACTGTTTATTTTCTCTGCTGAATTTTGATTAAAATGTCCAAAGTCATATTATGTACTTGATAGAAGGATTTGAATTGAGAAAAGAGACAAATAAAACACAACAACAACAACAACAACAACTACTACTAATAATAACTTACTTTTTTTTCCCTAGAATTTTATGGTGTCCAGAGCTTGTTTGTATATTTTCTCATCTGGTATTTTCAATATGCTTTAGAGGAAGGTAGACTAAATTTTGAAATTTTCATTTTACAAATGAACCTGGAGGTCACACTGGCTGAATGAAGGAGTTGGGACTTTCATGGTTTGATGTCTAATTCAGAATCTCAAAATCCGAAAGCTCTGCAGATATGCCACTAGATCCAGAAAGTCCCAGTCTAATGTAATGTGTCTTCCATCCATTGGAATCGTGATGTACTTCTTTAGTATGGTTTATTCAACTGTCCTCTGCCAGCCCTCTTTAATTTCATAAGAATATAAGAAGGCACACAATGTAGAATTTTCTGAAAATCTTTCCTAAAAAGACCCTGCTTTAAAAAAAAATACTAACAATGTGTTAAAAATGCTAACAATAAATGTACCTGGCAATTCCATAACAATTCTGTAGCATGCCGTAAAGGATCTTCTTTAGGCTTTCTTTGTTTTTGACTGTCAAGATTACGGGGGAGTGCTGGAAGCATCAGAAACAGGTTCCATGTATTTGAAATTTATGAACCCTAATTGGTAATTTTTGACATCAGGAGTTAGAGCTTAAAAGTAGAGAAGGGCACTTCAGAACTGCGAGTAAAGGAGATGTAACATTAGGAGGGCCAGGATGGGGTAGAGAACATAACATGGTGGATGACAAGGTTCAAGGAGCTACCAACCTCGGCCCATGTGGGGTTGGTCATAAGGGACAGAGGCCAGAATTGTGCATGGTTGTACAGTGTGAGATTGGGTGCATAGGGAGCTGAGTTTAGCATTTGCAAGTAGATTTGGGGTAGTTTTCTACTCTTTGCATCCAGGTTGGGTGGGATTCCTTTTTCATGATCATTCAACTCCTTGGGCAAAGTCCTATCACAGAACTGAGCACACTGTATTCATTGGACCACTCACTCATTTGGATTAAGATGTCAGTGATTTTTGTTTTTGACCCAGGCCCAAATTCTTTCCATAACAAAACAGAAAAGGGCAACTGAGCATGAGCACCACTCTTCTCCATCTGCATTCTTTTTTTTTGTACAGGGGATTGAACCCAGAGGGGTTTAACCACTAATATGCATTTCCATTCCCTTTTTTTTGTATTTTATTCAGAGACAGGGTCTACACTGAGTGGCTAAGGGCCTCACTAAATTGCTGAAGCTGGCTTTGAACTCACAATCTTCCAGCCTCATCCTCCCAAGCCACTGGGATTACAGGCATGGGCTACCATGCCTGGTCTTCATCTGCATTCTTAAAAGAGGTGATGACGTTCTTTGGGACTGGCTGGGTTTCAAATAGCCATGTGATCCATCTGTGAATCCCGGGTCCCAGTCAGAAATGTTCTGATTTAATGATAATCTGGTTCCTAAATATATTTATTTAGAATGAGTATCCACTCCTTTTGAAGGAATATTATTATTATTCTCAGATGACTACAACTGAAAATTTGGTATGTCTGGGTTATTCCTTTTTAATCACTGAGGTATATTCAGATGGCGTCAACTCAAGTCCAGATGCAGCTGCTTACGGACCATGGAAAGTAAGTTGGAGAATGCTACTTATCTTCTCTGACCCTGTTTCTTCATTGTATGGACAACTAAAGTCCATTAACAGTCTGAGTGGTTTGTGGAAACCCCTGATTTGTAGCCAAGTCAGACAGAAGTGAGGGTAACCTGGGAACCCACTACTTGTTCTTGGGGTCTGAAGCTGAAGGCAGTCTTGTGGGACTAAGCCCTTAACCTGTGGGTACTATGTTAACTACCTGTGAGTGGTTAGTGTCAGAATAAAAATAAACTATAGGACACCTGGTTGACCTCTGTAGAAAACTGGAGTATTGCTTAGTGTGGAAAGCCTGCACTCAGGGTCTCAGAAGTGTTATGAGGGGAGGAACAATTTTTTTCTTTTTAGGTCAAGTCCTGTTTTACTACTTATAAGCTTTGGCACAGAGGCTAATTTTGGTGAAAACAGTTAATTTTATCATCTGCGAAGAGAACAATAAACCTACTTTTTTCAGTCTCATTATAATGATGAAATAACATGATGTAAAAAAGTCCTGAGTTACAAATTCAAATAGAACAGTTACCTGGACATAAAAATTTCTCCACCAGTTCCAACAGCTGCTTTGGCAAGAAAGCTGAAGAGTTGGCATCTGAGAGGCTGAGTTGGGAACTACTAATCATACACTAAGCTCCTTTTTGCATTAATAATATCTAAAGGAGATACTATATAGGATAGAAAAGCATAGGAAGCTGTACAAAATCAGTAGTGGTTAAAAAATGTTTACCTTATAATATCAGGATAGCGTTAAATAGATGGTATGATTTACAAAGTATAAATTAGAAATGAACAAAGATCTATAGGTGGAAGAAAGAGTGGATGAAAAACACACTAGGAAGCTGGTAGCTTTCTTTTTTGGATGGCAGAACTAAGGAAAAATGTTTTCCTTTTAAATGTTTTCTAAACTCTGTCCAATAATCATAGGTAGTTTTCATTGTCATTACCTCTTCCCCTTTTTTTCTGAGAGGTTCTGCTGATATACACCTTTGCACAGTGTGAAGCTAGAAACTTTGCCTTCTCTTCTGCTCCTTTTTGTGCTGTCTATGGGCTGAGTAATCTTGGTCCTGAGAAGAAATACCGTGGTGTAGGAGGGGGTTCAGGCTGGAGAGTCAGAAAGCATGGGATGTGTCCTTTGACTTGGGCCAGCTACTTAATCTTTCCATGTTAAAATTTTTTAGCATTTTCAAACCAAAGATGTTTGTATCAGATTATCATACAAGTCTCTTTCCTTAATGGCTTTTTAAAAAGAAAATCAAGAAAGATGGTTCAAGAAGTCCCCTGTAGCTCATAAGTGGATGAGATTCCTTATTGTTTTTTGAACCCAGGTCACTTAGATTTTGATAGGTATGCAATTCAGAGAAGAGATTATGGAGCTGTAGTTTCTCACTGCATATATTTTCTCCCTGTAGGAACATCCTTTAACATTGTCTAGACATTTATCATGTGGGTCATTGCAAGAAGGGAAAGAAAGACCAGATGATGTAGAAGAAAGGACCAGATGACCTGTGAAGAATCCTGTTAGTTCTAGCAGTCTTTCCTGTTAGAATGGAATAACAATTCTGGTAAGAAGCTATAAATTGCCTTAGATCCAGTGGTTGTAATTTTCTTATGTTTTTTGGGGTTTTAGTTTTAATTAATTCAGTGTACATTTCATTGGACATTGCTCTAGGCTCTGGCACTATGGATATTAATCACACAGAACTCCTGCTTTCAAGATATTGCGAGTATAAGGTAGGTGGAAGTAGATCAAGAAAAGGTAGTGTACAAAGAGTTAGGATGCAGATGCAATCTGTAGAATCTGTAGAAGTGCAGTAGAAAGCCTCATAATATAGCCCTGGGTAGGGGAAGAGATGATATTCCTTATAGAGATGAGTGATATTTGAGCCTGTTTTTGCAGGATGTATAAGAATAGGCCAGCAGAGAAAGAGAGGCTGTGGGAAAGCAAGGAGTTGAAAGTGAGCCTGGCTTGATTAAGGAGTTAGAGTAAGTTAGTATGGCTAAAGAACCCGGCAGTGGACAGAGAGGGGACCTGAAAGACAAGGTGTATAAGTCAGTAGGGTCCTTGTAAGGAGAATAAAATTCTTGTATTTTATCTCTAAAGATGGTAAAGAGGAGCTTTTCAAAGATTTTAAATTGGGTGACGATTTGCATGATCAACTCCTAGAAATAACATTGTGACTGCCAGGTGGACTATTGAGCAGCTGTTTGAGGCACAAGGTAGAAGAGATTAGCTATGATGTTGTACCTTATTTTGCTAATTCACCTAACTCTAGTGCTGACAAAAAATTGCAGAAAATACTTAGGGAAATTATTTTGCCATAATTGGTTATTTTTAAATAAAAATACATAATTTAAAAATGGCATGTGAACTGAAAATAACAACTATGCTTATTTGTGGGATACAATAAGACTTTTCCAGTATTTATGAATTGTTCAGCATCTTTTGATTAACATGTGATAGAATTTTGCATGTCAATGAGCTATAGTGTGATATTTCAACACAGGCACATAGCATTCACTGATCAAGTCAGGGTAATTAGCATTTCCTTTATTATTTCTTTATGCTAGGGCCTCAAATTTCCTCTCTTCTGTATCTTCATCAAATATATAATAGAGTGTCATAAATGGTACTTACTGCATTGTGCTGCAGAATACCATTACAAAAACTCCATGAAGAAATTTTTAATCTGAAAAACAGAGCTAGTTTTTTAAAAAATTGCTTTTTATTTGTCAAAAAGCAAAAGATGCAATGTTTTGAAAGTTATTAATTTTGTCTATTATGTTTTCAATCAAAATCCCTAATGAGAAATGCAGAACCTGATTGGCATTATTTCTTTGGGGATCCAGTTTGGGTTAATTATATTCCACAAATCTTGATTTTTTTTCAAGTTTTTGAAATGTCTCTAAAGAGAAGATAACAAAACTTTCTTTATAAATTTCTTATTGCATCTCAGGGTTCATGGATAGTCATCGAAACATCACAGAGTTTTTCATGCTGGGACTCTCACAGAATCCTGTGGTGCAGAGATTTTTATTTGTGCTGTTTTTGATTGTCTACCTGATCTCTGTTGGGGGCAACCTACTAATCATGATCACTATTATCTTCAGCCCCACCTTGGGCTCCCCTATGTACTTTTTCCTTTCATATTTGTCCTTTATTGATACTTGCTATTCCTCATGTATGACCCCCAAACTCATCGCTGACTCTTTGTATGAAGGGAGGGCCTTCTCTTTTGAGGGCTGCTTGGCTCAGTTCTTTGTTGCTCATTTATTGGGAGGAACTGAGATCATTTTGCTCACAGTGATGGCCTATGACCTATATGTGGCCATCTGCAGGCCTCTACACTACACAACCATCATGACCAGGCGTCTCTGTGCCATGCTGGTGGGGGTGGCTTGGCTGGGGGGCTTCCTGCATTCCTCAGTTCAGCTCCTCCTGGTCCTTTGGTTGCCCTTCTGTGGGCCCAATGTGATCAATCACTTTGTGTGTGACTTGTACCCTTTGCTGGAGCTCGCCTGCACCAACACACATGTCATTGGTCTGCTGGTGGTGGCCAACAGTGGTGTGATCTGCCTGTTGAACTTCCTCATGCTGGCTGCCTCCTACTTGGTGATCCTGCACACCTTGAGGTCCCACAGTGCAGAGGGGAGACGCAAAGCCCTCTCCACCTGTGGGGCCCACTTCACGGTTGTAGCCTTGTTCTTTGTGCCCTGTATATTTATTTATATGCGCCCATCATCCACTTTGTCCATAGACAAAATAGTGGCTGTGTTTTATTGTATTTTGACACCCATGTTCAATCCCCTGATTTATACCCTGAGAAATGCAGAGATGAAAAACGCTGTGAAGAATCTCTGGAAGAAATGAACAATTGTGGATGGGGACAACACAAGGCACAGTAGGGAAAGAAATAATAAGCCGCTCTCAGAATAAATGTCATGATGAGATAGGAGAGATCAACAAAAAATTCTGAATATAACTGATTGGAATATTTGTATTCCTGCACAAGCTATCCATGCCCCAAAGTATTGCCAGACAAATAAATATATAACAGTTCAACTTCTTCTTAATGGTTTCACCTGAAGAGCATGGAAGAGCAACCTCTCACTTCCTCACCTGTGCCTAAGAGGGAGCTTGCTTCACCCTGGGATACTGAGTGTCCTTGATGAACCCAATCCCCTTGTTAAAATATTAGCAAACTGGCATCAAACTCTGGACACCAGAATACTGATCATTTTAGTGACTGATGGTTCATTTATATCTGTTTTATATCTATGATAATATGAGAAGAATCTATAGCTTGGGATACTAAGAATACAGCAAATGAAATTAGGAATGACTGAATGCAAATCATGGAAGTATGCAGAACTGGCTCATGATAAAGTTAATGTGAGCATGATTATATATAATAAGTTATAATACATATTCAGAAATAAATTTCTACATGGTATGTCAGGTGATCCTCTCTCACAAATGATTGAACATTGAGTTAATGTTAGGTGTTGTGCAAGGTCACATAGAGTTCTCATAAGAAATTGGCATGATTTTACTTTTTTAAAAAAAGTTGGAAGCTACAAGGAAAAATAGGAGAAAAGGGGATATAAAAAAAGTAGAAGGGAGGCCATGACAGTGGAAGAAGGGGATTAGGGAGAGAGAGGAGGGAGGGTGAAGGAGATATTGGGGAGTGAAATTGATCAAATTATGTTTTTATGTATGTTTGACTATGTCACAATGAAACTTAGCATTTTGTATAACTAATATGCACCAATAAAAAATTAAAACTTTATTGAAGTTATTCATAGAAGTTGGGTTACTTAACCAAAGTTGAGCTGGAATCTATATATGAATCTTTCTTGCTTCAAATTGCATTTGTCGAATGCACAGAGCTTCCTGATTTACTGATCTTCTTGTGTGCTTTATTTTGTTTATATTTCCACTTGTAAGCTTTTTGTCAATGTCTTTATTGCCAATCTATGTTATGTTGTGTCCAGACTTATTTAGAATCCAGAGTTATCATTAAGTTCATCATCAAGGAGGTATTGATTCCTCCAATCTACTCGGTAAACTGCCATGCCCTGATTTTGTGCTCCCATTGAGATGTGTTTGTCTTGTTTTATGTCTCACTACAACTTGGGCCTTTTGAATTCTCTGATTAGCTATCCCAGCTATTCTGCTTGAGGGCTGGATTTGTTGATATCACAGTGAAATATTCCTTTCTTGCAAGTATAATAATATAAAATGAAAAGCTTTATTGTGGGCGATACCATTTTCTGTGTAGTGACACTAGATAGTTCCCATGATTTCATTAGCTTGACATTTTACTGTTTCACATATAATGCCAGTTATACATTTATTTGCAATTTTATGTTCCATGGTACATTAATTATATGATTGTATTTAAAAGACACTTGTTATAGAAAGTGTTTGCAATATAATATGGAATTTTAAAAAGCAGGTTATAAAACAATGTATGGCTATTGGTGTAAAGTTCTGTACCTTATTATCAGTAGGTACAGGTATGGTTAGGTATGTATTATTTATTAATTTTTAAATTTGTTTTAATTAGTTTTACCTGACAGTAGAATACATTTATGTACTTTGATATACATAGATGAGTTATAATTTCTCATTTTTCTGAGTATACATGTAGAATCATATTGGTCATGCAGTCACATATATACATAAAGTAATAATGTCTGTTTCATTCTACTATCTTTCCTATCCCCACATCCCCTCCCCTCCCCTACCTTTACTTCACTCTGCCTAATCTAAGGTAGTCCTGTTCTTCTTTAGTGTCCCCTTCCCCCTGCCATATTGTGAATTAGCATCCGCATATTAGAGAAAACATTCAGCCTTTGGTTTTGGGGGATTGGCTTATATTGATTATCATGATATTCTCCAACTCCATCCATTTACTGGCAAATGCCATAATGTCTCTCTTCTGACTAATATTCCATTGAGTTATATACTACATTTTATTTATTTATTCATCTATTGAGGGACACCTAGGTTGGTTCCATAGTTTAGCTATTGGGAATTGAGCTGCTATAAACATTGACGTGGCTGCATTACTGTAGTATGCTGATTTTAAGTCCTTTGAGTATAAGCCAAGGAGTGGGATAGCTGGGTCAAATGGTGGTTCCATTTCAAGTTTTCCAAGGAATCTCCATAATGTTTTCCTTAGTGGTTGCAACAATTTGCAGTCTTATCAGCAATGTGTGAGTGTACCTTTTCCCTCACATACTTGCCAACATTTATTGTTTCCTGTATTCTTTTTTTGTTTATTAAAATGATTTTTAATAGAAAAAATGAAATAGGTGCAATAATTATTGAGCATTATTTGTTTCCTGTATTCTTGATGATTACCATTCTGACAGGAGTGAGATGAAATCTTAGTTTTGATTTGCATTTCTCTAATTGCTAGAGATATTGAACACTTTTTAATGTATGTGTTGATTGATTGTATTTCTTCTTCTGTGAAGTGTCTGTTCAGTTCCTTGGCCAATTTATTGATTGGGTTATTGTTTATTTGGTGTTAAGTTTTTTGAGTTCTGTATGTATCCTTGAGATTAATGTTTTATTGGAGGTGGATGTGGTAAAGATTTTCTCCCAGTCTGTAGGCTCTCTCCTCACGTTATTGATTGTTTACTTTGCTGAAAAGAAGTTTTTTAATTTGAATCCGTCCCATTTATTGATTCTTGATTTTACTTCTTGTGCTTTAGGAAATCAGATCCTAGGCTGACATGGTAAAGATTTGGGCCTATTTTTTCTTCTATTAGACATAGGGTTAGGTTCTAGTGCCTAAGTCTTTGATATACTTTGAGTTGATTTTTCACAGGGTGAGAGATAGAGCTTTAATTTCTTTTTGCTACATATGAAATTCCAGTTTTGCCAGCATAATTTGTTGAATAGGCTGTCTTTTCTCCAGTGAATGTTTTTGGCACTTCTGTCTAGTATGACATAGCCATATTTATGTGGATTTGTCTCTGTGTCCTTTATTCTGTACCATTGGTCTACAAGTCAATTTTGGTGCCAATACCATGGCATTTTTGTTACTATAGCTCTGTAGTATAGTTGGAGGTCTGGTATTGTGATGTGTCCTGCTTCACTTTTCTTGCTAAGGATTGCTTTAGTATTCTGGGTCTCTTATTTTTCCAGATAAATTTTATGATTGCTTTGTCTATTTCTATGAAGAATATCATTGGGATTTTAATAGGAATTGCATTAAATCTGTATAATGCATTGGGTAATATGGCCATTTTGACAATATTAATTCTGCCTATTCAGAATTAATATTGTCAAAATGGGAGATCTTTCCATCTTCTGAGGTTTTCTTCAATTACTTTCTTTGGAGTTCTGTAGTTTTTATTGTAGAGATCTTTCACCTCTTTTGTTAGATTGATCCCCAGGTATTTTATTTTTTTTGAGGCTATTGTGAATGGAGTAGTTTTCCTAATTTCTCTTTCAGTGGTTTCATTGCTGATGTATAGGAATGCATTTGATTTATGGGTATTAATTTTATATCCTGCTACTTTGCTGGATTAATTTATTAGCTTTAGAAGAATTTTTTGGATCTTTTAGATATAGAATCATGTTAATGGCAGATAGTGATAGTTTGAATTCATCTTTACCTATTTGTGTTCTTTTCTTTCTTTTGTCTAATTGCCCTGGCTAGCATTTCCAGGATGATGTTGAATAGAATTGTTGAAAGAGGACATCCTTGTCTTGTTCCAGTTTTTAGAGAGAATGCCTTCAATTTTTCTCCATTTAGAATGATGCTGGCCTTGGGTTTAGCATATATAGCTTTTACAATGTTCAGTTATGTTCCTACTGTCCCTAGTTTTTCTAGTGTTTTGAACATGAAGGTGTTCTGTATTTTGTCAAATGTTTTTTTGTGCATATATTGAGATGATCATATGATTCTTATTTTTAAGTCTATTAGTATGATGAATTATGCTTATTGATTTCCTTATGTTGAACCAACCCTGCATCTCTGGGATGAATCCCACTTGATCATGGTGCACTATCTTTTTAATATGTTTTTGTATGTGATTTACCAGGATTTTATTGAGAATTTTTGCATCTATGTTCATCAGGGATATTGGTCTGAAGTTTTCTTTCCTTGATGTGACTTTGTCTGATTTGGTATCAGGGTGATATTAGCCTCGTAGAAGGAGTTTGGAAGTGTTCCCTCCTTTTCTATTTCATGGAATACTTTGAGGAGTACTGATATTTGTTCTTCTTTAAAGGTCTTGTGGAACTTGGCTGGGAATTCATATGGTCCTGGGCTTTTCTTGGTAGGATTTTGATGGCATTTTGTATTTAATTCTTGAAATTGATCTGTTTAAATTGTGTATGACCTCCTCATTCAGTTTGGGTAGATCATATGTCTCTAGAAATTTGTTGATGTCTTTGATATTTTCTATTTTTATGGAATATAAATTTTCAAAATAGTTTCTAATTATCTTCTATATTTTAGACATGTATGTTTTGATATTTCCTTCATTATCTTGTATTTTAGTAATTTGAGTTTTCTATCTTTTTCTCTTCATTAGCATGGCCAGAGGTTTATCTATTTTATTTTTTTCAAAGAACCAACTTTTTGTTTTGTCAATTTTTTCAATTATTTCTTTTGTTTCAATTTCGTCTCTGATTTTAATTATTTCTCCACCCAACAGCCAATCTCTGTCAGCTTCACTTCCATGCTTCTTGTGAATTTTTACTTGTAGCTTCTTTCTTCCTCCCTTGCAAATATCACATACTACACTACCTCTGTTCTTTCATCCATTATTTGAAATTGTAAACCATTTTAACAAATTTTCTGTTTATACTATAGGTAGTTATTGAACTCATCATTTCAGTTTAATGCGAGAAAGCAGCAGATGCCTTAGTGGGAGCTATTAGGTTTAAAGCTATATATTGTGTACACTGGGTGCTGTTGATATTGGTCTCACCATTAAAGGCGAGGCACTGGAAATCTTCAGGTACACTATAGGTCTACAGGGTAGAATGTATGCTCCCTTAGATCTGTACTTCTAGATGGGAAAACACACTAACAACATGAAAAAAACAGGGGAATAAAACACCCCAAACAAGCCAAGAAAGAGGCAGGAATGCTTTCATATTAAAAGAACCCATTTTTGTATGTGCGACAAGAAAATGCAATGTGTAACCTAGGATTCTCTTTTCCTACAAAGAAGGCATTATTGGGGTAACTGGTGATATAACAATATGGAGATTAGATGATATGATAGTATTTTTTCAACATTAATTTCTTGACTTTGATCATGTGCTGCTGTGATTACTAAAATTTTTTGCTCTTTGGAAATACTTAGAAGTTTTAAGACTGAAAGGTAATCATGTTTACATCTTATCTGAACCTTTCAGAAAATAATAGCAATAAGTTCATACATACATATGGGAAAGAAAAATGGAGAGATGCATATGTGCATTTGCACATATCTACAATAATGTACACATACTTATAAGTACAAATTCACAAAGAGAGAGAAAAATAAAAAGAAAAAGCAAGTGTAGAAAAATGTGAATACCTGGGAAAAGTGGGCAAAGGGTATTCAGTAATTTCAGTCTGAAATTCTGCCAAACTTAAAATGTTTTTAAACAAACAATCAAAAAATATATAAAAATGCAGAACTAAATATATAGCAGCAAGTAAAAGACTTGCAAGAAAGATACTGTTTATTCCATTTATGCAAACAGGTCTGGAGATCTTGTCATATCAACCCGGTAACCGTACCTACCACAGGTGAGCACAGGCCACAGGTCTCAAATTTGGTTTCTGGCATGGCTACTCTCACAAGATCATAACCCTGTCGAGGGTTCCTAACTTCCACAAAAATGGTTGCAAATATATAAATCTCTACTATTTTTACTAATGAAAATCAATAAAAAAATCCTTTTCAAAAACTACAATAATCCATGATTACTGGAAAAATGATACACATTTTAAAATCAGTATTTGATTTTACTCACAAACCTTCAAAGAAATATCATCCAATGCTATTTAAAGTGTCTCATATGAAACATTTTGAAGAGTAAAACTAACTCCTTCTGTAAGACATTTAATCAACAATTGTTTATTGTGACCAGAACCATTATATTAAAATAGAAAATAGATACTAAAATTTTAAGAGTAAAATATATATCATTTGAACTAATCAAATGTGCTAACAGAAAGTAAACATTAAGTGTGTCAAAGCAATAAAAACATTTGTAGATGAACTTATTGAAAAGATTATTTGATACAGCTTAGTATATAAAATAGAAGATATAAATATATATAATACATAAAAATTGCACAGATATAAATCTCTACTATTTTAACTAATAGAATTAATATAGAAGTCATTTAAGAAATCACAAGAATCCATTAATACAAGAAAATCATATAATAAATTTACTAGCATAGTTAACAAACTCTGAGATAATTTACTATAATAAAATACCATAATGTAGTTGACCACATAAATATGTACAAAGATAAAGTTGGGTCGTCATGTACCTAACTTCTAAGAAGGCACTTTAAAATACCGTACCACTCTTCATTTTAACAAAAAACAATAAAATGCAAATTAAGATACTTTTAGCTCTCATCACCATCATTTCATATTATCCTGGATATAGCAGCCAAACCAACTCAACAGGAAAAATAAATTAGCAGTGTTAGAATATTGACAGTAAGAAATGCCAAAATCATTGAAAAATGACATTAGTTAAAGTGTATGCCAGAAAGGCCAGATAGAGGGGAAAAAAAGCCATTCTTAAACTGAAAAAAATAACCTCCAAATGAGTTTAATCTTCATAAAGTTCATGACATAACTGCAAAGAGAAATGGACAACTTAAGTAAAGTGGAATCACAATAACAGAACTGTGAATCTCTGGAATAGATCTTATAAGCAAAAAGAACTACAAAGAAGTGGTAGATTGTATTGATGGGTAGTCATATTTTTAGCAGCAATAGTATGGTTTTATTTTTTCCTGATATATCTCAGCACACTACATTCTGTTTTATGGAGTGTTACATCTCTTTCCCTTTCAGTAAATCTATGCTCTGCTGCTTTCATAAAAGGTCTACTGATATATAATTGACAAATAGGAATTATAGATGCTTATGGAGTATAATGTTTTGATATATGAATACATTGTGAAATAGCCACCAAAATAAAGCTAATTAACACATCACTGGCTCTCATGATGAGTACTTCTTTTATGAATATTTTTGTGGTTAGAACACTTAAGAGCTACCTTCATATCAACTGCCAAGAGCAATGCGGGATGGTCGATGATAGTTACCATGCTATATATTAGACACCAAAAATCATTTATCCTACAAAACAGAATTTCGTGCTCTTTGACAAACAGCTTCAGTTCTCTTCCCTCCAGCCCATGACAGCTCCCATTCTGCTCTTTGCTCTGAGTCTCTTTTTGACTCTACATGTAAACGACAAAATACTTTTGTCTTTCTGTGTCTGGCATACATCACTTAGCATAATGTCCTCCAAGTTCACGTTTGTTGTCACAAATGATAAGATTTCTTGAAGAATCTTAGAAACACAGCACAGTGCATGCATCTGAGAGTAGCCCTAAAACACTCTGGGATAGATAGATACATTCTACAGTTTTACCATACTGTGCAGGTCAACGTTTAAAATAATCATCTAAGGAAATGTTTCCCATTTTTTTATTTTAGGAGAAAAATTATTTTATAAAAGTTACACGACACAACTGTTTTCAAATAAAAATTAGAGTTTATATAGCACTTTCATATTTAACTACTATAATAAAAAGAATAAATATTCTAAATATAAGACAAGGAGTGACAAAGTAAGGAATCAAATTAATGGAGAAATTAAACCACTGCAATGCTGCAAAAATTTCATCATTGATTTATTGGATTTTTTTATGGACTCCCTACTATATGCTCATTAAAGTGGTCCAGGGTAGTGATAAACAAGATATTACAGAGCATACGTTATAGTGGGGAACTCAATTCATGGCAGAAACACATGGTTTGTTCTTTAATTATACTTATCGGAAATGCTTTGGAGAAAAGAGAATTTAGTGTTAGTTTTAAGAAATCTTATATGTCCCAAGGATACAGATTTATAGTGAAATGACTTTTCTCATAGTGGGAAACTCAGTCATTTTCTACCTGATGTGACTTTTCCTCCCCAGAGTTTCTTCATAGCATTTGTCATCTCTGAGTTTCTCAGAGTATAGATGAAGGGGTTCAGCATGGGGGTTATGACTGTGAAAAGACACTCAATGACTTGTCAATGGGGAAAGTCTTGGCTGGTCGTGCATACATGAAAATACAGGGGACAAAGAAGAGGACAACCACTGTGATGTGGGAGCCACAGGTGGAGAGAGCTTTCCGCCTCCCCTCCTGACTCAGGTTCTTCAGAGAGTGGAAGATGACAGCATAAGACACGAGTAAGAGCAGAAACACAGTTGTGCAGATGAGTCCTCCATTGGCCATCACTAAGAGGCCAATGACATAGGTGTCAACACAGACAAGTTTCAATAAAGGGTACATGTCACATATAAAGTGGTCAATGACATTGGGGCCACAGAATGGGAGTCCATAAATGGTGCTTAGTTGAATTACGGAGTGCAGAAATCCTCCAACCCAGGAAACTACCAGCAGCACAACACACACCCATGGCCTCATAATAATTAAATAATGCAGGGGCTTACAGATGGCTACATAGCGGTCATAGGCCATTGCCAACAAAAGAAAGACCTCTGATCCACCAAAAAAGTGTTCTGAAAAGAGCTGAGCCATGCAGAGCTTGAAGGATATGGTATTTTCCCCCAAAAACAAATCAGAAATCAACTTGGGACAGAAAACTGATGAATAAACAGCATCCATAAATGACAAGCTAGCAAGAAAGAAGTACATTGGTGAGCCCAGGGTCTTACTGAAGGTTATGGTCATAACGATGAGCAGATTTCCCGCCATGGTCAAGATGTAGAAGAGGAAGAACATAGCAAAAAGTACTTTCTGCTCCTTTGGATCCTGTGTGAGGCCCAAGAGGACAAAGTAAGTTGTATTGCTCTTGTGTTCCATCTATTCCTTTATTGATGCTGATTCCAGATATTAAAGCAGTTTACCTACAAAGCAATGGAAACTTCCTTAAAAGTATTATAACCTTAATCTTTACCCATTCATTCTCTAAAATATGTACAAGAAGCATCTATTTGCATCAATCTACCTGCAGCAGGTATCTGGTTTACCAAGTTGAATAATATAGGATTCTCTGGCCTAAGTGATTTGATACATAATGATGAAGTTACACAGTTAAAGATGAATTTAATTAGAGTCATTACAAACATGTTTATTTATGTTGTACTATAGTTCCACAGTGGTGGAATTGCTAAGCCTCCTGAAATCTGGGAAGGTTTCTCAGAGCAAACATACTTATGATGAGTTTACATGAGAAGTGACATAACAATATGAATGAAAAAGAAATTCCATGAAAAGATGCACATGGGTAAATATTGCAAGAATCTCAAGTGTGATACCTAAGATACCCTTAAGGTAATTTGCATATTGAATAAAATAAATTAAGATTGTAAGACCATAACCCAAAGTCACTATATTAGTCGCTAAAGCTACGACTCTTAAGAGTGATTGATTGCCCTTCTTCCACTTTCCAGTTACACATTCATTGTACAGTCTATCACAAGCAACTTAGCATTCACATATCCAGGAACATTATGCTCATTTTTGTCATTTCTAAGAAAAGAATGCCTTCTCAACAGCTCTCCTCTTCCTTTTCTGAGTCCTCCCCAGAATCACCTTTCAATATTTCTAGCTACAGTTTCTTTAAGGAAATTTAGGCTTTTTCCATCACAATCTCAAATTTCTTGCAGCATCTCTACCCATTACTCAATCTCAGAGCTCCTTTCACATGTTTGGATATTTATTGCTGCAGCACCCCATCCCCATCCCCATTTCCCATCAGCTAAGCTGTATGTTTGCTAGAGCTGCTGTAACAGTAGCATCTACTGAATGGTTTTATCAGCAGAAAATTGTTGTCTCAGAGCCCTGAATACTAAAATTCAAAATAAAGGTATGGATGGTGTTGATTCCCTCAGAAGACTATGAGGCAAGGAGCTGTACTAGGTCCCTCTCCTTGGTTTGCTGGTAACCAACTTTGTATTCATGTGTTGTTCTTCCTGTATCCAAATTTCCCATTCTAAAAGATCACCAGTCACATTGGATGGGGCTAGCCTTTATAAACTTATTTTAATTTGATGAGCTCTGGAAAGACCCTATCCCCAAATAAAGTCACATTCTGTGATATTGGAAGTGTGGGGTCTTCAACATTAATTTGAGGGAGGAATGGGGAGAAAGAAACACAAGGGAACCATAGTATTGTATATGGCATGATGTGTGACCAATAATTATCACATAGTCTCTGTGTCCTACCAATTCATTGAAACCACTTTTAAGTACCTTTACTTGGATATTCTTTCTTTTCCTAACATGTAAATGCTTAAAGCACTCTGGAATTGTCTGTCTTCACCACTGTATCTCCCCTAATTTTCAAACTGGTGTCTGCAACCATTTAATTGACACTTCCAAATGATATCCATTTAGTAATTACAAAAGTAAATTTTTAATTTTTCCACAATAAATCTTTTACTTCTCATTTTCTTTATATCTAACCAGTGTTTCCTCTTTTCATGCAACTATTCAGGCCAAATTCTGACAATACCCTTGACTCTTTTATTCCTTTCATGTTACTTATTCATTCTTTCAATAGGTCCTGTTTACTCTCCATTTTAATCTATTGCAAATCTGATCCTCCTCGGTATACACATTACATCCCTGGTCCAATGCAGTACCCCTCTGACAGGTCTATCTACTTTCATTTTGGCCTCCAACAAACTGTTTTGCTGAAGCAGCCCAACTTCGCATTTTCAGTCTTAATCAGATCATCCCCGTCCTTGGCTCAAAACCCCAATGAGGGATTCTGATCTCATGGTCAATAAATCAATCCATTGTCTTTACCTTGGTCTACATAACTCTGGATGACTGTCATTCAGGCAACTGTCCAAATTCGTCTCTTAGAATTCTCTATGTTCATCTGCTCAAAGATTTTCACTAATCCTCAAATATCCATAATTCTTTTCAACCACATTTTCCCAATTCCCTTATCATTTTATCTTTTTTCTAAGAATATTGACTTGAAAAGTCATAAAATAAGCATTTCTGTCTTCCTTTTCTAGATATTTATCAGCAGATCTCCTGACGATTTTGCAAAATATTTTTATTCATAACATTAAAGCAATTTCCTTCCTAAAATTAAAGCATCCTTTGATAGAATTTTCAGAGTATCTATTGAACAAGTCAATATTTTCTTGGATAAGCTTACTGGAAAGAGTAGATTGAGTACCTGGTACTTTTTAATGTGCATTTTCTTACGTTTATTGGTTCTTTTTAGTTACATATAACATTATAATTCGTTTAAATTACATTCAATGCTTTTCAACCACTTTATTCTCACCTATTCTAAGCAGTAATTGCTAATTTCAGAGACCGCAGCAGTTATCACAACATCTAAATTCATGATAAATCCTGTAGAAGGGTGCATTGCATAGGTAATCTTTTATTTATTAATTCTATCAACTTGTATCTGTATAGTACCTACCTTGTACTATTTGTCATGCTGGTCAAATATTATGAATTTCCAGCCATCACAGAGTGTCCACTAACTCATTAAGACTCAGGGTCTGCATCAGGCATCATGCCTTCAAAAGACACAAATCTTGGTCTGACTGAGGAATCATCTTTTCACCATGGGTCTTCTACCTTTCCAGATGGAAGCATAGTTCTTGAAGATATAATATGGTCTCTGACTTAATTTTTAAAAAAATTAAAAATATATTCAGGACAGCTATCAATTAAAACTTGAGCATTCACTTTCTACCTATAGAAATTTTCTCAACATTTTAATGTTTGGAAACTTAAAGTGATATAATTTCCTATTTAATAAAAAATTCACACAATTCCAATTGTGGTTTCTGCTACCGAGGGTGACGTCTTACCTTCAGAGGTTTAGATACACTCATAAATAGCTGGAGTTCCCTCTGCCATCCAGGATGCACACAAAAGACTATCCTGCTTCTTCAGAATATATTTGAAATCATAAAATTATGCCTGTCAATTTTATCTAATGTCTTGTAAATATTGCAAAAATCATTACATTCATTGTAGATTAATTTCAAAGGAACCCCATGGTGCAGACAGAAAAATTACAATTTTCCATGTTAGGATATTTTATCATAAATGCAAAGTGTTAACACAAAAAGATAATATCTAGTATTTCTAACAGGAAAATATTTCTGTTATTTTCTGGTAACTTAAATAATAATAATAATAATAAAATAACTACCATTCAGCTGGAAAACCTATCTCCACTTGTTTTGGTATGATCATATACTTGTACTTAATTTTTGGATATATCATTCCTTTGTTATTTGTAGATCTTGTTCTAAGTCTAATACTGCATCATTTGAAATAATTTATCAATTGCTAAGAAGACAGCATCTTTAACCTCACAGAGGCAAAGATCACTGAAGATTTTTATATGATGATACCACATTAATCATGGAGTCCTCCAACTGGAACGTGTCCAAGACTCATTCTTGCAATTAATTAATTTCACTGGGTTTTTCCAAATAAAACTTGAAATAACATCTATATGTAATGGTATCATCAGATCAAATACATAGCTGAAATAAAATGTGTGTAATGAAGAAAAAAAATAGTTCCAGAAACATTATGAGGCAATTGAAAAATCAAGAATAAACATAAATCCAGTTAGTTTGTACAAATAAAAATGAACTTGTCACTTATTTTCCTCATTTTCAAGAGAATTTTATTTCCAATTATATAATATTCAACATTTTTCTCTCTATTCGTGTGGTACTAGACATGTGTTTACAGTAGTTGTATAACTACTTACGCATTTTTTCTTTTTAAATTAAAGATATTTATTTTGTTTCAGATTCTATATAATTAGTTGGAGGAAGAATAGTTAATAAACTAGAAATATATATATATATTCCTACCTGCATTGGCTTTATAGAGTCACAAAATAATAATGGGAATACCTAAAAATGTAATTATAATCAGTAATCAGTGTTAATCAGGCAACAAACAGGATATTGTCAAGGAAAATAGGAGTGAGATACTTTGTGAATGAAATAATTAGATAAAGCCCTTTGAAAGGTGATATTTAAGCTAAAGTCCAAAGGATACTCCTATGGGAATTACTGTTATGTATAGGAATTTCCAAAGCTGAATAGAGCTGAGCAAGTTCAGGATGCTGACAGGTTATTTTACCTGAGGGGAAATAGAAAGGGAAAGGAAAGAAGAAGGTGAAGTTGAAGATATGGACAAGGCCAAACCCTTTGGAAATTACATGGAATAAGGAATTTGGATTTCACCTGAAGTTATTTTCAAATGAGAATAAGGAGGACTATGGTCCAGCAAAAATTTTCAACCAGCTATCAGCTAATTCAATTCATAGTGTATGAATTGTGTATCTTGACCAACTGAGATTGTCCCAGGTAGGAAAGGCTGGTTCAACATTCAAAAGTCAATTAATGTAATCCATCAGGAAAGGTTAAAGAAGCAAAATCACATGATGGTACAGCAGCAAAAGCATTTAAAACATTCAATAACATTCATTATAAGAATTCTCAGTGGACTTGGAATAGGAGAAAATTTCCTAAACTTGAATAGATGTGCAAACACCCTAAAACTGACATCATTCTTAATGGTGAAGCTACAAGCTTTTATTCTAAAATCAGTGCCATGCTTGGGGGCTTCCCAGCTTCCAGAACCATGAGCAAATTAATCTCTCTTCTTTATAAATTCATTAGGGTCAGTTATTCTGTGATATCAGCAGAAAATAGAATAAAAGACAGTGAGGGACACTATGGGGCAGGTCAGGGGTTGTATAGGAACTCTCTGTACTTTCTGCTCAAATTTCTGTGAACCTGAAACTTCTCTAAAAGTCCTCTGGCTGGAAGCTCAAGAGCAGCAGTTTGGAGATGTTGACAGGTGAGTTTTTGCTGGGTGGGTTATCTATGAAGTTAATTAAATCTTTCTGAAAGTGTGAACAAACAAACAAACAAGCAAACAAACAAAAATACCTGATAGGTATCCAAGATAAGGAAGCAGAAACCTACCTAAAGGTAAGCTAGATGACCCAGGAACCTACATTTGGAGCTGAGTAATAGGAATACCAAAATAAGGTAAGATGGAATAATCACGCCATTTTGAACAGAACGTACTATATACTTTGAACAGGATTATGCATAGATTGGAAGAAGGTCATCAGTGATTGCCTTCTTATTCTTTGTAACTTTGAAAAAGTTGTTTTAAATGTATTTAAGTGTCACTTTACTCTTAAATGTATTTAAGTGTCATTTTACTCTTGAATAATAAATGATTCAAGAGGTTTTGATAATATAGCAAAATGTGCATGAACTATTTCTGCTGTGCCTGATACACAGAAGTGTGAAAAACACATTTTAGGTGTTTTTAAATGACAGTATTAAACCAGCCTGATTCTGCTTCTTAAAACAAATTCATAGATCAATCAGAAAGCCAGTAGAAAACAATTGCAATTTTTAAATTGCTACTACCCAGAACCATATTTTAAAAACTCTCTAGTGAAAGTGCAAGTCAAAATCAAATACTGGGTTATACAAAATAATTCAAATGAAAACACCAACTATCTGAAACCATGGGACACTAAAGCCCGTTCTCAGAGGAAAATTTAAGGTCTTAAATAAATTATTTTGAAAAAAAAGAAAGAATGGATTAAATAAACTTTCAACTAATAGCATAAAACCCCCCACAAAATTAACCTATGCAAAAGTAGGTAGGAGAGCATAATAAAAATAAAAGTGATGTTCTTTATTAGAACAAAATATTAGAGTTATTAAATGTACGTTAGTCTGCTTTCCATTACTGTAGCAAATATTTGAAATAAATCAAGTTAATAAGAGAAAAACTATCTTTTGGCACACAGGTTTGAAGTTTTCAGCCCATGACTAATAGGCCCCTTTGCTTTGGACTAGTGGTGAGGCAGCACCTCATGGTAAGGTGTGTGTAGTGGAGCAAACTCTTCACTTTATTTCTGGAACAAGAAAAAGAGAGAGGGGGGGCGGAAATTGTTGCCCCACAATTCTTTCCAGAGCATCCTCCCCAAAGACCTAAAACCTGCCACTGGCCTCACATCTACAAATATATCTTGTATATTTCAGCTGTGCATCCATCAGGTCCTGAGCTTTTCTTTTTTGGTATGCTTCTGATGGCATATTCTATTTCACTGCTTGAAATTGATCTATTTAAATTGTGTATATCATCTGATTCAGTTTGGGCAAATCATATGACTCTATAAATTTGTCCATGCCTCTGATATTTTCTGTTTTATTGGAGAACAAATTTTCAAAATAATTTCCAATCATCTTTTGTATTTCTGTAGTGTCCATCATGATATTAATGTCTTGCTGATGTAAGTTCCCTTAAGCAGTATGAAATGTCCTTCTTTATCCCTTTTGATTAACTTTTGCTTGAGGTCTACTCTATTTGATATGAGGATGGAAACCCCTGCTTGTTTCCATAGATCATGTGAGTGGTGTGATTTTCCCCAATCTTTCACCTTCAATCTGTGGATGTCTTTTCCTGTGAGATGAGTCTCTTGAATGCAGCATATTGTTGGGTCTTTAAAAAAAATCCAATCTGCCAGCCAATGTCTTTTGATTGGTGAGTTTAGGCCATTAACACTCAGGGTTATTATGTGTATTCTCAGCCATTTTTGGTATTTAACTTGACCTGGTTTGTCCTTTGGTTGGCCTTTCCTTTAGTGTAGTTCCTTCCTTGGCAGATTTTCATTTTCTCCTCATGAAATATTTTTCCAAGAATGTTCTGTAGTGCAAGCTTTCTTGCCGTAAATTCTTTTAGTTTTTGTTTATCATGGAAGGTTTTTATCTTGTCATCAAATTTGAAGCTTAATTTTGCTGAATATAAGATTCTGGGTTCACATCCATTTTCTTTCAGAGCTTGGTATATGTTGTTTAAAGATCTCCTGTCTTTGAGGGTCTGGGTTGAAAATCTGCTGAGATCCAGATTAGTCTTCCCCTATAATATAATCTGATTTCTTTCTTTTGTGGCATGTAAAATTCTATCCTTATTCTGTATACTAGTTATTTTCATTATAATGTGTCTTGGTGTAGATCTGTTGTAATTTTGAACATTTGGTCTCCTATAGGTCTCTTGTATTTGATTTTCCAATTTATTCTCCATGCTTAGGAATTTTCTGATATTATTTCATTGAAGAGATCGTGCATTCCTTTGGTTTGAATCTCTGAGCCTTTCTTTACCCCCGATAAATCTTAGATTTGGTCTTTTGACGCTATCTCACAATTCTTGGATGTTATGTTATCTTATCATTCTTACTGTGTGGTCAACTTTATTTTCAATATTATATATTATATACTTTATTGCCTGAGATCCTGTCTTCCAAATGATCTATTCTGTTGGTAATGCTTTCTAGTGAGTTTTTAATTTGGTTTATTGTTTCCTTCATTTCAAGGATTTTTTTCCCCAGAATCTCTCTCTTTCTTGAAATAATCTCTTGCTCCCTCTATTTGCTCTCTAATCTCTTTGTTGGTGTGACGATGGTTGCCTATATTTGCTCACTTAGGTCATTCTTTAATTCCCAGATAATTATAATTATGTATATCCTGAACTCCTTCTCTGACATTTCATCTGCTGTGCTATTGATGGATTCTATTGTCATAATATCTTGGTTTGTTTGGGGCACTTTCCTCCCTTGTTTTTTCATGACGTCTATGTGTCTTCCTTTCTTGCACTGTAGATCTGAGGTATTGCAACTTCTACCCTATTATCTTATAGAGTCCCTACAGGTTACAAATACCTCACTTTTAAGGGGGATAGTGATATTACAGCATTCAACATAACCAATATGTAGCAATAAATCATAACTTATCTTCTATTTTGACAATCACAGATTTGTTGCTATAAACAGAAATGCTGAGTTTGGGTTATCTTCTACCATACAGTGAATAGGTTTGCATAATACTTTACAGTTTCTAATTGTAGAGGGAGGAGGTAGGCTGTAATGTGTATAAGGTAGGATGTAAGAATATAGAGGTATTAGATTATATGACTAGTGAAAGAGTAATCAAAAGAAGTTGGCTGTTAGCAGGAGAAGCAGGAGAGACTACTCTGAGACAGGATAACTGTTAGCACCCCTAGTAGAGATACCTCTGGTGCAACCAGGCCTGCAGGGACTTTGGTGACGTTTTACCAGGTCCTGATTATTGTCCCTAGATAGAAGCAGCACTCTCTCACTTTGGTGGCTGTGGCGGGTCAAGCCTATGGGTACCTTGATGTTGGGCTATGGAGCCACACTTTGGTGAATAGGGAACTGCATGTGGGCATGGTGTGCCTTTCTGGGGCAGTGGGCCAAGTGGTACTAGGGTGGGCCTCCGTCATAAATATGGTTCTTAAGTGCATTAGTTAATTCTGCATCACTTTATGAACAATACATTAGGATAGAAGAATAAGTTGATTTTTCTTAAAGTAGAAATATAAATATTAAAGCCAAAAATCAGTGTTCATAATAGTCAGATGTTAAAACGAGTCTTTGTTTTTCAAGAGTCATTTTGAAGCAGAATGTTCTTCCTCCTTATGTGAGTAGTTGTGTCAAAACAGAAATACATGAGACAAAAATGGGATTCTGACATCCAGTGGTGCTTCCCTAATTGAGGTGAGAAAATTCAGTGTCATCAGGAGTGCCCTCAAGCCTCTAGCCTCTTCCACCTGGTCAGTGAGTTAGTCAGCTTTTCTCCACTGTGACCAAAATACCTGACAAGAACAACTTAGAGGACAAAAAGTTTATTTTGGATTCACAGCCTTAAGGGTTTAGTCCAGGGTCTGCTGATTCCATTGCTCTGGGCTTGAGCTGAGGTAGAATATCATGGAGGAAGGGCATGGGGATGATGTTTACACCAGTGGGAAGGAGAAAGAGAAGAAAGGAAAGAGAAGAGTCAGAGAAACAGAAACAGAGAGAAAATGTGCATATTCAAAAATCCAGGGACTAAGATACAATCCTCAAGGACAGGCCCCCAGTGACTCACTTCCTCCAGCAATCCCCCACCTGCTTACAGTTACCATCTGGGAGTCCTTTCAGATTATTAATCCGCCAAATGGATTAATCCACTGATGAGATTCCAAGCTCCCATCATTGTCTTAAATTCTGTCCTCTGAACCTTCCTGTGTTGGGGTCATGCTGTAAAGATGTGACCTTTTGCAGGGATATTTCTAGATCTAAATCATAACAGACCATGTCCTTTCTGTTGTGCACTTCAGTATCCTCACCATTCTCACCACCAGAGAGGCTTCGAGTGCTGCTGCTTCTTGTCAGAGGTCACAATTTGAATCTTTTGTGGGCAAACACCAGTTAAAAATAGGTACCAGGAGCTTGGAGGGTAGCTCAGTGGTGGAGTGCTTGCCTAGCATATGTGGGCACCCAGTGTGATCCTCAACAATGCATAAATAAATAAATCAAATAAAGGTATTGTGTCTATCTATCACTAAAATAATTAAAACAACAACAACAACAACAACATAGGTACCAAATAAAATCTAAGCTGTTTAAATAAGGGTAGCTTCTAATACCTTAACGATCCATTGTTCAGACTTTTGGAATAACATGAATTCACTACTTTCTCCTTGTCCTCTTGGAAACCATCCAAACACAACAAGAGGCATTGTTTGTTTGCTTGTTGTTTGTTACCAAATGGAGAAAAAAACTGAAACCTGCTACATTTTGGACACACCTGGATGTAAATTCCCAGAATAACAGTGTCCATATGTAGTTTTTTAGGAAGTTCTCTCAGCGTCAGCTTGAAATGGCTTTTCAAGAGTGGAAATGTGCATAAGAATCCTGCTTGGCCATATGATGACGATTTTCCTCCTCAGCTCAAAAATCCCCACAGAGAACCTGATAACTTCCCTTATCCAGAAAAAAAAAATGTGTCTTTTTTTTTTTTTTTTGGTACTGGGGATTGACCTCACATCCCCAGCCCTATATTTGCATTTTATTTAGAGACAGGGTCTCACTGAGTTGCTTAGCTCCTGCTTTTGTTGAGGTTGGCTTTGAACTCATGATCCTCCTGCCTCAGCCTCCCGAGCTGTTGGGATTACAGACATGGGCCACCGCACCCAGCAAAACATGTGACATTTGAAGAGACAAGATGATCATCTAGGTCTACTCAAAAGAGCCTGAATTCTTCCCCTACTATTCATCCAATCAACTGGCAGCTCCTCCCATCTCCCTTCCTATACGTTGTTACTACCCATCAAATTGGAGAGACATATTTAAACTTCCTTAGCTCTATTACCTTCTAGCTTCAATAAATTTGCCTTTTTTTGGAAAATTCACTCATATTAAGGCTTTTATGTGAATCAGGCAGTGATCTTTTTCTCTGTCTCAAAACACATCCTTTGAAAGAGTTGTCCAAAGCAGTTGACTGTTCATAGGAGTCCCTTAAATTGGAAAGAGCAAAGAGGAAGACAGATTAATAGTATTAACATACATCAAAAAATACCCCTCAAAAGTGTTTTTAATGGTAAGAAACAAGCCATGAAAAAAAGAGAGAGAAACATCATAACCAAATGATCAAAAGCAACTTTGCAAGCAATGGGTCCATCAGCAGCAAGTGACTCTTAAGGTATCTGAGAATTCAGGATCCCTTGTGAGATACACCTGCCAAAGACATAAACTGAATTGAAATATAAAGAAAGGGTAGACAGACCTAATTAGGAGTACACAGGACATTCTGCAAAATAACTGACTTTTACTTTACAGAAAAGCCAATGTCAGAAGATATAGAGAAAGATTTAGGAATAATTTCATATTAAAGAAATACATGCTGTGCCTATGACAGTAAAATGAAGTGTTTGAAGTGTTTGAACTTGAATTCTCTTTTGCTACAAAAGAGCATATTATTGGGAAAATTAGAGAAAGGACACCAAGCTGGGTAGATTACATAGTAGCATTTTTTTCAGTGTTAATTTCTTGATTTTGATCACTGTGCTGTGGTAGTGCAATAAAATGCATTTTGTAAATGCTTTGAAATTTTAGGGCTAAAGAGTAATCATATTTACAACTTATCTTCAACTAGCTCTTAAATTGCATAAAAATATAAATAAATTTATGCAAATATATGACAGAGAATGGTAGACAAGAAAATTATATTTCCATGTATTCATAACAATGTAATATATGCTTATGAACAAATACACAAAAAAAGAGAGAGAAGAAAGCCAAAAGCAAATGTAGAAAACAATATATGACTATTTGGGGAAACTGTGTGAAGAGTATCCAGGAATTCTTGCAACTGCTGAATCTGAAAATAAGTCAAGCTTAAAATATTTTAACAAAACCACAAAATATAGAACTACAAAAAGCAAAAAGTAAATAAATAAGTAAAAGAGGCAATGAATACTATTTGTTCAACTTATGCAAATATGTCTGGAGGCCTGGTCATTATCACCAGGTAATAGTGCCTATCATACCTGAGCACAGGCAAAACTTCTGGGATTTAGTTTTTGATATACATACTCATGACCTTTTGCAGGGTTCTTAATGTCCATGAACCTCTGTACAACTGCAAAAAGGGTTCAATAATAGTGCCTATATCAACATATCACTGGAGGTTTAAATCATGAAACACACATAATACCTGATACAAGTCATGAAAATGGTAAGTTTTTTGTAAAACTGGAAATGCTTATTACTCACTAACCTTCACTGAAAACATCATTCTAATACTACTTAAACTGTAAAAAAATAAATTATTTTAATTGTAAAACTAATTTTTCTATAAGGTATTAATTCTATAATTTACTCTTTCCAGCATTATTAGGTGCTGAAGATTTAGCAGTGAGCTTATATTTTGAAGAAAAACAGAAAATAAAGTTTAAGAGTAAAATTCACAGCATGCTAGCTAAAGTATTAACAAAGTGTGAAAGTAAACATTACACATGACAGAAGAATGAGGACTGTTGGGGGTAGATTTTTAAAGGGTGATTACATAAGTCTCCATATATAACATTGATATAAAATTCCAAATAATGTGGCACATATAGAAATATTAACTACTTTAACTTATAAAAATCAACATGGAAATCTTTTGAAAAGAACCAACAGATTCCAACAACACAAGAAAACAATGTAACATGTTGGCCTAGCAAAATTTATTCAGCAAATGCAGAGATTAACCAGTGCCTATCATTCTATTATATAATTTATCTTATCAACATACATAAATATTAAATTGTGTAATCATCTAAACAACCGACAATAATGCATTTTGGAAAATTACACCATTCCTGATATTTTTAAAAGCTTGATAAAATATAAAGTAAATAAATTTCAGCTTTTGTCATCATTATTTTATATTATACTGAATTCAGTAACAAATACAATTAAATAGGAGATTTTTATTATCAGTGTTAGAATTTGGAAAGAGAAAGAAGCTGAAGATAATGAAAAAGGGTAAGTATGTACCCAGAAAATTATAAAGAGAAAAAGAAGCATTTCCTAAAATTGAAAACAAACCACCAAATAAGTATAACTTTCATAAAGTTGTTGACATAACTACAAAGAGAAATGGATAATATAAGTAAAATGTAAACAAATAATTTAACTGTAAATCTCTAGTGGATTAGACATGAAAGCTTAAAAGAACTGCAAAAAATGGCAAATTGAGATGAGTAGAAACCATTTTTTATTAAGTTGCATTAGTGTTATTTTTTCTTTTTAAACATTTTTAGCTCTATTTTTTAAAAAATATTTTAATCTTTTGTATTGGTTCTTTTAAATTGTATTTTATTGGTTCTTTTAAATGACAGTAGAATCCATTTTGACATAATTATAAAAGCATGGGATATACCTTGTTTTAATTCAGTCCCCAATAATTGATAAATAGGAATCATACATGTTTTGGGTGTAAACATGATATTTTGTATATGTGTACATTGTGAAATGATCACCACAATCACCTCCCCTCATCACCTCACACAGTTAAACTTTAATTTTTTGGGAGGTGAGAATACTTTCCTCTTAAATTTCAAGTATACAATATTGTTAACTATAGCTACCATGCTGTAATCAGACATCAGAAATCACTTATCTTTTTTTTATTAGTTCTTTTTAGAGATACATGAGAGTGAAGTGTATTTTCACATATTGTACACACATGGAGGATAACTTATTAGGATCCTTTTCTTGTGGTTGTACGTGATGTGAAGTTACCTTGGTCATGTATTCATATACTAGGATAGAAAAGTTATGTCTAATTCTACATCCTTCCTATTCCCCCCACCTTCCCTTCCCTTCATTCTTCTTTTTTTAATCCAGTGAACTTCTATTCTTCCCCTCCCCACAATCTTTGTTGTGGGTTAAAATCCACATATCAGAGAGAAATTTGACCTTTGGTTTTTGGGACTGGCTTATTTCACTTAGCATGATATTCTCATGTCCCATCCATTTACCAGTAAATTTCACAATTTTATTTTTCTTTATGGATAAGTAATATTTCACTGTGTATATACCATATTTTATTTATTCATTCATCTGTTGAAGGGCACATAGTTTGGTTCCATAGCTTGGATACTGTGAATTGAGTTGCTATGAACAATGATGTGGCTATGTCATTGTAGTATGCTTATTGTAAGTCCTTTGGGTATAAACTGAGGGGTGGGATAACTGGGTCAAATGGTGGTTCCATTCCTAGTTTTCCGAGGAATCGACATGCTGCTTTCCAGAGTTGTTGCTCCAATTTGCAGTGCTGCCAGCAATGTATGAGTGAACCTTTCCCCCCACATCCTTGCTAACATTTGTTGTTACTTGTGTTCTTGATAATTGCCATTCTGATTAGGGTGAGATGGAATCTCACTCTAGTTTTAATTTGTAAGAAATCACTTATCTTGATAAGGAAGCTTCATAACCTCTGAGAAACATCTCCAGTTTTCCCCTACCCTCCTGTCCTGGTGACCAGCATTCTGCTGTTTGATTCCATGAGTGGAATTATTTTGGGTATGAGTGATACCATGCAGTATTTGTCTTTCTTTGTCTGACTTATGAAACTTAGCATAATGTCCTCCCAGGTATTCCTTTGTTTTCACAAATGATAATATTTCTCTCTTTGTTATAATATTTCTCTCTTTGTTAGAAGAAGATAATATTCTATCTACATACATGCATCATGTTTTCTTTATACAATCATATATCAATGGTTACTTAAATCATTTTCATATGTTGATTTTTGTGAATAATGCTGCAGTGAACATAAAAGTGCAGTCTCTTTGGGATCTATATTTTATATATACAAAATATGCATAATTAAATATGCATAATTAGAATTTCTAGATGATATATCTATTTTTAATATTTTGAGGATGCTGCCTACTGTTTTTCATAATGTCTGTGCCATTTTTTATTCCCATTAACTGTGTACAAAATTCCCTTTTCTCCATAGAGTTGTATATACTTGTTACCTTCTTGATAACAGCCATTCAAAAAGATGTCAGGTCGAATCTCCTTGTGGTTTGATACACATGTCCCTGATGACTTGTATTATTGAACCCAGGAGGTATTTGAAAATGTGCTTTTTTTTTTGTTGGCTAACTTATATGTGTGTTTGTTTGGTTGTTTTATTGTTTGGTTTGGCACTAGGAATTGAACCCAGGGTTGCTTTACCACTGAGTTACATCCCCAGCCATTTTTTATTTTTTATTTTGAGAACAGTTGCTTAGGGCCTCACTAAGTTACTGAGACTGGCCTCACACTTATTATCCCTTGCTGCCACCATCAGAATGGCAGGGATTGCAGGCATAAGTCACCTTGCCTTGAATTTTTTGATATTCACCCTTATCAGATAAATGAGACACAGTAAAAGTAATACTGTTAAAAATTCATTGTATTCAAAGCCTACTTTAAAAACAAGAAAGAACCTCAAATTAAAAACCTAACTAAAAACCTCAAGAAGCTAGAAAAAGAACAAATCAACCTAAGTTAGCAGAAGGAAGGAAATAATGAAGAATAGAATGGTTATAAATAAATCAAATAATGAAGATTTTAATAAGAGAAAAATATTTATAAAACTGTTGTTTTTTTAATAAAATTAAATGAAGTTGACAAACCCTCAGCTGCAAACCCTCAACTACAAAACACCTATGAAAGAAATCAAATAACATCTAAATCTAAATATGTGAGGAGGTAACCCACAGCCAAGAACTAGAAAATGCATTAGTGTGAAGATCTCAAAACTCCAAGTTGATTGAAAGAGCAGTTCTAAACAACAACAAACCAGTGAGTTTTTTTTTTCTTTTTTTGAGAATTTGACAAGTTGATTAAAAAATTTGTGGAAATGTAAAAAGCTAGGATAGCCAAAATAATTTTGAAGAAGACTCACAGTACCTGATTTGTACACAGATCGTGATGTCTAGCATTAGAGAAAGGATGTACATAGAGATCGACCAGACACAACAGAGCCCACAAACAGACCCTTGCCTGGGTGATTTTGTTGACAAAAATTGCACAGGTAGTTCAATGAAGAAATGGTAATCTTTTCAACAAATGATGAGGAGGTAATTAGATATCCATTTTCAAAGAGTGAACTTTGGTTAATACCTCACAACATAAATATTAAACTAGTAGCTTATAGACCTAAATGTCAAACCTAAGCCTATAAAATGTCTAAAAGGGAACTTAAGAGAAAAATTTTGTGACATTGGGTTAGGCAAAAGTTTCCTAAATGTAGAAATAAAACCATGATCAATAAAAGAAAAAATGATGAATGGTACTCCAATAAAAATGGCAAAATCTGCTTTTCATTGGACACTTTCAAGAGAACAGATGACAAGCCAATAGACCATAGAGGGGCAGAGAGTAATTGCAAATTACAGGACCAAGTAATAATTTGTTCTCAAAATGTTTGATATGCACATAAATTCAATAATAGCTTCATAAAGTACACAGAAGAACTGAAGAGATGTTTAACCAAACAAGATATCTAAACCACAATTAAGCTATGAAAAGATGCTCAATATCATTATTCATTCATAAAATTAAAATTAAAGCCTTAACATGTAATAACTGCAAAACAATTAAGATGATTTAAAAACTGTAAACTCAACAGTTCCAAGTTCTGACCAGGATCACTTGTTGAACCTGAGAATGTTATTTGTTGATAGGTAGGAAGCAAAAATCTACAATCTGGAAAATAATTTAAAAAATCCTCATAAAGTAAAAAAAGAATCCTTGCCATAAAAACCTGTATCTTCTACTCCTAGGTATTTATCTGAATGTAGTGAAAACATATATTTATTCAAAAATCTATCAGTAATAAACATGTACATACATTCATATTAAAGCAATTATTCATAACTTCAAATATTTGGAAACAATCTGAATAATTCTAACTGGGAAAGGGCTAAACAAACTTATAAATCCATAATTCTAACACTACCCAGCAATAAAAATGAATGATCGATTTATGCCCACACATTATTATTATTAACCTCACACACATTATACCATGAGAAGAAGACAGATCCAAAGACTACATATCTCTATATGTCACATTCTTGGAAAGGTAAAACTAGAAGGACAGACTTGGGTTGGCTTTTGTCAGGATCTTCAAGAAAGGGAACAGGCAACTTCAAAGTTGCACAGGGAAATATTTTAGGGTGCTCGGACACTGGGCCTACTGATAGTGTCAGTGGTTTACACAGCTAATGTGCTTGTCAAAACTTAAAGAACTATAGTCTAAATAGGGTGAACTATGCACTGTGAATATTATTCTTACTTCCAAATGAACAAAACAAATGTAAATGTTCTCTATCTAAACCATCTATACTTGGAAAATACAATAGAAGTCAAGATCTCATTTACAGAACTAACATAAAAGACAAACTCCAAAGGACTAAATTTTAAAGAATCATACCAGATATCTGTGAAAGAAATATAAGGCACTACTTACCATAACAGAACCCAAATTTGGGCATAAAAATTACTTGATTGCAGAATTATTTGTTATTGAAAAAGGTTGGGAGCAACATGAAGAGAACTGGATGTTAATTTTATAAAAATCTTTATAAGGTGTTATATAGTAAAAGGAAAACTGAAAATGTGGTACATCTATGTGGACCATAATAGGAAGATGGCCAAGAGGCTGAGAGGGAATGCAAACTTTCATACATAAAAATGTAGCCACTTGTGCTTATGTGTGAATATGCCTGTATGAGCGAAAATTCTCATCTGAAGAATCTCCGAAGAGCATTTCAGTTACTGCAGCTCAGAGTGGCACTAGGAAACCTTGTGAGAGATGGGAAGATTTGTTCCACAATTGTATCATTTGTATGGGTTCTTTGTTTTTGATTTGTTCTGTATTTGGGGTGCTGGGGATTGAACCTGGGACCTCATGCATGTTGGGCAAGCATTCTACCACTGAGCTACCTCCTCAGGCCCTGGGTTCCATCTTTTAATATTTATAAGTATCTATTATACTTATTTTTTATATTTCAAAAAGTAAAACTTTACACTGAAAATCTCATGTTATACAATTTAAATCAAAATAATATAGCATTAAATATTTAGCAAGCAAAATACAAAGAATCAACATAAAAGAATCTAAAAATAGAAGGATTACAAAATAAGGAATAAAATGAGTGTAGAAATCGAGAGAAAATCAGCGTAATGCCATATAAATTGCACATTTATTGACTACGCTCTATGTACATTACAAGTTTCCAGGTGCAACTCATTTATTTTCCATCTGATATGAATTTTTCTCCCCAGAGTCTCTTCATAGCATTTGTCATCTCTGAATTTCTCAGAGTGTAGATGAAGGGGTTCAGCATGGGGGTTATGATTGTATAAAACACACTCAATGGTTTGTAAATGGGGAAAGTCTTGGCTGGTCTTGTGTATATGAAAATACAGGGAACAAAGAAGAAGACAACCACAGTGATGTGGGAGCCACAGGTGGAGAGAGCTTTCCGCCTCCCTTCTTGACTCAAGTTCTTTAGAGAGTGCAAAACAATGGCATAAGACATGAGTAAGAGCAGAAACACAGTTGTGCAGATGAGTCCCCCATTGGCCATCACTAAGAGGCCAATGACATAGGTTTCAACACAGATGAGTTTCAATAAGGGATACATATCACATATAAAGTGGTCAATGACATTGGGGCCACAGAATGGGAGTCCATAAATGGTGCTTAGTTGAATTATGGAGTGCAGAAATCCTCCAACCCAGGAAACTACCAGCAGCACAACACACACCCATGGCCTCATGATAACCAAATAATACAAAGGCTTACAGATGGCCACATAGCGGTCATAAGCCATCACCAACAGAAGAAAGGCCTCTGATCCACCTAAAAAGTGTCCTGTAAAAAGCTGAGTCATACAAAACTTAAAAGATATGGTATTTTTCCCAGAGAACAAATCCACAATCAATTTTGGCGAAGTGACTGATGAATGAATGGCATCCATAAATGATAAACTAGCAAGAAAGAAGTACATTGGTGAGCCCAGGGTCTTACTGAAGACTATGGTCATAATGATGAGCAGATTTCCCACCATGGTCAAGATGTAGAAGAGCAAGAACATAGCAAAAAGTACTTTCTGCTCCTTTGGATTCTGTGTGAGGCCCAAGAGAACAAAGTAAGTTACATTATTCCTCTGTTCCATGTATTCTTTTATTGGTGATGTCTTTGGATATTAAAAGCAGCTTACCTACAAAACAAGGAATAAATACTTAGAACTATCACAATCTTTATTCATTAACCCACTTATCATATGTATGTGTGTGTGTGTGTGTAAGTGTGTGTGAAGTTATATGTATATATGTATTGCCGCAGTCTGGCTGGGCACAAAATCACGAGCCACCACACAGCTTGTAGATTCAAACAGCAACTCTTTATTCCCGAACTCACACCAGCCGTCTACAATCACGTTCTGGGGAAATCTCTGCCCAAATCCACCCCCACTGGGCTTCTGTCTCCCAAAAAATACTGTCTGAATCCCATGAGAACTCAAGGGGAACTCAGGCAGCAGGATACGCCCTATTCCCAGCAGGAATAACCTTAAACCTGGAAGCACCCTAAACCCGGATTGTCCTAAACCAGGAACACCCTAAACCCGGATCCGCCTTGGTCCTAGCAAGGTCGCCTTACATGCAATGTCACTGCAAAATGTCCTATTTCCACGAGTCCTTCCACTAAGCAACATGGGGTACGCTGGCAAGGAAATTGTCATACTTACTTGGCTAATGGCTCCCAGCAATGTATATATCATCTGTCTGTGTCAAGTTACCTGCTATAGATATCTAGGTTAACAAGTGGAATTAGACAAAGTTGTCAGTCCTGATTTGATACACAATGATGGGGGTCAGTATTTAAAGACCAAATAGAGATGTACAATAGTAAATTCACTTATTTATGACATACCAAGGATTAACACTACTGGAATTTCTAAGCTAACTTGGATGTGAAAGGGTTTATCACAGGAAACAATACTTGAATTAATTTTAAAGAAGAAATGATATAACAAGAGGGAATGAGAAGGAAATTCGATGAGAAAGTGCATCATGTGTAAAGCCACATGATGTGACACTGAAGACCCACTTAAATAAGTTACCTGTTTATAGTGAGTAAACCAAATTACATAAATTGGGAGTATGAATCAAAACCAATAGTTGCTAGGGTTTTGACTTTAAAACAATACTTGTCTTTCCTGTACTTTCCAATAACATGTCCTTTGTGTTCACAGGACGCCTCAACCACAAGCATCTGGTATTGATTTTTCTAGGAACATTCTGTCCACAATGAGGAATGCCTTCTCTAGGACAATGGGTGCTTTCACTAGAGGTCTCCTCTTTCCTTTCTGAGTCCTCACCAGAATCTCCTTTGGATGTGCATATTTCTATCCATAGTCTCTTTCAGCCAACCTAAGCTATTTTGTCATGTATCCCCAAAGTCTTTCAGCATCTAACCATTACCCAATCCCAAGCTACTTCCACATTTTTTAAGATATTTATTGCACCAGCACTACAGTTCCCAGTAGCAAAATCTGTGTTCTTTTGGTAGGGCTGTTATAAAAACGAAGCACAAAGTGGGTGTTATTAACAATAGCAGTGTCTCCCGTGAGGGAAAGCACTGTTCTAAGCCTCTTTCCTTGGATGGTAGGTGACCAACGTTGCATGTATCATTCTCCCAGTGTCCACATGTCCCCTTCTGATAAGTCTATTATAAGTGGTGCCCACCCTAAAGACTTTATATTTTCACTTGAGTACCTCCATGAAGGCCCTGTCCCTAAACAAAGTCACACTCTGATGTACTGGAGGTTAGGACTATAACACATAAATCTGAAGGGAAAAGAAGAGGCACAATAAAACCATACTTCTTTCATGTGACACACTGTGTGATCCCTATTATCACAATCTCAGATATCCTCCAATTCATTTAATTCCCTTGTTAGTGTCTTTATTTGGATTACTCTCTTTCTCCTAACCTAGAAATGAAGAAAGCACTGAAATTGTCTATCTTCAACACAATCTCTCTCATAATTTTCAGAATAGTATCTGCAATTAATGAATTGACATCTCTAGTTAGGTACCCACGTAGTATGTACAAGTAATTTATTATTATTATTATTTACAATAAATCTCTTCCTTCTAATGAAATGATACTTTCTTCCCTGCTCTTTTTCAGTTCAAGTTCTCATAGTTCTCAAGTTCTAGGAAAAAAATTGCATTATTCCTTGAGGATGTATTTGAAATCATATGGCTATATCTTCACTCCTTTATTCCTCTCATGTTACTTAATTATATATTTAATAAGTTCTATTGAATCTTTCCTTATAAATATATTGCAAATCTGATCATTCTCATTATATCCCCTTACGTCCCCTGTCTACTGCAGTTGACCCCGTGAGGTCTATTTAGTTTCATTTTAGCCTTCAACAAATTGATTTCCTGAAGTACCCCAAATTATCTCTTTAAATATTATTCTGATCATATTACTCCTTTGCTCAAAACCCCTAGATATTCCTACTGCATGCTCAATAAAGTCTATTCTCCCTACCTTGACTTAGAAACCACAGATGACTGGAATCCAGGCCACTGCCCAAGTTCATCTCTTGCAATTCTCCATGTTCATCTGCTCAAGTCAGTTTCTTCTTCTCAAATACCCAAAATGATTTTCCATTTCCACAGTTCCATTATTCTTTGGTAGATGCCAACTTCAGAGAGCAGAGGCAGATATCACAATCTCCAAAATAATATTAAATATTGTGCAAATTTTGTAGTAGGACCAGTGTTTTACATACTCATCAAACAACAAACATTTGTAGAGAACCTACCTGTGTCATGCATATTAAATGAGGTGGACTTCAGGCCATCCAAATGTGTCCACTAGTTCATCAAGTCTCTGGGGTCTACACCAGGGTCCAGGTCATCAAAGGACAGAGATTTTGATGTTGACTGAGGAATCAGCTTCTTGTCATGTCATGAGTCTTCTACTTTTTCCAAATGGAAGCCTAACTACTGAGTTCACATCATGGGCACTGACTTAATTTTTCAAATATATGCATGACCACTATCATATACTACTTGACAAGCCACTCTCTGTCTGCCGAAGATTTTTTTAAACATTAAATTCTTATAAATACAAGTGATTTAACTTCCTATGTAATGAAAAATTCTCATAATCACAAAGTCTGGTTTTTGCTCATTATTGTAAAGTCTTATCTTTGAAAGATTATTTACAGTTTGGAGAATATTTTTGCCTTTTTCATGAATAGAGAGACATCCCTGTCCCATCTAGGAAAAAAATTGCATTATTCCTTGAGGATATATTTGAAATCATATGGCTATATCTGTATATTTTCCCCAGATTTATAAATATTGCAGAAACAATTACTTGCATTGTAGACCTATTTCAAAGGAATTCCATGGTACGAACAAAAATTAAAACTTTCTTTTATAAAATAATTTATAAAAAATACAAATTGTATGTATCCCAAAGAAGATAACAGTTAGCCTTTTTTTAACATGTAAAGTTTTCTATGTTCTTTTCCAATAATTTTTATAAGGTTACTAGAAATAACCACCATTCAGCCATTTATCCCATCTTCTCTATTGTGTTGTTATGGCCAGATACTTGTTTTTGAGAATTGAAGATAACATTCTTGTTATCATGCTGTAAGCATACTAAATCATCTTCTGAAATAATTATATCAGCTACTGAGAGAACAGCATCTTCTACTTAACAGGGGCAAAGATCACTGAACATTTTATACCATGAAAGCACAACAATCATGGAGTCCTGCAAATGGAGTGTGTCCAAGACTGGTTTGTATTTAATTGCTTTCACTGGGATTTTCCACAAATTTTCAAAAGAACACCTATCATTAGATTGATCACATGATTAGGGTCAGGAAGATACAGCCCGGAAAATTATCTCAAAAACATTGTGGGACAATTGGCAGTCATGTTTAAACTACCAATCCTATTAATTTGCTTCACTGAAGATGGATTTATCAATTATTTCCCTGCTTTGCCAGGGAAAAATAATTTTTCATCTATCTCAATTTTTCCTGCCTGTTAGTGTGGGATTGCATATATTTTAAAATGTATTTTTTTAGTTTTAAGTACTTAAGCATCTGTTTGTGTTCATTATTTTAAAAATATTTAGTACATCTAATTTGTTTCAAGCTCTGTGCTATTAAGACACACTAATTAATAAAATAGAAAATATTAGAACATGTTACTAACTGCATAGTCCTAACTGCATTGGGTTTGTATCTTGTAATTAAGTCACAAAAATTGGACTATCTATAAAAGTAATTGTAATCTGTGATCAGTATTAATAAGAAAACCAACAGGTTATTGTGAAGGAAAATAGAAGTGAAATACTCTGTGAATAAGGTAATTATAAAAAGCCCTTTTTAAGGGTGATATTTAAACTGAAGTCCAAAGGATGAGACATTAGTAGCTTCTATGGGAAGCACTGTTATATGTGGGAAGATACAATGTTGTAAAGGGCTAGGCAAGTTCAAAACACTGAAAGGTCACTGTCCCTTAAAGGGAATAGGGTAGGGAAAAGACAGAACAAAATGAAATAGAAGACACAGATAAGAACCATTTTAAAGGCATTATAGATCTTACTAATCAATTTGAATTTTTGAGATTAAGAAGGACTTCCAGTTGCTGGAATTATAAAAATTTTCAACAATTATTAGCAAGTCAAATTAAAAGGTATAAGAAGAATAATACATCATGATCAATTGAGATTATCCCACGTATGGAAGGTTGGTTCAATATCCACATATCAATTAATATAATTCATCAGCCTACAGGATAAATAAAACACTATATCAACAGACCTATAAAAAATCATTTAAATAAAAACTCTTCTTCATTGCAAAAGCTCTCAGTAAGAAAATGTTCTAAATTTAATAAAGAACATCTACAAGAAACATAAAGCTGATATCATCCCTAATAGTGATAAGCTAGATAATTCCCTGCTAAGATCATAAATAAGGAAAAGAAATTCCCTCTCACCATTGCTTTTCAACTTCATACTGGAAGCCCTAGCTAATGCAATAAGACAAGGAAAAAAAAGAAAAGAAAAGATATGCTGATAGGAATAAATAAAACTGTCTTTGATGACAATATGATTACATGAAGAAAACCTAAGAAAAATCTACAGCAATCTGGAGCTAATAAATGATTACAACAAAACTGTAGGATACATGTTCAATGTTTAAAAGTCAGTCACTTTCTATGTAAACCAGAAATAACAAGTGGAATTTGAAACTAAAAACAATATCATGTACTTTAGCACGCCAGAATAATATATTTATTTGTATATAGAACAAATAGCTACAAAATTTAGATAAGAAAAACTACAAAGTGCTGATGAACAAATCAAAAAACTACATTAATGAAGATAAGTTTCACATTCAAGGACAGAAACACTCAAAAATGTCTATTCTTCACAGTTTTGATCTTTTCATCCAATGCAACTCTACTCACACTCCTGTAAAGTGATTTCAGGATACTGACAAACTATGAAGTTATATGGCAAGGCAAAGACTCTGAATAGGTAAAAAAAAAATTTGAGAAAAGAATAAATTTGGATCACTACCACTACCTAACTTTAAGACTATAATAAAAAGTTATGTAAAAAGACAGTTGAAATGTAAAGGAATAGGTAGTAGACTGCAGAATAGATACATATGTCTGTGACTTCACAAGACAGTTTAACAGTTTCTTATAAAGCTAAACATAATTATAACATAAAAGCAAACAACTGGGCTCCAATGGTGATTATCCAAAAGAGTTGAAAAATTATACCCATATAGAAACACGTGCATAAATGTTTGTAACAGCTTATTTGTTATTGCTAAAACTTAGAAGAAACTAAGATTCCTTTCAGTAGGTTAATGAATAAATAAAAGGTTACATCCAGACAATGACATTTTTTCATTACCAAAAATAATGAGCTACTGAGCCATGAAAATAAATAAATGAAAGTTAAATATACATTACCCAATGAATGATGCCAGTCTGAAAAAACTAGGTGTTATATGTTTCCAACTACTTGACATTATAGAAATGGAAAAACTGGAGAAAGTAAAAAGATCAGTTGTTGTCAGCAGTTGGAGGGAGAGATGAACAGATGAGGCACAGAAGACTTTTAGTTCAGTGAAATTGTGCTATAAGGTACTATAAGAGTAGATCTGTGCCATTACACATTTTTCCAAGACCATATAACACCAAGAATAAACCCTAATGTAAGCTACAAACTTCTGATCAAATTGATGTGTCATTTGCATGTTAATCAATTGTCAAAAAATTTATGCTGTCATTTGAATGTCCTCAAAATTTCATGTTAAAAATAAAGTGTTGATAAGTGAAACCTTTAAGAGGGTTAATATAGATTAATGCTGTAATAGTGGAAGTGGGTTATCAGAGGATGGAAATGTAGCTCAGTGGTAGAGCATTTGCCTGGCATGTACAAGGCCCTGCATTCAATCCCCACTAAACTAACACACACACACACACACACACACACACACACACACACACTTGTAATCTCTTCACCATGTATATTAAAACATCATATTTATGTCTTAAGTTTACAAATTAAAAAAAACATAATGTTATAAATGATGAGAGTCAATGATGTATGTAATGGAAGCATTTTTTTTCTTTTTATATTTAGGAAATCTTCCATTAGTAAGCTCAAAATCAAATCAGAGGAGCTACTCTAGATTTTCAATCAAGTCACATGCTATACTATGTGGGTTGCTGTTTGGTTCATTTGTGTTTCTATTTCAAAACTAACCACAATAACCAGGATGTCAGGTACTTGGTAAAAATTAAATATTTGACTAACTGTCTCTGGTATCAATAATGTTCCTACTTTCTAGTTTCCTCACTGTCCTTTATTTCTGATTCTATTTCTATGTGCAGGTCATAGACCTGGGTATTCAACTCATGGTAGGATCAAATATCCTTTAATGGGATAAATAAAACCCATCTATGAGATCCATTGCCAGCGATGGTGACAATGAGGAGCACGAACATCCTGAACACGTCATTAGTTTCCAAAATGTGAGTCTATAAAATTCCAAAACTACATTTCTCCATCCTCTGCCCTTGCGTACAGACATGTGACTTAGGTCCTGCCAACTAGTAGCATCTGTGAAGTCTGTAAGTTAGAAACTCGCCATGAGACTGAATTCTTCTATGACAACAGTGTATGAGTGGTTCTGAGGTCAGGGAAGCAGTAGCACCTTTGAGTTTGCCAGTGACCACGTGGTCACGATCTCAGCACCTCAGCACTCTCCCCAGCAGGTCTATCCTAGCAGATGTGCTTCTGCGAATTATTCCTGTCTGTTCACCACTCTGTGACTCTAACCCTTCCAAAGGTTCTTTAGGTTTTCTAACTGACATTATAAAGCTCTTACAGTTAAACTACCAATGATGCCAAGTCGGCAGCTAAGGACCCTGGTTGATATACTAAACCCATCTGAGAATCCCCATTTCACTTGGTTACAAAGAAGGGAAAGTCACCAATTTCAGAAGCATTCTAGTTACCAATGGTCCCTTTAAAAAAATGTTTTTACTCTTAAAAGAATGAAAGGACGATGATGACCATTTATTCAGTAAATATTTTTCTGGCATTTACTCTGTACCACGTTGATTCTAGGTGCTGGGATTCCAGGAGTGAACAAAACAATCGATGCCTCCACTTGGGCAGAGTGATGGGACAGGAGGTAACTCAGAGAATGGCTCTGCGTGGTGGTGGAGACCTCTAAACTGCAGACTGAGCAGTGGGCCCAGCCGGCATGGGCCCAGCCGGCAGCAGGTCTAGAGGAGGAGCATCCAGTAGAGCTAGTACAAAGGGCTGAGTTCAAACACAAGGCCACTGCAGCAGGAGCACGCTGACCAAGGGAGGGAGCAATACCAGGAAATATCTAAGAGTTGCACTCAATGGCTCCACCTCTGATAGAACATGAACATGTCAATTACCATTTCATGTAAATTTAGTTAAACAGATAGCTTTCCTTCTTCTTTTTAATACCTTTTATTTATTTATTTTTATGTGGTGCTGAGGATTGAACCCAGTGCCTCCACATGCTAGGCAAGTGCTCTAGCACTGAGCTATAACCACATCCCTAGTTTGCCTTCTTCTGATCAGCGCAGTTTTTCAGGCAATGCTTTCACATGGAAGCAATATAAATTAAAATAAAAGAAGGCAATGCAGAAGGAAAGTAGAGATCATCTGGGTCCGGTGGCACATGCTTGTAATCTCAGCAGCTTGGGAGGCGGAGTCAGGAGGACCATGAGTTCAAAGCCAGCCTCAGCAACTTAGTGAAACCTTATCTCTAAATAAAATATAAAAAAGGGTTGAGGATGTGACTCAGTGGTTAAGTGCCCCTGGGTTCAATCCCCAGTACCAAAAAATTTTAAAAAAATGTAATAAAAGGAGAAAAGAAAGTAGAGATCAATGTTGACAACACTAGAGTTCATCAAAAAAAGAGCAACTGCCAGGAAGTGTACCCCAAGTCTTCCAGGAGGAGGGAGCAGGATGGTTGCTTGAATACATATTTTATCCTGATTTTAATTGGAACTGAACTAAAGTTGGAAGAGAGTAATGACATTCATCCAGGCTGGGTAAAATTCCCCTTCGCATATACAGAAACTCCTTGCTAGTGGTTTTACTCAGGCCTTTGCTTATTGTCTCCATTCTTGACATGGTTAGATAAACACTATAATTCTTGTTCTGGAATCTTCTTTCAACACCCAACATAAAGTGGCACCTCTACCTTCTGAGTTGCTATCTTATCATTTGTTTCACTTTTTAAAGGCATTTCCGCTCTGGGTTTATCCCTTTTGTGTATGTTTATGCACATATTGCCCATATCCCTCAGTAGAAAGTCCCTGGATTAGGGTTCGTCTCATTATTATGGTATATACTGCAGGGTTTGAGAGCACAGGTCTTGAAACAAAGCTTCACAGAGTCAAATCTCCCCTCAGGTATTTGCTACCTTTGTGACCTAAAGGAACTCATTTTAACTTTCCAAGCTTCCATCAATCAATTTGAAAACCAGGGGAAAAACCTTATGTCTTTCAGAAGGCTCTTGTGGGGACTAAATGAGACTTGTAACATGAGCCACATAGTAGTAAGTTGTAGTAGGTTTTACTGCAATTTTGAGTTATGGTAGTACAGCTTCCTAATTTTTCATTTTTTAAGCTTAATTTCTTTTTCAATCTACTTTAATGGGTGCATAGATATTAAAAGTTACACATATTAATGTGATACCATGATACCATGTTCACAGCTCATGTTATACATCTTGCATTAATTTGAGGAATAGATGGTTATTCCAAGAATTTATAAAGTTCTTCATAGTCTCCTAATACCATATCTACATATAGTTAAAAATAAACATAAATCATGAAGTTCTTTTAAGAAGACAGATGGAAATGAGACACTGATGAAGAAAAAAGGAAACAATGAAGATTATGATATTTATTACATACCCACTGAGTGACAAGCACTATCCTTTATACTTTGTATGCAATATCTCATCCAAGGCTTAATTAAAGTAATTCTATGGAATATGTACTAACTATAGTACATATGCCAAAATTATACATATTATGAACTAATTATACATATTATGGACTTATAATATGAACTTTTAATTATACACATTATGAACTAAGATTAAAATAAACTTTGAGAGATTGTGAAATACACACAATGTTACATAAGCCAGTCAAAGAGAACCCAATCCCAGCTCTATTGATCTCCTATCCCAAATCCTTCCACATCATCCAAACCTTCAGCAGGACTTTCCGATACCAAAATAATGGTGCTTTGAGTCAATAATTTCCTTGCCTAAAGTTAAAGGGAAAAGTTATATGACATAATATTGCTCATAAAAGAAGATGTCAAAATGGATCCTTTGTTATGTGTAACTAAAAAGAATCAATACAAAAAGAAGATATCTTTTTTACCTGAGGAGAAAGGGATAAGGGCAAGATCCACAGAGGGTCTGATACAGATATAATGAGGATTCTGCTATTTCTAAATGATATATAAGGCAAAATCTGACCAACTAGACATTGGGTCAGCATCAGTCAATAATATTTGCCCTTAAAAAACCACTTTCACAGTATTTACCATGTGTCTGACCTGATAATAAGCACTTAGTAAATATTAATTCATTTAGTTGAACCCACACATTTATGAGAGAGGAACTATCAGTCTCATTTCCACAGATGAAGAAAATGCAAGATAAACAGATTAAGCAATTTGTCCAGGTCACATCTGAACTCAGGGAATCTGACTCCAGAGATGGCTGTTATCTCTGTGCCACATGATCTTCTCTGAACAATGTCTCACTTCACGTCTTTTCATATTCTGGTTGCCTAACAATTGACCCAGATTCACAATAAAATCATCTGTTGATCCTTCAAACAAGGCTTGTCAGAGGACAGCCAAATCCATAAGTGGTTCAACCCCAAGGACAAAGGTATGGGACCAAAAGGGATCAGAAAACCAGGAGGGAACAGCTTAGCAATGAACAGGCATGCACAGGCACTGCCAGACCCTAAAATTCCTGCAATACCTGTCAGTTCAAAGTATTATTCATCACAGCAGGGACAGAAATTATGGATCATGCCTTCTAAAGTTAAAAAAATAGATAAATGAGGCTTGATTTTAGTTACAGAGACCCCAATAATAAAGAATGCTCATAACAGCTAAGTGCTCTTAAGCATTTAGTATTAAGAACTTTACAAGGATTATGTATTTGATTCTGAAAATATCTCTATCATCCCTCTTTAACTCAAACTTATAGAAGTGTGATTAAAAAAAAAACATACCATCTATGGCAAAACTAAGTTTGGACCTCTGAATCTCTGCTCTTAACCGTGACAGAAGACTATTACCCATTCCACAAAAATGTGCTTTCAAAAATTATCTTCACAAAGCAAAACTTTGAAAACAAGGCTCCCAGAGTGAAGGACCAATTAGGATTATTATGTATGAGTCAAAATAATGCATCTTTAATACATGGTAAATTTGCACTTTGGAGGAAAAGGCATAAAGAATCAGACCAGAGAAGACAAAAATTAGAATGAACAAGAAGAGAAGATGAAAAATAAATATTCATAATCTCTCCGTGTTTTCAGAATACTTCATTTTAATTTTTTGTAGTTGTAGATGAACAGAATGTCTTTATTTTCTTTGTTTCATTTTTATGTGGTGCTAAGGACAGAACCCAGTTCCTCATGCATGCTAGGCAAGCCTTCAGCCACTGAGCTACAGCCCCAGCCCAGAATACTTCATTTTTACTGTGAAATTACAAAAGCAGTGAATATGCATTGCATGATTTATGAAAAATTGAGAGTTCATAATTCTCATATTTTCTACAATGAAAGATACTTTCCAGGAACTCTTTAGGAAGATGATTCATTAATAGGATAAGGGTGCAAGCATAATTTATACCAGTATTGCTCAAAGTATGTATGTAGATTACCCATTTAAAAACTTCTAGATAATTTATTTAAAATGCATATATACCTGTCCACTAGTGGTCCTGCTATATTTCTAGAGCTATATCCTGGAAATATGCACTTTGACAAGAATATTAACTAACTTCGACAGTGCACAAAAGCTTGATTACCAAACAGGCAGTAAATGAACCTGAATGGGATATTTTCATAATGAAAAACGATGTATTGCCTAAGCCTTTACTCATAGGAGTTACATACCAACAATATCACCTTGGACATATTCATCACTTAGCTCACAACCTTAAATATTTTAGGCTTTTCTCTTCAATAATTGAAGAATAAGTGATCTTACATTTTGTGATTGTTTCTTCACTGAAATTAACTTTTGACCCAGAGTTTCTTCATAGCATTTTTCACCTCTGCATTCCTGAGGGTGTAGATTAAAGGGTTGAGCATAGGAGTTATCATGGTATAAAATACAGCCACAGCTTTATCAATGGAGAAGGTGGTCACTGGGCGCAGATACACAAATATGCAGGGTACAAAGAATAAGATAACCACGGTGATGTGAGAGACACAGGTGGAGAGGGCTTTACGCCTTCCCTCCAAGCTGTGAGACTTCAGAGTGTATAGGATGACTGCATAAGAGACTATCAAGAGGAGAAAGTTCAATAGACAGATGAACCCACTGTTGGCAGCAACAAAGAGTCCAAGGGTGTGGGTGTCCATGCAGACAAGTTTCAACAAAGGATTCAAGTCACACATAAAGTGGTCTATGATATTGGGGCCACAGAAAGGTAGCCAGACAGTGAAGAGGATCTGAACGGTTGCATGGACAAAGCCTCCAGCCCAGGCCACTGCCACCAGGAGGTTACACACCTGGTGGTTCATGACGATCCTGTAGCGCAGGGGTTTACAGATGGCCACGTAACGGTCGTAGGCCATCACTGTGAGAAATAATTTCAGCAGCCCCGAAAAGATGCTCAGCAAAGACTTGAGCCATGCATCCATGAAAAGATATGGTTTTGTTCACAGAAAGAGAGTCAGCTAGCATTTTAGGAGTCATAGAGGAAGAACAGCAGCCATCGAGAAGGGATAAGTAAGACAGGAAGAAGTACATGGGGGATCTGAGGGCTCTGCTGGTGCTGATGGTAACCATGATGAGCAGGTTTCCTGCCAGGGTGGCCAAGTAGACAGTTAAAAAGACAACAAATGAGAATTTCTGAAGCTCCGTGTTTGGGGTCAAACCCAAAAGGATGAACTCCGTCACATTATTCATCTTCACCAAGAATTCAGTTTATGTTGCAGGTAACTATCCTGAAAAAAAGAGTCATACTCCTTCTTAATAAAAAGACTTTTACTTTGTGAATAAATAAGTCCTATTTACATAGTCTATTACATAGGAAAAACGAGCACAAAACCATGTTAACTGTTCTTCATATTGTACAAATGACAAGGTAGGTGTATTCATTTTCTTCTCTATACTTTCCTGATGGGTTTTCTATCTTCTATAGTAAAACCAAAATGTGTAGTTTTTAAAATAAGAAAAGAAAAATACTATGCACCATGTTTCAAGAGCCAATGTAAGATGTGGACAGAAACTAGCACACATGTGTTTTACCAGAGTAGGTGGATATACCAGAAGAAAATGGATAGACTGGGGCTGGGGATGTGGCTCAAGCGGTAGCGCGCTCGCCTGGCATGTGTGCAGCCCAGGTTCAATCCTCAGCACCACATACAAAGAAAGATGTTGTGTCCACCGAAAAAACTAAAAAATAAATATTAAAAAATTCTCTCTCTCTCTCTCTTTCTCTCTCTCTCTCCCCTCTCTCTCTCTAAAAAAAGAAAACGGTTAGACTAAATTTAAGTCCCACAAAAACTGAGGGACACACGGAGATCCTTCGTGAGTTATTCTTTTTCCTACTTTGTCATCTAGAAACTTTTCAGTTTTTTCAGAACCTCAAAGTGTGCGGCTGTGTCTGAGCAATCCCAGGCATTGTGGTAAATGTCCATTGCACTATGGTCTCCTGGTCCTCTATCTGTGTTCAACACTATGAGTCCTTGAAAGCAAAAGTCCTCCTTCACTACACTTAAGCTCATTTTTTTTTTAGTTTAAAATGACTAAAATGTAAACATTTGTAAAACATTTACTGAGAGAAGGAGAAGAAGAAAAGAGGCAAAGGGGAGTTAAAATGGAAGAGGTAAAATAAGAGGAAGAAGACAGAAAAACACTAAAGTCAAAGAAAGAGAAATACGCTGACAATCCAAAGATAGTTTGGAGTCCTGAATCTAACCATTACTGACAACACAATATTTACTTTACAGCTCTGTGTTTCATGTTTTTATCTGTTAACATAGAGATAAATGTACTTGCGTTTAGGATTGCTATAAAGATTAAAAGCTCTTTCGGCCTAGTGCTGTTGTTGGATGATTTACTGTTCTCATGCAAGTATCCCTAAATAAAACTAAAAATTGTCACTGAACATTTTCAAAAGGCAAAGGATCTGAAAACATAGCTGACAGAGTGAGAGAAACAAGAGAGACAAGGACAAATGTCAAAAATAAAAGTCATCAGAATAAAAAGAGAAATAAGGAAAAGTATCCTTAACATAGAAATTTAATTATTGCTCTTTTTGTTTTCTCATTTTGTAGGACTTAGTGTTCATTCATTTCATTAATTTATTTTCTAAAGCCACATGCAAAAAAAAAATAGAAGATGTAATCTTTCCCAATTGGACTCTTATGACTGAATGTGGAGATTTTCAGAAAATATTAAACCTAGATCACTATTTAGATAAATGCTTAGTAGATTAATCTTTGTTTCTATGGTGCTGCCAATATTGGAAGTTATAAGACATTTAAAGACAATGCAAGAAAGGCTATGTAGAAATATATAACATAAAAAAGGAAGGAGTGGAGAGAATAGAGGAAGGATAATAAGAGAGAGAAAGGAGAAGAAACAGAAATAGGAACAAGGAAAGGAGGAAAGAGAATAAGGTATAAGAGGAGAAAGATGGACATAAAGTCATGTAGGAAGATACTTTTTTTAAAGATATGTTATGAAATTTCAAAGAAGTATCCACTTGAAATCCAAAATTCGGGGGCTGGGGTTGTGGCTCAGTGGAAGAGCACTTGCCTAGCATGTGTGAGGCACTGGGTTGGATCCTCAGCACCACATATAAATAAATAAATAAAACAAAGGTATTGTGTCCATCTAAAACTAAAAAAAAATAAATAGATCTAAAATTTTTTCAAACTCACTTGCTAATTGTGGCGTTTAGGTTAGCATCAGAAAAAAAATATTGGTGTATAAATGTCATAGTTTGTTCTTGTACAATAGATGAAAACTAGTAAGAAAAAGGGGTCCATTTTTTTCACAACTCTATTTTGAGAGTTAGAACTACTAACTTTTCAGACCCCAAAACACTTAAAATAGGCTGTATTAGAATTTGCCTCATTGAGAAATGTGTGCAGAATAATGGTCACGTTAATTTGCTGTAAAAATAAATACATAGATAAATAGATAGATGAATAAAACCAGCATTTCATAAAAGAAAAACCTGAAGGAAAATAGAAAAGAAAATCTCTGTTCTCCTACTTACCAATGCTCCTCCCCACCCTGCACATCTGGAGCTTCTCAATCCAGCCTCAACTAGTCCAGATAATAAACTATGCCAGACACCAGACTTCACTGACTCTATGCTTACGTGGAATCTGGACTTTGAAGGGAGAGGCATGGTTTCACCAGGTCTGGTCCAATCCCTTTTCTATGCGACTCACAGAAATAAGAGTTTTCATAATTTTTATATAGAACTTGATCTGACTGACAGCCTTGATTTTTTTTTGCCCTAAGAACAAGGTAGACATTTCCAAAGCTGGGAAAGCAAATCCAATGATCAAACATCAGGAACTAATTAAAAGTCCCCTGGATAAAAATCTCCTGAAACTGGTTCTTACAAGTGTTTTTTAGAGCGTTGTTGCCTGGTGCAGAGTCACGTATCTTAGTGTTTCAGACTCAGGTTTCCTTCTCCAAAAACCATTCTCTCCAGATTGCTTGGTAGAGGCAGCGCTTTTGAGACTAGTTCTTCCCAGAAATCTTCACTTCCCTGACTTCTGAAGTCCTTCAATTCTCACAGTACAGGTACATGAGGTTTATACAAGTGGGCAACTCCCCCAACGCTATTTCCCCAGATAAGAGCAATTTTTAGGAACCTTTACCAAAAGCTCAATGACTTATCCCATCCTCCTACTGTCTCTTTGCTAGTGAGTGACTTTTTTTTTTTTGTGAACAACCTTTTTGATAAAAGTTTGCATTCATCTGGGGGACTGGAATAACCATAGGGCTGCAGTCAAAACCTGAGTGATTTCTCTCTCTCTCTTTTTAACAAATGTTCTTTAAGCATTAATATGTATCAGCACAGTGTCATCCTGTAACAATGATGATAACTAACTATTCAATATAATTTACCAAGCCCTTTATTAAACACATTGCATATGGTACCCTTTATGATAGGTACTATCATTCCTGTCACAGATGAGGAGACTAAGGCACTTTGAGTTTAATTTATCAGATATTAAAAGTGTATTAGGGGCAGAACTAATATTTAAAACAAAAAAGTCTGCCATCAAAGTCCAGATAGTGCCTCTGGACTCAGGATGCAAAAATTCAATTATTAAAAAAACAAAAAGTAGTTGGGCTGGAGATGGGTCGTAGTGGCAGAGTGCTTGCCTACAAAGCATGAGGTCCTAGGTTCACTAGCACTGCAATAAATAAATAAATAAATAAATAAATAAATACACAAAAATAAAATAGTGGTAAGCTCTATATGAAAAGACATGGTGCTATATGTCTATTCAACGGGCCAAGGCTTACAATGGGTGGAAGTGAGAGTGTTCAAGGAAGATCTTCCTAAGGAAACGATTATCAAGTTAAAGCCTAAAGATCTTCTTCAAGGTCTGGGTGAGAAAAGTAAGGGTGGTTCTTGGGAAGATGGATAAGTTTGAGATTGAGCTGGACAACACTACTTGGTGAACAGCGCAAAAAAGTACCTGTGTGAACACTCCAACATTTGTAGTCTACCCTGTTGCAAATTCAATCCAATCATCTGCACTTTTCCAAAAGTATGTCCAAGTGCACTATAGGATTTCATGGTCACTCTCAATTAACAAGAAATTACTCAAACAGAAAGCAAAAATGCTCCAGGCAATTGAAAACCCCAGTTGTATCAAATTCACCAACATCCAACCAAAGATAACACAGTAGAAAGCACACAGATGTTGAAACACACTGAGCAGTTTCTCATAAGCTCAACCAGAAATACGGTGTTTTTCAACCAAGAAATAAGGAAATAAAACTAGGCTCAAAAGACAAATGCTGCATGGTTTCCCTTATATGGGAAAATTAAAAATGTTAAACTCATAGAAGCGTAGGATAGAAATATGGTGACTAGAGGCTCAGGGAGAGTTGGGGAGCTATTGGTCAAAGGATATAAAATTTCAGTTAGATCAAAGGAATAAGTTCAAGAGCTCTATTGCAATACGTGGCAACTATAGTTAATAAACATTATACGTGTTCTGGAAAATGCTAAGAAAAGAATGAAAAGCAGCTAAGAAAGCCTATAGTAGTTACAGGACCACACCAAATGGACTAATACATGCATTATGAGAATTTAAGATGGATAAGAGAAAAAAAAGTTGGCAGAAATATTATTTAAATTATGTAATTTTGTAATTATTATATATTTCTCTTGAATTCAGTCTTCCATCATTATATAGTGATCATCTTTATCTCTATAAAGATGATCAGTTTTAACATAAAGTATATTTTGTGTCATGTAAGTGTTGTCATCTTTTTACTACAATTTGCATCAAATATCTTTGTGCATGTCATTGATTTCAGCCTGTGCATGTCCTGTAGACAGCATAGCAAGCTATCATTTTTAAAAGAACCTACTTAGCTACTCTCTGTGTTTTCATTGGGGAGTTCAATCCACCTACATTTGAAGTCACGTTGATCAGTAAGAACTTACTTTTGTCATTTGGTTACTTTTTTCTTCTTCTATTTACTGGTCTTATTTTTTTCTATTTATTTCCTTTTTTTTCTCTATTTCTATTCAACAAGACATGGACCCAACATCAAACACCTAAATGCATAAAATAAATATTAACAGATCTACAGAGAGAAACTGTCAATAATATAGTAATATTAGGAGGCTTCAATTCTATACTTTCAATAGTGGATACAAATTCCAGTCAAAGTAGTTAATTTGAACAATGCTGTAAACCAAATGGACTCAACAGACATTCAAAACTTTTTACCAAATGACAGAAGACTATGGCTGTTTTCTTTCTTTGTTTGTTTGTTTTTGTACTGGGGATTGAACCAGGTGCACTTTACCACTGAGATACATCTTCAGCACATCCCCTTCAATTAAAAAAAAATCGAGACAGGGTACCACCAAGTTGCTTGAGGCTGGCCCAAAACTGTCTCAGAAGACTCTACTTTTTACTCAAATACAGATGGAACATTCTTCATGTGATAGATGACATGCTATATCACAAAATAAACCTTAACAAATTTAAGAGCATCAAAATCATACCAAGGATCTTTCTTGACCTTTATTTGATGTAAAAGAAAACCATTAGCTAAAATCTGATGAATTTGGTCCCTAGTACAACAGTGTTGGGTGGGAGGTGGGACTGACAGAAGATATTTGGATCATGAGGGCCCACCCCATGAATGGAATAATGTTGACTGCAATAGGGTTAGGACTGTCAGTTTGACCTCTTGCTTTTCATCTGTGCAAAGGGAAGATACAGCAAGAAGGTCCTCATTGCATTTGAGCCCTTAATTTGAACTTCCCAGCCCCTAGAACTATAAGAAATATATTTCTTATCTTTGTTTAAAAATGCATGAAAATTTAAAAATAAACCTCACCAAATTCTTGAATAACTATTGGGTCCAAGAGGAAGCCAAAGGAGGATTTTAAAAGTGCCCTAACTATCCCCCAACACACACACACACACACACACACACACACACACCACTTATGGGACACAGGAAAGAAGTACTAGAAGACAGTTTACAGTAGTAGACGTCTATACCAAGAAAAAAAAATCTAACTTCACACCTCAAAGAATTAGGAAATGGGAAATGAACTAAGCCTGAAATCAGTAGCAGGTAAGCAATAATAAAGATTAGAGCAGAAATAAAAAAAATAGAGATGGGGAGAACGATAGAATGATCAAAAAACTAAGTGTTGGGTTTTTGCAAGATAATTAGCAAACCCTTAGAACAGTGGAAAAAAGAGGGAATACTCAAATAAATGGGATATGAAAAATAAAACATTATAATGAAGACTTAAAAAATAAGAAGGACTCTCACAGATTACTATAAACAATTCTACATCAATAAATTTGATAACCTTGAATAAATGGCTAAATTCCTAGAAATGAACAACTTGACAAAACTCAATCAAGAGAAAAAGAAACCTTGACTGAGCTAATAATGAATAAGGAGATTTAACAAGTAATTTAAAATCTCCCAACAAAAAAATAACCCAAGACTCTATATCTTCACATGCTCTAACAAACACGTAACAAGAACTAAAACCAATCCTTCTTAAATTCTTCAAATAAACAAGAACATTTCCAAATTCATTCTCTAAGTCCAACATCACCTGATACCCAAACCAGATAATAACACCACAAGAAAATAAAACTACAGGCCAATATTCCTGATGAACACAAATGTGAAATCCTCAAGAAATAATAACAAATGAAATTAAACGGTGCATTAGAAGAACTGTGCACCTTGATCAAGTAGGATTTATCCCTGAGATGCAGGATAGTTCAACATACAAATATCAATCAATGTGATACACCACATTAACAACAACAATATCATCTCAATTGACACAGGAAAAGCATCTGATGAAATGCCAATCATGAGGGGAAAGTTCTCTCAACAATATATATAGGAAGGAATCTACCTCAAACAATAAAAGTCATATATGAAAAGCCTAGATCTAACATTAAGATCAACAAGGTCAAATTAACAATTTTCCCTCTAGATCTCCTATAATTCAAAGATGCCCATTCTTGCTGATTCTATTCAACACAGCACAGGGCTTCTTAGTAAAAAAAAAAGAAGTAAAAGACACCTAAACATGAAAGAAAGAACTAAAATTATCTCAGTTTGCAAAGGATATGACCACATACATTGAAATACCTATGGATTCACCACTGCCACCAACCATATCCACACACACACACACACACACACACACACACAAAAGCTGTGAGAACTAAAACATCAATTCAGTGGAGTTTGCAGGGTAAAAAGTAAAGGGAAAAAGTCACATTTTTATACACAAACAAGTAGTTTTTAAAAAGGAAATGAAGAAAGTTTAATTCTCTATGCTACAAAGCCTACTTAATAATAATGTTAAAATATAAAATATTTATACACTAAAATTATAAAATATTGATGAAAAAAATTAAAAAAGACAAGGACAAACAAAAATGTTACAAGTTTATAGATTGCAAGAATTATACTGTTAAAATGTTCATAATATCCAAGTCAATGAAATCCCACTAGAAATGCCAATGACATTCTGTATATTAATTTTTTTTAAAAAAATCACACTGAACCACAGAAAATATTGACTATCCAAGTAAATCTTTAGTAAGAAGAAATAACCATCAGATATTGTACATTTATATTTCAGGATATATTACAAGGTTACAGTATTCTAAACAGTATAGTACTGGCACATAAAGAGATATATAGATAACCCCTATATACAAAAGTCAACTCAATGTGAGAGTAACTATCCCTGCTTGTTTACAAGTGCAATATGTATGGTATGTCTTTTCCCATCATTTCACCTTCCATCTGTGTATGCCTTTGCCTGTGACATGACTGTCTTGCAGATAGCATATTGTTTTGTAGTCTTCTTTAATCCATTTTTCCAACCTTTGTCTTTTGATTGAAGAGTTTAGACTGTTTATCTTCTATATTAGTATATACAGGAAGTGGATTTCAAGCCAAAATAAATCAAGACAAAGAATTTCACTTCATACTACTTAAGAGAATCATACAATAAGATATAAGGATTATAAATATTTACTCCCCAAATAATGTTGTATTTACATATATAAAACAAACTCTTCTAAATATTAAGAATCAAATACACCAAAATACTATAATAATGGGTGATGTTAATACATCTCTGTCAACACTATATAAATCATCCAGAAATGAGTAAATATTCCACACAACTAGAAAATACAATTACACTGGGGAAAAGACAAACTCTTCACAAGTGGTTCTAGGAAAACTGAAAATCCATATGTAATAGAATGAAAGTTATCACTCACCTTGCACAAAAATCAACTCTAAGTGGATCAAATAACTAGGAATTAGACCAGAAAAGCTGCACATACTAGAAGAAAATTTAGGTCCAACACTTCGTCATATTGGCTCAGGAACTGATTTTTTTTAAATAAGACTCCACTTTTAAACACAAAAATTAATAAATGGAATGGCATCAAACTAAAAAGCTTCTTCATAGCAAAGGAAACAATCAAGGCCATGAAGAGAGAACCTACAGAATGGGGAAAATTCTTTGCCAACTGCACCTCAGATAGAGCATGAATCTCCAGAATGTATAAAGAACTAAAAAAAAAAAAGAACAAAACAAACAAACAAACAAACAAAACTTAACACCAAAGCAATGACTCAATCAGTAAAGGGGCAAAGGAACAGAACAGACCATTTTCAAATGAAGAAATATGAATGGTCAACAAATATATAAAAATGTTAAACATTAATAGCAATTAGAGAAATGCAAATTAAAACTACACTGAGATTTCATCTCACTCCTATCAGAATGGCAACTATCAGGAATACAAGTAATAATAACAAATGTTGGTGAAACTGTGGGGGAAAGGAGATTCTCATACATTGTTGGTGGGACAACAGATTGGTGCAACCCCTCTGGAAAGCAGTATGGAGAACCCTCAAAAAACTAGGGATGGAACAACTATTCAACTTATATATCCCACTCCTTGGAACCTGCCCAAAGGATTTAAAATCAATATACTACAGTGACACAGGCACATCAATATTTTTAGCAGCTTAATTCATGATAGCTAAACTATGGAGCCAACATAGCTGCCCATCAATAGATAAATGGATAAAGAAATTGTGGTATGTAAAACAGTGGAATACTCAGCCATAAAGAAAAATGACCTTATGACATTTGCCATAAATGGATGGATCTGGAGATTATCATGCTAAGTAAAATAAACCAACCCCCCCAAACCAAAGGTCAAATGTTTTCTCTGATATGTGGAAGCTAAACTACAATCAAGGAGGGGAGGGTAACAAGAAAAGTTCAGTAGATTAGACAAAGAGGAATGAAGGGAAGGGAGCGAGATAGGAATGGGAAAGACATTATAATAAATCTAACAATTTTTCTATAAAACATGAAAATACCTAAGTGAATCCCACCATTGTGTCCACCTAAAAGAATGAGGTCCTAATTAGAATAAGATATATTCCAAGTTGGTATAATTCTATCAAAATGGATTATACTATCATGTATAACCAAGGAGGACCAATAAAAATAAACAAATAAGCAATAAAATTAATAGTTTAGACTAAAAACACATACAGAATATTTCATCCATCAAGGACTGAATTCACTTTCTCCTCAGAAGCACATGGAACATTTTCTAAAATAGACCATATTTTAGGTCACAAAGAAAATTTTAGCAAATACAAAATAATCAAGATAATATATTCATTCTATCATATCATGATGAAATAAAATTAGAAATCAATGATAAAATAAAAATAGAAACCACTCTAACACCTGGAGATTAAATAGTACACTTTTGAATGATGAATGGATAGCATAAGAAATAAGGGGTGGAATAAAAGAATCTTAAAAGTAAATTAGTATAGTAATACAACATCAAAATTTTGGGGATTGTGTGAAGACATTTCTCAGAGGAAAGTTTATAGAATTCAGTTTATGAAGAAAAAGAATAGATACCAAATAAATAATCTAACTTTACATCCCAAGACCCTAGAAAATGAAGAAAAAAACAAAACCAGTATCAGTAGAATACAGGAAATAGTTAAAATTAGAGCCAAAATAAATGAAATTGAGATAAAACAATACAAAAGATCAACAAAACAAAGAGTTGGTTTTCTGAAAAGATAAGCAAGATTGATAAACCCTTAGCCAAACTAACCAAATGAAAAAGAGAGAACACTCAAATGAACTAAATTAGAGATGAAAAGGAAATATCACCACAGACACTATTGAAATTCATAGGATAATCAGAAAGAATTTTGAAAATTTATACTCCAAGAAGCTAGAAAATCTTAAAATATATGGAAAAATTCCTAGAGACATATAACCTACCCAAATTGAACCATGAGGGTATAGAAAATTTAAACGGATAAATTTCAAGTAATGAAACTGAAGCAGTTCTCCAAAGTCTTCCAAGAAAGAAAAGCCTAGGATCAGGAAGATTCTTAGTCAAGTTCCACAAGACCTTTAAATAAGAACTAATGCCAATACTCCTCAAATTATTCCTTGAAATAGAATAAACTTATTCGATGAAGCCAGTATCACCCTAGTACCAAAACTAGGCAAAGACAACGAAAACTTCAGACCAATATAATTGATAAAGGGAGATGCAAAAATTCTTAATGAAATATAGGCAAACTGAATACAAAACCACATTAAAAAGATATTGCACCATGACCCCTGGGTTTCATTCCAGGGAGGCTACTTTGGTTCAACATACAGAAATCAATACATGTAATTCATTACATAAATAAAATTAAGGTCCAGAATCGCATAATTGTCTCAATAGATGCAGAAAAAAGCATTTGAAAAAGTACCACACCCATTCATGTTTAAAACACTAGAAAAACTAGAGCTAAACTTACCTTAACATTATGAAGCCTATCTATGACAAACAAAAGGCCAACAACATACTATATGGATAAAAACTGAAAGCATTTCCTCTAAAAACAGGAATAAGACAGGGATGCCCATTTTCACCACTCCTATTCAACATAGTCCTCGAGATTCTAGACAGAACAATTAGACAAGATAAGTAAATTCAAGGGATTTAAATTAGAAAGAAAGAGCTCAAAATTTCTGTTTGCTGATGACATGATTCTATATTTAGAACACTCACAAATCTCCACCAGAAAACTCCTAGAGCTCGTAAGTGAATTTAGCCAAGTAGCAATATACAAGATCAACACTCATAAATCAATCATATTCCTATATTCTAACAATTATTCTGCTGAACAAGAGATTAGGGAAACTATCCCACTCACAGTAACCACAAAAACTTGAGAGAGTTAGGAATCAATCTAACAAAAACAAGTGAAGGACCTCTACAATAAAAACTATAGAATACTACAGGAAGAAATTGAAGAAGACTTTAGAAAATGGAAAGTTCTCCCATGTTCTTGGATTGGCAGAATGAATATTGTCAAAATGGCTATACTACCAAAAGTGCTATAAGATTCAATGGATTGCCCATCAAAATGCCAATGCCATCCTTCAAAGAAGTATAAAAAGCAATTCTGAAAATCATTTGGAAATATAAGAGACCCAGAATAGCCAAATCAATCCTCAGCAAGAAGAGTAAAGCAGGAAGATCACATTACTGAACCTTAATCTGTCCTACGGAGCTATAGTAACAAAAACAGCGTAGTATTAGCACCAAAAGAGACCAGACGACCAATGGAATAGAAGTCACAGAGACAAACCCACATAAATACAATTATCTGATATTAGACAAAAGTGCTAAAAACATATGTTGGAGAAACCAGTCCTTTTAACAAATGGTGCTGGGAATTCATGTGCAGAAGAATGAAAGTTGACCCCTATTTCTCACACTGCACAAAGTTTAACTCAAAGTGGATCAAAGACCTAGAAACTCTGTAACTGCTAGAAGCAAAAGTAGGTCCCAACACTCTAGTGTGTTGGCAAAGGAACCAATTTCCTTAACAAAGGTCCTGAAGTACAAGAAATAAAACAAAAAAATCAATGTGGTAACATTCGATGAAAATGCTTCTTCCAAGCAAAATAAACAAGAACGAGAAGAGAGAGCAGAATGGAAAATCTTTGCCACCTGTGGCTGAGATAGGGCATTAATATCCAGAATATACAAAGAACTCAAAAACATAACAACAAAAAATAATAACCCAGTTAACATGGGCAAAATAACAGACACATCTCAAAAGAAAAAAAATGATCAATAAAATATGTAAGAATGTTCAATATTTCTAGCAATCAGGGAAATGCAAATCAAAATTATATTGAAATTTTATCTCACTCCATTCAGATGGCAATTATCAAGAATGCAAATAATAAATGATGAGGATATGAGGAAAAGGTACACTCATACATTTATGTAAATTAGTGTAACCACTTTTGCAAATAGTATGGAGATTCCTTTAAAATCTAGGAATGGAACCACCATTTGACTCAGCTATCCAACTATTTGGCATATATCCAACAGATTTAAAGGCAGCATACTATAGTGATACAGTCACATCAATGTTTTTTAGCAGCATAGTTCACATTAGCTAAGCTATGGACCTAACTTAGGTGCCCTTCAACAGATGAATGAATAAAGAAATTGTATATATAAACAATGAAGTATTACTCAACCATGAAGAATGACTTTATGGGCTGGGGATGTGACTCAAGTGGTAGTGCGCTCACCTGGCATGCGTGTGGCCCGGGTTCGATCCTCAGCACCACATACAAACAAAGATGTTGTGTCCGCTGAAAACTAAAAAAATAAATAAATAAATATTAAAAATTCTCTCTCTCTCTAAAAAAAAAAAAAGAATTACTTTATGACATTTGCCAGTAAATGTATGGATTTGGAGACTATCATGCTCAGTGAAATAAAGTAGTCCCCCAAAGTCAAAGGTCAAATGTTTTCTCTGATTGGGAGACTGCCTCTCTTTTAATGTCTGTGGTGTCTTCTTATCATTCAACAGCAGTTTCTTAAAGAAATGCTTCCTGGCCCATTATCCATTCCACACATTATTCATGCTAGACACAAAATCAACCTAATAGTCCATCAGTGGATGAATGAATAAAGAACAGGTGGGGTGTGTGTGTGTGTGTGTGTGTGTGTGTGTGTATGAGGGAGAGATAAGGGGGGAGAAGAGATCATATATATAATCTTTCCATTTTATAAAGAAGGAAATCTTGCCAGTTGACACGTGTATGGACCTAAAGGACGTGCCAAGTGAAAGCCAGCCAGAAAGATAAATGGCTGTAAATTCTCACCAATATGTGCAATCTAAAAATGTCAAATGCATAGAGGTAAAGTAGAATGCTGTTGCCAAGGGCTAGTGGGTGAAGGAAATGTGGAGATGTTGGCCGCAAAATATGCAGTTTCACTCATGTAAGATGGAGAAGTTCAAGATATCTAATGTACAGTGAAGCTATGAGGGTAAATCTAAAGTCTCACTAACAAAAAATAAAATAATAACAGTGTTAACTATGTAAATTGATAGTGAATTTGCTTGTGGTTATTATTTTGCAGTGCATATGTACCTAAAAACTTCAAGTCATACAATTTAAATATTCACAGGTTTTATTGGTTAAATCTAACTCAACAGTCAGGGATGGTGGGGAAGAAAAAGAGATTTTGGAATAAAATACTTTAAAATAACTGCCATTAATTTTCTGACTTCACTATTCTGACTTCCAAACAATCAATGGCAAATTTCCAGAAAAAACGTTTGATATTGATAAGAAAACAGAAGTTCCTTCTGTGACACAAGTCAACAGGGAGATCAGAACCAAGGTTCTCATGCTGGAATCATGCCACCTTTGTATCCACGTGGCATTCAGGCATCTTAACAACCCACCTTCACACAGAGAAAAGAACTGACCTGCTTGCATTCCAAGGGCAGGGAATACAATTCCCCATTCAAACACCCCTGCCCCCACAACATGCCCATGTCTCTTCAGAATATATACTTCTAAGACAAAGCTTTTCCATCTAGACCTAATTAATTCCTGGGAGATAAAGTCACAGATATAAGACAAAGTCCTTGAATCTTTGTGGAAACCTTTATAAATGGCTATGCAGTGCAAGGTAAAAAAATACATTTTTGTTGTTAAAATCCCCAGGTCAAGATTCACCATGAGTGGAGTGACTGATCTAAGTGTATTTCCTCTACTCTTTATGCCTTTTGCCCTGTGAGACAGTTTTTCTCAGAATATCAATTTTCCATAATATTTCAAATAAATACATTAAAATTCAAATGCCAGGTTTTCCATGAAAATGTTTTGAGGCTTTAGTCTAGAAGAAAAGACTTAGATGTATAGTGATACTCTGTTAATAGCTGTTGAGTTCATATCAATTTACATGAACAGTTTCTAAGTGTGATTTATTTTCCAGTTGAAATTTATTCCAAGAGGAAATCAGATTGTACCTGATCACTCCCAAACACCATTAGAATCATTCAGATGGAGTAAGGTAAGTTTTTCAGTGGTACTGATGTTGATATAAAATTCTTACTTTTCACACATATTTCTGCAATAATTTTCAAACATGGTAATAGAGTCTTTTCTCCTCACCCTAATTCTTTTTTATTTGTTTTAATTAGATATACATGATAGCAGAATGCATTTATGCACTTCGATGTATCATACATAGATGGGATATAATTTCTCATTTTTCTGAGTATACATGTTGTAGAATCATATTGGTCATGCAGTCACATATACATAAAGTAATAATGTCTTTCCTATGCCAAATTGGTAAAATCACTTACATCATTTAGCAGCTAAAAAAATTTGAACCCTTTGTAATTAAGCAATTTGTAGGGTCCAGTTCTCTGAAATCAGGTATCATGCATTTGCCTTGAGACATCTCCTTAATAAATCAAGATGAATTATGAAAACAAAACAAAATTCAATACATTTTATATATGTAAAACACTTAAATATGAATACTATATAGCCTAAATCATCAGATGTTTAGTCCAATCATGAAAATAAAAGAGTTCTTCCTGGGATCAACTGCTGTAAATAGTATCAGTCTCTGTGGCTTAGAGAGTAATATTGGAGATGATTCCTCCTGAGTGTACTAAGTGTTTAAATATTCCTCTGTATTATTGTTTTACTGTCAATTCTGCCTGTACCTTAGGTATATGCATGATTATAACAGTAAATTCAAGTTCTGTATATGGCCACAGCACTGTGGTGGATATTTGCCTATGTTCCTTCTATTGATTCTCATGACAACCTGTAAGGTATATATCATTATCCTCAGTTTACAGGCAAGAAAATATAAATGTAAGGTGCCAAGAAATGCACCTGGATAAAATAAATTGCATGTAGCAGATCTAGGATTCTAATCTAGACTGTAAGTTCTAAAACCAATATACTTACATTAATTGTGCAGTCTTTTTAATATTTTCAATAAACATTTGGAGACCTGAATTTGGGAATGATATTAGAGAAGGAATGAATAGAGCCAGGAGAGAGGACAAAAGGCTCTTCACTGAATGCAGCACTCAGTGAATGCGTTTAGATGTTATTGTGTATATGAACATGTGTGTGTCTGCTAATAAAATTGTCCCATACAAATTTGCCTGTGAAGGCAAAATAAAATAGTCATAATTACATTGATTACATCAAAAGGAGATGACTACCTCAATGTTATTAATTCTAACATTATAGGAGACAAATTAAGAATTTGAAGTAAAAAAAAAAATAAATACATAAGAATAACCTCAGATCTAACCTTGACTTTGCCCTTTATAAGCTGCTGGACCTTGGGCAGAATCTTTAACTTGTGTGCTTCTATTTTCTAATGCGGGAAATAAGTATAAAAGTGATTGGAGAGAGGATGGAACCAGCAAATGACTACAAAAGCAGAACACACACAGTGTTCACCACGTTTACATAATAATATCCTTGTTATTATGTCCAATACCATTTAATCTGCTAGACTGTTGCCTCATTTGCAAAATGAGTAGAACAATACCAACCACAGGGGTTGTCACAGTTTTTAAGTGGAATAATGTGTGAAGAAAACTCAATGCCATACCATGCACAATCAATTTAAATGGGTATATTATCAGCTCTAATAAAGTTAGATTTAAAAACAAACATAATGAATGTGTCCACTGTAGCCTTTACATTGTTTATATCTCCATCAATTCTGTCCTCCTCTTATGTCACCTACTCTAAATAATCTGCTAATGAGCTCGTGTCTCTGGCATCTTCTCCCTTCCTGAACCTCAGACCATCTCACCCAAGGCACACGAACATCTTTACTAGAGTAATATCCAGGATTTTCTTTTCTTCAGATTCTTCTTTCCATTTATGACATGGGCTACTTCCAAGGTCCCCAATTTCATAAAGATACAGAGAAAATTCTTGAGGTTGCATTCATGAAGATCATCATCTACTTCCCTTTTAAGATTTAACTGCCACTAGTATATGATCTAATAATACAAGCTGGATTCTAAGTCATCTCAAATGATTAACTGTACACAGATGTCTCTTACCCTGGTGTTCACAAAAGTTCCTCAAACCTATGCTCTTAACAGAGTCTTCATCCAGGAGACAATTTAGGTAATCCTCAAGAATTCAGAATATATTTTTCTGTATCAAATAAAAACTTCACAAGAGTTCACAGCTCAACATAATTCAGACATTTATTATTTATTACAATGGAGAAATTTAATAAATGCATGATTACATTAATAAATTTTTCAGGTAATATAATTAGTCATCATATGAAATAAATGGAGAAAAGGAATAATGTGACAGAATTTGTTCTACTGGGACTTACAGAGAACCCAAAGATGCAGAAAATCGTATTTGCTGTGTTTTTGCTCATCTACATCATCTCTGTGGTAGGAAATGTGCTCATTGTGGTCACCATTACTACCAGTCCATTGTTGGGGTCCCCTATGTACTTTTTTTTGGCCTATCTCTCCTTTATTGATGCCTGCTACGCCTCTGTTAGTACCCCTAAATTGATAGTGGATGTACTCCATGAAAAGAAGATCATCCTGTTCAATGGATGCATGACTCAAATCTTTGGGGAACATTTCTTTGGAGGCTCTGAGATAATTCTGCTTACAGTGATGGCTTATGACCGTTATGTGGCCATCTGCAAGCCCTTGCACTACACAACCATCATGAACCGACGTGCATGTAGCCGTCTAATGGGAGTAGCGTGGACAGGAGGCTTTCTCCATGCAACCATCCAGATCCTCTTCATCTTCCGACTACCCTTCTGTGGCCCTAATGTCATCGATCACTTTATGTGTGACCTGAACCCTTTGCTCAATCTTGTCTGCACTGACACCCACACTCTGGGGCTCTTTGTTGCTGCCAACAGTGGGTTCATCTGCCTGTTAAACTTCCTCCTCCTGCTGGTCTCCTACGTGGCTATCCTGCGCTCCCTGAGGACCCACAGCCTGGAGAGTAGGCGCAAAGCCCTGTCCACCTGTGTCTCCCACATCACGGTGGTTGTCCTGTTCTTTGTTCCCTGCATATTTGTGTACATGAGACCTGCAGCCACATTACCCATTGATAAAGCAGTTGCTGTATTCTACACCATGATAACTCCCATGTTAAATCCCTTAATCTATACCTTGAGAAACTCCCAGATGAAAAGTGCCATTAGAAAACTGTGTAGTAGGAGAGTTTTTTCAAGTGACAAATTAAATGTGTCTGGAACCCAACAATGATTCAACTGAGTAAAATACCAAAAGGGATTTTTTTTTTTATAATTTCAGATAAGCATACTTATTGGATAAAGAAAAAAATATCCATGCAGTTGATTTACAGATTCTTAACTGAAGGGAGTAGAAATGGATACAAGAAAAAATGGGAAAACCTAACCCATTGCCATTCTTTTCATATTGGGGAAATTCTACAGTAGTGGTCCTTAGTATTATCAGCTTCATCCTTATATATGGGTTTATAAGCAATCACTCAATAAAAAGTATAAATGAAATAATATATATTAGTGCTGAGCTGTAATATCTGCAATGATCTGAAGCAATTGGTACTGCTATTATTCCTATGTTACTGGTAAGAAAACCAGCAGAAAGGGTGAGATACCAAAACTTCCAATATTGATATTGATATTGTTGAGCCAGGAGTCAAAACATCACTGATTTCTTGGACCTTTCTTTTTCCTATATTCCCCACCAGGTAATGAAGATAAAAAGATCAGAAAATTATTACAGCTGTAATATTTTTTTAAAAATTATTCAGATGCACTTTTATTCTTAGCCCCAATTCAAGCATGAGCAATAACGTGAGAACATTTTTTTTTTTTTAAAAAGCAGATCATCAGTCACTTAGATAAGAACTTCCCAAGTTTCATTGCAAGGGTGTTTAAAAATAGAAAGCATTTCAGGACTGCCTGCCCTATGAATAAAAGCAAAAGGTTTATTTTCACTTTTTTGCAAGGGTGAGAAAATTATTGTCTTCTGTGTTAGGATTTACCTAGAAATCTTTATTGACTTTACTATTTAAATAAACTCTAAAAAGAAACCACTGTTTCCAACAGTTGGAATTTATTAAAGGATAAACTGTATTGGAAATATAAAGTATAAACCACACACATTAGGCAAGAAAAATATAATTTTTTATTAGTAACTCCTTGTATTTGTGTAGTCAAATTAATGGTCATTGTTTTCTGAAACTGTGGTATTTAACTGTGTCAGGGATATAAAAGCAATGGGCCCTTTCACCTTTGATGGGTAGTGATGAAGACTATACCATGATCCTTGTTGGCTTCAGATCTATTTTGCATTGCAGCTGTAATCTGAAGTTTGCGGCTGACGCATCATAAAAGATGATGACGACTCAAAGAGCATCTGAGTGTCAGATTGGAGTTTCTACTTATGAACTACACAATCATATTCCATAAACTCCTACAACAGATTCCATGAGATAGAACAAGGCTTGGTGAACAATACATGTTTTAAAAATGGACCAAAATATAAAGGATAAAAAATAAATTAACATGTGGAGAACAGGAAAAAATAATGAAGAAAATGAAGGAATTCCTTCCAACATAGATTGGATTTAGATTCTAATGAGAATTCTAATAGTCTATGCAGGGAAACCACATTTGTTTTTACTCTTGCTTAAACTGGAGGAGTGAGTAAGTTATTGAAGCAAATTTTCAGCATGAGAGCAAAGATTTTACCTTGATATTTCTCTGCTCTCAACAAGATATCATTTTTCTTACAAATATGAGCTATCTATATTTTGTTGGCTAACCAGTTTATTTGGAGGCAACATTTCATCACTAAACACCATTAAAAAAATATGGTTTTACCAGGGAAGGATACAGTGGAGGAAGGGATGGAAGGAGGATGGCTAATGAGTACCAGTGTGGAGTGGGAGAGGAGGAATAACTACTACTGTTCTACAGCACAGTAGGATAACTACAGCTTACAACAATTAGTAAAATATTTCAGAATAGGGAGTAGAGATGATTTTGGATGTTTCCAACACAAAGAACTGATATAGGTCTGAGGTGATAGATATGTCAATTACCCTGTTCTGATGTATATACTGGAATGTCTCATTACACCCCAGACATGTGTGTAATTACTATGTGTCAATTAAAAATAAAAATATTTTTTTTCAGTTTTTAAATGTTTTTGTTAGTGCATTATAATTAGGCATAATATTTGGGTTTATTTGATATAATCATTCAAGCATGGAGTAGAATTTTCTCCATTTTAGTTCTCAGTACTTTCTCTTTCCCTTTCTTCATTTTCTCCTTCTTATGCTCTTCTGGTCTTCCTTATTATTAATGATTTATTAATGATTTTTATTAATGATTTTTCTGATGCTTTATAGACATAGAAAAATGTGAAATCCACTGTGGTATAGGCCTATCAACACACAAAGCAATTTCAGATTAAATACATTCTATTCATTCCTCTGTCTGTCATTTATTAATCAACAAATATTGTGAGTGCCAAGTTTGTATCAGGCACCCAGAGTTTTGGTGATGAATAAAAAGAAACCCAGATCCTGCCTTCACAGAGCGTCTTTGCTACAACATTTCCAGAATAGGACAGAAATCATAACCCAGTGATATAAATGGGAGGATCGTGGGAGCATATAGTGCTGGGAAAGCATGTTGAAGGGCACACAAAAAGATTTCTTTTGGGAATCAGGAAGGTATTTCTAAATAAAAAACAGACAAACAAACAAATAAACAAACAAAAACACCAACCATGGGACCCAAAGGATCAGAGTCAGAAGAGTGCACAAGCACGGGACTGAGCTGAGGGTATTCCTAGCAGAATACATATGACAAAGGCCAGGCAGTGCAGGATGTGCAGGAAGCTCATCAGTTCAATATGACTGTGATATGAATGTAGATATTCACTCAACAATTTATTTATGTTATGTTATTCATTTATGTTATTTATGAACACCTATTATGTAGCAGGCACTTTGATTCATGCATAGTTTGTCAAAGGTAAACAGCGAGACAAGAAGCTGGAGAGAGGAAAGGGAAAGATCTAGATTAAGGTTCTCTTGAGTGAGTTAAAGCTTAATGCTAATACCAGGACACATTGAAAGTAGTTTCAAGCTGGATACTTATACAATTCCATTTTACTTTCAGAATGATAACTCTAGCTGCAGTACTGGAAATGGATTGAAGGGGACGAGACTAGAGGCAACAGAATGGTTTGAAATTATTATAAAGATTTGGATATAAAGATCAAAGTCTGGTGTTGCCAGTGAGGACAAGACTGGTTCATCCAGCTCCAGTCCATCCACTAGGCCAGTGCACCCAGGCTCTAAGAGTGACTGGATTGCTGGGTGCAGCGGCACACGCCTGTCATCCCAGAGGCTCGGGAGGCTGAGGCAGGAGGATGGCAAGTTCAAAGCCAGCTTCAGCAAAAGCGAGGGCCTAAGCAACTCAGTGAGACCCTCTCTTTAAATTAAATAAACAAAATAAGGCTGGAGATGTGGTTCAGTGTGCTTGAGTGCCTGAGTTCAATCCCTGGTACCCGCCACCTCCCCCTAAAAAGAGTAACTGGACTGCCAACAGGTCATAGGCCTGCCCTTCTTTGCACATCCACACCAAAGACAATGGGGGGATTATGCCCACTACTTTCAGGGCCCACCCAGTGGCCATGGAGGGGTAATAAAGGAAGGTCCCCTTGTCTCCAGCTGGAGCCTGTTCTGCAGCACAACGTGTACTCCAGAGCTCCCAAGGCTCCAAATGGAAACCTGACTCTTGTTGAAACCACACCCTTTCTTTCCTCTACTACAGTCCACCTCCTTTGAAGTCATTTTCATGAACGTGCCCATCTCTAGCTCTGCATCTATGCAACTTAACCGTCAGAGTGACAGCTCAAGAAATATGAGCTGAGCCGTAAGCAAAAGATCCTGATGTAGATGATGGTTACAGAAAGAAGAGTTGAGCATGAACAAGTTTCTGGTTTATGTCTCTGGATAAATGAAGATGGATCAGAAGATGAGTCTTCCTTTCCAGTAAAAGAGGCCTCATCCAATCAGACGAAGGCCTGGATAGAACAAAAGTAGTGAATAAGAAGTTCTCCATCTGCATGATCATCTTTGAGCTGCACCATCAGTTTTTTTTTTTTTTTTCCTACTTTGGATTTGCACTGTAGCACCGTCTCTTCCTGCCAGCACGTTCGCTGGAACCATACCACTGACTGTTTCAGGACTTGTTCTTGGTGTGAAAATGTACCACTGGCTCTCCTAGGTCTCCAGCCAATTGTGATCTTGGAACTTATCAGCCTCCATAACCAAATGAGCCAATTTCTTATAATAAATAAAAAAGTGTGTGTGCATGTATATATGATATATATGAAAATATATTCTTTATATTATTCCCATATTTATTATAGTAAATCATTATGTCATTATATTTTATTATAATAAAATAATGATTTATTTATTTTGGGCCATGTGTATGTCTATTCTCCAGATAAATAGAACCAACAGAAGATAGCTAGGTAAGTAGATAGATAGATAAATAGACAGATAATCTCCTATTGGTTCGTGAGCATCTTCTGTCAGTTCCATTTCTCTGGAAAATACTGAGAAAGGTCCTAAGGTTGTCATGGCCATTTCTATAGCTCTTTTGAAAGCAAGAAAAGAAAATCCAATTCCCAAGACTTTAGGAGTTGATTAGAAGTTCCCTGGTGAGAATCCAATTCTACTGAGCCTTCTTTCAAAATATCCAGTCTCCGTGTAGTCACAAGCTCTGATCCCTAGAACTGAGCCTTCCTTCTCCCATCAGCTCACTAGAACCTCATATCTAGAACCTTGGAAAGGCATTGAGTTTGTGATTAGCTCTGCCCAGAAATCCTCACAATCTGTGTTTTTTCAACTCCTTCAAAACTTATGCTACAGAACCATGAGTCTGATTCAAGTGGGTGACTCATGTTTGCAATCTTTCCTTAGGGAAAATTATTTAATTTTAGGATCCATTCTCAAAATATCAACCAAGTGATGTTTCACTTTTGCTTTGTCCTACTGTCCCTTTGACCAGTGAATGACATTTTTGACAATGTTTAGAATTTATCTGTAGAACAGGGACAATTGTCAGTCTACAGTTAGAACTTTGATTTTTTTTCTTTTTTCTTTTCAATAAGTGTTCATTAATATCTAAAATATACCAGGCCTGGTGTTATTAAATAAAAAAAGAATGACAGCAACTTTTGAGCGTTATCCACCATACCCTGCCTTAAACATATCATGAGAGGTACCTCTGGGAGAGGTACTGGTATTAATCCTACTTTATAGCTGAAGAAATCGAAGCTCATTGAATTTAAGTAGCTTAATCAAGACCAAAAGTGAGTAGGATGGGCTGGAGTTGTGGCTCAGTGGTAGAGTGCTGGGTTTGATTCTCAGCACCACATATAAATAAATGAATAACATAAAGGTCTGTCAACAACTAAAAAAATTTTCTAAAAAAAGTGAGTAGGTGACTGAACTAATATTTAAACCCAATAAATATGTCTCCATTGTTCAGATGGTATCTCTAATTTCATGATGCAAGAAACCAATCAGTAAAAAAAGACCAGGTATTACTATAAAAAGGACACAGTACCATATGAATGTATAAGGAAGGCATGGTCTAAGCTGGGGTAGGGGTCTTTTACTTTTGAAACAGGCCTTCACAGTGCCCATTAATATTTCCAGTAAGCTTCCTGATATGTTTTTTTTTTTTTTTTGCCTTTGACTAAATCTTATTTGGGGCCCATTACCTCTGTCTGCTAACCATTGACTATTCTTATTCAAACCCATTATGAGAATGGAAGTCATTGCTTTTTTTCCTAATCTATAAACAAATAAACAACAACAAAAACACTGGAATATGAGGTGAAAATCCCCACTGAAAAATTGAGAATCTGTCTTCAAGAAACAAAGGAAATCTACCTTCTCAGATATTCTTCATGAATTACTTCCCACCACACATCAGCTCATATGGTCACCCTCTTCCTGGAGCAGCTTCCCCTACAGGTTCCCAGTGCTAATCTCTATAGCTGCTGCTTCTGGGGTACATTCTTTCGGCTCCAGCAATGCTCCTAATGTTACCAAAGCCCGGTCCTCATTCTTGATGCCAATCCAATAATGAAGATATAGGTTTGAGAAAAAGGAAAAAAAGAAGTTTTATTGCTTTGCTAATGAAGGACTCCTGTCCTTCATGGGGACTCCTGTCCCAGAGTCTATGATTCCACCCATCAGAGGAACAGGGGTTTATTAAGGAGGAGATTCAGAGGACTCCTGTTTCCTGAGATTAGGGAGTAGAGATTAGGAAGCAGAAGATCAGAGAGTAGAAGGTCAAGGAAGAGAAGATCAGGGAGGAGAGGATCAGAGGGAAGATGGGGGAGGGGAAGGTTGGGAAGAAGAAAGCAACATGTCAGTTTTAGAGCAGCAAGTAATATTTTCAAAGCATAAAGTGAACCACTGTTTAAACTGGTGATACTTCACTGCTGATATTGGCTTACAAACTTCTGGGTAGTTTCCACTTTTCAATATTTCTGATAGTCTGCTATCTGTACACATCTCCAGGTGTACATCTGCCAATTATTATTGGAGATAAATGTAGGAGTTGAACCTATCAGTCATAGTGTAAGGGGACCAGTAGATGAGGATAGTGGGGACACGAAGTTAAGAGAATAATTCTATAAAATGAGCCCACTGTCCTGACTGTTCCCACAGTTTCATTGCCAAAAAACAACCTTTCTGCAGCTCTGCCTGGCCTGCAAGGACAGGATATGTCACATTCTTCAACAAACTGAGGCAGGGGGCCAAGGTCAGGCAGTTAGTGTAGATAGATAATGAATGATGGAGGTTGAGAGAAGATGGTGACTGGTCATCACTAGTCATCACACTTACCAGCTCAATGGGTTGCTAACGGCAGATCTAAAGATTCAATTCCTGGCACAAGGAGTTAGTGCCTAAAGATTATGCCCTGTGCTTCCTGCTCTTAGGCACATAATACAGAGATTAAAAGGGGGCCAGGGTTCTGGGATGTATGAAAAAGCAAAACACACCCACTCCTGTGGACTCCCAGCTCTGGGGCCCCTTCTCTTTAGATAAGTCTGTGGCTATCTATTTTCTTAAATAAAACTTGTTTTCTATGCTTGCCTCAGCATTTCTTGGATATTTAATCTTCAACACGAGGTAAACAAGGACCCATTCCTGATCTCCAAGACCAGTATTAATAGAACATCCCTATATGTTCAAGATTACTAAATAAAGCCAGATGATTCCTAAGGCTCTTTTAGTAGTAGTACACACTTGCAGCAGCAACGTATAAGAGATCCCATTGGTTCATACCCTCTATATTACAAGTAATTCTCAAACTTGTTAATTTTCAAATGCTGGTAAGGATGTGGGGAAACAGACACACTCATACGTTGCTTGTGGGACTGCAAATTAGTACAACCTCTTTGGAGCATTATGGAGAGTCCTCAAAAGACTAGGAATAGAAAGAAGCTGGGTGTGATGGTGCACTCTTGTAATGCCAGTGATTTGGGATGCTTAAGCAGGAGGATCATAAGGCCAGCCTCAGCAACTTTAGTGAGGCCCTAAGCAACTTACTGAGACCCTGTCTCAAAAAAAAAAAAATAAATAAACCTGGTGTGGTGGCACTTACCTGTAATTTCAACAGGTTACGAGGCTGAGGGACTCTAGTTCAAAGCCAGCCTCAGCAAAAGCAAGGTTCTAGCAACTCAGTGAGACCCTGTCCCTAAATAAAATACAAAATAGGGCTGGGGATGTGACTCAGTGGTCAAGTGCTCCTGAGTTCAATCCCTGGTACCAAAAATGAATACATATAAATAAAAAACAATAAATAAAAAGAACTTGGAATGCCAGAAAGCAAACTTTCTGCAGCCCCCCCCTGGTCTGAGAGGACAGGATATGTGTCTCAATGTTTAAGCCCCAACAAGGTCCACATTAGCCTTAGTAAATTAATGAAACCCTATTTCAAGATGTTAATAATTATAATAATAAAAGCAGATGAATGGACAAAGAAAATGTGGAACATATTCACAATGGTGTTTTACTCAGCCATAAAGAAGAATGAAATTATGGCGTTTGCTGGTGAAAAGATGGAACTGGAGAACATCATGCTAAGTGAAATTAAGCCTGACCTAGAAAATCAAGAGTCCAATGTTTTTTCTCATGTTTGGAAGCTACAGCAATGTAGGGGGAAAGGTGGAGACAATTCCATGAAAATAGAAGGAAATTCAATGAAATAGAGGAAGGGGATAGAGGAGATGAGGGGAGAGATGGGCAAAGGGAGGAATGGTGAGACGAAATTGACCAAATTATGCTATGTACGTATATGAATATACAACAGCGAATGTCACCTTTTACTTTACGTATATCTATAAAGCACCACTACAAAAAAAAAAAAAAAAAAACCCAGATAAATAGAGAGAAAGAATATCAGTAGAGTAGAGGAATGGGAAAAGGGGAAGACAGGAGGGGAGGTAAAAAGGAAAAGCTGGGGACTGAATTAGAGCAAATTATATTCAATGCATGCATGATTATATCAAAATGAATCCCAATATTACATATAACACAATGCAGTGTTAAAAACATTTTTAAAAGCAACCAAAAAAGGGAAAATATAGAATCAATTTCAACTAAATTTAAAACACATCTAAATTTATAGCAATGAATAATATGCCATTCTAGCCACACCTAGTCAACATAGTGCTAGAATTCCAACCAGAGAAATTAGGAAAGGGAAAGAAATAAAAGGCTTACAAATCAGAAATCAAAATCACTCTGTTTGCAGAAAACATAAAACTCCCAAACTCCATCAAAACAATCCTGATAGAACTAATAAACAAATTCAGGAAATTTGCATGATACAAAATCAACATACCCCCAAACAAGTTTCATTTCTATATACTAACAATTACTATAAGATAAATTATAGAACATATCCTAGTTACAAAAGCATCAAAAATAATAAAATATTTTAAAATAAATTTAACCAAGAAAGTGAAAATGAGCACTGTTATGGTTTGGATGTGAGATGTCCCCCCAAAGCTCACATGTGAGACAATGCAAGAAGGTTCAGAGGAGAAACAATTAGGTTGTGAAAGTCTTAAATCAATCAGTGAATTAATCCCTTGATAGGGATTAACTGAGTGGCAACTGAAGAAATGGGATGTGGTTGGAGAAGGTGAGAATTGGGGATGTGGCTTTGGAATATATATTTTTATCTGGTGAATAGAATCTCAAACTCTCTCTCTCTCTCTCTCTCTCTCTCTCTCTCTCTCTCTCTCTCGATCTCTCTCTCTCCCCCTCTCTCTCCCTTCTGATCATCATGTGAGATGCTTCCCTCTACCATACTCTTCCACCATGATGGAGTGAGGAGTGAGACATCTGGAACCACGAGCTCTCAAATAAACTTTTCCTCCTCTACAATTGTTCTAGTGGGTCTTTTAGTCACAGCAATGAAAAAGCTGAGTAAAACAAGCACCAAGATCTACAAATGATAAAAAGTATTAAAACCAACAAAAATAAGTGTAAAAAAATAGCACATGCCCATAGACTAGAAAAAAATAATACTATCAAAATATTTGTACCACCCCAAATTATCCATAGACCCAACATAATTTCTATCAAAATCTCAGTGGCATTTTTCACATAAATAGAATAAACAATCCTAAAACTCTCTTGGAACCATGAAAGACCATGAATGGCCAAAGTGATCTTGAGAAAGAAAATCAAACCAGGAAGCATAATAATAGCTGATTTAAAACTACATTTTGAAGCTGTAGTACTCAAAATAAGATGCTACTGACATAAAAACAGACAAACCAATTTAAAAGAACAGAGAATGCACACACAAACCTGTGCACACATGGTCAACTGAACTTGGATAATAACACCAGGAGTACAAAATAGGGAAATTCTTCAATAAGTGGTATTGGAAAAGCTGAATATTCACATGGAGAAAAAAAGAAATTTTATTCCCATTTTATACCATATACAAAAATAAGCTCAAAATGGCTTAAAGATTTAAATGTGAACCTCCTAGAAGAATACATATGAGAGAAACTCTTTGACATTGGTCTTGATATTGGTTTTTTTTTTTTTTTAGATAAGAACACAAAAAACACAGACAACAAAAAATCTAAAATAAGCAAGTATGACTATATCAAAGTAGCAAGTTTCCATATAGCAAAGGAAACAACAAAATTAAAAGCCAAAATAAAGACTGGAAGAAATATTTACAAACTGTGCATCTGAGAAGAAGTTATATACAAAATATCTAAGGAACTCACACAACCATATAGCAAAAAAAAAAAAAAAAAAAAAATTAAATAATTTGATTTAAAATGGGAGAAGACCCTGAGTAGACATTTCTCAAATGAAGTCATACAAATGACAATGAGATATATTAGTGAACATCACTAATTATCACAGAAATTCAAGTCAAAACCACATTGAGATATTACTTTATATATGTTGGATTGGCCATCATCAAAAGGTTTAGGGATAACAAGTCTTGGCAAGAGTATGCAGAAAAGAGAGCTCCTGTACCCTTTTGGTGGCAATATAAATTAGAAAAACTGTAATGGGAAGCATTACTGTGATTTCTCAGAAAATTAAGAAGAGAACTTGCATAAGACCCCACAATACCAGGTCTAGGTATGTGAGAAGGAAATGAAATCAGAATCTCAAAGAGAGATATCTACACCCCTATTTTTATTCACAATAGCCCAAACATGGTAAAACCTGTTTCCTTTGGTGAATGAATATACGTGATTCCTCCATTTGTAACCACACAGAAGAACCTGGAGGACATTTGTGTTAAATAAAATGTGCTAGAATCAGAAAAACAAATACTGTATCTCACACGGGGAATTTAAAACAGTCAAACTCAGAGAGGAGAATCATGGTTGCCAAGAGATTGGTGAAGGAACCGGAGCATGTTGATCTAAGAATACAATCTTTCTAGGATGTTAGAAGGAACTGCATGGGTCACTTGGGAGATGGAGAATGTCACTTTGTGTTTGTGATCATTATAGGAAATGGGAATGTGCTAGAACGTGACTCCCTGGGAGGGATTAGAAGTAAAATTATTTATTTTTTAAAAGAAACAGTACAATCTAAAAATATTCCATTTTTTAAAAAGAGTGTAATCTTTCAGTTTTAAGGTAAAAAATTTCTGGGGATGTAATGTACATCATCAGTGATGATAGGTGTTAATTTGTAATCATTATACAATGTATGCATATATGAAATCAAATCATCACATTGTACACCTTGAATATACAGTTTGTCAATTAAATATTTTAAAATGGTAAATAAATGACACCATAAGTTATATGCTCTCACTTTCTCTGGCTCTCAAGCAAGCATTAGTGGTTTTTTAGAAAAGTTGCAATATTGATTTCAAAAAAGAAACAGAAGCCCTTTCTGATTAGTGAATTAACAGGGAAACTATAGAAAAGGTCCACCCACTTGATTTACTACACCTTGCTCTTCATATGGCACCAGATTTTCTACCAACACAGGTTCAGTTAGAGAAAGGTTTAGGTTACAACTGTAGGGAATATAATTCCCCATTCAAGAATAGGATTTTTTCCAAACATCTCTCCAGAATACCAATTTTGAAGAAAATCTTTTCATCAAAGGAGATAATTAATTCCTGGGAGAGAAGGCAGCAGAAACAGAACAAGCTCCCTCAACCTTTATGGAAACCTCTTTAAATATCTATGTGGCACAAGGTGAAAATGTTTTGTTATTCAAACATCCATAGCAAAATTAAGCCATGGGAAGAGTGATCCATTTCCATCTGTTTCCTCCATACTGTGTTCTTCTTGCTCTGCAGGACCAGAGCCATATATAGGAACCAATTCTTCATGCGTTTCAAGTAAGTCCATTCTAATTGAAATCCCAGATTTTCTGTGAAGAAGTTTTTCAGTCCTAAACTAGATGGGAATATTTACACTCTTAAGAATGTTTTCATTTTTTAGGCAACTTTTCTTTGGTAATTGATATGTAAGAAAAGGAACATGTTTAATACAATTTCTTAACAGTAATTAATTTGATATTGAAATTTCTTTTTTTTCCCTTCTTTTGGTGTGTTGGAATTAAACTCAGGGTCTTGTGCATGGTAGGTGAGCACTCTGCCAACTGAAACTACATCCCTAGACCCAATATTGATGTGTCTGAACAAGCTCTTTCTGAAGAAGCATAGCTTTAATATTGAAGCTTTTTAATTTCAAGAAGAGGTCAATTTGAGACGGGATTGTTTCTGAATGCCTCCACACATTATTAGGATCATTTAAAATGACTAAGGTAAGGTTTTTAGTGGTGCTAATGCGATTAAAGATGGTTACTTTCTATATACAGTAATAATTATAGTTCAATACTTCAAATATAATCATAGCATCTTTTGTCCTCACCCCAATTCTTCAAAGTATAGTTGGTAAATATCATTAACCTAGTTTGCAGCTGAAAAATTTGAGGCTTACAGAGATTAAGCAATTTGTAGGATAAATTTTCTCTTGACATGAGACACTATGCTTTCTCTGAAACACCTGTTTAATAATAAAGACAAATAATAAGCGTTAACTTCTGTCTTTCTTGATGTATTATCAAAATACATAATATATTACATACATATATGGACATGCGTATAACATGATTTGATGAATTTCATTACCTATTAACTCCCCTTCCCTTTGCCTCTCACTCCAACCTCGTTCTTCAACTCTGCTAGTCTCCCTTCTATTTTCGTGAGGTACCATTTGTCATATTTTTCTCTCCAATCTCCATATATGAAAGAGAACACAGGAAACTTGACAGAGTCTGGCTTATTTCATTTATCACAGTGTTCTCCATTCCATGAATTTTCCTGCAAATGATATAATTTCATTCTTCATTAGGCTGCATAAAACTCACTGTGTACATGTACTTCCTTTTCTTTATCTACTCATCTTTGGATAGACACTTAAGCTGGTTCTACAACTTGGCCATCGTCAATTGCACCGCTATAAACATTGGTATCATGTATTTCTATCATATACTGACTTTAATTCTTTTAGATAAGTACCAAGAAGTGGTAAAGCTGGGTCATATAATGGCTCCAGTTTTAGTCTTTTGAGGAACCTCCATATTGTTTTCCATAGTGGTTGTATAAATTTATGATCCTACCAACACTGTATTAGTGTTTCTTTCCCCCCTACATCTTTACCATCGTTGTTACTTGTAGTCTTCACCATTCTGACTAGAGTGAGATGAAATCCCAATGTAGCTTCGATTTCCATTTCCATGATTGCTAAAGGTATTAAATGTTTTTTTCCCAAATATTTGTTATCCACTTGCACTTCTCATTTGTCTATACAAATTTAAAAAACAATTCAAAGTTCATGCCAATAGAATGTTTTCAGTTTTAGGAAAATGAGTAAATTTAAAATGGATTAAAAATTTTAGCAATTGGTTACTCATGACAATGGAGAAATAGATTTTGGCAAATATATGTTGAAATGACAATATAGCAGAGTTCTAGGATGAAAAACAAAAATAGTATATTTAAACAAGTTTTGACTGCATAAGAGGTGCTAGCTAGGGGAAATTTAAGATTACAGCCAATAAGGTAGTACATTTCTATGGAAAATTGTGTATCAAAAATTGTAGAGATAATACAATATGAAGTATTAACTCTTTAGGTGTAACTGCTTAAAATTCACACTCATTGAAATATTAGCTCTTCAAGAGTAAAGATTTTTTTTTCCCCCAGTAGATCCGGTACATGGAAGTTCCTCAAAAAATATTTGTTGAACCAATATAAATGAATTCTAGTAAATTCAGTAATTAAACAAAAAGAAGACTAGTCATAGGATTTAAAAATTTAAATATACTTCATACACACAAAAGACATAAATATGAGTATTAAATGGCGAGTAGCTGATTAGTTCAAGTGCAAACATGGAGAACTCTTCCTCCTGTGGATGACATCCGGGTCTGTGGTTTCTGGGAGAGCAATATTGGAAATGATTCTCCCGGAACTTATTCCATGGTTGAATATTTCTGTTTATTGCTCTACCATCAATTCTTCTTATCTTCTAGGCATAGACCTATTCATAAAAATAAATGAAATTCCTGTGTGCATCTGCAGCTCTGTGGTGAGTGTTCATATATATGCTCTTTTGATCAATTTTCATAACAAACCATAATGTGATACTATCATTCTCACTTTATAAATGAGGAAACAAGGATGTGAGGTGCCAGGAAATAAACCACAGGTAAAAGAAGTGGAGTGGAAACACCGTGATTCTAACCTAATGTGCTTCTGATTCTAAATCTGATGTACTCAATTACCATTGTCATTTTAAACATTTTGCCAGAGTCAGGTTCCCATGCTTTGGAGGAGTGTGAAGAAGAAAGAGCTGAGACTGAGGGAGAGACCAAGATAAAGGAGACTTTAATGCATGTGAAACTACACTTTTCCTAATATCTGGGATTTCAAAGATGTCATTACCTATGTAGGTATCAGTGTGACTGTTAATGAAATTGCTTCATAAAAATATTTCACTGATGTAGTGGTAAAGTAATTATAATTATAATGGTCGTATAAAATGGAGATTATGAATTTAAAATCATTTATTATCTCACAATTGTATATGAACTAGGTTAAGAATATGGAGGAAAAAATATTAAGAATTATCTAATCTAAGCTCCACTAAGACTTTTGTGAACTGCTTGATTTTAGATGTGTTATTAAATTTCTCTATGCTTCTATTTTCTAATATGTCAAGTTAAGCATAAAATGTTAGTAGTAGTTAATTGAATTTGTATTAAACATTAAGTCAGCAAATGTCAGCAAAAACTATTTAAAATACTCTACCTTTTAATAAGTTTAGTTCATATTATCATTATAACTATTAATGGTATAAGATTAATATACTATTATTGTAATTATCATTGTTAATGTCATAATCAATGTTTATTTTCATCTCAAGAGAAACCTATCGGAATTCACAACTCAGTAGAATCCAAGCATTTATTATTTATCAGAATGATGAAGTGCAGTAAATTTTAAGATTGCTTTGATAACTTTTTTTTCAGATAATGTAATTAATTTTCACACGAAGTACATGGAGAATAGGAGCAACGTGACAGAGTTTATTCTACTGGGACTTACAGAGAACCCAAAGATGCAGAAAATCGTATTTGCCGTGTTTTTGCTCATCTACATCATCTCTGTGGTAGGAAATGTGCTCATTGTGGTCACCATAGCTGCCAGCCCATTGTTGGGGTCTCCTATGTACTTTTTCTTGGCCTATCTCTCCTTTATTGATGCCTGCTATTCTTCTGTCAATACCCCTAAACTGGTCATAGATTCACTCCATGAAAAGAAGACCATCCTATTCAATGGATGTATGACTCAAATCTTTGGGGAACATTTCTTTGGAGGTGCAGAGGGCATCCTGCTTACTGTGATGGCCTATGACCGCTATGTGGCCATCTGCAAGCCTTTGCACTATACAACCATCATGAACAGAAGGGTATGTGGCCTGCTTGTAGGAATAGTGTGGGTGGGAGGCTTTCTCCATGCAACCATCCAGATCCTCTTCATCTTCCGACTACCCTTCTGTGGCCCTAATGTCATCGATCACTTTATGTGTGACCTGAACCCTTTGCTCAATCTGGCCTGCACTGATACCCACACTCTGGGGCTCTTTGTTGCTGCCAACAGTGGGTTCATCTGCCTGTTAAACTTCCTCCTCCTGCTGGTCTCCTATGTGGTCATCCTGCGCTCCCTGAGGACCCACAGCCTGGAGGGTAGGCGCAAGGCCTTGTCCACCTGTGTCTCCCACATCACGGTGGTTGTCCTGTTCTTTGTTCCCTGCATATTTGTGTACATGAGACCTGCAGCTAATTTACCCATTGATAAAGCAGTTGCTGTATTCTACACTATCATAACTCCATTGTTAAATCCTTTAATCTATACCTTGAGAAATGCACAGATGAAAATTGCCATCATAAAATTATGTGGGTGGAAAGATATTGCAGGTGACAAATAGATGTTCCTGGTGCTCAATACTGATTCAGCTGAGACAAGCGTCAAAAGGACGTTACAGATGCAAGAAATATTTACAGGATAAAGCAAAACATTGCCTACTTTAACTCATAGACTAAGTATTGAAGGGAACAGACATGGGTCCAAGAAAAGAGAGAATGTCTAATCTAGGACTATTCTGCATACTTGGGAAATTCTACCAAATTTGGATTTAGTGTTACTAGTCATGCAGTGTATGGATTCATAGGCTTTTATCCTCATTAAAAAGGAAATGGCAGGGCTGGGGTTGTAGCTCAGTGATAGAGCCCTTGCTTATTAAGCATGAGACATTGGGTTAGATCCTCAGCACCACATAAAAATAAATAAATAAAATAAAGGTATTGGGTCCATCTACAAATAAAAATCCTTTTTAAAAAAGGAAATGACAAATGTACTGGTATTGAGCAGTGATATACAACACTCCAAAAATGTGAGTCATTTATAGGTGAGGAATTATTCCCATTTATAGGTGAGGAATCTGAAAACAAAGGGAAGTTAACAAAATAGACATGTTAATGAACCAGCAACGAAAATATGACTGGTTTTTTCGAGACCACACTCTGAACTCTGATATGACAGAATTGATGATAAAAAGTCAAATAATTCAACTCTTTACCATCAGGAAGGAGACTGAAGTGGATACATAGTATGTATTAGCTCATTTTCTATTTTTAGGGCTCTTATAATTTTTCATATATACCCTTTAATGTATTATAATGAATGGCTACCTGCTACTGAAGCATTATGATATCTACTATAAGGCCCTGCTAGCAATGGCTCTTGATCCAATAGTGAGTACATAACGTAATTTTCATCATTTTTCTAAATGCCCATGTAAACTTCAGAATCATTCTGTGTTAACAGCGTCACGTATGGTGTGCTAACAACCCACCAGAAAGAGGAATCACTCAAATAAAAGGACATCTCCATGTCAGGCAGAAATTTCCATGTATTAATTATAAAATTATGCTCCCAAAAGTTTTTGCCTGTTAGAGCAATTGTTTCCACAAGGTAGCACAATGTCTGGTTCAAGATAAATGATGACTGAATGAATAAAAATGTTAAAGAAGATAATTAAACTCAACAAAATTTAGAGCAAAAAATAAAATAGTATTGGAGACTAGAGAATTCTTTCCTGCCCTTATCTGATTTGAACTCCAAGGAGAATTCTAGCTAGATGCTTTGGGGGAGCTATGATTTGTTTTTAGTCTTCCTTAAACTGAAAAATTGAAAGAAATTCTCAGCATATGTGCAAATAGTTTACCTTGAAATATTCTCTGTTTTCAACAAGATGGCTTTATCCTGATTGCGAGTTTATTTTTTTAATGTTTTTTAGTTTTTGATGTACCTTTATTTTTTATTTATTTATATGGGGTGCTGAGGATTGAACCCAGTGTCTCACACATGCTAGTCAAGTGTTCTGCCACTGAGCCACAACCTCAGCCCTGTGAGCTGTTTTTTTTTTTTTTTTTAAATCAGTTTACTTTGGGTAATATTTTATTATTAAAAGTTCTTTGTAAAAATATGTGGTTTCATCTGTACACAAAGCACTTTCAGAATAAATGCATACCTTATATTATCTATACCTCATTCATTGATCAACAAATATTTTGTGGACAAAGAATGTATCAGGCACACTGACTTTTGCAAGTTTTTGTTGAAAAAAATTTACTCATAGTCCCATGAGGGTCCCCTTGCATGTGCCATGTTGCTTATCAATTTTAGCTTTCAATATTCTGACTTTATACTTAACTTTTGACAATTTCATTATAATGTGTCTTGGTATAGGATTTATTCTATAAAGTGCCTATTGAATTTCCTGGATCTTTACTTCTATTTCCTTCCCATGACTTGGGAAGTTTTCTGTTCAAAAACTACAGGTATAGAAGGAATGGACCTCAACACAATAAAGGTGAAAAGTAGAAAGCTTTTCCTCTAAAATCAGAAATAAGACAAGTTTGCTCACTCTTGTCTCATTTATTCAACAGAGTAATGGAGATTGTAGCTACAGCAATTAGGAAGGAGAAAGAAATAAAAGGCATCCAAAAATCATAGGAATAATGAAATTGTCTTTGTTGGTGAAGTGATTTTATAAAGAGAACCCTAATGAGTCCACTGAAAATCTGTTAAAATTGATAAATTTGATAAAGTTTTGGGTTTCAGTACAAATTCAGTAAATCGTGGTATAAAATCAACATACAAATTCATAACATTTTTTGTACATTAAAAATAAATTATCCAAAAATGAAATTAAGAAAAGGATCTCATTTATAATAACATAAAAATAGTTAGAAGTAAATTTGCTCAGGAAAGCAAAAGAAAGACATATATGTATATTGAAAATTATAAAACATTAATAGAAAAATTTAAAAAGACCCAAATAAATGGAATGATATTCTATTTTCATGATTTGTAAGAATGAATATTGTTAAACATCTCTACTAGGCAAAATACATAGGCAATCTATAAATTCAACACAGTTCCTATCAAAATTCCAATATCTTTTTTGGACATAATTAGAAAAACAATCCTAAAATTTGTATGGAAACATAAAATATCCTAAGTAGCCAAATAAATCTTGAGGGAAAAGAACAAAGATAAAGGCATCATATTCTCAAATTTCAAGATGTATCATGAAGTTATACAGTAATCACAACAGCATAAGAACTGGCATTAAAACAGACACAGAAAAATGGAATAGGATTCAAAGCCCAAAAGTAAACCCAAGAATATATGGTCAATTGTTTTTTGACAAAGGTGCCAAGAACACAATGGGGAAAGGACAGTCTCCTCAATAAATGCTACTGGTAAAACTGGACACCCACAGGCAGAAGAATGAAATGGATTTTTGTTTCACACCATATACAAAAATCAAGTCAAAATAGATAAAAGCTTTAATTTTAAGACTGAAAACTATACACCTACTAGAAAACATAGAGGGAAATACTCCTTGACATTGGTCTGGGCAATAACTTCTTAGATAGGTCTCCACAACCACAGGCAACAAAAACAAAATTAGACAAATGAACTGAATCAAACTATAAAGCTTATGCACAGGAAAGGAATCAATTAACCAAATGAAGAAACTACCTGTAGAATGGAGGAAAGTATTTGCAAACATCCATGTAATATCCAGAACATATAAGAAACTCAAACAACTCAATAGCTAAAAACAATCCCAATTTAAAATGGACGCAAGATCTGAATAAACATTTTTTCAATACAATGGGTACAAGTAGTCAATGGGCATATGGAGAAAATGCTCAGAATCACTAATTATTAGTGAAATGCAAATTATAGCCACAATGAGATATCACCTCAACCTGTTAGAATGACTGTTATCAAAAAAGTCCAAGTATAATCTGTTTCTGCAAGGATATGGCATCAAAAGAACACTTGAATACTGTTGGGGAGTATGCAAATTAGCACAGTCATTATGGAAAACAGTGTGGATTCTTCAAGAAATTAAAAGTACAAGTACCATCTGATCTAGCAATCCTACTCCAAAGGAAATGAAAACAATATTTAAATGTGATATCTGCTCCTGTGCTTTCCTTTTTATTTTTTGGCAACACTATTCACAATAGTCAAAATATGGAATCAACTTAAGTATCCATTGATGGATGACGAATGGATAAAGAAAATGTGTGTGTGTGTGTGTGTGTGTGTGTGTGAGAGAGAGAGAGAGAGAGAGAGAGAGAGAGAGAGAGAGAGAGAGAGAGAGAGAAATACTATTTAGTCTTTAAAAAGAAGGAAACTGTCATTTCCAACAACATGGATGAATCTGGATGACATTATCCTAAGGGGAATAAGCCAGGAACTGTAAAACACATACTACATGCTCTCACTTATCTACAGGAACTAAAAAATGTTGAATCCATAGGACAGCAAGGTCATTGTCAGGAGTTGAGGGATGAAGGTAACAGGAAGATGTTTCTCCAAAGGTACAAAGTTTCAGTTAGACAAGAGGAATCAAGTTCTGGGGCTTCACTGTATGGTGACTCTAATATTAATGCAATGTGCTTGAAATTTGCTAGGAGAATAGATCTTAAAGCTTCTTGCCAAAGACGGTAACAATGTGAGTTGACATGGTAGTCATTTCACAATGTATGTGTATATCAAAGAATAACATTATATATCTTAAATGTACAATTTTTATTTGTCCCTTTTACCTCAATAAAACTAAAGACAACAAGATAATTTGTATATATAATTATTTTATAATATGTACTTTTTATTATAAAGTTACTGATTCTGTGACTATTATCTTCATAAATCCAAACTGTGAAAATCATAAGTTGAACATATCAATGACAGTTCCTGGCAGTAACCAACACTAAGACAAAGTACATAAACTTGTTGGAATAAACTGGAGGTGGAAACCTGGTGATTTTAGAAGTAGGGTATCAGGATACAAAGGGGTATAGACAGTGAAATATCCCTTATTACAGGGCATTTTTTTTCCATGAAAATTAAAATTATCCTGTAATACTATATGGAAAAGAGGTTTAAAAACATGAACAATGAAGTGCAATGTGTATGTGGATCATCATTTATTAAGGCTATTTACCTAGTGAAAATATCTGGGGCCATTGGTATATACTCAATAAAGAACTCATGTAAAAAGTTTTGATAGGGCTGGGGATGTGGCTCAAGCGGTAATGCGCTTGTCTGACATGTGTGGGGCCCTGGGTTTGATCCTCAGCACCACATAAAATAAAATAAAGATGTTGTGTCCACCGAAATTCTCTCTCTCTCTCTCTCTCTTAAAAAAAAGTTTTGATAGACATTACCAGGTTCATTGACCTCCTTTTGGTCTAAACTGTTTGGGTATCTGTGTGGATCTCCTCACAACTTTAGAATGACTTGGAAGATACTTTAGAGCTGTACTGTAGCACTCACAACTTTAGAATGACTTGGAAGATACTTTAGAGCTGTACTGTAGCAATCATTTCAGGTTCCATTTTTTTTTACCAATTCCTCTGAAATTTCTTGGGTATGTTGGTGTTGGATATCTTTCTTGTTGACTTACATATGAGTTTCACCTTCCTATCAGTTTGAAGATTCATTTTTCTATGGATATCAATTCTAGTTTTGTCCTGGTTGCTACTTCATATTTTTTTTATAGCTCTGCCTTCTTGTTACATTTCTGTCCCCATTCTACTGCCAAAGTCTAACTCCTAGAGATTCGTCAACATTTTTTTATAAAGAAGCAAAGACTAGATCATTCATACTTGGACAAGTGCTACACTTACTGAAACTGAAATCCAGTTAAAAGTTTAAATAATAGTAATTCAATCTGTTCTACAAAACTACCTCACATAATTGTTCATCTTCTTTCTATATACCTTCAGTGGAAGGATTAATAAAATAACAGAGTACACTAGTAATAAAATTAGATGAAATTACCACAATTAGGTTATACAGAATCTTTCAATGAATGAGGCTCCTTTGGTTCACGCTTAGCTACCTTCTCCCAGGTAAGAAATGTGATTTTTACTTAATGTTATATATAATGAGTAGAAAGTATGTAGGATAAAAATTTACATCTGTTTGTATATCATTTCTTCCACTAACATGAAGTGTGGTCAAGTCTTGCCATGTTGAACTTTAATATCCTAGAAAACATGTTGTAAGAATCAAGGATAAATTTACTGCCTCTCAGGTCCAAATATATCCTTCATTGCCTGCTCCATATTAAGGTAAAATGGCTCTGTAAGCACTTCATTCCCTGATCTGCTGTGGTGTTAGTATTTGTAAGTATAGTACCATGAAACTGGTATCTCTTCCTAAATTAAATATGTTTCTGTTTTCATCTTGTACTGACTTATGTGGCCTCCAACAGTTTCCATGTTTGTTTGTCAGGGGAGTTATCCAATGGCTCTCATTTCCCCTGGGTTTCCCTGACATCTTCATGGACAATTTCCCATTGTGTTTTAGTGCCATCCTGCAGGCAGATTCCAGTGGTTCTCATCGGCACCAACCAATCACTCTCCCAACCCAGCCTATGTTCACTGTAGTAGGAAATTCTGTGCCAGGCTTGGTCCAGCTGCACCCAACCTGCTTGCCAGTGCAGACCACAGTTCCTTGTCTACCAGCCCCAGCTTCCCCATCACCGCAATGGGAGGCTCACAAATTACCAATACCAGACAAGTTTCTTGTGTACTAGTTTCTATCCAGATACTGAGAACTAGTTCCGGCCCCAATAAACACAGTGGACTTCTCTACCATTCATTGGATAACAGATATACCATTCCAAAGTATGGAAGCCCAGCCTTCCTTTGAGGGTTGGGGAGGAACCAACCCTCAAAATTTGAATACATCCTAGACCTTCATCTTTCAACATTAAGGCATTCTTATTCCTTTATCATTAATCCTATGATATAATTAATAAATTTATGTAAACTTTCCCTTTTCAAATCAGAAAGCTGTGTGATCTGTCTCCTGATTGGACCCCAACTGATACAATATGGACGACAATGCCAGATTTTTAGAAATTAAATAAATAGCATCGCTTTTTTAGTATACACTCAGTGTTTAATGAACAACAAAATGCACAAAAATGAAGCTATGTGGAGGCCAGAGTCAAAGTAAAAGAATATCATAATACATGTATCTTCCATTATCAGTAGAAACCAACATCTCAATGTTGATAAGCTAGTTTTAATAGCAGTCCAAATATTCTAGATCCATAGTTTAGCTTCTAGAGGCATTTCAGGTTTTCAGTTCATTTATGAATATTTGTTGATTCAGAAAAAAACTTGTGCTGGGATGGGGAACAATAAGTCTGGATTACAACCCAGGCTTTAAACTTATGCTTGAGTAACCATCTACAAGTTTGATCAAATTCCTTGTTAGAGCTAAAATCTTTATCTGAGGATCCAGGAACTCGGACTCAGTTCCATCTGATACCTCTGTACGTAATGTTCAGTGATTCTGTTTAATTGTTACTTGAAGTCACTTTTTTCCTCCAGAGCTTCCTGATTGCATTTTTTACCTCAGCATTTCTGAGGGTGTAGATTAAAGGGTTTAACATAGGGGCTACCATTGTATAAAAGATGGCAACAGCTTTATCCATTGGCAGAGTGGTCACAGGGCGCAGATAGACAAATATGCAGGGCACGAAGAATAAGACGACTACTGTGATGTGCGACACACAGGTGGAGAGGGCTTTGCGCCTCCCTTCCAAACTATGGTTCTTTAGGGAACGCAAGATGATCACATAGGATACCATCAAGAGGAGAAAGTTAAACAGGCAGATGAACCCACTGTTGGCAGCAACAAAGAGACCGAGGGTATGAGTGTCCATGCAGACAAGTTTCAGCAAAGGGTACAAGTCGCACATAAAGTGATCGATGGTGTTGGGACCACAGAAGGGCAGCCAGACGGTAAAGAGGATTTGGATGGTTGCATGGAGAAATCCCCCCGTCCAGGCCACTCCCACCAGGAGAAGGCATAGCTTGTGGCTCATGATGGTTGTGTAGTGCAGAGGCTTGCAGATGGCCACATAGCGGTCATAGGCCATCACTGTGAGCAGGATGATCTCAGTAGCACCAAAAATGTGTTCTGCATAGACTTGAGCCATACATCCATTAAAGGAGATAACTTTCTTCTCATGAAGGGAGTCCATGATCAGCTTAGGAGCCGAAGAAGAAGAATAAATTGTGTCTATAAAGGACAGGTGGCTCAGGAAGAAGTACATGGGGGAGCTCAGAGCCTGGCTGTTGATAATGGTAACCACAATCAGCAGGTTGCCTGAGAGTGTTATCATGTACAGAACCAAAAATATCACAAATACTACCTTCTGTATTTTGGGGTTCTGTGTAAGACCTATTAAAATGAATTCAGTTACATTCCTTTTATTCTCCATCTAAGTGGCCCAGGTGATGAAACCTCCAGGAAGGAATATTTTACCTTTAGAAAAAAGGAAAAAAAGAACCATGAAAGAATAATAGCTCAAAATTCTGTCTTTTCAGTACTCAGCCATTTCACAAAACTCTGTAGGAATCAGAACTTCAAAACCTCTTTAGATGACTCTTTCAGTCTTTTATTTTCTGACTTAAAAAATATTCTTATAAGATATAGGACACCCAGAACAAAGGAATTTCATTTCCTAGGGTCAGGGGAGTAATTATAAAATTTCACTCAAGCATCATTACGATGGAATAAGGTAGTTACTAGAAGTAATCATATTAACTTAACAAGATTTTAAAATATACATATAAAATAATGTGAATCAAAACCAGAGAATAGTCTGTATGCCCTAATTATAAATATGTAAACACATTACAGGTTAAAAGTTAGTGATATTAGTTATGGAATTAGTATTTGAAGATTGTAGGTTTTGTTTCTGTATTTTAAGAATAAAATTCAAAGTTTTCACCTAGATTTTTATGTAAGTTCTGTTTCACCTATGCCCAACATAGATGTATAAGTTTCCTTTGCCTTACATCTCTGCCAAAATATTTTTAGTTTATTTTTATTAATGTTATATAATTATACATTATTATATGAATGTAACTGGAGGCTTTTAAGTGAAAAAAGCAAGGTAAATAAATCAAATACCAAATTTTACCTCTCCTATGTGGAAGTAAAAAAAAAAAAAAAGGAATCTGATTGTAGAACATGGAGGGAGTACTAGAGGTTGAGAAGATGGGAAGGGAGGCCAAAGGGAGGTTGGATAATGGGTAACAAAATGCACCTAGAGAGAAGGAATGAATTCTGATGTTCCACAGCACAGTACAGAGACTACAGTTCATGATAACCTGCTGCATATTTTATAAGTACCCAGACTGGAGAAGCTTAAAGATGCCAAATATAAAGAAGGGAAACAGAAATATACCCAGTGCTTAATGTATGCATGTGTTGAAATATCACATTATTCTCCCTTAATATGTGTAATTATAACATATTAATAAAAATGAAATAAAATTCTCCAACATTATGCTATCATTAAATATATGTATAGAAAAAAAGAGATAAGTCAATTAATATATTTAGGACATTTACTTCAGGTGTGAGATTACAGCTGACCTTTTCCTATTTTTAATATTTTCCAAATTTCTACAGTTTGCATTATTAGTTTTATAAACAGAAAATAAATAAAATTTTCATATTTTTCCCCTGGAGGCCTGTACTTGAGGGCATGCATTTTTAAACTGAGTAGAATGTATAAAATAACAAACAACAGCAATTGTAAATTTGCCCATCATAGGAATACAGAAGATATTATATGAATATAATTAAAGTAATACATTAATTACTTTATGTGCTCATGAAATTGTTGTCACCAATTCACCAAAGGGACATAGGATGAGGACATCTAAGTAGCATTGGTGATGAAATGGAGGCAATGACCACTCAAAGAAGTTCAGAAAAGAAGATGAGCCTGCCTCCGTGAAACACTTAGAATTGTTAAAAATACCATTTTTAGTCTACCAGCGGGACTATTGAACTCTGGTTCTGACTTACACAATTAGTCAATAATTTATATGGGTAGTCAATAAGTCTAATTTGAATAATCAACCAAAATCCATTTAAGGCAATGTCTATGTTAATTTCTTGATGTGGAATGCCAATGTCACTCAAACTTTGAGATAGAATTTAAAGATAATTTTTGCCATTATTAATTCTCACTTTTTCCTGGACCTCTGATTTCTTTTCTTTTTGCCCTTTAATCTTAATATACTCTAAAAACACCAAGGTTGTGAAGGGCAAGATGAATTTTCCCCACTACATTTGGGCAGGATATATAACTAATGAGGTACATGGAAAGGTAACCTGTTTCACATGATCCCACAAATACTTCATTAAGGAGCTGGCCTTGGAGAGCCAAGCCCAGAACTGCAGCTTCCCTTCTGGATAGTCCAATGTACCAGAGAATCCTTCCAGGGCCCAAGAGCCCCTGAGAATACAACCAAGTGAACCTCTCTAATTACCAACTCTCCTCTAGAGGACACAGCCCTTGGGAGAACCAACTGTTGAATAGAACATTTCCTTCTTTCTTTTTTTTTTAATACCAGAGATTGAACTCAGGGGGCACTTGGTCACTGTGCCACATCTCCAGCCCTATTTTGTATTTTATTTAGACACAGGGTCTCACTGAGTTGCTTAGCACCTTGCTGTTGCTGAGGCTGGCTTTGCACTCACAATCCTCCTGTCTCAGCCTCCCTAGCCATTGGGATTGTAGTTTCTATAACTTCCTGGATATCTGTGCCAAAGGTCAGATTTCACAGTCAAAAACGGACAGAAAACCCTAAACTTGACTTTTTCGTCTTCATTATTTACTTATTCATTCAGTGTCTTATAAATCTTGAAATAGTCTGAGTATTTTGAAGAACATTCTCTTTTACAAATTTCATCTTCCTCCTTCTTCACATCTCACAGAACAGACACATAATACAAACCAGGTAACTCAGTTTTATGTTAAAATTGATGTTCTTGGTGTTAATTGGCATGTTCAGATTCTTTTTCTTGTCTACTCCCAAAACCAGTAGTGTACCCATTAAGGCTTAAAACTTCTAATACCAAACCTCAACTTCCATAAAATGGTTCCTAGACTATATTTGACAGACAAAACCCTAAGCAAACTTCTTCCCAGAGAAAACTTTGTTACTTATTTAAACTCCATATACTCAAATATTATGAAATGAAACTTTCATTGTAACTCTGTTTTATCCCTTTTTAGTAGCATACAGAGACCTATTTTTCAGCCACGTTTCCTATTTAATAATTTTTATTGTCTGTCATTTTCTCAGCATGATACTAAATGGTTTATATGTATTTTTTTAACCTAGTCCTCAGAACAACCATTTGAGATTGGTACACAAGAAAAGGGGTTAGAAAAGGGTAAATGACTTGCCCGAAGCCATCCTGATGAAAACCATAGGAGCTGTATTCAAACACAGACTGTCAATATCTTTAGCACTCCACTCAGTGCTTCTAACAGATCCAGTTTACATTTAGGGATCAGCTATGCCAGAATTTGTACTAGAACCTAAAGCCACCACCTGTGACCACTGGGAATCCATGCAGTCATTTTGCTAAGCTATGAAATCTAGTGTCAGATGTTAATTTGTTCAAGTTTCCACTGGACAAACCTCTAGAATTGTTTTAAATCAGAAGTCCTCAGTTGTCTTGCATTTGATCAAATTAATCATGTTTTAAGGGTGAGTAGACTGATACCAGGCAGGCCAAGTCCTAGGAAATATAGTTGATAGATTAGTGGCAGAGGACAAGAAGAACCTAAGTCTACTAATTCCTAACTCAGTCAAATTTTTTCCACCTCCATATCTTGCCTTCCATAGGATGCCATGAGATGAATATATACAAGGAAAAAATCACCCTGAGACGACAGAGAATTAACTTTCAATTCATATGCATCAATACCTGTATTGACTCTCTAAGAAAGAGGGCTGGACCTGAGCTCAAGGATGCAGAAATTGACTCAGGTCCACTGAAGCAAAAACAAGCTCCTGCTGAGTTAGAACATTATATGAGAAAATCTGATAAAGTCATAATTAAAAGTGTCTCTAGGTTGGATTAATCAGATTTCCAATCACAGCACAAGGTACACCATTTCCTGGCAGTGTCTTTTTTAATCCATTTGCCTTTTGGATCTCAGTTTTAGAGTTAAAGGATTCCTTTGAAAAACAGGATTCAGAGGCTGTGCCTCTTTCTCCTATGCTAATCTGTCTTGACTAGAACAAAGGTCACATCTCCTACCTCAGCTCTACCACCAATTTACCTTTTCTTGTTCTGAGCTGTATCTCATCACATCTCCCCTGAAAAACACCAGGTGAGGTTTTCCCTCTGTTTCATCCCTGGGAAGTTCAGAGCATTGTTTCAAGGAAACTAGTGACTGACTGTACATAAACCAATCTGACTATTCAAACCACCACCTCTATGCCTTACCCCTGGAGGAAATCCCCAGCCACCCAGCCAGCCACCCCACTATATCCACACTCAAAAGCCTAGAAATTAACTTCAGATTCTATAAATTATAAACTGATAAACTGTAGGTTATCCAGATCTACAGTTTATGAGAACAAATACTTCTGCAAAATATCCTAAAACGTATAACAGTGATCCCTCATCACATATCAGAAAGTAATGCTTCAATGATTTTAATTATTAACACCTTGAAGGAAAATGGGAATACAAGACACTAGATTAAAAATCAATGATTCTAGGTAACTTACTGCGATTGCCTCTGTAGTTGAGAAGAATGCCCAATATATTCAGAAACACAAAGTAATTGTTATATGTAGCTATCAAGACAGTATTTTTTGTTATGGATATTTTCCAAATCCTTATCTATTAGACAATATTACTGGAAGCAGAAAATATCAAGATGGCACAAATTTCTTCAAATGGATTCAGCAAGTATTCTCAAAGCTCCAGTACCTTTGGAACTCATGTTAAAAAGAGAGAGGAAGGAAGGAAGGAAGGAAAGAAAGGAGGAAGGGAGGAAGGATGGAAATAAAGAAGGAAGGATGGGAGAGGAAACTTGAAGTCCTTGGCTGCTGAAGAGCGTCATCTTCTCCTGCACCTAGATCTATAGTTACAGAATAAAGGCACAAACATTGGTATCAATTATTCCACCCTTAAGATAAGAAAATGACTTCTCTGGAATTAGAGTGTGCAGGGAAGGAAGATCCTGAGAACTTTATAAGTGATGCATCCTTCTAACTAAGGCTTCACCCTCCCAGGAATTAATTATCTCTGTTTTTCAAATATTCTATGTTAGAAACATATATTTAGGAGTATTTATCTATAAATAACACATCTTTGCCTGATTAGAGATTTCCCTGCAGTTTAATCTGCTACCAGCCTGCATTTCTGGTCTGGAATATTGTGTGATAAAACACTTCTCCACAAGCCCTGGAGTATCGTAAACTGGGACATGAAGGACTCTGGATGCTGTGTGAATAGCAACATGGGGAAATTTCCTCACTACCCTAGGTCATGGAGGACGTTGATATACTGAGTCAATTTCTCAACAGGTATTCACCTGGGAACATATTTTGCCCACAGGAATGAACCATAAATTTGATACTCTTTCAGACAGAGTGATATGTAGAGCTGAAAGCTAAAAGGAGGCTAAAATTTTGGTGCCAACTTTTGCAGCATAGAAACAACGTCTGTTTTGAATTTTATGGCTTCCCATTGACTCCTTAAGAAGGTAAGGAATCGACTGGCTGTTCGGTAGAAGCAGCCTCCCCTAGGCAAAAGTTTTTCTTCAAATTTTCTTCACGTGTCATTTCCCCAGGTCAGAGGAGATTGGTACAGCCAAATATTTTCTGACATCTTGCAAACACATATTACAGCAATTACTCTGTAGCCTGGAGGACAGGGTGTTGTTCAACTCACATATCATAAAAGTTGAGAAAGAGTTGCTCTATTTAAACATACGGCAGTGAATAGAGAACAAGAGAAGCAGTAACAACAGCTGCCATTATTACAGGGCAGTCCTTTATTCTATTAAAATGGGGCATTACATCAGTTTTGATTTTCATGTACAGAAACAACCCTCATTCCCAGCACAAACCCCACTTGGTCTTGTTATATAATACTTTTTATACATATTGTTGTATATTTTTGTATAATACTTTTATGCATATTTATACATATTGGATGCAACTTGCTAGACTTTTGGTGCAAATTTTTGAATCTATATTCAAGAGATGGTTGTAGTTTTCATGTGATAGCTTTGGTTTTCACAGAATAAATTGGGGAATATTGCCTCTTATTCTATTTTCAGAAATGTTTGTGAAGAAGTGGTTTTTAATTCTTTTTAAAATCTTTTATAATAATTACCATAGAAATTACTTTTTTTTTTTAAATTCAGTCTCTCCCCTTGTCCCTCCCACTGTTCACCTTCCTCTATATTACTGGTCTTCCTCCCAATCATTTATTGTTTCTCTAACTGGATACACATACTTTGAATTTCATATATATATATATATATATATATATATATATATACACACACACACATATATACACATACATATACATCATATATATGTTCATATATTAAATATATGAAATTTGATATTTTCTGCTTCCAGTAATATTAAATATATATACATATTCATACATGTACATAACATAATTTGATCAATTTCACTCTGCAGTTCCTCCCTTTTTCTATCCTTCCTCCCTCCCCCCTCTATTACCTCCTTCTATGCCACTAATTCCTGATTTTCATGGGATCCTCTCCACACTCCCCCTACTCCTTATTTTGGTCTATCTTCTATGTACAGAGATAATATTTGACCCTTGAATTTTTGAGTCTGGCTTATTTCACTTAGCATCATTTTATCTAGTTACATTAATTTAACAGCAAATGACATAATTCCATACTTTATTATAGCTTCTAAAACTTCACTGTGTACATATTCCACATTTTCTTTATCCACTCCTCTGTTGACAGGTACCTGGGCTAGTTCCATAAATTGCCTATTATAAATTATGCTGCTATAAATATTGTTGTCACTGTATCATTATAGTATGCTGATTTCAGTTCCTTTGGATAAATACCAAGCAGTGGGATAGCTGGGTCATATGTTGGTTCCATTTCTAGTCTTTTGAGGAGTCTTTATACTGCTTTCTGAACTAGTTGTATTAATTTTCAGTCCCACCAACAATGTACATCCTCACCAGCAATTTATATTTATATTCTTATGTTGTTGTTTTGTTTTGGTTTTGGTACTGGAGATTGAATCTAGAGGCACTTAACCATTGAGCCATATCCTCAGTCCTTTTTACTTTTTTTATTTTGAGACAGGGTCTCTCTAAGTTGCTTAAGGCATAACTAAGTTGCTGAGGCTGGTTATGAACCTGTGACCCTCCTGCCTCAGCTTCTTGAGTCACTGAGATGACAGGGATGTGCCACTGCACTCTGCTTTATTATTTATATAATTAATGATTATTATTCTAATAAGTGATTTGAAACAGTGTAATTTTGATTTACATTTCCTCTATTGTTGGGGATGTTGAAAATTTTTTTCACATATTTTTTGACCATTTGTATTTCTTCTTTTGAGAAGTATTTTTTTCATTCATTCTTTTTTTTTCTTTTTGGTGTTAATATATGGTGTTCTTTATATATTCTGGATGTTCATCTCCTGTTAGAGGGGTAGCTAGTGAAGGCTTTCTCCCATGCTGTAGGTTTTTTTTCTCATGCATTTAATTGTTTATTTCACTGTCCAGAAGCTTTTTAATTGGGTTTTATTTCAATAAAAGGCATAGCTTCCATCCCATGTTAGAGTTCCTTATTCACCAAAGTGTGGCTCCACAGCCCAACATCAGGGTACATATAGGTTGAGGCTTCCACTGCTACAAAACTGGGATATCGCTGCTTGTATCAAGGGACAATAATAAGGACCTGGTAAGACATCATCAAGGTCCCTGTGGCCTGGCTGGACTAGAGGCTTCTCTACAGGGGGTGCTAACAGTTATCCTGTTGCTGAGGTAACAGGGAGTCTTGCATGGGTTTGCCTATTCTACCATGCGGCCTGCGCAATGGTTTCATTAATGAGGTTCTAGGCATAAAGTTAGTTAGAAGAGATCGAAATAAAACACACAGACACAGTTACCTTATTTCTATTGCCAGGTCCGAGACGGCTCCCCTCTCTGGCTCTGACCTCTAACCGCCCAGCAGGGCAGCAAGGATTACTCAGGGCTAGCAGGAGAGAGAGAGAGTGAACACGCCAGGGAGTAGCCTTTTATTGGGGAACAAGAAATTCAGGGGATAATTCCATCCAATGAAGGTTGAGGGGGGACTGCACTCCAAGGTCAGGGTCAGTGATTGGGCCCCCTGGGTCAGTGGTCAGTCACACCCCCACACGGATGGGCTCTCTCATCAGGAAAGGGCCGGGAAAATTCCGACACAGCCAGAAGCCTCAGACCCTTAACGGGAGTCGCCCAGTCACGTGTCAGGATGGCTTCCCACAGCCTATCTCTTGTTTCTCCTACTAACTGTCAACTTCTTATGATTACCCTCTCACTAGTCATACAATCTAATACCTCCATATTCTCACTTCCTACCTAATAAACATCTCAGCTAAACCTCCACTCTCCCCTTCCACTATCAGAAGCTGTAAATAAACCATTATGCAAATCTATTGGCTATACGGTGGAAGATAACCAAACTCATCATTTCTGATTATAGTGACAAAACTGTAAATGTAAAAATAGAAGCTAACTGATGTATGGCTGCACATTGGGTACCTTGAGTGCTGTAATATTGATCTCTCCCTTAAAGGGAGGTATGGGTAACCTGTAGGCACACTATAAAGCAATAGGGCAGAAGCTATAATAACTCTGATCTACACTGCAAGAGAGGAAGACACATAGACATCATGAAAATATAAGAGAGGAAAGTGCCCCAAACAAGCCAAGACACTACAATAATAGAATCCATAGATAGTGCAGTAGGTGAAATGTCAGAGGTGGAGTTCAGAATATACATAACTAAAAGGATTTGGGAATTAAAGAACAACCTAAGTGAGGAGATACAGGCAAAAATTGATCACTCCAACAAAGAGATAAGAAAATAAATTCAGGAGACCATCGATCACAACAACAAAGAGATAAGAGAGCAAATACAGATTGCAAGAAATTACTTCAAGAAAGAGATAGAGATACTGAAAAAAACAAACAACAACAACAACAAAAACAAATAGAAATCCTTGAAATGAAAGAAACAATAAGCCAATTAAAAAACTCAATAGATAGCATCACTAACTAGACTAGACCACTTGGAAGACAGAACCTCAGACAATGAAGACAAAATACACAATCTTGAAAATAAAGTTGACCTCACAGTGAAGATAGTAAGAAACTATGAACAGAATATCCAATAATTATGGAATACCATCAAAAGACCAAATTTAAGATTTATTGAGATAGAGGAATGTTCAGGGATTCAAACCAAAGGAATGCACAATCTCTTCAATAAAAAAAATCAGAAAATTTCCCAGGTATAAAGAATGAATTGGAAAATCAAATACAAGAGGCCTACAGGACACCAAATGGACAAAATTACAACAAATCTATACCAAGACACATTATAATGAAAATGCCTAGCATACAATATAAGGATAGAATTTTAAAGGCTGCAATAAAGAAAAATCAGAGTAACAATAAGGGTAGACCAATTTGGATCTCAGCAGATTTTTCAACCCAGATTCTCAAAGCCAGGAGATCCTGGAAAAACATATACCAAGCTCTAAAAGATAATGGGTGCCAACCAAGTATCTTATATCCAGAAAAATTAAGCTTCAAATTTGATGTTTAAAGAAGAATCTTCCTTGATAAACAAAAGCTAAAATAATTTATAACAAGAAAGCCTCCACTGCAGAATATTCTTGGCAAAATATTCCATGAGGAGGAAATGAAAAACAACAATGAAAATCTGCAAAGGGAAGAACTACAATAAAGTAAAGGCCAACCAAAGTAGAAACCAAAGTCAAGCTAAATACAAAAAATAAACAAAAATGACCCATAATACAAATTATATCTCAACAATAACCCTAAATGTCAATGGCTTAAACTCACCAATCAAAAGACATAGGCTGGTATATTGGATTAAAAAAAAAAGACCCAACAATATGCTGCCTTCAAGAGACTCATCTCATAATATGCCCACAGACTGAAGGTGAAAGGTTGGGATAAAATATACCATTCACATGGTCTATGTAAGGAAGCAGGGGCTTCCATCCTCATATCAAATGAAATAGACTTCAAGCCAAAGTTAATCGAAAGGGATAAAGATGAACACTTCATACTGCGTAAGGGAAACATATCAACAAGACATAACAATTATAAATATATGTGCCCCAAACAATGGAGCATCTATGTTCATCAATCAAACTCTTCTGAAGTTCAAGAGTTAAATACATCACAACACAATAATTCTGGGTGACTTTAACACACCTCTTTTATTATTGGATAGATCTTCCAAACAAAGCTAAACAAAGAAACTATAGAACTCAATAATACAATCAATAACTTAGACTTAACTGACATATATAGAGTATATTATCCATCAACAAGCAAATACACTTTCTTCTCAGCAGCACATGGATCCTTCTCTAAAATAGATGATATGATATGCCACAAAGCAAATCTTAGAAAATACAAAAAAGTTGAGATACTACTCTGCATTCCATCAGAACAAAATGGAATGAAATTAGAAATCAATAATAAAATAAAAAATAAAAGATACTCCAACACCTGGAGACTAAATAATATGCTATTGAATGAACAATGGGTTGCAAAAGACATCAAGGAGAAGATTTAAAATTCTTAGAGGTAAATGAGAGCAGTGATACAACATACTGAAATCACTGGAACTGTATGAAGGCAGTTCTAAGAAGAAAATTCATTGCATAAAGTTCATTCCTTCAAAGAAGAAAAAAAATCAACAAATAAATGACCTAACATTACATCCCAAAGTCTTAGAAAGAAAAGAACAAATCAACCCCCAAAGAAGTAGGAGACAGGAAATAATTAAAATCAGAGATGAAACTGAAACAAAAGAAACAATTGAAAAATTGACAAAACAAAAAGTTGGTTCTTTGAAAAAATAAATAAAATTGATAAACTATTAGCCATGCTAACACCAGAGAAGGAGAGAGAAAACTCAGATTACTAACATCCATGACGAAAAAGAAAATATTACAATGGATACTACAGAAATACAGAAGATGATTAGAAATTATTTTGAAAATTTGTACTCCAATAAAATAGAAAATATTAAAGGCATTAAAAAATTTCAAGAGGCACATGATATGCCTAAACTAAATCAGGATGATATACACAATTTAAACAGATCAATTTCAAGCAAGGAAATAGAAGAAGCTATCAGAAGCCTACCAATCAAGAAAAGCCAAGGATTGGATGGATACACAACTGGGTTCTTCAAGACCTCTAAAGAAGAACGAACAACACTACTTCTCAAACTATTTTATGAAATAGGAAAAGAGGGAACACTTCCAAATACATTCTATGAGACCAATATCACCCTGATTTCAAAACCAGACAAAGACACATCAAAGAAAGAAAACTTCAGACCAGTACCTCTAATTAACATAGATGCAGAAATTCTCAATAAAATTCTGGCAAATCAAATACACACACCTCAAAAAGATAGTGCATCATGATCAAGTAGAGTTCATCCCAGAATGCAAGATCGATTCAACATACAGAAATCAATAAATGTAATTCATCACATCAGTAGACTCAAAGATAAAAATTATATGATCATCTCAACACATGCTGAGAAAGCATTTGATAAAATACAGCATCCCTTCATGTTCAAAATGCTAGAAATAACAGGAACATACCTCAACATTGTAAACCCTATCTATGCTATCTATGCTAAGCCCTAGGCCAACATCATTCTAAATGGAGAAAAATTGAAGGCATTTCCTCTAAAAACTGGAATAGGGATGCCCTCTTTCATCACTTCTATTTAATGTAGTTGCCAGGGCAATCAGACAGGCAAAAGAAATTAAAGGGATACAGAGAGGAAAAGAAGAACTCAAATTATCACTATTTGCAGATGATGTGATTCTATGCCTAGAAGACCCATCTCCTAGAACTAATAAATGAATTCAGCAAAGTAGCTATATATAAAATCAACATCCATAAATCAAAGGCATTTCTGTACATCTGTGACAAATCCACTGAAAGAGAAACTAGGGAAACCACCCCATTTACAATAGCCTCAAAAAAATACTTGGGAATAAATTTAACAAAAGAGGTGAAAGATCTATACAATGAAAACTACAAAATGCTAAAGAAAAAAATTAAAGGAGACCTTAGAAGACGGAAAGATCTACCTTGTTCTTGGACAGGCAGAATTAACATTGTCAAAATAACCATACTACCAAAAGCACTATTCAGATTCAGTGTAATCCCAATAAAAATCCCAATGACATTAAGAAATAGAAAAAGCAATCATGAAATTTATCTGGAAAAATAAGAGACCCAGAATAGCCAAAACAATTCTTAGCAAGAAGAGCGAAGGTGGTGGTATTACTATTCCAACCTTAAACTATACAACAGAGCAATAGTAATAAAAACAGCATGGTATTGGCACCAAAATAGACCTGTAGACAAATGGTACAGAATAGAGGACACAAACTCTACCCCACAAAACTACAATTATCTTATATTAGACAAAGGCGCCAAAAATGTACATTGGAGAAAAGGTAGCCTCTTCAACAAATGGTGCTGGGAAATCTGAAAATCCACATGTAACAAATGAAATTAAACCTCTATCTCTCCCCATGCATAAAACTCAACTCAAAAAGTATTAAGGACCTAGGAATTAAACCAGAGAACTTGCACCTAATGGAAGAAAAAAGTAGGCCCAAATCTCCATCATGTCAGATTAGGCCCCAAGTTTCTTAATAAGACTCCTATAGTGCAAGAATTAAAACCAAGAATCAATAAATGGGATGGATTTAAACTAAAGAGCTTTTTCTCAGTAAAAGAAATAATCAGTGAAGTGAATAGAGAGCCTACAGAATGGGAGAAAATCTTTACCACAAGCACATCATATAGAGCATTAATCTCTAGGATATATAAAGTACTCAAAACCCTTAACACACAAAAAACAAATAACCCAATCAATAAATTGGCCAAGGAACTGAAATGACACTTCTCAGAAGAGGACATACAATCAATCAACAAACATATGAAAAAGTGTTTAACATCTCTAGCAATTAGAGAAATGCAAAATTCACTCCAGTCAGAATTGCAACTTTCAAGAATATAAACAACAATAAGTGTTGGTGAGGATGTGGCGGGGGGTGGGGGGAAGGTACACTCATATATTGCTTGTGGGACTGCAAATTGGTGCAGCCAATATGGAAAGCAGTATGGAGATTTCTTGGAAAACTTGGAATGGAACCACCATTTGACTCAGCTATCCCACTCCTAGGTTTATATCCAAAGGACTTAAAAACAGCATACTACAGGGACACAGCCATATAAATATATATAGCAGCACAATTCACAATGGCTAAACTGTGGAACCAACCTAGATGTCCTTCAGTAGATGAATGGATAAAGAAAATGTGGTGAATATATGTATACACAATGGAATATTATTCAGCATTGAAAGAGAATAAAATCATGGCATTTGCAGGTAAATGGATGGAGTTGGAGAATATGATGTTATGTGAAGTTAGCCGATCCCCAAAAAACAAATGCCAAATGTTTTCTCTGATATAAGGATGCTGATTCATAGTGGGGTAGGGAGGGGGTGCATGGGAGGATTAGACAAACTCTAGATAGGGGAGAGGGGTGGGAGGGGAGGGGACGGAACATGGGGGTAGAAAGACTGTGGAATGAGATGGACATCATTACCCTAAGTACATGTATGAAGACGCAAATGGTGTGACCGTAGTTTGTATACTACCAGAGATATGAAAAATTATGCTCTATATGTGTAATATGAAATGAATTACATTCTGCCATAATGTAAATAAATAATATTTTTAAAAAGAATCATACTTGTCATGTTATTACAAATATTTTCTAATCAAGATATCAAGTCTAGGGAAAGCTGTTATTTTTTTTTCTGATTCAACTTTGAATTATATGATGATTTTATTCTTCCACAACTGTATACTACCTGCTATTTTTGTATTTCATATATGAAAAACTTTATAAAAACTAAGACCAGGATCTGAACACTGAACTTGGGGACAAATCATCAGTGTAAGTTAAAAAAAAATATTCTATCTGACTCTAAATAACACACTCTTTTCAGCAAATTATGGAGATTCTACTTCCTGAGCTTAAAAGTGTCTGTTCTGGAAACAAATCCTGAGAGGTTTTTATAGTTTTTCCTAAACTGGATTTTGATTTGCCAGAATGGCTTGAAATCTAAACATGACTAAAGATCCCCAGAGAGTGAATTCTGAATTTTCAAATAAATTTGGAGATCCTGGATTATACCAACTCTCTGTTTTATTTGGTTTAGGGCATGCTTCTTCCAAGGTATTTGATTTTAGTCTTCACAATATGTATTCTTATAGTGTTTGAATGTACCATGAACCAGCAAATTGAACTGCCAGGGTAAGTCTTACTATAGCTTCAAGTATTCAATAACTTCATTTGATTCTGAAATTAGACTATATCATCCCCAATTTCAAATTGAACTCACCAGATATTTTATAGTCACCCTGAAAACAAGCCTCGTTAGTACTGGTGACCAGAGAAGACACTGGGGTGTAGAATCCCATGGATTCCAGTCTCTGCTCTTTCTCTTTTTATACCTGTCTTTCTAGGGGAAAAGTAGTGCATAGGTATTAGGGGAATAGCCATACATGAACAATTACAGGAAAGATTCCTCAAATGAAAGTATCAAAAAACCATGTCTGTGTATATGATTGAGGTGTGTGTGTGTGTGTGTGTGTGTGTGTGTGTGAGAGAGAGAGAGAGAGAGGACCATGTATTCATTTTATGACCAATAGTATTACCCAACCTTGAGGGTTGAGTTTTTCTACTTGGGAAGTACATCCGTGTTATGGAAAAATTCCCAGCCCAAGTTATTTGCTTGTTCAAAACTTGCTACAGTTTAAATCCTTGAACTATTTCACAGATAAAGCAATTACACCAATGCCATGCTACATTGATGGCGCAAGCAAACAATGTGACAGAATCCATCCTGCTGGGCCTGATGCAGGACCCACGCGTGCAGAAATTCCTGTTTGTTGTATTTTTGGTTGTCTGCTTCTCACCCGGATAGCCAACCTATTCAGCCCCGGGCTCCCCTATATAGTTTTCTGTCCTTCATAGATGGCTATTGCTCTCCTACCATGACCCCTAAAATGATATTTGATTTACTTGCTAAAAAAAAACAACAACAACAAACTATCTCCTTTAGTGGGTGCATGACTCAGCTCTTTGCAGAACATTTCTTTGGGGGAGTTGAGATCATGGTGCTCACAGTGATGACCAATGACTGCTATGTGGCCATCTGCAAGCCCCTGCATTACATGATCACAATGAATAGGCGAGTATGTGGTCTCCAGGTGTCTGTGGCCTGGGCTGGAGGATTTCTTCATGGTCTGATTTAAACTATTTTCATGGTCTGTTTGCCCTTCTGTGGCCCAAATGTCACTGATCATTTCACCTGTGACCTTTTTCCCCTCCTGAAACTCTCCTGTAGGTACTCTCACATCTTGGCCTCCTTGTGGCTGCCAACAGTGGGCTGATGTGCATGCTCATTTTCTCTATTCTCATCATCTCCTATGTCCTCATCCTTTGCTCCCTATAGACTCACAGTGCTGAAGAGCAGCAGAGAGCTCTCTCCACCTGTGCCTCCCACGTTGCTGTAGTTGTCCTCTTCTTTGTGCCCTGTGTTTTTTGTGTATTTTAAGCCATGGTCACCTTCCCCATTCACAAAGTGTTGGCTGGTTTATACTATGCTGACACCCATGTTAACCCTTTAATCTATACCCTCAGAAGCACAGAGGTGTAAAATGCCATGAAGAAGCTCTGGGGCCAAAGAATCACCTTGGGCAATGATTCACATGAATACAGAATATAAAAACAAAATCTATTTACGTATTAACATAAAAGATGAGAACTTGATTGAATGATGACTGAGGCATTTCATATTAGAAACACCCTGAAATTTATAGTCACCAAAGAAAGCACATTCCTAGCTAGCATAAAAATATCACCACCTAGAACAGTTCTATTAGTTTATGTATCAAATATGATAATTTTGAGCAAAGTTTGGGGACACCATACATATCAATAGGCCAAGTAATTACAATATTTTAGCAAATGGACTTAACATTAAAAATTGTGTTGAAAAGCATAATTTTAACTATAACTACTGAAATCCAGATATACTTATTATTGTGAAAGAGAGAGGATAACCAGAAATGAATTGATTTTGAGAATATGAGTCATTGAGACAGGATTCACTCAGAAATTAAGACTGTTGTGCTGCACAATTTCAGGTGGTTCCATTTACCTTAAAATATTGCTCTTTCCAAAATGAATTTGTTTTTCTGCTGAAATTCATGGAGGAGTATAAAATTCTTCCAAGTATAGTCATAAAGAAGTTTTGGACATCATTTCTCAAATAGAAGATACTTCACAAGGATGTTTCCTACACACCATGTCACCACCTAAAAACTTCTATGGGTTGTATTTGTGCCTTAGCTAAGAAGGACAAAGGCAGCTGACATACAAGAAAATGATGGTATCTGAGTAATCAGGGAAGACAATCAGCACATACAAATTTGGGTAGAGAATTACAGACAAATTATATGGGAATAATTTCAGTTGTACCCAAAATAGAATTTTAAGAAAAGAAGCCTAGATTTAGAAAGAAAGAAGAAAAAGATTTAGGTCAATTCTAGGACACAAATTTTGCAAATTTCCTCAATCCTACTTCTGTCATTATAAAAACGAAACCCAAAGAACTCCCTGGCCATCCTACATCTTTTGTTACATGCTGATGACTTTCAGCAGGTTAGTAAACTATTCATTCCAAATGAGACATGAGTTCTTCTTGGTCATGGTCAACCCAATTGATGATCATGAAATACCAATGTGAAACAACCTTACTTTCCAGCCAACATACTTTTGAAGTAGGACTGTGTTTGCAGAAGTTATTGATATGTGTAACTTTCAGGCAGAACTACTTAGCAGCCAATTTTTATTACTCAGCCTTGTTTTCCCCTCCTGTAGCAAGGCTAAAAGACACACTGAGCTGGAAAGGCCATACAGAAAAACAACCTGGATTCCTGAGTAGCCACATGGAGGAGAGCTGTGCTACAGAAACACCCAAACCTAGAGGATGAACAGGAAATAAGATTGTATATGTTAAACCACTAAGACTTGGTTTTGTTACTCTAGCAAAATGCAGCTTATCCTAACTAATGTACCCACTAACTTTGTCCTTTAAGACATATTGGTATTAATGTGAATACATTTAACATAACTTTTGCAATTCACTTGATTCTCAAATAGCAAAGGATGTTTAAATAGCAATGTGTGTGTGTGTGTGTGTGTGTGTGTGTGTGTGTGTATTTTATTCTTTTTTGTATCAAGGATTGAATTTAGGGGCACTTGACCACTAAGCTACATCCCCAGCCCTATTTTGTATTTTATTTAAAGACAGGGTCTCACTGAGTTGCTTAGCACCTAAATCTTGCTGTCTGGTTTTGAACTTGTGATCCTCCTGCCTCAGCCTCCAAAGCTGCTGGGATTGCAGGTGTGCACCACCATGCCTAGTTTAGCAATCCGTATAAAATCAAGCCCATATAGGGACTTTTTTGATTCAGTGTAACTAAATGTCATATATAAAACACAAATTTATATTACTTCTTCCTATTCCCATTACCTACTATAAAAGGCAATACTAAAGAAAATTATACAACTTTGTACTACAAGCAGTGCCAAGAAAAATTATGACCTCCCATGAGAGCTAGGACTGCAAATCCTCCAGAGCATATTCCCTCATACAGGTCTTTTTTCCTACATGTTCTTCTCAGCCTATTTTCCAATTTTCACCAATTCCCTATGATCTATATCCCATAAGTTTCTCTTGAATCTTGGAAGACTATGCTTGCTACTTGTCAGGAAAATAGAGAATAAAACACAGTCATTCTTTAAATCATTAGTTTCTTCATCAATAATAGTATCCACATTCAAACCAGAAGATAGAAGAATAAGAGTCTATATTCCCTTTGTCATCTCATAAACACCACTTGAACAACTATCAAACATACAAAAGCTCCTCAAAGGAGCTGAGGAAACTAGGAGAGAACTTATAGCTCCTGGCTTAGCACAGAAACAAGAAAAGACATGTGGCAAGTGATGTAAGAGAAACTTTTGCAATACCTGCATCACCCTCTCCCCCAACACCAGGGAGCACAGCAGGGAAAGAGATCTGCTTTTCCTGGGGGAAGCAGAGGAAGGTGAGAGCTGGACTTTCCTTTGGACACAACACCAATCCTGCCTCACTCAAACCCAGCGCTGACTGAACAGCTGGTCTGCTCTCCATGCCCACAGCACCAGCACGCTGACCCCAGCAGCTTCAGACCTTCAGCTTGTCCCACTTCCAGACCAGTCCACTTAGATTCAGCTTCAGGCCTGTTCCCAGCAGCTGTGGACACTGTTGGTGGAAATGGGGCAGCTGCTATGGAAAACAGAAAGAAGATTCCTCAATTGTTAAAAATCAAACTACCATATGATACACAAACCCCACTTCTGAGTATTTATATAAATGAATTGAAATGAGAGTTCAACTTTCTTAATGTCTAAAACTATTTCAAAACAAAAGACAAACAAGACATGTGGTATATACCTGTGATCCCAGCAATGGGGGAGACTGAGGCAGAAGATCACAGGTTCAAGGCCAACCTCAGCAACTGAGCCTGGCCCCAAGAAACTTAGTGAGACCCCAAATGAGAAAAATAAGAAAGGGCTGGTACTGTAGCTCATTGTTTAAGCACCCCTCAGTTCAATTTATAGTACCCCAAAAGGACAGTGGGGGGAAAAACTCCATAAAATGAAAGAATTGACATAAAAAAACATAAGAAATATCTATAGTCAGTCTGTTAATGATTGTGGGATAGTTAAAGAAGTGGAAATTTTTCAACATTCTTATGTAGATGAATGGATAAATAAATTGTGGGATATATATTCAACGGAATGCTCTTAAGTCTTACAAAAGAAGGAAACCCTATCATGTTAAACTTTCTTTATAAGGATTTTTTTTCTTTATAGGGATAAAGCTTGATACACCATGCTAGATGAAAAAAAAAACAATTAGAGGGGATCAAATACCCCATTATTCCACTCATATAAAATATCTCAAAACTTCAAACTCAAATAAATAGAGTAGAGTGGTAGTTACCCTAAGCTAACTGAAAAGAACAGTTCAGAGTGTTCATTCAACAGATACCAATTTGAATTATGCAAAATTGTTCCATTTCTATAAAATTGATAGCATTTTAATATTTGTACTGTAATTTTAGTTTTCTTGAACTTTTGTTGCATTTTTATTATTTTTTTCATCATATAATGTATCTGTGTTGCTTGGTTATAGAAATTTATTGTGCATTCTATCTCTAATGCATATCTTTATTATCCTTTTTACCATTACAATCAAAATTGACTAAGAAAATAATAAATGAGAGGAGGACTGTAAGTGTGGCTGGCGGTACATAAGGGCAATAAACTGACAATTACTGAGAGCAGAGGTGACTCTTTCCTATTCTGTCCTGGACTTTAGGAATGCCTCAGTTTGGTTTAAAGGTTAATAGCAAAAAAGAGTGTTTCCAGTGAGGTTGCAGCCATTTGTCATCACCTCAGAAGATGCAGGAGACAAGATAATGGTGTGGCCTCCTTTCCAGAGTGTTCTGTGTGTCTTTGTCCACAGTGTTCAACTGACTGTGGTGTCCTCAGTAGCTACTGTTGGAAGCAGGTTGCCTAAATCTACGAATCAGTATATTCTCTCTTTCCCTTAGCCAGGGAAATGTGTCATCTATGAGATTCCCTTGAAAGAAGTTGACATCCTTATGGGTTTTAAATTATGCAGTCTTTGGTAGCTGGGAATGCTGCCATCTACATCTCTTCAGTCACTAATAATAATGCACAATCTTCAAGCATCCTCAGGAACAGAGTCTTGGCAGTTCTATCCTTCAGAGCAACCATACCTTTGACACCAATCATGTTTCAGAGAAGAATTATTCTCTGGTTTCTATGTCTAAACCAACCCAAATCCCAGGCCATGCTCAAAATTACAATTAGAAACAAAACAAAACAAAACAAAACAAAAAACAAACCCTATAATGAATTTTCCAAATTTTATTACTAAAGTTTCATCCTAAACTGTAGCCTGGACATACTTTTAGCCCCACCTTAAGTAACTTTCTAAAACTAGCCACTACTGATGTTTATGGGTACCAAGGGGGAGTAAGCAGAGGACTATTACTGTTGCCTTGGAAATCAGCAGAGCCAATTACGGATCCTCATGGGTACTTGAGAGGTCAAAGCATTTCCAAACCTAGCAGTCTGTGAAAGTCAATTTAAACATTTCTCTAGAGTCCACGAGGAGAGAATTATAATAAAGGGTTCGTGAGCCACTGACAGCAGCAGAGCCATGATCTACAAGATGGAGACTTGTTTGCGAGGTCCCACTCCTGAGCTGAGAACTTGAGTTAGGATGAAAGGAATCCCCTCTCCACATTGCTCCTAGGCTCTTAGGAAGGAATAGTTTGGTGAAATTGATTGAGAAAACAACGTTTAAACCATGAGATTCACTTATGTTTTGTTGTTGTCTTTAATGACTTTTCCTTATTTGGATAATTAGGCTGTATTCCTTTTGTTTTTAATTTGAATTGGATATAGTTCAAACTACCTGAAAATATGTTTTTCTGAAAAATTAATACAGAAGATTCATTTATGCTTTCATAAGAAACCAAGGAAATGAGCAGAAATTAAGTACTAGAGTTATCAAAGCTTCCTAACTAAAATTGTTCAGTTTTCTGAGTAAATTCAGACTAACAATGGAACCAAATACACTAAAAGGTCCACGTTGGAGAATTGTCTAAAGTGACATTAATTCCAGTCTCAGGTTCATGGAGTCCATGGATTGCAAATTCCGAGAGGGGAAGAAAACATCGACATAGAATTCCACCATCACCAGACCCAGGTTAGTGAAAGCTAAACATTTTTCTCCAAAAATTTCAGCACAGTAACTTGATTGATCCAACTTTTTTTTTCTCTGAAGTTGTTTTTGTAAATACATATTTGATTGGAAGTTTAGTATTTTATTATGAAAATGAATTCAGACACAAATTTCCACTGAAAATATCAGTGGAAAATATAATCTGCAATTTTTCCAAATCAGTTGCTGGTAAGAATGACTGGAGTCACTTTTAAGACATTGTGGATAATATTAATGTCTCACTAAATACACTGAATCTGTAGAGTTCTCATTGTAATGGTTTAAAAACTTCTCCTATACCTGACTTTCATTTGCCACTTTAAAATAAGACTATGAATTAAGTCCATAAAAAATAAATTTAAAAATTAAAAAAAGAAAAATTAATAACTGTATTTATCATCCACAAGAGTCAGAATAGAAAGGAAACTATTCAGGCATAGAGCTTCCCTGCCACCAAAGACATTTTTTCACACTTTTATGGAAGCTGAGAGGTCTTGAGGCTGACTTGTGTGTCTAGATTTTTTTTTCTAATTATGTGGTTATGGATGATTTTGGGCAGGGATTGGGAAAAGAAGTATAAAAGTCTGAGAAAAAAATAAAATACCTAATGCTCGTTTGTAACAATATGAATTTAATCTTGAAAACCCAGGCCTAGGTAATTCAATAAAAAGGAATATTTTTAAAATTTTTGCATATATTCAATACTTCCATAAGTCAGCCATGAAAATAACAAATAGACTTAACTGACTGAATTTATGCTAACTATGATAATTGTATCCTCTTATCAGATCCTAATATATATGTCTTGTCAACAGAAAATTCAGGGTAAATTCATGTCTCTTTTAGTTCCATTTGTAAAATGTGAGTGGGGAAATATATCTAATCCAGAGCGTAGCACTGTATCTGTTAAAATTCCAATGCAAAGAACATTTATTTGTGAATGTTGTGAACTTTCGGGAGAATCTTGTACCATTTACATCCATATCCAAAGGTGTAGAAAGAAACAGCATGAAAGGGTGGCATAGAGACAGGCACAATATCTGGAGCTTTAGAATGAATTGTTCTCACTGATATGTAGTAAAGATAATTCCTTGGCATTCAGAAAAAGAAAAAAAAAACCTCTATCTGCAGCTCTATCTCTATGTGCATGTGCATTCAAATGAGGTAGAGGGACCAACGGTCAAAAAACACAGATGGTTTAGATTCAAAGAGACTTGACACCCTGATATAGGATACAGTTGACTTTAATAGAATATTGTGTTCATATATCATATCCATGAAGATAAAGAAATAGAACTTAAAAATAATTGTTATGATATTTGCACTCCTCCCAGCAATGAAAGAAAGCCATCTTTGAGATTTTTTAGAGAAAGAAAGAATGTTCAGAAGCCAAACATAAGTCAGTGTTCATAACAGCATCTTGCTTTCTTGTGGTACCTCTAAGGTATTGTCACTATTTTATAAAAATGAATTAAGAGAAATCTAACATCCTTCTGTTCTTTACAACTACCTGTAAAACAGCTGAGGTAAATAAAATCTAACCCCATCCATTGCAAGACCAGGTCTCACAAGGCAATGGAGTACTTTAACACAGAATTTGAAATGTCATCACTCAGAAATGTTGTGATTTTTTTTTTCCAGATGAACCATGATATGCCCCAACACAAGCTAACTTGACAGGAGAGATGAGCAATGTAACAGAATTCATCTTGCTGGGCCTGACCCCAAATCCACAACTGCAGAAACTCTTATTTACTGTGTTTCTACTGACCTATTTGATCACACTGGCAGGTAATATGCTCATCTCCATCACCATCTTCATCAGCCCAGCCCTGGGCTCTCCCATGTACTTCTTTCTGTCCTGTTTATCCATTATAGACGGTTTCTACTCTTCTTCCATAGCACCCAAAATGATCTTTGACTTGATCTCTGAAAAGAACACCATATCCTTCAGTGGCTGCATGACTCAGCTCTTTGCTGAACATTTTTTTGCTGCAGCTGAGATCATCCTGTTAATGGCCATGGCCTATGACCGCTATGTGGCCATCTGTAAGCCCTTGCACTACATGACCATCATGAACCGGCAGCTGTGTGGTTTCCTGGTGGGGGCGGCTGGGGTCTTGGGGTTTATTCATGGAGGGATACAGATTTTGTTTATGGCTCAGTTACCGTTCTGTGGACCCAATGTCATCGACCACTTTATGTGTGATTTAATTCCTCTCCTGGAGCTGGCCTGCACAGACACCCGCACTTTGGGGTCCCTGATTGCTGCCAACAGTGGGTCACTGTGTTTGATCATCTTCTCCATGCTGGTGGCTTCCTATGTCATCATCCTGCGCTCCCTGAGGTCTCACAGCTCTGAAGGGCGCCGCAAAGCCCTGTCTACCTGTGCCTCTCATGTCACAGTTGTCATCTTATTCTTTGTACCTTGTTCATACCTGTACCTCAGACCTGTGGCCTCCTTCCCTGCCGACAAAGCTGTGACTGTGTTTTGTACCCTAGTGACACCTATGTTAAACCCTTTGATCTACACCTTCAGAAATGAGGAAGTGAAAAAGGTTCTGAAGAAACTCTGGAATCAAATGATGAAAGTTGATGAGAAATAAGCCCTGTGGGTAGTGCACTAGGAAGAATATTGAGTGATATTTTATAAAGCTCTATTCTCCTTGACTCATTAAAATTGGGATGGTCAATTATCCTCTGTGCATCAAAATTTTAATTGGCATATAATCGTATATATTTATGTACAGTGTGATCATTCAGTGTATGCAGAGTGTATATAATAATCAAATTAGGGTACTTAGAATTTCTACCTCCTTAAATATTATTACTTTTTATAATGGGAATCTTTAAATTCATCTCTTCTAATTCTTTATAAAATATGTAATAAATTGTGAACTACATTATTGTGAACTACATTAACCCTCTTGTGCTATAGAATATTAGAACTTATTCTCCCTATGTACTTAGAATTCCTACCTCTTTAAACTTTAGTATTGCTTCATGCTTGGAATATTTAAACTCCTCTTTTCTAATTATTTATAAAATATATTTTAAAATGTGAACTATAATCACCCTCCTGGGCTGTAGAACAGTAGAACTTACTCTTTCTACTAACTTTTAATAGCTTTTTCATTTCTGTGACTAAAATACCTGACAAGAACTTAGGGGATTAAAAGTTGATTTGGGCTCATAGCTAGAGGTTAGGTCCATAGTGAGCCAACTCCATTTTTGTGGACCCAAGTTGTAGCAGGACATCCCAGGGGAAGACATGGTGAAGGAACACTGTTTCATTCATGGTAGATAGGAAGCAGAGAGAGAGAAGGCAGGAAGGAACCACAGATAAGATACCTCCTTCCAGGGCTTTCCTTGGTCACCCACCTCCTGCAGCCACACCCCACCTACCTACACTTATCCCTCAATCCATCAATTCAAACTAGGATAGACTGACTAAGCTACAGCTCTCAGAATCATTCCACCTCTGAATGTTCCTGCATTGACACAGGAGCCTTTGGAGGACACCTCATATCTAAGCCATAAGAAAGTACATTTTGGTTTTCATTATCCAACCTTCTGTTCCTCCTCCTCTTCCACATGCTTCCTAGACTCCAGCAACCACTGTTCTACTTGAAACCTCTTTGCAATCAACTTTTTTAGCTTTGACATGGTGAGAACATGCAGTGTCTTTTTTATTTTCCTTACATAATGTCCTCTAGTTCTGTGCATGTTGCTACAAATAACAGAATTTCATTCTCTTTATGGCTGAATATTATTCTATTATACATACACATTATTACTTATGAGTATGATTCGCATATACATCACAGTTTCTCTATCCACCCATACATTGGTGGATACATCACTTTTTATTATTAGCCCATACAGGGAGATAGTGCCAAGAGACCATGATACTTTAAGGAATCTGTGCATTGCTTCATTTCTTGAAAACAAGAATAAATATAATCCAAATCCAACTTGGGTTATATTCATCTTTATACCAATGCACTCATAAAATATATTTTTAAATATTTTCTTGAATGGATATATGAGGGCAAAACTACCAAAGATTCAGAAGGGGTCATATTGTCAATCTCACTGTGGTGTGACACGTCAAGGGCAATATTTTTGTCACCTTTTATGCTCTTCATTACAGACATACTGAAGTTGTATTGTGAAAGAGGAACAGAAACTATACATAAAAAGACTGTAGAGCAGTAGGAAGTTTCTTTAAAAGTACGTTCATCAAAATATGCTTTTCTTATCTTCCTGAGTTTGAGAGGTTAACAGAAGTTCCATTACAGCAATAGAAAACTTTTCACTTAACACAGTCACACAAAGAGCATTTTCACCAAGAAGCTTATTTTGACAATTGCATCTCTACTATTCATTCCTTCTAGTGTATAATTATCCAAAAAAGGAAGTAGAAGAAGAATTGGCTGGCACAAAAGACAGAAAATGAACAAATCTTGAAGTGTTAAAGCTGAAAATATCTGAACACTGAAGTTGGGTTTTAGACAGGAACAAAGGAGAAGAAAGTTCTGAAAACAGCTGTTACAGGAAATTATAAGTGTAAGAACAAGTTGTGTTGTGGAACTGAATGATAATGTTCTCAAATCTGGATCAGAGAAAAAATCCTAATCATGAACATAATAAAATACTAAAAGATTTAGAAACTGCAGATGCTTTGATATCACAGAGTAAGAGCTTTAGAAGAAACCATACATCACGTGTACGGCCTGATGAAATATATAGATATACATTGCTAAATGGATAAATTGAGCTAATTAAACATATGTGTTACCTCTTATCACTATCCTTTCAGTGCTAAGAACTCTTAAAATCTAATTAGATGAGCTTGAATTTTATTTCACTAAAATTTGGCTTAGGCAGAATTCCAGTCTCAGTCAATCTAACTCAAAGCCCTTGTGCTTCACCCAACCTCACAGTGACTTCCCCCAGATATACACAAATGAGTTGATTTTCTATGTTTGTTTAAATTTCTAATATTTTATTTGGAATTCTCTTTTTTGAAATCCCCCTGACTTCATCTGCTTTCACAAACAGACCTGGCTGAAAATGTTGTCTTCAAAGAATCAGCTGGTGATTTGTCAGTAATTTATAACTCCACGAATGTTTTGATTCTCACATAACAGGAAACGTCTTTGAAATTATTTCTCTCTCTTTCTTTAATCTTTGAGTTTGAAGAAGTAGCCTGCAGCTTGCAAAGTGGTACTTTCCTCTGATACATAAAAACAAAAGACAAAGATCATCAAACATATTTCACATAAATACGTTGTTTTAGTCAGGTTTTCCTCTCGATGACCAAAATACCTGGCTAGAACAACTTAGAGGAAGAAAAGTTAATTGTGCTTCACAGCTTCAGAGGCTCAGTCCATGATCTGCCCATTCCATGGCTCTGGGCCTGAGTGAGGTGGGACATCGTGGTGGAAGGGCATGGCTGAGGAAATCAGCTCAGGACCTAAAAAACAGGAGATAGAGGAAGAAATCCAATCACGGTGGTCAAACTATAAACCTCAAAGGCATACCCCCAAGTGACCTACTTCCTCCAGCCACACCGTACCTGCCTACAGTTACCACCCATTTAGTCCACATTAGTGGGTCAATCCACATATTAGCTTATGCTTCTTTTAAAAAAAATCTTTATTTTATTTATTTTTATGTGGTGCTGAGGATCGAACCTAGCGCCTCGCACATGCTAGGCAAGCACTCTACCACTGAGCCACAACCTCAGCCCCTAGCTTATGCTTCTTAATCTAATCATTTCAGCTCTGAAGATTATTGAATTATTTCACACAAGAGCTTTTGTGGGACATCTCAGACGTAAACCATAAAATATGCACTCATCCTAATATTTTCCATGAAGAAAGAAACTTCACATGATGAACAGGTGTTCAGAGAGGTGAACAAAAAAAAAATCCTATTTTTAAGTTCTTTGCCAGTGGCCACATAAGAATGAATCATAAAATAAAAAATTCAAATACAGGTATTCTCCCTTTGTACTCACTACTATTCTTTTTACAGCACTTAAAATCTGGAGGTTTAGGTAATTTTTAGTATTGATTCTTCTGTTTTCCCTTTTCTCCATCTCAGGGAGGGAACTAGCATTTATCACACTTCTGTCACTAGGCAGCTACTACTGTTTCCATGTGCACTCTCCTTTTACTGGGGCATAACCTAAGGAATGACATACCCGTATTTGGACAAGGAAATGGAGCATCTGAAAGGTGGTTCTTGCTTAAGGTGCCTTGTAAGCTGAACAAAGAACTAATTTACACTCCAGAGTGTCGTTTCCATCTTTCAGGCTAGCAGAGTCTTAACCAAGTCTGTAGATGAAGTCAGTTATAACAACAGAGCAACAATTGACAATAAAAGGGTCCTGGAGCTGATGGGTTTAGAGGAAGTGATGGGAGCATTAGAAGGACCAGCCTCAACTGGGAGAATAAGTCAGAGTGAGCAGAGATGCTATTAAATATGTAGGCACTTTAGGAATTCATTGACTCAGGAGCCAGGCATCATCAGAATTTCTTCATTTTGAAGGAGGGGCAAAAATCACCATTTTCTATCACCATTAAACCGCTATTCTGAATGATAGAATAAAAAACATATCTGTACTTATGTTTATTTTTCACTTTCATTATGATGCTATATATACAATTATTATCTTTTAAAATTAAATTTAAAACTAAGATATAAAATAAAATAGGCTCCTTTCCTATTTCTCATGACTAAAAAAACTATGATTAAGAATTTCATAGTATTTTTTCAGTCCTTTCTTTAAAAATGGCACTTGTCTTCATAAACATAACTGCACACACACACACACACATTCACACATAGAAACAAGATAATATTGTGTTTGATGCTGACATACTAGATGCACCATTTTTAACCTCACTTATTCACTCAGTTTTAAGCTTTTCAGACAAATCTTCATTGGTAGAGATTCAGCTTCTTTCTTTTTCACTGGTGTACTATTACCCATCAGATCTGCCATATTTTTTTAAAGTATTCTGTTTTATTATGAAGATTCCATTATGAATAACCTTGTATGTTTCCATGTGCACATTCATCAGAGTTTTTCTAAATAAACACCTGTAAGTGAACCAAATATTTGTTTTTTATCTTGAATAATTTCCATGGAGTAGCTTTCTGTGGTGAATGTCACCAGCAGTGTGAGAAAGCCTGCCACTTCTCATCTTCAGCTACATTGATAATGTCAAGTGTTTTAGTCTTTGCCAAGCTAATATGAAACAATGGTATTTCCTAGTTACAATAAGTTGGCATTTTCCTGATTACCACTGAAGTTGGGCATCTTTTAAAATGTTCATAGCAAGTATAAATTTCTTATTCATGCATTTGCCTGTTAATCTATTGATTGTTTAACTTTTCTTCTTACTTTTAGTTGTGATTTTTGCATTCTGCTTTTTTGGTATTTATATAGATCACAAATATACCCTCCCAAGTAGTGACTGCTCTTTTAACTGTCTATGGTGTCTTCTTATCATTTAATAGCAGTTTAATAAATTACATCATTTGTTGATCCATTTTTTTTTATCTCATTCAGAAAGTATTTTTCTGTCCTAGGTCATGAATATATTCTCAAATATTGTCTTCTGATGAATTTTTAAAAAGGAATTTTTGAGTTTGGAATTTTTTAATCTAAAATTTATTTTCATAGTTCTGTAAAACAAGAACCTAATTTTATTTTAAGTCCCTCAAAGAACTCCACATTTGTTTACATGACTGAGTCAAACTCCCACTCATGTATATTTCTATATGAATGGGCAAGATATTCAATTATTATTAATTTACTTATTTTGGTAGGCTATTATTAATTAGCCTATGAAAAGGTGATTAAACAAAAGATGACAATATTTTCTTTGCCTAAAAGTTCTGTTTTTTTTAACAGACACAGAAACTTAAGGGTCAAGCAAGAGCTATTTCTTTCTTTTTTTAAAGAGGAGAAAGAGAGAGAGAGAGAGAGAGAGAGAGAGAGAGAGAGAGAGAGGAGAGAATATTTTTTAATATTTATTTTTCAGTTTTTGGTGGACACAACATCTTTATTTTATTTTATGTGGTGCTGAGAATCGAACCCAGCACCCCATGCATGCCAGGCGAGTGCGTTACCACTTGAGCCACATCCCCAGTCCAAGCTTTTTAAGCTTCCAAATTTGTTGGCTCTTAGGAACTAATTTTAAATATTACATCTAACAATAAAAATATTTCCTTTCATATTAATTTTCATCTTGTTAGATTTTTTCTTTGTACAAAAGTGGCATGGGGCTGACAGTGTAGATCAGTGGTGGAACACTTATCTAGCATGTTCACGTCTCTGGGTTCAAATCCTGAATCCTATAAAAGCAGAGGATACGTTGCAACCTGGTAAGTTACAGATTATTTGTCAAACAAGAAATAGAAATATGGAAGCCTTTGGCTGAATAAAAATGCCACTGTATAATGGCATTTGCAAGAAAATAGGTGGAACTAGAGCAAAATATAATTTTGAGAAAAATAAGTCAGATTCAGAAAGAGAAGTTTTTTCCTCTTTGTGGAAGCTAGAAGGAAAAATATTATGTAAGAAAGGGTCTCCATGAAATTAGAGGGAGATGAATAGGGAGTTGGGGAGGGAGGAGAGGAACCTGGGAGCAATGTTGGGGAATGAGGTTGATGAGATTATATTTTTGTGTGTAAATATTATATACCACAATGAAAACTACCATTGTGTATAATTAATATGCACAAGTTTAAAAAAGGTAAAGTTTGAAAGGAATATATGCAGAGCTTATAAAACTAAGAAAAAGATGAAATAAACATGGGCATGTGTTCCAGATTCCAGAACACAAGAAACCTTGGGTGTCTGAAAAAGGAAGAATTATGAAAAACAAAAGGAAATGCCTCTTTGCATCACTCACACAAAAATATTCTTCTATAAGCATTCATATTTCAAACCTAGCAGAGACAGGAGAGCAGGCACTTTATGGAGGGTTTAGGAAAAGCTTGAGGTAGACATGATAATATCAAATAAACATCCTGGGAGGTTACTCTGTGCCTGAGACTACATTTAAAACTGTATAGATCATGAAGTTTTCACAATAACTCTTTGGAACATATACTACCTTCACTATTTGCCCCAAGCTTTATTGAGGTATACAGTTAATGCCTTAAAAAGAGGAATGAACGCCCTGGCATTGCTACATGTGGGTAGACCTGGGGGAGGTCATGCTAAGTGAAATAAGCCAGACACATGAAGACAAACAGAACATGTGAATTTGAAATGTCATGACTTTTACTTTAAAGATAGGCATCACGTGGGGACAGGTGCATGGAGTACTGCATAAGTGGCATATGTTAAGGGCGTCCCCTCCTGCTAGGTGTTTGAGCAGCAAACCACTCACCCCGTAGGTACAGCCCTGGGCATAAGATTACGTGTTGCAGTCACAGTGCTTGCTCCACAGCCCATTTCATGATTGGTTGCCGCAAGGACAGTTGGCAAGAAGTTGTATTGGTGGCTGCCTGTAACCTGCTTAGCTACTGCCCAAGTATCCATAGATTGGTAACTATCAATAAAATCAGACCTGCTTCCATCTTGGTGTCTGAAGGTCTTGATTAGTGACTCTGCAGCTACACTCTCCTCTGTTCCGTGAAGCTCCTCACTGGATGATAGAGAGCCCATACAGCATCAAAGACTTGTAGAAATATGATATTTCTGAGGGCGGGGATTGTGGCTCAGAGATGGAATGCTTGCCTAGCATGTGTGAGGCACTGGGTTCGATTCTCAGCACCACATATAAATGAATAAAAAATAAAGATCCACTGACAACTAAAAAATATTTAAAAAAGGAAATATGACACTTCCTCAAGGCCATGCCACAAGTAAACATAGGAAATTAGATTCAGACTCTGGTTGATCTGCCTGCAGCTCTCAAGCTGTCTACTGTCCTGCAGCAGCTATATTGATGACATCACACAGGGTGACAGGAGGGACAGAAGCTGCAGGCATGGATAAGCTTGAAGGTATGAGGTTATGTCTTTCCTTCTCTAAGGCTCAGTTAATTATCACACAGATTCAAAGTTATTAATGGGGATTGCTACTTAAAGATGATTGATCAAAATAACTGAGCTTCAGAACCAGATAACCTTTGATTAATCAATTAACCACATCACACAACACCCATTGCCTCATTTATAAAATATGAATAATAATTCAGGACCTGTGGATTCCATACAGCTGTTTTATAATGAAATTATGCAATGCAAGTGAAAAGGCCAAATAAATCATGGAAGTGAATGAAGAAAAATGATGGAATAAGATGATTTACAGTACTAAAAGTGTCAGTTGTTTCATTTGCAGAAGTTAAGTCACTTGTATTCCCAATTTACCGTTTACCATCCCTCCTGCAATGTAAAGAAAGCTCTTACAGTGTAAAGAGCTTTCTTAGGGCAGTTTTTACCTCTTCATTCCTCAGGGTATAAATGAGTGGATTCAGCATAGGTGTCAGAATCCCGTAGAACACTGCCATGTGCTTGTCTATTGGCAAAGTGGATGATGGGCGCATGTAAATAAATATACAGGGCACAAAGAACAAGGCCACAACCGTGAAGTGGGCCCCACAGGTGGAGAGGGCTTTGTGTCTCCCCTCTGCACTGTGGGACCTCAAGGTGTGCAGGATCACCATGTAGGAGGCAGCCAGCATGAGGAAGTTCAACAGGCAGATCACACCACTGTTGGCCACCACCAGCAGACCAATGACATGTGTGTTGGTGCAGGCGAGCTCCAGCAAAGGGTACAAGTCACACACAAAGTGATTGATCACGTTGGGCCCACAGAAGGGCAACCAAAGGACCAGGAGGAGTTGAATTGAGGAATGCAGGAAGCCCCCCAGCCAAGCCACCCCTACTAGCATGGCACAGAGATGCCTGGTCATGATGGTTGTATAGTACAGAGGCTTGCAGATGGCCACATAGCGGTCATAGGCCATCACCGTGAGCAGAATGATCTCAACACCTCCCAAAAAGTGGGCTCCAAAGAGTTGAAGCATGCAGCCTTCGTAAGAGATGGTTGTGCCCTCATACAAGGAGTCAGCGATGAGTTTAGGGGCCAGAGAAGAAGAATAACAGGTGTCCACAAAGGACAGGTTGGCCAGGAAAAAATACATAGGGGAAGCCAGAATGGAGCTGGAGGCAATAGTGACCACAATGAGCACATTGCCACCAACTGTGGCCACATAAATCATCAGGAAGACCATGAAGAGAATTCTCTGCACCTCTGGCTTCTCCGAGAGACCCAGCATGAAGAATTCCGTAATATTGTGAGATGTTCCCATGGAGTCCAAGGTCACTGAGAATGCAAGCACAGTATTACCTATAATGTCAAAAATCATAAGTAAGAGAATTAATTCCAGGGGTGGGACTGTGACAAGCTTTCTTTTGGCAAAACCATTTTCCCTTTGTCCCTCTTAACCCTCCTGTGTTCCAAAGATCTCATACCAATTGATGCTGTTAATTACAAAATGTGATCATGTCTGTAGCTTTTACATCACTGGGCACTGGATATTCTAGTTATTAGCTGAAAATATTAACTCAATTATTTTAGCCTGTAACTGTTATTACAGCTGGGATTGGACGTTCGACAAGAATCAATTTTACGAGATTAAAACTGGAATGCATCTTGACCATTTTCAGCATAAATAAGATGGCACTGGAGAAAACCATGAATATTTTGGATCTCCCGAAATCCCTGCCTTTGTGGTCTGTAGCCTCTGAATTAAAATTTTCTTCTCAGACTTCACAGAAAGGCTTGCTGAACTGCGAATCAGGGTTTCCAGTGGTAACACAAACTGATGTAAATCAAACTGAAACAGAATGGGGTGAAAAGGACTTGGTTGCACAGGGAGACTTGCCCCTGCTCCCTTCTTTCCTTGCTATTTCCTCCCTTTATGTCCCCATGCAGTGGACCATATCTAGGAAGCAGCCTGATTTACTCCCCCTCCACTTGCTTTACACATTTGCACACTTCTGGGTGTTTCTTACCCTGGCACATTAGAACCACCCAGGTAAAGGCTACTGACCCCTTTTCAGTCTACATGAAGGACTCAAAGTAAAATATAAATAAAAACATAAATTGATGAACATCTTATTACATGATTATCTGTCACGTGACTACATAAAGGAGGCTACAAGGACAGAGAGAAGAAAGGCCCTGTCTTAACCAGCTATGGATAATAAGCTCATCTGGCAGAAGATACCTACTTACTCTCCATTCTCCTAATGATGTTAAGGACATACCTATCTTAGCTTTTGTTTGAAAGATCACTACTGACCTCCCCACATCTTAGAAATACAGGCCTTCTTCAAGTCGCCGAATCTTTCAACTTGCTGAAGATCTAATGTTCAGTGTGACAAGCGTTAAGGAGAGCCAGTGTCAGCAGAGGAAAGAGACACCCAGATATGAAATGCTGAGGAAAATTCCTCTGCTGACCAGGAAGCTGCTCCCTTTCTTCTGCAAATGCTTTATTGCAAGAAGGCAAATTCAGTTTCTGGGAGGGTCCAGTCTGATGAGGACCTTTCCTGAGCAGAACTGTCAGGTCAGAAGCACAGAGAGCGCCATAGAGCAAAGACCCACCAGCACCTCACCAAGCACCATATAAAACTGCTTCATCCTCCCTTCAGCCCCGGGAGGTCAATTCCTCTTTGAATCTCATTTTGCAGAGTGAGAAAGAGACACAGTTGTACAGTTCACAACTTTCAGGTGGGGATCTCAACTTTTTCCACTGCCCTCCCCTCTCTGTCACTTTGTGAAAAGCATAAATAGCAAACAAGTGGCAGAGCTGAGGTTCTACCGGGCAGTCTTGCCACAGGGTCTGTGGGCTTAGCATACTACACTGTCACTCAGATACGCCTAGGTTTAAATCCTTCCTCTGCCACTTTTGGCCACATGACTATGAACGACCTCACAAAGCCTGGATGTTCTTATCTGTAAAATAAAGGTAAGAGTTTGTACAATCATTATGTGTCAATTTTTTAAAAACTACTTAAATTTATAAATAAAAGAGCTCTACTACAACCCAAGGTTACAGAGAAGATATGAAAATAGTGCATGTCATGTGTTTGTAGAAACCTGGATATGATAAACTTTCAATAAATGGCATCTCTGATTGTCACCATCATCGCCACCTTAGGCAACAAATCTTCATATGGCTTAAGGAGCCAGGATCCAAGTGTGTGCGTTCCAGACTAAGTAGGTCTTGATGTGGGCGTATTTCATCATGAGTATGAAATATATCCTAACACTCATCCTCATACAGAACAAAAGGATGCAGAGAAAAATATAATAATGAATTATATATTAGTACATCCAAATAATGAGTTGATAATGCCAATAAATAAGAATGATAAACTGATATGTTTCTGGAATTTAAATTTTTAGGAGAATGAAATAAAGCATTTGTTAAAAACCAGTAAAGAAAATCTCCTGTTTGGGTGATCCATGAGAAACAAAATTATTTGTAGAACATGATGATAATGTTAGCAAAATTATTCCACTACATTTTTTAACTCAGATTGAAATATTTGTTTATTAAATTTGAAAGATAACTTATAAAAAACTTACATTGATTGGATCTGAGGGTACCAACAAGTCTCCAGAATATCCTTAATCCCCAATATCATACCATGATGTTCCTGAAAGGTCTTCGAGGCTAGCTTAAAGTATATGATTCTAAGTTTCACTATTTCATGTTATAAAATATCAGTTGAGATTTAACTTCTTTTTTTTCATATTGAGGCAAAGCACAGACTAGGCAGTTGTTATTCACTGAAGAAACGTATCTAATCTACAAGGTTTTTACAAGAGAACTAGGTGAAAAACTAAAGAGGGACATTCATTTACAAGCAGCTAGGAATTTGTCCCACCATCTATTTCCCTTTGATTTGCTGAAGAACACATGACATTTAAAATCATCTTTCCCAGTTGCCTCCGTTTAGTGGTGGATTTGAAACTCTGCAAGATGAAATGAAGCTGTTCTGAAGTTGCATGGGTGACTGGGGCAGAAGCACAGTTAGAACCCAGGTCTTTCTTCACTCCAATCTGTGCCTTGTGCAAGTGCAAAAAGCACCCCTGCCAATGCTCAGGTGCAAAAGCCTCAGGGAAGTGACAGCTGGCTTTCTGGCTCTTCTTTCTGAGAAAAGTATTCATCAGCACAGTCTCAGAGAAAATCTTTCTCCTCCCGGTGAAGAGTGTCATTTATAAGGTAGAAATGAAAATGAGGGGTCATTAGCACTGAACACTCTCTGCTTCTCTGAGGGATAGAGTGCTGGAAGCAGCTTCTGCCTGTCCACAGGTTGAAACAATGTGGCTGCATCATTAATTAGTCCCTGTGAATATAAAGTGTCTCTCAGGGAAGTAACTTGTATTCTACTTCTTGAAAATGTGCAGTGGACTTCTAGTGTCTAGAGAAAATGTCCATAAAGTGCCAGGAAGAAAAGGAGTTAGGATATTTCAGGAACTGATAATGGAGGGTCAGCAATTTTAGAGAAATCTCTGACCTACCATAACAAAATCGACAGCTTTTGTTGAATATCTTGTTCTAGGCACAGACTAGGTCCTCCTACATCCAACTCCCTCGCAAAGCTGAGAGATAAGAATCACTGTCCTGTTGTCCCCAACACTAGTGTGTAGTGTGCTAAAGATCAAGGGAACTAGATTCAGAACACCTGAATTGGAATCACACTTCTGCCAGGTCCATCTGTCAGTAGTTGTTCAGGCTTTACCTAATATAAGGTAGCACTTTGGTAAATGCCAGGCATACCATGGTGAGAAAGACAGACCTGTTTCCTAGCAGCTTGGAGTCTTTATTCTAAAAGGAATGGTATCCAGTCCAAACAAAGCAGGAAAAAATAAATAAATAACATGCTTGCAAAACCAAATAATATGGCATTGCTGAGTTAATTTTAGTTGTATTGTTTATGATCATAATGATTGACAAGATTCTCTCCAAAAATCCATTACAGTTTACATAACCTTCTGAGCCCAGCAAGTACACATTCAGGAATTAATCCACCAGGTTCCACCTGCATGTGTAATGGGATTGCTGAGCCAGAGGGACAGACATGCTTTGTATATACGTGGATACATGAAGGAGCCTTCCTCCAGCAGTTGTGTAACCATTTAGATTTACAGTCCTCTTTCTAGTATTGGCCAGGCTTACTCAACAGTTGTACCCAGTGAATCCCATCCTAAGCCTTCTTGTAAACTGTGGCCTCAAAGCATCTAGAATAAGACAAAATAGGGAAGATCTGGTCAGCTGAGAACTTTGTCACCACCCTCAAAAGGCCATCAGGACTGCCCAGCCATGCTACTGTGTTTCCTTAATCAGCACACATTCCCAACCCTTCTCAGGGACCATGCATGGCCTTCCTCACTGTCCTCAGAATTCCCTTTCCTCTTCTCCCATCTCACTTTTAAATAAGATTCTCCATCAGTCTGGACAAAACTTCTACCACCACATTGTAATCCACAGCTTTCCTCCCTCTCCTCCTTCTCTCTTGCACAGAAGACAGACCTGTATTTTTCCTGATGGTTCGTCCCTCCTTCCCTCTACAGTGTTCCCAGTGAATCCCTTGCATCCCAGACAACTGGAACTGATACAGAATGTATAAGGAATTCCTACACATCAGGAATATCGCCAGCCAAGTGAATCTCGAACAAGGACCTCAGAACAGAGGATGACTAGGAAACAATAGAAAGGGAGGGGTATCACTTCCTTTGTCATCCAGGAAATATGATGGAGATACATGATAAATTACCATTACAGTGCTCCTCCTACATGACTGAAGTGAAGGCTCTCAATACCCGGTGTTTGCCATTGACATAGAGGAATGGCTTCTCTCACACACAGCTGGTGGGATTGCATAGGTATATAGGAAAGCTATTCAAGGTTGTCTACTAATGCTGACTACACATATAAATTATTACCCAGAGAACCCATTCCTAGGCACAAATACAAGAGAAATTTATGCACCTGTGCATTGAAAGACACATTGTAAGTATAGATAACATTGTTCATAATATCATAAAACTGGTAATGATGCTAATGCCTATCAAAGTTAAGATAGACTTTTAAAACTATGGTATATTCATATAATGAAGTAACACAGTGTAGGGAGCATCTGCCATAGACATTCTGGGACATACTGGGACTCACTAAGTTGCTGGCCATAAGGAACAGCAGCCATTGAACTTCTTAGTCATGTCTGCTTACGACTGATAAAGAGCTGTAAGGGGCACTAGCCATAGGCATGCTTAGCAATGACTAGTTACAATTGATAGGGAGCACAGCTCCATGGACATGAGCAAAGAACATGCCAGTTGCAATTACATCACCTCACTGGACATAATCAATGGACATTGACTTTCACTGGGTGTAACCAATCACCAACGTGCACCACCAACCTGGAATTGTATTTCAATTGCTGGTCCTGCCGCATTGAAGAGTTTTACTCCAAGGACATTGGTAAGACTGGCCACCTTGCTGTCATTCCCTGGATTGACATCAGTCTCTGATGTCCAGCCATCAGTTGGAGAGAATCACCAGACAAGGACAACATTGGCTCTTTGGCTAAGAGAAGTTGTGTGGCATTGGAAGTATTTTGGCTTGTGGTTTGTGGGGACAAGCGCCTGGTATACTGCAGTACTGCATACATGGCATACATTAAGGGCATGTGAGTGGCAAACCAGTCCCCTGTGCTAGGCATGTGAGTGGCAAACAGCTTACCCTGTAGGCACAGCCCTGGGCACGAGACTGCATGTTACAGTCACAGCACTTGCTCAATGGCCCACTAGTCAATTGGTCGCTGCTGGGACAGTTGGCCAGAAATTGTATTGGTGGCTGCCTATAATCTGCTTAGCTACTGCCTGAGTTTATATACATGGTAACTGCGCAATAAAATCAGACCTGCTTCCTGCTTGTTCTCTGGAGGTCTTGATTAGCAACTCCGCATCCACACTCTTCTCTACCCTGTTCCATGGACCTCCTCACTGGACGAGAGAGAGCCCACACAGTGGTTGCCCTAAGATTGTGTGATTTGCTTTTAGTGTTTAATTTGTGTGCATTGAATGCTAGTTGGGGTGCTCCAGCATACCCAACACTTTTGCATTAATTGTTTATATTTGATGACTGATGTGATCTAATAAAAACTTTCATTGAAAGACAATCTACCTCTGAGTAATTATTAATAGTGCCACTTGCAACACACAGCAATAAGAATAAATGCACTATAGGTACCTGTATCATGATTCTCCCATGCCCAATGATGATTCAGAAATTGTGGAAAGCCAGGAGCACACATTATGTGATTGCCTTATTTAAAATTTAAGTATGGGCAAAACTAAGTATACGTCCAGTGTACTAAAAGTTAATGTACCAAAGTATAAAGGCAAACACAAGTTTTATCATAAAAATCATAGTAACCATGTTGATTTTGAGAGAAAAGAAATATTTGTGACTGGGAAGAGATAGTGGGCCCTGGAAGGACTAGTATTTTCCTATATCTCGAGTGGGTGTTATGATTTGGATATGAGTCTCACACACAGCTCATGTGTGAGACAATACATGAATGTTCAGAAGTGAAATATCTATATAATGAGTGGGGTAACCTAATCTATGGGTTAATCTATATCATGCGTTAGTTAATTTGAATGGATAAATGTGTGGAAACTGTAGGCAGGGAGGGCATGGGGGGAGGAAGTAGGTCATGGGGTGAGTGCCTTTGGGAAATATATTTTAAATTGTCCTTTGCACCCAAGATCTCTCGGCTTCCTGTGATATCACTTGTAACATCACCTTTCACTTCTGATTTTATTTATTTGAGTCTTAATTTTCCCTAAAATTTTGCCTTTTGTTTATCTTTTTAAAAAACCCTTAGTTTTGTTGATCCTTTCTATTTTTTCTAGTCTTTGTTTTATTTATTTCTGCTGTGATTTTTGTTATTCTCTTCCTTTTGATGACTTCAAGTCTAACTGGTTCTTCACCTGATGCAGGTTTGGTAGTAGCTTATTTGGGATCTCTCTTCTTTTTTGGATGACAGCATTGATTGCTATAAACTTTCCCTAAAGACTGCTTTTGCTGCCTCTCATGTTTTGACATGTAGCATGCTTCCAATTCATTTGTCTCAAGGTATTTCTTACTATCTTTTAAAATTTCTTCTTTGACCCATTAGTTGTTCAGGAGTATATTATTTAATTTCTATCTATTTGTGAAGTTTCTAAGAATTCCTTAAAAAGTTAATTGATTTAATTCTCCAATCAAATAACATTGAGTTTCTGAATGGTTTAAAAATACAAGATGCAAAGAAAATGTGGTACATATACACAATTGAATATTATTCAGCATTAAAAGAGAATAAATTCATGGCATTTGTGGGTAAATGGATGGAGTTGGAGAATATAATGCTAAGTGAAGTTAGCCAATCCTCAAAAACCCAAATGTCAAATGTTTTCTCCAATTTAAGGATGCTGATTCATAAAGTGGTTGTAGGGCGAGGAGGATTATATGAACTCTAGATAGGGCAAAGGGGAAGGAGGGGAAAGAAGAGGGCATGGGGATAGGAAAGACTGTGGAATGAGATGGACATCATTACCCTAAGTACATGTAGGAATACATGAATGTAACTGTACTTTGTGTACACCAGAGATATGAAGAATTGTACTCCATGTGTGCAATATGAATGGTAATGTATTCTGCTGTCATTTATAACAAATTAAAATATAAAAATTCTAATGAAAAAAAAATACAAGACTCACCAGGCATGGTGGTACTTGCCAGCCATGATGGCGAACACTTGTAATCCCAGCAGCTGGGGATACTGAGATAGGAAGATTGGAAGTTCAAGGTCAGTCTCAGCAACTTAGTGATACCCTAAATAAATGAATATATAAATAAAAATTAAGAAAGGAAGGGATGGGGATGTGGCTCAGTGCTCAAGTACCCCTTGATTAAATCTCATACAAAAAAAAAAAAAAGAAAGAAAGAAAAAAAATGATGGGGTGATTGCAAGAAAATAAAAGGGAGACTAATAATGGAAGAGGACTGAGGGGGAGGTAGGAGGGAAGGGAATGTGGAAATACTGGAGAAGGATATCTATCAAATTATCCTATGCAATATATGGATATACCAAATGAATTCTCCTTTATGTATATTATAATGGAATAATAATAATAAAAGAAGGGAAATCAATAAAGTGGAGCAGGTGAATGAGGGGAGGAGGATGGGAAGAAAAGGGAAGGTACTGAGGAATCTGATTGATCCAATTGTGTGCGTAATGTTGGGTGTCAAATCATGTTTTATGGCATAATGAATCCCACTATTATGTATCATTATAATGCACCAATGAGAAATTTAAAAATGTAATAATTGGCTTATTTTTTATTGATTACTAAATTTATCTTAAAAAGCAAAATCAGAAATGGTCGATACTTTCATTTAACAAAAGCTTTAAACATTTCTGATTATGAAGCACTTTGTATGCAGTTTACACACATTATGCTATATTAGCAAAATTTCTTGAATTGCATATTATCCCCTTCGTTTTGAGAAAATAAATATCAGATTTAAATACGTTTAATGTATTCAATGATAAAATCACAATCAAGAAGCCTAACCCCAGTCACAATTCTTCAACATCTTTGCAATCCTGATCAAAATTATGCTTTGTATGTGTATGAATATACCACAGTGAACTTCACCTTTATGTATGTCTATAAGGCACACAATTTTTAAAAGAAAACTATAAATAAATATAAGGAAGAGTAGAGCAGAAGAAGGGGAAGGAGGAGGGAGAAGAGGGGAGGGAAAGAGGTATGGTGGACAGGAGTGGAGCAAATTATATTCCATGCTTGTCTAATTATGTCAAAATGAGCCCTGATATCATTTATAACTATAATGTACTAATAAAAAATCATTAAAAATTTACATAGGCTATGTTCAAAATATTTTGACCTTTCCATCATATCTTATTTGTTTTTACCTCAACTTGAAATAAGAATGGTTGGCTCATCTGGCCTATCTGCAGGCAGGTTTGTGCTTCCTTACCCTGGGTGGTTCTCCATTTTGGTTTTTAATAATGAACTTTATTTGTAGAGCACTTTTATGTGCTCAGAATTTGTTTTGAGCAGAAAGTATTTGCCACAGTCTGGCTGGGCACAATTCAGGAGCCACTTGTCAAAAGAAACGAACTTTATTTTTAGAACCACACATGCCAAACAAAACCGCTCCTCAGGAAAAACCCTCAGAGCCCAACTGCCACCACCGGCTTCCCACAAGCCTCTCTCACAACCACAAGCCTCTCCACCTCCCACAATCCTCCTGCTCTTGAGGCCGATTGGCTGGGTCACGTGGGCAGAGCCAAAAAGTCCCCCAATGAGCAGCTCCGTGGTCTGAAAGGGCAGGGAAACAGCCCAATGAGCATCACCACAGAGGAGCCAATCAGCTAGATGTTGCTGGGGCGCTGTGAGCCAATCATCAGCTGGCAGTCTGAAAGTTTGCTGGGACCCCTTCTGCTGTGGCTCTCCACAAGTATTTACACTTCCTATATAACCTCTGTCCCCAATAGGCAAGGCCTCCCTGACTACCTTAGTCCATTTTTTTCTGTCATCTGAGCGTAAGTGAGACTGATGAATTTATACAGAACAAAGATTGTTTCGCTCACGGTTCTGCAGCTGGCAAGTCCAGGAGCACAACACTGGCATCTGCTTGTTAACAAGTTGTCTTACTTCCATTTTCTGTCACGTGGCCTGTTGTTTGTGTTTTAAGTACTGTTCAAAGACCATAATTATTGTTTTTACTTGCTTCTGTTATTATTAATGGACTATTATAAAACATAAACCCAACACATTTTTTTCTGTAATCTTCTTCTGCTTTGTTAAATCTTGTATCTCCAGTTAATAGCATAAAATATGAAATAAAATAAATAAATATCTAGTTATCCCAACCACATAAATGGTCTTCTATCCAAAACTAGTAGTAAGAAAAAACTTGAATATTAGTTAAATTTTTAAAAAATGCTCTTTCAAAGCAGGTAATAAGTGAGAATTTTTCTTCACTGAGCAAATTAACTGGGCTGATATATTTATTATTATTATTATTATTATTATTATTATTATTAATTATTAGCAGTAGTAGTAGTAGTAGTAGTGATCATTGTTATTAATTGCACTGGGGATTTAATGCAGTTGCACTTAACCACTGAGCTACATCCCAACCTTTTTTAAATTTTATTTTGAGACAGGGTCTCACTAGTTGCTAGGGGACTTGCTGAGTTGCTGAGGCTGGCACCAAGCTTGTGATCCTCCTGTATCAACCCTCCCAAGTTGCTAGGGTTACAGGAGTGCATCACTGCACTCATCTTGAGATGTTATTCTAGACTGTCAATTTTTCCATAGTGTTTCTGAAACAATTTTCTCCTTTTTACGTCTCCCAATCTTAGTTATGTGATTGATCTAATGATATATTTATATATTGATGTTGTTTTAAAAACTTGTGGAAAATCCCAGTGAATATAATTAAGCAAGAATCAGTTTGGACACATTCCAGATGCAGGACTCCAGGATTAACATGGGCTCATGGTATAAAATCTTCAGTGAGCTTTGCCCCCTCAGGTAGAAGATGCTGTCCTCTTAGTAACTGATAAATTATTTTCTATGAAGCTTTATTAGGCTTGCAGTCTGATCTGTAAAATGTACAATAATACCCTGTCCTAAGCTCTAGTACAAATATTTGAGTGGATCAACACCAGAGGAGATGGGTTAAACAGCTGAATGGTAGTTATTCTTTATTAAAAAGTATTTATTTTTCTTTATTTTGTTTAATTATCTAGTTTTACAGGAAAATAACTGAGGAGACATATCCCTTTTAAAATGGTTAATTTCTATCCTCTTATGCGGACAAATGATTCGTTGGCATTTGTCCTCATTTGGAAATTTCAATTTCTCTATTTGTATCATGGAAATCCTTTGAAATTGATCTATAATGCTAGTAATGGTTTCTGCAATATTTAGAAGACTCTGGAGTAAGTGGACAGACATAGCCATATGATTTAAAATTCATTCTTAAGGAATAATATGTTTTTTTTTCTTTCTGCATGTATACTGAATGGAAGAGGTGTTTCTAGCTCTTTGTGAGTAAAAACTTCTTATGTAGTAAAAACTTTCAATATGTAGAGAATCTCCCAAAGGTATGATTTCATCAATTGGTAGTGAAAACTCTGCTTTACAGTTATATGAATTTTTTTGTTACACAGGAAATTATATTACTTGAGTTTGTAAGAATTAAAATGTTGAAAAAATTTCTGCAGGCAGAAAGTGACTGGTCAAGTTTTACATAATAGTTGTCACAAATATATACATATATATGTGTATATATAAAATTTATATATAAATTTTAATATATTATATATTTTTACAAATATATAACTTAATATATATTTATATATAATTTGTGAGAGCTTTAAGCAATTACAGTTGAAGAAAAGGAGGAATATGCAAGAAAGACACTAAAGGGAGGTTTCAGTGAGATGGTGGCTATCTGAGACTGTGATAGTTATTGGTTATTCATTGTCATATGAAACAGTTATGGTTTTATTGTGCCTTCCATATATATATATATATATATATATATATATATATATATATATATATATATATAAATTCAGGGACATTTTATATTCTTGGTAGTTATGCTTCCATCTGGAAAAGTAGAAGATTCATGGTGAAAAGCTGATTCTCTGTCAGCACCAAGATTTCTGTCTTCTGAAGACATGACCCCTGATGTAGACCCTGAGCCTTAAAGAGCTAGTCCTGAAAGTCCTCCTTATTTGATCAGCACAATGAAAATGACATGCTGGACAGACCCATGTTGGCAGAATAAATAAATAAAAGATTGTAGATACAATATAACTTTCTGCAACACTTTCCATTATTTCACAGGTTGTGGTAACTAACTGCTTCTGGTCTCTGAAATCAGTGTCTACTTAATAGGTGAAAGTAAAGTGGAATCTCCTGGTCAGGGTTTGAGTAAGGGAATGATATGATCTGAATAAGATTTAAAAGGGTCATGTGGGATGCTTCAGGGGGACATTTTATTGGAAGCCAAGATAAAAGGAGGCAGATCAGGCAGGGGTCTATTCCAGGAGACAGGAGATGTGAACAGGGTGTAGTGAGAATAGTCAGATTTGCAATGTGTTATAAAGTGAGAGTGAACAAGACTTATTAAATGTATGAATGAATGAGAGGAATAAAGTAGTTATGGACATCATCTGAATGTAGTCTTGTCTATTACAAAGAAGCTTCTATTTCTTTAAATAGAGAATGAATAACTTATCAGGAATACATTTATCATGAAAGCTTAAAAACTTACTTTTTAAATGCTAAGTGGATACTTAATGGGGGGTGCCAATTAGGTAGTTACAGAGACTAGTTTGAAAAGTAGGGGAGAGATACTGTTTAGGACACAGAATTTGTGAGAGCTTTAAGCATTCATAGGTGAAGTAAAGGAGGAATATGCATGTGAAGACACTAAAAGGAGGTTTCAGTGAGACAGTGGATATCTGAGACTGTGGTAGTTATTATCGGTTACTCATTGTCACATGAAACAGTTATGGTTTTATTTTGCCTCCCTTCTCAAATATTTATGTCAAGTTCTTTGCCTGTTATATCTCAGAATGTGACTTTATTTGGGATAAAGTCTTTGGGTAGATAATCAAATTAAAATAATTTGGCATTAGGATGGGCATCAATCCAATATGGCTGGTGTCATATTGGAATTGAAAATTTAGACATAAGGAGAATGGTAAAGTTCCCTATCTCTAAGCCAAGAAGACATACATGGAACAGCTCCTTCCCTCATGGTCTTCTAGAGGAATCAACACTGTAGAAGATGGTGGAATTTGGAGACAAAAATTGTGCTGTTTAACTACACAGTTTATGCTGCTGTGTTGTGGAAGTTTTAGCAAATGAATATATTTTAGCTACTGAGAATGGAGTGAGGCTGCAATAAATATCCAAAACTGTGGAACTATCTCTTGGATTTGTGGTTAGGAGCTGGGAGAGTTTGGGTATTTATGATAGAAAGATTCAATATTGCCATGAAGAACCCACAGGTAGAATTGTGAATATTGCAAGGTGATTATGGTGAAGACTCAGAGGGAAGAGGGGAGTCATAGAGAAGGCATGCACTGGACTTGAGAACCCATACATCATAATGAGCAGAGTGTTCCTAGAAATAGGAATGCTAAGGCATGTGTGTTTGAGGTCTCACATGAACAACATGTGATTAGAAAGTGGGAGGAAGGCAATCATTGTCTTCAAGTTACAGCACTGGCAACTAATAGTGTCTTTGGTCCAATTTCAAATTCATAATTTATTTTGCCATAAAATTATGTCAAGTGAGTCTTTGGCATTACACCTTCCTGACTTTACAAATGTGTCTTTTCATGGAATTTCTTTTTTTAAAAAAATCTATTTTTATCTCATTTCTTTAACCTCACCTAAAGTGCTGATTCCTGTGAGAATATTTTCCAGATACCAGTGGGTTTGGATGTTTCAGCACTGTAAATCCTTAGCATGGCATATATACCTGTATGACACTTATCAAGTTGGTCTTTAATTGCCTGACTCCATGATTTTTCATTATGTCACTTGTGGCAGGGCACTGTGTTATATTCAACTTGGTAATTAAGCTATCCACAGCAGGTATCTTGATACAAGTGGATACCTCTTATATGTTTTCTTAGTGAATAAATTAGTAAAAATTAACATTAGAATACTTATAAGAATATTTTTCATTGTTTTGTAGGTAAACTGCTTTAATATCTGGAATCAGCATCAATAAAGGAATAGATGGAACACAAGAGCAATATAACTTACTTTGTCCTCTTGGGCCTCACACAGAATCCAAAGATGCAGAAAGTACTTTTTGTTATGTTCTTGCTTTTCTACATCTTGACCATGGCGGGAAATCTGCTCATTGTTTTGACCATAACCTTCAGTAAGACCCTGGGCTCACCAATGTACTTCTTTCTTGCTAGCTTATCATTTATGGACGTTGTTTATTCTACAGTCATTTCCCCAAAATTGATTGTAGACTTGTTCTTTGGAAAAAATACTATATCCTTCAAGTTTTGTATGACTCAGCTTTTTACAGAACATTTTCTTGGTGGATCAGAGGTCTTTCTTCTGTTGGTGATGGCCTATGACCGCTATGTGGCCATCTGTAAGCCCCTGTACTATTTGGTTATCATGAGGCCATGGGTATGTGTTGTGCTGCTGGTAGTTTCCTGGGTTGGAGGTTTTTTGCACTCAGTAATCCAGTTGGGCACTATATATGGGCTCCCATTCTGTGGCCCCAATGTCATTGATCATTTCATATGTGACATGTACCCCTTACTGAAACTTGTCTGTGTTGACACCTATGTCATTGGCCTCTTAGTGATGGCCAATGGGGGACTCATCTGCACAACTGTGTTTCTGCTCTTACTTGTGTCTTATGCTGTCATCGTCCACTCTCTGAAGAACCTGAGTCGGGAGGGGAGGTGGAAATCTCTCTCCACCTGTGGCTCCCACATCACTGTGGTTGTCCTCTTCTTTGTCCCCTGTATTTTCACGTATGCAAGACCAGCCAAGACTTTCCCCACTGACAAGTCATTGAGTTTGTTTTACACAGTCATAGCCCCCATGCTGAACCCCTTCATCTACACTCTGAGAAACTCAGAGATGACAAGTTCCATGAAGAAACTTTGGAGAAGAAAATTCTTATCAGGTAGCAAATAAGTGAGTTGCCACTATGAACAGAGTCATTTCAATATAAAACTGTCTCTTTAGGAATCATAAGACTTTTAGAAACTGATGCTAACTTCCTTTCCCTCAAATGAATTTCTGGTAAATATAATTAAACAATAAATTATGTGTTTGTGCCATTAATACATTTCTCTGCTGTAACTATATAATGTCTTGTTTATCACTGTACTGAAAAATTATAGTGCACATGTAGTTGGGAGTCAGTATAGAATATGTAGAAAATTAATAAGATTTTTTATAGCTTTACAGTATTTTTTAAATTTCTGAATTAATTTTAGTTCCTTCTGATTTCTTGTTTTCTTTTGCATTGATTCTCTTTATCATTCTATTTGTATTCTATATAAGCGGTGGTAATTATTTGACCTCAGTGGCATTACATATGCAATTTTAGTGCAATATTTTATTCTTTAAATTATAAAATCATAATATAAAATGACATTAAAAATAGAACCCACAGGGGCTAGGGTTGTGGCTCAGTGGTAGAGCACTTGTCTAGCATGTGCAAGGCACTGGGTTCCATCCCCAGTACTGTAAGACTGGAAGACAACGCACAGCATTACACCACAGGACACAGATCACCAAAGAGGTTCAGCTTTATTACAAAAGGCTGTGTGTTTATATAGGTCTAAGGAGAGGTCGCAGGGCTGAGGTAGATAACAGGTCGCCCGTTTATTGGCAAGCTCTTCCATGGTCAGTTCCGGAGCCTAAGAAGTTAATTCTAATGGGGGCTAAGGCTTCCCACCAGCAGGGTTTGAACATTGGCGCCGGTGGGAACGTTTCGCGCCAGTGAAAGAAACAAAGAGGAGAAAGAGGGTCGTTAGACACCATGTTGGGGTTTTTTCTGGGGTGCTGCCGGCGTTATATGTTTTCCCAACAAGTACCACATAAAAATAAAGAAATAAAATAAAGGTATTGTTTCAATCTACAACTCAAAAATATTAAAAAAATATAACCAACACAAAATGGCAAGACTAGAATAAATCTTGTGTTTGTTCCCCACCAAAGTCTCCCAGTGCTACTTGCAGATGCACACACTGGGCTCTTTCTAAAATTCTTCCAGAAAGAAATGTTATCATTTGTGACAATGAGAATTACCTTGGAGGAAATTACACTAAGTGACATAGGGTGGATACAGTAAAAACAAAGAGTGCACGATAGTTATTATATGTGGCATTTATAGGAGCAAAAAGCATAATGGTGGTTGTCATGGGCTGGAGGGGGTTGGAGGAGCAGAGATGCTGGTCAAAGAGTACAAAGTTTCATTTGAAAAGCTAAATGATATCTGGTGTCTTATGACAATGATACTTTCATAAGATGATGTGTGCATCAATTAGCTCAATTATGGTGATCATTTTGATACTCTTGGTTATCAGTGGTGAGTTTTGTTCCCTCAAATGTTGAAGTTTGAACATTAATGAAGCATGCTGAGGCAACCATATAAACCAGGGTTTACTTAAAAAGGGGTAACATAGACGTCTCCCGGGAGGGAGAAGGGGGCCATAGCTGGTATCCTGGTATGCCAAAAAGTGAGATGTTCTGCCCTTTTTATATGTCCTAGGCTTCCTTTGCTCTCCTGCCCTCTTCTCCTTATCTTTCTCCTTCCTGCTTAAGTGATCAGGAATGCTGGGTGGGATGTCCAAAAGGTGAGAAACAGGTGGGCTGAAGGGGGGGGGGGAGGGCAGGATGGTGTAGCCCTGGACACATCAATTATCAACTTTATAGCTCCCTGTAGGGAGGGGCAATTCCTGGGACAGGTTACCTTAGCAACAAGTTGGAGCAGGGGGAAGTTCTTGATAAGGGTGGAGGAAGGACTCTGAAGGAATCAACAATTTAATTTTCAGGGGACAGTCTCCAACTTCCCAGGACTCACTCAAAATTGGCCTGACTTCATCTGACCTGACTCAATTTACCTATCATCTATACTGACTGCCTGTCTAATTCTGGCTTCAATTTCACAATGTGTGTGTGTCTCTGTGTATGCGTGTGCATGAGTGTGTGTGCATGTGTATGTGTGTGTAGATATATTATTTTGTCTACCTGAAGTGTGTATGATGGTTATTTGTCAATTTTACCTCAATAGGGCTAAACATTTTTAAATATAAAAAATCCTTATGATACTAACAAATATAATTACTATTTGATGCAATTTAGCATTTTCTTGGCTGTTCTTTTTACCTAGAAGACTTATTTTAGTAGAGAGTCACAATTAAAATTATTGTGCTTTAGGTTTCTTAGATTGTCCATTTATATTTATAGTTATGACACAACTTTATGAAACTTATGTTCATACAAGTTCATACAACATTGGGTAGTTGTCTTCAAACTTTGAAATTGCTTCTTTTTCTTTTTTCTGATTGTCCTTATATACGTCTATTTAATTTTCTACTATCTTCAGCATTTCTTTTAAACTCTACCACTGTTAATTCATTTCTCTGGTTGAACTGCATTGGCTCCTACATCCAGCAAAATGTGAAATAATGGTGATAAAAGCAGAACTTTATCTTAATTTATATTTGTTGAATTTTTAAATAATCAAGAATGATATCACTTTTCAAAATGTCTTTTTATATGTCATTCAGATAACTACATGATTGTATCCTAATATGATCAATTATATCATATGAATTTCTTGTACTGGATCATCTTGGCATTTGTGGAACAGATTTTGCTAGGGATTTGTTATTTTGATTTTTATATTGCTGGATCCTGGTGATTCTTTTCAAAGGACTTTTGTATTGATTTCTATAAATTTAAACAGTCTATAGATTTTATAAATACATTATTTGTAATTTTATATATGGATCTTATCTGATTAACTTTATAAAAATTCACCGCCCCCATATTTTTTAACCCTGTCACAGTTAATGTTTACTTTCACAGTTAGTGTTAGCACTTTTGACTAGCTAATATGTTATATATTTTTATTTAAAATTTATTATTATTATTTGTTTTCTTTCTAGAATGTATGCCTACTGTTAGGTTCTCAGTTTCTATGATCCTACTGGAACAGAAAATAGTTGTTGAAAGAATGCCTCATAAAAATAATTAGTTTCACTGTTTAAAATAATTTATTAAGTAGAATTGAGGTAGTGTTTTCTCTACATGTTTGTAACAATCATCACCATCATTCATAAAACATTTATCATTGCCAGGAATTGTTCTAAGCATGTGATGTGGGTTTCCTCTGTAATTCTGTGAGTTTTCATTCTTTTCAATACAACCTTGAGGCAGATACCATTATTGAATCCATTTTACAGTTGCACAAATAAAGGCCTCATGGAGGTTAAAAATTCTACACAAGGTAATGGCCTTGAGAGAGCATCCATGTCAGACATCATATCCAGAAGACATGCCCGGGCTAAGGTGTGGCAGGTGCTGTTACCTGGTGGTGATGGTGAGATCTTCAGACCTGTTTGCATAAGTGGAGTAAATAGTATCCATTGATTCCTTTTTTTGTAGTTTTATAGTCTCTATATATTTTTTGTTTAAAAAATTTTAAATGAGACATATTTTCAGACTCAGATAAAAGTTGTGAAACATCCTAGAGAATTTTCTGCTACTTTCTTCCCACATATTCATATTTTTCCACATTTGCTGCTTAAATTCTTGTCTTGTGTGTGTGTGTGTGTGTGTATGTAAAATTATAGACATATGCCAATATCATTACTTTTCCAGTCTGAATTTCTCTCTCTCATTTACATGCCTAAATGTATTGATAGTTGTTTCTTAAAGGCTGAGTAGTAAATTAAGACATGATGACCCTTTAGTCTTAAAATTCTAAGCCTTTCCAAAACCCCATAAACTTAGTGAATAACCACAATACAGTGATTGAAATTAAGAAGCTGACATTGAGACAATACTATTACACAATCCACACAGCTCATTGCCACTTAACTAACTGTCCCAATAATATCCTCTTGTAGCAAAAGAAAATATAAGGTCATACATTGCATTTTCCTGTCATATGTAAAGCACAGATTCCTTCAGGTGAAGCTATTCCTGAGACTTTCTTTTTTCTGGTTCCAAGTGTCCCTAAGTTGTTTCAGGAAGTGCTTCCAGAATCCACTCAAGGTCACCTTGAAACCAGCATTTCAAGAATGGAATTAGGCAACAGGAATCCACATGAATCCATATTATGAACAGGAATCCATGTTATAAACTGTTTTTGTAATAAGCTTAAAATCCTCCACATGGCTCATGATAAAACCCCCACCCTGAGAAGAATCTTGCAACATGAAGAGGCAAGATGACCATCTTGGCCTGCACAAAAGCAACTAAAACTTCTCCTTCTCAGCCTGTATAGTCTCTCTCTCTCTCTCTCTCTCTCTCTCTCTCTCTCTCTCTCTCTCTCTCCCCATATATATATATATATATATATATATATATATATATATATATTTTTTTTTTTTTTTATTTTTTTTTTTTCTGAGTACATGGCAATTATGTAGTAGAATGTCCTATGTGCTCCTGTTTAGGTTTGGGTTTATTTTATCTTATTTATTTATTTTTGCTTGAGGTTCAGGCTACTCCTTTGGCAGGACTTTTTTGCAAGTGATCCTGAATTCCTCTTAGATACCACACCTGTGGTCATGGCTGTCTTCTGAACCAGTGCTTGCAATGCCACATCTACTCAGCGGGCTATGATGATATCTTCCATTTCTCTTCACTGTGTCATCAGAGTTGGCTTCTTACTGCCAAAAACATTTTGGATAGGTCCTTTTTTGAGACCTGTTGCCTAGAAATTTGTCTCTTGTTCTGCTCTTTACTTATGGGGCCTCAAGTGCTTTGGGCAGATCTTCCAAGGTATTTTACAGTTTTAATATCAAGCAAGCTCTCACTGTTCAATGTACCTATAAGAAAAATAATATGGTCCTGTGTTTTATAATAAGAAAGAAGTTTTATTGAAGTTGGACAGAGATATAGGAGTTATATTAGTCGGCAGTAACAGAATTTCAAGGAAGGGAGAGGAGGGTAGCTATGTGTTGCCTGGTGGTGGTAAGGGAAAGTCTTTGGGTGCAGGCCTACATGGACATCACACTTTTTTTTTTTCACAGTTACATGTTTCATTCTGAGGGTGGGAGAGTTATCATGCTCCAGTTGGTGTATTTTAAGATCATGATGAAAAAGTTTATCTAGTGGATAGTGGGCATCTTTTGTGCATGCCCATTCTTGAAAACCTGGTTTCAAGTTGCTTTTGAGTGGATTCGGGGGGTACTTCCTAAAAAAGAGCTTAAGGATAATTAGTTGTTTGAGGAAATATGAAACATGAAGAGCAGGATGACCATCTAGGCCTGCACAAAAGCACCTAAAACTTTTCCTTCTCAGTCTGTATGTCCATGCGTTAGCTGGTAGTGAAGTGCCAAGCCTGTGTGAGACATTGGGTTTCATCCTCAGCACCACATAAATATAAATAAATTAAATAAAGGTATTATGCCATCTACAACTAAAAGTGTTTAAAAATAATATATTTGAAAATTTGTTAGTCTATGACTTCCTGTAAAATCATTAATTTAATTCAGATGGAAACTTATTTTGCTTAATTCTACTACTGACTTTGTAAATTTTTTTTTTGTTTCTATGTATCATTTCTAAATTTGAGATTTGTGCTTCTTTCACTATTTTTTTGTGAATAGTGATTAATTTATTCAATTTTTTTATTTGGTCATTAATTTTATTCAAATGACAACACATTATATATTGTTATCATACAAATCTGGGATGCCCCCAAGTGTCCGTGAAGGATAGTCCTCTGCCCATTGGAAGATGGTTAACACTTTTATAAGTGAGGCTTAGTAGAAAATTTTAGGTTAACCATAATCAATTCTTTCAAAAACAACTTTGAAACCCTGTTTAAAATCCATAACAGGCTATGTTCAAATGGTGAGATTATTCTATCTTTGCTTCTATCTTGGTCTGCCTGGACTTTGGCTCCAAATTTAGGTTCCTGGGTCATATATCTAATTTTCAGGTAGTTGGGTACTTCCTGACTTTAGTTAATTCTCAGGATTTTTTTAACATTATATATATATTTATTTATTTTACCTTTTGTTATTTTATTTTGTTATTTTTATTTTTTGTTTTAATTAGTTATACATGATAGTACGATGACCTTGACATATCATATATTTGAATCAGATGGGATATAATATTATAAATTTATTATTAGAGTGTGTGTGGGCTTTCTCTTGTCCAGCGAGGAGTTCCATGAAACAGGGTAGAGGAGAGTATGGCTATGGAGTAACGAATCAAGACCTCCGGAGACCAAGCAGGAAGCAGGTCTGATTTTTTTTAAGTATTTTTTTAGTTGTAGTTGGACACAATAGCTTTATTTTATCTATCTATCTATCTATTTATTTATTTTGTGGTGCTGAGGATCGAACCCAGCTCCTCACCCGTGCTATGCTATGCGTGTGCTCTACCTCTGAGCCCCAGCCCCAGCCCCTACCTCAAGAAGCAGGTCTGAATTTATTGCACAGTTACCATGTATATATATATAGTCAGGCAGTAGCTAAGCAGATTACAGGCAGCCACCAATACAATTTCTGGCCAACTGTTCTTGCAGTGACCAACCAAGGAGTGGGCCAAAGTGCTGGGACCACAACACAGGGCCTCACACCCAAGGCTGTGCCTACAGGGTAAGCTCGCACACTTAGAACAAGGGGAGTAGTTTGCCACTCAGGCACCCTTAACGTATGCCATGTATGCAGTACTCCATGCACTTGTCCCCACATTAGAGTAGTTTTGGAGTCAAAGAAATTTGAGCACAAAATACCTAGACCTCCTATATAACCTTTGTCCCTGGTAAGGCAGCCTCCCCACTGCCTTAGTCTACTTTCTACTGCTCTAACAAAAGAGACTGATTAATTCATACCAAACAGATCCAATTTGCTCATGTTTCTGCAGCTGGGAAGTCCAAGAGCATTGCACTGGCATATGAAGATGGTCTGGGAGTTGAGACCCATAGTGAAAATGGAAGGGAAGGAGACAGCAAGGACGAGACAACAAGAGAGGGCTGAGCTCACCTTTATTAGGATCCCATTCCTGTGATAACTAACCCACTGCCAGGATGACACCATTAATCCAGTGGATTAATACCCTTTTGAGGGTCCCACCTCTCAACAGTGCTACATTGTTGCTAGCACATGAAGTATGGGGGTCACATTTAAACCATAGCACACACTATCAAATCCCCACACCACATCGGTTCATTTTACAATTGATTAATCAATAATGGCATCATCCAAAGTTCCTAGTTTACATTAGGGTTTACTCTTGGTTGTTGTTCCATTTTCTATGGGCTTGGAAAAATGTGTAGTGATGTGTGATGTGTGTCCACTCTCCTAAGAGCTTAACTGAACTAAAAATCAGCTATGCTTCAAGACTTCTAAAATTTTTACATTTTCCATAGTTTTTTACTTTTTTGGAAAGTCATATGCTTATAACCATTCAATATGTAGCCTTTTCCAACTGGTTTCTTTCACAGGGTAATACGCTTTGAGTTTCCTCCATGCTTTTCTATGTCTCAGTAGACCATTTCTTTTTAGTAACCAATAATCTTTTATTATGTGAAGGTCCATAGTTTATTATTTAGCCACAGAATGTCATTTTTATTGCTTCTAAGTTCTGGGAATTCTGAGTAGAGATGACAGAAACACATGCGTGCAGGTTTCTATGTGAGCATAAACTTCTGGTTCATTTGGATGAACACCAGGGAGCCTAATTGCTTAACTGTAGGTAAAAGCATGAGTACATGAGAAACTACCAACTTGTATTCTAAAATGAGTGACATATTTGTCTCCTCTGAGATCACCTCCTCTATTCTCTCACCAATACTACATGTCTTGATTACAAACTTTGTGGCAAGTCTTGATGTTGATTAGGGTTCATTGTCCAGTTTTGTTCTTTCCCTCTGCCTAGTGTTACGCATTTTGTGTATTTATAATTAGTTTGTTGACAATTAGGTCATAATTGACCTAATTATACAATTAGGTCATAAAGATTTTGATTGTAAAAAAAGATTAATTAATCTGGGAAGAACTGAACTTACAATGTTGAGACTTTCTATGCATGAACGGGGAATATATATATATATATATATATATATATATATATTTAAAATTTACTTAGCTCTGTGTTTATCAGAGCATTATAGTTTCCCTCATAAAGATCTTGTAATATTTTGTTAGAACTTTACCCAAGTATTTCATTTTGGGAAGTATTAAAGTAAGTGCTACTGTGTTTTTAATTTCAACTTTCACTTGTTCATTACAGGCATATAGTCAAGTGAGTATAATTGGATAATTAATCTCGTGTATAATAGCTTTACTCAAATAATTGTGTTTTAGTCATATTTTTCACTGCTGTGCCCAAAAGGCCTGAAAATAACAATTTTAGAGGAGGAAAAGTTTATTTGGTGCTCCCAGTTTCAAAGGTCTCAGTCAATAGATGGTCAATTCTATTAGGGTCTGAGGTGAGGCAGAACATCATGGTGAAGGAGGAGAAATGGTGTGGAGGAGAAAAGAAGCTCAGAACATTGCAATCAGGAAGTAGAAAGGTAGGTCACTTCAGCAGGGACACAACATAAAAAGAAAAAGCACACCCTCAGTGATTCAGTTCCTCCAACCACACCCTATCTATGTACAGATACCACTCAGTTAATTAATATCAGTGAACTGCTTAGAGTAAGGTTCTCATAACCAAATCATTTCACATCTAAACTATTTTGCATTTTTTCACACATGAGCATTTGGGGGAAAATTCAAATGTAAACCATAACACATTTGTCAATTCCATAGTATTGTAGAATATTGGGGGATTTTCTGCATAGATGATGTTATCTTCAAACAAAGAGAGTTTGCTTTCTTTTATTAGTATGCATTTTCTTTCTTTTTCTTGTCTTATTGCATTAGTTGAGGCATCCAGTAGAATCTTGAAAAGCACTGGTGGGAGAGAACATCCTAACCTTGTTCAGATCCTAGGAGGAAAACTCCTAGATTCTAAATATTAAGGATGATTTCAGTTTTTTTGTTGTTTTGTAGATATTCTTTATTAAATTTAGGAAGTCTTATTTATCTATAGCTTACAGAAAGTTCTTATAATGAAGGGGTGTGGAATTTTATTAAACACTTTTCCTGCTAATATTTGTGTAATTCTGTGATTATTTTTATCCTCTGGTGTGATAGAAGTCACTAATTGATTTTTGAATGTTAAACCACCATAATTGGGATAAATCTCAGCTGGTCATGATGCCCAATTCTTTCCATACATTGTTAGATTTGGTTTATAAATATTTTGTGGAATTTCTGATGAACTACTGACTGGAGGTCCTCCATATTCTCATTTGAAAAGAACTTTAAATGAAGTCCAAATTTCTTAGAAAGATCTGTAATTACCCTGAAGGGTTTGATTCTTGCTCATGTCTTAAACTTCACATTGTTCTATTTCCCTTCATGTACAATAATTGTTCATCATCTTGAACTTGCCGAGCTCTATTCCACATTAAATCTCTCCACATGTGTCACTGCACCCACAGGAGCAACTTCTCATCCTTTGGAATTCAGCTTAAATATCACCTTTAAAAAGGTCCTTATAAACTTACCTTGTTCAAAAAGTGTCTCCTTTTTTCATTCACAACCACCTATTGTTTTTCTTATTCATACCAATCCCATCTTATAACTCATATTTTAAATTATTATCATGACTATTTTGTGGTCCTATTAGAAGATGAAGTTGATGCTGTAAGGACTATATTCTTAATTTAACTTCTGTTTTATTAACTATTGTAGAGCAATCTGAAACAAGATAGATGCTCTGTAATTTTGTAATTTTTTAAAAGAGGAAAACACATAAATAATTCGTTAACTAGTTACTACAGCTTCATAAATCTTTTTAAAATATATAAACCCACATAACAGAGAGGAACAAATTGAATATAAGGAAAATGGAAAATCAAAATGGCTCTTGCACAGCAGAGAAATGATAGATTCACGTATACGGGAACAAACTATCAGGTTATTTTGGATTTCCATTTGTCCCATAATGTTTCTGAAACCATTTTTTCTTGTTCCATCATTGTGATTTTACTTATGACTCACGCATTTGCTGTATTGCATCTTCACACATAGGTGATCTTTTGAAATATGTGGAGAGTCCCAGGGAGTGTAATTAAGCAAGAATAAGCTTGGACACGCTCCAGTTGCAGGGCTCCAAGATATATGTGTTTTCATGGTATAAAATCTTTAGTTATCTTTGATTTTGTCCTTTGGAAGTTTATATCTGCTAGTAACGGATATAATTATAAAGAGATTGTTTATTAGTCTTAAAGAAAGATCTGAAAAGGCACAAGAGTGCTCTATCCATATACCAAGCACAAGTATTTGGTCTTACCAGGACAAGAGGAGACAGGTTAAACAGCAGAATGGTATTTTTTAAAGTTACCAGAAAAAAATCTAGAAAATTTTCCTTTTTAAAAAATTCTAGGTGTGAGATCCTATGTTGAAATTATTTGTTTGAGTATTCACTATTTTAATAATGGAAAATATTAGTTTTTATTTGTACCCAGGAATTCCTTTGAATGTCTTTAAACAGTATTTAGAAGACTCTGGAGAAAGTGAACAAACCTGAAGGCGTCATTTTAAATATATTCTTCAAGAATAACAGAACTTTTCTTTTTCTGTGTGCATAATGGATGGGAGAGCTATTACTCACTATTTATTAGTGAGGTAAAATTTCCTCCTCAAAGTGCAGACAAGCTTCCACAGGTAAGATTATAGTCAGTAGCAGAAATCAGACTTTGAGACTGTGTGAATGTTTCATTACAAAGGAAATTATATCACTTAAGTATGCAAGAAAATATTGATGAAACTCTTGCAGGCAGAAAGTGGCTATTCAGATTGTATAAGATATTCATGCCAAATACATTCCAAAATTTGAGAATTTAAATCAGGGACCTTGCTATATCCTCTAACCCTGTAGCTTCCATCTGAAAGAGTAGAAGGTCCAAGATGAAGAGCTGATTACTCAGTCAGCATGGAGATTTCTCTCCTCTAATGTCATAAGCCCAGTTTAGACCCAAAGCCTTCATGAGTTAGTGGGGACTCAGTGATGGCTGGAAGTTCACTTTATGGGAAGAGTGAGACAGAATATAATGTTCTATGAATACTTGTTTGTTGGATAAATGAAAAGATTGAACGTACTGCACACCTTGTACAATAATCACCATTACTTAACAAATTTGTGATGTCTACTTCTGGTCTCTGAGATTAGCATTTGTCAAAAAGTCAGTGATAGATATGGCCTGGGGCTATTATAGTACACAAGGGATGTAAGGAGATGGAATAAGAATGATCACATTTGCAAGATAGTATAAAATAGAAAGCCAAGGGGTCTTAATAAATAAGCAACATGAGAGGAATAAAAGAAGTTCGAACACTATCAGAATTTCACTTGAAGGATAAGACAGAAAGAAGTACCCCTTGATTAGTGAAACAAAACCTAGGAAGGAATAGATTTATTGTGAAAAATACAATATTCATTTTTGTAAATATTAAAATGATATCTAATTGAAGATGTCAATTAAATAGTTGCAGATACCAGCTTGAAAGGTAGGGGTGTGACAATGTTGAAGACATGCAATCCAGAGTGCTTTAGGTATTTATAGGTTAGGATAACGTGCAATATTTAACCTATGTCTCTAGAAGGAAGTTTTGGGGATTTGCCAAGATGAGTCTGTGGTAGCTACTGGTTTGTCAAGTTCTCACTTGAAACTATCATGGTTTTATTGTGTTCCCCATATAATTTATATGTTGAAGTCTTACCTACAGTACTGCAAAAAGAAGCTTTATTTGGAAATGGAGTTTGTAAAGGTCATCCAGTTATGAAATTGTATTATGCTGGATCCCAAGCCCATGTAACTTATATTCTATTGGAATAGAATATTTGTTGAGGGAGAATGACACATTACCACAAGATGGTCATCTGCAAGCCAAGGATGGAGACTAACCTTTGTTCATTGTGTTCTGAGGGATCTACCTCTGCCCATACCTTTATTTTGAATATTTAGCATCAGGGCTCTGAGACAACCCATTTATGTTTAAAATGACTATAGCTCCAGAAGATGAAGACAGCTTTTGGTACCAGAAAGTGGGGTGCTGGTGCTGCAATAAGACAGATAGCAACTGTCATGGAGAACAAGACATCACTTTGAGCACAATGTTCCCAGAAACATGAATGCTAAGATGCTTGGGGGGTGACATTTCTAGTGGACCTGAGGGCCAAAGAAAGTGTAGGAAGGGCATCATTTTCTAAAGTCTCAGCACCAGTATCGATACAGTGATGGTGGTCTGGAGTCTTCCATTAGTAATTGATTTTATCCACTTTTCATATGAAAATTACATTAAGTGAGTCTTCAAATTACATTGTGTGACTGTGTAACCAGCGCATGCTCACATGGAATTCCCTTTCATTCTCTCTTGTTATTTCACATCTTTAAACTGATCTAAAGAGTAACTTTCTCTGATAAACCTTCCTAAATCTCAACAGGTTTAGATTGCAGCACTTTGAACCTATAGCATAGCATCAATAAATATATTTATGAACATATTTCTCAAGTTACTCTTTGAATGTTGGACCACATAATTATGTATCAAATCACTTAGTCCAGGAAAACTTCTTTTATTTTACTTGGTAATCAAGATATCTCCTGAAGGTAGTGTGAGGCAAGGAGATCTATCTATCTATCTATCTATATCTCAGATGAGCAAAAATTTAGAATACTTCTCAGGATTTTTTTCATTGTTTTACAGGTAAACTTCTTTCCTTTCTGAAATCAGCATCAATAAAAGAAGAGATGGAACATAGGAACAATGTAACTTACTTTGTCCTCTTGGGCCTCACACAAAATCCAAAGGAGCAGAAAGTACTTTTTGCTATGTTCTTGTTCTTCTACATTTTGACCATGCTGGGGAACCTGCTCATTGTCATAACTGTAACCTTCAGTAAAACCCTGCACTCTCCAATGTACTTCTTTCTTGCTAATTTATCATTTGTGGACATCATTTATTCATCAATCATTTCCCCCACTTTGATTTTAAACTTGTTCTTAGGAAGAGTTAGCATATCCTTCAAGTTTTGTATGTTTCAGCTCTTTGCAGAACACCTTTTAGGAGGGACAGAGGCCTGTCTTCTGTTGGTGATGGCCTATGACCGCTATGTGGCCATCTGTAAGCCCTTGCATTATTTGCTTATCATGAGGCCATGGGTGTGTGTGGTGCTGCTGGTAGTCTCCTGGGTTGGAGGTTTTGTGCACTCTGCATTTCAACTTGGCACTATTTATTGGCTCCCTTTCTGTGGCCCCAATGTCATTGACCACTTTACTTGTGACATGCATCCCTTATTGAAACTCATCTGCGTTGACACCTATGTCACTGGCCTCTTAGTGATTGCCAATGGTGGGTTGATGTGCTCAATTGTGTTTCTGCTCTTACTTGTGTCTTATGCCATCATCTTCCACTCTCTGAAGCACCTGAGTCAGGAGGGGAAGCGGAAAGCTGTCTCCACCTGTGGCTCCCACATCACTGTGATTGTCCTCTTCTATGTTCCCTGTATTTTCATATATGCAAGGCCAGCCAAGACTTTCCCCATTGACAAGTCATTGAGTGTGATTTATATGGTCCTGACTCCCATGCTGAACCCCTTAATTTATACTCTGAGAAACTCAGAAATGACAAATGCTATGCATAAATTGTGGAAAATAAGTCACATGAGGTAGGATCATTGAGTCACTATAAAAGGAAACATTTCACTATGAAACTGTCTCCTTAAGATACATTATTTATTTCAGTCTTAAAACTGATGCTAATTTGCTCAGACAATTTTGTTAAGCATAATTAAAGAATAGATTATAGATTTTTGACCTTAACATATTTCCCCAGTTAATTGGTCATTTTTTAGTGTCTTTTTATTAAGAGACCTGGCAATTTTTGGAGCGCATATACTAGGAAGTCAATAAAAATATGCAATTTATTTATGAATAAAATTTTTATAGTATTACAAGGGTATTTATTTAATATTTTACACTTATTTTTAATAACTATGTTTTCATTTCTCCTTTCATGATTACTTTTTTCTCATAAGTTAAATGCTATATGTGTCTCATTTTTATTTGATTTTACTATCATTACAATTGTAATTTTAGTGCAATATTTTATTTTTAAATTTAATATGGGTAGCATAATAAATATGAATATTACAGTGGAACCCTTGCAAAATGGTAAATCTGAAAAAAAGATATATGATGAATTACTCACCAGCATCTCCCAGTACTCATCCCAGGGGCAGAGACTGTGTTTCTAAGATTCTTCAAGTTAAGAGAGCTTATCATTTGTGCAACAAGTACTGCATGATGTCATACATATATTAACACTAGAATCTTCACACTCTCAGAAGCAGAAAGAAGAATGATGGTTGTCATAGCTGGAGAGTGAGAAAACAGTCATGTTGGTCAAAAAGCACCAAGTTTCATTTGCAAGCTAAGCAATTCTGGAGTTGATAGTATGGTAGTTATTGTTTCTTTTGCTGTATTATATACTTGACTCCTAATAAGAGGGTAGATCTGAAGTGTCCTACAACAAAAAGATTGAAGAAAACTTAATCATGTGACATGATGTGTACGTGATTTATAGTCATCATTTCTCAATGCATACATATACCAAAATTTCATGCTGTACACCCAAAACATGTATGAATCTTATTTGTCAATCAGATATCAACAGAACTGAAAGAAATAAAGATGATACTACAATTACTGCTAAAATATGATTATGGCTCTATATGGTTCACTAGTTTCGGAGTTCTTTTCACCTCGAAGATCTATTGTAGTAGAGATTCACAGTTACATTATTGTGTCTCAACTTTATTAGGTTGTCCATTTCTCTTTGTTTTTATGTCACCAACTTGATGAAGATTATACTCATTTAGTGGTCACTTTTCAAATTTAGGTGTTGCTTCTTTTTTCTTTGTTGGTTTTCCTGCTATATTCTTTGGTCATTTTCATATCCATAAGCATTTCTTTCTTTTCAAATTCCAACACTGCTAATCTATTTCTCTCGGTGAGCTGGATTGGTAACAACATACAGAATAATGTGAAATAATGGTGATGACAGCTGAGATATGTCACAATTTTTTATTGAAATTAGAAAATCATAATGGTATACTTTCTCTAAATACCTGTTTGTAGTTGTTTAGGTGATTAGAAATTTTTACTCTTATACATGTTTTGTGATCCATGTTACATGGGATTTTATTGTATTAAACTATCTTGGCATTTGTGGACTAAACTTTGGTAAAGTTACATTATATTGTTTCCTTATATTAAAGGATTCTTATTGTGCTTTTCATGTTTTATTTGCATTGTTTTTTTATAATTTAAAAGAATATAGATATCCACATATGCCACAATATTTAGAATGTTATACAAATATGAATGATCATATTTTAAAAATCCACCCCAATATTTCTTATCCCTGTCACATTTAATTTTCTATTACAACATTTAAGTTTAGCACAATTGACTCACTTCTCTACATATTTTACTTTAAAAATTGTATTGTTTCTCACTATAATATAAGCTCCTGCTCAGCCCTCAGCACATGTAATAGTGCTGGCCACAGTAAATAATTGTTGAATGAGGGCTTTATAGAAATAGAAATGCTTTTATTTTTTAAATTAATTTATTTCAGAGACAACTTAAGTAACATTGGGATGATATTCTCTGAAGTAACAATCACACCCAGCATTTCTAAAATGTGTATGCGTTTTCAGGGCTTATTCTGTACATGTTATGGGTTTCCTCATGTAACATTCCAAGTATTAATTCCTCCAATAACATCAGTAGGTGGGTACTCTCATTGGACCCAGTTTACAGCTGTATAAACAAGGCCTCATGGAGGTTGAAAACCCTGTAAAAGGGTATGACCTGGAGAGGGTTTAGACCAAATCCAAGAAGTCTTACCTGTGCATAGGTATGGCAGGTTTGGGTACCTGGTAATGACAAGGCCTTCAGACCTATTTGCATATACTGAGTAAAGAATCCATTGATTCTGTTATTTTTAGTGGTGATTTAGTTCTATATTTTTCATGCATAGTTCTTGCTTAAAAATATCTTAGGTGTGACATATTTTCAAACTCAGATAAATGTTGAAAGATATTCTGTAGAAACTTCCCCAAGATTCCCCATGTATTAAAATTATTCCACATATGGTTTTTCCTGTCTTGTGTCTATTTTTGTATTAGTATATGAATATATATCTCATTATATGTGCATATGTCATTCTAGATATATGTCTATATCATTTTTTTATTTTTCATTTCTCTTGGTCTCATTTATTTGTATAGACTTATTGATAGTTTTTTCTTAAAGAATGAGGAATCAATTGTAAAAATGATGACCCAATAGTCTTAAAACTATAAGACTTTCCAAAACTCAAGACACTTATTGAATAACAACAGTGCAAATTAAGAAGTTTATATTGAAACAATACTATTTAATAATCCACACAGTCTATTGCAAGTTTACCAACAGACCCTATGAAATTCTATTTGTGGCAAAAGAGAATACAAGTTCACACAGTGCATTTTCCTGTCATACATAAAACATGGATTCCTTTTATGTGAAACATTCCTGAGCCTTTATTTTTTTTCCCTGGATCCCAATATCCTTAAATTGTTCTTCAGGACTTGCCTCCGGAGTCCACTAAAGGTAACCTTGAAACCAGTATTTCAAGAATGGACTTTGGCAACAACACACCACATGTCTATAATTTCATTTTTTGCATGTGATAAGCTCAAAATTCTCCATATGGCTCATGATAAAACCCCCCACCTTGAAAAGTATCATACTACCTATGAAGAAGCTATATGACTATCCAGGCCTGCACAAGAGAACCCTAAAACTTCCCTTCTCACTCTTCAAATCTGGCAGAGTGCATGACAGTTGTTTGGCGGAGTGTCCTATGTTCTTGTTTAGGTTTGTATGCTGTTTCTTTAGGTTGAGATTCACATTATGCCTTTAGTAGAAGGTTTTGCATGTGATTCTTAATTGCTCTTAGATACTGTGATCATCACTGTTGTCAGAACAGTTATTTGCAATGTCACATTTATTGACTGGGCTATGATGGTATCTTCTTTTGTGCATGCCTATTCTTGGAAAAACAATTTTGAGCCAACTTTGAGTAGACTCTGAAGCCACTTCCTTAAAACAACTTATAGATAATTTTTTTTTTTCAGAAAATAGCTGGGCACAGTGGTGCACACCTATAATCCCAGCGGCTCAGGAAGCTGAGACAGGAGGATGACAAGTTCAAACCCTGCCTCCATAACTTAGGCCCTCAGCAAGTTAGTTAGCAAGACACACTCTCAAATTAGAAAATAAAAAAAAAAAAACAACTGGGGATGTGTGGCTTACTGGTTAAGCACTCTTGGGTTCAATCCCTGATAAAATAAATGAATGAATGAATGAATGAATGAATGAATGAATAAATAAATAAATAAATAAATAAATAAATAAATAAATAAATTTGTTTTTCAAGAAATTATGTCCAGGTGTATCCATGCATTATTTGGTTCAGTTGATTCTCCATTTGTTTACAAGAATCTCTACTTACTTAAATTATACTATAGAAGAGAGAGAGTATAGTGAATTTCTGTAATCTTGTTTATTCTAAAAGTCTGAGCAAAAAAAATTTAGGAGTAAGAGTCTAGCCATTTGATCAGCCCAGGTTTTATATTCAATCAAGTTTTTACTTTTCCATGTTTATAATTATAGTTTACATTAAATATTTCCTCATGTATGTTTAGAATCACATCAAAAACATTATAATTTTTGTATCAACTCTCAAACATAATTTAGAAAACTCAAGAGGAGAAGGAAAGTCTATTGCATTTTCCCATTTTTTCCCTTAGCATATTCTTTCTGAGGTGTCTCCTTGTGTCATTTCCTGTTGAGAGAACTTCCATGGCCATTCTTCTGGGGTAGTTCTGCTGATGACAGATTCTTGTTTTCCTTCATCACAGAATGTCTTAATTTCCCCTTAATTCCCAGGAGATGTTTTCACTACATTTACAGTCTTATTTCAACACTGGAGAAATTCTGAAGAACATTTATTTTTTAAGCAGTTTTAGGTTCACTGAAATTTTAGCAGAATCGTCATTTTTATGAAATCTCTTCCTCCCCACAGTTTCCCCGTTGGTACGTTTACGGTTGTTCTAACAGAATAAGTGAGACTGATGAATTCATAAAGAATGGAAAATAATTTTCTCATGATTCTGGAATCTGGGAAGCCTAAGAACACGGCACTGGCATCTGGAGAGAGTCAGGGGACTGTACCATCCCTTCATAAAGGGAAAAAGGGTAGAAGATGGCAAGAAAGAGACTGCAAGGGAGGGCTGAGCTCACCTTTATCAGCATCCCACCCCTTAGTTAACCAACCCTTCCCCCAGTACCATAATATTAATCCAGGGGACTAATTGCCTCTCAACACTGTTACATTGTTTCTAAGACATGGCATTTAGGGGACACTTTTAAACCAGAGCACACACTATCAACTTGCCACACCATATTGGGTCCTTTGACAATTCATTAATTAACATTGACATCATCCAAAGTTTCTAGTTTACATTAGGGTTATCTCTTGGCTTTTGGAGTTGTACTTTCTATAGTTTTGGAAGAACATGTAATGATGTGTTCACACTCACAGAATCATACAGAAGAGAGTAACTGAACTAAAAATACTGTATGTTTCACAAAAACTGAGATTTTTTACTTTTCCCACAGTTTTGACTTTACTGGATAGTCATCCAGTAATAACCACACAACTTTGCAGACCAGCTTCTTCACTTGGTAATAGATTCCTCTAGGTCTTTCCATGGCTCAGTACCTCAATTCTTCTTAGTAACAAATAATAGGTTATTGTGCAATGTAATTTCTTATTGTTCCATACCTTATTGTTCAGCCACTAACTGCCATCTTTGTTGCTTCTAAGTTCTGGCAGTTAGGAACAAAGCAGACAGAACGTCTGTACAGGTTTCTGTGAGAACATACACTTCTGTTTCATTTGGCTGAACACCAGGGAGCCTAATTGCTTGACTCTGGGTAAGAGCATGTTAGTACATGAGAAACTACCAACCTGTCTTCTAAACTGGGTGACATACTTGTCTCCTCTGAAATCACCTTCTATTCTCTTTCACCAATACTTCATGTCTTGATTACAAAGCTTTGTGGCAACTTTTGATGTTGGATAATGTTCAGTGTGCAATTTTGTTCTTCAAAAAACACCCCCCTGGGCATGGTGCTACCCTTTCTGTGTCTTTGTCTCAGAATGTAAACTTCATAATGAGTTTGTTTGCATCTATAAAATTAGGTCATAACCTACCTTGGCAATATTAAGTCTTTCTGTACATGAGCAAGGGATGTGAATGAAAACATTTACTTCCTTTTTCATGAGAGCATTGTAGTAGCAAGTGCTACGGTGTTTGAACTTCAACTTTCACTTGTGCATTGCTGGCCTATAGGAAAGTCATTGACATTTGCACATTATTCTTTTATATTTCAGCTTCACACCAATCATTTATTAGTTCCAGAGTTTTGTAGACGTATTTGGGATTTTCTGCATAGATGATGTCAACTGCAAACAAGGACAGTTTTATTTCTTCTAATTAGTATACACTTTCTTTTCTTATTATATTAGCTAGGACTTGAGTACAATGTTGAAAAGCAGTGAGAGAGAACATCCTTCCCTTGTTCCTGATTGCTATGATTTAGATATGAGGTATCCTTCCCAATTTCCTGTGAGAGACAATACAAGAATGTTAGGAAGTGAAATGATTAGCTCATGAGAGTCTTAATCTACTGAGTGGATTAATCCACTAGTATGGATTAACCAAGGAATAACTGTAGGCAGGCAGGGTGTGTCAGAAGAAATAGGTTTGGTTACAGTGACACAAAAGATAACTAAAACTACCCTTATCAGGAAATGTTCTAGACTCTCACTATTATAGAAGATGTCAGTTTTGCGGTGCTTTGATAATAATCTTTTTAAAAAAACTTTAAGAGCCTTTTTCTATCCATATTTTACAGAATGTCCTTAAAATGAAGGGGTGTAGAATTTTATTAAACACTTCTTCTGAAAATATTGATATAATCCTGTGATTTTTCTTCTTGGTCCTATGGTGTGATGGAGTACGTTAATTGATTTTTGAATGTTGAACCAGGTTTTCATATCTGGAATAATTTCAGTTGGTTTTGATATACAATTCTTTTTCCACTTTATGGATTTGTTTTGCTAAATATTGAGAATTTTTGCTAAACTAACAGGACATCCTCTTTACTCTCATTTGAAAAGCGCTTTAAATGAAGTTCGAATTTCTTAGTGGTATCTGTGATATCTTTTGTGGTTTGGCTTTTGTGCATGCCTTCAACTTCCCGTTGTTCTACCCCTTTCCTGTCTTCAACCCCTTCAGGTTCAGTGACAGCACAGCATCTTGAAATCACCCAGCTGACTTCCACATTGTATCTTCCCACATGTAACCCTGGACCTGAAGGGGCAACTGACTTCTCATCCTGGGACTTTACCTTAAATATCACCTTTATAAAGGCCTTATGTATTATGCAAAATGTGTCTCACTCTTATATTTTTCTGTCATAATAACCTGTTCTCCAAACAGTTATTTAAGGTACAATTTTCCATTATTATTTCCATTATTATTTTGTGGCTGTGTTAGGTATAAAGTTGATGAAGTTAGGACTACATTTTCATTTTTTTCTTCTGTTTTATTAACTATTGTATAACCAGTTGGTATCTTATTATAAATGAAACAAAATAGATGCTATTTAGTTTTTGTTTGTTTGTTTGCTTGCTTGCTTTTGTTACTAGAGATTGACTCAGGGGCACTCAAATCTGAGCCATATCTCCAGCCCTATTTTGTACTTAGAGACAAGGTTTTACTAAGCTGCTTAGCACCATGCTGTTGCTGAGGCTAGCTTTGAACTTGTGATCCTCCTGTCTCAGCCTCCTGAGCCTCTGAGATTATAACTGTGCACTACCCTACCTGGTGCTCTTTAGTTTTGTAGAAAAAGAAAGAATAAAGAAAATAAATACATAAGTAACTAGTTACTACAGCTGCATAAAACTTTTAAAACTATATTTAATCTCAAACTCATATGGAACACAATGAAGATTAGATAAATATAAAATGAAAATTGCTCTGACTAAAAAAAGGAATAAGTGATAAACTCAACTCTTTGGAACAAATCAATGGGGCTGATATTTTGTTCTTGATTATTATTTGTCCCATAATGTTTCTGAAATATTTTTCCTTGTTATATCCTTGTGACTCTACTTATGTGTTTGCTATATTGCATCTTGACACACAGATGTTCTTTAAAAGTATATGGAGAGTCCCAGGGAGTGTAATTAAGCAAGATCAGCTTGGACACGTTCCAGTTGCAGGGCACCATGATTAACATGTGTTCTTGCTATAAAATATTTAGAGATCTTTGTCCCTGTCAGACAAAACTGTCCTCTGTTAGTCACAGTTATAATTTTTTTAAAAAGATGGCTTATTCTTCTTAAAGAAGGATTTGAAAAGGTACAAGAGTACTCTATCCATATACCAAGCACAAATACTTGGCATTTTCAGGACAAGAGGAGACAGATTAAAAAGCTAAGTGGTATTTATTAAAGTTACCAGAAAAGAACTTAGAAATTTTTCATTTTTTTTGGAAAATTCTAGATGTGCTATTTCTATGTTTAAATTGTTTGTTTGCATTTTTTCTTAATTGTTTTAATATGGTAAATTTTCATTTTTCTCTTTTTACCAAGTAATTCTTTTGAATACTACTACAAACACTAATTATTTTCTGCAGTATTTAGAAGACTCCAGAGAAAATGGAAAATCATGGTAGTGTGATTTCAAATATATTCTCCAAGAATAGCACAGCTTTCTTTCTTCTGTGTGCATATTGAATGGAAGAGGGATTACTCACTATTTTGGATTGAGATCAAACTTCCTCCTTCAAACTTCAGACAAGCTCCCAAAGGTAAGACATTCTAGTCAGTAGCAGAAATCAGACTTTGAGATTGTGGGAATGTTTAATTACACAGGTAATTATATCACTCGAATATTCAAGAAAATGAGAATAATAACTTCTGTAGGCAGAAAATGGCTGTTTAGATTGTATAAAATGGTCACTAAATATAAATTCAAAAAATTGAAAATTGAAGTCAGGGCCCATGTTATATCTTCAACACTGTTGCTTCCATTTGGAAAAGTAGAAGGCCCAAGATGAAAAAGCTGATTCCTCAGTTAGCATGGAGATTTCTCTCCTCTAATGTCATGAGCCCGATGTAGACCCTGAGCCTTCCTGAGCTAGTGGACACACTGATGTTCACCTTATGTGAACAGTGAGACAGAATTACAGTGTTCTATGAACACTTTTTAGTTGGATAAATGAAAAGATTGGAGGTACCAAACACCTTTATACAATATCATCATTACTTTCAAATTTGTGGTGTCTGCTTCTGTTCTCTGAGATTAGCATTTGTCAAAGAGCAAACGGCAGATGTGTCAGGGGGCTCATGCCGTTGACTGGGAATGTAAGGGGATTAAATGAGAATGATCACATCAGTAAGATATTATAAATAGAAAGCCAAGGGGTCTGAACAAATGTATAAATAAGCAATGAGAGAGGAATAAAGGAAGTTTGAACACTGATATAAAATTCAGAGAGTTTTAGGTATTTTTGGGTTAAGATAATGTGGAATTTTCAACCAAAGACTATAGAAGGAGGTTTCAGAGATCTGGCAACCTGAGACTATGGTAATTAGTGGTTTGTCAAGTTCTCACATAAAACTGTTATGGATTTTTTGTGTTTCCCCCACATAATTTATATGTTGAGGTCCTACCTATAGTACTGCAACAAGAAACTTTATTTGGAAATAGGGAGTTTGTGAAGTCATCCAGTTATAAAATTGTATTAGGTTGGGTCCCAATTCCATATGATTTATATTCTATTGGAATAGAAAACTTGAATGCAGGAAGAATTATACAAGAATATAAGCTGGCCATCAGCAGCCAAGGATGGAGCTGGTCCTTCCCTCCTAGGCTTCTGATGGCCCCACCAGTGCTCATACCTTTATTTTGAATGCCGGGCAGCAGGGCTCTGAGAGAACAAATTTATGTGTATACTAACTGTAGTTCCAGCATATTAATACTGCTTTGGGGGAATTGCTGTGCTGCTGCAACAATTAATGTCTAATATATGAAGTCCACTTTGTGATTGATTAATGAACAGATATTGAGAGATGTTTGGGAATCATGATAGAAAGAGCCCAGATGGCCTTGAGAAATGTGAACAGTACAAGGTGTTGCTGGTGAGGGCTCAGCAAGGAAAGAGGACAGTAGTGGACATGGCCTCTGTCTTGGAGAACAGAAATCATTGTGAGCACATTGTTCTTGGAAACATGAATGCTAAGATGCTGTGGGGTGACATTTCCAGTGGACCTGAGGGACAAAGAAAGTGGAGGAATAGCATTATTTTTTTTAAAAGTCTCAGCACCAGTATTGATACAGTGACGGTGGTCTGTAGTCTTCCATTAGTCATTTGTTTTATCCACCCTTTATATGAAAATTACCTTAAGTGAGTCTTCAGTTTTTCACTTTGTGACTTCATACATGGTACATCTTTACATGGATGAATTTCCCTTTCATTCTCTTTTGTTCTTTCACATATTTAAAATAATCTAAAGAGTAACTTTCCAAATTTAAACAGATTGAGAAATTGCAGCACTGTGAATCTATAGCAAAGAATCAATAAATATACTTATCAACACATTTCTCAAGTTGGTCTTTCAATCACCCAGGATTTGATATATAACTATGTATATGATTTGATATATAACTATGATTTCCAGGCAGGAAACATTGTATTATTTTTCTTAGCAATCCAGATATCTACTGCAGGTACTGTGTCACCAGCAGATGCTTCAAGGATATATGGCAGATGAATACTTGTGGTTATAATATTTAAAGGATTTTTTTCATTGTTTTACAGGTAAACTGCTTTACTCTCTGAAATCAGTACCAATAAAAGACTAGATGGAACACAGCAACAATGTAACTTACTTTGTCCTCTTGGGCCTCACACAAAATCCAAAGGAACAAAAAGTCCTTTTTGTTATATTCTTGTTCTTCTACATTTTGACCATGCTGGGGAACTTGCTCATTGTCCTAACTGTAGCCTTCAGTAAGATCCTTCACTCTCCAATGTACTTCTTTCTTGCTAATTTATCATTTGTGGACATCATTTATTCATCAGTCATTTCCCCCATTTTGATTTCAAACTTATTCTTAGGAAAAATTATCATATCCTTCAAGTTTTGTATGTCTCAGCTCTTTGCAGAACACCTATTTGCTGGGGCAGAGGTCACTCTTCTGTTGGTGATGGCCTTTGACCGCTATGTGGCCATCTGTAAGCCCTTGCATTATTTGCTTATCATGAGGCCATGGGTGTGTGTGGTGCTGCTGGTAGTCTCCTGGGCTGGAGGTTTTGTGCACTCTGCATTTCAACTTGGCATTATTTATGGTCTCCCTTTCTGTGGCCCCAATGTCATTGACCACTTTACATGTGACATGTATCCCTTATTGCAACTTGTCTGTGTGGACACTTATGTCACTGGCCTCTTAGTGATTGCCAATGGGGGGATGATGTGCTCTATTTTGTTTCTGCTCTTACTCGTGTCTTATGCTGTCATCTTCCACTCTCTGAAGAACCTGAGTCAGGAGGGGAGGTGGAAAGCTCTCTCCACCTGTGGCTCCCACATCACTGTGGTTGTCTTCTTCTTTGTCCCCTGTATTTTCATATATGCAAGACCAGCCAAGACTTTCCCCATTGACAAATCATTGAGTGTGTTTTACATGGTCATAACCCCCATGCTGAACCCCTTCATCTACACTCTGAGAAACTCAGAGATGTCAAATGCTATGAGGAAACTCTGGAAAATAAATCACATCAGGTAGGAAATCACTGAGTCTCCCACTACAAAGCCCTCTCCTTAGGATGCATTATTTATTTCAGACTTAATCCTGATGCCAATTTGCTAAGGTAATTGTGTTAAGCATATTTGAAGAATAGAATATAGGTTTTGATATTAACATATTCCCTCAGTGTATTGCTCATTCTGTGGTGTGTTGTTTATCTGTGGACCTAGGAATTTTTGGTGCACATATACTAGGAAGTCAATGAAAATATGCAATCTACTTATGAATAACATTTTTATAGTATTACAAGGATGTTTGTTTAATTTTTATACTTATTTTTAACAACTATGTTTTTATTTCTCATTTTATTTTTACTCTTGTTCATTTTCTATAATAGTTAAATGCTATATGTGTCTTATTTTTACATCACATTACTGTCATTATATTTATAATTTTAATGGAATAATTAAAAAAAATAAATATGGAAAGCATAAGAAATATGAATGTTACAATGGAACCCTTTCAAAATGGTAAATCTGGAAAAAGATATATGATGATCCCAGATGCAGCAACTGTGTTTCTAAGGTTTTTCAAGTTAACAAGCTTATCATTTATGCAACATGCATGAACTTGGAGGATACCATGATAAATGATATGAGCTGGACACAGAAGAGAAATACTGCATGATGTCATTCGTATGTGAACACTAATATCTTCACATAGAAGCAGAAAGAAGAATGTTGATTGTCATGGCTGGAGAGTGGGAAAATGGAGATGTTGGTCCCAGAGTCCCAAGTTTCATTTACAAGCTAAATGATTCTGGTGTTGATAGCATGGTAGCTATTGTTTCTTTTGTTGTATTGTATACTAGACTCCTGGTTAGAGGATAGACTGAGTGAACTACCACAAAAAGATTAAGGAAATGTTTAATCATGTGACATGATGGATATGTGAACTACAGTCATCATTTAACAATGCATATATCAAAATATCATGTTGTACATCCAAAACATATGTAATTCTTATTTGTCAATCAGATATCAGTAGAACTGAAAGATAATAGTACTATTAGTATTAAAATATAATTACTATTCTATGTGATATACTATTTTTGCAGTTGTTTTTGCCTAAAAGTTCTATTTTAGTGGAGAGTCACCTTGGAATTATTGCGTTTCAACTTCATTAGGTTGTCCATTTCTATTGGTTTTTATGTCACCAACTTTATGAATATTATTCTCACTTGGTATTTCCTTTTTAAATTTAGGCATTGATTATTTATTCTTCATTGGTTTTACTGCTATATTATTTGGTCATTTTCATACTCATAAGCATGTCTTTCTTTACAAATTCTAACTATACTAATATGTTTCTCTTGGTGAACTGTATTGATGGCTACCTCCAGGATTGTGTGAAATAACGGTGATGATAGCTGAGACATGTCACAATATTTTTAATTGAAATTAAAAATCAAAATGGTATACTTTTTCTAAATAACTTGTTTGCAGTTGTTTAGGAGATTAAATTTTTAAACTTATACATTTTTGTCATTGATCTTACATCAGATTTTATTGTATTAAATTATATTGGCATTTGTGAACTAAAGTTTGGTAGGGTTACATTATTTGTTTCCTTATATCAAAGGATTCTTATGGTTCTTTTCATGTTTTATTTGCATTGCTTTTTATAATTTAAAAGAGTATAGATATCTGTATATGCAACATTATTTTGGAATGTTATATCCCAAAATTTCTATCATGTTTCAAAAATCCACCCCAATATTTCTTAATCCTGTCACACTTAATTTTCCATTACAACATTTAAGGTTAGCACTGTTGACTTACTTCTCTATATATTTTACTTTAAAAATTTTATTATTTGTTTCTCTCTGGAATACAAGTTACTGCTCAGCCCTCAGCACCTGTAATAGAACTGGCCACAGTTAAAAAATTGTTGAATGAGTGCTTTATAGAAATACTTCATCATTAACAATAATCTATTTTTCTGAGACAACTTAAGTAGCACTGGGATGATGTTCTCTGAAGTAAAAATCACACCCAGAATTTATAAAATACTTATCCTTTTAGGACTTGTTCTACATATTTTATGTGGGTTTCCTCATGTAACATTCATGTATTAATTCCTCCAAGAACATCATGAGGTGGGTACTTTTATTGAACCCTTTCTATATTTGCACAAGAAAGGGCTCATGGAGGTTGAAACACCTGTGAAAGTTTATTATGTGGAGAATGTTTAGACCAAATGCAAGAAATCTTGCCTGTGTTCAGGTATGACAGGTTCAATTATCTGGTAACGATAAAGCCTTCAGACCTATTTGCATATATTACGTAAAGAATCCATTGATTCTGTTATTTTTAGTGTTGTTTTAGTTCTATATTTTTCATGTGTAGTTTTTGTTTAAAAAATATCTTAGATTGATATATTTTCAACCTTGGATATATGTTGAAAGATACCCTGTCGAACATTCCCCGAGATTCCCCATGTATTAAAATTATTCCACATATGCTTTTCCCTGTCTTGTGTCTATTTTTGTATCAGTATATGAATATATATATATATATATATATATAATATATATATTATATATATATATCATTACATGTGCATATATGTCATTATAGATATATGTTTATTCGTTTTTATTTTTCATTTCTTTCATCATTTATTTGTATAGAATTATTGACAGTAATTTTTTTTCTTAGAGACTGAGGAATCAATTGTAGACATGATGACTCATTAGTCTTAAAACTCTAAGACTTTTCAAAACTCAAAGATACTTATTGATTAACACAGCATAGTTGAAAAACTAAGAAATTTTCACTGAAACAATTCTATTTTATAATCCACATGGCTTATTGTCACTTCATAAACTGACCCAATGACATCCTATTTGTGGCAAAATAGAATACAAGGTCACACAGTGCATTTTCCTGTCATACATAAAACATGGATTTCTTTTATGTGAAACATTCCTGATCCTTTATTTTTTTCTGGATCCCAGTATCCTTAAATTTTTCTTCAGGACTTGCCTCTAGAGTCCACTCAAGGTAACCTTGAAACCAGCATTTCAAGAATGGTCTTTGGCAACAGAACCCCACATGTCTATATAAACATTTCGTTTTTTGCTTGTGATAAGCTCAAAGTTCTCCACATGGCTCATGAGAAGTATCATGCTACCTATGAGAGGGTAGATGACTATCCAGGCCTGCACAAGAGAACACTAAAACTCCCCTTCTCACTCTTCAAATCTGTCAGAGTGCATGACAGTTGTTTGGTGGAGTGTCCTGTTCAAGTTTGTGTGCTGTTGCTTAGGTTGAGGTCCAGGTTATGCCTTTAGCAGAAGATTTTGCATGTGATCCTGAATTCCTCTTCGACACCACAACTGTGTTCCTCACTGTTGTCTGCACTATTATTTGCAATGTCACATTTATTGACTAGGCTAGGATGGTAGTTTCTTTGGTGCATGCCTATTCCTGGAAAAATAATTTTGAGCCAACTTTGAGTAGACTCTGAAGGCACTTCCTTAAAACAACTTATAGATAATTTTGTTTTCCAGGAAATATTTGGGCACAGTGGTGCACCTATAATCCCAGTGGCTCAGGAAGATGAGGCAGGAGGCTGACAAGTTTCAGACCTAGCCTCAATATCTTAAGCCCTCAGCAAGATAGCAAGAGCCACTTTCAAAATAGAAAGGTCTGGGTATGTGTGGCTGAGTGTTTAAGCACCCTGGGTTCAATCCCTGGTAACGACAACAAAAAAATTAAGATAATTTGTTTTTCAAGAAATTATATCCAGGTGTGTCCATGCATTGTATGGTTCAGTTAATTCTCCATTTGTTAACTTATATTATACTATGGAAGAGAAAGAATGTATTAAATTTATATAACCCTGGTTATTCTAAAAAGTCTGAACAAAGAATTTTTAATGGATAAGAGTCTACCCATTTGAGCAGCCCAGGTTTTACATTCAACCATGTTTTGACTGGTGTTTTCCCACAAAGCTTTTGAAGTGTCTCCTCCAACAGGAACAGCAGCAGGGGCAGCTTCTGCGTAGGGAGTGTGTTGTGGGTGCTGAGGTCTGCAGAGGGAGGTGCTGGTGGCAGGGGGAGAGGCAGAGGGTGGAGGACAGGCAGGATGATGTCCTCTTCCTTCAGCTCACATGGTGCAGGAAAGCACCCTCCTCACTGTTCTCAGGGTGTTAGGAGCGTCCTTGTTGAGTAATTTCCATTTGTATCTCATGAGTTCCTGTTTTGACATGAAGACTCACATACAAAGCATTTTTAAATGGCTTAGAGAAAAAAATCATAAATTTTTGTGATTTGCTTTAAGTATGGTACCAACTTTGAGTTTAGGATACATTCCTTCAATTTATGTTAAGGAAAAAATACATATTTATATATATATATATTTATTCTCCTAACCTATTTTTCATAAAGTGATATAGCATTAACTAATTATGCTTAAGAACCTATTACAATTAACTTGTGATTTTTTTTGGCCTATTTATGAAGTATAAATTAATTTTTCTGATATTTACTTAAACTTGTTCTTGTAATGTTAATTTTGGCCTTGATGGGGAAATGGAACAAGATAAGGAGCACCATGAAGAATTCCAGAGTTTCCCCTAAATTATTCAGCACTGTGCCTGCATTTCAGGACACTACCTGGAGCAGCAAAACTCAGCCAGAGAGAGGAGTGCTGCATTTGCTGGACCTAGAACAATGTCTATTTTCACCAGCTGAACTGGAATCCTCACAGCACAGGGGGCAGGTCTTCTGCTGAGACTTAGAAAGATCTTTGCTCAGTTGTGGGATGTTATTAGATTTACAATTGGAATTTCTCTAGCTTGGTTAAATATAATAAGAAGAACATTTCAAAAATGATAAACAGAAAAACATACAAAAATCACCTTATTTCCAAACAACTTCATTGTAATTCCGAACAATTTTTAAGAATATTTATAAATGTGATGATACCTAGTACTCAACACAGTAAAACAATACATTCTGACATCCAATGCAAAAATATAAGGCATGAAATGAACCACTAAATCATGCACTTTAAATAGAATAAGTAAATAATTGGAACACTACTCAGAAGTAATACATATATTAGCAGTAACATAAAGGATATTGAAAGAATTTGTAATTACATTCTATATGCTAAAAAATTAGACATAAGAAAGATAAAATATAACCCCTGAATTTACTAAAGAGACAAAAGTTACACTATTTTCAGTAAGAAAATAAAAGGTGGGAGGTATGTGATTAATAGCACATTAGACATTGCAATAGATTACAAAAGATACACTAAAACTATTCAAAATAAAATGTATCAAAATACAAAACAGGAACACACATAGTGAGTTGCTGAACCTCTACAACTAAATCCATAAATATATATGCCAAAGGAAAATTGTGTCAGAGCGTACAAAAATATTTAAAGAAATAATGAAAGAAATATTTTTAAATTGGTAGACTTCATAAATACTGGCCCAGGAAGCTGCATGAAGAAAGGCATAAGAAGAATAAAGAAAATTATATGAAAACACATTCTAAACAAGTTACTCTAAGTCAATAACATGGAGAAAATGTTAAAAGTCGATTAAGATAATGGTGGTCTCAGTGGTTTTCATTACAAATGTTAAGGAAAGTTATTCAGACTCATAAAAAATGATCCTAGGTGATACTATCAGTCAGTACAACCAAATGAAGATCACCAAAAATAGTAACTACATGAGTCAATATTTAAGAATTTTTTTATTATTTAAATTTTTTAAAAATATACCTGATTGAGCTGGGGATATAAGTCAGTTGGTACAGTGTTTGCTTTGAATACACAAAGCCTGCGTTCAATCACTAGCACCACAACACAACAACACACACACACAAACACAAACACCCCTGATTAAGATAACATATTTTGTTCTTTTAAACATACATAGTTTGACAATAATGCCATAAGTGCACAAAAGGGAAATAATAATTTTACTATTTTAAGTTTTATAAAATACATAAAGTATTATAATATCAGTTGTTATTAGACTGAAACTAGCTGGAATTATAATTTATAAGCCCCCCAAAGTAAGAATTATGTAAATAAGTGAACAATGAAGATAAATAATAATGTGCAAGAAGGCATAAAATGGAAAAAAAAAGAATAAAGAACATACAAAGCATATAGAAAAATAGCAAGATGATATGTTTAAAATGAACTTTACTACAAAGTACATTAAATGTAAATGGTCTAAATACCATGATAAAATGCAAAGATTGCAGACTCCATAAAAATAACACGACTCATTTATATTCTTACTATAAGAAACATACTTTAAATACAAAATAATGAATATATTTGAAATTTTGGTAGTTCATAATTTCTTGTGAAATTATAAATTGAATTCTGATTAAAATTTATTTTACTTGATTCTAATTCAGTTACTTATTGTTGTATTACAATTGATACAACTACTCAATTTTTTTAAACTTTCTTTGATCTTTTTGTGTCATTTCTAAATTTGAGATTTGTGATTCTTTCACTATTGTGATTTGAATAGATAGTAATTTGTTCAGTTTCTCATTAGTTGTTAACTTGTGTCCAATTACCAAATATATATTACTATTATTTGAATCTGGAATGTCCCAAAGAACACACAGAAGTTGGTTCCTTGGCTTTTGGAAGATGGCTAACATGTGTAGAGGTGAGGCCTAGTGAGAGGTTTTAGGTGGTTGAAGGGGATGCTTTGAAAAGGATTGTGGGACTCTGATCTTTTCCTCTCTTTCATTTTTATATCCCATAAGTGCTGTGAACAATTCACTCAGCAACTTGTTCCCCATGTGTTGCTTCACCAAAGGCCCAAAGCAAAGAGGCCAATTGGTGATGAACTAAAATGGTGAGCCTAGTTAAATCTTTTCTATTATTAAGTTGAATTAGCTCTAATTTGTTATAGTAATGAAAAACACACACTGGATAGCTCTTTTTTATGATGGAAGAAACCATTGTTATCTTCATTTTGTTCTACCTATTTTACTTTTGGTCATTTTTATGCTTTGTTTTCTAACATTATTAATTGAAAGATTTCTTAATCTCTTTTTTAGTGTTTAAAACATGCAAAAGCTTATGACCTTAAAATTTCCTCTGAGCACTAGTAATAGTATCCCACTGTTTGAGATAGGGCTTTCCTTTGAAACATTTTATATGTTCTAGAATTTTGGTTTCAATTTCATTTTTCACAAAACAGTATTTTTTTCATGTATAATACAATTTTAATTTTATTTTATTTGTTCTAATTAGTTATACATGATGGCAGAATGCATTTTTATTCCTTTTACACAAATGGAGCACAATTTTTCATTTATCTGGTTGTACATGATGGAGAGTCACAACTCATGTGCAGTCATACATGTACCTGAATAATGATGTTCCTCTCATTCCCCCATTGTTCCTGTCCCCCATGCCCCCTTCCCTTCCATCCCTTCCTTTGTCCAATCAAAGGTCTTCCATTTCCTCCATGCCACCCTCACCCCCATTATGTATCAGCATCCATTTATCAGAAAGAACATTAAGCCTTTGGTTTTTTGGGGTTGACTTACTTGGCTTAGCATGATAGTCTCCAATTCCATCCATTTACCTGCAAATGCCATATTTTTTTCTCTTTTAATGCTGAGTAATATTCCATTGTATATATGTACCAAATTTCTTTATCTGTTGAAGGGCATCTAGGTCAGTTCCACAGTTTAGACATTGTGAATTGAGCTGCTATGAACATTGATGTGGCTGTGTCACTATAATATGCTTATTTTAAGTCCTTTGGGTATAGACCAAGGAGTGGGATAGTTGGGACAAATGGTAGTTCCATTCCAAGTTTTCTAAGGAATCTCCATATTGCTTTAATAGTGGCAGCACCAATTTGCAGTGCCAGCAATGTATGAGTGAACCTTTTTCTCTATGGGCCTACTTTTTGGGACTACTTTTTCTTCTATTAGGTGCAGGGTCTCAGGTCTAATTTCTATGTTCTTGATCCACTTTGAGTTGAGCTTTGTGCATGGTGAGAGATAGGGACTTAGTTCCATTTTGCTGCATATGACTTTCCAGTTTTCCCAGCACCATTTGTTGAAGAAGCTATCTTTTCAGCAATGTATGTTTTTGACACCTTTGTCTAGTATGAGATAACTGCATTAATGTGGGTTTGTCTCTGTGTCTTCTATTCTGTGTCATTGGTCTACATGTCTATTTTGGTGCCAATACCATGCCATTTTTTTATATGATAGCTATCTGTTACTGTGATGTCTACTGCTTCACTCTTTTTGCTGAGTACTGTTTGGCTATTCTGTGTTTCTTGTTTTTCCAAATGAATTTCATGATTGCTTTTTCTATTTCCATGAGGAATGTTGTTGAGATTTTAATTGGAATTGCATTAAATCTGTATGACACTTTTGTTAGTATGGCTGTTTTGATAATATTAATTCTTCCTATTCAAGTACAGGGGGGATCTTTCCATCTTCTAAGGTCTTCTTCAATTTCTTTCTTTAGTGTTCTGTAGTTTTCACTGTATAGATACTTCATCTCTTTTTTAGATTGATTCCCAAGTATTTTATTTGTTTTTTGAGGCTATTTTGAATGGAGTAGTTTTTCTAATTTCTCTTTCTGAGGGTTCATCACTGATGTATAGAAATGCATTTGTTTTATGGGTGTTGATTTTATACCCTGCTATTTTGCTCTACTCGGTGATTAATTCTAGAAATTTTATGGTTGTGGAGGTTTTTGGATCCTCTAAATGTAGAATCATGTTTTAGACAAATAGTGATAGTTTGAGTTCCTATTCATATCCCTTTAATTTCTTTCATCTGTCTGATTGTTCTGGCTAGAGTTTCAAGGACTATGTTGAGTAGGAGTGGTGAGACGGCATCCCTGTTTTGTTCCAGTTCTTCAAGGGAATGCATCTAATTTTTCTCCATTTAGAATGACATTGGCCTTGGGTTTAGCATAGATATCTTGTACAATGTTGAGGTATGTTTCTACTATCCCTAGTTTTTCTAGTATTTTGAACATAAAAGAGTGTTGTATTTTATCAAATGCTTACCTGCATCTATTAGAAGATCATATGATTTTTAAGTCTTTTAATGGGATGAATTGCTTTTATTGATCTCTGTATATTGAACCAACCCTGCATCCCTGGAATGAACCTCACTAGATCATGGTAGGCTATCTTTTGAATATGTTTTTGAATGCAATTTTACAGAATTTTATTGAGAACTTTTGCATCTATGTTCATCAGGGATATTGGTCTAAAGTTTTCTTTCCTTGATGTGTCTTTGTCTGGCTTATGTATCCAGGCGATACTAACCTCATAGGATGAGTTTGGAAGGATTCCCCCATTTTCTATTTCATGGAATAATTTGAAGAGTATTGGTATTAGTTCTTCTTTGAAGGTCTTGTAGAACTCAGCCACGAATCTGTCTGGTCCTGGGCTTTTCTTGGTTGGTAGGCTTTTGATGGCATCTTCTATTTCATTGCTCAAAATTGATCTATTTAAATTGTTTATGCCCTCCTGATTCAGTTGGGCAGCTCATATTTCTCTAGAAATTTCTTGGTGTCTTCAATGCTTTCTGTTTTGTGGGATATAAGTTTTCAAAATAGTTTCTAATTATCTTATGTATTTCAGTGGTATTTTTCCTGATTTTTTTTTATCACAAATTTTAGAAATTTGAATTTTCTCTCTCCTTCTGTTCCTTAGGGTAGCTAAGGGTTAAAGAATTTTATTTATTTTTTTCAAAGTACTATTTTTTTGTTTTGTCAATTTTTAAAAATTGTTTATTTTGTTTTAATTTTATTGATTTCAGCCCTGGTTTTAATTATTTCCCATATTGTACTACTATTGGTTTTGATGAGTTCATCTATTTCTAAGGCTTTGAGATATTTATTTGTTGACATTTTCTTCTTTTAATGAATTATCTCAATACAATGAACTTTCCTCTTAGTGTTGTCTTCATAGCCTTCCAGAGATTTTTGGTATATTGTATTAGAGTTCTCATCTACCTCTAAGATTTTTTTAATCTTTTTTTTAATCTCCTACCTGATGTCTTCTGCTCTCCATGCATCATTGGATAGCATATCATTTATTCTCCAGGTTTTGGAGTAGCTTCTAGTTTTTATTTTATCATTGATTTCTAATTTAATTCCATTATGGTCTGATAGAATCCACAGTAGTGTCTCTTCCTTTTTTATTTGATAAGAGTTGCTGTGTGGCATAATATATGCTCTATTTTAGAGAAGGATCAATGTGCTGCCGAGAAAAAATTATATGTGCTCATTAATGGGTGAAATATTCTATATATTCTGTTAAATCTTAATCATTGATTGCATTTTTGAGTTCTATAATTTTTTTGTTTAATTTTTGTTTGGAAGATCTATTCAATGGTGAGAGACTTATGTTAAAGTCACCCAATATTATTGTGTTGTGGTCTATTTGATTCCTGTAATTGAGAAGTGTTTGATGTTTGTTTTGTTATGCCCCATTGTTTGGGGCATAAATATTTATAATTTTTATGTCTTGTTGATGTATGATTCCCTTAATCAATATGAAATGTTCTTTTTATCTCTTCTGACTAACTTTGATTTGAAGTCCATTTTATCTGATGTGAGGATGGAAACTCCTGCTTGTTTATATGGTCCATGTGAGTGGAGTGTTTTTTTCTCACACTTTCACCTTAAATTTTCCAATAAGATGAGTTTCTTGAAGGCAGTATATTTTGGGGTCTTTTTTTTAAAAATCCAATCTGCTAGTTTATGTCTTTTAATTGATGATTGGCAAACATCAATTGACAAAAATAATTGACAAACATATTTCAATAATAACCCTGAATGTTAATTTAGGATTCTTATTGAAATATGTTTGTATCCTCAGTCATTTTGGTTTGTTTTGGTGTTTTACTTGAATTAGTATCTTCTTTGATTTGTTTTTCCTTTAGTGTAGTTCGTCTCTTTGCTGATTTTCGTTATTGTTTTCCTTTCTTCCTCATGGAATGTTTTGCCAAGAATGTTCTGTAGAGCAGGGTTCCTCACTGTAAATTCCTTTAACTTTTGTTTATCATAGAAGGTTTTTATTTTGTCATCAAATCTGAAGTTTAATTTTGCTGTATATTAGATTGTTAGCTGCAATCCATTTTCTTAACAGAGCTTGATATATGTTGTTCCAGGATCTCCTAGCTTTGAGGGTCTAGATTGAGAAGTCTGGTGAGATCCAAATTGTTTTCCCCCATATGTAAACTGGAATTTTTGTCTTTCAGTTTTTAAAATTCTATGCTTATTCTCTCTGCTAGGCATTTTTATTATAATGTGCCTTGGTGTAGATGTGTTGTAATTTTATGTATTAGTGTCCTGTAAGCCTCTTGCAGTTGATTTTCTGATTCATTCTTCATGTTTGGGAAATTTTATGATATTATTTTATTAAATAGATTTTTCATTCCTTTCGTTTGTATCTCTGTGCCTTCCTCTGTCCCAGTAAATTGTAGATTTGGTCTTTTGATGTTATCCCATAATTCTTGAATGTTTTGTTCATTGTTTCTTATCATCTTCACTGTGTGGTCCACTTTATTTTCAAGAGTGCACTTTTGTCTTCATTGTCTGTGGTTCAGTCTTTCAAGTGATGTAGTTTGTTGGTGATGACTTCTAATAAGTTTTTTTATTTGGTTTATTATTTTCTTCATTTCAAGGATTTACATTTGGTTTTTGTTCAATCTCCATCTCTTTCTTGAAGTAATCTTTCTGCTCTCTTAGCTTTTTGTTGGATTGATCAATTGTTGTCTATATTTGCTCTCTTATCTCTTTATTGCAGTGACAATAATTGCCTGTATTTGTTCTCTTCTCTCTTTGTTTTTTTTGCAGATCATTTTAAGTTTGTAAATTATGAACTCCTTTTCTGACATTTAATTTATTGTGCTATCAATGGATTCTATTGCTGTATCATCTTGGTTCGTTTGGGACACTTTCTTCCTTTTACTTCTCATGCTCTCTATGTGTCTTCCGTTCTATCAGGTATTACAGTTTGTACCTATAATCTTATAGTGTCCCTGCAGGTTACCAATGTCTCACCTTTGAGGGGGAGATCAATACTAACAGCACCCAATTCAAAGTATAGGCAGCTTTAAACCATATAGTTCCTGTCTGGATGATTACAGGAATAAACAGGAATAATGTGTTCAATTATTATCTGCATTATAAACAGTAGGTTTGCAAAAGGGTCTACAGATTCTAATGGTGAACAAAGAGAGAAAAGTTTGGGGGGTTGTAGGGTGTGATGTTTATGAGGTAGGAGGTAAGAATGCAGAGGTATTTGATCATAGGAAGAGTAAAAGATGAATCAAAAGAAGTTGGCTGTTAAGAGGAGAAAAGAGAGAAAGGGGCAACCCAGTGCAAGGCTCTCCTGCCTCTGTAATAGGATGGTGGTTATTAGCACACCTAGCAGGCATAGCTCTGGTGTAACCAAGTGTGCAGGGACCTTGGTGATGATCTTATGGGTCCTGGCTGTTGCCCCTAGATGAAAGTGGCCACGTCCATAGTTTGTGTGATGTAGCGTCAAACCTGAGATGTCATTGGTGGTATCCCAAGATAGAAGCAATCACTTTTAGAAATGGGGCTGAGCGGGGAAGCCAAAGGATAAGTTGGGGCAACCTGTTTGGAGCTGCAGTGCTGTGGTGTGCAGGTGTGGCCCTCAGCATGGTGGGAAGTCTTGTACCTGGGCCTGCCTGGGCTCCACATGGGTCACCAGTACTGTTCACAGCCTATCTGGGCTCAGCACGGGTTGGCAGGCCTGTCCTGGGACTGCCTTCTGTGGGAGTTGGCAAGACACTCCTGGCTTTACTTGATCTCTACATGGATCAGCGGGACTATCCTGGGCCTGCCTGGTCTCTGCAAGGGCCAGCAAGACTGTCCTGGGCCTACTTCTCATAAAACAGTTTTTAAAGTTGGGATTATTGGTTCTGACATCTAAAAAGGAACAATTGGCTTCTATTCACTACCTCATTCATTTCCATTTAAAAAAGGCATGTTTAGTATTCTCATTTAAGAAAATAAAAGTCTACTATATACTTCTGTGTATCAGACACTGTATGGGTACTCTACACTTCTTTACTGTATTATCAAAAGTTTAATTGCAATATTTCTTTCATTTTACCAAAAATGCTGCTTATAGTTTGAAAAAAAACCTTTCAAAGGTATAAAATCATAAGAAGGATAGTTAACCTAATCATGTCTCTCAACCTCTTTGCAGTACTGTTTAAAATCCATAATAGGTTATGTTCAAAAGGGTATTATTATTCCATCTTAACTCACATTTTGGTCTGACTGAAGTTCTGGTCCGCATTTAGGTCTCTGGATCTTCTAGCTTATCTTCTAGTATTTGGGTGCTCCCTGGCCTTAATTAACTCTCACATTTAAAAAAAAAAAAAAAAAACATAATGAATGTTATTTTTAAAGCAGTTTTAGAGTCAAAGACATTTGAATACAAAGGACCTGGACCTTCTATATATCCTCCTTCCCCAGTAATGCAGCCTCCCCCACCTGCACTTTCTGGAATGTCCATTTTCTGCAGCTGTAACAGAATGACTGAGGCTGATAAATTCGTAAAGAATAGAGAGTAATTTCCTCATTGTGATGGAAGCTGGGAAGCCCAAGAGCACAGCACTGGCATCTGGAGATGGTCCAAGTCATCCCATGTTGAAGGTGGAAGGGCAAGAGAGGGGAAGAATGGGACAGTAAGGGAGGGCTGAGCTCACATTTGTCAGGAACCTGCTCTTGTGATAAACAACCCACTACCATGATAACAGCATTAACCCAGTGGATTTATCCCCTCTTGAGGGTCCCACATCTCAACACTATTGCATTTTTTCTAGCTTATGAAGTTTATGGTCTCACTTAAACCATAGAATACACAGTTAACTCCCTACACCTTGGTGGTACATATTACAATTGATTAATCAGTAATGATGCAACATTATAATTTAAAGTTCCTTTATTAATCAGGGTACCCTCTTGACTCTTGGTGTTGAACTTTATAAGGACTTGAAGAAATGTATAAGACATGCATCTCTATTACAGTGTCATAGAAGAGACTCACTAAAGAAAACATTCTTTGTGATCTACCCAGTCATCTCCCTCCCTCCAACCCCTGACAACTGTTAATGATTTTACCTTCTCCACAGTGTCACACTCTCTGGAATGTTATATGATTGGGACAATACAATATGCAGCCTTTCAGACTGGCCTCTTTCACTTGGCTATTTTCTGTGAAGTTTCCTTTACATCTGTTCATGGCTCAGTAGCTTATTTCTTTTAAAAAATAAATTATATTTTATTTTCTGGATGGACCACAATGTGTTTATCCATTCATGTGCTGAAACCATCATTGTAGCTTCTATCTTTTGGCAAGTATGAATAAAAATTTTTGTAAACATTTGAGTGTCTCTTTCTCTAAGGAATACATTTTTTTTTTGCTTATTTAGCTAAATGCTAAGGTGCCCAGTTACTCAATTCTGTGGTGAGTATGCTTACATTCATAAGGAACTGCCAGTTTTCCAGAGCGGCTGACATCTCTGTGTATCCTTTGATCTATTTGTCTACTCTTTCATCAATACTACACTGTATTGATTTCATATCTTACACTGTATTAAAATTAGGTATTGTTAATTGTCCATTTTTATTCTTCCCCTCAGTATTGGGTTGCTCATTCTGAGCCTTGTGCCTCACCATATGAACTTCAGAATTAACTTGTGAACATCTACTAAGTAATGTGTTAGGATTTTGATTGGAACTGCATTTGTTATGAAGATCTAGCTGGGAAGCATTAACCTCTTGGCAATGCTGTTTGAGTCTTACCCTCTGTGAACAGTTAGTAACTCTCCATTATCTTTTTTCTTTGTTCACCCAAGCTTTGATAATTTTCTTGTATAGATCTTGTAACATATTTTGTTAGATATATGCTTAATTATTCCATTTTTGGAAATATTAGAGTAAATGGCATTGTGTACTTAACATCAGCATCCTCTTGTTTGTGGCTGGTATATAGAAAAGTGAACACCCTTTGCATATTAGCCTTGTATCCTGCAGCTTTGCTGTAATTACTGATTCCAGATTTTTGTAGCATTTTGTTTGTCTTTTGGAAGTTCTTCACAGATTATCATGTTATTTTTAAACAAAGATGAATTTATTTCGTAAGCATGCATTTCTTTCTCTATTGCGCCTGATTGTACTCATAAGCACTGTCAGTATAATGTTGAAAAGCAGTGGTGAGAAGAAGAATCCTTGCCTTTTTGAAAGAATCTTATCTTACAAGGAAGGTTTCTGGTTTCTCACTGCTGAGGATGTTATCAGTGATAGGCCGTTTTGTAGGTACTCTTTATTAAGTTTAAGATATTTTATTATATTCCTAGTTTACTGAGAGTTCTTTTAAAAAAGAGGTAAGTGTTGAATTTTTATAATGCTTTAACCACAAATATTGACATAACCATGTGATTTTTTAATATTTATCCTTTGGTTTAATGCATTGCATTAATTGATATTTGAATTCTAAACCAGCCTTATGTATCTAGGCTACCTCTCAGTTGGTCATGGTGTATGATTCTTCTTATTGTCAGATTGAATTTGCTAATGTTTTTTTGAGAATTTTTGTTGGACCAGAAAGTGCAATTCCTCCTTACTCTCATTGGAAAAGAACCTTAATAATTTCAAATTGCTGAGAAAGATCTGTAATGCCCTGGTGGTTTGCTATTGTCATGTCTTGGACTTTACTTTGTTCTATCTACCATGATTAGTTGTTCCCATGATTGTTTTGTGACTACATTACAAAACATAAATCTGATGCAGTCTATCTGTGATCTGATTTTCTGTTTTATTATTCTTTTATATCCATTTAATAGCATAGAATTTGAAATAGATGTTCTAATATTGTTCAAAACACTAATTAACAAACAGATAAATAGGTAGTTACTGTACCTACATAAATCTTTAAAAAATATTCCCAATCATAAACAAATTGTGAGATAAAATTCAGTATTAGATAAATGGAAAAAAACTTGAATCTGGCAGTGTGGAAATAAGTGATAAATTCATCTTCGTGAAACAAATTAAATGAACTGATATTTCTGTCAATTATCATTCTTTCAATTTTCAACTGTTTCTGAAGCTTTTTTTATCGAATCTTCTTGACCTTTTGGCATATTTACAGGTATATACTTGTGGGAATTCCCACTGAATGTGATTAAGGAAAAGTCATTCTTGGATACATTCCAGTTGCAGGACTCTATGGTTAGTGTGGTTTCTTGGTATAAAAACCATAGTGATCTTCATCCTTGTCAGGTAAAAGATGCTGTCTGTCAAGGACCTGATATAATTATTGGAAAAGATGCTTCAGTAGATTTAAATCATCATCTACATGGAGAACAATAATGCTGTCTTCTAATTTTTAATTTGTACTACTCTTTTACCAATGAACTTTTAAAAATAGGACTTTGAGTAGTATCAATGAGAAAATAATAATTACTTTGAGTAGTATCAATGAGAAAATAATAATTAGTTTCTACCAGAAATCTCATTCATTTCTAGGTTTATTTAACAGAATTCAGACATGTTTAATACTCTCATTATAAAAACAAATTGAAAAGCATATTGTACACTTCTATGTATCTGATAGATGTTGTGTGAATAGTTTATATGTTATGCTGTATTATCAAAATTCTTGATTTATATATTATAACCCTCATTGCAGAGGAAAAAATGAGGCTGCTGTGTGGTTAAAATAACTATCTCAAAGTTACAAAATCATAAATAAGAAGCCTAACCCTAGTTTCCTCTATCCAACTTAACATGTAATCTTGCTTAAAATCCATATTAGGCTATGTTGAAAATATTTTAACCATTTCATTGCTAATGGAGATCTGTAAGGCCCTGGGTCATCTAGTTTCCTCACTCTGCATATCTCCCATATTTTCTTAAAATAAGAACTTTTTTATTTAAGCAGTTTTAGGTTCACTGAAATTTTAGCAGAATAGACATTTTTATGAAATCTCTTCCTCCCCACAGTTTCCCTGTTGGTCCATCTTCTGCTGCTCTAACAGAATAAGTGAGACTGACGAATTCAAAAAGAATAAAGAATAATATTCTCATGGTTCTGGAATCTGGGAAGCCCAAGAACATGGCACTGGCATCTGGAGAGAGTCGGGGACGGTGCCATCCCTTCATAAAGGGAAAAAGGGTAGAAGATGGCAAGAAAGAGACTGCAAGGGAGGGCTGAGCTCACCTTTATCAGCATCCCACCCCTAAGATAACCTACAATGGGCCCCCACCTGCCTCCTGCCCCACCACTGAGTACCACAATATTTATCCCGTGGGTTAATTGCCTCTTGAGAGTCTCACCTGTCAACACTGTTGCATTGTTTCTAAGACATGACATTTAGGGGACACTTTTAAACCACAGCACACACTATCAACTTGCCACAAGATACTGGGTCCTTTGACAATTCATTAATAAACATTGACATCATCCAAAGTTCCTAGTTTACATTAGGGTTATCTTTTGGCTTTTGGAGTTGTACTTTCTATAGTTTTGGAAGAACATGTAAAGATGTGTTCACACTCACAGAATCATACAGAAGAGATTAACTGGACTAAAAATCTTGTATGCTTCATAACTACTGAAATTTTTACTTTTTCCACAGTTTTGACTTTTCTGGATAGTCATCCAGTTACCACCACACAACTTTTCAGACTGGCTTCTTCACTTGGTAATATACTTTGGAGTTTCTTCTAGGTCTTTCCACAGCTCAGAATCTGAATTCTTTTTAGCAACAAATAATATTTTATTGTATAATGGTCTGTTCCTTATTGTTCAGCCACTAACTGCCATCTTTGTTGCTTCTAAGTTCTGGCAGTTAGGAAGAAAACAGACACAACATATGTACAGGATTCTATGTGAACATAAACTTCTGTGTCATTTGGATGAGCACCAGGGAGCCTAATTGCTTAACTGTAGGTAAGAGCATGTGAGCTACATGAGAAGCTACTTGAGAAGCTACCAACCTGTCTTCTAAACTGGGTGACATACTTGTCTCCTCTGAAATCACCTTCTATTCTCTTTCACCAATACGGCATGTCTTGATTACAGAGCTTTGTGGCAAGTCTTGATGTTGGGTAGTGTTCACTGTCCAATTTTGTTCTTCAAAAACACCCTCCTGGTCATGAAGCTACCCTTTCTGTGTCTTTGCCTCAGAATGTAAACTTCCTAATTAGCTTGTCTACATCTATAAAATCAGGTCATAAAGATTTTGATTGTAGAAAAGATAAATCTGGGAAGAACTGACCTTGGCAATATTAAGTTTTTCTGTGCATGGGCAGGGGATGTGAATGAAAACATTTACTTCCATTTTCATGAAAGCATTGTAGTTTCCCTCATAGACATTTTGTATTATGTGGTTAGAGCTATACACTAGTATTCCATTTTGGGGAGTACTAGAGTAAGTTCTACTGTGTTTTGAACTTGAATTTGACTTGTGTGTTGCTGGCATATAGGAAAGTCATTGATATCTGCACATTATCCTTTTGTACTTCAGCTACACACTGATCATTTATTAGTTCCAGAGTTTTATATATTTTCTTAGACTTTCTGCATAGGTTATGTCAACTGCAAACAAGGACAGTTTTATTTCTTCTAAGAAGTATACACTTTCTTTTTATTACTGTATTAACTGGGACTTGAGTACAATGTTGAAAAGCAGTGAGAGGGAACATCCCTCCCTTGTTCCTGATTGCTATGGTTTAGATATGGGGTGTCCCACCCAATCTCCTGTGTGAGACAATGCAAGAATGTTAGGAAGTGAAATGATTAGCTCATGAGAGTCTTAATCTATTTAGTGGATTAATCCACTGGGTAATAGCTGTAGGCAGGCAGCATGTGACAAGAGGAAATAGGTTTGGTTACAGTGACACAAAAGCTGACTAAAACCTATCTTAACAGGAAAGCTTCTAGACTCTCACTATTACAGATGATGTCAGTTTTTGGGTGCTTTTAAAATACTCTTTTTTAATATATAACTTTAGTAACCTTTCTTCTATATATATTTCACAGAATGTCCTCATATTGAATGGGTGTAGAATTTTATTAAATACTTCTTCTGAAAAAATCATGTGATTTTTCTTCATCTTATGGTGTGATGGAGTATATTAATTGATTTTTGAATGTTGAACTGGGTATTCATATCTGGAATAATTTTAGTTGGTTGTGATGTACAAGTCTCTTTCCATTTTCTGGATTTGGTTTGCTAATTGTTGAGAATTTTTGCTAAGCGAACAGTATGTCCTCTTTAATCTCATTTGAGAAAAGCTTTAAATGAAGTCCAAATTCCTTAGTAAGATCTGTGATATCTTGCAGGGTTTGCTTCTTGTTTATGCCTTCAACTTCCCATTGTTCTATCCTCTCCTTGTCTCCCTCCCTTTCAGCTTCAGCGACAGTACAGCATCTTGAAATCGCCCAGCTGTCTTCCACGTTGCATCTTTCCACACGTGACAGTGTTCCCAGAGGGGCAACTGACTTCTCTTCCTTGTACTTTAGTTTAAATATAATCTGTAAAAATGCCTTATCTAATCATGTTCTTCAAAAAGTGTCTCACTCTTATAATTTTCTGTCACCTGTTGTTGTCCAGAGAATTTAGCTTCTATTTTTAGTTGTTCCCATTAATATTTTATGACTCTATTAGAAGATGTAAAGCTAATGCAGTTAAAACTACATTTTCATATTTTTCTCTCATTTAATAACTATTGTATTACCCTCTAATATCATACTGTCTGAAACAAAATAGATGTGCTTTAGTTTCCAGGAATTGAACCCATGCTCACTCAAACACTGAGCCACATCCCCAGCCCTATTTTGTTCTTTATTTAGAAATAGGGTCTCACTGAGTAGCTCAGGGCCTTGCTGTTACTGTGAGGCTGGCTTTGAACTTGCAATCTTCCTGTTTCAGCCCCCAAGGCTGGGATGACAGGTGGGCACCATCCTGCCTGGTGATCTTTAGTTTTGTAGAAAAAGAAAAAAACTAAATAGAATAAATGCATAAAATAACTAGATATTACAGTTATATTTAAATTTTCTATTCCAATAGAATATAATTTTATTTATTAAAATTTTAAAACTTTTAAAATATATTTAATCTCAAACTAATTGGGAGCAAAAGGAAGATTTGATAAATAGAAAATTAAAATTGCTCTGACCAACTCATCTTCATTGGAACTGATATTCAATGGGGCTGATATTTTATTCTTGTTTATTATTTGTCCCATAATGTTTCTGAAACATTTTACCTGGTTATATCCTTCTGACTCTACTTATGTGTTTTCTGTACTGCATCTTGACACACAGGTGGAGAGTCCCAGGGAGTGTAATTAAGCAAAGATCAGCTTGGACACATTCCAGTTGCAGGGCTCCATGATTACCAGGTGTTCATGCTATAAAATCTTTAGTGATCTTTTTTCCTGTCTGGTAAAAGCTCTCCTCTGTTACAGTTATATTTTTTTAAGAAGATGGTTTATTATTCTTAAAGAAGGATTTGAAAAGGTGCAAAAATATTCTATCCATATACCAAGCACAAATATTTGGCCTTACCAGGACAAGAGGAGAAATGTTTAAAAGCTGAATGGTATTTTTGAAGGTACCAGAAAAGAACCTAGAAAACTTTCTTTTTATTAAAAATCCTAGATGTTCTCTTTCTACGTTGAAATTATTTGTTTGCATTTTTAGGTAATTATTTTAATATGGAAAATTTTAATTTTTATCTTTTTACCAAGAATTCCTTTGAATACCACTATGATCACTAATTATTTTCTGAAGTATTTAGAAGATTCCAGAGAAAATGGGCAAACATAGTTGTGTAATTTTAAATATATTTTTCAAGAATAACACAACTTTTTCTTTTGTGTGCATATTGAATGGAAGAGGAATTACTCACTATTTCGGAGTGAGATAAAGTTTCCTTCTTCAAATGGCAGACAAGCTTCCAAAGGTAATACTTTCTAGTCAGTAGCAGAAATCAGACTTTGAGATTGTGTGACTATTTCATTATTCAGAAAATTGTATCACTCGAGTATGTAAGAAAATGTGGATAAAAACTTCTGCAGGTGGAAAGTGGTTGTTCAGATTGCATAAAATAGTTATGAAATACAGATTCAAAGAATTGACGATATAAGTCAGGGTCCATGTTTTATCTTCAACACTGTTGCTTCCATTTGGAAAAGTAGAAAGCCCAAGATGAAAAGCTGATTCCTCAGTCAGCCTGGAGATTTCTCTCCTCTAATGACATGAGCCCAGCATAGACTCTGAACCTTCATTAGCTAGTAGACACACTGATACCTGGAAGTTCAACTCGTGTGAATAGTTTGACACAATATAGTGTTCTATGAATACTTGTTGGTTGGATAAATGAAAGGATTGAAAGTACCACACATCTTTGTACAATAATCACTATTACTTCCCATTTCTTTTTTATTTTTGCTTCTGTTCTCGGAGATTAGCATCTGTCAAAGAACAAATGGTATATGTGGCAGGGGGTCCATGCGGTTGACAGGGAGTGTAAGAGAATTAAATGAGAATGATCACAGTTGCATGATAATATAAATAAAAAGCCAAGGGGATTTAATAAATGTATAAAAAAGCAATGTGAATAAAGGAAGGAGAATACTATCAGACTTGGACTTGAAGTATAAAGACAGAAGGAAGTACCCTTCTAGACAAAACCTAGAGTGGAATAGATTTATTGTGAAAAATGCAATATTTAGTTTCATAAACATGAAAAGGATATCTACTTGAAGATGACAATTAAATAATTGTAGATACCAAGTTGAAAACAAGGCTGTGATAATGTTGAAGATATGCAATTCAGAGAGTTTTAGGTATTTATGGGTTAGGATAATGTGGAATATTCAACCAAAGACTCTAGAAGAAGGTTTCAGTGAATTGGCAAGCCAAGACTATGGTAATTCCTTGTTTTTCAAGTTCTCACATGAAACTATTATGGTTTTATTGTGTCCCCCCATATAATTTATATGTTGAGGTCCTACCTACAGTACTGCAAAAAGAAGCTCCATTTGGAAATTTGGATGTTATGAAAGTCATCTAATTGTAAAATGTATGAGGCTGGGTCCCAATCCTATGTAAATTATATTCTATTGGAATAGAAAATTTAAATATAGGGGAAGTGACACAAGAATACAAGGTGGTCATCATCAAGGCAAGGATGAAGCTGGTCTTTCCCTCATGGATGGTCTTCAGAGGGCTCCACCAGTGCCCGTACCTTTATTTTGAATGTCTAGCTGCAGGGCTCTGAGACAATACGTTTTTGTTTATAGCAACTGTAGCTCTAGCAGATGAAGACAGCTTTTGGTACCAGGAAGAGGGTGCTGCTGCTGCTATAAATGTCTAATATATGAAGCTGTGTTTTGATTGATTAATGGATAGATGTTGAGAGATGTTTGGGAATCATGATAGAAGGAGCCCAGATGGCCTTGAAGAGATGGTGGGTAGAAATGTGAACACTGAAAGATGATGCTGATGAGATCTCAGCAAGGAAAGAGGAGAGCGGTGGAGATGGCATCTGTCTTAAATAACAAAAATCACTATGAGCACAATATTCCTGGAAACCTAATGCTAAGATGCTTGAGGGTGACATTTACACTGAACCTTACGGCCAAAGAAAGTGGAGGGAGGGCATCATTTTCTAAGTTCTTAGCACCAGTATTGATAAGAGTGATTGGTAGTCTATAGTCTTCCATTGGTCATTTGTTTTATCAACTCTTCATATGAAAATTACCTTAAGTGAGTATTCAGTTTTACACTATATGACGTCATACATAGTGCATCTTTATGTAAATTGCATGTTCATTCTCTTTTGTTATTTCACATCTTGAAACTCATCTAAAGAGCAGAATAAAATAGACATTATTATTGCTGTGTGTATATAGGTGACTGTATGACCAATGTGATTCTGCAACCTGTATAATCAGAAAATGAGAAATTATACCCCATTTGATTCAAATGTATGAATTGTCAAGATCATTGTACTGTCATGTGTAAATAATTAAAAAAAAGAGTAACTTTCTCTGAGAAACCTTTCCCCAAGTCTCAACAGGTTTAGATACTGAAGCACTTTGAATCTATAGCATGGCATCAATAAATATATTCATCAACATATTTCTCAACTTACTCTTTAAATGTTGGACCATATAGTCACATATCAAATCACTTAGGGCAGGAAAACGAGTCTTATTTCACTTGGTAATCCAGATATCTCCTGAAGGGAGTGTGATGCAAGGAGATTTTGTGTATGTGTGTGTGTGTGTGTGTGTGTGTATCAGATGAACAAAAACATAAAATACTTCTAAGGATTTTTTCATTGTTTTACAGGTAAACTGCTTTACTCTCTGAAATCAGCATCAATCAAAACTAGATGGAACACAGCAACAATGTAACTTACTTTGTCCTCTTGGGCCTCACACAAAATCCAAAGGAGCAGAAAGTACTTTTTGTTATGTTCTTGTTCTTCTACATTTTGACCATGCTGGGGAACCTGCTCATTGTCCTAACTGTAACCTTCAGTAAGACCCTGCACTCTCCAATGTACTTCTTTCTTGCTAATTTATCATTTGTGGACATCATTTATTCATCAGTCATTTCCACCACTTTGATTTCAAACTTATTCTTAGGAAAAGGTATGGTATCCTTCAAGTGGTGTATGTCTCAGCTCTTTGCAGAACACCTTTTAGGAGGGACAGAGGTCACTCTTCTGTTGGTGATGGCCTTTGACCGCTATGTGGCCATCTGTAAGCCCTTGCATTATTTGCTTATCATGAGGCCATGGGTGTGTGTGGTGCTGGTGGTAGTCTCCTTGGCTGGAGGTTTTGTGCACTCTTCATTTCAACTTGGCATTATTTATGGGCTCCCTTTCTGTGGCCCCAATGTCATTGACCACTTTACATGTGACATGTATCCCTTATTGAAACTTGTCTGTGTTGACACCTATGTCACTGGCCTCTTAGTGATGGCCAATGGGGGGCTGATGTGCTCCATTGTGTTTCTGCTCTTACTCGTGTCTTATGCTGTCATCTTCCACTCTCTGAAGAACCTGAGTCAGGAGGGGAGGTGGAAAGCTCTCTCCACCTGTGGCTCCCACATCACTGTGGTTGTCCTCTTCTTTGTCCCTTGTATTTTCATGTATGCAAGACCAGCCAAGACTTTCCCCATTGACAAGTCATTGAGTGTGTTTTACACAATTATAACCCCCATGCTGAACCCCTTCATCTACACTCTGAGAAACTCAGAGATGACAAATGCTATGAAGAAACTCTGGAAAATAAGCCACATCAGGCAGGAAATCACTGAGTCTCCCAGTACAAAGAGAAACATTTCACTATGAAGCTGTCTCCTTCAGAAGCATTGTTTACTTCAGAATTAAAACTGATGCCAATTTGCTCTGGTAGTTTTGTTAAGTATAATTGAAGAATAGAATATAGGTTTTGACATTCACATATTTCCTCAGTGTATTCCTCATTCTGTAGTGTGTTGTTTATCAGTGGACCTAGGAATTTTGGGTGCACATATACTAGAAAGTCAATAAAAATATGATATCCACTTATGAATGAAATTTTTATAGTATTACAAGAGTGTTTATTTAATTTTTACATTAATTTTTAATAATATTATCACTTCACATATTTTTATATATAATTAAATTTTTAAATTTATTATTCTAATTTGTTATATATGACAGAAAAAAGCATTACAATTCATATTACACATATAGAGCACAATTTTCATATTTCTGGTTGTATACACAGTATATTGACACCATTTGTATCTTCATACATGTACTTAGGGTAATTATATCCATCTCATTCCACCATCTTTTTTACCCCCATTCCCCTTCCCTTTTTCTCCCACTCCTTTGCCCTATTTGGAGTTTGTCTATTCCTCCCATGCTCCCCCTCAAAACCCCAGTATGAATCAGCCTCCTTATGTCAGAGAACACGTTCATCATTTGTTTTTTTGGGGATTGGCCAACTTCACTTAGCATTATCTTCTCCAACTACATTCATTTACCTGCAAATTACATGGTTTTATTCTCTTTTATTGCTGAGTAATATTTCATTGTGTATATATGCCACATTTTCTTTATCCATTAATCTACTGAAGGACATGTATGTTGTTTCCACAGTTTAACTATTGTGAATTGTGCTGCTATAAACATTGATGTGGCTGTGTCCCTGTAGTATGCTGTTTTTAAGTCCTTTTGGTATAGATAGAGGATTGGGATAGTAATATATTTATGAATAAAAGTTTTTAGTATTACAAAGATGTTTGTTTAATTTTTATATTTATTTTTAACAATTAAGTTTTTGTTTCTCATTTTATTTTTACTTCTTTGTTCATTTTCTATAATAGTTAAATGCTATATGTGTCTTATTTTTATATGACATTACTGGCATTTATAATTTTATTGGAATATTTTTGTTTTTAAACATACATGGAAAGCCTAAGAAATATGAATGTTACAATGTAACTCTTTCAAAATTGTAAATCTGAAAAAAAGATATATGATGAATTACTCAGTAGCATTCCCCAGTACTCATCCCAGGTGCAGCGACTGTGTTTCTAAGGTTCTTCAAGTTAAGAGAGCTTAGCATTTGTGCAACATGGGTGAATTTGGAGTTTGTCCTGCTAAATGATATGAGCTGGACCCAGAAGAGAAATACTGTATGATGTCATTTGTATGTGAATACTAAAATCTTCACATTCACAGAAGCATAAAAAAAATGATGGTTTTCGTGGCTGGAGTGTGGGAAATCAGACATGTTGGTCCCAGAGTACTGAGTTTCATTTACAAGCTAAATGATTCTGGAGTTGATAGCATGGTAGCTATTGTTTCTTTTTGCTGTATTGTATACCTGACTCCTGGTAAGAGGGTAGACTGAAGTAACCTACCACAAAAGATTGAAGAAAGCTTTAATTATGTGACATGATGGATATGTGAATTATAGTTGTCATTTCACAATATGTACGTATATCAGAATATCATGTTGTACACCCAAAACATGTATGATTCTTATTTGTCAGTCAGAAATTAATAGAACTAAAAAAAAATTAAAGAAACTAAAATGATACTACTATTACTGCTAATATATGATTACTACTTTATATGGTTGCATATATTGAGTAAAGCATCCATTGATTCTATTATTTTTAATGGTGATTTATTTCTATATTTTTCATGCATAGTTTTTGTTTAAAAATATCTTAGGTGTAACATATTTTCAAACTCAGGTAGAAGTTGTACTAAAATTATTCCACATGTTTTTTAATGTCTTGTCTCTATTTTTGTATCAGTACATATGAATATATATCTCATTATATATGCATGTATGTCACTCTATGCATATGCCAATATCATTTTTTATTGTTCATTTCTCTCGGTCATTTATTTGCTTAGACTTTTTAATTTTTTTTAAGTTGTAGATGGACACTATATCTTTATTTTATTTATCTATCTATCTATCTATTTATTTTATGTTGTGCTGGGATCAAACCCAGTTCCTCCTGCATGCAAGGCAAGCGCTCAATCCCTGAGCCACAACCCTGCCCTTTGTATAGACTTTTTGATTGATTTTTCTTAAAGGAGTCAATTGTAGGCCTGATGACCCTTTAGCCTTAAAACTCCAATACTTTCCAAAACTTAAGACACTATTGAGTAACCATAGCACAGTGCAAAATTAAGAAGTTGACATTGAGTCAATACTATTACACATCCACACAGCTTATTGCCCCTTCACCTACGGACCCAATGACATTCTCTTTGTGGCAAAATAGAACACAAGGTCACACAGTGCATTTTCCTGGTATATATAAAGTGAGGATTCCTTTCATATGAAACATTCCTGAGCCTTTCTTTTTTCTGTATCTCTGTATCCTTAAGTTGTTTTCAGGACTTGCCTCTGGAGTCCACTATAAATGTAACCTTGAAACAGCATTTTAAGAATGGATTGAAGCAACAAAACACCACATGTCTATATAAACACTTTTTTTTGCATGTGATAAGCTCAAAATCCACCACATGGCTCATGATAAACCCCCACCTTGTAAAGTTTCATGCTACCTGTGAAGAGGTTGGATACCATTTAGGCTGCACAAAAGAACCCTTAAACTCCCCTTCTCACTCTTTAAAGACATGCAGAGTACATGGCAGTTGTGTGGTGGAATGTCCTGTATGCTCCTGTTCAGGTTTGTGAGATGTTACTTTAGGTTGAGGGCTAGATAATACCTTTATCAGGAGGTTTTGCATGAATTCCTCTTAGATACCACACATGTGGTCATCACTGTAGTCTGAACAGTTACTTGCAATGCCACATGTATTCACTGGTCTATGATTTTATCTTCTTTTGTGCATGCCCTACCCTTGAAAAACAATTTTGAGCCAACTTTGAGTACATTCTGGAGGTACTTCCTTGAAACAACTTATAAATCATTTATTTCTCAGGTCCTAGCTGTGTACAATGGTGCACACCTGTAATCCCAGATGCTCTGGAAGCTGAGGCAGGAGGACCAAAAGTTCAAAACCAGCCTGAGCAACATAGTAGGGCCCTCAGAAAGGTAGCAAGATCAAGTCTCAAATTAAAATATAAGAAAGGGTTGGGGATGTGTTGCTTAGTGGTTAGGCACCCCTGAGTTCAATCCCTGGTTACAAAAATCAATAAATTAAATAAAGGTAATTTGTTTTTTAGGAAATTGTGTCCAGGTGTGTTCATGCATTATCTGATTTGGTTGATTCTCCATTTATTGACAAGAATCTCTTCTTGCTTTTGGATATTACACTATAGAAGAAAGTACAGTGAATGTATGTAACCCTGTTTATTCTAAAAGACTGAACAGAAAAATTTGAAGGGGTGAGAGTCTACCCTATTTGAGCAGCCCAGGTTTTAACATTCTATCCAGTTTGACTGGTGTTTTCCCACAAAGGTTTTGAAGTGTCTCCTCCAACCGCAACAGCAGCCGGGGCGGCTTCTGTGTAGGGAATTTGTTGTAGGTGCTGAAGTCTACAGAGGGAGGTGCTGGTGGCATTGGGAGAGGCTGAGGCTGGAGGACAGTCAGGATGATGTCCTCTTCCCTCAGGTCACATGGTGCAGGAAACATTGTCTACACTGTCTGTCCTCAGGGTTGTAGGAGCATCCTTGGTTAGTAGATTTCCATTTGTATCTCATGAGTTCCTGTTTTGACATGAAGACTCACAGAGGAGACATTTTCTCTTTCAAAATAACTTGAAGAAAGAATCATGGAATTTTGCTTTTAAGCATGGCACTGACTTTGGGTTAAGATTCATTCCTTCACTTTAGGTTAAGGAAAAAAATATGTATGTATTCTCCCAACCTATTTTTTATAAAGTGGTATAGCATTAACCAATTATGCTTAATAACCTATTACATTTAACTTGTGATCTGTATTTTACCTATTTATAAAGGCTAAATAAATTTTCCATATTTATTTATACTTTTTCTTGTAATGTTAATTTTGGCCATGATGGGGAAATACAGAGATCTGCACTCATATCTATAACAAACACATAAGCCAGAGATAAAGACACAATGGTTTTGAACACATTTCATTTGACATTAGAAAACAATTAATGGGAAACATTGAGAGATGGGAGACAAACAAGTTGATCTGTAGGACAGTCCCTCCCTGTTTCCTTTTGATATATTTCATCCTATTCCCACAGAGGAAAGAGAGATAAAGAAAAGGAGAGAGAGAGAGAGAGAGAGAGAGAGAGAGAAAGAGAGAGAGAGAGCAAGCCACATGTGCAAGCAGAAGCAATATAAGGAGGGCCATGGAGAATTTTCCCTAAATTATTCAGCACTGTGTCTGCATTTAAGGAAACTACTTCAGCAACCAAAGACCTAGCCAGAGAGACAATGGGCCTAGGACAATGTCTTTTTTGCTGGGCCTAGGACAATGTCTATTTTTACCAGCTGGACTGGAATCCTCACAGGACAGGGGGCGGATCTTGGGCTGAGTACTTCGAAAGATCTTTGCTCAATAGTGGGATGTTATTAGACTTACAACAGACATTTCTCTAGCTTCGTAAAATATAAGAAGAGTATTTCAAAAATGATGAATAGAAAAACATACAAACATCACATTATTCCCAAACAACTTCATTGTAACAGATAAACTTTCAAGAATATGTATTAATGTGATGATGCCTAGTACTTAACACAGTAGAACAATAAATTCTGACATCCAATACAAAAATACAAGGCATGAAAAAAGCACTTAACCATGCCCTTTAGGAGAATAAATAAATCATGGAATACTACTCAGAACTGACACATATATTTCATTAGCCTAAAGGGTTTTGAAAGAAATTGTAATTCTATACTAAAATTAGAGATATGAAAGATAAAAGATAATCCAATCTGAATTTTCTAAAGAGGCAAAAGTTACACTACTTGCAGTAAAAAAATAGGATATGGGATTAATAGCACATGAGACAGGGCAATAGATTTCAAAAGATACAGTAAAACTATTCAAAATAAAACATATCAAAATACAAAACAGGACACACATGGTAAGTTGCTGAACCACTACAACTGACTTCATAAATACATAATTTCAGATGTGGAAGAAAAACAGTATCAGAGCATACAAAAATATTTAAAGAAATAATGAAAGAAATATTTTTAAAATATATAAAAATATTTTTTAAAAATTCGATAGACTTCACAAATACTGACCCAAGAAGATGCTTGAAGGTAAGCATAAAGAGCATAAAGAAAACATATTAAAGCACATCCTATACTAGTTACTCAAAGTCAATAAGAAGGAGAAAATGTTAAAAGTTGATTAAGATAATGGTGCTCTCAGTGGTTCTCATTACAAAATGTTAAGGAAAATCATTCTAGCTCATGAAAAATGATCCTAGGTGATACTATCAGTGTATACAACCAGATGAAAATAGTAACTGCATGAACAAATTTTTAAGATTTTTATTATTATTTAAATCTCTTTAAATATACCTGATTAAGATAACATATTATGGGTTTTCAAATATATGTAGTTTGACGATAATGCCATAATGGCTCAGAAGGAAAATAATAATTTTACTATTCTGAGTTCTTATAAAATACATAGTGTTATATTAGTATCACCTGCTGCTGTTAGGGTGAAATTATAATTTATAAGCCCCCCAAAGTAAGAGTTATGTCAATAAGTAAAATAGGAAGATAAAAAATAATCCAAAGGAGACATAAAATGGAAAAAAAGAACATATAAAGCACATAGAAAAATGGCAAGATGATAAGTTTAAAATGAACTTTACCACTAAGTACATAAAATGTAAATGATCTAAATACCATGATAAAATGCAAAGATTGCAGACTCCATAAGAATAACAAGACTCATTTATATTCCCCCCTATAAGAAACACACTTTAAATATAAGACAACAAATATATTTGAAATTTTGGTAGTTCATAACTTCCTGTGAAATCATTAATTGAATTCAGATTAAAATTTATTTTACTTGATGTTAATTCAGTTATTTATCATTGTATTATAATTGATAGAGCTCATATTTTTAAACCCTTTTTGGCCTCTTTTGTCAGTTCTAAGTTTGAGATTTGTGCTTTTGTCACTATTGTGATTAGAATAGATAGTTATTTATTCAATTTCTCATTAGTTATTAACTTGTGATCCAATACCAAATATATATTACTATTATTTGAATCTGGAATGTCCCCGAAGGGCACACAGAAGTTGGTTCCTTGCTATTGGAAGATGGCTAACACATGTAGAGGTGAGGCCTACAGGCAAAGTTCAACCATGGGAGGTTTTAGGTGGTTGAAGGGGATGTTCTTCAAAAGGATTGTGGAACCCTGATCTCTTCCTCTCTTTCATTTCTATATTCCATAAGTTCTGTGGGCAATTTGCTCTGCATCTTGTTCCCCACTATGATGTGTTGCTTCACCAAAAGCCCAAAGCAAAGAGGCTAATTGGTGACGGACTAAAACATCTAAAACGGTGAGCCTAAATAAACCTTTTCTGTTATTAAGTTGAATTAGCTCAGGGGCTTGTTATAGTAGTGGAAAACAAACAGGTATGATAGCTCTAAGTTTTTTCTAATGGAGGAAACCATTTTTATCTTATTTTGTTCTCCTACCTATTTTAGTTTAGGCTAATTTATGTTTTTTTCTAACATTTTAGTTGAAAAATTTCTTAGTCTCTTCTTAACTTTTTAAATAATGTAAACTCTTATGGCCTTGAATTTTCCTCTGAGCACTGGTAATTGTATCACATTGTTTGAGATGGGGTTTTCCTTTTTAAGAATTCTGTACTTACTAGAATTTTGGTTTCAATTTCCTCTTTCAGAAAACAGTTTTTAAAGATGGGATTGTTGGCTTTAATATCTAAAAAATAACAATTGGCTTCTATTCACTTTGTCATTTATTTCTAGATTATTTTAAAATGCATGTTAAACATTCTTACTTAACCAAATAAAAGTATATTAGATACTTCTGTGTACCAGACACTGTATGAGCACTTTACACATATTTTACTGTATTATAAAAACTTTAATTACAATAATTCCTTTCATTTCACAGAAAAAAAAGATGTTTATAGGTTGAAAAAAAACTTTCTCAGAGTTATAAAATCATAAGAAGGATAGTTAACCATAATCAAGTCTTTCAACTGTTTGCAGTCTTGCTTAAGATCCATAATAGGATATGTTCAAAATGGTATTATTACTCCATCTTAACTCACATTTTGGTCTGACTGAAGTTCAGGTCCAAATTTATCTTATCTCCTAGTATTTGGATGCTTCATGATTCTGATTAACTCTTACAATTTTTTAAAAACATAACAAACTTCATTTTTAGAGCAGTTTTACAATCAAAGAAATGTGAGCACGAAGACTTTATATGTAACCTCTGTCCCCAACAAGATAGCCTCCCCCACTCTCTTAGTCCATTTCTGTAGCTGTAATAGAATAACTGAGGCTGATAAATTAATAAAGAACAGAGGTTAATTGTCCTAGAGTCCACAGAAGCTGGGAAGCCCAAGAGCTGAGCACAGGTATCTGGAGATTGTCGGTAGAAAAAGCAGGAGAGGGCAAGAATGAGACAGCAAGGGAGGGCTGAGCTCACTTTTGTCAGGAATCTGCTCTTGTGATAAACAACCCACTCCCACAATAACAACATTAACCCAGTGGATTTTCCCTCCCTTGAGGGTTCTACCTCTCAACACTGTTGCATTGTTCTAGCTCAAGAAGTTTATGGGTCTCTCTTAAACCATAGAAGACACTATTAAATTCCTACACCATGGTGGTACATTACAATTAATTAATCAGTAATGACCCAACAGTATCTTTCAAAGTTCCTTTTTTACATCAGGATGCACTTTTGATTCTTGATGTTGTGCTTTCTGTGGTCTTGGAAAAATGCATAAGACATATCTATTATGGTATCATAGAAGACTTTCAGTAAAGAAAAAAATCTTCTGTGATCTACCCAGGCATCTCCCTTCCTCCAACCCCTGACAACTAGTGATGTTTTCACTTTCTCCACATTGTTGCACTTTCTAGAATGTCATATGATTGGGACCACACAACATGTCCCCTTTTCCGACTGGCCTCATTCACTTAGCTATATCCTGTGAGGTTTCCTCTACGTCTGCTCATAGATCAGTTGCTCATTTCTTTCAAAGAAATGAATTATATTTCATTATTGGGATGGACCACAGTGTATTTATCCATTCATGCCTTGAAAAGCATCATTGTAGCTTCTATGTTTTGGCAAGTATGAATAAAGATTTTATAAATATTTGAGTGTCTCTTTCTATAAGGGGTATATTTTGGCTCATTTGGATAAATACAAAGGTGCCCCAGTTACTCAATTATGTGGTGAGTGTACTTAGACTCATACTGAACTGCTAGTTTTCCAGAGTGGCTGACATCTTTGTCCTTTTTTCTATTTGTCTACCCTTTCTTCAATACTACACTGTCTTGATTTCATAGCTTATACTGTATTGAAATTAGGTATTGTTAATTCTACATTTTCATTCTTACCCTCAGTATTGGGTTGCTCATTTTGAGCCTTTTGCTTTACCATGAGAACCTCAGAATTACTGATTGGAATTTCATTTGTTCTGAAGATCTAGTTGGGAAGAATTAACCTCTTAGTGATGCTGTTTGAGTCTTTCTTTCCATGAACAGTTAGTAAGTCTCATCCAAGCTTTGATATTTTCCTTATATAGATCTTTAACATATTTTGTTAAATATATGCTTAAGCATTCCATGTTGGAAAGTATTAAAGTAAATGGTATTTAATTTCAGCATCCTCTTGTTTGTGGCTGGTATATAGGAAAGGGAATGCCGTTTGTACACTAACCTTGTATCCTGTAGCTTTGCTGTAATCACTTATTCCAGAGTTTTTACACTTTTATTTTTTATTTTTTTTGGTACTAGGCATTGAACTCGGGGGCACTCAACTGCTGAGCCACATCCCCAGCCCTATTTTGTATTTTATTTAGAGACAGGGTCTCACTGAGTTGCTTATCGCCTTGTCGTTGCTGAGGCTGGCTTTGAAATCAAGATCCTCCTGTCTGATTCTCTGAAGTCGCTGGGATCATAGGCATGTATCACTGTACCCAGCAGATTTTTGTACACTTTTGATTGTTTTTTTAAATTAGGTTTTCATATATTATCATGTTATTTTAAAACAAACATGGATTTATTACGTAAACATGCATATATTATCCTTGATCACATTCATGAACACTGGCAGTACAATGTTACCTTACAACCAAGCTTTCTGGTTTCTCACTGCTGAGGATGGCATAAATTATAGGCTGTTTTGTAGGTATGCTTTATTAAGTTTAGGAAATTTTCTTCTATTCCTAGTTTACTGAGAATTCGTTTTCTAAACAGGTGAGTGTTGAATTTTTAAAATGCTTTAAGTGCAACTGTTGATATAGCCATGTAATTTTTCATCCTTGTCCTTTGTTTCAATTTATTGCATTAATTGGTATTTGAATTCTAACCCAGCCTTATGTATCTAGGCTATATCTCAGTTGGTCATGGTGTTTGATTGTTTTTATACATTATCAGATTGAATTTGCTAATGATTTTTTGAGAATTTTTGTTGAACCAGAAACTGGAAGTCCCCCTTACTCTCATTTGAAGAGAACCTTAATAATTTCAAATTCCTTAATAGGATATATAATGTCCCGAGGGTTTGCTATTGTCATTTCTTGGACTTTACTTTATTCTACTCACTATATTTCATTGTTCCCATTGTTAATTTGTGACTGTATTACAAGACATAAACCCAATGCAATCAATGATCTGATCTTCTGTTTTGTTAAATTTTATATCTCCAGTTAATGGTATAAACAATGAAATAAATAGATGTTATAAGGTTGTTTTAAAAAATGGATAAATAGATAAATAGCTAGTTACTATAACTACATGAATCTTGAAAAAAATATCCCCAAAGAAATAATGAGATATAATTATCAGATAAATGGGAAAAAACTTGATCTGGCAGTGTGGTAATAAGTGATAAGTTCATCAGTTCATCTAAATGAACTGATGTATTATTTTTGCGAATTGTCACTCTGTCAATTTTCCCATGTTTCTGAAATATTTTTGGTACATTTTCTTGACCATAATAATGTAATTAATCTATTGGCATGTTTACATGTATAAACTTGTGGGAATTCCCATTGAAACTGATTAAGGAAGAATCGCTTTGGATGCATTCCAGTTGCAGGACTCCATGATGACTGTGGTTTCTGGTATAAAACCTACAGTGATCTTCATTCTTGTCAGGTAAAAAATGCTGTCCTTTTAAAGCCTGATATAATCACTTAAAAAGATGCTTCAGTAGGCTGAAAGCATGATCTACATGAATCACAATAATGCTGTCTGGTAGTTATTACTAACATTCCTGAAAGAGAACTTAAAGAGAAAATATTCCTTTTTTTTTTTAAAAAAAAGCTAGTTGTTGTCTTCCTACATGAACATGTGATTTGTTTACATTTTTGAGAAATTATGCTATTATGGAAGTTTTTACTTTTTGTATTCTCAACATGGAATTCCTTTGAAATCCATCTACAATGCTGGTGATGATTTTCTGCAAAACTTAGAAGACTCTGCTAACAATGGACAGACATAGATGTTGTTTTAAATATATCAACAGGAATAATGCAGACTTTTTCCTTCTGTGTGTATCCTGGGTTGAAAAGGGACTTCCAGCTCTTTACTAGTGAAGCAAAAAGTCATCATTCAAACTACAGACAAGATTCCAAAAGTAAGACTTTAACGATTGATAGAAAAAACTAGAATTTGAAATTGTGTGTAATTTTCAGTACGTAGGAAATTATATCACTTGAATTTGCAAGAATTAAAATTGTGGGAAAAACTTCTGAAGGCAGATCATGGCTGATGAGTTCATAAATGAGAGTTGCCATGAATAAATTTAAAAATTAAAAGAATGAATTCTGCAACCATTTTCTATATTCAAGATTTATGCTTCATCTGGAACAGTAGAAGTAACAAGGTAGTTTTGCTCAGTCAGCACCAAGATTGCATCCACTAAATACACACCCTGGTGCAGACTCAGCTTTAATGAGAATGTGGACACTCTGTGATGCCTGGAAGTTCATCTAATTAGGTTGATGTGACAGAAGGTAAGTGCTACCTACACACTAGTTGGTTGAATAAACAAACGAAAGATTGCATGTAGAACACACCTTTCTTCAATATATACCTTTATTTTAGAGTCTGTGCTCATCGTCTGGTTTCTGAAGTTAGAGTCTCCTAAGAAATAGATGGAAATACAGTGGTGGAAAATCATTAGGGATATTTGAGCACTAGTGGAAGACTTGAGCAGATGAGCATGAAGAATTGTAAGAGATGAATTTGGGCAGGTAACAGAATTGTGTAATTTAAAGTCAGGGAGGTGATGAATATATATTGAGTGTGTGATAAAAATCTCCTGTAGCATTTTGAGAAAAGGGGTGATATGATCTGAAGAAGATTAAAAAGACAATTTCTTTTGTTTTGGGAAAATGGCTTGTTAAAATCAAAGATGAAAGTAGGTAGAATTGGCAAGTAGCTGTTGCAGTAGATCAGGGATGTAGTTGGTTGCAGTGAAAATGATCAGATTTATAGTATATCTACTACAAGGCAAGAGAGTTTGTTAAGTGTATGAATGAATAACATGAAAGGAATAATGAATGGATGTCTATTATGTGTCAAAAGGTCAGAATTGGGACTAAAAAGTTGAGTGGAAGGAGAAGCCATTTTATTAGATAAAGGAAACCTCAGAAAGAATATATTTATCATGAAAAAATCATTTAAAATTCACTTTTGTAAATAATAATTGGATATCTAGTTGGAGATGTGAATTAAATAGTTTCAGATACCCTTTTAAGTTAAGAGAGAGACAGTGGTGAAGACAGACAATTCCCTGGTTCTTCAAGCATTTGCGGGTTAGGAAAATGAGGAATGTCCAAGTAAAGACCCTCAAAGAAGGATTCAACCACTTGGTAGTATATATGAAAATGTGACAGCTACTGATCACACATTGTGTCACATGAAACAACTCCTGTTTTATCTAGTTCAATTACCCCTACTTTTTCCTCTAATGCATGTTGAGGCCTTAACTTCACTACTACATAATGTGATTTTTTTTGTGAGTAGGTTCTTTGCAGAGGTCTCAAGAAGTTAAAATAAGCTCATTAGGGTGGTCATCATTCCAATAGGATTGATGTCCTATGAGAAGGGAAATTTTGGATGTAGGGAGGACAACACGTGAACACAAAACTGGTATCTGTGAGCCAAGGAGAAAGGCCTGAGACAGTGCTTTTCCTCAATATCTTCTGAAGGAACCAATACAGCACAGGTCTTGAGTTTGAGTTTATAGCATGTCAAACTCTGAAACAACAGATTTCTGTTAACGAGTTTGTGGTGTTTTATTACAGCAGCTCTAACAAGAGAACATGGATTTTGCTACTGGGAAGCGGGGTGCAGCTATAAAAATACCTCAAAGAGTGGAAGTAGCTCTGAGATGGGTTATGGGTAGATGGATGGGGAAGAGTTGTGATTCATGATAGGAAGAGCCTCTGTGAAGAGACTGTGGGTGCAACTATGAACATCAAAAGGTGGTTCAGGTGAGGGATTTGAAAGAGAAAAGGAGAACAGCACAGAAAGCCTCTCTTGTGCTAGAGAGAACACACACATCATCACAAACAGAATCCTCCTAGAAATATGAATGGCAAGGTATTTCTGGTTGAGGTGTCCAGGGGATAAGAGATGATTGGAAAGTGGAGGAAAAGCTGTCATTGTTAATGATTTACAGTCATAGAACTAGAAATGAATATACTGACTTTTGGTCTATCATTTTACACTTTATTTTAGCCACTATGAATATAAAAAATGACCTTAAGTGAATCTCTGGCATTACACCTTTGTGACATCATGTGTGGTGCATTTTCTCATGAAATTCATTTTTCATTCCTTTTTGTTATTTTCTACCTCCTTTAATTGCATAAAGTATGGCTTCCTGTGAGAAGTCTTGCCATAATCCAGTTGCTTTATCAATTGCAGCACAGTGAACTGATATCATGACATAAATAATTCACTTATTATGGCAACAATCATGTTTTACTTTAAATCTTGATCCCATCACTACATATGGAATCACTTGGGGAAGGAAATGCTATCTTACTTCACTGTGCCTGATATGTGCAACAGATAGCCTGCCACAAGTTGATGCTTCTCATACATATTTTAGAGGATGAATGAATGAAGATTGAGATTACAATACTTCTAAGGATTTTCTTCATTTTTTTGTAGGTGAACTGCTTTAATATTTGGAATCAGCACCAACAAAAGACTAGATGGAACATAGGAACAATGTAACTTATTTTGTCCTCTTGGGCCTCACACAAAATCCAAAGATGCAGAGAGTACTTTTTGTTACATTTTTGCTTTTCTACATCTTGACCATGGTGGGAAATCTGCTCATTGTGATGACCATAATCTTCAGCAAGACCCTGGGCTCACCAATGTACTTCTTTCTTTCTAGCTTATCTTTTATGGATGCAATTTATTCTACAGTTATTTCCCCCCAAATGATTTACCACTTGTTCTTTAGGGAAAATATCATATCCTTCAAGAATTGTATGACCCAGCTTTTTACAGGACACTTTTTTCCTGGGGCAGAGGTCTTTCTTCTGTTGGTGATGGCCTATGACCGCTATGTGGCCATCTGTAAGCCCCTGCACTATTTGATTATCATGAGGCCATGGGTATGTGTTGTGCTGCTGGTAGTTTCCTGGTTTGGAGGGTTTTTGCACTCAGTAATCCAGTTGGGCACTATTTATGGGCTCCCATTCTGTGGCCCCAATGTCATTGATCATTTCATATGTGACATGTACCCCTTACTGAAACTTGTCTGTGTTGACACTTATGTCACTGGCCTCTTAGTGATTGCCAATGGGGGACTCATCTGCACAACTGTGTTTCTGCTCTTACTTGTGTCTTATGCTGTCATCTTCCACTCTCTGAAGAACCTGAGTCAGGAGGGGAGGCGGAAAGCTGTCTCCACCTGTGGTTCCCACATCACTGTGGTTGTCTTCTTTTTTGTCCCCTGTATTTTCATATATGCACGACCAGCCAAGACTTTGCCCATTGACAAGTTATTGAGTGTGTTTTACCTGGTCATAACCCCCATGCTGAACCCCTTCATCTACACTCTGAGAAACTCAGAGATGACAAATGCTATGAAGAAACTCTGGGGAGGAAAAGTCATATCATGTAGTAAATGAGTGAGTTTCCAGCTCTAAGGAGAGTCATTTTACCATAAAACTATCTTCTTAGGAAGCATAACATTTGTGAAGCTGATGTTAACTTCCTTTCCCTCCAAATTTCTGGTAAATACAATTAAGAAATTGAATATGTGCTTGTACCACTAATATTTTCTCTGATGTAATGTAGACTTTATAATGTCTTGTTGATCACTACTGGACAGTTCTAATGCACATGTAATACACTGTCTATGACAATATGTAGTAAATTAATGAATAAAATTTTGGAATCATTGCACTGATGTCATTTAATTTTTGCATTTATTTGTATTCCTCACTTTGGTATTCCTTATCTTATTTTTAGACTTCCTTTTATATTGATTCTTTTTATTATGTTTTAATATTTAAATGCAATATAAACTTACGTTCATTTGTTTTCAGTAGCGTATGTAAATTTTAGTACTCTAAATTTACCTGGTAAAGTAAAAAATGGAATGCTTCACAGTAACATTAAAAGTAGAACCCTGACAACATGATAAATTGTAGAAATCTACTATCCCTCATCAGAATCTCTCAGTGCTAAGTCTGAGATGCAGGTAGTAAATTGTTTTTCTGTTTCTTCAAATAAGGGGTCTTATCATTTGTGACAACTGGGGTGACACTGGAGGACATTATGCTAAGTGATATAGGCTGGACATAGAAAGACAAATACTGCATGATATCATTTACATATAGAATTAAAAGTAGGCACAGTCCTGGGACAGAGAGCAGGATATTGGTTGTCACAGGCTGGAAGGTGAGAGGATAGTGATGTTTTTCAAAAAATGCAAAGTTTATTATGATAGAAAATGTCTTGTTGGGCTGGGGATGTGGCTCAAGCAGTAACGCGCTTGCCTGGCATGCACGGGGCGCTGGGTTCGATCCTCAGCACCACATAAAAAATAAATAAATAAATAGAATAAAAATGTTGTGTCTACCGAAAACTAAAAAATAAATATTAAAAAAGAAAATGTCTTGTTATAGATGTTATTTCTGCTGTATTATTAATTATAGTTACCATGCACTATAATATGATAGCTAATAACACTAATTATATACTTGATATTTGATAAGAGGGTAGATATGTGTTCACAAAACTATCACATAACTACAATGCACTAATGAAGACATTAAGAAAAAGACGTTAAAAGAAATCATTCAAACGATGGAAAATGATACCATATGGGAATATGATTTTATAAACCAAAAAGAGATCATCAGAAAGAATTAGAACATGAGCAAACATGAATTTTTCTATTGAAATATCTTTAAAATATAATTATTAAAATAATATTTATGTAAATTTGTTATGAAATTGTAACCCAGTCCTCCAAACTAAAATAAGTAATGTTTAATAAGTTAACAAAGAAAATAAAAAGACATAAGTAATCCAAAAGAAATATGAAAAAAGAAAAAAATAATGAAAATACAGAACTCATAAAATGATTATATGTTTAAAATTAACTATGGCTATAGTTACATCAATGTAAATGGTTTAAATATTGCATTAAAATGCAGAGAGAGATCACAGTCTCTGTAAGAAAACTAAGACTCCTTTGTATGCTGCCTCCATAAACACACACCTTTATGCAAAAAGTAAGGTAGATTAAATTTTGGTAATTTCCAATTTCCTGGGGAATCACTCATTTAATCCAGATTATAATTTATTTTATTTAATCCAGGTTCCAATACTTTTTAGAGTTCATAAAATTCCCAACTTTTTTTAAAAGAACTTTCTTTGTATTCTTTGTGTCATTCCTAATTTTGAAATCTGTGCCTCCTTTGATTTTTTGTGTGATTAGAATAGAGAGTGTTTTATTCATTTTCTCATATTGTTCTTATTTTTATCCAACCAAGTAGATCTTAGATTGCTATATTTTGAATACAGAGTGATCCCCACATGCTCATTTGTTAAAGACTTGGTCCTCAGCAGGGTGTTAATAGAAGGTGGTTGAAACTTTTAGAGGTGAGACCTAGTGGGAGGTTTTCCACCACTGGGAGGCAGATTCTAAAACAGGATTGTGGAACCTAAAATCCTACTTTCTATTCTTTTGTTTTCTTGAGAGGAGGTGAAGTGTTTGCTTCACCATGAGTGCTCACCATGATATGCTGCCTCCCCACAGGCCCAAAGCCAACGGACCACTTAATCATGGCTTGAAACCTCAAAGCTGTGAGCCAAATTGAAATTTTTCTCTTATTAAGTTGGTGTAACTCAGGTATTTGTTACAGTAATGTAAAACAGACTAAGAAACATAATAGCTCAAATTATTTTTTTCTAATGTAGAAAACCTCTTCTATCTTCACTAGGTTCTTGAACCTACTTTTGCTTAGGGTAATTTTCTGGTTTTCTAACATTCTTAGTTGAAAGGATGTTTAATCTTTTATTGAATTTTAAACAATACGAACTCTAAGACGTTAAGTTTTCCTCAGAGCACTGAGCTAATACCCTACTGTATTAAATAGTATTTTCACTTAAATCATGTTACATATTTTGGGTTTTAATTTCTACCACTTTTTTACCGAAGAACTTTTAAAAATAGGACTTTGAATAGTAGCAATTAGAATGTAATATTTGGTTTATACCAGCAATCTCATTCATTTCTAGATTTATTGAAAAGCATTCAAGCATGATTAAATACTCTCATGATAAAAACAAACTAAAATCATATTATACACTATTATGTGTGTGATAGATGTTGTGTGAGTATCTTATACATTATGATATATTATCAAAACTTTTAAGCTGACTTCTGTATTTTCATAATCTCATTGTAATGTATGTGTTTAGTTTCAATAAAGCATTTAGACTGATGGCTCTGGAGCTTGGAGGAAGACTAAGGAATTTGTAGAGATTCTGAGGAAGGTGTGGACCTCCACAGCTGTCCTTGCAGGAGGAGAGAGCAAAGTCCTTTCTTCCAGTATTAGGACAGTCCTGAGTGGCAGAACTACCCAAAAGGGCCACCAGGGCTAAAAAGCTGGACCCTCCTCTCTGTCTGTAAACTATGACAGGTTCTTGCTCTCTCTGGGGAGAGGCAAGGAGCTTGCAAATGGAAGTTTCAGTGAATGAGCACCGAGACATGGTCCTTCTCATCCCTTCATCCAGCTGTTGTGAAAAGATGAGGCAGGGTCAAGAAAATGCTTAATCTAGCAGCCAAGAGAATGGACTTTGCTGCCCTCATTTGTGCTAGTCTTTAGTTTTATGCACCACTTTTCATCTCCATGTTACTACTTGTTTTCCTTTATTTCCTAGAGTTTCCATTCATTCCCTCCCTTCTGTTATTGTTCTAGAAGCAAACAATTCTGAACCTCAGTGTCTATGAAGCTGGGAGTCCAGGTTGCCTTTGAGGTTTTAGTCACACCTAGTGCTAATGGAGCTGTCACAGACCATGCAGCTTTGCATTGTTTGCATTTTGTTTTCTTGAGAGGAGGTGAACTGTTTGCTTCTACCTGCTGGGAGCCATTAGCCAAGTAGGTATGACAATTTCCTTGCCAGCGTACCCCATGTTGCAGTGACATTGAATGTAGGTGACCTTGTTCAAGGACCAAGGCGGATTAGGGCGTTCCCGGTTTAGGTTCCAGGTTTAAGGTTTAAGATTATTCCTGCTGGGAATAGGGCGTATCCTGCTGCCTGAGTTCCCCTTGAGTTCTCACGGGATTCAGACAATATATTTTGGAGATAGAAGCCCAGTGGGTGTGGATTTGGGCAGAGAACGTGGATTTCCCCAGAACGTGATTGTAGACGGCTGGTGTGAGTTCGGGAATAAAGAGTTGCTGTTTGAATCTACAAGCTGTGTGGTGGCTCGTGATTGTGTGCCCAGCCAGACTGCGGCATCTACCTTCTCTCTTCCTGGCAATCAGGGAGAGTTAATGCTCTGAACCTGCAACAAGGAGATGGGCCTGCTGCCATTTTGTGGAAGCTATTTAAGTTAGGACAGGACTCCACAGGAGCTTCCCAAGACCCTGATGGCATGAGATCTCTATTTGTGAGTCACGAATCTGTCTACTGTGTAAGTTTCTATACTTTGGCTGAGACATAATTTTGGTGTGAGTTCTGTTCTCTCCAAATCTTACAAGAGAGGTCAAATGATGTCAAGAAAAAAAAAAAAAAGAATACCAGAGTAGGAGTTGGGTTCTGCCTTAGACTATCTGGAAGACTTTGGGTGAGTCATGAAAGGCCTCAGTTTCTCTGCTTACAAGTGTTATATTGGGGTGATGGTTGTGAAGTTCCTCTCACAGCCAGAAATTTCGTATGATCACTAAAATGCTTGAAATGTTTTAAAGTTCCTTTAGGATATAGGTAACCCCTTCCCTTATTTTGTCTGGATATGCTGAGTGTGGTGGTCTAGTAGTTCCCAGGAATACCCTCCCTCTGGATCTTCCTGGACTACCCAGGGAGGAATGAAAGAAAGGGTGTGTGACATACAAAAGTATAAATGTAATGACAGCTGACCATTTAGTAGAAAGGAGACTTGTCTTTACCCAGCTTAGTACAATAACTAGAAAAGGCGGTTTGCTATCTCCCCACCCCCAAGCCTATTCCTTTAGGCATGCAGGTAACTGTTCCTCCCCACCTCCCATTTCTTCTCATTCCACCAGGGAAGCCCGACTAAGGAACAACAAGAAGTCCTACAAAGGGGAGGTCTCACGAACCAACTGGCAGCCATTTGATGATGATAGGTATGTCTGACGCTATAAAGGCTGTGTGCAGAAGAAGCCAATTCCACAGGAATTTGAGCTCCAATGCCAGGAGGCAGGAGGTACTGAGGGCAAATTCACTGCACGGACTCAATCTGAAAGACCCACTGGAGGATCTCCTGGTGGCACAGATCCTGCACAGCTTTGGGTTGTTGCTGTAGTGCTGTCACCCAACATGCAATCAGCTCACTGACTACACACAGCAGTAAAAGAGGCAGCAGCAGCTTCAACATAGCCCAGGGCCCAGTGTGTTCCCATAGGTGGCTTGAGGGGATGGGAGCTACACTTAGATTTGGGGGCCTGATTTGCTTCCTTCTTGGGTTTGTTCTCCTGCTCCACTTGGAATCTTTGAGGGCATCACATTCTTTTCACTGATACTCCTTCTCTTCTGCCTTGTCCAGCTTCTGCAGTTCCTGCTCCTGAGCTTCCTTAGCTCGCTGTTTGGCCTCCAACCTCTTCTCTGCCTCTCCTTCCACTTCCAGCAACCTCTGCCTCTCTGGCTCCTGATCCACCTGCACAGTCTTTATGTACTGTAGCACCTTGTTTGCACACTGCTTACACAGCTTCTCATCCAAGCAATCACCAGCCACTTTGGCCAAGAAAGTGTCCAAGGTGTTGTCCTTTAGGTCCAGCCACTCCAGGTTCTTGAGCTGAGCAAAGCTGACAGGCAGGGTGACCAGTCTGTTGTTGAGGAGATTCAGGTGCTGGAGGTTGACCAGAAGGCCAGACTCAGCTGGCAGCGACTGAAGTTTGTTCTTAATAAGGTCCAGCTTCATCACGTGTGTGAGGCCACAGAAATCCCATGGTAGAACACTGATTTATGGCAGGACAGATTCTTATAGTTGGGGAAGTTCTTAGTATGTTAAGTCTTCTAGTGTTATGATGTTACTTACTCCCACTGTTGCTATAAATGCAACTGACACTTGTGCTGAAGTTCAAGGCTGTATACATAAATGTATTTCTTTGAGGTGAACTTCATTTAATTGTACCATTATGTATGGAAATGCTTATATTATCTTACTACAGGATAGTTTTCTTGTGGAGCAAATACTTTTAATTATCTACCCACTAATATGCCTCATAGAACCCACTGTTGTCTTAGCAGACTGTGTTTCTACCATCTCCACAGATTTTGATAGGTCACCATCTGCATAACATATCCATAAAAGGTCTATTTCCTTTGATGAAAACTGTAATGATTCAGTAAAGGCAGAATTTGAGGCCTTGACATTTTCCTTAGTAGGTATCCTTGGACTAGCTGTCAGGGATTACAAAACAACTATGAAATTGGCCTGTGCTATGGTAAAAAATATTAATCATACTTCGTTGGCAATCAATATGCTTAATGAAGAGCAAAATCATTATTGTCAAGCTATTCTTGACAATCAGGCTGCAATTGATTATTTGTTATTATTACATCATAAAAGATGTCAGGAGCTTAATAATATGTGTGGCTTTAATTTAAGTGATAACAGTAATTCTACTTCAAAAGGGTTAGATCACCTTAAAAATACCATTAAAAAGGTCCAAAAAGATGATGGAAGTTTAGATTTATTATATTGGCTAACTTCATGGTTACCCAGTTTTACTTGAATCAAACAATTTTTCATAGGTGGATGTTTAGTAATATTAGGATTGTTACTTCGTGCTTGTTGTCATTGATGCCTACCTTATTTTTTTATATACGTACACAACATTTTTCTTTTGTTCTGTTTCTTTTTTAATTTGTTTTAATTAGTTACACATGACAGTAGAATGATCTTGACATATCATAAATTTGAATCAGATGTGGTATAATTTCTCGTTTTTCTGAGTATACAGGTTGCAGAATCACATTGGTCATACAGTCATGTATATACATACAGCAATAATAATGTCTATTTTTTTCTGCTGTCCTTCCTATCCTGCTTTCCCCTCCCCTCCATTCCCATCACTTCTTGCCGCAGTCTGGCTGGGCACAAATGCCGCAGTCTGGCTGGGCACACAATCACGAGCCACCACACAGCTTGTAGATTCAAACAGCAACTCTTTATTCCCGAACTCACACCAGCCGTCTACAATCACGTTCTGGGGAAATCCACGTTCTCTGCCCAAATCCACGTTCTCTGCCCAAATTCACCTCCACTGGGCTTCTGTCTCTCAAAATATACTGTCTGAATCCCGTGAGAACTCAAGGGGAACTCAGGCAGCAGGATACGCCCTATTCCCAGGAGGAATAATCTTAAACCTTAAACCTGGAACCTAAACTGGGAACGCCCTAAACACGATTATCTTAAAACCGGGAACACCCTAATCTGCCTTGGTCCTTGAGCAAGGTCACCTACATTCAATGTTACTGCAACATGTCAGCAACATGGGGTACGCTGGCAAGGAAATTGTCATACCTACTTGGCTAATGGCTCCCAGCAACTTCTCTCACTTCTCTCTACCCAGTCTAATGTGACACACTTCTTTTTTTTTTTCTTCTATTCAACATAGTTCTGAAAGCACTAGCCAGAGCAATTAGACAGACGAAAGAAATTAAGGTATAACTATAGAAAAGAAAGAATTTAAACTAGCACTATTTGCTGATGACAGGATCCTATACCTAGCAGACCCAAGAGGTTCTACCAAGAAACTTCTAGAACTAGTAAATGAATTCAGCAGAGTGGCAGGATATAAAATTAACACCCATAAATCAAAGGCATTCCTGTGTATCAGTGACAAATCTTCTGAAATGGAAATGAGGAAAACTACCCCATTCACAATATCCTCAAAAAAAAAAAAAAAAATACTTGGGAATCAACTTAACAAAAGAGGTGAAAGATCTATACAACGAAAACTACAGAACCCTAAAGAGAGAAATAGAAGAAGATCTTAGAAGATGGAAAAATATAACTTGCTCATGAATAGGCAGAATTAATATTATTAAAATGGCCATATTACCAAAAGCCTACCTTATTTTTTAACCTCTGCCAATATTAAAGAAAAAACAAGTGTTATTCATCCAAAAGGCCATATAAAACAAAAAAGGGGAGCTATAAGGATTCTGTGTTCTGGATTGGGGTCTCTGATGACTTCATGGCTGTGGCATGCTTGGTGGCTGGGAAAGTTTCTGTACAAAAGTATGTGATGCCTAGCAGCTGGAAAAGTTTCTGTGCAAAGGTAGGAAATGAACAGCTGTTGTAGCAATGCCCTCTGAGGATGCTCTGAACTACAGTATTATCAGCCTTGACCTTGATCTCAGGCATATGGCTCCTATGAATACAGGAACTTGATTCTTGATAAATACAATGTTTCACCAAGTTCTGGTGCTCCTGGATCTGCCTGCCTAACAATAACTTCAAACAATGGACTTTCTTGAGAGCTATACAAAACTTCTAACACAGCATATTGTAACTAGAATGTAACTGCAGAATGAGCATCCTTAGTGATACAATAAACAATAATGTAGTTATGGCATGAATAACCTAATGTAACCTATTGTTATAAATAAACGAGATCACTTAGATGAGCAGCTGTTTTTCTTTCTGCCTCTGCCTCTTGTCTCTGTGTCTCCTTTTTATTTCTCTACAAAATTTGCTCAGCAACTTGCTCCCCACCATGATGTGCTGCTTCACCAAAGGCTCAAAGCAAAGAGGCCAGTTGGTTATGGACTAAAACATCTAAAATGGTGACCAAAATAAACTTATCTGTTATTAAGTTGAATTAGCTCAGGATTTTGTAATAGTAACGGAAAAAAAGAAAACTAACACAGATATGATAGCTCTAAGTGTTTTCTAATGGAAGACATGATTATCTTCATTTTGTTCTCTTACCTATTTTAGTTTAGTTTAATTCTATGCTTTTTTCCTAACATTTTTAGTTGAAAGACTTCTTCATCTCTACTTTACTTTTTAGATAATGTAAACACTTATGAACTCAAATTTTCCTCCGAGCACTAGTAATATTATTCCATTGTTTGAACTTGGGTTTTCCTTTGAAGAATTTCATACATTCTAGAATTTTGGTTTCAATTTTCTCTTCCACAAGCAGTTTTTCAAGATAGGATTGTTGGTTCTAACATCTAGAAGTAACAGTTGAATTTTATTAACTATCTCATTGATTTTGAGATGTTTTCAAGTGTGAAGTAAGACATTTTTAATATTTCTCTTTTAAGAAAATTAAAGTGGATTACATACTTCTGTGTATCTCACACACTCTATGAGCAGTCTACACATATTTTACTTATTATCAAAACTTTAATTGCAATAATTCATTTCACAAAAATTGATTCTTACATGTAGAAAATAACTTTCTCAAAGTTATAAAGCATTGTTATTGCTTCCATGTTTTGGCAATTATGAACAAGATTTTGGAAATATTTGAGTGCCTCCTTATGTAAGGTTTACATTTTTGGCTCATTTGAATAAATGTCGAGAAGTCTACTCTTTCATCAATACTACATTGTCTTGATTTTATAGCTTATACTGTCTTGAAGTTAGGTAATTTTTTTTCTAGCTTCCTTTCAATCATTGAATTTCAGTTTTTACAAATGATCTTAGGACAATCCAGGTAACTAAGGTTTTGCAGTGGAACAGTTCTTGGTACATGAAGAACAATCACATGCTCCACTCTTTGTAAATAACTATGGGCTGGATTAACAAACATCGTCACAAACAGAAGTAAAGCCATAGGTCACTGCATATCTATTTACAAAAAGCCATAAACAAACATGCATTTCTTCTTTATCAGGACGACTTAAATAGATGTTTGAACATTAAGGCAGTGATGATTCTAAAACAATGAAAATCTAAGTTAAGGCTTTATGTTCATTTTGAAACTCATATTCATAGGCAACTGTGACCAAAGCAAACTTATCTACTAGGTATTAGTTCATCTGCTTGGATATGTTATTAATCTATTACCAATTCTCCTTCAGACATATGGGCTAAGCATTATTACCAACACCATTAATTTACTTTAATTAATCATTAGTTTCCTTCTTAAGTTCTATTTTGAGGAGTTAGTGTTAGGTATTATTAATTGTCCATTTTTATTCTTCCCCTCAGTATATGGTTACTCATTCTGAGCCTTTTTCCTCACCATGTGAACCTCAGAATTAACTTGTCAACATTTACTAAATAGTGTGATAGAATTTTGATTGAAATTGCAACTGTTATGAAGATATAGTTGGGAAGAATTGACCTCTTGGCAATGCTGTTGAGTTTTTCTCTCCATGAACAATTAGTAACTTTCTCTTTACTTATGTGTTTGTTCATATGAACTTCACTGTTTTCCTTGTAACATATTTTGTTACATATATGCTAAAATATTCCATTTTTGGAAATATTAAAGTAAATGTTATTGTATATTTAATTTCAGCGTCCTTTGTGGCTGGTATATAGGAAAGTGAACTCCATTTGCATATTAGCCTTGTATCCTGAGGATTCACTGTAATGACTTATTCCGGATTTTTGTAGACTTTTGGTTCTTTTTTTTTTTTATTTTAAATAAGGTCTTCCTATATTATCATGTTATTTGTAAACAAAGATGGATTTATTTTGCAAGCATGCATTTCTTTCTATATTGGGCCTGATTTTATTTGAAAAACTAGCACTACAATGTTGAAAAGCAGTGGTGAGAGGAAGGATACTTGCCTGTTCCTTACCGTACAAAGAAGGCTTCTGGTTTCTCTCTGCTGAGGATGGTATTAGTTACAGGCTGTTTTGTAGGTAATCTTTATTAAATTTAGAAAATTTTCTTCTATTCCTAGTTTACTGAGAGTTCTTTTAAAAAGGAGATAAGTGTTGAATTTTTATAATGCTTTGACCACAAATATTGGCATAACCATGTGATTTTTCATCTTTTTCCTTTGGCTTAATATATTGCATTAATAGATATTTGAATTCTAGACCAGCCTAATGTATTTAGGTTATATTTCAGTTGGTCACAGTGTATTATTTTTTTATACATTGTCAGAATGAGTTACTAATAGTTTATTGAGAATTTTTGTTGAATCAGAAATTGGAAGTCCTTCTGACTCTCTTTTAAAATATTGTAAATAATTTCAAATTCCTGAGAAAGATCTATAATTCCTGAGGGTTTGCTCTTGTCATGTCTTGAACTTTACTTTATTATATCTACCATGTTTAGTTGTTCCCCTTATTATTTTGTGACTGTGTTATAAGACATAAATCTGATGCATTCTAACTATGCATATCTTTTTTTGTTCCATTAAATCTTTTATCTCCAATTAATAGCATAAAATATGAAATAAGTAGATATTCTAAGATTGTTTAAGACACCAATGAATAAATAGACAAATAGCTAGTTTATGTGACTTCATGAATCTTGCAAAAACATTCCTAGTCCCAAACAAATAGAGAAAATTGAGTATTAGATGGAAAAAAATTGGTTTGGCAATGTGGAAATAAGCAATAAATTCATCTTCAGTGAAACTAACTAACATAACTGACATATCATTTTTGTCAATTATCATTCTGACAAGTTTCCCATTTCTAAAACTTTTAAGTTGTATCCTTTTCTACCATAGTAACGTGATTCATCTATTGGCATATTTACAGGTATAAACTTATGGGAATTCCCACTGAATGTGATTAAGGAAAAGTCATTCTTGGATACATTCCAGTTGCAAGACTCCATGGTTAGAATGGGTTTCTTGGTATAAAAACTACAGTGATCTTCACCCTGTCAAGTAAAAGATGCTGCTCTTCAAGGACTTGATATAATTATTGGAAAAGGTGCTTCACTATGCTTAAAGCATGATCTACATGGAGAAATCTAACCCTATGTCCTAATCTGTAGCACAAGTATTTGATTATACCAATACCTGCAGAGTCTTGCTATAGAACTCAAAGACAGTTATTACTAGAGTTACTGGAAAAGAACTTAAAGACAAAATGTTCTTTGTTAAAAAGATTAGTTGCTTTGATCCTACAATAACATGTGATTTGTTGGCCGTTTTGAAAAATTATTCCATTTTGGAATTTTTTAATTTTCCCCACAGAATTCCTTTGAAATCCATCTACAACTCTGGAAATGATTTTCTGCAAGCTTTAGAAGACTGGAGATATTGGACAGACAGATATATTTTGGATAAATTGATATATTATTTACAGGAATAATATAGCCTTTTTCTGTTGCATGATTCCTGGGTTAAAAAGAGATTTTCACCTCTTTACTAGTGTACCCAGAGGAGCAGCTGACACCTCATCCTTGAACTTTAGCATAAATATCATCTTTAAAAAGGAATTATCTTGGGGCTGGGGATGTGGCTCAAGTGGTAATGTGCTTGCCTGGCATGTGCAGGGTGCTGGGTTCCATCCTCAGCACCACATAAAATAAAATAAAGATGTTTACAAAAAAAAAGGAATTATCTAATTACCTTATTCAAAAAGTGTCTCACTCATATTTTATTCTTTCACAATAACATGTTATTGGCCATCAGAGATTAAAGCTACAATTTTTAGTTACTCTCACTATTATTTTGTGACTGTTAGAAGATGTAAAGTTGATTCAGTTAGGATTATATTCTTATTTTATTCTTCCATTTTATTAACTATTGTATCACTATCTAAGATCATGTTGTCTGAAACTAAATAGATGCTCTTTTTTTTTTTTTTAATACCGAGGATTGAACTCAGGGGTATTTTACCACAGAGCCACCCCCAGGATCTCACTGAGTTGCTTAGTGCCTTGCCGTTGCTGACGCTGGCTTTGAACTCAGTCCTCCAAGCAGCTGGGGTACAGGTGTGTGCCCCAGTCCAGGCTGCTCTTTAGTTTTGTAGAAAAACAAAGAATGAAGAGAAAAACTATATAAATAACTAGTTACTAAGGCTGTATAACCTTCTAAAATATATTTAATGTCAAATTCACATAGAGAAAAATGAAGATTAGCTAAATATAAAATTAAAATCTCTCTGACAAAAAAAGGAATAAGTGATAAATTCATCTTCTTTGGAACAAATTAATGAGACTGATATTTTGTTTTTGATTATTTGTCCCATAATGTTTCTGAAACTATTTTTTTTTGTTACATCCTATGACTCTACTTCTGTGTTTTCTGTATTGCATCTTGAAACACAGATATTCTTTAAAAGTATAAGGAGAGTTCAAGGGAGTGTAATTAAGTAAGGATCATCTTCGACACATTCCAGCCGTAGGGCTCCATGATTAACATATGTTCATGGTAGAAAATCTTTATAGATCTTTGTCTCTGTAAGGTAAAATCTTTCTTCTGTTAGTAACAGTTATAATTTTTTTTAAAACTATGGTTTATTATTCTTACAGAAGGATTTTAAAAGGCACACAAGTAATCTATTCATATATAAAGCACAAGTATTTGGCTTTACCAGGATAAGAATAGACAGATTAAAAAGCTGAATGGTATCTATTAAAGTAATCAGAAAAGAAACTAGAAAACTTCCCTTTTTTAAAAATGCTAGATGTTATATTCCTATGATGAACTTTTTTTTGCACTTTTAGTTAATTGTTTTAACATGGAAAACTTTAGCTTTTCTCTTTTTACCAAGAAATTCCTTTGTATACCACTACAACCACTAATGATTTTCTGCAGGATTTAGAAGACTCCAAAGAAAATGGACAAACATGGTTGTGTGATTTTTAAATATAATCTCCAAGAATAACACAGCTTTTTTTTTCTTCTCTGTGCATACTGGATGGAAGAAGATTACTCCTTATTTCAGAGATCAAACTTCTTTCAAAGTGCAAACAAGCTTCCAAAGGTAAGACTTTCTAGTCAGTAGCAGAAATCAGACTTTGAGGTTGTGGGAATGTTTCATTACCCAGGAAATTGTATCACTCAAGCATGTAAGAAAATGTTGATAAGAACTTCTGCAGGTGGAAAGTGGCTGTTCAGATTGAATGAAGTAGTCATCAGATTTAGATTAAAAATATTGAAAATTTAAGTCAGGGCCCATGTTATATCTTCCATCAACACTGTTGCTTCCATCTGGAGAAGTAGAAGGCCCAGAGTGAAAAGCTTGGAGATTTCTCTCCTTTAATGTCATGAGCCTATAGTAGACCCTGAGCCTTCATGAGCTAGTTGACAATCTGATGCCTGAAGTTTACCTCATGTGAAAAATAAGACACAATATAGTGTTCTATGAACACCTGCTGGTTGGATAAATGAAAAGACTGAACGTAACACACACCTTTGTATAATAATTACTGTTACTTCCAAATTTGTGATGTTTCTGTTCTCTGAGATTAACATCTTTCAAAGAGTCAATGGTAGATATGGCAGGGGCTGTTGCAGTCGACAGGGTATGCAAGAAAGGGGAATGAGAAGATCACATTAGGAAGATATTTTAAATAGGAAGCCAAGGGGAACTGAACCAATGTATCCATAAGCAGTGTGAGAGGAATAAAGGAAGTTTGAACACTGTGCATTTGACCTGAAGGATCAGACAGAAGGAAATACCCTTTTAGCATGAGAAATCCTGGAAGGAATAGATTTATTGTAGAAAATACAGTATTTGCTTTTGTAATTAAGAAAAGGATATCTACTGGAAGATATCACTTAAATAGTTGCAGATATCACCTTAAAAAGGGGGGTGTGATAATGTTCTAGATATGCAATTCATTGTGTTTTAGTTTAGAATAATGTGGACTATTCAACCAAAGACTCCAAACCAAAGAGTTTTCAGGGTTTGTCAATCTGAGACTGATAATTCCTGGTTTGTCAAGTATTCACATGAAACTATTTTTGGTTTTATTGTGTCCTCCCATATAATTTATATGTTGATGCCCTACCTACAATCCTGCAAAAAAAAAAAAAAAGCTTTATTTGGAAATAGGGAGTTTGAAAAGATCATCCAGTTATAAAATTATATTAGGCTGGGTTCCAATCCAATATAACTTACAAACTACTGGAGTAGAAAATTTGATGAGGAAGAATGACAAATTAACACAAGATGGTCATCTGCAAGTCCTTTCTTCATGGTCTTCTGAGGGCGCCACCAGTGCCCCTACCTTTATTTTGAATGTCTACCTGCAGGGCTCTGAGACAACACATTTGTGTTTATAACAGCTGTAACTCCAGCAGATGAAGACAGCTTTTGGTACCAGAAAGTGGGTTGCTGTTCCTGCAATAAAGGTCTGATATATGGAGCCAGCTTTGTGATTGATTGATGGATCAATGTGGGGAGATGTTTGGGAATCATCATAGAAGGAGCCCAGATGGCCTTGAAAAGATGGTGGGTAGAAATATGAACACTGAAAGGTGATGCTGGTGAGGGCTCAGCAAGAGAAGAGTGGTGGAGATGTCATCTGTCTTGGAGAACAGAAATCACTGTGAACACAATGTTCTTGGAAATGTGAATGCTGAGATGCTTGGGGGTAACAGTTCCAGTGGACTGTGAGCCAAAGTCATTGGAGGAAGGGCATCATTTTCTAAAGATTCAGCACCAGAATTGATACAGTGATAGTGGCCTATAGTCTTTCAATAATAATTGATTTTATCAACTCTTCATATGAAATTAACCTTAAGTGAGTTTTTGATATTACAAGTGTGACTTTACTTGTATATATGGCAGATGAATAAATGTGGTTATAATGCTTCTAAGGAGTTTTTCATTGTTTTACAGGTAAACTGCTTTATTCTCTGAAATCAGCATCAATAAAAGAATAAATGGAACATAGAAACAATGAAACTTACTTTGTCCTCTTGGGACTCACACAGAATCCAAAGGAGCAGAAAGTACTTTTTGTTATATTCTTGTTCTTCTACATTTTGACCATGCTGGGGAATCTGCTCATTGTCATAACTGTAATCTTCAGTAAGACTCTGCACTCTCCAATGTACTTCTTTCTTGCTAACTTGTCATTTTTGGACATCATTTATTCATCAGTCATTTCTCCCAATTTGATTTCAAATTTGTTTTTAGGAAAAGTAATCATATCCTTCAAGTTTTGTATGTTTCAGCTTTTTGCAGAACACCTTTTAGGAGGGACAGAGGTCACTCTTCTGTTGGTGATGGCCTTTGACCGCTATGTGGCCATCTGTAAGCCCTTGCATTATTTGCTTATCATGAGGCCATGGGTGTGTGTGGTACTGCTGGTAGTCTCCTGGGCTGGAGGTTTTGTGCACTCTGTATTTCAACTTGGAACTATTTACAGGCTCCCTTTCTGTGGCTCTAATATCATTGACCACTTTACATGTGACATGTATCCCTTATTGCAACTTGCCTGTGTTGACACTTATGTCACTGGCCTCTTAGTGATTGCCAATGGGGGGCTGATGTGCTCTATTTTGTTTCTGCTCTTACTCATGTCTTATGGTATCATCTTCCACTCTCTGAAGCACCTGAGTCAGGAGGGGAGGTGGAAAGCTCTTTCCACCTGTGGCTCCCACATCACAGTGGTTGTCTTCTTCTTTGTCCCTTGTATTTTCATATATGCAAGACCAGCCAAGACTTTCCCCATTGACAAGTCAGTGAGTGTGTTTTACATGGTCATAACCCCCATGCTGAACCCCTTCATCTACACTCTGAGAAACTCAGAGATGACCAATGCTATGAAGAAACTCTGGAATATAAGTCACATGAGATAGGAATCATTGAGTCTCCCACTGCAAAGAGAAACATTTCACTATGAAGCTGTCTCCTTAGGATGCATTATTTATTTCTGACTTAAAAAACTGGTGGTAATTTTCTAAGGCATTTTTATAATCATAATTAAAAATAGATTATAGGTTTTGACCTTAATATATTTCTTCAGTGTATTGCTCATCATGTAATATCTTGTTTATCAAGGTACCTATGAAATTTTGCTGCACATATACTAAGAAGTCAATAGAAATATGCAATCTATTTATGAATAAAATTTTATATTATTACAATTGTATTAATAAATACAATTGAATTGTATTTAATTTTTTACATTCAGTTTTAGTAACTATGACTATCCTTACATTTACTCATTTTCTTTTACTGTCTTGTCCCTCTTTTTTGTATAAGTACGTATGATACATATATTTTATATATATTTTGTGTATATATATATATATATGATTATATATATGTACACATTTTTATTTTTCATTTCACTAGGTCATTTGTATAGATTTATTGATAATTTTTCTTAATGTCTGAGGATTCAATTGTAGACATGTTGACCCTTTAGTCTTAAAACACTCAGCCTTTCCAAAACTCAAGACACTAGTTGCATAATCACAGCACAGTGCATAATCAAGAAGTTGACACCGAGACAATGCTATTACACAATCTACACAGTTCATTTCCACTTTACCGACTGTCCCAATAACATCATCTTTGCGGCAAAAGAGAATACAAGGTCACACATTGCATTTTCCTGTCATATGTAAAGCATAGATTTCTTTCATGGGAAATATTCCTGAGCTTTTTATTTTATTTTATTTTGCTGAATCCAAGTGTCCTCAAGTTGTTTTTCAGGAATTGTCTCTGTAGTTCACTCAATGTCACCTTGAAACTAGCATTTTAATAATAGATTCAGGCAACAAAACACCACATGTCTGTATTATAAACTTTTTTTTTTGCATGTGTGATAAGCTCATAATCCTCTACATGGCTCATGATTAAATTTCAATCTTGAAAAGTATCATGTCACCTTTGAAGAGGTCAGATGACCATCCAGGCCTGCACAAAAGAACACCAGTGCTCTCCTTCTCACTCTTCAAAGACTTGCAGAGAGCATGGCAGTTGTTTGGTGGAATATCCTGTGTTCCTCTTTAGGTTTGTGTGCTGTTCCTTGAAGTTGAGGTTCAGATTATGCCTTTAGTAGGTTTTGCATGTGATCCTGAATTGCTCTTAGATACCATACCTGTGGTCATCACTGTTGGCTGAACAGTTACTTGCAATATCACATTTATTAATTGGCCTCTGATGGTATCTTCTTCTGTGCCTATTCTTGAAAAAAAAAAAACATTTTGAGCCAACTTTGAGTAGACTCTGTAGGCACTTCCTTAAAACAACTTATAGATAATTTGTTTTCCAGGAAATTGGTGGGCACAGTGATGCACACCTACAGTCCCAGCAGCTCAGGAGGCTGAGGCAGGAGGATCATAAGTTCAAATCCAGTCTCAGCATCTTAATGAGGCTCTCAGCAAGAAAGCAAGACCAATCTCAAATTAGAAAATAATGTTTATAGCAGCTCAATTCACAATAGCTAGCCTGTGGAACCAACCTAGTTGTTCCTCAATGGATGAATGGATAAAGAAAATGTGGTATATATACTCAATAGACTATTACTCAGCTTTAAAGAAGAGTAAGATTATGGCATTTGCCAGTAAATGGTTGGAGTTGGGGAATATCATGCTAAGCAAAATAAGCCAACCCCACAAAACCAAAGACTGAATGTTTTCTCTAGTGTGCAGATGCTGATTTACAACAAGGTGGGGGGGGGGGGGCATTTGGGAAGAATAGTTTTACCTTAGATTAGGTAGAGGGAAGTGATGGGAGGGGAGGGGAGGGTATGTGGGGATAGGAAAGATAGAAGAATGAAACAGATATTATTACTGTATGTATATATGTGACTGCATGACCACTATGATTCTGCAACATGTACACTCAGAAAAATGAGAAGTTATATCCCATCTTTGTATGATATATCAAAGTGCATAAATTAATTCTACTGTCATGTATGACAAATTAAAACAAATAAAAAATTTAAAAAAACACAAGAATGGGCTGGGGATATTTTGCTTAGTGGTTAAGCACCCTTGGGTTCAATCCTTGGTCCAAAAAAGATAGGCAATTTGTTTTTTAGGAAATTATGTACAGGTATGTCCATTAGTTAGCTGGTTCAATAGATTTCTCCATTTGTTATCAAGAATGTCTTCCAGATAGAAGAAAGAATAGTGAATTTATGTAATATGTTTATTCTACAAGTCTGAACAAGGAATTTTTAAGGGACGAGTCTACCCATATTTGATCAGCCCAGGTTTTCATATTTTATGTGTTTTTCACTGGTGTTTGCCTGTAAAGGTTTTGAAGTGTCTCCTCCAACATGAATAGCAGTAGGGACGGCTACTGTGTAGGGAGTGTGTTGTGGGTCTGAAGTCTGCAGAGGGAGGCTGGTGGCATTGGGAGAGGCTGAGGCTGGAGGACAGGTAGGAGGAGGGTCCTGTTTCCTTAACTCACATGGTGCAGGATGCACTCTTTTTACTGCCTGTTCTCAGGGTGGTAGGGGCATCTTTGATGACTAGAATTCCACTTGTGTTCCAGGTATTTTAATTTTGACACGAAGACTCACATAAAGAGGAGGCATATTCTTTTTTAAAATAACTTGGAGAAAGAATCATTGATTTTAGTATTTTGCTATTAAACATGGTGCTGACTTTGGGTTTAAGATTCATTCCTTCACTTAATGTTAAGAAAAAAATATACATATATTATATATGTAAAATATACATATCTTTTATATATTTATTTGATAATATAAGTATTTTTCCAAAAGTGATATAGCATTTAACCAATTATGCTTAAGAATCTATTAAAATTTATTTACTATTTTTATTTTGAACTTATTTATGAATATAAATAAAGTTTCAATATTCAATTATACTTGTTCTTGGAATGCTAATTTTGGCCATAATGCAGAAATTGAGAGATTTACCATTATATCTATGTCCATTTTTCTTTCTTTCTAAGCTAGAGACAAAGAAAAATGGTTTTGAACACATTTGACAATAAAAAAATAATTAATGAGAAACACTAAGAGATGGAAACAAAGAAGTTGATCTGTTGGATATTCCCTGCTTCTATGTCCAACTGTAAATACATATGTACCTAACACCTGATCACCTAAATATGCAAAAGAAATATTAGGTCTTAAGGGAGAGACAAACTAAAAACTCTAGTATAATAATAGATGATGAGGACTTATATTGCCTACTTTCATTAATGGACAGTTCATGTGGACAGAATATCAACTAAGAAACCTCAGACTTCAAGTACACTATAGACCAATTGGACTTAACAGATATTTGTAGAACATTTCCTACAACAGCTGCAGAATTTGTGTTATTTTCATCAGCACACAGAACATTTTCCAGGATAGATCATAAATTAGGTCACAAAAGAAATCTCAGCAGATTTTTGAAATATCAAAATTATGCCATATCCCTTATCTGACTATAACAAAATAAGAAGTCAACAACAAAGGGAACTGTGGGAATTGTGCAAACACATGAAAATTAATCAACCATGCTCTGAAACAACAAATGAATTAATGAAGATATAAAAAGGGAAGGAAAACTTTCTTGACACAAAAATTGGCTCAGAACATATATAAACATATGGGATGAAAAAAAAAAAAAGCATCACTAAGAGGAAAGTTTAGAGCTAGGGATGCAGCTTAGTGTGAGAGCACTTGCTTGGCATGTGCAAGGCCCTGGGTTGGGTCCCTAGCCTTGAAGACAAAAGCAAAACAAGGAAAGTTTATACCAATGTAAAATTGAATGATTTCAAAAAATAAAAATCACAGCATGAAAAATGTAATATTTAAAAAGTTTGACAAAATAAAGTTCTTTTGAAAAGTTAAAATAATTAACAAAGTTTTAATCAAAGCAAAGACGACTCAAATAAACAATATCAGAGATGAATAAGAAGATATTGCAACTGACACCACAGAAATATGGAAGATCATTAGTGATTCTTATAAGGAAGCAGCACACATGGACAAATTGCATATAGAAGACACAGATAAATTCCTGCGCACATATAATAATAAGATTGAAAATTGAAGAAACAGATCTAAGTTAAGCAATATTGAGTACCAAAACTCTGTCAGAAATAAAAAATCACCCTAGGAAAAAATAAATCGTAGGACTGGATGGCTTGATTGTAGAATACTATCAAATTTTGGGTGTGTGTGTGTGGTGGTACTGAGGGTTGAACCCAGGGGTGCTTAACCACTGAACTATATCCCCAGCCCTTTTTATTTTTTTTAATATTGAGTCAGGGTCTTGCTAAGTTACTTAGGGCCTCTCTAAGTTGCTGAGGCTGACCTTAAACTTGCAATCCTCATCCCTCAGCCACCTGAGTGGCTGGGATTACAGGCATGCACCATTGCACCTGGCTCTACCAATCTTTTATGGAAGAACTAATGCTTATTGCTCTCTGTTCCAAAAACTTAAAAGGGAAATATAATTCTTCAGACTCATTCTATGAGACCAGCATTACCCTGGAATTTGGATTTTTTTTTTCTTTTCAAATGAGATATGTTTTCACAGCACTTGAGAGTCAGCTACTTTTTCTTGGCAAGACCAAGTCCTTTTCCTCTAGGGATTGTTCAAGGGAGAGACCTGTTCAGGAGAGATTACTTCATTTGAATTCATTCCAAATATGCTAACAAGCTAATCTATTAGAAATAGAGATAATATAAAAAAAAGTCTCAGATGCTATCTGCACATTTAAGTGGAAGGATTATTTTCCTGATAGAATGATCCAAGAGATTCTGAAAACTCAAATTCTCCTCAAACTAGAACATGTCTTTTGTTAACATCTAGCCCTCTTGTTATAGTTGTGGCTGCTCACAGAAATTTCCAGATGTTCTTGGTTTTCTGGGAGTGAGATTGTACAGATATGGGAACATGTTTTAATTAGGAAGGAACCGAACTTATGAAGATGCTTTTGATCTTCAACAATAGACTGAGGCGTTCTGCTTCTACCTATGAAAAAACTCCATCATCAGCTTTTTAATGAGGTTACATCTCAGTCTCTGCTGTAGTAAGTAGGTAGTGCTGAATAAGTAGGAAATTAATTTTCATAAACACTCAAATTCAATCCTTTTGTTTTCTTCACAATAATTGTCTAAAATAGATAAAACTATCATGTAACTAATTTTAGTGTTGTTTGACTTTTTGTTTAATTGTCATCAAATAATGTGTTCAGCCAAGTTAATTTTTACTAATTAGATCAAATTTGGATGCATTATTATTATATATAATAGTGAGATTCATTGTGATGTATTTGTGAGTGAACATAACATAATTTGATCAATTTAATTTCCCAGTACCATCCTTTTCCTCCCCTCTTCCCTCCTCTACCTTCTTCAATTGTACTAGTCTCCCTTTTATTTTCACGAGGTCACTTTTCTTAAAAATAGTTTTTTTTTTTTTTCCTAGCTTCTACATATGAGACAGAACATATGACCCTTGATCTTGAGTTTGGCTTATTTTGCTCAACATGATCCTCTCCAGTTCCATTAGTTTTCCTGAAATTATAATTAGGTCAGTTTTTTAGATAGTTTTGCAAACATAGCATGTTATTTTCTATGAAGATGTTTTTCCAGCAGATGAGAATATTCAACTATGTTTTTGCAATAAATACAGACATTTAAAAATGTTTTTATATTTAAGGTATTCACTTGGATACATTTATACTTCCCTGAGAGACTGAGATAATGGGAAATTTTGGAAATACGTCTGTTATAGCCACTTGATACTATTTATGGATCCACTGACTGGCCATATATTATCATGTGTTCTATGAAGAATCATAAGTCCATGAGACACTGCAAGCACCCTAGTAAATGAAGCATTGAGTTTTGGAGCAAGGACAAGACCCAAGTTGTAAGTTCTTGGAACAACTGCAAATGAAAACTCATTGAAAAGTCCTGTGATCTATTGAAATACAGCAAATATCTTACAGGTCATTTATTCTCAAAGGAGGTATTTGAATTGGGAAAATTAAGTTGGCAAAACAGAAATTAATTAAAATGTACCAAGTATATTTGGTTAATGCTACAGCCTGATTAATATTTATTTTTCATTTTGCCAAATGACAAGTGATACTTGTTACATGTATAAGCAATAATCAAATGCATTTATTGCTTTAATTTATGATATATTTTTTATGATGTGTAAACAAAAAAAGTATAATTATTTTTAGAACATTTGGATTAATGACTTTAAAATTGTACATCATACCAAGCATGTCAGAATGTAAGGGAACAAATGTCTGTTATTTCCCCGAAGCATATAGGAGCTTTTATGGTCAGTCTTAAAATTATCCCATCAAACATCATAGTACATGGGTATAGAGAAATCCATACTCAGGCAAATACCTCTTTTACTGTCATCTGTTATAGTAAAGAACTATATATGGCAATTTTAAATTATAAGAGTATCATTTTAAAGAGCCATTTTCTTTAAAACTGTATCAAATTAATTTTTATGGTATAGTGTTAATTTCATGGTTTAGATGGAAAGTATAGTAATATTATTTTTTCAGTGTTTATAGTATCAAATCTTTAATAACTTAAACTATACATTTATGTGGTTCACATAGCATAGCATATTTTTATCATTCACATAATGTATATAGTATAGTTTGGACACTCTGTTTTTACTGCATGGTCTATAGAATATTTATCCTTGTGAAATTCTGCATTGACAATTAATGAGAGTAAATACACCAAACATTGTAAAAAGTAAAAATGAAACAAAAATAATTGAACAAGGACTACTTTATACTCTTGTGTTTTTCAAGATATGCCTTTATTGGTCCTTAGCTTTGACATCCACACAATTCCTGAATCAGAAAGAAGCACTAATGTAAAGAAGACATGTAGAAGGTTCATCACAGCTGGATTCTAGAGAAAGCTCATCTTCACATGTTCTCCCCACTACTAAATCCATGTGAGCTACATCCTCTCACGTGCTTTCTGTCTAAGTATATTCCTGCACAGGTAAATATTGCTAATACTTATATATAATGTAATAGATAATTCCTTAGACATGTATTTTTATCTTATACCCCAAAATGTGTTCATAAGTTACACGAATACTGTTCTTTAAATCCTGAACTTGGTCAATTATTCTTATTGGATTGATCCGGAGTCTAATTTATTTTGATTCAATGCTCACAGTGAAATTTTGAAAAATATTAATAATACCTCTCATTCATTTAGATTTTACCGGGTACCCAACAGCACTCACTTCAAGTAACTTACATTTCATAAAAATACCCCAACAGGTAGGTTTATGGGTATCCCTATCCTAAAAATGATGAAACAGAGGCATAAGGAGGTATATTCAGTTGCCCATGCTCATGTGGATAGCAGGTGGATGCAATTGGGATTGCTCCAGAATCTACATTATTCACCAAGGTGCTCTGCTTTCTCTCCATGAATGTCTTGGATCCTATGTTGATAACCACTGAATGAGAAATTTAGTCATTATTTAGTCACAATACTAATCACAGCCTACATACCACTGGCTAGCACTTTTAAATAGTGATAACCTTGAGGATTTAATTTTATTATACAAATCTTAGAGTTGAAAAGAATAAAAAGTATAAGTAAAGGTAGGTTCAAAACATTTATAGTGTTGTAGTTAGACAGGAAAGAATTCTGATTTCATGTAGTTCAGTCTCTTCATTTTCCAATGTGAAAATGGAAACATATTTGTAATTTCATTAAGAAAAATGACGAAAATTCATGCCTTACCAAGCTTCTCATTCCTTCCAGTGTGCTGCCTTCTGGAATCTACACAGTGAAGTTCTATTTGTGAACACTGACTGTACTAAGAAACATTAGATATAAAGCCTTACCTCACTGTTCTCTTACTTTTCAGTTTCTCTCTTCTTCCTTACCACCCAGTTCACACCAAGAATTATGAAACAAAGATGTACTAGTAGCTGATACAGTAGTTGGTGATGGTGACACTGAAGGGTTAGTTCAATAAAATTAAAAATATTTGTTAAAGGGCTGGGGATGTGGCTCAAGCGGTAGTGCGCTCGCCTGGCATGCGTGCGGCCCGGGTTCGATCCTCAGCACCACATACAAAGATGTTGTGTCCGCCGAGAACTAAAAAATAAATATTTAAAAAAAATTCTCTCTCTCTCTCTCTCTCTCTCTGGTTTAAAAAAATATTTGTTAAAATCAGGATAGTGTATGTAAAAGTGTACAGAATTTGACAGAGGTAAGAATAGATACAGAATTATAGCTCTATGTCAAAAACGTTGACATTCAGAGCCCAAAGAAGTAATTGGTACAAGGGGAAATGTATTCTATCATTTTTGTAATTATTTGATCTAGTTCAAGTCCATTTTTGAAATTTAATGAGCAGGTATGAGGATTGAATGTCATTGAGACATGCACAGTGGATGTCTAATGGTGCACTATTAGAGTATTGAGCTAGATTCTTCAGAAGAGGTGATACTTTCAGTGCTACATGTATCATTTTGTAATGTTATTCCCCATAAATAAAACTGACTCAAAGTACTAACTCTACATCAATACGTATATTTAGGATTTATGCCAACACTATAGGGTAGGTTTCTTGAAAGCAGAAAGTCTTTTCTTGTTCATGATAGCTGTCTTTTGTGCCAAGAAGATGATTGAAAGAAGATATTAAATGTATGAATGACAGTGGTGCCTCTATCTGCTCCTCTCCATAGAGACCCACTGAGATCTTAAGATAGAACCTCTTATTCGTAAGTCCAACAGAATCATCCAAAGGGAAATACAATTGTCAAGAGAAGGTCTACTGGACTCCTAGGAAGAGGACCTCAACAGATGCTTACTAAACGTTGACAGGCAGAAAGATGAAGATGTGCTCTATGACAGAGGGCATTCATGGTCCTGTTCACAGTTTCAGGAAGGTCATGTCCTCCTGAGCTCTCAACTCTGATAGAAGCTTTCATGGGAAAGTAAATGGGAGAAAATAACAATGTCACAGAATTTGTCCTTCTGGGCCTCACCCAGGATCCTGATGGACAAAAGGCATTATTTGCCATGTTTTCACTCATCTACATTGTGACAATGATGGGCAACCTGCTCATTGTGGTGACTGTCATTGCCAGCTCCTCTTTGGGCTCCCCCATGTACATCTTCCTTGCCTATCTGTCACTCATGGATGCTCTTTATTCCAGTGCTATCTCACCCAAGCTGATTACAGACTTACTCTGTGATATAAAGACGATTTCCTTCCCAGCATGCATGGGCCAGCTCTTCATAGAACACCTATTTGGGGGGGCTGAAGTCTTCCTTCTGGTGGTGATGGCCTATGATCGCTATGTGGCCATCTGTAAGCCACTGCACTACTTGAGCATCATGAATCGAAGGGTTTGCATCCTCCTGTTGGTGGTGGCCTGGGCGGGAGGTTTTGTACACTCTGTGGTTCAGCTTGCCTTTGTGTACAATCTCCCCTTCTGTGGTCCCAATGTCATTGACCACTTCATCTGTGACATGTACCCATTATTGGAACTTGCATGCACTGACACCTACTTTATAGGTCTCACTGTGGTTGCCAATGGTGGAGCAATCTGTATGGTCACTTTTATCCTTCTCCTGATCTCCTATGGGTTCATCCTAAACTCCCTTAAAACCTACAGCCTGGAAGGGAGGCGCAAAGCCCTGTCCACCTGCATCTCCCACATCACAGTGGTTGTCCTCTTTTTTGTTCCCTGTATTTTCATGTATGCTAGACCTGTTTCCAACTTTTCTATTGATAAATCAGTGACTATAGTTTATACTGTTATCACTCCCATGTTGAATCCTTTAATATATACTTTAAGAAATGGAGAGATAAAAAATGCTATGAAAAAACTCTGGTTTAAAAGTTAACTACAGATCGAATAAGAATGCTCCCTGCTCAACATGATGCTAATTCTAACGTAACAAACAGGCAGTAAATTTTGCTAAAGGGTGATATAGTCAAGTCTCAATGGATGCTTCTCTTTATTTTTACAAAACCAGAGTACATTATTCTTTCTGATTTAAATCATACTAATAGAGACTATCTGGAAAATGAAAAAAAAAAAACAGGCTTGTCTTATTACAAGTACAGGTAAAACTAAAATTTGTTCTTTATCCTATAATTTTATTTAATTGTTATTCTATCATATTATTATATCATCTTAGAATACTATATTATAATTTTACATATATCCAATAATAAATGAAATTCATTTGTAAATTGTGTAGTGTCTCACTTCTAATATCTTTGACATCATTGAAACTACTTTTGTGCGCATTCCTGATAGCATTCCTCTCTCCCAAGAAGTAAATCCAATGCTACATTTTTGTTTAATCATTTTTTATTATTTTAATTTTTTTGTTACATCACACACCAATATACATCTTGACTTAATCAAACAAGTATAAACTCTAACCCCCTTCATTTCAATCTCTGGCACTCCCTGCTCCCCACCTGCGGTTCCCTCCCTCCACTCTACTGATCCCTCTTGAATCCTTTTATAGCTATTAAAACCAGCTTAATTTTAAATGTACATTTTATTAAAATATAACATTTATATTTTCTCATTATTTATATTTATTAAAATTGCTTTATAATAGAACACAGTTTTCTCAAGTTTCTTTATATGTACCATGCTAACTTTCTTAGATATGATCCTGTGGTTTAGTCTCATCATTTCCCGGCTGAGTCATCCCCTGTGTGAACATGTAATGGGTTATGCAGCCCGTTCAGTCATCTGATACCTGGATTTCCTCTTTTTCTTTCACACATACTTTCTATGGCATCCTGATTGAAATTACATTTTGTTTTCTAGGATACTTATACATTCACTTTTATAGGTGATTGCATGTTATGATTTACTTTGCCATTCCTCGTTTTATTTTTTACTTCTTTTATTTTCATTCTTTTAAAATACTAATTAAAAATAATACTATGTAGACTATGCTATTTGATTTCAATTTATTACATATGCCCATTTTTAGTTTAATAGTTTTACTTTTAAAAACAGAAAGGAAATCATAATAGATAATAATCAACATTAAAAATATTAAAACCAGAGCTCATATGAAATGATAAACTGTAGAATAAACCTCCCCATCCCTCACTGGTCTTCCAGGGCTACTCCCAGATGCACACACTGGACTGTATTGCTAAGGCTCTTCAAGAATTTGTTCTTAACAAATATGAGCATATTTAGATAGAGATATGAGTCATATTTTTCCTGTGTAGGAAAGTTTGCACTGGGTATGGTGCCACATGCTTGTAATCCAAGTGACTTGGGAGACCAAGGCAGGAGGATCACATGTTCAAAGTCAACCTCAGCAATTTAGCAAGGCCTTAATAAGCAACTTATTGTGACATTGTCTCAAAAAATAAAAAGTGTTGAAAATGTGGCTCAGTGGTTGAACCTCTCTGGGTTCAAATCTGTGCACAAAAAAAAATTTCATTTATTTCTCAACTTCTTGAAGATCTAGTTCACAGATCTCATTTTCTATTTATTTTCAGTTTTCCCTTTTCTGTGTAATATTCCCTTAAAAAGATATATTCAGGGTGATGTGTTCAGTGTTCTTTAGGTTCTTCAGGTTGTTACCAAATACTTCCTATGACAAATAATTATACAAGAAAAACTTTTAAATATATCTAAGTGAGTTCCTAGGAATTAGACTGTTACATACATATTTAAAACACATATTTAAAATGTTGATCTTCAGAGTTATTGACAAAATGCCACCCAAGATAAGCTACTGCCTAGAATCTATGAGAATATTTGTTCATCCATATTCTCAAAAACTGTGCTTCAAAGACAGTTTTGATATATGACAATTTGATTAAAGTTTTCAATTGTGTATTTTAATTGAATTAGATAAATTTAATCCAATTTGAACATAGTTTTACATGTTTAAAATAATTCATATTTTTTCTATAAATTGGCTATTAATGACTTTTATCTATTTTCTGTGATTGCCAGTCATTTGCAAACTAATAATTTTTATGATTTAATTATATATGCATACTTTTATCACTGCAAATATAATTATTATTTTCCATGTTGTGATTCATTTTTTATGTTTTATGCCACTAAATAATATCTGACTGTGTAGCAATAATTCTGTATTTCTATAGTTAAGTTGATCAATATTTTCTTTGGTCTTTATATCTTGTTTGGAAGGGTTTTTCTCATTTTACATTTTTTTTGTGTGTGTGTGTTTGTGGATTGAACCCAGGGCCTTGTGCATGCCAGGCAAGTACTCTACCAACTGAGCTACATCCCATCCCCTCATTTTACTTCTACCAAAATATTCTTTCACATTTTTAAGCATATATTTTTAGAATTTTTGTGATTTATATTTTATGTTTATATGTTGGTTCCATTTGGAGTTTATTTTGATACAAGGAGTTTACTAAGGGATTGAGTTTCAGTTATTTTTTTTCTAGATGGAAATTTTTATAGGTGTATAATTATTTTTCCCAATGTTTCAAAATCCAACTTTTATTTTATTCTAAAACTTGTATATGTTTGGATCAAATGAAGTCCTTCATTCTCTTTTACTGATCTCTCAATCTCTGTTCATGAGTGTGTGTGTGTATATATATATATATATATATATATATGTGTGTGTGTGTGTGTGTGTGTGTATAAAAGCATGCACACATATAGGGCTATATATTGGCAATATACCTTTCCCAATTAGAAAGAATTATTTGCATTGTTTCCAGATGTTTGAGATTATGACTAAAATTGTTTTAATATAATATGTATATCGATGTGTAGGTTTTCACATAAACATAAGTTTTCATTATATTTGGGTAAATAAGAGAAGAGCTATTTTATGGTAAGAGTATGTTTGATTTTGTAAGAAACTGCTAAACTATATTCTAAAGTAAAGCCTTTTGATTCTCAGGTATCAACAAATGATATTTAAGTTCTCTCCATCCTTATCAGAATGTGGTGGTATTGAACTTTTTAAGTGTAGCCATTATCATTGGTGTGTATTGATATCTTGTGGTTTTAATTTTTATTTTTGAATGACTAATAATATTAAACAACTTTTAATGTGCTGCATTATGAATTATATATCTTCTTTGGTTTTTTGTCTCTTATTCTTTTGATTTTTGAGTTATTTATTACTACTGAAAGTTGAGTTTATTACATATTCTGGAAATAAGTCCTTTCATAAGTTTTATTATTTGCAAATAGTTTGTCCCCATTTGTGACTCACCTTTTCACATGCTCTCAAAAAAATGTGTAAGCAATGGAATTCATCATTTTTTATGGAGTACATACAATACATACTCTATTGTTGATCGTGGTTTTATTGTCATATTTAGGAAAACTTTGCCTAACTCAACAAAGTTTTTCCCTTGATATTCATCCCTTTAGATATGTTATAGTTTTAGAATGTTTAAGTCTATAAGCCATTTTGGGCTAACTGTTGGTTATGTTGTGAAGTGTTAATCAAAGTTCATCTTTTCAAATTAATACAATTATTACCTAACTGATTATTGAAAGACTGCTGCTCTATTTTGAGTTGCCTCTGCACTTTTGTTTCACCCACTGGATGTGTGTGTCTATTTCTGGACTATCTGTTCTGTTTCAGTAACCTATGTTTGTCTCATCTCCAACATCACACTTCATGGTAGGTATGGAAATCCAGTAGTGCAGGCCTTCAACTATGTCCAAGCCACTGGGATTAAAGACATATACCACAATGCCTGGTTATTCTAGTTCTTTTGTTTTTCCAGGCAATTTTTTTAATAGGTTTGTCAGTTTCCTTCAAAAACTTGAGTTGTTATTTGGAATTTCTTTGAAGAATAGATCAATTAGAGGAGATCTGAGACCTTGGGAAGTCTTCCAATTTGTTGCTGTGGCTGATTGTAAGTCCTTTGGGTATAGACTGGGGAGTGAAATCGCTGGGTCAAATGGTGGTTCAATTCCAAGTCCAAGGAATCCCCATACTGCTTTACAGATTGGTTGCACCAATTTGCAGTCCCAAGAGCAATGTATGAGGATGCCTTACCCCCCACACACCTTCACCAACACTTATTGTTGTTTGTATTTTTCATAGCTGCCATTCTGACTGGTGTGAGATGAAATCTTAGTTTTGATTTGCATTTCTCAGATGTAGAATAGTTTTTTTCATATATTTGTTAATCGGTTGTGTATCTTCTGTTTACCGGTGATGAGTCCTTGCTTCCTGAAATGCTGAAGTATAACACCAGAGAAGCATGCTGAGGCAAGTGTAGAGTGGAAAAGTGGAAGGCTTTATTAAAGGACAGCAGAAAAGACTTCCTCCTGGAGGAAGAAGGGCACCCAAAAAAAATCCCAGTGGCTCTGGAGGCTGAGGCAGGAGGATTCCAAGTTCAAAGCCAGCCCCAGCAACTTAGTGAGGCTCTAAGCAATGTAGTGAGAACTTGTCTCAAAATTAAAAAAAAAAAAAAATATATATATATATATACACACACACACACACACACATATATATATACATATATATATATATATATATATATATATATATATATATATATATATGGGTGTGTATATATATAAATGGGCTTGGGATATGGCTCAGTGATTAGGCAGCCCTGAGTTCAATCCCTGGCACAAAAAAATTTGATTAATATCATTCTCCAATTCCCCTGATATTCCTTCCTGCCCCCCACCCCTCCCTCTACTTCTCCTTTCATTATTGTGTTTCCAATTCACTTAGACAAGACCCAAGTCTTTTCTCTCTAGGAAATTATTGTTCAAGGGAAGAAACCTGTTCAGGAGAGATTATGTCATTTGAATTTGTTCCAAATACACTAACAAACTAATCTATTAAAAGTAGTGATGATGCTCAAGGTCATAGACTGTATCTGCACATATAAGTGGAAATATTATTCTCATATTAGAATGACCTGAGAGGTTTTTGAAGCTCAAATTCTACCCAAGCTGGAGCATGTCTTTAGCTTCTGTCTTGTCCTTGAGACAAAAAAAAATATATTTTTTTGGTTATATCCATTATTGCTTGCTTAAGTTTGTGGAAGGGCTCAATTTCCTGGAAATAGAATGAGTAGACACAAGGGAATATGATTTTAATTAGGAAAGAATGGGCCTCAGGAAGGTGCTATTTGAGTGACTTCAAGATTGAAGAGTTTTGCCTCTACATGTGAGAAGCCTCCTGCATCAGCTTTTTTTTAAAAAATATTTTTTTAGTTGTTGATGGACCTATACTTAATTTTATTTATACACGGCACTGAGAATTGAATGGAGTGCTTCTCACAGGCTAGGCAAGTGCTCTACCACTGAGCCACAACCCCAGCCGCCCAGCATCAGCTTTTCCATGAGGTCAAATCCCAGCTTTTGACCTGTTAGCCGCAGAACCTAACAGGCACACAAATTACCATAAATCCTCAAAGTAAAGAGCCTTTTATATACATCACCATAATTGACTGAAAACTCACATGACTAATTTTAGTGTTGTTAAGCATCTTTTGTTTATTTGTACCACCAAGAATGTGTTTGGCCAAGTTAATTTGCACTAATTAGATCAGTTTTTTAGACAATCTTGTAAACATAGCATGATTATTTTTCTATGAAGATGTTTTCCCAGCAGGTGAGAATATTCAAATGCCTTTGTCCAAAAAATACTGACATTATTTTTAAATATTTTTATATTTCAGGTATTCACTTAGATAAATTTACATTTCTTTGAAAGCCTGAGATAATGGAGATCCATGGAAATATGTCTGCTCTAATCACTTGGAACTATTCATGGATCCACTGAATAGCCATATATTATCATGTCTTCATGAAGAGTCATGGGTACATGAGGCACCTGCTGGCACCCTCACTGATAGAAACATTGATTTTTGGAGCAAGGACAAGACCCAAGATGTAAATTCTTGGAACAACTGAAAATGAGTATTTGTTGAAAAGTTCTGTGATCTACTGAAATACAGAGAATGTCTTACAGTTCAGGCAGTATCTGAATTGGGAAAATTAAGTTGGGAAAACAGATATTATTCAGAACACACAAAATACGTATTGTTTTAGTGTTATAGCCTAATAAGATGTTCATTTTTCATTTTGACAGAAAAGTGATACATGTTACTTACATAGCAAATAATCCAGGGCATTTATTACTTTAATATTATATTCAACATGATGTTAGAATTATAATTATTTTTAAATTTATTTGAGTCAATGAATCTAAAATTTCATATCATGTGAACTGTGTTAGAATGTAAAGGAACACATATCTAATTATGTTCTGGAAGCACACAAATCATTTATATGTTAATCTTAAAATTATCCAAGCTAACATGTTAGTATGTATAAAGAAACAGGGAAGTACCTCATCTACCATCACTAGACTTATACAACTGCTAAAGTACTAACTATATGGGGCATTTTAAAATTATGGAATCATGTTATGTATGTATGTAAATGTGCCAAAAGGAATATTTCCTTTATGCTTATGCAGAAAGCACCAATCAAAATAAATAAATGAAAGAGTAAAAGGAATATCAGTAGAGTAGAAGAGGGAGAAAAGAAAGGAAGAATGGGAGGAAAAGGGATGTGGAATGGGGATTAAAATAAAATTTCTTTTATATATAATTTTATCAAAAGGGACCCAAATACTGTGTGTGGTTATGGGGATGTAATTTTTTAAAAAACATTATTTTACAGAAAAAATATAAGACTATCATTTTAAGAAGCCATGTTTTTAAAAATTCTGTTAAATTATGTTCATTTTCCTAGAAAAGAGTTTACCTCATGGTTTAAGTTGAAAGAATAATAACAATTTTTTTATCATTCAATAGTGTACACTATACAATATAGTGCAAATAGTCTATTTTAGCCCATTATGTAAATAATTAACCTGGCTAGTAGACTTTTCCTGGTGAAAGGCTATATTGATAATTAGTGTGAGAAAGGACACTACTCATTCAAAAAGTAAGATGTAAAACAAAGAGAACTGGACATAGACTGCTTCATACGCTTCCATTCTTCAGCAAGTGAGCCTTTGCCAGTCTGCAGTTTCAACAATGACAGGACTCCTGAATCTGATGAAAGAAGTAATGGGAGGGAGAGGTGTAGAATGTTCATCACAGCTGCTTCTAGGGAAAACTCACACTCATTCTGCACACGTCCATGTGAATGTGAATCCATGTGAATGCCCTTACTTGCTTCTAGTCTAAATATGTTCCTTCACAGGAATATTGTGAATATTGCTGGTATTTACTTATATACAATAAAATCTATAATTCCTATGACATACAATCTTATCTTATACCCCAAAGTGGTCTATGAATTACAGGTATACCCTTCTTTATACCCTGGACTACGTCATTAATTCTTATTGGATAGACAGAGATTCCAGCAATTTTCTTTTGATCCAGTGCTCACAGTGAAGCATTCAGAAACATTAATAACAGCTATCGCTTTTTAGATTTTGTAAGTTTCCAATAGTGCTCCAGGACTCCACATGTAATTTTTAGAAAAAACCACTGGTAGGTAAATGCTATGGGTATCCCCATTTTAACACTGATAAAATGAAGGTACACTGAGGTATATTCAGCTGCCCACAGCCACATGTACTGCAACCCAGGGACTGTGACTCCAGAGCCCACATTATTCACTGGGCTGTGCTCTCTTGGGTCCTAGCAAGGCTACAAGGGATGAGGAATTTAGTGGTCATTGTTTAAACAGTAGTTATCACATTCCATTCACCTAACCATTTCCAAGAAACTGTAATAAGCTCAGAAGTTGTTATTTGGTTATGGAAATGTTAAAAAAGAAGAAATGTCAATAGATTAGAAAAAAGTAAGGTTAATACCCAAATAGTGTTGTAGATAGTTGGACAGGCAATGATGCTGACATCATCTAGTTCAATCCCTTTCTTTTCCACTGTGTCAACTGAAACCTACTTGTAATTACATTTAGAAAATGACAAACCCATGCATTCTCATGCTGAGTATGGAATTTTCCCTTGAGTATGCTGTCTTTTGGAATCTGGACATGAAGTTCTTGGAAGCACATTTTGTACTTAAGAAGTGTTATGTTATTAGCCTTGCTACTCTGTTCTCACCTCTCCTGTAAGCTTCTATCATCTCCCCCCTCACTAACCAGCTCACCTCAAGAGTTCTGAGATCCATCTACCAGCTGCTCAGGCAGTAGTTGGGGACAGTCAAGGATTAGTTCAGTTCAGTTAAAAAATATTTGCTAAATGTCAGAATACTGTGGCTCGGTGGTAGAGCATTTGCCTAGCATGTGTGAGGCACTGGGTTCGAGTCTCAGCACCGCATATAAATAAATAAAATAAAAGTTCATTGGCAACTAAAAAAATATTAAAAAAAATAACTAGCACGTGAAAACTCTGGCATGTCCATTTTAAATGAATGAATAAAGAGATATACTATACACATGCATATTATATGTAATTTAGCCCTAAATTGCAAAGATAGCCTGTCATGTGTACCCAGGGGACATTATGTTAGTCAGAGTCAGAACAACTAAGGTTGATCTAACTTAAATGTGGAATATAAAATGTCAAACACATAAAAGCAGAGAGCAGAGTGCTGCTGTTAAGGCCTAGAGAAGGAGAGAAGATGGGAAAGGCTACAAGGAAGCCTGGGTGCTTTGTAGGTTGTAGTAAAGGCTACAGAGTTCCAGTGCGTGAGATAAATGAAATAGAGCATGGTAGCCACAGTTACCAAGACTGTATTGTATACTTGACATTTCCTAAAAGGATAGGTTTTTAGTGTTCTAACCACAAAAATAAGTGAAAGAAAATAATAGCTATCTGAGGTGATTTGTATAATTGTAGTGATTATTTCACAATATATACAAATATCAAAAAATCTAGTTATACTCATGAAGTATATGTGATTCCTATTTGGCAATTATACATCAATAGGTGTATAACTGTATATCTTTGAAAATTTAAAAACAGAAAATAATGCTGATGGTACTAGCTAAAATATGACTAATTCCCAGTGCAGATGAGCATTTCTTCACATGTGTTTCTACTTGTAAAATATATTACAGTGAGATTTATAGTTAGACTATTTTTTAATTTATAGTTGCATCTCAATTGCATGGAATGATGAGTTTCGTTGTGATATGTTTGCACATACATAAAAACAAAATGGGTCAATTTCACTCCCAAATTCCCCCAAACCTCCTGTCTCTCACCCCTCCAATCTCCTCTCTCTCCCCACTCCTATCCCTGGACGTTAATGGTGGTCACTCTTCAATCTGCAGTTAGATTATTGTGTTTCAAATCACTTGGGTTGCTAAATTTGTAATAATTGGGGAAAATTTAGTTACATTTTTAATCAATAATTAGTTAAGTTCTTTATAATCAGATATATATTCTATCTGATTTAAGTACTTTGAAATATTTATCAATGGATGTTATGCTCCAGTGTATTTTGGTGAATGTTCTTTAAACACATGGAAATATTTAGAATCATCCTACCCCTGTTTTCTCATTCCCTGATCCTCTACTAATACACATACTATCAATTGTTCCATTTGAAACTATGTGATAAATATGAGCTTTTTTTTTTTTTGAGCGGTGAACCCACTTCATCTGCACTTGAATGGATTTTTCAGTGACTTGTCCTCTGAAATCAGTTCCCCTCACTATCTGATTGTGGGTACAGAAGTCAACTGAAAACCCAGAAGTTAAACTGTATACTCACTGAATTCACCTATTTTGCAGGTCACAATTTTTATAGGAAAGTTTGTACAATTTCATTTCTGTTCACACTAGACTCCTTTTGGTGATTTGACCTCAAGATGTTCATTTAGGATCTTTTCCCCAGAGCCCATGTTTTTGTAAATCTTGTTCTGCATAGTTATTATTCTTGTGGCATCTCTGGAGATGCATAGTCTACACTCAGAATTATACTGAAGGTCCCAATGAATTTAATTAGAGAAAAGTCACCCTTGGAGAGGCAGCACTTGCATGATTTGACAATATGTGCTGTGGTTCAAATCTAGATAAAGTGTGCTCAGACCTCTGCCCTTACCTCAAAGATGGTTGTCTACATCAATATTCACTTGACTAGTTTTTAAATTGAAATGATAAACTAGAAACATAATAAGATAGGGATCAGAATTATTCTTCATTGTTTAGACAATCCAAGATTCAGTTATGCTGCATGAAAACAGACTAGTATACCTGACTAAGAATCAAAATGCTTTAAAGGCTATTTCATTTGTATTAGTATAAAATACAAATTGCAAAAGTTGTTTTCGTAAGATTTTCTATGTAATTTTAATAATCACTAGGGGTTTTTTGTGATTGCTAAAATACATTTTTGTGTTTTGAATTGACTCAAATCTGTAATATTATTTTTGGATATTTTAATATTATAAAATCCCAGAATGAATTTATTTTCTCTAACTGATTTGTTCTTAGAAACTAATTTCAAGTGGAACCATTTGGGAGATATTTTAATGTACAGGTAGGTGTTTGTGAATCACCTCATAAAGCCAACTGAATTATTCTCTAAGTATTTTTTGGCATGTTAAAAATTAGCGGATGATGTAACATCTGTGACTTTCAAGAACCCATTGTAAAACGTAAGTCAGCAAGCTGTTACTTTAGGTCAGAAGAATAGCAGATCTCCTGCCAAGACTGAAGGTGACTATTGGATTCAGTAAATCATAGGGTTGTGTATACAGGGTTGTGTATACAGGGCATGGATGTGGAGCGCTCGCTTGAAAGAGATGTGGGCATGAATGGATTTGGATATTTCTTTTTAAATAGGCTTAGAGAATTATGCAGAAGAAGCAGAAAAAATGATGATACAGGAAATGGAGGGAGAAATTATAGGAGCCATGTACTGAAGAATGGTAGTGGAGACCAGATCTATTGCATGAGCAAAGAGACGGAAGGTGGTTGGGAACACAGACAATCCACGTTTATGAAGAGCAAGCAGGGGAGAATTATGCAGTCAGAAGGAAGTGACTATCAAGAGAGGATTATGAGTAACTGATTGTCATTACCAGAATTATTTTAAGGGATAACTGGGCTAGTGAATGTTGATTTTACTGATTATGTAAGGTTGTGTGTGTGTGTGTGTGTGTGTGTAATCTCTCTTTCTCTCTCTGTGTGAGTCTCTCTCTAGCTTGGATTCTCCTCTCTTGTCATTTTCATCCTTTTACACTCAATTCCTTGCTTCTCCCTGCATCAATAACACAGATGTAAGAATGTTTGCAACAAAACACATATCTCTCCATATTTTTCCATACTAATAAAATTATAGACATTTGTAAGTGGATGAATGTATGATATTTTTATTATTGCTTTATAACAATCTTATTATACATAATTCTATGTTTGTTTATTTCTTATTAAACAATAACCTGGGACATTTTCTTTAAGAATATTAACATAGCTGTAATTATTATTTTTAAATGGCTATTTTCCATTTGATAGAAGTTCTATTCAAGCATTTCTTTGTTGAAATTCACTTTGAATTTGGAAGTTTTATTTTTTTAGATGCCATTAAAAATAAAGCCTCAAAACCTGCCATGAAAATATCCTATGTGCTGGGGATTTTATTTTTATGGAGTAGATTTTATGGAACAGAAGTGTCATTACAGATATAAAATGTACATGTATTTTTACTTTCAGAATTTGTCAAATTATATCAAAACTGTTATACAATTTATATTTTGCTAGCAGTGTAAGAAAATTTCCTTTTCATTTTTACCAACTACATTTTTGTCAGTCTGATAGATATAAAGTAATGTCTTTTCTTAATTTTTATGTTAACAGGTGAGTTTCAGCATCTTATTCTATGTTTCGTGGCCATATGGATGTGTTTCTCTTTTAATTGATTATTCATATCCTTGTTCTACATTACTATTTATTTGTCTTTTATGTATTAATTGCTTAAAGCCCTTTGTCTATTTTAGATATTACCTTTCTGTATGTCTTCTAAAATGTACATCTTGGCTCCACATACCTTTTTACTATTGGCTTTATGGTATCCTTTGCTAAATTATTTAAAAAATTTTGATTTTGTCAAATGTATTTATTTGGAATTTTATTATTTGAGAAGATTGCTCTTTCCTTTTTTTTTCATGGTTCTGGATTTGAACCCAGGGCCTCATGCATGCTGGGCAAGCACTCTACAAATGAGCTCCCTGAGATTTTACTAGGCCTAGAAGGTGCAAAGTCATCTCCCTTTTATTAACCTAAAAATAAATATAAACTAAAGCTTGCTTTAGTTTTATGTTGGATCTTTAATCCATTTTCATTTTATTTTTATTTATAGTATTATCCATATTTGCAATTTTACTAGATACAAGTGGAAATCTAGTTGCGGCAGAGTCATTTATTTAAAAATCATTCTCTACATATGCCTTTAATTTCTTATTCCTCTCTCTTTAGTCTGTAAGATCTCTGAAGCTACGCATAATGCTTTAATCACTCTTATAATTTTATAATCTCTGACAGGCCTAAAACATAGTAAGTTGTAATGCCTATTTATGTAATACATAAGGAAGTTATCCTTAAATTTCATAGTCACTAGTAATAAATCTATTTGCAGATAATTTTGTTCTTATCAGTGAAATAATGACATCCAGAAGCACACATGGAACACAGGAACAATGTGACTGAATTTGTCCTCTTGGGGCTCACTCAGAGCCTCCAGGGTCAGAGAATATTATTCGTGGTGTTCTTGGTCATCTACATGGTGACGATGGCAGGCAACCTACTCATTGTTGTGACTGTGGTGGTCAGCCCGGCCTTGGATGCTCCTATGTACTTCTTTCTTGGCTACTTATCATTTATGGATGCTGTTTATTCTACTACGGTTACCCCGAATATGATTATAGACTTACTCTATGAGAAGAAAACCATTTCCTTCCAAGCTTGTATGACCCAGCTTTTTATAGGACACTTATTTGGTGGTGCTGAGATTTTACTCCTGGTGGTCATGGCCTATGACCGATAAGTGGCCATCTGCAAACCTCTGCATTATCTGACCATCATGAACCAACGGGTGTGTGTTCTACTCCTGCTGTTGGCCTGGGTTGGGGGTTTTGTGCATGCTGTAGTTCAACTTCTCTTTGTTTACAACCTTCCATTTTGTGGCCCCAATGTCATTGACCACTTCATCTGTGACATGTACCCCTTACTAAAACTTGCCTGCACTGACACCTATGCTATTGGCCTTACAGTGGTTGCCAACGATGGGGTGATCTGTGTGGTCATCTTTGTTCTCTTGCTTATTTCCTATGGGGTCATCCTGCATTCCTTGAAGAATCTTAGTCAGGAGGGGAGACGCAAAGCCTTGTCTACCTGTGGCTCACACATCACTGTGGTGATCCTCTTCTTTGTTCCTTGTATTTTTATGTATGTGAGACCTCCTTCTACCTTACCCATCGATAAATCCTTGACTGTGTTTTACACTGTTATCACCCCTATGTTGAACCCCTTAATCTACACCCTAAGAAATGCAGAGATGAAAAATTCCATGAAGAAACTCTGGACTCCAAAACGAATGTGAGGTGGCAGAGAAACGTAGCACCCATTTTCAACAAAGAGCTGTTTCTTTCGGGAAAGCCATGTATCATTCTTTCATTGTAGTAAGATTTCTTTCAGGTGTAGTAATTGTGCATGACCACAAGCTTTCGGTATGTGAATTTTCCAATGATCCACATATATTTTTAAGATTGTCAGGATTGTTTTGGAAAACACATGTTCATTTTTTGGGTATAAAATGGTTCTCTTGAGACTATAGATTTATGTGCCATAATTGATATTGTAATTTTATTTTACTTAATGGAAGATGTTCTCAATTATTTTTTTAAAAAAATCAATCTTTTTTCAGAATTAATAGTTCTTATCAAAAATTTGAAAGAATAAAATAAGAAATAATATGTAAATATTTTATAAATACTTGGTCTATTCCTTTCCTAACTAATGCACACAACATTAATAAATCATTTTAATGTTGAGGTACATACTTTATTTTTATATTAGGGTTGAAAAGGAATAATACTTCAGTTTTAATATTCATCATAGGAAGTTAAGAATATAAAAGAATATGAATGAAGAAATGCAGAAAAACAACTAAATTGTACTTATTTTCCCAGTTGGAAAATCCAATGAATACCTCAGATGAAGTAGTTGTGTTGGATGTCATGTTTTTCATAAGGATAAAAATACTCCATTAATCTTCCCATACAGTTTAGAATATCTGATGAGGCCTCTACTATTTTTTGACATGCCCATCTCTTTGTTATAGGTTTATGGCCTTCAAAAAGAGACCAGGCTCTATCTTTTATATGCAAAGTTATCAGAATCCTGGAGGTACAAGCATATAATGCAAAGATTGACACTAGATATTTTGGAAAATACTGGCAAGAAAGATGCTGGCAATAAAGATTAATTTTCATTCTAATCCCTGTATTTTAACTTTTTCAAATTATACAATTTTACGATTAATCATAAAATTTTAATTCTACATATTTATAGAAAATATGTGATAATTTTACACATGCATACAATGTGTAATATTAAGTCAGGGTAATTAGCATATTTATTTTCTTAAACTTAAAAAAAATGTTTGATTAACACCAAGAATTGTACATATTTATTGGGTACAGTATGATTTCATGCAGTATATAATACGGTACTTAATGTTTCTATCTTCTTGTCATGAGTTTGTGTTTGGAGATTTCAACCTTCTTTATTAATACAGTATGGATTATTCGGTAATAAAGAGTTTAGACATATTGTTTTATTTGATAGAATTCTCATTTATACAATCTTTGTGACATTTTTTCTGACTCAGGCTTGAAATAAATTATTGTCTGCTCCTAATATGGTAAAAAATCTTGCCAAAGAAACTCATTTTTCCTGTTTCCCCTGTTTAGTTCATATTCATAAGGCACAGAGACTTTGGAGAAATGAATGTTTTTACTGATAAATCACACTGTATGAATAATTTGTAATATCATTTTGTCCACATTATTATTACATGGAGATTTATTATATCATTTCAAATTGTTTCCAAATATAGACTATTCCCCAAATAACATTCAATCATACCAGAGTTTATACAATCCATTCCTCCATATTTGGATATGCAATTAACTTTCAAATTTTATTGAATTATAATGAGTGATGAGATAAATCTAATTATCTTTTTATGTTCACTGATGGATTTTGATGAATTCTTTCTGTATTAAATATGCATATATATAATCTTCTTTGACATGTGCAATACATATTTACCTTATTATGTTATCATTGAGTTTTTTATATACAGATGTTTTATCTTAATATCTTTTACTTTTTCAATACTACTATCAATGTACATGAGAAGCCTCCATCTCCTGCCAGTAACGTTACAAATTTTGACATCTAATTTTTAAATAACTTTTCAGGAAATTTTCTGTTCCAACCTATCAGTGATTTATTTTGTTATAAGGATATATCTATGCTTATTTCCCTCAAGTAAGTAAATAATCTGCCAATGCAATTTGTTCATTATTAATTTATCAGTAATAATATGAAATTTCTTTTGATATGTCAAATTTTACATCTAGAATGTTTAAACTTGAACTATTTCTTTATTATTTTCTAAAAAAATCACCTTTCTATCACTAACACACTATTTCAATGGTCAAGGATTTTTCATACTCATTTCTACATATTAGGGATAGTTTCTACCAAATACTCACCCTTTTCAAAAATTTCTTGCAATTCATAAGCACTTAGTCTTCCTGACAAAACTCAAGATTATTTTGTAAAATTTAGAAACTTAGAATAAAATTAAATTTAGAACTACAGGATATTCCATATTAATTTTGAAGAATGTAGTATATAATAATGTCTACTTTTCTCATCCAGAATATTACACTATTATTAAGCCTTGATCGATAAATCTCAACTGAGTTTTAATCATCATCATAGATTCTACTTATTTGCCTTTTTTTCTAATTTAAAAGGGCATTTTATTCATGTTTGATTTCCGTTTTTAATGAAGTGATCAGAAAGGACTCAGTAACTTTTATTGCCAGTAATTGCAGTATAATGCCACAGGCCTAGATCTGTATATAGACATATGTGTCTGACCACATGGCACCCTGTATCTGATTACATGCTTGGGTCTGCATTTAACATATTAATCTGTATGGGCACATACAGGCTTGTATCCAATAATACCTTTGACTATATCCATCTGAATACAAGCACCTTTGCATGAATATACACAGATCTATATTTGATAACACATACATCAGTATATAATATTTGTTACAGTATCATCACACATTGAGATTCCACTTTTAAACATTATTTCATATAAGGCAAGGTTCCAGCCTTTTGTTACTTAAAATAATTACTATTTCATTTTATTTCAAAATTTGGTGGGCTTGGAATTCAGGAGTTGCTGGAGTTAATTAGGCATTTCTTCTCCTTCATGTGGTGTGGACTGAAAATATTCTATATCAGTGAGCTGGTAAATGGGTGAATCTCAAGATTTAACTCAAAATAAGTTAAAAAGATCAAATTTATACAGAAAGAAAACAAAATAGTAGAAATCAGGGTACTAGGGTAAGTTTTATGAAGGAGAAAATCAGGAAACATGTATCCAAGGATGCAAAGTACCAGATATGAACAGGTCAAAAGATCTAATGCACAGCCCCAGGATTATAGTTAATAACAGTTTATTGTGTTCAGAATTTTTGATAAATTAGTAGACTATAGTTGTTCTGATAATACCATGTTGTTGTACCTTCGATATATATAATAAAATTTATTTTAAAAATTATTCAATGTACTTTGGGGGAATCTACAATTTCCACTTTAATACAAACAGGTCTTTCATAATAGAATAATAGAATTTCAGAATACAAATAATACAGATAGAATACAATAGAATACAAATAGAATAATACAATTTCAGAATACAAACAGGTATTTCATAATAGAATTCTGTCACTTGATTTCTTAATCAACTATTCATAACAGGCTTGATTGCTTTAGCAAATGGTCTAGTCCAGATAAGAATGAGCCAGGCCTTCCCTTGCTCTGGGTGATGTTCTTGGGTGAGATAACTCCATCTTGGCCCTGGATGAGATTCCCCCACCTGACACTGAACCATTGATGCACAGCCCCTGGAAGTATCAGAGAATCAGGACTCAAGATTGTCTAGATACTACTGGAAAACATTTATATGTATATATGCATTTTAAAAAGCTGTAGCTGCCATATAAGATAGTGATTTTTCTCCTAGACCTGACAAAATAAGTTGAAAACCTTCTGGAAAGGATCCACCATTGTAAACACTACTAAAACATTCATGATTCATGGAGGAGACCAAAATAGCAACATTAACAGGAATTTGAAAGTTGATTCCAACCCTCATGGATGACTTTGAGGGTTATAGACTTCATTAAAGGAAGTAACTGCAAATGTGTTGGAAATAGTAAGAGAACTAGATTCAGGAGTGAAGTCTGAAGAGGTGAACAGCTTGCTGCAAACTCATGATAAAACTTCACATATGAAACATTGCCTCTTGTGGATAAGAGAAAAACAAAGTGATTTCTTAAGATGGAATGTATTTCTGAAGAATATGTTTGGAATATTGCTGAAATGACAAAAAATGGTTTAGGATATTGTCTACATTACAGGGTTAAAAGTCATTGATGTCAATATTGAAAGAAGTTCAGCTATGAGTAGAATGCTATCAACCATCAATGCATACTATGGCAATTTCATGAAAGGAAGAGTCATTCAGTATAATCTCTCGGAGGTATGCCTGCATATGGGGTTGTATTGCCCTGCTCACCATTTACCAAAAAAAGGGTTTAGGATTTATTTCTCCAGTTAAGACTGCTGTTAGGAACCTTCGGATGTTATCCTCCTTAAGGTGTGCACAAGATGCATAAACCCAGTTTGCAAAGGATTCGTGCCCTATTACCTCCACTTCAATAGTTAGGCTCCAGTGTCACTAGACTGCAACTAGGAAATGTGGTGTTGTTCTAAAAGGAAGAAGATTGTTCAATTGCAATCGCAGAAACTAGATAATGTATTTGGGTAGGAATTAGAAGAATGTGTGTGGAAATAAATTTTGTATATCATGGAATGAAGAAGGGCAAAGTCTCAGGCTGCATGGGAGGATGTTTGTTAGTGTGGGGATATTGTCTCACAAGGATACATGGTGCCCTAGGTGTGCATTATGACTCAGATGTAATGAGTCGTCTTCTAAGTGTCCTCATGACTCAGCCTTTAGTAGGCCATTCCAAAGTTTAATTCTGTCAATTACTTAAGCTGAAAAGAAATGTTTTTACACTAGTGAATTCTATGCCCGTGGGTAATTTGCTTTACTTTATTTACCAGAGTAAATGTTCTGTAGTTAAGAATGAGTTGACTTGAAATGACAAGGATTTTGAAAAATGTTTCTTGTGCATTTGAAAAGAATGTGGACCTTTCAGTTATTGTGTGCACTGTTCTCTTATCTCATTAGATCAGTTATGTTAATGATGTTTAAAGTTAAAACATCTTTAAGAACACGTACACATATTCTTGCATTTATAAGTTGTGCTTAAGTTTTGTATTATTGCTGATTTGTCTGTTTCTCCTTTTAATTCAATCAATTAAAATGTCTTGTTTTTGTCTGATATTTGCACAGAAACAATGTTCTTTCGTTCAGAATGTGTGCAGCTTATTCCACTATTTTACCCTTATCTTTTTATTTTGTTATTTAAGATGTTTTCCTCTTAAGGCTCTTCCCATTAAATTCTGTTTTATAGACAGGGGAAATTTGCTTATTAATTTTTTAAGCAAAATTGGTCATGTATTTTGATATAAATCCATCATATTCTTATTTGCTTTGCATTTATTGATGTCACATCTAGGTAAGATTCATTTGGATTTATTCCCCTTATTACCTTTTCAGTAATATCAACTTTTTTTCTTTTTTGGTGTTGGGTGCAGCACCAGGGCTTTGCACATGCTGAATGTGTGCTCCACCACTGAGCTTCACCCTCTGCCCTCCATTCTTTCCTGCATTTCCTTTTTTCTTTTTTTTCCAGTTTAGAACTTTCTCCTTCTTCCTGAAGATTGTTCCACAGATCTCTCTCTATAGCATAGTTGGTTGGTGGTAAAAATCTCTTGTGTTATCATTCAATCAGGAAAGTCTTTGTATTTTGCAATCATTTCTTTGGGTTTTTTAAATCAATATTTAAAGCTATGTTGAGATTCATTTTCATTTAGCATGGTGAAGATGCCGTTTCTTTTATCTTCTGGTTTTTAATACTTCTTTTAAGAAATTGCACAGTCTTATTCTCCAGAAAACTAGAAAAATAGTCCTAAAATTTATTGGGAAGAATAAAAGATTCACTAGAGCCCAATCAATGCTAAGCCAAAAAAGCAAATCTGGAGGCATCACAATGCCTGACTTTGAATTATATTACAGAGCTGTAGGAACATAAACTGCTTGGTACTGGATAGCAATAGACACATAGATCACTGTTGCAGAATAGAAGACATAAAGCAAACCCACGCATCTACAGTCATCTGATCCTTGACAAAGGTGCCAGAAACGTGCATTGGAGAAAAGGCAGCCTTTTAAAAAAAAAATGGTGCTAGGAAAACTGGTTATCCATCTGTAGAAAAATGAAATTAGAGCCTTATCTCTCACCAAGCACAAAAGTCAATTTATGGATTAAAGATCTAGGAATTAGACAAAAAAAAACCCCATGAAATTCCTGGAAGAAAATGTGGGTCAAACTCCAGCTTTTAGGACACAGACAATGATTTTTTAACAGAATCCCTAACGCTCAGGAAATAATGCCAATCTGCACAGCAAAGGAAACAACTAGAAATGCAAAGAGAAAACCTACAAAATGGGAGAAAATCTTTGTTATTCTCTGACAGAGGTTTAGTATCTATAATTCATAAAGAACACAGAATATTAACAGTAAAAACCAAATAACTCAATTAACCCAATTATCAATTAGAGAAATGAAAATTAAAACTGTACTGATATTTCATCTCATACCAGTCAGAAAGGAAGCCATCAAGAAAGGAAGCAATATTAAATGCTGGAGAAGATGTGGAGAAAAACCAACACCTTGGCCCTGGTGGTGGAATTGTAAATTAGCACAACCACTAGGGAAATCAGTGTTGTCATACATACTTCTGAGGTTTCTCAAAAGACTACGTATGAAACCACCACGTGATCCAGCTATACCACTTCTTTGTATTTATCCTAAAGAGTTGAAGTCATCTTACTATAGTGATACAAATATACTCATGTTTAAAGCAGCACAATTCACAATAACCAAACTGTGGAACCAGTAGTAGTCCATCAATGAATTAATGGATAAAAAAATGTGGTATATATATACACAATGGAGTTTTATTCAGTCATAAAGAAAAATGAAATTATAGTATTTATTGATGAATGGACATAATGAGAGAACATCAAGCTAAGAAAAATAAGCCAGACTCTAAAAGTCAATTGTCATATGTTTTCTCTCGTATATGGGAGCTAGAGATGAAAAAGAAAAAGAAAATTTGGGGTGGAGCTTATGAAAATCAAAGGAGATCAGTAGAAGAAGGGATGTGAGAAAAGAAGAGGAATTACTGGAGAGTGATATTGGCCAAATCATATAACTATATTGTATGCCAGTAGGAATATGTAAAATAAAATCCCATCATTATGTACAAGTATAATATACCAGTAAAAAGTGTAGGTAGAAAAAAATTGCCAGTCTTAAAATATATTTTCCTGAATACAATGACTCCTTAAGAACTTCTGTGAGTCAGCCTCCTTATGTCAGAGAAAACATCTGGCATTTGTTTTTTTGGGACTGGCTAACTTCATTTAGCATTATCTTCTCCAACGTCATCCATGATTTTATTCTCTTTTCTCGCTGAGTAAAATTCCATTGTGTATATATGCCACATTTTTTTTATCCACTCATCCACTGAAGGGCATCTAGGTTGGCTCCATAGTTTAGCTATTATGAATTGTGCTGCTATAAACATTAATGTGGCTGTGTCCCTGTAGTATGCTATTTTTAAGTCTTTTGGGTATAGACCGAGAAGATGGATAGATGGTTCAAATGGTGGTTCCATTCCCAGCTTTGTACAGCAAAAATAAGTAAATAAATAAATACATAAAGCAAAAAATTAAAAATCAGTCTATATACTGGGAGAAAATATTTGCAAGCTATATTAATTAAGGCATCATTATTAAAAAGTATACAAGCAATTCATACACTCATTAGAAAAAAATAAAGGAAAATACCTAATTAAAAAATGGGCAAAGGAGACTTGGGTTGTGACTCAGTGGTAGAGTGCTTGACTAGCACATGTGAGGCACTGGATTTGATTCTCAGCACCACATATAAATAAATAAAATAAAGGTCCATTGACAACTTAAAAAAAATGGGCAAAGGAACTAAATAGACATTTTCCCCAAGAAGATATATAAATGGCTAACAGGTATATAAAAGAGGCCCAACATTATTAACTAATGCAAATTCAAATGAAAATTATAATAAAATATCACTTTATACCTGTTAAGATGACCATTATTAAAAAAATAAGTATTGGCAAGATGAATGAGAAAAGGGAACTCATACAATATCAGCATAAATATAAGTTGCTAACGGAAATTCCTCAAAACATTCAAAATACAGCTACTGTATAATCCAGAAAGCTTAGTTCTTAGTATATTTCTACAGGTTTTTAAAGCTGTATATCACAGACATCTGTATTCTCATTTTCATTATGTTATTTTCACATAGCCAAGATAGGGAAACAATCTAAATGCCTTAAAGGACAAATGAATAAAGAAATCGTGATATACATGTGGAATGTTGTTTTAGTAAAAAAAAAAAAAAAAAAAGAAAGGCCTTCTGTGGTTGTATTATGATTACTTCATCTAATTATTCTTTGTGTAAAATTTGTTTTTTTAAAATATATTTTCGTGAAATTGTTAACTTCCCATGAACTTAAAATTTAATATCTTTTAATAGTTTCAGAAAAATTACAGGCCATATCTGCTCAAATATTTTGCCTACTCTTCCTATTTTCTTTCTCTTCTCTTTCTGGAATTGTAATTAAATTAAATATATAAGTATATGTTACAATTTTTTGTTTGTTTTTTGAATGCTAGGGATCAAATCCAGGGTTTTGTGCATGATAGGTAAATACCTTATCACTGAGTTATCTTCCCAGCATTATTCTAAAAATTTCATACTTTTTTTGTATTTAATTTATATTACTTCCTGAATCTATTTATTGTTTTTCTTTGGTATGCATATTAAATCTTTCTTACAATTTGCCAATTCTTTATTCTCCTTTGTCAAATCTGCTATTAAATCCAACCAAATCCTTAATTTCATTTGGTATGTATTTTAGTGTTTATAAATAAATTTATTATCTATCTGTGATTTACATATTTCTGCACACTGAGCCGATTTTAAAATGCTTATATTTTCATTATCTGAATAATTTTTGTTTTTATTGTTCTCTTCAATCAGCCTTTGTCTTCTATTCTTTGTTTTTCCTTGAATGCCATATTTTGTGTATAAAAATTTGCAGAAAATTCAAGACTTTTAAATGTTGCTTTCTTCTTTAAGAGAGGATTTCCTGCGTTTCTAGCTGGTATTTAGGGTTGAAGAAGTAATAACCCCAAATAACCTTAATCCAATCAGGAGATGAGATAATGGAAATGTGTCTGAGTTCCTTTAAGGAACATTGTAGTGTTTACTGCCACCACTTCAGGGGTTAAAGCCCATGTGGTCTCATGAAAATCCTGGCCATGTACAAAGGACAATTCTCTACTTTGTGGCAGACCATGATTTCATTTGTCTTCAGGGTACAATTTCTAAAGAATGTTCCTCCTGATTTTTAAGCTTTCATTTGTGACTTTAAAAATTATCCCATATCGTTGAGAAAAGAGACCCTAAACACAGTTTATCTATCTGACTTTCCTTCTAAAATTTGGCCTGACAAATACTTCATTTCTTATTAGTGTTTAATGCTTTCAAGCACATGAATTTTATATTTTTTTCTAGCTTTCCTGATTTATCTTATTTGAAGATTTATTGCAGAACAGGTGATTTTTGCTTTAAAGATATATATATATATATATATATATATATATATATATATATATATACACACACACACACACACACACACACACACACATACATATATACACACATACATACAGTGTTCTAGGATTGGCAATAGATGTGAATTAAGCAGAAATACTGTGTATTCATTTTTGGAGGATGTATCTACAACTGCTGATATTTTCAATGTCTTTTTCATACTGGAGCAAATACATTCTGAATATGGACTGTCATAGGCATTGTCTGATCTGCTAAATGTTTTTTACCTCATTCATAGAAGCAGAAAGCATTACTAGTTCTTTGAATTCAGCTGGAAATTCTCTGTTTTCCAGTTATAATTTATGCCACAGTAACTGAGATTGTGTAATACAGTTTTTCAGAATTAAATATATGTTCATGTGCATTTTAGTACTTATTAATAAGAGAGGCACAATGCTTAGTGTTCTTTATCTTAGAAGAAAAGCATACTACATTTGGAGATCCTGAATTCAATCATTTGTAAGGTAAGTTGAAAACTGCCAAATTTTGGTAGACCTCATTACCTGATGATCGTTACCTGGTTCAGAATTATATTTAAATAATCCTGTACTTGAGGTATTGTGAAGCAAAAGGTCCAATACATGCCTACACATATAGTGGGATTTGCTTGGTGGAGGTGATGGAAAGCCAGTTTTAGGGAATAACAGTGGAAGCTAGTATGAGCATCCCAGTGGGTTAGGTCCGCTGTGTGGCCACTTCGGCTCCACAGAATCTGAGCTCCAGTGGAAATTGCCTGCAGCACCTTGGTTGCTCCTTTGGAGTCTCTTGGGGCTCAGGGGCTCACCTCCAGCCTGAAGGCACTATGGGCCAGAGACCAAAGTCCCACCAGACACGAAATGGCTGTGAAATTGTGGACAATCATTCCTTGCCTTTGGAGAGGGAAATACTTCAGCTCCAGGAATGAACTGGCAGAAAACAACTGGGTGACCCGATGCTGCAGCATCTTATGTACAAAATAAAGTCTACTGGTCCCATCACAGTGGCCAAGTAGATGAAGGAGGTGTTGACCAACCCAGCCAAGGAACATTATGTACACCATGACTGCTAGGAGAAAAAGGAAATTTCATTACTTCACCTGAAATAAATCAGATCTTTGGGGAGCTAATAGGTATATGGTTCATTAGTGAATGAATGACTGCTGGAAAAAGTGCACCTTTCTAGCTGGTGGAACTGGGGCCCAAGTTGGGGTCCCCTCACAGGAGATATTTTGATGGTGTTCAATTTAAATCTGTGCTGAAAAACTGTGACATTTCAATACACTTGGTAGAGTAAAAATTAAGTGAGACTCATGCACTAACACTGACTAAAGAGAAGATCCCCTTAGAGTGAAATGCTGAATCCCTAGTACACATGAAGGGTGTTTCTAAGTCTGGGATTCCAATTTCCTGGGGCCAAGACCTACAGGATGTTCGAAAGGATACAGCTTTTCTCTGGCACATGAATTTTTGGATGTTCTTCCTGTCCATAAATTTCGGAAAACACTACAAGGATGGAGAGAAGTATTCATTGATACTGATCCACAGGTTTCCGATAAATTGAGTTTTGTTTTAGCTCCTTGTACCACCCCTGCAGAAGCTGTCATGATGAAACAAGGGATTGTGTTGAAGTATGTCCTGATGCTAGGGTTATTATTCAGGAACTTTTTCAATACATTGCATTAACTGGAGGTGCTATACTGACTGCTGATTATGGTCATGATGGAATGAAGACTCACCTTCAGAGGATTTTGCGGCCACAAGCTTCGTGATGTCTTAACTGTCCCTGGAACAGCAAACCTTACAGTTGATGTGGATTTCCATTATTTGTGCGGAATGGCATAAGAAATAGTAGTGTCTTTGGGTCCAATAGAACAAGTAACATTTTTGAAAAATATGGGTATTGATGTGCGGTTGAAGGTTCTTTTAGATAAATAAGATGAACCATCAATGAGACAGCAATTACCTCAGGGATATGATATGTTAATAAATCCTAAGAAGAAGGAAGAAAGATTTAACTTTTTTGCCTTGCTACCTCATCAGAAACTTCAAGGTGGAAGTCATCAGGTGAATGCAGAGCAGTTAAAACTCTCTGTATCGCCTGTCCACAGATTTAGAATTAATCAAAAGCCTTCATTCCAATCTAAAGTGCAGAGAAATGATGGCCTTTATTTTCAAAAATTAGAACTTATTGACCTCAATAGACTCTCCAGTTCCAAGCTCCCTGCCTCTGAGCCTCAGTGCTTCTTGGGCACAGTGAGGCTTTCCTTTGCTGAGGTGTGACTGGGTGAGGGAACTGGGGCTATTTCTTCCTTAAGCCTGATTAAGTGTCACTTGATTTCCCTAATTGTTTCATAATCTGGAAATCATAGTTTATTAATCATCACACTCTGGAATTTTTCTTTTTGCATGAAGTGTTTTTCACAGCACTGTCAGTCAGCTACTCTTTCATGGCAAGACCCAAGTCTTCTTCCTCTAGGGATTGTTCAAGGGAAGAAATCTGTTCAGGAGAGATTACCTCTTTTGAATTTGTTCCAAATATGCTAATGAACTAATCTATGTAAAGCAGCAACTACGTAAACATTCGTAGACTGTGTTTGCAAACCTAAGTGGAAAGATTGATTTCTGAAACTCAGGTTCTACCCAAGTATGTCTTCAGCTGCTATCTGGGTCTTCAGGTGACAAATTGTTTTTGTACTCTTCATTGCTGCCCTCAGAAGTTGGTGGGCAAACTCTTTCTCTTTGGATAAGATTATAGAAATACAGAGACATGTTTTTAATTAGAAAGAAAGGGGACTTTGACAGCTGCTGTTTGAGTGACTGCAAGATTGAAGAGATTTGCTTCTAACTGTAAGAAATCTCCATTATCAGCTATTTCATGAGATTGAGTCCCAGCCTTTGCCTTGTTAGCTGCAGTACTTAGTACGTAGGCACATGAATGACCCTGAATCCTCAAAGTCAAGTCCATTTTCTTTGCTTCACCGTAATTGACTGAGAAGAGAAAAATCACATAACTAATTTTAGTATTGTTAAATGTTTCATTCACTTATTTGTTCTATTAAGAAATGGGCTTGGCCAAGTTAATTTATACTAACCAGCTCAATTTTCATGCAAACATAGAAGCTTTGTTTTTCCACAGAGAAATTTTACCAGCAAGTAAGAAAACTCAACTCCCTTTATTCAGTAAATGTTTTTGAAGAGACCCATACATTTATTTATTTATTTATTATTTTTGAATTCTCTTTTTTTTATTATTTTATTGGTTGTTCAAAACATTACAAAGCTCATGACATATCATCGTCCATACATTTGATTCAAGTGGGTTATGAACTCCCATTTTTTACCCCAAATACAAGTTGCAGAATCACATCGGTTAAACATCCACATTTTTACATTAATATGGTATTATATAAAAATGTGGATGTGTAACCGATGTGATCATACATTTATTTTTTATTGGTACATGTTAACTATATGGAATATTGAGTTAATTTATGACTTATTTGTACATACATATAACATGCTTAGATTATGTCCCCCTCCCTATTGCCAATCCCTAACGTCTCTAGTAAGTGACTTTTGAATGTCCTAATACCTTAGGCAAATACTTTGGACATTTTTATACTTCTCTCTAAGTCTGAGATAATGAGAAGTCAATGTAGAGATATAACCACTTGTAAATCTATAACCACTTGTAAATATTTCTAGATTCACTCATCAGTCATATGTTAGTATAGGTTCCATGATCACACATAGTTACTTGATATCTACAATCACTCTCAGTGAAAACAGCATTCATTTTTCTGGACCAAGGACAAGTCCCAAAAGGTGAGTTCATAAAACAACTGACAATGAAAGTTCCTGTGATATACTGAAATACAACTAATGTCTTAAATGTTATAAATTCTCATTTAAGGTATCTGAGTGGTTTATTTAGATTTTAACCACATGTCCAACAGCACTCTAAGGACTCAACATATAATAAAGAGGTAGTTGCTAAGGGAATCCCCATGATAAAACTGATGCAGTGGAGACACAGGGAGGTTTATACATCTGCCCATGGTCACATGGACATAAGTGAATAAAACAGGAATTATAGTGCAACCAATGCATCTCCAAAGTTAGTGGTATTCTTCATGGTGCTTTGTTTTCTCGCCAAGCAAGTCTTGGGTCCTATCTTGTACACAGTGAGAAACTCAGAGTTATTATTTGGTCACTATAGTTATCATACCCCATAACTACTGGCTGGCATCTTTCTTTCTTTCTTTCTTTCTATATTTCTTTTATTAATTACACATGACAGTACAATGATCTTGACCATTTGGCTGACATCTTTCAAGTAACAGTCATAAGCTTGGAAATTGGTATTTAATTATAAAATATAAAAAACAAATGTCAGCAGAAAATAACAAATTTGTGCTGTACTAATAATGTTGGAAGTAGTTGGACTGGAAAGGATTCTGGGATCATCTAGGTCAATTTCTATATTTTACAATGTGGAAGTTGAGACATATTTATAATTGCACGTAGAACATAACTGAAACTCATGCCCTCTCCCATTAAGTATGTACTTTCCACTTGAGTATGCTGCTTCTCAGTGTATGTATACTAAAATTCTATTTTTGAGCATTATCAGTCCCTAAAAATCTTTGCATATACGACCTTGTCCCACTATTCACTTCCTCTATTTTCAGTTACTATTTCCTCTTCCTTTACTGCCTATGTTACTCTAAGATTTCTGAAAATAAAATACTAGCACCTCATGTAGTAATTGATAATAGTCATTTGATCAGTTTAATTTAAAATAAATGGTGAAATCAGGATGATGAATGAGTATGCATTAAGAATTTTGATATATGCAAAGATGAAATTGGCAGAATTATAGCTTCTGAAATGGATGACAGAGTAGATGAAATAAATGCCATAATAAGCAATGAGTTAATTACTCATGTAGCTATTTGATACACTTTAAAGTCCAGTATTTTGAAACTTAATGAGAGATTTCCGAAGACTAAACGTCCTTTGAGACATGAAAGACTGATCATCTAATTAATCACAAATGCAATTGTATTGAGTCAGATATTTCAGAAGAAGTATTAATTCTGGTGCTATGTAAATATTGCTATGATAATATTGTAAAGTGACTCCCCTCAGATACTACCAACTCAAAGGACTGACTTTACATTACTTCCTATTTTTAGAATTTATTGTTACTATAGTGAATAGGTATTTGAAAGCAAGAAATCTTTCTCTATTCATGATTGTTGATCTCTGTGTGAAGAAGGAACATATTTTCAATACGCATTTTTAAATATGTGAATGACTGTTGGGCTTTTGACTACTCTCCTCTATGGAATATCAGCAAAGGGTTAGAGAAAGAACTACTAAACTTTAGGCCCCAAGAAAAATTATTAGGAGGAATAGAATTGTCTACAGAAAGTCTACTGGGTTCCTTGGAAGAGAGCTTCAACAGATGCTTACTAAATGTTTATTGTATTTTCACCACTATAGAAGGTAGATGAAGATGTGCTCCATGACATGGCGGATTTATCGACCTGTTCACCATTTTATCGCAGTGTCTATTCTCCTGAACTCTCATCTCTGAAGCAAGCCTAAGAGTAGAAGAGTAAATGGGACAGAATAATAACGTCACAGAATTTGTCCTCCTGGGCCTCACCCAGGATCCTGATGGACAAAATGCATTATTCACCATGTTTTTACTCATCTACATTGTGACAATGGTGGGCAACCTGCTCATTGTGGTGACTGTCATTGCCAGCCCCTCTTTGGACTCCCCAATGTATATCTTCCTTGCCTATCTGTCACTCATGGATGCTGTCTACTCCACTGCTGTCTCACCCAAGATGATTATAGACTTACTCTATGATAAAAAGACAATTTCCTTCCCAGCATGCATGGGCCAGCTCTTCATAGAACACCTATTTGGGGGTGCTGAGGTCTTCCTTCTGGTGGTGATGGCCTATGATCGCTATTTGGCCATCTGTAAACCACTGCACTACTTGAGCATCATGAATCGAAGGGTTTGCATCCTCCTGTTGGTGGTGGCCTGGGTGGGAGGTTTTGTACACTCTGTGGTTCAGCTTGTCTTTGTTTCCCATCTCCCCTTTTGTGGTCCCAATGTCATTGACCACTTCATCTGTGACATGTACCCATTATTAGAACTTGCATGCACTGACACCTACTTTATTGGTCTCACCGTGGTTGCCAATGGTGGAGCAATCTGTATGGTCATTTTTATCCTTCTCCTGATCTCCTATGGGTTCATCCTAAACTCCCTTAAAACCTACAGCCTGGAAGGGAGGCGCAAAGCCCTGTCCACCTGCATCTCCCACATCACGGTGGTCATCCTCTTTTTTGTTCCCTGTATTTTCATTTATGTTAGACCTGTTTCCACCTTTCCTATTGATAAACCCATAAGTGTGGTGTTTACAGTTATCACTCCCATGTTGAATCCTCTAATATACACCTTAAGAAATGCAGAGATGAAAAATGCTATGAAAAAACTCTGGTGTAAAAGGTTAACCACAGATAAAATAAGAATGGATCCCCCACACTGAATCCTTTATATACTCATTCTGAAACAAGACATAGGTGGTGAATTCTAACAAAAGTTGATGTGGTCAACTCAACGTATTCTCCAGGAATGCTTCTTTTTATTTATAATTATCAAAGTATAGAATAAATTATCTTTTGAGTATAGGATCAACTTTGAAGAGAATTAGGGATGATAAATAAAAGGTATGGGTGTTTGTTCTACTATAAGTAAAAATAATATGGAAGCTCACCTTAAAACTTCATTTTTTCAATTTATATTAAAATATTTTTAAAAAAAGAAAAGAAACTACTTTTGAAAATTTGATATCATCCTAATTAATCAGAAAGCAATTCAGCTGGTAGATAAATTTCTGGAGCCAAAAGAATAATTCTTAAATTTTAATACTCATTATTCTATCAATATGGCACATTTCTGTAGCTGCATATATGTTTTGTTTAAAGATTAATTTTGTTTTGTGGTCAATTTCTATGAAATTTTAGTTTATGATATTTGGATGGAAATTTTTTTTGTTTAAGATATTAGCAGAGAATGATTTTGTCAGTGGTGATGTCAGTGATGAAAACAGATTTGAATTCTTGATTACAAGTCAGGTACTTTGTTTTATAAAAACATCTAACTCAGGTTGTAAACATTTTTGTCATTCTCTGACCTAATGATCATGTGCAGTTTTACCACTCTTCAAAGAATAGGTAAAGCTTCTTATTTTGTCTTCATAATGCTAAAGATATTATTAAAGAAACAATGCTTTGCATAAGTCCCTGTCCCTTAAAACTTGTATTCAACTTAAAAATTTATAAGCTTAAATTAATATTTTATAGTACAAGTAAAATTTTGTTTACAATTTTGTGCAAAATCCCAGTTTTCCTCAGTTTGCAATTATTTTGGAACATCACAAATAAGATAGAATTGCTTTCATTGAAATTTGGATCATCATGTATGCTGTGTAAGAGTTTTCTAATTGAAAGAAATTCTTTCATGTTCAAAAGGCTGTTCATGCATTGAGTTTCACAGGTAATTGTGTTTTTTTCCAAATGTTGCATTTTAAGTTGAACTCCTACCTCAGTGTATGACCGTCCTCACCAATAGTGCCTGACCATGTGAATTGTTGGGTTCAAGACTTTGAGCTCATTGTGATTTTAGTTTGTAATCCATATTGTTACTGAAGCTGAACATATTCACATTTGGAAGACATCCATTTTTTAATAATCTTTCATGAAATATGTATCTATGTTTTTTGTTAAATTTCCACACTGTTTTTACATTATTTTTAAATTGATGAAGCCCTTTAGGAATCCTGTGTACAAATTCTGTATTGATTATCTATATTGTAAATTCTCCTTTTTGTATTATATTTTTATAGTATTATTTAATTTGATGAACGGGAACTTTTTAATCTTATTTTCGTTTTTATTTTAATATATTTTATTTAGTTTCAAATTGAAAAATAAAAATTGTATATATTTATGATATAAAGTATTATTGTTTTGAACTATGTACACTTTGTGGAATGGCTCTTCAGAATTTAAGCTAATTTACATATGCATTTTCTCATATAACTAGCATTTTTGTGGTGAGAACCCTTACAGTCTACTCTTTCAGCTGTTTTCAGTAACAGATTTTTTTTTTATTATTAACTATGGTCACCATGTTGTATAATAGGTCTCTTGAGTTTATATTTCTCTTGTGTGATTGAAAATATCTATCCCTTGACCAGCATCTCCCCATCTCCCTTAGTCTAGGCTCTGGTAACCACTATTCTGCTATTTCTGAGTTAGAGCCTTTTAGATTCTACATATAAATACAAATTCACAGTGTTTGTATTTGTACACCTGACTTATTTAACTTAATATAATGTCCTGCAGGCTCATCTATGTGACCCCGTATGAAAGAATGTCCTTGTTTTATGACTGACTACTATTCGCTTGTGCATTTACCACCTTTTCTTTATCCACACATCTATCCACTGATGGACACTTGGCTTGATTGCATATTTTTTCTATTGTCAATAATGCTGCAGTGAAAATAGATGTGCAGTATCTTAGAGATACTGATTTCATGCACTGTAGGTAAAGACCCAGGAGTGGTATTGCTGGATCTGTGATGATTTAATTTTTAATTTTTGAGGGAACTCCATGCTGTTTATTTTTCCTTACAATATAAAGTCTTACAGACAGTGTGTAGTGCAAGCATTCCCTTTACTCACATCCCCAGCAATACCTGCCTTGCATAGTTTTGATAATAGTCAGTCTATAGCTGTGAGGTCGTCTCTCCTTATGGTTTCAATTTTCATTTCTGTGGTGATTAATGATTTTGACTCTTTTTCCCATAAATCTGCTGGTCTTGAGAAATGATTATTCAGATTCTTCACCCATCTTAAAATCAGGTTGTTTATTTTCTTACCATTAATACTGTCATTATCAATTTTCTTTTGTCCTAAAAACATTTATAACACATTCCTAAAAAAATCCTCCTGTGTTCATTGTATCTAATGTTTAATATTTATGCATTTATATACTACCTTCTTCAGATTTGATTGCTACTATGCCAATATCCTTTTATTTTAGTTCATATAGACAGAATTTGATTAAACTCCCATCACTCAATACTCTTAATAAAACAATGAATTCTAACATTATTATTAGAATTTCATAAGGTGGCATAAATCTTCCAGGATTTTTGGCTATAATGTCTTTAATGTATAATTAATTTGGAAAAGAATTGACATCTTAATCACATTGAAACATTCTATTTGGAAACATGAACTGTCTCTGTCTATTTACATAGGGCTTTGAGTAATTCTTTTTGTTTGTTTTCATCATATAAATCTTTCACTTTTTTGATTGACTTTATACTTTGTAATTTGGGTTGCTTTAACTTTAGATATCCTTTCCACATTTTACGTTCTACATTACTGTGACTTGTATTCAAGAAAATTTAACCTCGAATTCAGTCACTTTACTCACCTCCCTTACAAAATAGAACAGCTTTCCAGTTGACTCTTTTGAATTTGCTAGATTAAAAAATAATACCATTTTAGCCCAGCATGGTGTCACAAGCCTATAATCCCAGAAACTCAGGAGGCTGAATCAGGTGGTGAGCGTGTTCAAATCCAGCCTCAGAAAAAGCAAGGTGCTAAGCAACTCAGTGAGACCCTGTCTCTAAATAAAATACAAAATAGGGCTGAGGATGTGGCTCAGTGGCCAAGTGCCCCTGAGTCCAATCCCTGGTTCTCTATGATCCCCCCAAAATGATACCATCTTAAATACTGATTCTTCTTTCCAGTATTTTTGTCACACATCTCTTTATTACATCATTATAATGGCTAGTATAGGAAAACAGGGATTCATACTGCAAAGCTCAAATTCCCATCTCATTTGGTTCCTTTGCTTCATCACATTTCTCATTCCCACCTGCATGCTTGTGAGGAATAATCTGAGAGTTAACACATTTTCTTTTAAAGGTGAAAACATGGATTATATGTATATGCATACATAGGGCTGACCTCAGGCAGAACATTGCTCATTATAGTCATCCAAGGGTGATCCTCAAAGGGAGCAGTGATGGGAATATTCAGGGTTAAATCTAGGGTGATGCTTGAATTTAGTCACTATGTTTGCACAGTTTATTTTACTTTAGAATTGCCATTTAGTAGTGATTTAGTTTGCCCAACAATTTGAGAAGTGTCACCCATTTTTTTTGTGTGTGGGGAATGTGTTTCAAATTTGATACTTTCTTTCTTATGAGGTTAAAGTTATACATATTTGACAAGCATGCTACATCATGGCTGATCTTTGCCTGCATCTAGTTACTGGTTGAATTAAGTTCAGCCTAATTACTGTGAGCTAAATATCTCTGAGGCCATTTATACTGCAAAATTCCTATAATATTGGCCTTCAATTTGTCTACATTCATATGAATCTCTCCTTTTGTATACTCCAGTTTTATTACAGGTGTTATTTTCCCGCACACACCAATAAATCATATGCACCTGAATCTCTACAAGAAACAATTGCTTTGGAGAACGCAATTTACAAATTTTTGTAAAAGTTTTCTTTGCTTTTTAGTTCTTTGGAAGAGGTCATGAGTTGAAGTTTTATTTTCATTTTCTGGTTTCTTATTACTACTGCTTTGTTGGAGTTACAGTCATTTTTGTCTTGGCTTCAGTTTGAGGTCCTTAAGCATGACTTCTATATGGATAGAGCATGGGAGGAATAGACAAACTCTAGATAGGGCAGAGGGGTTGGAGAGGAAGGGAGGGGGCATGGGGTAATTAATGATGGTGGAATGTGATGATCATTATTATCCAAAGTACATGTATGAAGACACAAATTAGTGTGAATATACTATGTATACAACCAGAGATATGAAAAATTGTGCTCTATATATGTAATAAGAATTGTGATACATTCTGCTGTCATATATAAATAAAAAATAATAATAATTTAAAAAGAAAAAAAAAGAGTTGAGAGCTCTGGGTGTCCCAGACAACATCTAGTTCACAAGTGTCCTCTCTTATTTATTCATTTTTTATGTAGTAAAAATTTTAAATAGGGAAATAAGAATGAGAATATCTTTATACTTTATTGTTCTTCTTTCTTTCCTCAGAACCCCCATTTTCTCATTTCCTTCTTTTCCTTTGCCATCAAGTCTCCCAAGAGTGCTTTTCAATTCTGCTCATTCTCATTTTCCTCAGAAGCAATGTCTATTTGAGAATGACATGTCAAAGAGAAACTTGCTCTTTGCTCTTAGATTACTATTTTTCTATTAACTTTCCTAAAGTTAACATCCAGGAGAGGCCTCTGAAAATATACAATATATTGGAAGAATCATGTGAAAAGTATCCATTCTCTGGGGCACACTTCCTCGGTGAATTTAATTTGGAACAAGTGACCTTGGGGACCATTTGAACATCTCAGGGAAGTATTTTGGTATTCATTGTTTATTAAGTGCCTAGTCAAATCTTTCCTTACCTGGGAGGAAAAAAAAACTCTCTTTGGGTATTAATGTTACTGTCAAGATGGAAAATAAAGGCCACAATAATTGCAAACATGAGCCATATTAACACTGTTGTGTGGATGCTTTCAAAATATGCAAAAAAATTCTGTTTTAGATTCTCTAGTATTGTGCACTATTGACTAAAAAAAATAGGTTTGTTCAATTTGGTCAGCAAACATAGCAATTAAATTTTTTATTGATATTCTCAATTGCAACTCTCAAATTTGATGATCCATTAAGCATATTGACTGATGATTATTCTTGAAGTCAAGTCTGGATGAATATATAATTTAAACTGTAAAATGCTTTTGAGAGTACACGCAGACTACAGGAGTTATGTTTCTGTGTGACAAAGCATTTATAGCAGTCACCTCTGTATTGGCATGGTAGCAGTCCTGACTTACCGTCATCAGACTCAGCCATCATCTTTTAGGACCAAAGGTAAAAGCTGCAGAAGCGTGTATTTGGAGCCAGTGATCAAAGAGGTAACATAATTATGAAAGCTCATCACTAATATTATCAATAGAGCAACACAGGCTTATTTGAATGAGTTGCATAACTTTCTTAAGAAGCATATTTTATAATTTACTTAAAAGTTTTATGCCAAAACCAAGAAAAGAGCAGATGAATTGTTTTTCATTTCATGAAATGTTGCTAGAATAAGTACAATCGCAATAGTTTGCTCCATGTTTTGCATTAGAGATATTTTAAACACATACAAAAATAAAGAAAATATATGGTACAATATAATAGTATAGCATGACACAAATTTATTATCTTTATATTTTGTAATATAAAACATATAATATACATTTTATATAATTTAGAGAATATAATAAATTACTTGTTTTTATAAATTGTCACCTTGAATATGGCATAAAATATTATTCCATTGTAGGTATATGCCATGATTTGTTTATCCATTTATTAGTTGATGGACATCTGTGTGGTTTCCACCTTTAGGCTACTGTAAAAAATGTTGGTATGAACATCAGCGTATAAATGCTTTTTCTGGTCTTTATTTGCTATTCCTTTTAGGTATATGCCCCTAACTAACATCTAGATACGTAAACTCCATAATATCATATGAATTGAATATCAAAACTTACATTTTGAAGTATAAATTAATAACCTTTCATTGTAAAACGTGAAACCTTGTGTTCAGAGAATTTAATTTATGAACCCACAGTTGCTCTTTCAAAGGATGTTGCAGTGGGAATAGAAGTTATGAATGTTGTGCAAGATTTATGGAATCTTAAATAAAATGCCTTTCTTCCTATGTGTCAATTATATGGACATTTTCTCATGTCTAGAGTCCTAAAAATGTAGTGAATGCAACTGGGCATATGACATTATATACCCCATTAACCCTCTCATTAAAAAGATTCCTGAATTTAAATTTAGTTTCAATGATGAATTTCAAAGATAGTTATGTGTATGGAGAAAGAAAACAATGGATTTTCCTACAGTGATGTGATTGGTAAAGGAGAGACACTTTCCCTACCTGTATACAATGTATGTAATCAATCAATTCATTCTCCAGGAAAGTAACCATCTCCACTGGGTTACTTAGGAGAGAGGGATTTGGGGAAAATTCATACAACTTTAAAAAGATGTGGCTTTAATTAAAAGCTATATTGGGGAAACAAATAATACTAAATAATATCTTAAACTTACTGTGTTCTCTATTTACCAGACATTTTGCTGAGCTCTTACCTGCATTATTTGATCCTTAAAATTTTGCTACATGTTAGATGCTCTTACAATTTTCATTCTGCAGACAATGTTGAGTAATTTATCCAAAGTTCACCATGGGAAAACAAATTCTGAGGCTCAAATTCCAAACCAGAATTTAGAATCTGATATCTAAATATCCACACTAGTGCAGGTAGCCCAGCCCAGCCATGCAAAATAACTAGGCAAAGCAAAACAAAACTGGCAAACACTTTGTATGTAAGAGACAGGAAGCCCTACCCCTTGGTTATTACTTTCCTCTATTGGTTCTAAAAGTCCATTCAACTGCATGCGGGTTTTATAAACAGCAATCTAATTTTCTATGAAGAAATCGACTAGGAAAAAAATGTGGTATTTCTTTAAAAACCATTTTGTTTCAATGATATCTAATGAGCTGATTTGATTTTTATTAGGACCTGAAGTATTAGCTATATCATTTCTATTATTGTTCAGTCTTTGGAAAAAGCTATTGTTTATAACAAGTTTTATAATTACAAATTATAGAATTTTGTGACATTAAGAAAAATCAATGATTTTAACAGTCGATCTTAATAATGACCTTAAGAATATTTTTTAATACTGAAATATTTATGGAGCAGTTACAATACTATAGATAAAAAAGTTTTGTAAGGATTTGTCAGGTCAACAGGAGAGAACTTTCTACCAGAAGTCATCTCTGAATGCTCAGAAGCTCCTGTGAATGGTCTTTACTTTCCATTATAAATATAGATATAGAATCATAACTGTGAATGAAGATACTTAGTTTTATACATATGGAGCATCAGAAGACACAAGGTGGAACTTTTTCTATAGGCAATTGGTCTTTTTTGTTGACACCTGAGTTCAGAACCTGATTTTTCATTTTTCTTTGGCTTGTAAGTATGAAGATTTCCAGAAACAAGTGCTGATATTAATGATACCTTTAGGGCCACCTCCTTATTGATAGCCCAGGAGATGTAAGGCATCTCTATTCTGAATTCATTAGGTTCACTGTCCCCCAACAAACTTCTTACAAATTTTGAAGCATATTCTTTTCATTCAGCTTATGCTCTTTGTTGGTCTATCTGCTTGTACTCAGTTATCTCTTATTCTTGATGCCCACAATTTTACTCTTCCTCAGATGCTTAAGTGTAGCTTTGCTTGCCCCGAAACAGAAAAGATAGAATATTCACTTGACTTTCACAAATGACCACTGAAAAGGAGCATATTAAAAATAATCTTGCCAACAAGAAATTGCACATATTATACGTAAGACTAGCCCAGGATTAGGTCTGAAAGGTCTAATACAGTATTTCTTTTCCTCAAGTAAGAATTAAAGGCTTTAATTCAGCATGAACTCAGATAGCCAAGAACTACTAATATGAACAAAATACTTCCTGAAATGATGACCTATAAGATTACCATTAAACAGGGACGAGAGGTGGGAGGGAATGGGAGAGAGAAGGGGAATTGCACAGAAGATGGAAGGAGACCCTAATTGTTATACAAAATTACATATAAGATGGTGTGAGGGGGAAGAAAAAAAAAAGAGAGAGAAATGTGTTACAGTAGATGGGGTAGAGAGAAGTGATGGGAGGGAAGGGGAGGGGAGGGGGGAAAGGAGGGGCAGCAGAATACAACAGACTCTAGTATGGCAGTATGTATAAACGTGGCTGTATAACCAATTTGATCCTGCAATCTGTACACGTGGAAAAATAAGAATTCATACCCCTTTTGAATCAAATGTATGATATGTCAAGATCATTGTAATGTTTTGAGCAACTAATAAAAAAAGAAAATACATGTTGGCAAGAAAAAAAAATCTTTAAAGTAGGCTAAGTCAACTTGATTAATATAAAAATGATCTACCAGAAAAAATGTGACCATGTTATTTCAGACAAAGCTGTCAATGATGAGCATTCAGAAACTCATACATGTAAAAATACCACAGCATTTCCAATAAAGAATAAAGGTAGTAAACAATTTTCCCATGATGACTTAACTAAAATCAACAAATATTTTCAGACTATGAGTATAAAGTTCTTTCTACTCTCCCATGATTCTGCTTTAAATCTTTGACTTCTGAATTGATTCATCGAATGTAAACAAATATGAAAAGTAGGGAATATGTCTATGCATTTTCCATTCACTGTGATGTGCATACTGAGATTTTCCTCATAATTCTGCTTCAAATCTATGACGTTCTGAATTGATTCATTGTTAGCTGAAGTCATTGTTGTGGTGGTGAAAGCCCATGATTGATATGTGGCCATCTGCAAATCTGTTGCAGGTTTGCACTAACATAGGTTGCAAGAAATGTCAATTCAGTTTGTGTGTGTGTGTGTGTGTGTGTGTGTGTGTGTGTGTGTGTGTTAATGAAATCCATTGCTTTAATTCTATTTTCATGATTGGGAATAGATTAATTTATTTATCTTTGCTCAGTTGATTTCTGGCAAGCTTTGAAATTCAGTTTAATTAAATAAAGCCTAATAAACATTCAGGGAGCACTCACAGTGTCCTGGTTCCTTAATTGCCATGAGTTAATCCTAGACTGCTAGAACTTATAGGGAAGTAGTAGATGGGCAAATATCTTAACACTGACTTATAATTTTACATTCTATTTAATAGTATTATTTTGCATACATATAGGAGTGAGGTAATTACTCATGAGCTTGTTTTCACGATTGGTCTTAGAGAAACAAAATGTCATCAGGAAAGTAAAAAAACTCTATAATGCTACAAATGCAGTCTTCCTGAGAGATATTCTGGAGAAAGTGACTTTATGGATATTCAGAATATCCTGTGGTAGATAAATCCCTTCATATACATCTGCCACCTAGAAACTTGAAGTCTCATTGTTAATGATGAAGGAAGAATTTTATGAAAATAAATACAATAATCGTGGGAAGAAATACCAAATGCTCTTGTTCTACTGCAATACTCTATGTGAGGCCTTGGGGAGGAAATACTGTTGAGAAAGGCATCCCATTCTTCTTGGTGTGTGTCTCCTTTTTTGATATTGCACAGTGATTGCATTGCATACTGATTTTTATTGTGGCCTATTCCTACCTGCACACTGCATGCTCTGATCCTTTCTGTTTTCAATGTATAACTTGAGATCATCTCAAATTCATTATTGGCCCTCTACCTTGCAGGCTCTGCTGCCTGACTTTACCAGCTTCAGAAGATCACATGGAAAACAGGAACAATGTGACTGAATTTATCCTCCTGGGCCTCACCCAGAATCCTGAAGGGCAGAAAATTCTATTTGTCACATTCCTGCTCATCTACATCGTGACCATAATGGGCAACCTGCTTATCCTGGTGACCATCATAGCCAGTCAGTCCCTGGGCTCCCCGATGTACTTTTTTCTGGCTTATTTGTCTTTTATAGACACAGTCTACTCTACTGCAATTGCTCCCAAAATGATTGTAGATTTGCTTTATGAGAAAAAGACCATATCCTTCCATGCTTGTATGACTCAAATTTTTATAGATCATTTATTTGCTGGGGCTGAAGTCATTCTCCTGGTGGTGATGGCCTATGATCGATATGTGGCCATCTGCAAACCTCTTCATTATTTGACCATCATGAATCGGCGGGTGTGTGTTCTCATGCTGTTGGTGGCCTGGATTGGAGGCTTTATCCACTCCTTAGTTCAGTTTCTCTTTATTTATCAGCTGCCTTTCTGTGGCCCTAATGTCATTGACAACTTTGTGTGTGACATGTATCCCTTGCTGAATCTTGCTTGCACCAATACCTACCTCCTTGGTCTTTCCATGATAGCTAATGGAGGAGCAATTTGCACTGCCACCTTCTTGATTCTCCTAATTTCTTACGGGGTCATATTACACTCCCTAAAAAACCATGGTTTGGAGGGAAAACGCAAAGCTTTCTACACCTGTGCTTCCCACATCACTGTGGTCATTTTATTCTTTGTCCCCTGTATCTTCCTGTATGCGAGGCCCAATTCCACATTTCCCATTGACAAATCCATGACTGTGTTTTTGACTTTCATAACTCCCATGTTGAACCCCCTAATCTATACCCTGCGGAATGCAGAAATGAAAAACGCCATGAGGAAACTTTGGAGTAAAAAAGTGACCGTAGCAGGGAGAGGGCTGTATCCCTCATGCAGAACATGATGGTCATTCTTTTTCAGAAACAAAGAGTACTTTCACTTTCCACAATTCCATTTTATTCCCATTCTCTTTTGGTAACTTAGCCTTTTTGTTCTGAATCAGCCATATCAATTAATCTTTAACTGTAATGTGTTATGCCCATTAGAGACCAACAGAACTGCATGGGTTTAATACCTTGTATGTGTAATCATGATATTTTAAGATTATTTGGTGGACAGTAATATCTTTTTATTTCAAGTTCTTTTAATTTTCTTTCCTCTTTTTTGAATTTGAAAGTTTATTTTTAATTGACATATGAGAGTTTATACAATATGGAGTTTAAATCCAAGTGTACATCATAAAAGTTTCAGTTAAGTTAATTAGCATCCATTACATCACTAACATCATTTCTTTTTTTTTTTTTTTTGGTGAGAATGCTAAAATCTTTTGTGTAGGGATTATGATGCTTCCTTGCACACAAAACAGGTGAACCAATAGAACTCGTTCCCTTTGGTTCAAGAGACAGACATTTCAAATTTAAATGTTAGGATTGTTAAAAAACTGTTAATCTAGGGGTTGGGGATATAACTCATTAGCATAGTGCTTGTCTAGAATCATGAGGTCCTGAGATCAATCCCTGGCACTGAAAACAAAATCAACAACAGAATCCTGTCAATCTAACCATAAAAATACAGGTTTTGGTCAACCGGATGAATTTCAAATTTTATACCATTTGTTCAGAGCTCAGGAGAAACTAACGAGCAATCAACTTAGTTAACTTTGTACCATATGAAGGTAAGATGCTCATGTAGCAAATGGTTGAATTTGTAGCTTCTGACCAACTTTTGGAGATTCTGTTCAACCCCATTGTATATATACAGATCAACTGGGTTCTTTCAATAGAAATAAAACTTATTTAAATATCACAAACCACATTGGAACTGCCAGACCTGCCTATATTAAATCCAATTCTTTGGGAGCACTTATTTATGCTTTAACACAATGAATACTAAATGGTTTGGGAACAGATTGTTATATTTTACACAATGAATTCCCTTCTGATTCTCTATAAATTGTATGTTCTTTTTGACTTGAATGGTAAATCAAAGATGTTTCTCTGTCTTTGCTCTGTAGTACATTTGAAGATCTAACGCTGTGTTTCAAAGACCATTTTTTAAAAAGCTCTGGCATTACATGTTAGGCCTTATTGAAAAGTCTACATCTAACATGTACAATGAAAAAACTGACTTTTCTTTCTCCATCCTTTTCTCAACTTATAATGGATTTACTTGAGGTAATTAGCAATATTAGCACCTCCAGTTATTCAGCATATGTGGAGTAAAAGCCAGTACGAAGTTTCATTTCCTATTTAAAGGATAAAATAAAAAGTACTCTGGTTATTTTCATGAGAAAGGAATCCAATACAGAGAATGAAAAACTTTGCAATTATTGGAATTGGAGAATCTGGCACCTGGATACAAGTGTGAAGACAATTGAGTTCTCGGACCCAAGGGGCTCATGGGGCAGAGATGAAGAAGCTGGACTCAGAAGAAAGCCCTTGTGTTTGCTTCTTGAAGTTCTTCCTTGCCATGTCGTATATGATGTTAACTTCCTCTAAAAATTTCAAGTTTTGCTTTTCAAATTTAATCCCTTATATTTGAGTTTTCCTATATAGTATGAGATGAAAACACACTTTACTTTCTTATAAAAGTGTTTAATTTTCCCAGGATGTTTATTGAACAGCCAGATTCCACTACACTGAAATGCTACCCTTTCATACTTAAAAGTCTATATAACAATTCTTATTCTTTATTTTCTGTTTTGTTCATTTAATTTATCTATTTGTGAGCCAATACCATAATACCTAATTTGCTGTAGAATTTTAGATACTATTGCTGTGTATAAATCACCATAATATTTAGTGGCCCGCAATACCAACCTGTTACTATATAAGGTGGTTTCTATGGTTCAAGAATTTATAAGCAGGTCAGCTGGGTACTTCTATCTTACAATATCGGGTTCAGTCAGAAATTGGTTGGTGCTGGTTATAGAAAAGGATCTTACATGTTTGGTATATCTTGAACAGTGGGGGAGGGGTAAAATGGTGGGTGCTCTCCTTGGACATCTCTCTCTTTTTTATATGATCTCCATATGCTCTCTCAAGCATGCTAACTTCAGGGTAATGGAACTTTTTTTATGTTGGCTCAGAGGTCTAAAGAGCATGAGTCCCAAGAAAGTGAGCTAAGTAGAAGCTGTATTGTTTTCATTTTCATATTGTGTTGGTTATTTTTATTTATATATAACATTGTGGTTCGTTTTGACATGTTTATAAAAGCATGGAATATAATTGGCTCTAATTTAGTCCTATTACTCCCCTTTTTCCTCCTTTCCTCCATTGCCCAGGCCCTTCCCTCCACTGTACTGATCTTTCTGCCATATCTACCACTTCATTCCCCACAACACCAAGGTAGAATAGCGTGACAGACATGGGATAACCCCAACAGATGCTTATGTTCAGAAAGAAGAGAAATTGGATGCACACAGGAGAGACTCTTCTACACCAGTCTTGAAACCACTTAGGTATATGTTGTTAACATTCCTTGATTGTCACCAGTTCTCCTTCTGGGAGTAATTTTCCATGATTCTGGTTTCTCCCTTTGGGCTTCTGAGTGTGTTTTCTGAGCTCTCCATTCTTTCCCCACAAGCCATAGCATGTGTCCCTAGTTAGTAGTTTTTTCAGCCTGATTCTTTTCATAGAAGGTTGGAGGTCCAAAGACTATTGCATTTCATTTCAAATGTTCCTTTTTGTTTAAACTGATATAGACCTTGTACTTTTTTTTTTTTTTTGGTGAATTTCCTAAATATTTTGGGGTATATTCTATTAGGTAAATATCATTGAACTATGCTCTTTTTTCCCCCAGAGGATCTCTGTACAGAGGCGATGAACCACCACCTCATAGACTCTTACAAGTCTTATTATTTAGAGCAAGATTTTCACAAATCTCCCTAATCGTCTTGAAGTCTGTGTCTGTTAAAAATGATAAAAACAATTTTAAATAGTTCTGTGATTTCAACCGAGTGTTTTAGAATCCCATCTCTGTTTTCATCTTTGATTACATATTCCCCACGGATATCTGTCTTTGATTTCTCCAGGAATTCATGTTTCTTAACTTCAGCATATTTTCTTATCTGAAGAGGCTATAAATGAGAGGTATATTTATATTTTAAGTTGAACAAGCACTGCTTCCTCGACTTTTTGTTGTTCTCTCTTTAGCATGTTTCAGTTTCTTGTTGAATTTTACTAGAAGCAGTTAGAAGTTGGAGCCATCCTCATATTTCTACCTAGGACCCTCCTTTGATGGTGCATCAGGGATATATTCTGTTTTTCATGTTTCTACAGGCAGCAGTACAGTGCAGTGTTCCACCACCACATCAGTAGAATCTTCTTTTCTTCTTCTGTAGCACTTTTCTCACTCTGAGTCCTGGTTGGCTTAACCACGTGACAGCCAGCTGCAAACTAGGAATGTTAAGTTTTAAGTTATGGAGTTTTGTGTGTTTTCTTAATTGGTATTCTTGTAGCACTACTCAATAGACAAAAAAGTAATTTCCAAATATTATCATATTTACAAACGCTTTACCAAAGCTAATGCTTTATTTATTTTTTTCTTTTCCTGATGCTTAGATGAAAATCTTCAGTATGATGTGAAATTTGTATTACCTTTTGTGTAGTATAGATATTTTTGCAATATTAATTCTTCTAATCTATGAATGTGAGATGTCTTTCCATATTTTTGAATATCCTCTTCAATTTATTGAATCAATATTTTATAGTTTTCAGTTGTAGAGATTTTTTTCACCTTCCTGATTAACTTTATTCTTAGGTATTTTATTTAAGTTGTATAGCTATTGTAAATGAGATTGCTTCTGACCTTATAGCATGCATTTGGTAGTCTTGATTTGTTTGAAAGACCTATTATGGTGGAAGTAAGATTTTTTTTCTTTATTTCTTTTTTAGTTAGTTCATTATGGGTGCCTGTAGTGGGTCCTTATTTTTTTTTTTTTATCTATTTAGCCAGTCTCTATCTTTTATTAGAGGAATTTAATCCATTTACATTTAAGGTTGTTATTCAAAGGTAATGTTTTATTCTTGTCACCTTGTTAATTGGTTTCTAGCTATTTTGTATAAACTTGGTTCCTTTCTGTCATATCATCTTTGTGGTTTTTAGGATTTCTGGAGTGATTAAATTTAATCCATATCTTTTTCTTATTTGTGTATCTGCTTGGAAATGAGTTTTATAATTTTAGTTGTTTTAATGATTGAGTTATTACACTTTTGCTTCCAAATGTAGTATCCTCTCAAGCATTTTAAGTCCCATCAAATAGTGATGGATTTCCTCAAACTTTGCTTATTTAAAAAAGGCTTAATTTCATGTTATTCCTGAAGGATGCTTTGCTGTGCTTTCTTAATTTTGTTTTTCTTTTGGCACTTTTAGTATCTCATCCTATTCTCTCCTGGCCTATAGATTTTGACTTGAGAAATTTGATGTTTGTCTAATGTGATTTCCTTTTTATGTGACTCAACCCTTTTCTCTTTCTAATTTGCAAATTTTGTTTTTGTCTTTAACATATGATAATTTGACTACACTATACCTCAAAGAGGATCTTTTTTGGTTACATCCACTTGGGCACTTTAAGCTTTCTAGATCTAGATGTTTGTATTTCTCCCAAGTCTTAGGATGTTTTCAGCTATTATTTCATCAAATAGGGTTTCTAGGATTTTCCCCATCTTTTCTCCTTCAGGAATTCCAGTAATTAAATGTTTTCCCTTAATAATGTTTCATAAATTTTATAAGCTTTCTTCATTCATTTTATTTTTCTTCTTTTTAAATTTATATTGCTGTTATTTAAAAGGACATCTCTTCAAGTTGCAAAATCCTTTTGCTTCATCTACTCTACTATTGAAGGTCTCAATTGTATTATTTATTTCATTCACTGAGTTCTCCATTTTTTATGACTTGTTTAGTTCTTTTTAATTATTCCTGTGTTTTCTTTTTAATTTCTCTTGCAGATCATGAATTTCTTTCCTTACTTCATTGGGTTGACCAGCTGTACTCTTTTGTATCAAACTGAGCTCTCTTAAATAATGTTTAATTCCTTTTCATGAATTTCATAATTTCCTTTTTTATCTGGTACTTGAGGTTATTTTTCTCTACAGGTGTCACATTTCCTTACTTTTAAATATTTCTTTGTCCCTACATTGATATCTGTGCATTTAGTGTAATAATAATGTTTCCAAATTTATGGAGCAGCTTTCATAGGGAAAGGATTTTTCTGTTTATGGGTCATGGACACTAGGTGAATAGTGTACTTTTGCTTTGACATTGTGTGAGTGCAGTATTACCATCTTTGTGTGATTTTTTTTCAGCATTAATCAACATCTGTAGTATCTGTAAGTGCTTTCGGGGGATAGACTTTAGGTGTTTATAGGGGCAGTCATGAATCTTTGCTACTGGTAGGGTCACTGAGTGGCCTGGTTTGAGACCCTGTGGGACATGTGGTGTGCACAGCATGGCCACTGGTGGTAGAGGGTGGTGTTGCTTAAGTCAGGGGTCAGTGAGTGGATTGGTCTTTGTGTATTGGGGGCATGTTGAATGCTGTGGTGTGGCAGCAGCAAGGTCAGTCCTCAGGTCTTGAGGATGTGTACTGTGCTGAGCGGATCACCAATCATGGGGTCTGAGGTAACACATTTGAAGTTCTAATGTATCACCATCTTAATACCCAATTTGGGGATTATTTTTTCCTTGCATGGTCTTTGTTTCTTTTTATTCATAATTAAATATATATTCTCCAAAAACCCATTCAAAACTCAATATTATTATTTGTTTATTTATTTCTAGGTCATATTCTGACCTCAATAATATTTTATATTTAATTTACAAGTTATATTCTGATCTCCATGGACTTGAATTCTCCTAAAACTCTTGTTTCAATAAAATATGAAATCTAGTATTATTACTGTGTTTAAGATGAAGCAAAGTTCAACAATTTCCAGAGATTGTATAATTTAAAGAGATCTTAACATCAAGAAGACAACATAGTGCAAATGAAAGAAGAAGAAATTGAAGTTCAGGTCTATGATTCATTCGTTACAGAATCCTGAGTTAATGAAATAAATTATTCTAAGCCTTAGTATTCCTATCAATCAATTGTAAATTATGTATTTCATTTCATAGGGGTTTTGAGGTTGATATGAAAGTGGCTTAAAATAATGTCTAATCAATGTAAGTTTTCTTTTAATAGTGAATTTAGAACAGTAAATAATGTGCTATTAAGTGAATTAGAAAAAAATAAGTAAATAAATAAATTGGTAATTCTAAATTCTCCTGAGAGTATACATGAGAAATTCATAAAGAATCTGAGAAGCTGACATATTTCAAATTCCCAAAGGTCTTTAAAATCAGTTTTTAATGCTTCCATAATTTGGACTGAGAAACAGTCTTCTTAAAGCTGATGTGATATGTGAAGCTAAAGAAGTTTTATGCTATTCAGGTAAGTTATTACTTGGGAAGTACTATGGAGCCAAGACAAAGTGAAGGCTTGAGGCCAGGCAGACTTAAATTATACCTTTGGATTTGCTCCTCAATAACGACATGCCCTGGAGCACAGGCTTACCCTCTCCGTGTCTCAATTTTTCTATCTGTAAAACAGAAGGAATAAATATCTTTCCAAAAATAGCTCTTTACAAAACATATTAAATAAAAGTGTTTTGCAGAGTGCAAGGATAAATGAAGCAGTCAAATATTATTGGTTTTGATTACCATATATAATGATAATGCTTAACCTTCACACAGAACTTTATATTCTTTAGATTATTTACATGACTTATGAAGGAAATAGGTATAATTTCCTTAATCCTTGAACTTTTCAAAATGTGTAATATTTCTCAGATCATGAAAACTTGGGTGAGGATGAGAAAAAACTATTGGAGCATTCAGAAGTGTACTAAATTTCTTTAAAATCATCCTTTCTAAAGCAAGAATAAATATAGTATTATAAAAGAATATTAAATACAGATAAATAAAAAGAAAGATTAAAATATCTCTTAGTTTCACAGAGACCAAAACATAACAAGACTGTTTTGTTACATTTATTTTCTATGTTTTACAATGTGTAATTTTATATAATTATAGCTTTCTTTCCAATAATATACAAATTTTAGTAATATCTGAATGATCATATTTCAATTAAGAAAAAAAATTTTGGAGAAATGTTTTTTTTTAAATTCCTGAAGCCATAAAAAAATGACTTTTTAAAAACTCACTCTAATGACATAGCTTTTGTACAAATTGAATGTTTTGTGATTTTCCTCTGAGATCGCATGTAGTTTGTTTCTTAATAAGAGATTGTTGCTTGTTCTATATGTGTTTATGTATGACAGGGGCTTAGTGAAAACCTCATCCGTTGATGGAAGATATCGCTTCTGGCATCACTGTTGAAAACAGCAAAATCCATAGACTTCTTTTCCCCCCAGAGTTGAGATAGTTTTACTTGATAAAACATAGAAGATGACTGTAGTCTCCTTGTTTCCAAATTATTAATCTCTTCACCTAAGAAATAAGTCAATGGCTTTTGAAGAGATGGAAAACAGGTGGATATTTCAAGATTAGGCAGCAAGAACACTATACTCTATTTACTCATTTACTTTATTGCATTAAACAAAACAAAACAAAACAAGACAAATAACCCTAGAAACATTTCAAATTGATAGGAGAGTAGTGAACAAATAGAGATAGTTTTTGTTTTGTTGTGGAGGGAGGTTGCTGAGCAGTAAAGCAAAAAAAAAAAAAAATGGATTTAAAGCGAAGAGTATCAGTGAACATAAATCTTTGTAAGAAAATATGTTTATGCTATAAAATTATATTTAGCACTCATGTTAGAAACGTACTCATGTCTTGCAAATACTGCTTCTCTCTGCCTAATGTCAGAATTAACTAATAAGTCTGATTGTGTGTGGGGGGAGATGTGTATGAGTGTATGTGTGTGTGTGTGTGTGTGTGTGTATGTGTTAAATAGCTTAAAGGCAGTCATTTTAATTAAGAAGGAAAAAAATGATTCATGTTGGGAGGTTGAAAGCCATGCAGAAAAATGAGACAAGTGTGTTATTGTTTGAGACAATCCATTGCTTTTGGGTAGCATATATCAACGTACCTCATAGAAATAACGCTGTAATTTTAAAAACCATGGCCACAGAACATCCATTTTCACCGTAAGTTGTGATATCTTATACTTCTAAAAATTTCAATACAAATTAAAATAGCTGATGTTGGCAGCTGCCTACTGCATATGTACTTTGTGCCAGTTAGTGAGCTAGTCTCTGTGTCATTACAGTTACTTCCATTAGCTTCACTTTACAGAAAAAAGTTAAGGGTTGAGGGGTTAAACACATTTCAGAGAATTGCTTTGGCTATTTATTTCAATGTCTGGTTTGGATGGCAGCCTATTAAGTAATAGTGAACAACTTCCTTCCTATCTCTAAGACTCATTTCAAATCTTAAATCAGGATAACATGATGTCTGACTCAATGTTGATGTAAGGATCAAAAGTCTCAGGCACTTGATAAGCCCTCATGCCATGTTGGCTCTGAGAGTTGTGCCTTCTGCACATGAAAATTCTCAATAAATGGCCATGTTTTATTTGGGTGATATGGTCAGTAACTGGAGTAGATTTCTTTTTTCCCTTTTTATACCCTATGTCAAGCAAACTCTACTAGATTTACCTACATATTACAATCCTTTCCACCTCTACCATCCTGGTTCAAATCCCAGTCATCTTTCAGCAGGATCATCACAGTGACATCCTAGCTAGCCTCACAGCACTCTTCAGTCAGAGGTCAGATATATCCCTTGGACATCTAAGTCAGATCACACTGTGCAAAACCACCCACTGCTGTGCTTATCACTGGAAGTCATGCTCCTTCCAATAACCTACAAAGCCCTGCGAGATCTGCCCTCAGCCCCAGCCAAGTGGCCCCTACTCACAATTACTAAGCCTAATCCTTCCTTGGGGATTTTCCCTTGGTGCCATCTGGAGCCGTCTTTTGGATTCCTTCTTGGCTCATTCCTTACTCCCTTCCAGTCTGGTTATGTATTCCCTTTCAAGGAAGCCTCCTCTACCAGACCCTATGCTTCAATTACCCTGCTTTATTTTTCTGATAGCAGAGGTTACAATCTGGCAAAATATATCATTCCTGTTTTTCATTTGCCATTCTCTTGTCTCTCTCTACCAGGACATAAAACAAGAGTGCATTTATATTTTTCAATGCTATATTTCTATGAGATATATAGCTGATAATTAAAAATATTTGGAAATGACCATAAAAAGTAATTATTAAACAGAACTTAAAACTATATTGCTGGGAATAGCAAGGATAGTGGAAGGAGACGCTCATCATTATAAAAAATTCATGTATGAAGATGTGAATTTGGTGTCGACATACTTTATATACAAACATAGATTTGATAAATTGTGGTATAAAGGTGTATTAAGAATTGCAATGCAAAAAAATATGAATGTAATGCACTCCTCTATTGTAATGAATGTAAGAAATAATAAAAAAAATAAAAAATTTAAAAAAACTATATTGCTTTAGGCAGCCTTTTCCCTCCACATACACATACCTCTCTGTGGTGGGAGTGGAGTTGACAGGTTCATAAAAATGCTCTTTAATACCATATTTTATATCTGTTTGACTTAAAATGAAAAAAATTCAAAATATAGAAAAACAGAAAAATCTGTAGTGAAATACACAGGGTAAGAATATAGGAATTTAAAAAATCCTCCCAGCTTTCATAAGTAACTTTAATAACTGAAGAGAAAATAATATTTAACAAGCAGCAAAATCTCATAAAATTATAAAAAACATGACAAAGATCATATTTTGCTCATTAGTGATGAAACTAGAAAATTATTATAATTAGTGTAAAGCAAAATGTAATGTATCACACATTGTTTAACTAGGGATTTGTAATGAATTCACAAATAAATGAAAATGCTTTATATTCAATATTCAGGAAAATCATTTGAACTTCCATCAGACAACCTTTGAAATTATTTCAACAAGAATTATTTGCATCATTACCATTTCTCTATAACTTAAATAAATCGTAAAATAGCTTCATATAATGAAAAACAAAATCTCCATAGTAGGCTAGACTCTATAACCCTCTGGGAGTGCTCTGGAATGCACATAAATTATGCTACATTTTATAACATAAAACTGAATGTTGCACTTCAAAGTCTTTCCTGAAAAAAGGTAAATTTATGTTTCAGCTATGGCACAAAAAAAGTATAAATGACTCTTGAATAAAACACATTTTCATGAAAGGAAAATAATTTTCTCATTTACCTGTTTGCAAGCAAAAACCACAAACTATTTGATTCCATTGTAGTCCTGAACAAACACAGGATGCTCAAAGTGGAAGACTGAAGAGTTTAATCAAGATTACTTATCAAGTAAAATGCCCAGAGTTAAAAGAAATCAAGAAGGGATAAGGAAGGAGGTAGTAATAATAGGTAACCATTACCACAACCAAGCCTGAAAGAGGGAGCTGAAGGTGGCAATGAGAATCCAAAACCGGAGCTGTCATAACATCTGCCTGAAAGAGCTACTGCCTTAGTTAAAGTAATCCAAGCCATAGGAGGGAGCCAGGCAAACAGATCCCCTGGTATGCTCCCCTTTCTTCTCTGGCCTTTAACCTCCAACTACCCTGCACATAGCCCAGAAGGAAGGTCACTGGTTGAAACTGGATGTGGAAGACAGCCATGCAGAGTGGAGAAGAAGGAGAGGAGATCAGGAGGATGAAAGGGGTACAGGATCATGAGCACTCCTGGCTGGAGTCAGGTGGCAAAAAAAAAAAAAAAAAAGAAAAGAAAAGAAAGAAAGAAAGAAAAAGAAAAAACAAAGAAGCAAATAAAGAGTCTTTTAACTCAGCATTTAATTATTTACTGAATATCTCTATGAGTCAGGCACTGAATCAAATTTTTGCAATAAGAAGTGAACAAGTTAAAAACAGCCTTGTTTCTCGGTAGCTTATTTAAGAGTTTCCAAGTAGAAAGGGAGGATTAATTGGTGTACCAAGTTTGCAGAATAGAACAATAGATTTTGTAAAAGTTTTCTAATACTTCTTACTGGAGGAGAGGAAACTGTTATTATCAGGCAGGCTCCCTATGCCTAGATGTCCTCCAGCAAAGGTCTAGTGGCCACCTGTCAGAAGCTGCTGTAAATGGATTTTCAGCATCCTTGCTACAAGAAGCTGAATTAGACACCTGCAAAGGCTTATTAAAAGCTCTTTTTATAAAGCAGAAAAAAAATGTGGTTTGTTTCTTCTCTTCCAGCATACATGGAAGAAAATAGCTTATATTCTTAAAATGTTTTGGGGCTTGCCTGAAAACTCTATATATTGCTCATCACATTTGCTATCAAGAATATTGTTTTTACAAATTAATTCACACCTTTTTGAATTCATCATGAACACTGTAAAGAAAGAAACAGAATGAATGTGACTGAATTTATCCTGCTGGGACTGACACAGAATCCTCAGATGCAGAAGACCCTATTTTTGGTGTTACTTAGCACCTACATTGTCACTGTCACAGGCAGCCTGCTCATTGTGGTTACTGTCCTCTGCAGCCAGAACTTGCACTCCTCTATGTATTTCTTCCTGGCTTTCCTATCTTTGATAGATGCATGCTATTCCTTTTCCATAATTCCTAAAATTCTAGCTGATTTGTTTTTGGAGAGCAAAGCCATCTCATCCAATGGCTGCATGCTGCAGCTTTTTCTTGAACATTTCCTAGGAGGTTCAGAGATTGTCCTTCTTGTGGTCATGGCCTATGACCGCTACGTGGCCATCTGTAGACCTCTGTACTACATGACCCTGATGAGCCACCACATGTGCTGCCTCCTGGTGGGGCTGTGTTGGGCGGCGGGTTTTCTCCACTCTTTGGGGCAGATTCTAGTTATTCTCTGGCTCCCATTCTGTGACGCCAACACCCTGGATCATTTCATGTGTGACATTTTCCCCCTGATACAGCTTGCCTGCACAGACACCTTCCTCCTTAGTCTCTTGGTTGCTGCCAATGGAGGGGTAACCTCCATGATCAGTTTTGTAATGTTGTTGGTATCCTATGTGGTCATCCTGTGCTCCTTGAGGAGTCACAGCTCTGTGGGGAGGAAAATGGCCCTCTCTACCTGTGGCTCCCACATCACAGTTGTTGTCTTGTTCTTTGTGCCCTGTATCTTTATGTATCTGCGCCCAGTAGCTACGTTTTCCAGGGATAAAGCAGTAACTGTATTTTTATACCCTTGTGACTCCCATGTTAAACCCCGTTATCTGCACAGCAAGGAATGCAGATGTAAAAAATGCCATCAGAATGTTACTAAACAGGAAGGCGATTTCAGACAATAAATGATCAATTGGATTTTTTTTTCTGTCATGATCTTTGTAATTTTATATTTTATCACAGTAGTCCAACTTATCATCCACGGGGGAAATATTCCAAGACCCTAAGTGGGTGCCTGAAACCAAGGGTATTACTAAACCCTATAAATATTATGTGTTTTTTCCTAAACATACATATTGATAATAAACTTCAATTTATAAGTTCAGTCTCAGATTAACAACAGATAACAAAATAAAATGTAATGGTATTTTGCAGTTCGGGACCATTGTTCAGTAAAAGAAGGGCTATTTGAACACTAGCACACTAGTACCTCTCACAACAGTCCTTCTTGTAACCTAGATACCTACTAAATGACTAACGGGGTGGGTACTGCATACAATGTGGATGTGCTGGAAAGGGATGATTCATGTCCCAGGTCAGACTGGATGGGGTGATGTGAGATTTTTTCATATTACTAAGAAGGGCTTGCTATTTAAAATTTATGATTCATTCCTGAAATTTGCCATTTAATATTTTCAGAACATTGTTTACCATAGCATAAATAAGTGAAAGTTATTAACTAATTAAAGACTTTCTCACAACTATCAATTTACTTTCAAGGCACTTTTGCAGGGTAGGTATTATTTTGATTATTCCTGTTTTATAGATGAATAAAAATGAAGCTCAAGAAGGTCCAATTAGGTGTTCCATATCAGACACAGTGCTTGTGTTCATATCTGCATTCTTCTAGATCCAAATTCAATATTCTTTCAAACATTTATAAGTACATTAGGAAAAGGGCAGTGTTTACATCAGAACCTCTCTAATTTTGTGTGAGTTAAAATTTTTTTTGTTATAATTGCAGAGTTGCATAATGTGTTGACTATATAAGCAATAGATACTCAGAAAACCATACTACTTATTGGTATCTAAGGCAATATGAAATACAGTGTAGAACAAAGTCACCAGACAACTAACCTTGGCACACACTTGGTATATCTGATTTTAAAATTATATTTTTATTTCTTGTTCTGTTGAGAAAATAATGTCAGCAATTATAAAATTAAATTGTTTGTAAACCTATGTGAAGATTTTATAATGTCCTCATATGGTTGCAAAAAACTTATAAAACTGAAACCTATTGTTCTACTGTACAGAGAAAAGTTAAATAAATCATACAACACATAAATTCACCTCAAGTTCAAATACTCTCACTATATATCCTGTGGTATTTTACATGTTCAGAATTCCCTTGGGCTATATTTAATTATGCTTTGACATATAAAATATTTTAACATACATATTTTTAACTTAGAAGTGTCAATTTGTTAAATTAAAAACCAATGGTAATGAAATTCAATTTTTTTTCAAAAGTGCATTATGAAATATATTTACAAAACTATTTTACTGCTAAAAACTTGTTTTTATATTTAGTTCCTTGAACTGGAATCCCCTTTGAAAACTACTTCAGAGGTGTCTTATAATTATTTAGAAATAAATCTCCATAGTTGACCAAAGAAAACATCTTTCAGCTTAGCAACTCAACTCACAATCTTTTTTTTTTGTGAATAACTTTTGGGTTTTTTAAAAAAATTCAATCTGTTACCACAATACAGATATGAATGTCATTATTATAGGTGTGCCACTTTTGATAGATTTTGGTAGATTCAGTCTCCCACTTCACAGCTACCACATTTTGTTGAAGAAATCAGAGGACTCTGTGATGTCACAATATTTAGTAAGCATATCATGATTGCAGAAACATTCTTAAGAATAAGAACACAGGTTTCAGCATCAGGAAACCTGGGTTCTCTCTTACTGAGCCATTATCTCATCTGTGACCTTAAATAGCTCATCCTATTCCTATAAGCAGTTTACTTAGGTGATTTAGAAGGTGTGTAAGTTCTGTAATTCTGCCCATGTTAATATGTTTATTACCTTGAATATTGTTTTGTTTTACTTCACTAGGAGAAGTTAAACTGGAAAGGTTTTGAGAGATTATATATAATAGATAAGTATATTTGACAATGTTTCTAAACTTTTTCATTTGTTGTTAACAGTATAGAAGTGTCCTCCTGGATGAAAGGGGTTTTGGATTGGACTAAGGCAATATGAGCCCTGTGAGTGTTCAGTTGCTTTGAGGAGTATCCCTCTGTCTATTAAAAGTCATGAACATGTCTGTAAGGCTGCTGCTTAGGCAGGTACCTGGTTTTTGTTGTCATAAACCTGTCAAACATCATGCTAAAACTTTGGCTTCTTACTGACTGAGATCTGAATCCATATTTAATTTCTCCCATTTTTAAATTCTGGTTTGCATTGTGTTTGAAATACCTGTGTTGCTGTCCCTCCAGTGTTCTGCCCATTCACTCCTTGGGCTTGTCTTCTGGAATCACACTTTCCCGACAGAACTCTGTCCTATATCCAATTCACATGGCTGTGCTCTGGGAAGCTCAGCTAGACACGAGTGGGGAATCCAAAACACTCTACACATCAGTCTTTTCAGTAGAGGATGGATGAACAGTTGATGGGTCATATGAATGAGTTTAATCTTCCATTTGGTTGGGCATGCTCATTCTCCAGTCTGACTTTGTGCTTTCATTCCAGAGCTGAAAGAGAAATGTGAGAAATGTTCACAGATGATGCTTCAGCAAAATACATATCCATTATAGTTATTTACATAGTTTCAAACTCTCATTCAATTTTTTTGTCAACTATCACAAATGGAATAGCTGCTCTACTTCTCTTCACTTACTATAAGATTTTGAAAATTAAGAAAGAAAGCCCTTTATCTGCTTAACTTTGAAAGGGAAATAAATGTTTGTTTGGTTTTTTTGGGAGGGTTTTGTTTGTTTGTTTGTTTGCAGAATATATTTAGTTATATTTATGTTTTTCTCTATTCATTACTTTGGGGAATTTGTGTCTTCAAATTGGGATGATTTCCCACCATTCTACTCATGATGAAATATTCTTTAACCAAGAGTTATGCACGATGGATGCTATGGGAAGACAAAGATATGAGGATAAACATTGCAGAAATATTGAGAAGTAGAGGTGACCATCCAGCTCATAAATAGGTGAGATGCTGACACCAGGGAGGGATTACTAAAGGTTTTTGACAGAAATGTTTGGACAACTTGTATAGATAAAAATACATTGATATACATAATAAGTGTTGAGTAAATATTTGTGGAGTGAAAGTGTAATAGTTACTTGCAATTATTAAGGACAATATATGCATTTTTATTGATATGTGTGTGTTTAGGTCTAGGACCTTACCTATTGTATCTGACAGTGTCTTTCTATTCTCCACATTAAATTTCTATTTTAAGAACTTTGTAAATAAGGTTTTCTTTTTGCTTAATAGATCTTAATGAACTGAAATCTATTCAAAAGACTTTTTTCGTTCCAGTCTATTGGAAGTATAAATTTAATGAATGGGACTACATTACATTATATGTAGAACATCATTTTGAAGAATAAGCACTATTAATTAAACAATATTATAATTATCTTGAAAGCCAAATTACCTAATAACATACCCTAAATATACTAGAAATTGAACTGAAGTTCATGTTTCAGAAGTTTATGTCTTTCATAAAGTAGATGGTGTGGAGAAGCAGATTGGGAAGACAAGGGTACTTGTGTTCTTGGTTTATGACCAGGGAAGCATGTTTATCCTCATACATGGAAATGTAGGAAATGAGGGAATTCATCTTGCATTTATTCATCACCTCACAGGTGCCAGATGCTGAAGACACTGTGCCAGACTCTGTACTGAATACACCAAGGAAAAAGACAGCAGCATATTGCTATGGTAGGTGTCAGAGAAGGTGAATCTCCTGTGATTTCTATATATTTCCTATCTGCCTGCTCTCTGTAGATATGTCCTGGCCAAGTCCTTTTACAGGTAAAGCTGTAAATTTTGGAAGAGGGAATAGCCTTTACTAGTGTGCAGCACTTTACAGCTTACAAATTACATCTCAGAGCTATAATTTGTGAATTCACATACGTAGGGGCTCAAAGGCAGAGACTGCTGGGATTACTTAGCAGGATGACATGGATTGGAAACAGGAGAACTGAGATCTCATGTGTAGAGCCTAGTGTTTTATCAGTAAATTACACAATAACTGTCAGCCACAGAGGGCTTTATAGGTGACAGGTAGTACTAGGTATCTGAGGAGAGGAGAGCATCATGGAGGAAAATGAAAAAGAATGACTGAGACAATCACTGGGCAGGGGTGGGCAAGGACATGCTCCGCAGTAGCCATGACTGCCCCATCTCTGTGCTATGAACCTCAGCCTGCAACCCTCTCATGGCTAATTTGTTATCTTTATTTATCTTTTTTTGCAGGTAATTCAGTCCCCAGGAAGGTGCTACTTCCTCAAAGGATCAATTCATGCCTCCCAGTAATATGACTGGATTTGTTCTCTTGGGGCTCACACAGAACCCACACCTTCAGAGGCTCCTCTTCATGGTCTTTTTCATTTTTCTCTTTACCGTGCTGGCCAATCTGTTCGTCTCCATCACCATCTCCCTCAGCCCCAGGCTTTCAGCTCCTATGTACTTCTTCCTCACTTACCTGTCCTTCATAGATGCCTCCTACACCTCTGTCACCACCCCCAAAATGATCATCGACCTGCTCTACCAGAGGAGAGCTATCACTTTGGGTGGCTGTCTGACTCAGCTTTTTGTGGAGCACTTCCTGGGAGGCTCAGAGATCATCCTCCTCATCATCATGGCCTATGACCGCTACGTGGCCATCTGCAAGCCCTTGTACTACATGACCATCATGAGGCAGGGACTCTGCTGCCTCCTAGTGGTGGTAGCCTGGATTGGAGGGATCCTACATGCCACTGAGCAAATTCTCTTCATGATCAGCTTGCCCTTTGGTGGTCCCAATGTCATTGACCACTTCATGTGCCATCTCTTCCCATTATTGAAACTGGCCTGCAGAGACACCTACCTGCTTGGAATGGTGGTGGCAGCCAACAGTGGAGCCATGTGCTTGCTCATTTCCTCCATGCTACTCGTCTGCTACATTGTCATCCTGAGCTCCCTGAAATCTCATGGCTCTGAAGCATGGCACAAAGCACTCTCCACATGTGGCTGCCACTTCACCGTTGTCGTCCTCTTCTTTGTGCCTTGCATATTCACCTACATGTGTCCTGTGGCCACCTACCCTGTGGATAAATTGGTGACTGTGTTCTTTGTCATCCTCACTCCCATGTTGAACCCTATAATTCACACAGTGAGAAATGCAGAGGTGAAAAGTGCCATGAGGAGCTTGTGGAAGAGAAGAGTAACTGGTCAGTTCACAGTGCCAAGAAAGTGATGGTGTCCATAACTGTGGAGGATGCTATCTGCCGCACACATACTGCGAGAGAAGTAACACATTCTACAGATCATTGGTGAAAAAGCAAAAGCCCTCAGACAAAACAAAAACCAAAACCTAACATTTGTTGGGTTCTTAATAGTGGCTAGACCTTCTAATAAGTGCTTCTGGTAGTGTGCGATGTATTTTACCAAGGCTGCAATGTTCACATGCAGACGTTCTGGATCTGCAATGGAAAGAACTGCAAATCTCTGGTTTTGATGACTCTGGAGTGTGTGCCTCCACAGTTTCAGTGAGACTTTACAAAATTATTCATACATGGTTTATATGGGTGAAATTGGCTTTCTATCTAAAGAACCTTGGTTTCAGAACTTTAAAAAAAATTGCTTATCCTTTTGTGGTAAAGGAAATCCTTTAGATGAACATATGGAGGTTGACAGTTGGGGAGTAAAAGAACTATCATTGATTTTTCTTTATTTTGCATTTTTTGGCAACTTGAATATATAAAAAAAGAGACACCCACAAAAGAACATGTTAGTAAAGGAATCAGCTCTGAGGATTGTATTTACTAAAATGGAGTCACATTTTTCTCAGAAGACTCCCCAGGGTTTATAGACAAATATGTTAAAGAACTATGTGTAATCTGTGAAATACATTGTGAATGTAGAATACTAGCATTTTTTTACTATTAAGATTTTTAAAAATTCAGGCTGTAAGTACAAATATTTCTACATCAAAAATGTATCATTTTTGAGATGCTGTTATGAGTAAGAATACTTTCTGGCTGAGGTACTTTAAAAAATTTAATAATGGCAGTTATCCTACAGATATAGATGTGACCCATTTTTCAATAATAGACTGAAAAGATGGAGTAGCAGACTAAGTGATGGAAAAATTTAATTCTGGTACTTGCTATGTACCAAATGTTATTTATTTTTAAAAATTTATATTGTGAGCCAGACATAATAGCACATGCCTGTAATACCAGAGGCTCTGGAGGCTGAGGCAGGAGTATCAGAGTTCAAAGAGAGCCTCAGCAGCTTAGAGAGGCCCTAAGCAATTTAGTGAAACTCTGTCTCAAAATTTAAAAAACAAATAAATAAATAAAATACTGGGGATCTGTCTTAGTGGTTAAGCACACTTGGGTTCAATCTTCGGTTTAAACCCAAACCCAAACCCAAACAAAATGTCATGATCAGATGGTCACAGAGTGGCCATTCTGTATTGAAGATAATTTAGTTTGGAGCAAATTAACTGAGTGGTTAGTACTATGTTCTCTTTTATTGCATGTGGATCATCAGCTTGGCCTGGTTCTGGTGAGTCTCTGCCTCCGGGGAAAGACCAATCACTGCAAGAGCAGATGGAAATTGCTGGTGCAGTGGTTAGCTCTCAGTCTGAGGAGAAGCAGCCATGAAGGATGCACTTGGATTGAAGCAAATATGCATATTTTGGAATTCTGCGCCACTTGAAACTGGCACTCAGTACTCCTTCACTCCATGTCTATTACCCAAAGGACAACATTTTATTGATGGTGTTTCTTCTAAAATGTGGGTTGGAAATTGTTTATAAATTAATCTCAAAATGCTGTAACATGTAGGCACAGTTCCATCAATCATTTTGGAAGTAGCTTTATTGAATACCTTTTTTTCTTTTTTGTCAACTTATCCTCTTTAGAGGAAATATAATTTTCTGATAACTACAGTGGATTATTTAAGTGTGGATACTTACAGCACCTTTTTATAATTTTTCTTAAAAATCATTAGAAAGTCTATTCCTATTGAAATGATCCCCCCGCCCTCCAATGATTGCTTTTTTTTTTGTTTGTTTGTTTTCTGTGCAGGTCCTGCCTTATTTTAGGCCTCTAATTTGTTATGATTCCTAATTCTGTAGAAGAAAGTTCATGTGAGTACATCTTGGAAGGGGCTACATCTTTTGTCTCCCCTATGTGATCATATACATTTTACTTACACAATTTTTGTTTTCTACTTACTTGGATCATCAGATAACAAACTGAACCTTGAAAGTAGTCTTGAAATTTTACTTGAGTATTAGACATATTCTTATTAATTTTAAGAACAAGTTGAAGTTGGGGAGATAATTGAAACCACCTACCATGTGACGATTTTGTTTTAAACGTGTCAGCATTTCATCTGTTTGTTTTATTTTTGTGCACAAATTGATCTCAGGATGAAGAGCCTTGAGCTATCAACAATTTGCAGCTTGATTTACTTTAATCTCTTTTGGCAAGTTGCCAAAATTAATATTACAAGGAGGATTTGATGGCAGTGATTCAACACTGAATTAACAGAGTCCAAGGTACAGTGCATGTCTAAGAAAGCAAATGATACAGATGAAATATGGTAAATAGGATATTTGAGCCAGGATGCCAGAATAATAGCAGCCATGCTTGGAAGATGATGCTGTCATTTCTGCAGACAGGAACTGACACCAGCAGTCCTTAGGCTTCATGGTCCAATGCAGTTTCCCATGCAGGAACTCCATATTATGGATTTCATTAAATTTCATTAAAGGAGTAGTGTGTACTAGTGTGGCATATTTTTGGAAATATGATGAAGAGATAATAAATTAGCCATCCTTAAGCATCTTCATGAGAAAATAAAGCCAACATTCAATTTAAAAAAGATATGAGACAAAACTGAACTGTTGCTAATATGATCTACATAGGTTCATGTTAAAAAGATCAGGATGACAGAGATGAATCTGGTAGAAGAAAGTAAGAAATGGAGAATGAACAGTAGTGGATGTGCTATCCGAGGGTATAGGCAGAAGCTGAGAGGTTACAGTGATTGACCCTCTCGGGCTACATAGGGATGGTGTCAGTTAGGTTGTAGATCTGGGTTTCTGGAGCAGATAAAGCGCTTAAGGCTTCACTTTCTTTAATAAGTACATCTGAAAAATGATTAGAATAGTTGGAAACTTAGTAAATATTTGCAACCTCCAAGTTTTAGAATTGGAATAGATGGGTAATAGAAATACAGATATCAAGCACTTAAAATTATAATAAGATAAAACAATATGGATTGCTATTAGCATTAATCTTGGAACTTGGAAAATCTAGATTTGATTTTAGCCACAGTATTTCCTAGTTGTAGGAACTTAGTGTCATTATTTTTCACCTCTTTAAGTCTTATTATTTAATCTCTAAAAGGAAGAAAATATTTCATGGGATATTGAGACAGAGTAGAGACTAGTTGCATATCAGTACACAATAATAATAATAGTAGTTATTCAGGTTTAGAAGGTAGACATGTAGATAGAAAGAATATAATCCATAATACATAGAGAGTCCTTCAGTTAGACTCTATTTCAGAGTTCTTCAACTAGCACTTTCTAAGTATTCAATAAATATTTGGAATAAATCAGGGCTGGGGATGCAGCTCATAGGTATAGTGCTTGCCTTGCATGCACAAAGCCCTGGGTTCAATCCCCAGCACCACCAAATACATATATAGAGATGGAGAAGTGCATGAAGTTTTGCATACATGGTATAAATTAAGGGCATCTGAATGGCAGGCCACACCTCTCATGCTAAGAGGCAGACTGCTTACCCTGTAGGCACAGTCCTGGGCATGAGGCCGTGTATTGCCGTCCCTGTACTTGCACGCTTCTTGATTGGTCACTGCAAGGACAGTTAGCCAGAAATTGTATTGGTGGCTTCCTATAATCTGCCTAGCTACTGCCCTAGTATATATACATGGTAACTGTGCAATAAAATCAGACCTGCTTCCTGCTTTGTCTCCGGAGGCCTTGGTTAGCGACTCCACAGTCACACTCTTCTCTACCCTGTTCTATGGACCTTCTCGCTGTACGAGAGAGAGCACATGCATATATATATTATGGAAAAAATATATATATATTATGGAATAAATCAATGAAAATTTATATATTTTATAAGTTCTTGGGTGTGGGAAGGTCAGCAACCTAGCATTATATTCTGAAAAACAAACAAAAAGGAGCTAAGAGAAGGGTTTGCATGCAGGTGGTTTATTTTGGAAAAGAGAATGGAAACATCGCAGAGAATGAGACAGGGAAATAGTAATATGATAAGCTGGTAACATTTGTACATTGGCTCCTATCTATTGGTCAATGGTTTCCCCAAGGATAAAAATTTCTCCATGTTTCCAGGAGTAGGAATGTACTACAAAGATGAAGCAGGGTTTCTTAAGTATCACAAGCTGCAAGCAGTGGAACAGAGAGCAAGAGTTATACCAGTGGGAAAAGGAGATACTGCAGGGATCGGTAGGATCAAGCTGTTATCAGGTTTTATTGTTAGTTGGTTTCTGTAGCAACGGCTTTAGAAAAAGGTAGTTAATATTCTCTATGGGATTGGAGGAACTGAATAGATTATCTATATCTATCTATCTATCTATCTATCTATTTATTGGTTCTTTTTAGTTATGCATACCTAAACCTATTATTTTAACTTTGGAAAAACAATTTGTCTGTTACTTTCAAGGTATGTATTTCTAAATCCAAAGGATGTTCATTTTCTCCAAGAGTCTTCTATAAAAAAGAGTAGGAAGACACTGATGATGTTTCAAGCCACCTCCCTTGATGAGGTATATGAGAAGCCTAAGTTTCTAGCAAAATTCCTTATTAAAACAAATTTGCATGATATACATGAAGACAATAATTTTTCGCATGAGTTATACTTTCAAATAAAGCAAAATTTAAGTCAAAATTTTATTTTGAAATAAAATATGTACGTGCAATATGCATCTAGCTCTGGGTCAAATGGTGGTTCTATTCCCAGATTTCCAAGGAATCTCCATACTGCTTTCCATATGGGCTGCACCAATTTGCAGTCCCACCAGCAATGTATGAGTGTGTCTTTTTCCCCCACATCCTCTCCAAAACATTGTTTTGTCTTCATAATAGCTGCCATTCTGACTTTAGTGAGATGATATCTTAGAGTAGTTTTGCTATATCCCTCTCCTTGGACTATATCCAAAGGACTTAAAAATAGCATACTACAGGGACACAGCCACATCAATGTTTATAACAGCACAATTCACAATAACTAAACTTGGAGCCAACCTAGATGCCCTTCAGTAGATGACTGGAAAAAATGTGTCATATATACACAATGGAATTTTACTCAGCAATAAAAGAGAGTAAAATCATGGCATTTGCAGGTAAATGGATGCAGTTGGAGAAGATAATGCTAAATGAAGTTAGCCAATCCCCCCAAAATAAATGCTGAATGTTTTCTCTGATATAAGGAGGCTGACTCATACTAGGGTAGGGATGGGGGGGAGCATGAAAGGAATAGATGAATTCTAGATAGAGCAGAGGTGTGGGAGGGAAAGTGAGGGGGCAGGGTATTGTCAAGGATGGTGGAATGTGATGGACATCATTATCCAAAGTACATGTATGAAGACACGAATTGGGTGTCAAAATACTTTATATACAAACAGAGATATGAAAAATTGTGATATATATGTCTAAAAAGAATTGTAATGCATTCCATTGTCATTTGTTTATTTATTTATTTATTTTTTAAAAAATCAATAAAAAAATAAACATCTAGCTCTGATAAGCCACAACCATATTTGTAACTTCAAGATTACAAAGTTTGTATAAAGTTTAGATACTTTTCTAGGTTACAGCAATGAACAAGAAAACTCATGTTCCTTATGTCTCAGATCTTATATGATAGTGCAGAAGACAGGCAACTTATGAAAACAAAAATTTAAAAAATCATAGAAAATTACATGCTCAGAAAATTGTAATGGAATAGTGCAAAGGTGACTGGGGAACTCTGAGGAGGTGGACAAGGGAAATTTCTGAGGACAATTTCAAAGCTGAAATCTGAATGATGAGAAGAACCATTCTTAAACCATCCTTTGGAAAAGAAAATGTTATGCACAGAGAAGTCTGAAGTGAAGAATGTGCAGGTGATCAGTGCACTGTAGCTGGGGTGGTGCTGCGGTGCAAGATGAGACAGGAAAATCATGCCAGGCCCTGGACAGATAATGCTATTAGTTTTTAATCCTTAAGTTAAAACTGAGAAGTGACATCAAAGATACTCTATTAAACTACAATTAAAAATTAAATCTTACATGGATTTATAGATGAATTCAGGAACAGCATGAAACTCTATTAAACTATAATTAAAAATTAAATCTTACATGAATTTATAGATGAATTTAGGAACAGCATGAAAATCTTTGCACACAGCTTTCATTCACTCCTTACTGTATCATGGGTAGAAAATAATATTTACTGCATGATAGTGATAATTTGGATTTAAATATCTAGTTTCATTTTATATTTCTTTTTTTACCAGCTTTTAAAATTTTTTGTTATTGCATTTTTCTATACTTTTAATTTTATTTATTTATTTTTATGTGGTGCTGAGGATTGAACCCAGTGCCTCACACATGCTGGGCAAGTGCTCTACCACTGAGCCACAAAACAGCCCTCATTTTATATTTCTTTACATTGTCACAGAAGAAGAAAATGATCTTGATATTATGATAAATGTCCTATGTAATAAATTATGTATAGCATTTTCTTAGTTTAGTTACAAAATTAAAGTGAAAGAATCAAAATTTGATTGATAATTTTTAACATTTATAATCAGCTTAATAATTTTTAAGGGTCAAAAGTAGGACCAGAATCTACATTTTTCTATTAACATGACAAGATAATTGTATGGTAATTCATGTTCTGGTAATTCATGGTGAAAATATTGCTGGACTTTTAGATTCCAAAATTTTCTTGTCTTCCATGTTCTATAGATTCCCCCATATTAATTCATATTAAATAGTTTTACTCAGTACATACATTCCTTAGTAGTTCAATAGTTTACTTTTTCTAACACATTCACTTCTGAAACAAGTCTTAATTTTTTTTTGTAGTAACTGGTTCTTACCAATAAGAGCTGTTAAACCACATGATTATCTATATATGAGAATTTGAAAAATTCAACACTATTTATGAAACAAAGGCATGGAAAAGTAGGGATAGAAGGGCACTTTAATTGGAACAATAATATCCATCTTTAGAAAAGGGCCCACATCAAACATAATGGTAACTGATCTGATTTGGATATGAGAAAACCCCACCAAGCTCATAAGTGTGACAATGCAGGATTCGATTATGAGAGTTGTAAGTTTGGATTAATCAGTGGATTAGTCCATTGACATGGATTAATTAACCTGGTGGCAACTATAGGCAGGTAGGATGTAGCTGGAGTAAGTAGGTCCCTGGGGGCATGCCTTTAGAGTGCATATTTTATCCCTGGTGTGAGGAACCATCTGCTTGCTGATTGCCACGTCCTGAACTGCTGGCCTCCACCATGTCCATTTGCCAGCCCAGAGATATGGAGTCATCATCTACAGACTGAGACCTCTGAAACCATGAGTGTCAGATAAACTTTTTTCTCTTGGTTGTTTTTATTCACAGCAGCAACAACAACAAGAACAAAAGCTGACTAAAACATTACTCTCAGATGGATTTTCTTCCTATTTCACTGAGACAACTTAAGCCATCAGAGAAGAACCTCCCCACATCCCAACGGCTGCTTCTATTGATCGGCCAGCCTCTTTCCACTCAGGACCTACATACTACTGTACAGGGATCATCTGTGTCCCACTTCAAAGCCAGTGAAGCCACTTGACCTGTGCACTGGACTAAGGTTTCTCCTTGTTGCTTACACAAGAGCACTGATCTAAAACTTGCTTTAATGCTCTTTTTAAATTTACATCCCCCTTTTCCCTAGATCATTTATAGTAGCAAAAAATCCATCTCTTAAAATAATCTTCCCCCGTGACCCCCAGTTCCTTCATTAGTTACTTCCCCATGTCCTCTCCTGATGAGATCTCTATATTGCTTGTCTCTCATCTCTATTTTTTTCTACAAGCCCTTTTCTGTCATGCTTCATTATCTAAAGCTTTCTAAGTCTCTTCTGAAGAATATCAAATTACTCCTATGTCATTAAATTTAATAGCCATTGCTCATTTCTCACCTTATAAAATAAAATTCATTAGAAAGTTTTTGTTGACATAGTGTTTTAATAAGATTAAGATTCTTAAATTAGTATCTCCAGCCAAGACTTATTTCTTGATGCTATAACGTTGAAATCTAATTTTATCCATGGTGTTCTCACTGGAACAGATAATTTCCTACACTGAACAAGTCCAAGGCTGTCCTTCTGGTCCTACCTTTATCCCCAGGCCTCGACTTACAACATTTTCTGTCAGTTGATGGCACATGTATATGTAACATTCTCTCAATCAGGAAATCCTGTGGACTCAAATTGCAACATATATCCACAATTCAACCACTTCTAATCACTTTTAGAGCTACACCTACTTCAAAGCCACCAGCAACTTTCACCTGAACTATCGCCTACTCTGCCTACTTTAATGTCAGATTCCCTGCTCTTATATTTGACCTCAACACAGTACGCAGAGTTGTCTTTCAAACTCATAGGTCAAGTTACATCACACTTCATGAAACTTAGGATAAAAGCCCTTACAATCATTAAAGTTCTGACAGCCAAAATATGGCTAACCCTTTCTCTCTTTGAACTCTTCTCTTACAACTTATTCCTTGACAATTTCACTGATAACTCTGGTAAATTCTGGGTTTTCCAACTGTTAAGATTATCCTTTAAAAAAATTTATTTTTTGGTACTTAGGAATTGAACCCAGGGGTACTTTACCACTGAGTCACTTTCCCGGCCCCTTTTATTTTTTTATTTTGAGATGGTATTCCCAAGATGCTTAGGGCCTCACTAAGATGCTGAGGCTTGCTTTGGAGTTGTGATCCTCCTGCTTCAGCCTCCCAAGTTGCTGGGATTATAGGTGTGCACCACTGTGAGTTTGTGCTCTTGAGGTAGGGCTTTTACATAGACCATTCTATTGTCTGCCTACAATACCACACCCCCCCAACCCTTTGCATTGCTAACTTAATAAACGTTAATTGATTGGAAGAGAATATCTTAGAAAGTTCTTCCCTGAGACCTAGGACAGTGGGGCTTGACTCCATATCTTGGAGTAACTTCGTTGAAATTTTCAAAGTTCTTGTTAAGCAACTAGAATTGATCAGTGGTTTCTCAGGAGGTATCTCAGCCAACACTCAAATGTTTGGCCTGCATTCTGGTACTTCCCTTTTGGGGTGTGCATTAGCTTTTAGTCACTGTGACTAAAATACCTGGCAGTAACAAAGAAGGAAAATTTACTTTGGCTCATGGTTTCAGAGGTTTTGATCCATGGTCAACCAGCTCCATTGTTCTGGGACTGAGGCAATGGAGAACCTCATGGTGGAAGGGCATGGTGGAGGAACACTGCTCAACTCATGGTAGCAAGGAAGCAGAGAGAGAGAGAGAGAGAGAGAGAGAGAGAGAGAGAGAGAGAGCAAGAAAGGGGTTAAGGACAAGTTATGTTTACCAAGGGCACGTCCCTACTGACCTACTTCCTCCAACCATGCCCTACTTGTCTACAGTTTCCACTTTCTCCCAGTAGTCCATTCAAATTATCAATCCATCAAAGGATTAATCCTCCAATGAGGTTGGAGCCTCCATAATCCAATCACTTCCCTCAAGCCCCATCCATCTGTGGACATTGCTGCATTAGGGACCAAGTGTTCAATATGTGAGGTTTTGGGGACATTCTAGATCTAAACTGTACAAGGTGTTCTTTAATAGTATACCCATGTGGTTTACCAGATGTTTTCAGAAGCCCTTGCTACTGTACCTATGAAGTTATCCCAGGTCAAATGGCCAGAACCATTATACAAGGATAGTTCATTATTTCTTGATAGGAGAGCACTACATTGGTTGCTAAAGTGGTATTGATATACAGATTGGGGTCATGTAGGATAAGTGCAAGGTTCTGGGATACAAATGCCCCCTTATTCTCTTGGCATTGGTCATGTGTGTGGGGGCCCTCACAAGTTTTTTGCCTGTTTCTATTCAGACTAGTGCGAACTTCTAATACCATGGACAGTGGTGGGACTGTGGCAGGCATTCTTTATCCTGTGTGTACTGGGACTGAGTTTGTACTGTACTATAGGCACTGAGGGAAGTCACCCAGCCCTTCCACAGTCCCTATGGCAAGTACCAGACACTTCCCAAGGGATGGCTATGCTTACCACTGTCAAGGCCTTTCAGGATCATTATTCTGCAATGCTGACTTACACCTTTCTCCTCATCCTAAACTGATGTGCTCTTTGGTTTCCATTGGATGCGATGGCATTATGTGTTCTGTGTTCTTCAGTCAGGGAAAGAGGGATATGACTCACATGAATTGGAACACTTTACTTGTTCAGCAGTTTAGTCTTTCTCTATTCTATCTTCTGGTTGTAGTGAATGAAAGGAAGGTATGTGGACAAAGTGAAAAAAAAAAAATAGAAGAATGCATTCTAGGAATCTGATTATGACCTAACAAGTTTACGGGAAGACAAGGACAGAAAATCACTAGAAAGGAATTCACATTTTTTGCATTAACTTATCATTAGATTTATATCTGTAATCATTATCAAGAAAATATCTTTGAGGGAACTTTGAAGATGGCAGCATAGAAGTAGGTTGCAAGTCTTAGCTCCTCTGGAGGTGAGAATCAAAACAGCTGAGCAATAACTACTCACTGTGGTGGGTGATAGAGGGAATGTACTGACATTCAATATTGGAGAGACTCAGAGGCTTTGGTCAAGGGAATAGAGTGAGAAATTTTTAATCAGGTCTTAAGTAGCACCCCAGCCAGTGCCAAGGGAGGTTAGAGGGGAGGGATCACAAAAGAGAAAGAAAGACAATGTTTGATGAATTTTATGACAAACAGTGGCAGAAAGTGAAGTCAGTCTGTATTCAGCTGAAACTAGAACTACATAATGCTGTGTGAAAAATACTCCAGTTTTCCTAATTTATAAGTGAATAACTGTGGCAAGGAGCATTCCTGTTGGGTATCCCTAAGTCTGCACCTTAGGAAAAATATAATTCATTGCATCTCTATCTCCCTGGAGATAACAGCAAATAGAATTATGGAAGAATGACCTGTTAGCAAGACATCTGAATAATTTATAGAGTGAAATCACTGTAAGCCTAAAGCCAGCAAAAATCTGTGGCCTAACAGAGGAAATGGAGCAAAAAGGCCCACTAGGTTGCCCAGGAGCACAATGCTTCTCCTAATACATGGAGGACTCCCAGATGCACAGAGTGCCCTTCCCATGTCCGACTAGGTTCAGTCTGCTGTTTAGGCGATGCCCTGACACCAACCCTCTATAATACAAGGTGGCCCACAAGTTTCCAGACCAGTCACTGAATTTTCAGAGCCACCTGGATCCTTGTCTGGTATAGACACAGGGGTGTTGATCTTTTGATCAACTCTGAGTCCCCAGTAATTCTCCCTGCTCACCAAAAAATCGCTGTGAGCATACAAAACTTCTGCCTGTACCAGTGAGATCACTGTAGGTTTAAAGTTTGCAAAACACATGCCTAGCAGGGGGAACAGAGATAGGTCTCATCCACTATGTATGTACACCAGCTAGTCCTCACACACTGAGGGATTCTAAGTGCACACATAGTACCACCAACACACACACATCAGAGAGGGTTCCACTAGGCAGAGAACATTGTTGCACTGGCTCCTCTGCAATAAGTGGAGGCCCACAGCATCCTAGGACAACCATGGAGCCTTTGGAGCCATCTGGATCTGCACCAGAAGAGGATGGGTGAAGTCTTTATGATCAACCCAGGTCTTGGTTCTTCCCACTGTACACCAAGGAAATGCAAGAGCAGACAAAACTGCTTCCTGCACCAGAGAGGGATCCAGCCAGCAGGCTGGAAAAGCCTAGTCCCCAGGTGGTCTGCTGGCTCACAGGACCATAATCAAACATGTAGAATTGCCTGTGTTCATACCAGATGAGAAGCTGAGGTGGAAGGCAAGATGCAAAGGCTACAGTGGCTGAACTTTGCAGTTTTTTGAAGCAAGATCCTGATCCTAGAAAAATCAAATATAGAACCACCACTTCAATGATGAACATAGTGTTGGGATGCTGTCTCCCTGCCACTCCATTCCATCCAAGAGCCTTTCAGAGAGTATGTAACCAAGTCTTGGACAGTGGTCATGTCTCTGGTACCTATCTGGTTCATGTCTGGAAGCACCTGAAAGTATACATGTTAAATACCTTGGCAAAAAGAACTTTTAGTATTTTTTAAATGTGTATTTTGATTTTACCTCTTATTTTCATACTTTTAAATACATTTAAATGTTTTAAAATTTTGTTGAATTCTATTTTTCTTCTTTCTTTACCATAGCTTTCATATGTTTTTCTCTTCCATCCCACTTCCCTCCCCAATACTTTTTTCTTTTTGTTATTTTCTCCCTTCAATTTCCTTTTTTCCCATATTAGATTAATATTAGTTTTATTTTTTCTGTTACCTTATTTTAAAAGATAATTTAATATACTCACTCAACCTTTCTTGTCCCATGGTTAATGGAGTAGTGTAAAACACTTGTAATACATTTTTATTGTATGTTAACATATGGTTTGCTTTTGAGCTTCAGCTGTTCCTGTTGGCTATCCTATCCTCTCAAAGTGGTGATGGGAATTGGACATAGCACTTTAAACACCTTGAGTGGATGCTTTCAGGTTAACATAAACCCCAAGCTCTAGGGAACATCAGAAAGAAATAGCATCTCTCTCTCTCTCTCTCTCTCTCTCTCTCTCTCTCTCTCTCTCACACACACACACACACACACACACACACACACCTCTCACAGTACTAGTGATATATCCATCCCAACAGAAGAGCAAATGTCAACATTTAAACAAGATAACGAGTGAAAAAAAGGCAATATGATGCCTCAAAAAGCTCAAAACTCCCCCAAAACTAAATTCAGAGATAATGAAGTGTAGTGAATGTTAGATGAGGGATTCAAGAAGTTGAAATTGTGTGTTAAAATGATCAATGTATTAACAGATCTAAGAAATAAACTAAAAAGTAAATAAAGGATATTGCATGTAAAAATGGAATCTAAAAGCAAGCAGCAGTAGCTTTTCTACCATCACACAAAACAGACTTGAAGTCAAAAGTAATCAGAAGGGACAAAAAAAAAAGTCATTACATATTAGTTAAGGGAATAATTCAAAGAGAAGACACAAGTCCTGAGAAACATTGGGGAATACTTTGAAAATGCATACTCCAATCAATTGTAAAATCTAGAAGTGAGCAAATTTCTAGACACACATGACCTACCAAAACAGAACCAAAGGGAAATAGAAAACCTAAACAAACCATTAACAAGTTGTTTTATTCAGCTTTTTCACTGCTTTAACTAAAAGACCCGAGAAAAACAATTTGAGAAGAGGAAAAGTTTATTGGGGGTTACTGGTTTCAGAAGTCTCAGTCCATAGACAGCTGGCTCCATTCCTTGGGGCTCAAGGTGAGGGAGGACATCATAATGTGGTGAAGGAAAGCAACTCACATGATGATCAGAAAACAGAGAGGGAGACTCCACTCTGTAAATACAAACTATATATACCCCAAGAGCACATTCTCAGAGACCCACCTCCTCCAGCTACCTTCACTTACCATTCAGTTAATCTCATCCTGAGATTAATTCACTGATTGTCTTAAGACTCTCATAACTCCATCAATTCTGCTCTAAACCTTTTGCATTGTCTCACAGGTGAGATTTTGTGGGGAGGGACACCTTACATATAAACCATAACACAAGTCATAAGAAAAATTTGTAATAAAAATCCTCCTCACTATCCCCACCCACTGATAGCCCAGGGCCTGATAAAATAGTTTAATTGTACCAGATCTTTAAAAAAGAACTAATCCCATTACTCCTCAAATTATTCCATGAAATTGAAAGGGAGAAAATGCTTTCAAAGTTATTCTATGAGGCCTATATCACCTTGAAGCCAGAACCAGATAATGATAGTTCAAGTAAGAAAACTGCAGACCAAAAGCATTGATGGACATAAACAAAATAAATCCTCAAGAAAATATTAGCAAATCAAATTCAACTATACCTTAAAAAGATTATTTGAAATGAATAACTTGGTTTCATCCAAGTGTACAAAGATTTTTTATTATCACATAACACAATTAATAGATGTAATATGCTACATAAATAGGACCAAGTTAAAAAAAATCATGGGATCATCTCCTTGATAGATACATAAATAACCTATGACAAAATTCAACACCCATTCATGATAAAAACATTAAAAAAAAAAAACCCTGGGGTTAGAAAGAACTTACCATCCTAAAGACTATAGATGAAAAACTCAAAGCCAACATCATACTGAATGGTGAAAAACTGAAAATATTTCCATTAAAATTAAGTATAAGACAAGAATGCCTATTCTTACCACCTATTCAATAATAAGTATTCAAAAATTTAGCCAGAGAAATCATGATACAGAAATAAATAAAAGAGATGCAGATAGAAAGGGAAGATGTCAAATTATTCCTATTTGCATTTGATATGATCCTTTCTAAAACTTCTAGAGTGGACAGACAAATTCAACAAAGTAAGGGGATATAAAATTCGCATACAAAAATTAAGAGGGTTTCAATACAGAAACAAGGAATCTGCTGAGAAAGAAATCATTCAAAATAGCTAACAAAGAAACAAAGACAATGACAACAACAACAGAAACACCTAGGTATAAACCTAACCAAGGAAAGAGGTGAAAGACCTCTATAGTGAAAATTGTAGAACTCTAAGAAAGAAGACACTAGAGAGGATGGTTATACCACTGGTTACTGGTTACCTTGACTAGTCCTACTTCCTCACATATTGAACTTTGAACATTAGAGAAGCAGGCCAAGGCAAGCATAGAAAGCAGGGTTTATTTAAAAAGGGGGTAACATAGACTTTCCCCAGGAGGGAAAAGGGGGCCAGAGCTGGCATCCTGGTATCCCAAGAAGTGGAGGGTGTTTTGCCTTTTTTTTTTTTTATGTCTAGGCTTCCTTATTTCTTTTACTTTCTTTCCTCTTATCTTTCTCCTTCCTGTGTACTTGACTAGGCCCAGGAAATGCTCCGTAGAACGGACAAAAAGTGGGAAACAGGTGGGCTGGAGAGGCCAGGGAGGAGTGATCCAGGCAGGAAAGAGGGTTGTAATTAACAACTTTCTATAGTGACAATCCCTGGGACAGGTTACTTTAGCAACAGGTTGTAGCAGGGCCAGATTATCTTGATAAGGATAGAAGAAGGGCTCTGAAGGAATTAACATTTTAATTCCTCCATTCTCTGGATCAGACCCTTGCCTATCTGCCTGTCTAATTCTGGCTTCATTGAAAAGACTGCCCAGGTTCTTAATTAGATAGAATTCATATTAAAATGCCCATTTCTAAAGAGGTCAGGTTCAATGCAATTTCAATCAAAATACCAATGATATTCTTCACAGAAACAGAAAAAAAAAGTCTTAAAATATATGTGGAGGAACAAAGACCCCAAATAGCCAAAGAAATCGTGAGCCAAAAGAACAATTCTGGAGGCATCACAATACCCAATTACAAATTATTCTACAGCCTTAGTAATTAAAACAGCATGACATTAGCATAAGAACATACATGTAGATCAATGGAATAGAATAGAAGACACAACACAAACCCACACAAATACAGTCATCTGATCATACACAAAAGTGTCAAGAAACATACCTTGGAGAAGACAGCCTTTTGAATAAGTTGTCCTGGGAAAACTGGATAATCATGTGTAGAAGAATGAAAATAAATCCCTACTCTCATCCTGTACAAATTTAAACTCAAAAGGTGTCAAAGATCTAAGAAAATACCAGAAAATGTGCATCAGTTAGAAGAAAAAATGAGGGAAATTCTTCAACATGAAGGCTCAGACAAATTCCTGAACTAGACCTCTATAGCTCAATAAATAAAAGAAAGAATTACTAAATTGAATGTTTCCAATTTTAAAACTTCTGCACAGCAAAGGAAAAAAAAAAAAAACAGAGTAAAGAGATAACTGAGAGAATGAGAGAAAATCTTTGCTAACTTCATCTCTGACAGAAGACTAATATCAAGAATACATAAAGAATTAGAAAAAAAATCAACATTAAAAAACAAGTAAATTTGGGCTGGGGATGTGCTCAAGCAGTAGCGCCCTCGCCTGGCATGCGTGTGGCCTGAGTTCGATCCTCAGCACCACATACAAACAAACATGTTGTGTCCGCCGGAAAAAAAAAAAAAAAAATTAAAATTCTCTCTCTCTCTCTCTCTCTCTCTCTCTCTCTCTCTCTCTCTCTCTCTTCTCTCTCTTTAAAAAAACAAAAACAAAAAAACAACAAAAAACCTCCCAAAAACAAAAAACAAGTAACCCAATCACTACATGGGTAAATGAACCAAAGAGTCACTTCTGAGCAGAAGTACAAATGGCCAATATCTATATGAAAAAATGTTGAACAGGAATATTAAATAGGCTAATGCACATCAAAAGTGTAGTGAGATTTCATGTCACTCCAGTTAGATTGGCAAACATAAATAATACAAAAAATAAATCCTAGCAATAATGCAGGGGAAGAAAGAACTCTAATACATTACTGGTGGGAATTTAAATTAGTGCAGCCACTATGGAAATCAGTATGGAATTTCTCAAAAAGTTAAAAATAGGTATTCCTTAAGATTTAGTTATATCACTCCTTGATATTTATCAAAAGAATTAAATCAGCATGTTTTAGAGATATGTTTATATCCATGTTTATTGTAGCACAATTCACAGTCGCAAACTTACTCAAGCAGCCTATGTGTCCATGCACAAATGGATCAGAAAAGTAAAAGTGGTATGTATACCCAGTGGAGTTTTATTCATCCTTAAAGAAGGACAAAATTTTGTCATTTGCAGGAAAATGGAAGGAAGTAGAGACCATAATTTTGAGCAAAACAGAGTCAGAGAAAAATGTGTCACTTTTTTCTCAAATGTGGAAGATAAAAGAAAAAAATCAAATACACAAACAAAATTGTAATCTTGAAAATGAAAGAAGACCAGTAGAGAAGAGGAAGGGGATGTGGGAGGTAGAAACAGAGGGAGGGAGAGGTATAGGGGAGTTATATGTTTCAAATAGCTTTTATGTATACAAATCCCCCCTGTTCTTTATGATTAATATGAACAAACAAGAGTGAGTAAGGTAACCTGATGTAAGTTTAAAACAACAACAACAATGACTCTCTCCAATAACATGAACCATCTAATAAATTATGCAACATGATGAGGACTGAATTAAAATAGGGGTGAATAAGTGGTACTAAGGAACTGCAGAGGGACTGTATTAATATGAACAAGCTCTGCAGAGAACAAGAGAAGATTTCTTTACCTACTACAGAGAGATACCTGGACAGCAGGAAGCATTCTCCTGTGCTCTGACTAGTCAATAAACAAGTACACACGTACCTCCAATGTGTTTAACATTCTAAATCTTCATTAATAAATCACTACATGAGACACTGGCTCAGGAATTTTGTACTACAATGGTCACCTAATGGTTTATTTTTATGTTGAACTGAATGTAAAACAGGGTTTCTGAAAACAAATAAATAAATTTGGCTGGTTCTGCACATCCTCAGGTTAACCCTGATTTTACAAACAAAATTTTATGATAAATTAATGACTCCATACCATTCTCTTCATAATAACAAAACAGTTTTCAGAGAAATTGATAAGATAATGCTAAAAGTTATATAGGTATGTGCTGCTTTTGAATAGCAGGCTTGTTAGTAAAACAATTTGAGAACAACAATGAGTACTAGAGTACTGAGTACTAGATACTGAACATATAGTAACCTCTGATTCTAAAATTTTTTCGACAGACTGAGTAATGAAGAATTCCAAAGAACAGACAAATTGTTCAGATGTTGAGCCATCTCTCTCTGGAAACTTACTAACTTACTAGAAATGTTGTGCTTTACTAAATGATGATAATATAATATGTAATCACTAGAAAAGTATGGAATCTTGGGTAAATTCTGGAAGAGCAATGGTTATTCTCTCACCCTGAGTTTGTAGTATCTCCTTGACTGTGGCTCCCTTGGTCTTTGAATTTGTCTTTTTTGAAATGAACTAGTTTAAAAAACTACCTTATTTTTTTCACAACTGAGCAGATATGTTTCTTACATTACCTTTCCTACTCCATTTCCAAATTTATTTCACTATGATCCAACTCTGTTCCACTCACAGAAACAGAAAAGAAAGCATTAAGCAAGCAGGGCATAGAACAGAGTGGAGTATACTGTGCAGTTTTGGAGGTAGATCCAGGCAGGGTTCCATAATGTGTTACTGAAGCCCTGTTGTTGAGGGATATTTTTAAAACATCACCCTGACTACGCATGTGATCCATGTTAGGGAATTATTCTGTGTCAGGACACACATGTAAAATCTTAACTAAGAGAAAATAACACTTTTAATTCTATACAAATTGGAAGTATTGGGCTTCTGGGCTTTAGCTTTTCTTATAAATCATTTCAATTCTGAGTTTCTGTTTAGGGTGTGAATAGACATAAAATATGTACACTACAAAATGTTTGCAGACTGTGTGAATCACCATATTGTTTCAGGAACCCTGAAGGGGCTCTAGGAGGTAAGTCTACTTTTTCCCTCAAGCTTCTTTCTAAATAGTGTGTTCTCTAACATTAAACAGACCTATAATACCTTCCTTTCAAATAATTTATTTTTTCAAAAAATTTCTAAAAAAAATACTAGTAAAAAAAGTACTAAAATTAATTTGGAAGAACAAAAGACCCAGAATATCCAAAGCAATCTTGCGCAAAAAGGGCAGTGCTGGAGCTGGGCACAGTAGCTCACACTTCTAATCCCAGCAGTTTGGAAGGCTGAGAAAGGAGGATCACAAATTCAAAGCCAGCCTCAGTAATTTAGCAAAGCTCTAACAACTTAGAAATAAATATAGAATAAAAAATGCCTGGGGATGCAGTTCAGGGTTAATTGCTCCTGGGTTCAGTTCCCAGTACCAAAAAAAAAAAAAAAAAAAACCCAAAAACAAAAACAAAAAAAACCCAACAAAACAAAACACACACACACACAGAAACAAAATAGTAATGCTGGAGGCATCAAAATACCTGATCTCAAGTTACAATATAGAGGTATAATAACAAAAAGAATGTGGTATTGCATCAAAACAAATGTGACGAAGACCCTGGAATAAAATAGAAGACACCAAGACAAACCCACATAGACACAGTCATCTCATACTTGAAATAGGTTCTAAAAATCTATGCTGGATAAAAGATACCTTTTTTGGATGTCTATTGGTTATACCTTTTTTGGATGTCTATTGGATATTCATGGGTAGAAGAACTAGATTCCTATCTATCACCCTGTACAAAAGTCAAATCTAAGTGCATAAAAGACCTAGCAGGAACTAGACCAGAAACTTTGTTCTGCTATCACAAAACATAGGCTCTGTAGTCCAACATATTGGCTCCGGAATCAATTTCCTTAAGAAGACCCCAAAAGTGAAGAAATAAAACCAAGAATCAATATGTGACATCAAATTAGAAAGCTTCTGCACACTAAAGGAAATGATAATAGCCTGAAGAGAAAGCCTATACAATGGGAGAATATTTTTGCCAGCTATTCTTGTGACAGGAGATTACTATTGAGATTATAGATAGAATTTTAAAAATTGCTTAACACAACACACACAAGTGCACACATACACAATCCAATTGATAAATGGGACAGAAGAATAAAACAGACATTTCTCAAAAAGAAACACAAATGGCCAAATAATATATGAAAAAAAATATTCAGTATCTCTTCATCTCACACCAATCAGAATGGCGGTTATCAGGAATATAAACAATAATAAATGCTGGTGGAAAATAGTACACTAATTCATACATTGTTGGTGGTACTTCAAATTAGTACAACTACTCTGGAAAGCAGTATGGAGATTCCTCAAAAAAACTCAGAACAGTAACAGAGCCACACCAATGTTTATAGCAGCACAATTCACAATAGTCAAATTACTGAACTAATCCAGGTAACCATCAACAGATGATTGGATCAATAAAATGGGCTATAGATGCAATTGATATTACTCAACCAAAAATAAGAATGAAATTATGGCATTTGTTGGTAAAGAGATGGAACTGGAGAATATTGTGTTAAGTGAAATAAGCTTGACTCTGAAAATCAAGTGTCAGATATTTTCTCTCATATATGGAAGCTAGAGCAGCATGAGGGGAAAAGTGGGGGGGGGGATGGATAACATAAAACAGTGAAGATCAGTGGAGTAGAAGGTGATTGAGGGGGAGAAAGGAGTGAAGGGAAAAGGGAGGATTTAGAGAATGAATTTTACAAAATTACACAATGTGCATATACGGAAATACCACAGTAAATCCCACCCTTATGTATATCAATCCCTGAAATTAAAAATATATAAACAAGTGAAAGGTAAACCAATAGAGTAGAAGTAAGGAAAGATGGGGAAAGAGGAGGGAAGGGAAAGGGTGCACTGGGGACTGAAATGGAATAAATCAAATTTCACTCATGCAAGATTATGTCAAAATGACCTCAATTATTATGTACAACTATAACACACCAATAGAAGCAAAAAAGAAAAAAAAATTAAAAAGTGAAAAATTAATCTCTAGTTTTAAGTTTTAAAATGATGAAATCTCAAAGTCAACTTTGGAGAGTACTCTGTGATTAAAAATCACAAATCTTTCCATATGCATATGTGTTATTCTTTAGTAAGCACTCTTTACCACCCCAGTGCCAATGCAATACTCATCATCCTATGAATAGATGCTGCCCTCTTTCAGAACTCAGATCTTTTTTTTTTAATTCCAGATCTTAAATTTAATAAAAGCACAGACATGACGCAAAGGGGCACTGCTCTATCCTATTGTATGCAGTGTTCTATTCTAGAACAAGGCAGGAAATGAAAAAAAAATCTTCAAATGAAAATACAGACATTAAAAAAAGAAAGAAAAAAACAATATTTGGGACATAAGAGATTTATGAATACTTAAGCAAGTGTAAAACTGCACAAAATTTTGTCATGGAAAGTCATACTGATGAAAAAGTTCCAAGTCCCGTGGGCTTATGAGAGGCATATGTACAGGTTTGTGATCTCTCAGGGAAACTTCTTTATATTCCAGTGGAAATCAAGGAGGAAGCTTTGCTTCTTTATTTTATTTCTGAGACATGTTGAAGGCAGCATCAAACAGTAGTGACAACTCTGTCCCTTTTGACTGCCAGGGTTGCTCTTCCTCTAGCCCTTAGATGCAGAATGAAGAGTTGGAAACAACCTTTTCATTTTTGCCATTACAGAAGGGACTTTTCTTCATAGAACATGGGAAATTATTATCACAGGAATTCTCAAGGAACTGATCGTGGTGAGATTCTTAATTCAGATATATGCATTTTCAGAGAGGATTTTAAACTATGATGTAGTGCTTAAAAGTGTGTGTGTTGTGACCAGGTACCATATTTAATACTGTGCAGGGCCTGTCAAGAACTGTGTGTACTTGATCTGGCTTATTAATTTTTCTGGCTCACAGATGCCTCATTTCCAAGCTAAAAGAATGTGTATGCAAATGAAACAATACAGGAGAGGCCCAGAGAACAGCACTTGATACACAAAAGTTCCCCAACAAACAATAATAGCAGCTATTTTAAAAGAATCTAATCTTTGTCCAGATGGGGTGGTGTTGTTAGGAGAACCTATTCCTTCAAAACTAATGAAATTAGAACTGTATTTAGATTTCATCTTCAAGTCAAATCCAAGTGACTTCGAAATGTTTCAAGTGCACATATTTGTCCTAGGTTTCCAACAGCATGTTTTTTGTTCTTTTAAAATGTGTTTTTATTAATCCTTTATCTTCTAATGTTTTCCCCATCCATATATTTCAGACTAAAATATGGAATTTTCTGAGGCCATATAACGAATGCTGATATAGGGTTGTGGTGAATTCAAGTGCTCTCTACCATACCTCCCACAGTTATTGATATAGAATGTGTTATTTATTATTTCTACATCCACACATTGGCAGATGGAATGGGGAAAGACACTAAGGTAAGAAAGAGGTACTGAAGTTACAGAGTAGAGTCTTCTGATTTAACTCTGTCCATTTAACTTTTTTCTTATGTGCATTTGATGTCATGAGTAGCATTAGGTTCCTGCCTGAGAATCATTCAGGAAAGATCACAGTGGCTAGAATTCTAAACCACTTTAATGCTAGTTGCTGTTTCTTGGTCTCTCCCTTAAAATGAGCTAAGCCAGTAAGACAACAGAAAGGAAGGCTCATGCATTCATTGGAAATAAAGGTGGAAACAGAGAGATGAATTTCATTTTTCAAAATCCAGAAATAATAAAAGTATAAACATTGAGACATTAGGGAAATGAATAGAGGTACATTGAAGAAAGACAAAAAGTACTGAAATGTGAAAGGAACATATTTTCCTGGTAGTCATGAAAAATAATATGCTATGAGAGAGAGAAATGAGAAATAAAACTTTTATTGGTAAATAATAATGTTGAATCAAAAAATATGGTGGATTGAATGAACTTGCAGGTAGGATAATCACCAATCAGATTTGTAAATTGTTCTTTTAATTTGTAATAATATTTATTTAGAAATCATTAATTTAGAATTGTAAAGAAAATGTGACTGATACACGCACATAACACACACATATAAATACATCTGAACGTTACTGGTTGAATAGAGTTACACAGAACTACTTACAATAATGAAGTTACTCCTAATCCCTCTTTTGGGTTTGAATGTTATAGGTGCTTCAACTTGAAACACAAATTCTGTTATTTCCAGAAGGATGGGTGGTATAATAGGTTTTGACTAAAACAAATAAGAAGGAAACAGTGGGCAATGTGGGCAGTGCAGCATGAGCCAGCAAACTTCCCCAGGTCACCTTCCTAGGAGATGGCCCAGAGACCACAGTTCATGCTGCCAGGGGGCCCTGAGCAATTTAAGGAAGCTCCAGCATATTCAAGGTTGTGGCTTTCCAGAAAAAAAAAGGCCATGAAAGTTTAATGAGAAAAATGAACAGAATATAATAGAATGTGAATTTAAAATTTATATCAAAACAAATGAATAAAGGTACAAAAAAGTTTATAATAGTTTAAAATTTCAATATAAGATTCTTTTAAACATTAGCATGTTAGTTTCACCTTTTGCAAACAAATTTTCTTCAAATTTCATTTCTTCTTTCTGAACTGTTTAGATGAAGAATCTGCTGCTGTGTTTTTAAATTTATGTGCAATTTAAAATATTCTAACCATAAACAATTTGTATTGTAAATTTAAAATCTCTATCATGTTTATATTTTTTCCTTACAGGTTGTAAAATTATATTTGAAATATCTGTACAAATGGGAAAAGTCATTAGAAATTTTGTTCTGTGATAGGCACAAAGGCACACACCTGTAATCCTGGCGATTTAGGAGATTGAAGCAGGAGGATTACAAGTTTAAGGCCAGCCTGGGCAATTTAGAAAGACCGTGTCTCAAAACAAACAAACAAACAAATAAATAAATAGGACAGGATGTAGCTCAGTAGTAAAGTGCTCCTGGATTCAATTCCCAATAACTAACGCGCGCGCGCGCGCGCGCACACACACACACACACACACACACACACACACACATTTCATACTGCAAAATGTTACCTTTTCAATCCTCATATTATTCTTTATTCATAGCATCATGTGAAATTAACGTGTAATAGTCTGATTTGCAAAAACAGCTTACTCTTATTGAGTATTTTAGATATTCCCTCTTTCATATGATAATGCATTATCTTTTGTTTGTTTGTTTTTTGGTACTGGGGATTGAACTCAGGGGCACTCGACTACTGAGCCACATCCCCAGTCCTATTTTGTACTTTATTTAGAGACAGGATCTCACTGAGTTGTTTAGCACCTCATGGTTGCTGAGGCTGGCTTTAAACTTGTGATCCTCCTGCCTCAGCCACCCAAGCCGCTGGGATTACAGGTGTGTGTCACCACACCTGTCTTGCATTATCTTCTGTAATAAAACTTCTCCATGTCATTTAATTTTAGAATAAATTTTAAGATTGGGATTCCTAGCACAAGATTATGATTCTGGAAGTATTTCAACATGTTTTGAAAAGGATTGCATGAATGAGCCAGTTTCATTGCAATTTTAGTTGGCATAACTAATAAACAACCTGATTTTTAAAATGCATATTTTATTCTTATGCCAATCCAATATCCAGCTTATTTATGTTTGTTGATACAGCTTAAAAATAAGGCCAACATTGATATTTTCTACCTTCCTTTTGATGCAGTCTTAGTAAAACTGTTCATAATGACCACGCACTTGATTCCTTCAGGTCAGGGAGCTGGGCCAGTGGTACTATTGCTGTTGTCCAGTAGAGAAGATGGGAGCAGGGTAGTTGGTTTAAGGACACTTGGCTATTACATGATGAAGTTGAAATCACTAGCATTTTGGTAGCAATAAATGAACATTTTTTTAAATTGAATTCTTATTTGGAATAAATTCAGATCAAGAGGAAACTTGCTCAGAGGGTGTAGAAAATTCCTACCTGCCTCTCACTCAGTGTCTCCTGATATTTTCCTCTTATATTATGAAAGGTACATCTATCTTGATGAAACAAACAAGGATACAGTACTCTTAATTTTAAGTAATCTTAAATAACTTTATGTATATATAAGTGATTTTTTCTACTACTGTGACTGTTCTGCTCTAGAAGTCTATCCATCATAACTCATTGAATTTAAGACAATTACTTTTAAAAGATTTGAAATCATAAACCATGAGCACACTATTTTCTCCATTGCCAATATGTTGACACTAATTTTAAGCATTTCTTTATTTGATTAATGCAAGAGTTGGTTTGTTTAGATTTGATGTATATTTCAATTATTTCAATTCTAAAATGGTATTGCTTTTGGAGCACCTCAGATAAAGTAGAAAGAATGAGAAAACTTGCCAAAAATGTCCCGAGCACTTAGTGATTGCTAATCAAAACTAATATTCCTTTTGCAGATTTTCCAGTTCAGAGGGACACGCTGACCTCAGACTACATTCAATGGAGAATCCAAACAATGTGACTGTATTCATCCTTTTGGGCATTACAAAGAACCCAGAGTTGAGGAGAATACTCTCTGGTTTGTTTCTAGTCATGTATGTGGTCACAGTACTGGGAAACCTCCTCATTGTGGTAACCATAAGTGCAAGTCAGAGTCTGAAGTCTCCCATGTATTTTTTCCTTACTTCCTTGTCCCTCATGGATGTCACCTACTCTTCCGTCATTGCCCCCAAGTTGATTGTGGACTCCCTCTCTGAGAGCACCACCATCTCCCTCAAAGGCTGCTTGACCCAGCTCTTTGCAGAGCATTTCTTTGGTGGTGTGGGGATCATCCTGCTCACCGTGATGGCCTGTGACCGCTACGTGGCCATCTGTAAGCCCCTGCACTACACCAGCATCATGAGTCCTCGAATGTGCTACCTGATGGTGGGAGGGGCCTGGCTGGGTGGGTCCATGCACGCAACCATACAGCTTCTTTTCATGTATAAAATACCTTTCTGTGGCCCCAATATCATCGATCATTTTATGTGTGACTTGTTCCCATTGTTGAAACTGTCCTGCATGGACACCCACGTCCTGGGTCTCTTGGTCATCCTCAACAGTGGGGTGATGTGTATGACCATCTTCCTTCTCCTCTTGGCCTCCTACGTGGTCATTCTCTGCTCCCTGAAGTCTTATAGCTCTGAAGGAAGACGCAAAGCCCTCTCCACCTGTAGCTCCCACCTCACTGTGGTGGTGTTATTCTTTGTGCCATGTATTTTCTTGTTTGTGAGGCCTGTGGTCACTTACCCCATAGACAAGGCAATGGCTGTGTCCTTTACCGTTGTTGAACCCATGTTAAATCCCTTGATCTACACCTTGAGGAATGCAGAGGTGAAACATGCCATGAGGAAACTATGGGTGAAATGAGGGACCCTGGGTAGTCACTAAATTACAGACCAAGGGACAAATTTGCCTCACAATGCCAGGGGAGTCTAAACATCCCCATAACACCAATCCGTTCAGCCCAGGCAAACAGATGCTTTGTTTTATTTTATTTATTGGCTCTTTTTGGTTACACATGACAGTAGAATCCATTTCTTAAAAAAAAAAACAAGTCAAGATGTCAAGATTCTACAATGTCTTGTACAACCAGGATATACCTCCAGGATCTCACACAGGTACATTTTGTACTATCTCATCTTCCCCACAAGCAAGTACGCACAATTTTAAATTAAATTCTATTTTGGACAACCCTAATCTTCCCAAGTTTAGGGTTTTTAATTAATTTATTTATTTTTCTTTTTGAGATGATCTTTTCCAAAGCCTTTGCTTGGTTGAGTCCCTGACTTTTTAAAAAAAAATTTTATTTCCTATTTATAAATGAACTCCTACTTGAGAATAAAAGAGAGGGTATTTCCTGGTGACTTTCCCCAGAGCGTCCCTTCAGCTGTCCTTCACTCTCCACCCAGGTTGTACTCTCAACATCTCCAATCACAAATGGTACCTGAAAATACTTCTGGAGACCCATGTTCTGTTTTTCCCTTTCCCAATTATAATTCTTGTCAATGGAGGGATTTCTCTTATTCCTTTGTGCATAACCCCAGGGGTTAGAACACTCCTGGTCACCCTGTATGTGCTTAATAAATATTATTGGATAATTCCAACTCCAAAAAAGACTAAGGAGTTTAAAATATTTTAAAATAAGCATAAATAAGTGAGGAATACAAATACTTATAAGTATTTTTGGGGGTTAGAATCCCCCCAGTTGGCACTCTTCCAATTGTCCCTTTGGACTCATTTTTTATTTGTTAGAGTGCTTTTATACAGAGGCCATGAGTATGCCAAGATTCTCAACTACTTTTAGCCGCTAATTGTCAAGTGCTTTAAAATCAAGTGTCTATATCTTGAAGTTATACATTTTTTATGGGACGAAAGCAACTGTATACGCTTTTTCATTTTATTGGTTTTTTTTTATTTATACGTACCTAGATCTATTTTATTAACTGTGGGAAAATGATTTTCCTGTATCCTCAAGATATGTATATCCAAATCCAATGGATGTTCATTTTCTCTGAAATTCTATGAAAAATGCTAAAAGACACTTACGATGTTTCGAGCCACCTCCCTTGATGAGGTATATGGGAAGACTAAGATCCTAGCATGATTTAGCGAACTGTTTCCTTATTAAAACAAATATGCATGATACATGTGAAGACAATAATTTCAGCATGAGTTATGGTTTCAAATAAAGCAACACTTAACTCAAGTAGTTTTATTTTGAAATAAAATATGTTATGTGCAATAAACATGTAGTTTGTTAATCCCCAACTGTATTTGTAACTTCAAGATGCATTGAAAGATATTTGCTGAGTTTGTATAAAGTTCAGATACTTTACTAGGAGCTGTACCTTATGTCTCAGATCTTATATGCTAGTGCAGAAGACAAATTATGAAAATTAAAATAAAAAATCATAGAAAATTCCATGCTCAGAAAATTGTAATGGAATAGTGCAAAGGTGACGGGGGACCTCTGAGGAGGTTGGCAAGGGAAATTTCTGAGAGGAATTTCTAAGCTGAAATCTGAATGTGGGAAGAACCACCCTCAGACATACCCATTGGAAGAGAAAATGTTATGCAAAGAAAAGCCTGAAGTGAAGAATGTGGGGTGATCAGTGCACTGCAGCTGGGGTGGGGCTGTGGTACATGGTGAGAGATTAAAAGGCAGACAAGGCCCTGGTAGACAATATTATTAGTTTTTAATCCTTATGTTAAAACAGCTGTTGTGGGAAGCCATTCTCGCACATGATTGGGCACCTCCCGGATTGGGTGTGAGGCGTTCTGGCAAAACTGTGTGGGAGCTTTCCCCACCCTCTCCAGGTGTGAGAGCCTGTCCGTGTGGGGGTGTGACTGACCACTGACCCTGAGGCCAATCACTGACCCTGACCTTGAAATGCTGCCCCCACCCCTACCTTCATTGGATGGAATTTTCCCCTGAATTTCTTGTTCCCCAATAAAAGGCCACTCCCTGCTGTGCTCGCTCTCTCTCTCCTGCTAGCCCTGAGTAAGCCTTGCTGCCCTACCGGGTGGTTTGAGGTGTGAGCCAGAGAGGTGAGAGCCGTTTGGGACCTGGTCATAGAAAAAGGTAATTGAGTCTGTGTGTTTTATTTTGATCTCACTAGTTAACTTTTATGCCACGAACCTCTTTAATGAAACCAGTGTGCTGGTCGCCTGGTGGAAGCTGTGGCATCAAAGAGACTCTATTAGACTACAAGGGAGAAAATTGGAGAGGACACAGGGTAGTAAGTAGGGGTCACAGGAAGATTTTTTTTAAGATAAGAGATTGATTATTTGCTACTGTAAATTATCCAGTGATAAGGAAAACGGAAATGAAAGAAGAACATTAAAGGAAGTTTTAGATCAGTGCCCTTGTGTGAGCAAAAAGGAGAAACCTATGTCCCAAGCACAGGTCAAGTGGCATCACTGGCTTTGAAGTGGGACACAGATGATTCCTGTACAGTCACAGGTAGGACCTAAGTGGACAGATGCTGGCAAATCAGTAGACATAGCTGTTGGGGTTGGTAGATGTTCTTTTTAAATTTTTAATTTTTTTAAAGTTATAAATGGACACAATATTTTTATTTCATTTATTTTTATGTGGTGCTGAGGATGGAACCCAGTGTGAGGCAAGTGCACTGCCGCTGAACCACAACCCCAGCTCCAGTAGACATTCTTTCTTGAGGGATTAAGTATTCTCAGTGAAATAGGAGGCAAGTCCACCTAAGAGTTAATGTTTTAGTGGGCTTTTTCGTCCTCTCCTTTGCAGCAAAACTCAAGAGATCTCTACATTGCTTGTCTCTCATCTCTCTCTTTCTGTTTTTCTATAAGCCCTTTTCTGTTTCATGCTTCATTATCTAAGGCTTTCTGAAAGTCTTTTCTGAGGAATAACAAATGACCCATATGACATTAAATTTAATAGCCTTTGCTCATTTTTCACCTATAAAATAAATCCATTTGCATTTTTAATGAAGTTTTTCTTGACATACTATTTTGACAAGACTAAGATTCTCAAAGTAATATCTCCAGCCTAGACTTATTTCTTGATGCTATGATGTGGAAATCCAATTGTCTCCATGGCATTTTCACTGGAAGAGTTAATTTCCCACACTGAACAAGTCCAAGGCTGTCCTTCTGGTCTTACCTTTATCCCCAAGTGTATTCTACCTATAACATTTTCTGTCAATTGATGGCACATTTGGTCTGTCTGTATCACACATAATACCCAGTCCATCAGCAAATCATGTGGAATCAACTTGCAACATATATTCCAAATTCAACCACTTCTAATCACTTTTAGAACTATTTTTGAAAGACTCAGAGCTCCTGGTTACTGGAGTAAGGAGTGAGAAAATTTTAATCAGGTCTTAACTGGTATCCTAGCCAATACCAGGTTAGAGGGAAGGGTCACATAAAGAGGGACATATCTGGCAAAATTATGACAGAAACAGTGCCAGAGGGGGAAATCATTCTGGGTTCAGCTGAACCCACAACTGCATAGCACTGTGTGAGAAATACTACACGTTTCCCATTCATATATGGAGAACTGTGGCAGGGAGCAGTCTTATTAGGGATATCTAAACCTTCGTCTTAGGAAAGCATAATCCCTTGCATCTTCATCTGTCTTGGAGAAAAAACAAATACTGTCATGGAACAATGACCTTTTAGCAAGACTTCGGAATAATTTATACAGTGAAATCACTGCAAGTCTGAAGTCTGCAAAGATTGCTGCCCAACAGAGGGAGTAGGGCAAAGCTCACTCTGTTGCCCAGGAGCACAGTGCTTCTCTAAACATGCTGAAGACTCTCAAGTTTATACAAAGTGCCCTTCCCACTTCTGGCTAGGTTCAGTCTGCTGTTTATGGGATGCCTTGGCATCAACCCCTCTGCAATACAAGGGGGCCCATGGGTTCCCAGACCAGTCACTGAATTTTCAGAGCCACCTGAGTCCTATTTTGGTGCAGACTCAGGGGTGTTGCTCTTTTGATCAACCTGGGTCCGTAGGAATTCTTCCTGCTCACCAAGAAATATGTGAGTATACAAAACTGCTCCCTGTGTCCATGTGGTTGATGTAAGTCTAAAGTCTGCAAAACACAATGCCTAGCAGGGAGAAAAGGGAGAGGCCCGATCCACTATCCATGTACACAGGCTACTCCTCACATCCTAAAGCTTACCGTTATTGAATATTTTAGTTGTTCACTGTTTCACATGATAGTGCATTATCTGTAGCAAAGCTTCTCCATATCATTTTAATTTTAGAATAAACTTTTAAGCTTTGGGTTACTAGTACAAGATTACGATTCTGGAAGTATTTACCAACATGTTTTGAAAAAAATTACATGAATGAACCAATTTCATTGAAATTTTAATAGGTGTAACTAATAAGTAGCATCATTTTAAAGATACATATTTTATTCTTATGCTAATTCAATTTCTAGCATACTTGCATTTGTTGATACTGCTTAAAAATAATGCCAACATTGATATTTCCTGTCTCCCTTTTGGTGAATTCTTAGTAAAACTGCTCATAACGACCATGCACTAGATTCTTGCAGTTCAAGCAGCTGGGCCAGAGGTATTATTGCTATTGAAGGGTAGAAGAAAGAGAAGAAAGGTGGTTTGTTCAAGGACAATTGACTACTAGATGATTAAGTTGAAACTGCTAGCATTTTGGTAGAAGAAAATGAATAATTTTTTAATTGAATTTTTATTTGGAATAAATTCAGATCAAGAGAAAACTTGATAAGATAGTATAGAAATTTTCTGCATACTTCTATTTCATAATATTCTCGAAAGTACATCTGTCAAGATGAAATAAACATGGATATGCTACTCTTAACTAAATACCAAATTCTACATATATTTAAGTTATTTTTCGTCTGCTATTATTTTTCTGCTCTAGGAGTCATAACTCATTGAATTTAAGATAATTACTTTTAAAAGATTTGAAATCATGAACCGTGAGCACACTATTTTCTCATTGGCAGTATTTTGACACTACTTTCAGGTATTTATTAATTAATGGAAGAGTTGGTTTGTTTAGATTTTACGCTTATTATTTCAATTCTAAACTGGTATTGCTTTTAGAGCACTTCAGATAAAGAAAGTGGAGACATAAAATGTTTTATTAGATTCATATAGGACCTTGTCTTCCTTCCTACCACCAGCCTCTCTTGGCTTTTTTTTTTTTGCACAATAAGGCCATCTGAAACAGGAGTAAGTTCATGTGGGTCTGAGGCCACAGTAATTTAAGATCTATCAAATTTTCAAACATTCAGAGCCTACCAAGGACATTTAAAATTGTCACACACTTAAAAATAAAATTTTCACTGTGAATATCCAAAGAAAATATTCTGTTTTATACACATGAGAAGAAGAGTAAAAGAGAAGCCTAGGATATGATGAGGCAGGAACTTGGAGTAAACTTGATGCCATCTGTGCTCTGGGTCAGGGGCTGGGGCAGGTCACTCTCCTCACACCTCATCTTCCCCAGTGCTACTGACTATCAATGTTTTTACATCCAAGTCTTTATCTGATTCTCACAAGAAGTCAATTGACAGATGTGCTTATTAATCCATAGGCCAACTCATGGACTTTTAAGTAACCTGGTGCATACAGTGGAAGAGCCTGGAACCATGATTCTCGCTGCTTTACTCATTCTCTTCCTGCTTTGCCCTGGAGTGAGCTGACCAAAGGCAGATTCCAGATGGAAATTCTTTCCCCTATGGTATATCATTATTGTAAATAATATGGGAAATGATTATGGTAAATGATTCCTTGCCTTATTTCAATTAGTCTTATGTCAACAATCAGAAGTAGGCATTACTGTCTCTGTGGAATTTTGCTCTAATTTTTAAATGATGAATTTAAAAACATCAACTTTTATGCATACCTATGTCTGTAGCTGGGCACTTTTTCATAAAAATAAGGTCCTTATTTTTATGAAAAAAATTAAATCATTAAAAAGCACATTCAGGGCCAGGCCCCATGGCACACTCCTGTAATCTCCACAGCTCAGGAGGCTAAGACAGGAAGATTGTGAGTTCAAAGCCAGCCTAAGCAAAAAGCAAGACACTAAGCAATTGGGTGAGACCCTGTCTCTAAATAAAATACAAAATAGTGCTGGGGATGTAGCTCAGTGGTTGAGTGCCCTTGAGTTTAATCCCCTGTACCAAACAAAAACAAAAACAACAACAAAAGAAACCCACATTCAGTATACAAATTTAAAGAAACTTTTGAGAAGTATCCATGATTTTCAAGTGCCTTGTAAAATCCATAGATGCAACCGTCTCCAGGTCAGATGGCTTGTTATTCACCCCAGCTTACTTCCATGGTAATGGCTGACCTGATTACTACATAATAGTCCACATTTTCTCATTACATGGATGAGCTGCAGATGCTTCTGAACAAGTCAATTCAGAAAGTCACAAGTAAATCACCAAAGCTGGCACTCAAGGTTAAACTTTGAATTTTTTCTATTACATGTGGATGCTTCCATTCCCCTTTATAGACACTCCAGTACTTTAAGTCCTCAAAGATTCATCTCTACCTTAAGACTGCCTGATCTCCAACTCCTACCCTCAGTAAATGACTTAATTTGTGTTCCCAGTGACAAAATAAGCACTAAAGATAATTTTACATCTGGGTGCACCTAACTCTTAAGGACTATAAAAATTATAAACTGATCTGAAGGAAATATTTCTTTATCAAAATTGTAGACTAGTAGAATAGCTGAGTAGACATACCCCTTATTAGAATACTTTTTTTCTCAGAAATCATGCACAATCAAAGCTTCATAACTGAATTTGTCCTCCTGAGGCTTTCACAGAATCCTACTGTTTAGAAAATAGTATTCGTTGTGCTTTTGTTGGTCTACATTGCAACTATTGGGGGCAACATGCTGATTGTAGTGACCATCCTCTGTAGCCCTGCACTGCTGGGCTCCCCCATGTACTTCTTGACATTTCTGTCCTTCCTGGATGCCTGCTTCTCCTCTGTCATCACACCAAAAATGATTTTAGACTCCTGTATAGGTATAAACCATCTCTTTTGAAGGTTGCTTGCTGCAGATCTTTGCTGAGCACTTCCTTGCTGGGGAAGAGATGATTGTCCTCATGTCCATGGCCTATGACTGCTATGTGGCCATTTGAAAGCCCTTGAACTACTCTTCAATCAGAAACTGGAGGCTCTGTGGCATTCTGGTGGGGGTGGCCTGGACAGGGAGCTTCTTGCATTCTCTCATACAGATTCTCTTTACTTTCCAGCTGCCCTTTTGTGGTCTCAATATCATTGATAGTTTCTTATGTGACTTGTACCCATTACTAGAGCTGGGCTGCACTGTTACATCTTTGGACTTATATTATTCATATTTTGCTTGTCTCCTGTGTTGTCATCTTGTTCTCTCTGAGAAACCTCAATTCTGAAGAGTGGAGGAAAACTCTGTCCACCTGTGGATCTCACATTGCTGTTGAGGTTTTATTCTTTGTTTGATGCATATTTACACATGCAAGACCTCCTTCTGCCTTCTCCTTTGACAAAATGGTGGCCATATTTTACACCATGCTAACCCCCTTGCTCAATCCTTTGATTTATGCTTTTAGAAATATGGAAATGAAAAATTCCATGAGGATTGGTGGTGATTTCTGATGAAAAATAAAATTATTAAACTTTATAAAAAATAATATAATGAGTAACAAATTCAAAATAGTCTTAAAAAAACTTGATGGGACCCTCATTATCTCTAAAGTGGTAACACAATTCTATAGAAGTGTCAGTACTGTGGGTCAGAGATGATGTTTTCACTATCTTTTCTTAAAAAAAAATTGTATTAGTTGTTGGTAGACCTTTATTTTTATTTATTTATATGTGATGCTGAGAAATGAACCCAGTGCCTCACACATGCTAGGCAGGTGCTCTACCTCTGAGCCAACACCCCCAGCCCCTCTTTTCACTATCTTATCAGGCATCTACTCAAGTTGGCAAGCCAAAACATCCTATCATGTAAATTGAAGATAATTAAATTTTATGCTTACTTAAATTCTAATACTTCTCAAATGAAAGAAAAAAAAAATACTTGTCATACTGTGGACCACTAACTCCATGCTTTGAAAATTCTTATGGAGGGATGTCAAAGTGTCTTAGAAATTCGAGATAGATACTTAAAGTATTTCGAGTGCAAAAAAAATTTGATTTAGAATATTTATCTCAGTGATGCTGGAGAAAAAGCAACTGGAACTCAGGATGGACATTCAGAAGACTATTAGTGGAACCTTCATCATATGTTTCTTATATGCTGTGACCCTATTTTTAAGGTGGGTCCACTACCCTCTGTATGGGTTTAGTCATTCTTTTTTTTAAAAAAAATATTTATTCTAATTAGGTATATATGACAGGAGAATGCACTTTGATTCATTGTACATAATTGCAGCAAAACTTTTCATTTCAATGGTTGCACATGATGTACGTTCAGTCATACATGTACCTAGGGTAATGATGTCCGTCTCATTACCCCTATCCCCTCTCTCCCCTTTGCCCAATCTAAAGTTCATTTATTCCTCCCATGCTTCCTGCCCTATCCCCATTATGAATCATCATTCTTATATCAGAGGAGTCATTCAGCATTTGATTTTTTGGGATTGGCTTACTTCATTTGGCATTATGTTCTTCAACTCCATCCATCTACCTGCCAATGTCATGATTTTATTCTCTTTTAATGCCTGTGTATATATACCAAATTTTTTTATCCATTCATTTATTGAAGGGTATCTATGTTGGATCCACAAATTAGCTATTGTGAATTGTGCTGCTATAAATATTGATGTGGCTGTGTCACTGTAGTATGCTGTTTTTAAGTCCTTTGTGACTTAAACCAAGGAGTGGGGTAGCTTGGTCAAATGGTGGTTCCATTCCCAGTTTTCCAAGGAATCTCCATAGTGCTTTTCAGATTAGCTGCAGCAATTTGCAGTCTCACCAGCCACATATGAGTGTGTCCTTTTCCCCACGTCTTTGCCAACATTTATTGTTGTTTGTATTTTTAATACTTGCCATTGTGACTGGAGTGAGATAAAATCTTAGAGTAGTTTTGATTTGTATTTCTCTAATTGCTAGAGACATTGAACGTTTTTTCATATATTTGTTGATTGTTTGTATATCATCTTCTGAGGAGTGTCTGTTCAGTTCCTTGGCCTATTTATTGATTGGGTTGTTTGTTTGTTTGTTGGTGTTAATATTTTTGAGTTCTTTATATATCCTAGAGATTAGTGGCCTATCTGATGTGTGTGTGATAAAAATACGCTACCATTCTGTAGGATCTCTATTCACCTCACTGATTGAGTTTGAATCCATTGTATTTATTGATTCTTGATTTTATTTCTTGTGCTATAGGAGTCTTGTTAAGGAAGTGGGGCCTAATCCAACATTATAGAGATTTGGGCCTACTTTTTCTTCTATTATGTGCAGGGTCTCTGGTCTAATTTCTAGGTCCTTGATCCACTTTGAGTTGAGTTATATGCATGGTGAGATTTAAACATGATTTGTTGAAGAGGCTATCTTTTCTCCAATATGTTTTTGTTGCCTTTGTCTAATATAAGATAACTGTATTTATGTGGTTTTGTCTTTGTTCTATGTTCTGTACCACTGGTCTCCAAGTCTATTTTGGTACTAATTCCATGCCATTTTTGTTACTATGGCTCCATAATATGGTTTAAGTTCTGCTATAGTGATGCCATTTGCTTCACTCTTCTTGCTAAGGATTGCTTTAGCTATTCTGGGTCTCTTATTTTTTCCAGATGAATTTCATGACACTTTTTCTATTACTATTAGGAATTCCATTAGGATCTTAATTGGAATTACATTAAATCTGTATAGTGCTTTTGATAGTATGGTTATTTTGACAATATTAATTCTCCCTACCCAAGAATAAGGGAGATATATCTATGTTCTAAGGTCTTCTTTAATTTCTTTGTTTAGTGTTGTGTAATTTTCACTATACAGGTGTTTCACTTCTTTCATTAAATTGATTCCCAAGTATTTTATTTTTTGAGGCTATGGCAAATTGGGTAGTTTCCCCTGATTTCTCTTTCAGAGTATTTCCCACTTATGTACAGAAATGCCTTTGATTTATGGGTGTTGATTTCATATCCTATTACCTTGCTGAATTCATTCAGTAGTTCTAGAAGATTTCTGGTAGAATTTTTTGGTTCTTCTATGTATAGAATCATATCTTCAACAAATAGTGTTGATTTGAGTTTTTTTTCCCACTATCTGTATCTCTTTAATTTCTTTCTTCTATCTAATTGCTTTGGCCAGTGTTTCAAGAATTATGTTAAATAGAAGTAATGAAAGAGGGCATCCCGTCTTGTTCCAGTTTTCAGAGGGAGTGCTTTCAATTTTTCTTTATTTAGAATGATATTGGCCTGGGGCTTATTATAGATAGCTTTTACAATGTTGATATAAGTACCTTTTATCCATAGTTTTTTTTTAGTGTTTTGAACATGAAGACATGCTGTATTTTGTTAAATGCTTCTTCTGCATCTATTGAAATGATCATATGATTCTTATCTTTAAGTCTATTGATGTGATGAATTACATTTATTGATATCTGTATGTTGAACTAACCTTGCATCCCTGGGATAAACCCCACTTGATCGTGGTGCACTATCATTTTGATATGTTTTTGCATTCAATTTGCCAGAGTTTTATTGAGAATTTTTTTAATCTATATTCATTAGAGATGTTGGTTTGAAGTTTTCTTCTTTTGATGTGTCTTTGCCTGGTTTTGGAATCAAGGTGATATTGGCCTCATAGAATAAGTTTAGAAGTGTTCCCTCTTTTTCTATTTCATGAAATAATTTGAGGAGTATTTGTATTAGTTCTTCTTTAAAAATCTTGTAGAAATCAGCTGTGTATCCATCCTGTCCTGAACTTTTCTTTGTTGGTAGGCTTCTGATGGCATCTTCTCTTTTATTGCTTGCAATTTTTTTTGTTTAAATCGTGTGTATCATCCTGGTTCAGTTTGGGCAAATCATGTGACTCTAGAAATTTATCAATGCCTTTGATATTTTCTATTTTATTGGAGTTCAAATTTTCAAAATAATTTCTAATTATCTTCAGTATTTCTGTAGTGTCTGTCATAATATTTCCTTTTTCAACATGGATGTTAGTAATTTGAGATTTCTTTCTCCTTTTCTCCATTAGCATGGCTAAAGGTTTGTCAACTTTATTTTTTTCAAAGAACCAATTTTTTGTTTTGTCAAATTTTTCAAGTGTATCTTTTGTTTAAATTTCATTGATTTCAGCTCTCATTTTCTCTCATTTTCAGCTCTCATTTCCTGTCTTCTACTTTGATGTTGATTTGTTCTTCTTTTTATGGGGCTTTGAGATGTAATGTTAGGTCATTTATTTGTTGACTTTTTCTTCTTTTAAGGAATGAACTTCATGCAATGAACTTTCCTCTTAGTACTGCCTTCATAGTGTCCCAGAGATATTGGTATGTTGTATCAGTGTTCTCATTTACCTTTAAGAATTTTTAAATCTCTTTTTTGATGTCTTTTGCAACCCATTGTTCATGTAGTAGCATACTATTTAGTCTTTAGGTGTAAGAGTAGCTTTTATTTTTTATTTTGTCATTGATTTCTAATTTTATTCAATTATTATCTGATAGAATGCAGGATAGTATCTCTACTTTTTTGTATTTGCTAAGAGTTGCTTTGTGGCCTAATATATGGTCTGTTTTAGAGAAGGACCCCATATGATACTGAGAAGAAAGTGTATTCAATTGTTGATGGATGAAATATTCTATAATGTCAGTTAAGTCTAATTTATTGATTGCTTTATTGTGTTCTATAGTTTCTTCATTCTGCTTTTGTTTGGAAGATCAGTAGTGGAAGAGGTGTGCTAAAGTCACCCATAATTATTGTGTTGTGATCTATTTGACTCTTGAACTTGACAAGTGTTTGATGAATGTAGATGCTCCATTGTTTGGGGAATATATATTTATAATTGTTATGTCTCATTGATATATGGTTCCCTTGAGCAGTGTAAAATGTCTTTCTTTATCCTTTTTGATTAATTTTGACTTGAAGTCTACTTGATTTGATATGAGGATGGAAACCCCTGCTTGTTTTCACACTCCATGTGAGTGGTATGATTTTTACCAACCTTTCACTTTCAGTCTGTTGATGTCTTTTCCTATGAGATTAGACTCCTTGAGACAGCATATTGTTGAGTCTTTTTTTTAAATCCCATCTGCTAGTTTGTCTTTTGATTGATGAGTTTAGACCGTTAACAATCAGGGTTGTTATTGAGACATGATTTGTATTTTGAGCCATTCTTGTTATTTTTGGTATTTAACTGACTTGGTTTCTCCTTTGATTAGTTTTTCCTTTAGTGTAATACCTCTGTCTGCTGATTTTCCTTATTGTTTTTCATTTCCTCCTCATGGAATAATTTGCCAAGGATGTTCTCTAATGCCAGATTTCTAGCTGAAAATTCTTTTAACTTTTGTTTATCATAGAAGGTTTTTATTTCATTATCAAATCTAAAACTTAACTTTGCTGGATATAAGATTATTGGTTGATATCCTTTTTTTTTTCAGAACTTGGTATATGTTGTTCCAGGTCTTCTAGCTTTCAGGGTCTGTGTTGAAAAATCTGCTGAGATACGAATTGGTGTCCCCCATATGTGATCTGATTCCTCTCTCTTGCAGCTTTTAAGATTCTATTCTTATTCTGTGTGCTATGTATTTTCATTATAATGTGACTTGGTGTAGATATGTTTTAATTTTGTACATTTGGTGTCATGTAAGCCTCTTGTATTTGATTTTCTAATTTATTCTTCATATTTGGGAAATTTTCCGATATTATCTCATTGAAGAGATTATGCATTTCTTTGATTTGAAACTCTGTGCCTTCCTCTATCCCAATAACTCTTAGATTTGTGTTTTTTAATGCTATCCCAAAATTCTTTCATGTTCTGTTTATGGTTTCTTACCATGTTGACTGGGTGGTTAACTTTATTTTTTCAGATTGTATACTTTATCTTCATTATCTGACATTCTGTCTTCCAAGTGATCTAGTCTGTTGGTGATGCTTTCTATTGAGTTTTTTAAATTTGGTTTATTCTTTTTTTCATTTCATGAATTTCTGATTGTTTTCTTTTTCAGAATCTCTAGCTCTTTCTTGAAGTAATCTTTTGCTACCTGTATTTGCTCTCTTATCTATCTCTTTGTTGGTGTGATCAATGGATGCCTGTATTTGCTCCCTTATATCTTTACTAATGTCATTAATGATTGCCTGTATTTGCTCTCTGATCTCGTTGTTGGAATGATCAATTATTACCTGTATTTGTTCATTTTGGTCATTCTTTAATTCACAGATTATTTGAGTTATGAACATTCTGAACTTCTTCTCTGACATTTCATCAACTGTGCTGTCCATGGGTTCTGTTATTGTAGTATCCTGGTTTGTTTGGGGACATTTTTCCCCTTGTTTTTTATGTTGTCTATGTGATTTCCTTTCTTGCAGTGTGGATCTGAGTTTCTACCCTATAATCTTGCAGTATGTGTGCAGATTATCTGTACCTCACCTTGGTGGTGGGTGTTCCATGATGGATGCTACTGCAACTAAAGGTGGTGGCAGCAATAGAGGAAGTAACTTGAGATAGTAGTGGAGGTGACCCAAGATGGATGCAACGTCTTTCAGAGATGGGCCTGGAAGGGTGGGCCTTACACTGGCTTTGGGATGCCTGCTCCAAGATATAGCTGCTTCTAGGACCCGTCTGTTGTTGCAAGGTAGAGGCTACTGTGTGGGGATGGCTATGGCGATGGCTATAGTGTCCCAGGATAGAAGTGGGTTAGGCCTGGGCTTCCTGGTTGGGGGGAGGTTGTTCTGGCCCTACTCTGGACTTGGGCTCTGGTGGGGGTCTGCCAGTAGGTGGAGGTGGTTATGGGCCCTAGTCATTCTTGAATTTCATGACAGGTAAACCCTGATGGCCCAGAGCTACCTACTGTGGTTGTGTTTTTCTCCAGTTAGCACAACTTCATGTCAATCAACTTCAGAGAGCAAGATGAGGCAGATTTCATGAGGATCTCAAAAGTGAGTATTTCTTATTCAAGTTCAATCAAAAGGAATTGATATAGGGTGCAACCAAGAAAGCCAGGACCGACTGTGGATGTAGAAACCTGATTCCTCCCAGCTCTGAGGAGGAAATTCAGAGGAACCAGAGAGTAAAAAGAACTATAAAATAAGGTAATATTTTAATTTATTTAGTATTTTTATTTTATGGTGTCTTGTACCAAAGTGAAAATAGTCCTATTTTAACAAGTATCAATAAGGAGCATTCAATTTTATATATGTTATATGCCATTCTCATAGTTAAAGTTGGTTGATCTCAGGTTGAAATGTGCCTTGTGGAATAAATGTATTTACAGTTAAATTGTTCAGTTTTACCTAACCCATCAACATTAAAAAAATACCTACTGAGTATTGTGGGAAAAAAATACTTAATCTTTCTGTTCTTTCCTTTGTCAGTCCCAAAGTAAAAGGGTGTGTGATAACAGTTTTCTTCTCCATAATAAACATGGTAGGAGATAGATAAGATTTTGCTGTTGTTGTAAATCCACGAAGGATTAAGATTTAGGGTCTAAAACTTCATCTGGTCAATGTGAGTGTCCTGCAGCAGACCAGGTGTGTGACAAATGTTTAGATTTTCCTTCATCATTCCCTGTGTTCTCCATCATCTCTCTGTTCTTATAGTCAGGGTAGCATGTCTTTTCCATGCACACAGAGGTACATTCATCTCTACAAACTCAAATTAGTTGATTCATCTCTAAGAGCTGACTCAAGTAATGTGGATCTGTTAAAATTGGCTGAGTTATTGTAAGAATCTGTAAATCCAGAATTTGAAATACATAAAATAATATATTATTCTGGATTGATTGCAGCTATGACCACAGATCCACAACTGATCTATCATAAACATAAAATAGACCATTTTTTTTCCACTTAAATTCTAAACTCCTCCTTGGGTACTCTAGTAATGGCACAAGGTTAAAGAAAACAAAACATTCTGCAGATTAATCATTCAAATGATTAAAAGAAACTAAACATTTTGCATAAACAAATTCTGAAAGATATCTAAGATATTCATCCTTTCTAATTTACTTAACAGAATTTTGCAGAAGCCTCTTTTCAACAGTTAGTGTTTTAGCTTTTTTTTTTTCTATTCTATGCTGATTTTGCCTAAGTGTGGTGACATTTATTCCAATGTTTTTATCTTTGGCAATGTAACTTTTGTTTACTATAATTCAAACTAATAGACTTACTGTTGTTTTCAAAATAATTTTCAGAAGCAATGCCAAACACACAAATAAAATAAAAAGTGAAACTTTTAAGAAACTAGGTGCAAGAAGGAAGATGAGAGCTGATTTCAAGTTGAGATAATGAAATTATTTAGGAATTATATTGTGTTACATCATAAGTCAGATAAAATCTATATTTTGCTCAAAATCTCATAGTGTTCTCCAATCTCAAACTACTGTTTATTCCTACTATGGATCTTTGCCCATCCTTGCACTGTGGGTTTTTCCTTATTTCATTTCCTGATTATCCCTCCTTGTCTTGCTTTCACATAAAATAGCATTTTTTTCCTTTTGGCTCTGAATTCTCCCACTGTTATTTAATATTTCTATGTCTTCCTTACTATCATTTTAATATATACATGCGACGTGCTGGCCAGGCTGATTCATCCTGAAATTTGCATCCATGGTAGAGAGTATGTGTTCTGAACAAGTCAGTGGTTTCCTTCATTGTCTGTCTGTGGGTTCTTGGGTTTAGGTTGGCTCCACCTGGAAGGTGGCAGTGTGACACTTTGCATGCCAGTGTGGGGCAGAGTGTTAGAGATTTCCTTGTTATATAAAAACATGGATTCTGGTGCTGGGATTTTTCTCTCTGCTAGCCTCTATCTCCTCATTTAGGCTGAAACGCACAAATAGAAATGGTACCTCTTGTGTCGCAAAATATGGTAAAATAAAATAAATCAAAGATATTGAAACAAAAATGAAAGAGGGTTATTCTTAAAGGAAAGTTATTCATATAAAGACTACAAAGAAGCCAATGTTTTAGTGTGGTCCCACCCAAACAGACCTGAGGAGCTAGGTACCATTTTCTCCTGAAGCTTCAGTTTTAAAAGCTAAGTTTCTTTTCATCCAACAGAACTATCATACCTTCTTTTCAACTAAAATAAAAAGAGAACATTATTTTAATCTTCAGAAATTATGCTTTTGTTTTAAAGTCATAGAATCTCAAAATCAATTTCTGAGAGGAAAAAAAATTAGATTAATGCAAAACTTTCCATATGTGTACAGAAATGTGTCTCTTTAACAAGTGCATGTTGCTGCCCCAGTCCCAGTACAACACACATTGTCCTCATGGATTAATGCTGTCTTGTCCTAGATCTTAGTTCTTGCATTTAGTAAGACACCAGAATCTTGCCCTTCTTTTACCATCAGACTTTACATTTCATCCCTATGTGCACACTGAGCAACAAGGAAAGTAAACTCATTTCCACAAAGAAACCCAACAGCATTTAAAAATGGGCAGGAGAGTCTTTTAAATGGTGCTGGACATAAAGTTTTAGAAACACCTGAGCAAATGAAAAACCATGCAAACTTTGTCATGGAAATTATGCTAATGCAAAATTTCCAAACCCCAAACCCCAGGGAGAATTGAGAAACAATTTACAGGTTCATGAGCTCTCTGGGAAAACTCTTTAAATTCCAGTTGGAAATCAGTGAGGATATCTTCTTCATTTTTCTTTTTCCTGAGACCATGTTCAAGACTACAGTTGTGGGCCACTGAGAACATTCTCCAGCTTGACTGCCAGAGCGGCTCTTCTGCCCCATCTTACATATATAAGGAGGAACAGGAAAAAACCTTCATATTCTGGCCACCACTGAATGGAATTTTCTTCATAGAGAGGAGGCGGTGACCCCATCATTAGCATTGTCAAGAAATCAATATATGGTGAGTTTTATAATTCATATTTTTGCATTTTCAGAAAGATTTCAAATTGTGAAGTAATATTTTAAAGTGTGTGTGTGTTGTGGTCAGAGTACCAAGTTTAATGCAGTGCCTGGGCTTATCAATACTGTGCATATTTGGACTAATTACTTAGTCATTGTGGCTGTCAAACTCTCATATTTAATAGACATTATATTACCAAGCTCAGTGATAGTGAAGGGGAATTAATAATACATGTGGATCTTATAAGACAGCACTTGATAATAACAATAGCTATTTAATTCTCTGTCATGATATGGTGGTAGGGAGAATATATTCCTTCAAATATAATGACAAATATGATAAATAATTCAGAAAGGCAACTTCATATTTGTGTCCTAGTTCTCCTACAGCATTTTCTTTGTTCCTGAAAAATTTTTATTTATAATTTGTCCTCTAATGTTTTTGCTATCTGGAGGTTTTAAGATCAAAAAGTGAAATTTTCTGAGTTTGTAGTAAAGTATACTGAGGCTGGAACATGGTAAATACAAGTACAGATGAATCATCCACAATTATTAATGTAGAATGTAGCCTTTATTATTTATATAACTACCAACTCACAAGAGGCACAGGGAAGGACATTAAAAGTAACAAACAAAAATAGAGATGTTGTGTCCATGTATAAATAAAAAATATTTTTTAAAAAATCAGAAAGAAGGACTCAAGTCAGAGAGTATAGTCTTCTAATAGTGCCCATTTAATTTTTCCTAAGGGCATTAGAAGTCATAAATCTATAGCACTAGAAAGAACCATGACAAAAAGAAAATTTGGCTTAAACCATAGTACAAATGCTTAGAATTAGTCTTAAAGAGATGTTTTTAAGATAGAGTTTTTGACCTTTGAAAAAGCAGGACAATATTTTCATCTTTGTTTACATATACCTGGAAAATGGAATGTATTATTTGTCAGCACAAACTATATTGTTTACTTTCTGCTCAGCCATAGAAAGTTTTGAATAAATACAGGCAGATATTATGTATTAACACATTAAACTCAACATATGCTCTGATATAAATACATTGTAAGTTAGTTTTTATTTGCCTGCAGCAATATATTCTGAATTTCCCAAGCATTTGCAAAAACTCAACTCCTACATGGTTTCAGGGTCCTGATATGTCTGTGATAAAGCAAATAATCTTACTTTTTTTCTTTTAAAATTTTTGGTATTTATTGTGAATTGAATGAAAACCAAAACATTAAACTTTTTAAATATTTTTTTTAGTTGTAGATAGACACAGTACCTTATTTTATTTATTTAATTTTATGTGGTGGTGCAGCTCGAACCCAGTGCCTCACACATGCTAGGCAAGTGCTTTACCACTAAGCCACAAGCCCAGCCCAACAGTAAACATTTTTTTAAAACCTAAAAAACAATGAAAAATTTCTTCAGTTTCCTTCCTTAGAATTGCTCAGGGAAATCTAAGTGCCTGAATTTCTAAACTGCATCTGTGCTAGTTGACAAGAGAGTCCCTTTTTAAAATGAGCTAAATTACTGAGAAAAGAAGGTGCATGCACCCATAAGAAAGGTCAAAGAAACAAAGAAATGTTTACAAATTCCAGAAATAGTAAGTGTATAAATAATGAGATATTTAGGAATATCATGATGACCGAGAAAGGACACTAAAATCTGAAAAGAACAAGTCTCAGCTGGCCAAAAAAAAAAAAAAAAAGAATATGCTTAGCTAGATAGACCAGCAATAAAACTTTTATAGTTGAATAATAATCCTGGATCAAGAATATAGAGGTTAAGTCACTTAACATGAAAGGTAATTACAAGCAGGATTTTAATTCAGTCTGTTAATTTGCAATAACAATATTTACTGAGTAAAATAGATGCAAGTGTGACTGATATGCACTTATATGTATTTGTAACTGCATCTGAAATTTACAGCTTGAATATAGTTGGAAAACAATACTTATAATGACAACTTTACTACTAAATTCTTTTTTAGTTTTGAATGTTATATGTACTTTTAAGTTGAAACAGAAATTCTATTATTTTCAGAACAATTGGTGATAGAGTTAGGTTTGTTGCTAAAATGAGTAGAAAGCAAACAGTGGGCAATGTGAGTAGTGAAGGAAATAGTGGGCAATGTGGGTTGTTGGACACAGTGAGGCAAACTTCCCAAGGTCACCTCCAGAAGATGGCCCAGTATGATCCACACAGTTCAGGCTGCTGGGGGGTGGGTAGTAAATCTCAGGTACAGCTTCAGCATATTCAACAGGACAGGAATCAAAAAAGGAAAGACCATACAATGTTCCAGGAAAAGTATGGGCAGAAAAAGCTGCTGCTTGTAGGAGAATCTGTTCAAAATTGATATCAAATTAGTGCAGATAAGACAGGATGGTTCTGTCCATGGGACAGCTTTTATGAAAAGTTAATAATATTTAAAATTTTTTGATATGAATTCTGTTATGTTAACCAGTAATTTCCTCCTATACAAATCAATCTCCCTTAATTTCACCTTCTTTGGCTGAACTAGATGGTTGAAAATCTAGAATTGTGTGTTAAATTTATGATCAATTTTAAGTTTTGTTAAAACCATAACCAGATGTAATTTAAACGTTTTTAAATTATTTTTTATCATTTTGTCCTTTCAGATGTATTATTATCAATTTATCTAGTTAAATAGCCTAGCTTATTTGCATAAGCTAGTTATTTTCTTGTTTTTCTCATTTAACATACTGTAAAAGTGCTTCATCTATTTTTTTTTTTTTTTTGTATTGGGGATTGAACTCAGGGACACTTGTCTACTGAACCACAATCTGAGTCCTATTCTGTATTTTATTTAGAGACAGGGTCTCACTGAATTGCTTAGCACCTCGCTTTTGCTGAGGCTGGCTTTGAACTTGCAATTCTCCTGCCTTAGCCTCCTGAGCCACTGGCATTAAGGGAGTACACCATCATGCCTGGCTTTTTAATCATTTTTATTCCCATCACACGGTATTATTTTTTAACCATCTGATTTGCATAAACATCTTTCTGTCGCTGACTATTTTAGGTAGATCTCCCTTTTCTCCATCACACAGTACCATCTGCTACTGTAAATCTCCCTTCCTCTCCTCATTTCACTTTCAGAATAAATGTTTATGGTTGAGGTTGCTAGTATGAAAATTACTGACATGTTTATTATTCTATATTTACTAAAATATTTTACAACAGAATACATGAGAGAACCAGTTTTATTCCTATTTTAAGGTATAATTTAAAATAGTGAGATTTAAAAAAAAAAATTTAGAGAGATTCAATTTCATCTCACTTTGTGTGTATAGGTATTGCTTAAAAATTCTGCTGATACCAATTTTTTATGTCATGCCTTCAATTTATAATTTGAAAAACATATTATTTATAAGCAATTGACTCTTTTGGGTTAGGTAGTTGATGAGTGTTTCTCTATTTTATACTCCAGGAGGTGGGAACATGATGTTCTTCAATGACACATGACTATTGATGATTTCCCTGGGCTTGATAGTTTTCCAATAGCAAACATGAAAAAAAAAATTAAGTTGACATTTTATTAGCATAAATTTAGGTAAATGGAAATGTTAAGAAGGTTTGGAAATATCCCATGTACTACTCTCCCTCCCCTAATTTTGTCATATTAAATTAGCATAGAAATATTTATCAAGAATATGAAATAATAATGAATACTAACTTACTCTTCACTATACAGTAAATTATATTGGACTGATTTTTCTATTACTGTGTTTTTTTCTGTTCTAGGATTCAATCCATCATAAACCATTGCCTCTAAGACAATTATCTTTCAAAAAAATTAAAATGATAAGCCTTCTGATCAAAGCCATTAGCCCACTATGTTCTCCACTGTCAATGTTCTGATACTAAATTTAGGAAATACCTTTATTTGATAAAATAAAAGTGTTTTTTATTTAATGAAATTTAAAAATTAAAATTGCATTATTTTAAAAACATCCTTAAAAAAGAAAGTGAAAGGGCAAGATTTATTTATCTATTAGATCAACATAGGGCCTGTCTTCCTTTTAACCTCCTGCTGCATTTGTTTTCCTTTGCACAATGAGTGTATCTGAAACAGGAATGGATGCATGTGGGGCTGAGGGCCACAGTGATATTATTCAAGGTCTACCAAATATAGTAAATGTCTTATACAGTTAAATAGGCTATTTCTTCTCTGCTACTCACTGAAGAATTTTTTTTTTTTTTTTCATTTTTAAATACAGTTGAAGACGAGTGAGATACTTATCACACTGAGGCATGAATTAGGAGTAAGCATGCTAGCATTTTGGCTCTGGGTCAGGGGCTGTGGCAGCTTGTTCTCACCACACATCACCTTCCCCTTTGTTCTGAGTGCATCAATGTTTCTACCCCATGGGGTCTAATCGGATCCTCACAGGAGTCCTATTGATTGACACTCTAACTAAACTCACACAGAAGTGTGGCCTGAGACTTACAGAATTATAAGAATTTTCAGTAACCTTTGGGAGCAATTGTCAGGATGACTCATGGAAATGCTTTCAGTGGAAGTGGCAGTTGGCTTTTCATGGAGTACATAATAACTATAATTAGTAAAAGTTATTATCATTAGAAACACTTTGTAGTTTCCAAATGACTGTCAACATAAACTTGGGAGATGAATGTGTAAGCTATATATGAATATATTGGGGAGTTTCATTGATTAGAACCAGTCACATAGTATAAGTTATTGGGAAAATGATTAATAGAGTCTGCAGACTCTGAACAAGGGTGGTTTCCTATCTGCATAAGTAAGTGATGCATATGTAATCACCTTCTGATTCCTCATCATTTCCAGTTTCCTTCATGAAGATGCCCATTCACTAATGAACAAAGAATCAGAGGCTTTAATGATTCAGGTGGGTGGGAACTCTAGAAAGGTTAACCCAGCCCTGATGTCCTTGATAGAAAAGGGAAATCCCTACTTCTTTCCAGAGTGATCCAGTGGAAAGTACTTGGTTTGGAGACAGATGTTCTGTGTAACAACCCAGATCAAGCATCTGGTGTTTGCTTGAACTTAATCTCCTGATGTATGAATTTCCTATCAAGGTGTCATGGTTTAGAAAAAGCTCATGTTTGAGACAATGCAAGAAGGTTCAGGAAAGAAATGATTGGGTTGTGAGAGCCTTAACCCAATCAGTGATTTAATCCCCTGATAGGGATTAACTGAGTGGTAACTGAAGAGGTAGGGTGTGGCTGGAGGAGATGGAAATTGGGGCGTGGCTTTGGTGTATATATTTGTATCTGGAAAGTGGACTCTCTCTGTTTTTTGATCACCATGATTGTGAGAGCTGCTTCTCTCTGCCACACACTCCTGCCATGATGTTCAGCCTCACTTTGAGCCCTGAGAAATGGAGCCTCCCTTCTATGGACTAAGACCTCTGAAACTATGAGCTCACAAATAAACCTTTCCTCCTCTCTACTTGTGCTGGTCCAATCTTTTAGTTACAGCAGTGAAAAAGCTGACTAAAACACAAGGAAATAAGGATAAAAACCCTAGAGGTTCCCAGGGCAGTGAGTCCTGTGTAATCGCTCTCCTGTACCTATTTCACTTAATTGCTATTACAACATTTGGAGGTAGGTATAATGATTTTAGTGAGATTCAATTCTAGTGTCTAAATGAGGTAATTAAAAGAGAAAAACCTAAACATTTAGTGCAGTGGTGTGATGCATTTGCTGTCACTTTATACTTTTTTCATAAATCCTTCATTTTGATAAAAAAGAAATTGAATCATGAAAAGATCAAATTCAGTGTAGATCTTAAAGAACGTTTTTAGGGTGGCCATGCTTTAAAATGAGTGCTTAAATTCTGTATCATTTTTTCTTCTAGGCATGAGGGTCTCCAGATTAGAGATGGCTTATTAGTCAACCCTGCCTCCTCCCATAACAATGGCAGAAATGAACAATAGAGCTAAAGTCCTCATCTCCTCACATGGGTGTGAGGTGAAGAATGTGACCCAATGATCCAGAGAGGGAAGTCACTAGTAAATCATCAAAGCCATCTTTTGAGATTAAAAACTCTTCTTTTTCTTCTTCTTTGCCATTCATCTTTATAGAAGCTCTAACAATTCAAACATCATGACTACTGTGTCTTCACCTTAGTTCTGTCTGATCCAAAGCTCCTATTCTTAATAAATGTCTAAATTTGTGTTTGCAATGACAAAAGAAGACTTAAAGACAATAGCGTATTTAGGTGCACTGAAAAAAATTGGTGACCCTAAAACAATAAACTGATATGAAGCAAATCTTTATATAATTGCAAACTTCAATGATAACTATTGCACCTTTGCCCTTTTCTTGGAAATCATGCAAAACCAAAGCTTCATAACTGAATTTGTCCTCCTGGGGCTTTCACATAATCCTAGTATTCAAAAAATAATATTTGTTTTATTTTTGTTGGTCTACATTGCGACTATGGTAGGAAACATGCTGATTGTAGTGACCATCCTCTGTAGCCCTGCACTGCTGGGGTCCCCCATGTACTTCTTCTTAGCATTTCTGTCCTTCCTGGAGGCCTGCTTCTCCTCTGCTATTACACCAAAAATGATTGCAGACTCCCTGTATGAGAGGAAAACCATCTCTTATAATGGATGCATGATTCAACTTTTTGCTGAACATCTATTTGGTGGGGTAGAGATGATTATCCTCATGTCCATGGCCTATGACCGCTATGTGGCCATTTGCAAGCCCTTGCACTACTCTTCCATCATGAACTGGAGGCTCTGTGGCATTCTGGTGGGGGTATCCTGGTCAGGGGGCTTCTTGCATTCCATTACAGTGGTTCTGTTCACTTTCCAGCTGCCCTTTTGTGGCTCTAATGTCATTGATCATTTCATGTGTGACTTATGCCCATTACTGAAGCTGGCCTGCACTGACACTCACATCCTAGGCCTTTTGATGATTGGCACTAGTGGATTTATGTGCATTATAATATTCTGCTTATTGCTGGTCTCCTATGGTGTCATCTTGTTCTCCCTGAGAACACACAGTGCTGAGGGGTGGAGGAAAGCTCTGTCCACCTGTGGATCTCACATTGCTGTTATGGTTTTGTTCTTTGTCCCATGCATATTTATAAATGCCCGGCCTCCTTCTGTCTTTCCCTTTGACAAACTGATGGAAATGTTTTATACCATGTTCACCCCCTTGCTGAATCCTTTAATTTATACTTTCAGAAATAGAGAAGTGAAAAATGCTATAAAGAAAATGTGGAAGAGATTGGTGTTAAGAGATTGGTGAAAAATAAGATATTAGACTCAAAAATAGTATAATGTTCTTGCACAAAATTTATGGGATGTTCAGTACCTATTAAGATGTAAAACACTTTTACAGAAAAAAAACAAACAAACATTTGAGCCATCAAAAGATGATGTTTCAATTTTTATAGCAGGCATCTACTCTGAGTTGGTAAGTCAGTATGTACATTAAAGGCAGTTGATTTTTATGCTTACCTAGAAACTAATAATAGTAAGAAAGAATGGAGAGAAAAATCACTTGTCAGAATGTTTAGTCATTAACTTTATGCTTTCCAGAAACTTGGGTAGGCAAATCAAACACATCTTTGACATAAAGATCCAAAGCTTACTCAAACTATTTCATGAAAAAAAAAATTAAAAAAGACTTATTTAGGAGGGTGAACTCAGTGATTCTGAATCAAAAACAACCTGAATTCAGGGAGAACATAGAGAAGAGCAATAACAGAATATCTGCTGCAGAAGCTGCAGAAGTTCTTCGTCATATGACTCCATCATTGAAGGTGGGTCCATTACCATTTCTATAGAATTGATGTAACCTCATGAATTTCTGGACAGATAAAGCCTGAGTTTGGCCAGTGCTGCCTACTGGGAAATCCTCCTGGATAACAATCAGGCTAAAGAGAAGAGGAGGCAGATTCCAGGGGGGAGTCAGCCATGAGTATCTCCTATTCTAGCACAATCAAAGGGAATTCTTGAGATGCCTCATTACCAGCAAAGGCAGACCAGCTGCAGAGGTGAAAAGTTGATTCCTCCCAGACTCAAAGAAGGAATAAATCTCAAGGCACCAGAAAATAAAAGGAAGTTTCAAAATAATATATCTCAATTTACTTGGTAATTTAAATTTTTTTTTGTGAGTTTGTACTGCCTATTGATAATAATTCTATTTGAACCATTGCCAATAAAGAGATCTTTCAAATTTAGACACATCTTATTTGTCATTCCCATAGTTAAGGTTGTTTAATATAAGGTTGCCATGTGGCTTCTGGAATAAATGCATGTACAAAAACCATTTCATTCTTCCCATTGAGTATTGTGGGAAAAATTGCTGAATTTTTCTTTCATTTTCTTAATCATTCAGGCCAGGCCCAAAGTGGAAGAGTGCATATAATAGTTGTCTTCCTAAGAATAGATGAGGCAGAACACAGATAAGATTTCATTGTTCTTTTCGGAAAGTCCTCATGGTATTGAGATTTGGTCTAAAACACCATCTGGACAAAGTTTGGGGCCTGCAGCAGATCAGGTGTGTCACAAAGGCTTAGGCATGTCAGTGCCCCTGTGCTTCACTGTTCTCTTTCTTCTCCATTAGCTGTCTGTTCTCATAGCATGTCCTTTCCTTTCACTCAGCTCTCTTCATCAAGTAGTTCATGTATCTCTAGGATCCAGCTTGAGAAATGAGGAACAAATATCACTGGGTCAATTAACTTATGGAACTGTGAATCCAATATTTCAAACATTATTCAGGACAGATTGCATTGACCACTTTAGATTCATATCTGATCCATCATGCACTTGAATACAAACACTTTTTGTCATTTTAACTCACAAACTCTTATAGTATCCTTAGGTAAGAAGTATAATATTCAGTCAAGAAATACACAAATATCAAAAGACATCTACCAAACATTTTTTATTCTTATAAGTCTGCCTGTCAGAATTTTGCTGAATACTGGCTATACTAGTTCTTTTTCATTCCATTTCAACATTAATTTTTGCCTAGCCATGTTGACATTCATTTCAATGTATTTATCTTTGGATGTAACTGTTGTGTTAGTGACAGTTGGCTCATGTAATTAACTTAGTTAGAAATGCCATTTCAATACAGAATGTGGGAATTAGTGCAATAGGATATTGAAATAAGTTAATGGAGAGCTGGTTTATAATTTAATTGATTCAAGAAGTTTATTTGCTACATCATAAATCAGATAAAAATTACCATTCTACTACAAATCTTGCAATGGTTCTCCCTCCCAGCTCTAGGTTATTTCTGCCATGGATCTCTCTGATCATTGGACTGTGGGTTTTTCCTTCTCTCTTCCCCTGCTATTCTTCCTTTCTTTCTGTTGCTCAAAAAGACATTTTTCCTTTTGATTCTGACTTCTCCCATCTCTCTCTATCCTTTCTGCTTTCCTCAGTATAATATTTTAAACACACATATCCAATGCTGTTCTTTTGGGTGGAGGTCAAGATGGCAGAGTAGAACAAGGTAGCACTCTCAGCTCCTCCATGATGCAAACCTGAATCAACTGGAGAGGAGCTACTCAGCCAGGTGGGTGACTGAGGGGATGCAGTGAGCTTCATTACTGGACAGTGAGATAGAGATTCTGGTTATTAGAACAGAGTGAGAAAGGTCTCACTGGCACCAGTCCTGTCCTGGCAGACCTGAAGCCATGCAGGGGAGCCTAGTGACAAAAATGGAAAGAGAAAGAGACACAGAGAACAATATTGGCATAGAAAAATATTTGCAGAACAGAAAGTAAGTCTGAACTTAACTGATTGGGTAGTTGCATAGCAGATGGATGTGTGAGAAGTGCTCTGAGCTTCAGCACTTCAAATGGAAAGCTGCTGTGGGGAGCCATCCTGTGGGGTCATGCCTAAGCTTATGGCTTTGGGAAACAAAGTCTCTGTATCTTCATTTTCCCTGGAGATTACAGAAAATATTGCTATATGTCACAGCCAGCATCCACCTCCTGGCATAGTATGGTCCTGTTTGAATGCCACTGAAGGAAGGTATTATGATTTGGATATGAGATGGCCATACCAAAGCTCCTGTTATTAATGCAACAATTAGAAATGAGTGGATTGTGAGAGCTGAAACAATCAGTCCATCCTAGTTTGAATGACTAGGTGGTAACTCTGGGCAGGTGGGGTAGACCCAGAGGATTTGGGTCACAGTGGGTGTTCCCTGAAAGGCTCACCATCTTCCCTGTGGTCCTTCTCTGCAGCTCTCTGCTTCCTTGTTGCCATGAGGGGAGTGGCCTTTCTCTGATAGGACCTTGCCATATGATGTGCTGCCTCACTTGGATCCAGAGCAATGCCATTGGCCATCTATGGACAGAGACTTTTGAAAATCTCAGCTCCAAATGAACTTTTCCTCCTCTAAGTTGTTCTTGTCGAGTATTTTGGTCACAGTGATATAAAAGGTGCCTAAAACACAAGCTGTCTGAGTAATGTGTACACTGAAATGTCTGAGAGCAAAGGCCACCAAAGCCCACCTCACAGTGGGCAGCTGGAAGAGCTAAGGCTACCCATGGAGCCAAGGTCGTCTATCATCTGGACATACTGTGCTTTTCCCTGGGAACTGGTGATTATGTGGTGGGGAAGGGGGGCGGGTTTCACAGAGCTGCCACTCATGCTAGGGAGGGAGCTACTGAGCTCACTGAGCTGCTAGAATCACCCCAGTTGTGCCAGAAGTGGGCAGGCTGAGGGCTTTGTGAATGAATGTGTGGCTGAATGTGGCTGAATGTGTCCCAATTTTTGAAGCAAGATGCTGGTCTAGATGTGGTAAAAAATAAACACATAGTTTTCCAGCCCAGTGCTGATCTGGTTGACTTGGTCACCACCTCCACACCCACATCCATTTAAAAGATATGGAATTGTGTAGCTTGGACATTTGCCACCCTGGATACCTGGTGGGTTCCAGACCAGAAACCCTCAAAGAGATCTCATCATCTTAAATATCTTGGCAAGGAGATGTTTCAGCCTTTATTGTTTGTTCTTTTGTTTTCATTGTATAGTATTTATGTTGTTTTGCTTTGTTTCCCCTCATTGTTTCTTCACACATTTAAGTGATTTACATATTTCAAAAAGAAATCATTAATTAGGTATTTTCCATCTTCTCTTTTATCTTATTTCCACTCTCTTCCCTACTCTCCTTTATTTCTTTCCTCTTATAATTTGTTCTTCTTTCTTTCTTTCTTCTTATGTTCTTTACTTTTTCTCTATATTTTAATATTAACTTTAGTTGAATTAATGCCTAGTTTTTCAACCTATTCTACATTATTAGTCCCCCTTTCTTTCCTTAAAATCAATTTATGAGGTGAAAAATGACACTCTAATTAATATAAATCTTTCCCTAAATATACATACATTTTTAAAAATAAGAACTTTTTCTGCCACAGTCTCATAATACCATGTGCTGCCCTATGGATTGGCTGCTGCCTTATTGCAGAATTCAGCTCTTACACTTGGTAAGTGCACAGGATCTTGCTCTACTTCTGCAAGCAGACACTATCTTCCAGCCCCATGTAAACATTGTCCTATTTCTAACATGATGGGGAAAATGAACACATCCTTAAATAGAAACCCAGGAGAAGTCAAAAGAAAAGGGGAAACAGTATTTAATTATTGGGAATATAATAAGTTTATAAACACTTGAGCAAGTGAAAAACCACACAAAATTATGTCTTGGCAAATTATGTTATTGGAAAATTTCCAAGCTCTGGGAGAAACTGAGAAGCAATTCTATAGATTCAGAACTTGTCAGAGAATCCTCTTTAATTGCAGTTGGGAATCAAGGAGGAACCTATTTCTTCCTCATTTTCTTTGTTCCTTTGATCTTGTTGAAGGCAGCACTTATGATGCTGTGGGAACAATCCCCATCCCCATTGCTTGGGATGCTCTTTCTCTCTCTCCCTTAGATGTACAAGGAAGATTTGGAAACAACATTTATAATTTGGCCACCATTGAATAGGCATGTCTCCATGGAGAATAGAAGACTGTTGAGGATGCAAATCAAGTCAAGATGGCACCTGGCAATTTGCCAGGAGGAGTGGTTTGTGAAGCAACACCAGTGAGTCATTAAGATGGTGAGGATTCCTTATTGGCTGACTGCTGTATCTAGATGATGTTAATTGAGTTAAGCTGTGTGTAATCAGTTGGGTATATACACCTCTGCTGTCCTGCAATAAAGCGGCTCCTGCTACCTCAGGTGCCTGCTACTTTGAGTTCTCGCTCAGTTCCTGCTGAGTTCACTCGCAATAAAGTAGTTCCCGTTTCAACCTCCAAGTTGCTTGTCACCTCCCGGTTATTTGCCCAGCCGGACTGGGGCAGAAGACAACTGTCATTAACATTTTTAAGGAACTGATAAGTGAGTTTTATAATTCACAGTTTTTCATGGAGGATTTCAAGTTGTATTTTTGTGATTAAAACTGTGGGTATTGCAGTCAGGGCACTGAGTTTAATGCAGTGCCTAGGACTGTCTAAAACTATATATTTGTGCTAATTACTTGAACTAGACCTGTATTTAGAATTCTATATCAAATTAAAATAGATCAAATAAATTAGAAATAGAACAAGTGTGTATTTTTGAATTTTCTTCCAAAGAACATTTTTTTTTGTTCTTTCAAAGTATATGCTCATTTATCATTTAACCTCTAACATTCTTCTCTCCATCCTGATGTTTTAGATTATGAAGTAGAATTTTGACGCTATATAAAGCATACCATTGTTGGAATATGGTAAATGCATATGCAGGCGGACTTTCATACTTATTGGTAGAGAACGTCGCATTTAGTATTTCTATATTACACACTAACCAGTGCCACAATGAAGGACATTAAATGTAAGAAAGGGTGACCCAAATCTTAGAGTACAATATTCTGATTTACTGTGTCCTCCTGATTTTCCTTGAGTTCACTGGATGCCAGACAGAGCATCAGATTACTACCTAGGAATAGTTCAAGAGAACTGTGGAGAAATTCTGAACTGCTTACCTGCTGGTTGTCAGCCAGTTGTCAAGGTGAGGTCTCTCCTGTGAAAAGAGACAACTGAAATGACACAGGTTCATGCACGGATTGGGATGGACAAAGATGGAAATAAAGATTTTTAAAAAATTTTTTCAAATTTTATGAATTCAAGTGTGCTAATTCCTCATATTCAGTGTTTTATTGATCATATAATGTGATATTGTAACAGCTTGATTTACATTAAACATCATTAAAGTACTGAACACTCAGATATTTCTCCATTTCCCTATTGTACGTGACCCCATACCATGCTCTATTGTAAAGCTTCTTCATCTTCCTTCACTTCTAGAGCACATTTTAAGGATTGAAGTCACTATTTTAAAAATGTAAACATGATTATGATCATAAAATTATTTACTAATATGTTTTCCAAAAGACTTAGATGAGTAAACCAGTTTCACTCATTGCACTTTTGAGGTATAATTTAAAATAACATGATTTTTTAAAAAAGATAAATTTGGCTTGAGTGATTCAATTCATTTCTAACTTTGTGTAAATAGAAACTGCTTAAAATAATGCTGACATCCATATTTTATATCATCTTTTTGATTTTATTTTGAAAAACATTAATAATTATTGATTCTTATAGTTTGGGCAATTTGACAAGTATAGCTGTTTTAGAGCTAAAAAGTTGGAAGTAGTATATTTTGTTTAATGACACAGTACTAGACAAGTTCTCTTGGATTATAGTTTTTGATGGCAGACATGAAATGACATTTAATTAATTTATTATAAGTTCAGATTAACAGAAAATTTACCAAGAGAGTAACGTTATAATTTTAAATAACCAAAGGAATATTTATTAAGAATATTAAAGAATAGTGGATACATTGCTCTTAACAGAACATATGATGATATTTAATTATTTTTTCTACTTCTGTCTTTTTTTCCCTAAGATTCAATGCAGGATAACTCATTGCATTCCAGACAATAACCCTTCAAAAGATTTAAAATAATAAACTGTGATCATAAACATTATATTCTTCCTTGTTAATGTTTTAACACTAATTTTGGAAATCCCTTTTTTGATAAAAATAAGAGTTGTTTTGTTTATACTTAGTGATTTTTTAAAAATTAAATAGAATTGCTCTTAGACCACCTTGTAAGAAGAAAGTGGAGAGAGAATACATATTTAATTATAAGTTTAACATAGGGTCCTGTCTTTCTTTAAGACTCTGCTTGATTTGGTTTTCTGTTGCATGTGGGTTGAGAACAAAATAAAGCATGTAGGGTCTATAAAAAGTATCATGTACTTAAAAACATATTTATCACTGCATCTAAAAAATATGATACATTTTTATATACATTTGAAGATGTGTGACACACTATCAGGCTTAGTCATGGTGAGGCAGGAATTAGGAGTAAGCATGCTGTTATTTCTGTCTGGGTCAGGGGCTGTGGCAGCTTGTTCTCCCACACATTCCCTTCACCTGTGCTATGGACTACACTATCATTTCTACCTCTAGAGTCTAATCACATTCTCACAGGAGTCCTATTGATAGACATTCTAACTAAACCCAGTTGCAGAAGTTTCACCTGAGGTTTATAGAATTTTAAGAAACTTTCTAAAATCCTATACAATTAGGTAAATATTGATAAGAGTTTGCAACTGGATTAAGTATTCTAAAAGCCATTATTTTAGATATCAATAATAAGCTTTCGGGTCTCAAATTCTACCAAAGTCTTAAATACCATGCTAAATATAAGTATGCCTGTGTTGTTATAACTAAATTTCATGCTTTCCAATAAAATTTGGAAAAAATTAGAGATCATCTGATGGGTTTTTGGCATAACAATAATAACTGCTTAAACCTTGTGGGGATACATCAAAGCACCCAGACAGGATACTAAGAAAAGCAGGACCAATCTCATGGGATTTGCTTCTCTATCTGGTTGAATACTTTGTAAATTAATTGGCTCCCATCCTAAAAACATGTTGAAAACACTCTATATGGTATGTTATTGAAATGAGAAGTTTTCTACTAATATTTTTTTATATCATAATAGTAGATCTTGACATCATTGGATCAAGGATCCAGTGCCTTGAAGTTATAACCCCTATCTGCATTTATAAATTAAGACAGGGGAGATGTCATGAGCATTCCATGGGTTGTGTGTGGACTGTTGTGCATAGTAGCCTCCTGTGGGGATAAGTCTGGCACTGGGAACTCCCCATGGCACCCCCCACAAGGATGGACTGCCTGATGTAGGTGAACCTCCTGCTCAACCTCTACCTAAGATCCCTGAGATAGATGTGACCCACCAAGTTGTCAATCAAGATGCAAGACATCAGGAAGCAAGACTCCACCCTTGAAATCTTATTACTGCCTTTGATGTACTTCCTTAAGTAAACCACTAGAGCCATCTTTTCCCTTTGTCTAGTTCTAGAAGCCTTGTGGACTAGGTCTATCAGGGGCTTTGCATTATGTAAATATAATTCTGAGTAATATATGTTTTATTACTTATTAATTATCTGACATTGTAAGTTTTAGGGTGGCTTGGATTTTCCTGGGCAGAAAAGAAACCTGTAAAGAAATGCTGGCCATCATCCCCCCAAAATATCTCCTATGGTTCCTTACTTCTTTCCTGTTGATCTAAAGGAAAGGGCCTGAGTGTGAGGAATGTTCTTTGTAAGATCCCAGATCCAGCATCATTTGATTATTTAAACTTAATATCTCAAAGCATGTGTTTCCTACCAGTAAAATAGGTTTAATAAAACCTATATTATGCCCTAGACAGTGAGTTTTATGTGATTTCTCTCCTTGCCTTATTTCAGAACATTGAAGCAAAGCTTTATTTTTTTCATGAAATTCAGTTCAGTTTTAAAGATGAATTTTTTAAAAAGCCTCAATGTTTAATGATGTGTTAACATCATTAACACATGATGTGTTAAGTGTGTAACTAGACACATTTTTATAAAGAAGAAATAAGCTGGGCACGGTGGAGCATGCCTGTAATCCTAGTGGCTCCAGGGGCTGAGATAGGAGGATCTCAAGTTAAAAGCCAGCTTCAGCAACAGTGAGGAGCTAAGCATTCATTGAAACCTTGTCTCTAAAAAAAAATACAAAATAGCTCTGGGGATGTGGCTCAGTGGATAAGTGCCCCTGAGTTTAATCCCTGGTACCAAAAAAAAAAAAAAAAAAAAAAAAAAGAAAAAAGAAAAAAAAAGAAAGAAAGAAAAAGAAAAAAAAAGAAAATGAAATTAAATCAGGAAAGCCCCCAAATTCAGTTTAGATTTTGAAGAAACATTTGGGGTATAGATGACTTTTAAGTGCCTCCTAAAATGAATGATGTTTCTTCTTGTATTTTTACATATGAGAGTCTCTAGATCAGAGATGGTTTCATTTTCTAGGCACCCCTGCCCCTTTCATGAGAGTAACAAGCAGGACTAATAAAAGACTGTCCTCCTTTTTATGTATGGATGAGACTTCCTAATTCTGCCATGCGACCAGCTCTGGCTTCATGAAAGAAGGCTCAGTTCATAAGGAATTACTAGGGAGTTTTAAATTAAAGAGACAGACTCTCATTACCTTTAATATCAGCTCAGAGACAGCTTCTCCTAGTTCCTGCCTCCAGCCAACAGGTTTACAGAAGAGACTAGCAAGAGAGAGAGAACACGCCAGGGAGTGAGCTTTTATTGGGGGACAAAAAATTCCTGGGAAAATCCCATCCAATGAAGGTTAAGGAGGGCAGCATCCCAAGGTCAAGGACGACGATTGGGTCTTCAGGTCAGTGGCCAGGCACACCAATGCACGGACAAGCCCTCGGACCTGGGAAAGGGTGGGGAAGGCTTTAACACAGCTGTGTCTAAGCGCCTCTTACCCAGCCAGGGAGGTAACTCAAATCACGTGTGAGGATGGCCTCCCACACCTAATGATACATTTAGGGAAGACACTAGTAAATTATCAAAGCTAGTATTTGAGTTAAAAATCACTAATCTTCTGTACTACATGAGGATGCTTCTATAGATGTTCTAGCAAACGTAAAGTACAGAATAATTGATCTCCAAATCAATTCTTCCTGATTTCTTAATAAGTATCTAAAATTGTGTTCTCAATGACAAAAGAAACATTAAAGCAAGGGTACATAGAGGTGTACTGAAATATTGATCACCATAAAATAATAAACTGATAAAAGCAAATCTTCCTTTATTGTAATTACAAAATGAATGTTAGCTATTTATATTCACCATTCCCTTGGAAATGGTGCAAAACCTAAGATACATAAATTTGGTTAAATTTGTTCTTTTGGGGATTTCACAGAATCCTGCTATTCAGAAAATATTCTTTGTTGTGTTTTTGTTGGTCTGCATTGCAACTGTTGGAGGCAACGAGCTGATTATAGTGACCATCCTCTGTAGCCCTGCACTGCTGGGCTGCCCCATGTACTTCTTCTTGGCTGTCCTGTCCTTCCTGGATGCCTGCTTCTCCTCTGTCATCACACAAAAGATGGTTGTGGGTTTCCTGTATGAGAGGAAATCCATCTCTTATAAAGAATGCATAAAGCAAGTGTTTGCTGATCACATTTTTACTGAGGTAGAGATGATTGTCCTCACAACAATGGCCTATGACCACTATGTGGCCATTTGCAAGCCCTTGCACTACTCTTCCATCATTAACTGGAGGCTCTGTGTCATTCTAGTGGGGGTGTCCTCGACAGGGGGCTTCTTGAATTCCATTATGCAGATTCTCATTACATTCCAGGTGCCCTTCTGGGGGCCGAACATCATTGATCACTTCATGTGTGACCTGTACCCATTACTGGAGCTGGCCTGCACTGAAACTCGTGTCCTAGGCCTTCTGGTGATCTCCAACAGTGGGTTAATCTGCATCATCAACTTCTGCTTGTTGCTGGTCTCCTATGGCATCATCTTGTTCTCCCTGAGAACTCACAGTGTTGAAGGGAGAGGGAAAGTTCTGTCCACCTGTGGATCTCACATTGCTGTTGTGGTTTTGTTCTTTGTCCTCTGCATATTTATATATGCAAGACCTCATTCTTCCTTCCCCTTTGACAAAATGGTGGCAATATTTTACACCGTCCTGACTCCCGTGCTCAGTCCTTTGATTTATACTTTGAGGAATAAGGAAGTGAAAAATGCCATGAGGAAAGTGCAGAAGAGACTAGTGGTGGTTTCCCATGAAAAATGAAACATTAGAGTTTACCAAAAAGGGTAAAAAATAAAGAAATCAATATGGTATTAGACCAAAATTTTATGCAACACTTATTGTCTATGAAGTAAAAAAGCAATTCTACAAAAATGGAAATACCCATTGGGTCAGAGATATTTTTACTTTCACAGCAGATATCTACTCTAGTTGGCAATTAAATATCCCAATAGGTAAATTAAGAAGAATTCAATTTTATCCACATATTGACTCTAATAATCAATAAAAGAATAGATAGAAAAATTATCTGTTAGATTGTTGGCCATTAATTGTGTAATTTCAAGAAAATATGTGGAGGATAGACAGAGATGTTAAATATTCAGGAAACAAACAGAGTGTATTTTAAATTAAAAATATTTACTGTTTATTATTATTACTACTTTTTGCAGTGCTGTTGAACAAACCCAGGGTCCCATGAACTCCAGTCAAGCACTCTGCTGATGAACTATGACCCCAGTGAACACAGGGAATCTTTTTTCCCCATTGACACTTTTTTTTCTTTTCTCTTGTTCTATAGGTTTGTTTTATGTATAATGTGAAGATTCATTTTGACATAACTTAAAAAGCACAGAATATAATTTTCTCTATTTCTTTCTCCAGTATTGCTCCTTTCTCTCCTCTCTGCCCTCCACATGTTCCTTTCATTCTACTGATCCTTATGCTATTTACTTTTAGTTATTTTTGTTTTCAAATTAGGGTCTTTTGGATGTACATGGTGGTGAGATTCACTATCGCATATTTATACATCTACATAAGAAAATTATGTCAGATTCATTCCTCTGTTATTCCCTTATATCATCATTTCTCCCTCCTTCTCAGTCCCCTTCATCTAATTCCTGGGTCTTTCTTCTATTTTAATGGAATCTCTCACTGTTATCCCTTTCTCTTTCTCTGTATTTTTTTTCTCTGTTATTTTGTACTAGTTTCTGCATATTTAAGAAATCACTAAACCCTTGGTTTTCTGTGTCTGATTTATTTTACTTTGCAAGACACTTAAGTCTCTAGATTCTCAGTTGAGTTCTACCAGACCATCAATGAAGAACTTACACCAATACGCCTCAACTTATTCCATGAAACAGAAAAGAAGGGAACACTTCCAAACTCATTCCATGAAGATAGTATCACCCTGATACCAAAACCATACAAAGACACTTCAAGGGAAAAGAACTTTAGATCAAGATCCCTGATAAACATAGATGTAAAATTCTCAATAACATACTGGCAAACCATATATAAAAACATAGTAAAAAGATAGTGCACCATGTTCAAACAGGGTTCATTCCAGGGATAGAAGGTTAGTTCAACATATGGAAATCAATAAATGTAATTCACCAATTCACTAGACATAAACAGAAGAATCACACAATTATTTAATAGATGCAGAAAAAGCATTTAAAAAATTGTCTTTCATTCACGCTCAAAACACTAGAGAAATGAGGGATAGTAGGAACACTCTTCAATATGTAAAATGGTATCTATATGAAACCCAAGGCCAACATAATTCTACATGGAGAAAAATTGAAAGCATTCCCTCTAAGAACTGGAACAAGACAGGGATGCCCTCTTTCACCACTTCTATTTAACATTGTTCTTGGACCTGAGCCAAAACAATTAGAACAAGGAAATAAAAGGGATACAAACAGGAAAATAGAGCTCCATCTGTAGAGAGAAGTGACTGAGATTGGGGGTCTGTGATGGCCTTGTGACTGTGGAGTGCCAGGTGCTTGGGAACATTTCTATGCAAGGGCACAGGATGCCTAGCTGTTATGGTAAAGCCCTGCCTGAGGAGGCTCTGTGCAAAAGTTTTATCAGCTTCAACACTGTCAGACACATATCTCCCAAGGATATTGGAATTCTCATGCTAGAAAACTGCAATGCTTCACCAGCTCTACTTACTCCTGAGCCTGCCCACTAATAGTAACTTTAAACAATGGACCTCCTTGAGTGCTACACAAAGCTCCTAAAGTTGAACACTGCAACTGTGGAACAGCTAGTTCTGTAACTTTCCTGAGTACAAAGATGTTTCTAGTTTCTAGTTGTGTAAGTTACTAGTTGTGTAACTTTCCAAAGTACAAAGAATAATGCTTGCATGGTCTTTAACCTGATAATAAGATATACATAAATAAAGATTGCTGGTATAACTCTTTAGATCTGCTTCTCCATCAAACAACAACACTCCACCCAATCCCAACTTTATCTTGTGTGTGTGTTTCTTTATCTTATAATCCCTCATTGCCCCTCACTGGTGGAGTCTGGCCATGCTGGTCATGGCATCCATCTATCCCTATTTGCTGATGACATGATTCTATATGTGAAAAATCCAAAAATACTCCACCAGAAAGCTTCTAGAATTCATAAACAAATTCAGTGAAGTAGCAGGATATAACAGTAATATCGATAAATCAATTATGGAATACAATAAATATAGGAATACATTAATGATGAATCAACTGAAAGAGAAATTAGGAAAGCTCCTCCATTCACAATAACTTCAAAACAAAAACAAAAACAAAACCCTTCGAAATCAATGTAACAAAAGAGGTGAGAGGCCTCTACAATAAAAACCACAGATAACTAAAGAAAGAAATTGAAGTTCTTAGAAGATGGGAAAATTTCCCATGTTCTTGGGTAGGCAAAATTAATTTTGTCAAAATGGCCATACTGCCAAGCACTATACAGATTTAGTGTAATTCCTAATAAAATTCCAATGGAGTTCTTTTCTTCATAGAAATAGAGAAACCAGTCATGAAATTCATTTGGAAAAATAAGATGCCCAAAATAGCCAAAGCAATGCTTAGCAAGAAAAGTGATGCAGGAGGCATCAATGTTTATAGTAGCTCATTCACAATAGCAAAGCTATGGAACCAACATCATACACTTGAAAACTCAAACATATTTTCATTATTTTAATGCTCAACATTTCATTGTGGTCTATGTAGTTACATACAAGGAGAAAATCCACTAACATTAAGTAGAGGAATAAATAATTATGAAAAGCATCTACCCAACTTTTATCATTCCTACTGGTTTGATGAACAGAGTAAATTAAAATTCTCTTAAAAATGAGTATTGCTTTAGCTCTCCATTTTGTTTTCTATGTACCTTAGCTTAGGCATGATGCAGCACATTCCAATGTTTTTACCTTTTAGGCAATGTAACTATTGTAGTAACACTAAGTCCACCTATTACACTTTCTGTAGCTATTCAAACAATACAGTGTGGTAATGTAAAACGTGTGAATCTAGAAAAAGTGTCTGGATATCTGAATGAAGAAAATACAGAACAAGATCCTAATTTTAAAAATTATTCAGAAATGAAATTTTGTGAAATCATAAGTCAGATAGTTTTTTACTTCGTTCACCATGTTGCAATGGTTGTCTTTCCCAAACTTCTCTGTCTTTACCATGGATCCTGGATTACTGTTATATCATGGGTATTACCCTATCTGATTCCCAGATTATCTTTCTTTTGTGGCTCTAAGGAAAAATTTCATTATTTTCCTTTTGGCTCTGACTCCTCTCCTCCTCTAAACATTTAAATATTTTGTTCACTATTATTTTTAAATACACATATTCTCTTTGAGCCATTCTGAAGACTGAATCCATTTTTATTAGTCAAGAAATTTCATCAACATGTACATTTTCTCTCTTAATTGTCTATGGTTTCTTGAATTTATGTTTGCTCTCCCTACATGGTTGGATTGTGGGGCTTAGTGTGGCATGTGAGGTGTTGTATTAGAGAGCCACTTCATGAAGTTTGAAATCTCAGGTTCTCATCCTGGATCTCTGACTTCTCTCTACAAAACACTTATCACCCAGTTTAGCCTGCTCTGGGCAGAGCAGGTATATTTTAAAATCTTATAAATAAAAATTGTCAAAGCAAAAAGGAGACAATGATACATTTAGAGTTTGTGTGATTCATTTCACGCACACACATTTTAATAGTGGAAAACTATTAAGTAAATTGCTTGCATGGTGCAATATGGGAAGGCATTTCTGAGGAGCTGGTATTTAAACTGGTGCTGTGTCCACAGTATAAATGGAGAGTGGAGGTGAGAGCAGAAGGATTGATGATGTGAGACAGGGAGTGATCAGGGAATGTATTCAGGAGGGACAGCAGTTGTTAGCCTGAAACATGGATGAGCTCAAGTTCTAGGAGGACAAGTGGAAAGGCAGATGGTGGTACAGGCAGCTTTAAAAATCATGGTGAGCATCTCAAACAGTGCATCTGAAATCTGCAGTAATTATTTCATTATGTTTAAGAATCATATATTTTAACTGCCCTCTTTCACTTTTCAAGTGACAGAAAGGAAGAGCTGGGAGTAGTTGAAAAAGTGATGAGAATTTGTATTACTTGAATTTTCTCCTTCTCTAGAGAAATCAAATAAGCATCTCAATAAAAGCCTGGGAGGATTTACTTGAAGGATTATAGGGTTGATGATTATCACACTGGGATTTGTAACATCTCAGCCTGAATGGTTGGTCTGTAACCTCCAATGATTTTCACAACGAAAACCAAGGGTATCTCATTCAAAGTGAAGAAGATTTTTGTCTGCCCTTAAACCATGTGCAACTCTTTATATAATATATGAGTACCAAAGAATATGCTGACCTGTTTCCTAGCTCTGATAATATAAAAATAAAAATAAAGATAAAGAAAGATGGTTAGTGTTTTCATACCCACAGATAACACTTGATAGTAAGTTCTTTTGAGCCTTCAATGAGAAAGAAATGGGCAAGTCCAAACCTACTGATAGATGGGATTGGGATGTCCTCACTCCAGTCTTTATTTTATAGGGGCCACCATGAGTCAGCTTGTATATTTTTCCCACAGTAACTAATATTGTGGGGAATAGAAAGATGGATGTCTTCAGTGGGTGTCTGGCATCTGACAAGATGTAGGATCTTCATTATGGATGATTTCTAAGTCCAATTGTATGTAACATAGGTAAATAAGACAGAGAGAGAAAGAGAGAGAGATAAAATTCCAATAAATAATTCTGAGTGATGTTTATTCTTTGGCTCTCACTTAATCTTGAAAAGCTGCTATCATATTTTATGCCTCCAAATTTTATACCTGCTTAATGAAAAATTTATCCAAATTTCGGGGCTGGGGTCACAGCTCAGTGGCTGAGCACTCACCTAGCATGTGTGAGGCTCTGGGTTCGATCGTTAGCATCGCATATGAAAATAAATAAAATAAAGGCATGGTGTCTATCTACCACTACAAAAAAATCTAAAAAAAATTTTTAAAAAAAAGGTCATCCAAAATTCACAACCTTACTTTCATGGCCTATTTGGGGATAACTTGTTCCTAGGTTTTGTTCTTGATTTTTTCTTTGACTATGACATTGGAATCTGGTTAACTGGAAATTTCACATTGATCTTTTTGTCCCCTGAAGCATTTTCCTTCTTATTTCCATTATATCTTGGTTTCATTCATCACAAATGCCCTCACTCCTCTGATTTTTCATATCTCTAGTTATGAGCCTTTTCACAACCAAAGATCTATTTTATTGTTATTTTTATTTATGTTAATATTCAAGATGCTATCCACTTTTAATTCATTTTGTTTCTTTATCTTTACTAAAGTTATTTTGATGTGTCATTCCTATCTTCTCATCTTTGTGGAAAAAAAAAACTACGACAATCTATGGTACCAACATAACATATGTTACTCAGCAAAGGAACTCTGTTTTAATGTGGTTGTACAGGAGTCTGTATTATAGGAAAGTGAACAGTTGAAATCAATATTTTGAATAATGAAATTCCACCTTTTGGAGAGCCAGAGCTGATGATCATAATGAATGTAATTACCCTAATTGTACACTGAGCACAGTCACATCTTCTCCATGCTTTGCAAATAATGAGTTATCTAGCCATCCTAGTGTCCCTTCAAGGTTGGTTTCAGAATCATTTATGTTCTACAGGGGAGGATCAAGGAACTGGATGAATGTCAGATCCCTGGTGGGCAGTGTGGTGTGGTTTGACAGGAGGCAGTGTGGCTTCAGACTCAATGCTGATCACTGAGATAACACACTTCACAGTCTGGTTATATCTGTGTGTTTCAGAATCTAGTTGAGAACTTGATTATCTGAATTGAAGTTTGCAAGGTTTTAAATTGCCTGGCCACTCTCTCCTCCTACTGATTATAGTGTGGCTGCAGAACTTGGACAGTCAACAAATATCACATTTTCGAATTCAGTGATTAAGTCCATAGACTGTGGATGTGACAGTCCTTTAGTGTCTCTACCTTTCTCATGAATCACTTAAATTTGGCACATTTTGTGGAGTGTGAATAGACATAAAATTAGACATGATGCAATATTTAGATATTGAAAAAAATATAAAATTGTTTGTGTTCATCCTTGTGAGGGAGCTTTAGTAGCTATGTCTAAGTTTTTCTCAAATATCATTTTAAATATTATGTTCTTTTACATTAATTAGGTCTGCTATAATATCATCCAAACAAATGAAAAGAGAAAAATACCTTCAATCTCCTCTTTAAATTTGGTATTAAAATTATTGTTTTTTAAGACCAATTCCTGACAGAAATGTAATATTTCAAATAATGCATACCTCTTCCCATGTTTTATGTGAAATTTTTTCTTTAATAAGTACTCCTATTTTTCTTTAATAAACACGTTTTTCCATATGTATTGGTGGATGGATGGTTTATCACAGAACTCTGTTTTTACATTTCCTAAATGCACAACCATTTCGTCTGAATTGTACAAAGGACAGTATATTCTTTGCTTAAACACCCACTTCTCTATTTCTTAGTATCATGGGAAATGAAAGCTTGTACAGATAGAAACCCAAGAAAAGTAAGACACGGAAACAGAAAAACAAAACCTCTAATTGCTTGGGACATAAGCTTTGCAAATACTTGAGCAATTGAAAACCCACACACAATTGTGTCTTGGCACATCATGTTGGTGAATAATTTCTCCCTCAGGGGAATCAAAAAGTAATTCTACAGGTGCATGACCTATGATGGAAACCTCTTTATAGTCCAGATGGAAAACCAACAGGAACTTTTGCTCCTCTTGTTTCTTTGTTCTTGAGACTACCCTGGAGGATCACTGGGGACTTTGACTGTCAGAGAGGTTCTTCCTCTCTGTCTTAGGTGTTGAGCAAATATTGGATATAGACATTACATTTTGGGGAGCATGAGTAATGATTTCTCCATAGAGAACAAAAGAGGCCATTACTAGAAATTTCAGAGAACTGGCAAATGGTGAGATTTATAGTTTACTGTTTTGAATTTTCATGGTTGATTTCAAATTGTGATGAAGTGCTTAAAATGGTGGGTCTAGTGGGGGTGCTGAGCTCTGTGCACAGAATGTGTCTTTCAGCAACTGTGCACTTGGTATAACTGTGTGACCTTTACAACCTGAGAATATTCATGTTGAAAAATAATTATAATATTTGCAAGTTCAAGGATGTGGAAGTCAATAAAATAATACATGTGGAACAGACAGTACATTATTAACACAAAACATGTGTCCAATGAGCAGCAGCTCTTAGAATGCATCTTTATTGGTGGGAAAGATTTGGCGCATTAATTCTAACGAAAGAAATAAGACCCATTTTCAGATTACTGTTTTCAAGGAAATCCAAACACTTAGAAACACATCAGATACATATTTTTTTGTGAGAGTAGTTGGGAGAATTTCTATTTCACTGAGTCCATAGTTGTGTAAAGGGAAGCACACTTCTCATCCCAGGAGATGTGCAGCACCCAACGAATATGGAAGATCTCTTCAAATATGTAAATTATTTCATAACTTTTCATTAATATTTTGGTATTTACTTTTAATGGCACATGATGATTGTACATATTTATGGGAAGAGTTTGATGAGATCAAGGTAATTGGCTTTGCCTGTCACTCAAACATTTATCATTTATTTGACTTGGCAAAATGTAAAATCATCTTGGTTTCAACCCTGGTTATCCTAAAGTAGAAGTTATGATTTCTATCCAACAGCACCACTGCACCAATTAACCATCCTTTGTCCTCCCACCCCAATTTCCCCAGCCACTTGGAATCATGATTCTACTCTCTATTTCTGTGAGATCTGCTCATTTAGCTTCCACATGTAAGTGACCACAGGTCATTTATTTGCTAATGTTTGCACCATTGTGATGGTTTAGAATGAAAAGTGGTCTTTTCAGATGCTGTACAAAGAATACTAATGTTTTAATATGGTAAATGTTAAGTCTCCCAGGACCAGTCACAGATTTGTTGATAAAGAATGTAATATTCACTATTTCTACAAGAACACACCACTATAAACCATAGGGAAAAACAGTACGCCTAAAAAAGAGTGGGTAAGCTACAGAATGCAGCCTTTAGATTTTAACTTCATCTGCTGAATTGTCCCTATGTGCGTTTGATGTCATAAATAGCATTAGGTGTTTTATTCAGGATTGTTCAGAAAAATCTACATGGCTAAGCTCTGAACTGCTTTAGTGTTTACTGTTGTGTCTTTGTCTCTACCTTAAAATAAGCTAAAACATTGAGACAACAGAAAAGAAGTCTCAGGGGTTTATCTGGAAGGGCACCAGTGGAAACAAAGATTTTTCTAAAATTTTATATATATATATAAAAATTGGGCTACCTTTATGACCTCAGAATATATATATATATATATATATATATATATATATATATATATATATACCCACACACATACATATACATTCACACCACACACACACACGTGTGTGTGTGTGTGTGTGTGTGTGTGTGTTTTAAGCTATATGTCATATATATATATGTTTCAAAATTTAGAAAATCATTAGAGCAAAATTGAGGGGAAAAAAGATATAAAATCTTAAGCTATTTATATTTTGTTGCTAAATAATACCCCTGGATCAAAAATACAATAAAATTATCTACAAGTAAATAGCAGAAATATCAGTAGAATAGAGGAAAAGGAGTGGGGGAGGGAGAAAGGGAGGGGAAGGGAAGGTACTGGGGACCAAATTACAGCAAATTATATTTCATGCTTTTGTATTTATCTCAAATGAATCAAACTGTTAAGTATAACTAAAAGAACCAAAAAAAGTTGTGGTTTATTTCAAGAAGTAACAGGGAGGCTAATTTCAAATAGGATTTTTCTCTCTCAGTTTGCAATAACAACATTTAGAACAATGTATGCAAATGTGACAGATATGCCCACATATGTACATGTAGGTGCATATAAAATTTATTGCTTGGTATATAATTACTAAATAGTAATTTTTTTAAAAAAAATTTTATTGTTGGTTGTTCAAAACATTACATAATTCTTGATGTATCATATTTCACAATAGTACTTTAATGACGATCTTACTACTAATCTTTCTTTTGGGTCTGAATGTCATTGAGTTAAGGAAGAAATTTTATTTCTTCCTGAATCGTGCTAAAAATATTTTGCTGTCAAAATTAATAGAAAGAAAATAGTGGACAGTGTGCGTAGTTGTGCTAAGGGAAGCACACTTCTTAAGGTGACTACCCAGGAGATGTGCAGTGCCCATGGTTCATGCAGTTCATGCTGTGAGGGACCCTCAGCAATCTCAGGTGAAGCTCCAGCATATTTGAGGATATGGTTTCTGATAAAGGGAAAGACCACAGAATGTCCTAGGACAAATGCAGACACAGTAAACTTCTAACTACAGGGGAATGTGAACTTAAATCAGATATCAATAAATGCATAAAAGGCAGGGAATGCTGGGCCTCTGGGAGGGCCATTAATGTAAAACTTACCACGTTATAATTTTAATTTAAGATTTCTTGTTATGGAAGTGTGTTGCTTACACCTTTGTAAATGAATTGTCCTCAAACCTCAAGTCCTCTTTCTGAACTGTTCTTATGATGGAGAGTCTTGTGTGGTTTTTGTTACTTATATTCAATTCTACATATTCTCATTTTTAGTAATCAAGCGTTTATTGCAAAATAAGACTCTATCATTATAATTTTTTATCTTCCATATGGTAAAACTCTAGTTATAAATTATCAAAGCAAATTGAAAGGAGTGATTATAATGTTTTTAGTTCTTCCTTAACATGTTGCAAAATATTTTACCTTTTATTTCCTACATCATTGTTATGGATTTATTCAATACATCATGGGATATGAGTGCAATGGTGTGATGTAAACAGACATGTTTCTCATTGAATATTTGAGCTGTGTTTTTGTTTCTTATGTTACTGCAACATTTTCCATTATAAAACATGCCCATATCATTCATTATATATTTTTAGTGTTTGGATAATTAAGAGAAAAAATACAAACACATATATGAAGCTGGAAGTATTTGCCAATTTGTTGTCAAAAGATTATATTTAAAAATTTTTATTAAAATTGATATTCTTGTGATTTATTCAGCCCTTTACTTCACTTTGTGTATGTTTGTGCTGCTGAAAAATGGTGATGTCAGTATTTTTTGTATTCATTTTGACTTCTACTGTGAACCCCACGTTCATAATTTCTCTGTATTCGACACTGTGGTCAGACAGTTGGAGGCACAGTGTTTTGTTTAATGGCACATTGCTGTTAGACAATGAGGCTGGAATTGTAGTGATTTGACAGAAGAAATTGATAAATTCTTTCTATTAACTTTTCCTTTGGAGTAATTTTAGATAAACCAGAAAGTTGCATAAATTTTCTGTAAAATTCCAGCAGAATAGACAATTTGTCTTAATATTATTACCTTACGTTATTATGGATGCATTTGTCGATTTATTCATATTTCACTAGTTTTGCCACTATTGTTGGTTTGTTTACTTTGAACAACATCTCAATTATGCTCTTAGACTACCCAGAAATATTGCTCTTAGACTACCCAGAAAACAGAAGTGGAGAGATAAGATGTCTATAATTATCAGATGACTTTCATAGTTTGTTTTATGTTATTTTCTTCAACTTCTTACTCCATTTGGTTTTCTTTCTCAGTGAAGCAGTCTGAAGGAGGCATGGATACAGTTGGGTCTGAGTCCAGAATAACATAATCAGGGGCTACTAGGGACATTCAAAAGTGCAGTGCATTTCAAAATATTATTTGTTCCTACTAATGAACACTCATATTTTTATGTTTATGCATTTCTCTGATTTTCATAAGAAACCTATTATTAATAGAAAACTCATAAACAGAAGAAATATAACCTGAGTCTGAAAGAATTCTAAGGATTTTACATAACTTGATCTGTGCCATAGAACAAACAGAAGGATCTGGATTTGAACCAAGGTTTACACAATCTGGCCCAGATGTGCTTAGGCATCTCGTTTCTGTCTTTCCTCCTTTGGTCCTAGAATAAGATGAGCTGCTGGATTAGGCATTGCTATTCTTTATTCTGTAATAAGTGGTTTCCAATGGATCCAATGTACATTGAGACTTTGATTTATATTGTTCTCTTTTTAGTGGCTATGAAGTTGAAAGTACAGATGTTGGTCAGGAATGTCCTGAGAACACAATTAAAATGGCACTAACAAAAGCAAACAAATAAGTATTAATTTACACAATATATATTAGTTCATTATAAAAATTTAATTGTTTCTTCTTACTCTAAATGGGAGATATAAACACAGTTGAGTTTTTTATTCTTGCATAAAACCCATTATACTTCATCTTTTGAAATATATATGTATACATATATACATATTTATATACATATATATGTAGAAAAGAGTATATGGACACACACATATGCTATTTCACTGATATATTTCAGTGACTTGCAAGTGAGGACACTTTCATTCATTCTTTGAAGTTGTTTTTGTCTGTGGACTGATGTCAAGAATTCAAGTAATTACCTGGAGGATTTGTGGAGGAGCTTTCTGCAGGCAAGGCTGCTGGCTTCTTTATATAAGAAATACATAAAGAAGTAACTACAAATTGGTAAAGGCCCATTATGATAAGCAACATTTCCACACTTTCAAATTTGACCTCATGATAACCCTGAGAGGTGAGATAAATGAACATCTCTGCCTGATGAGATGGTCTCATCAATTTGAAATATTTATCTTGAGTTATACCTGATGAGAATGGATCATGTTGTAGTAAGCATTGGCAAAGGATGAATGAAGCCTCTAGACTTTGGCTGATAGTTAACCTCGTCTCTTCCTTACCTAGGTGGTTGTTGCTGATTTGCATGTTTAGGGGAGTGGCTGTTCCTCATCACTTGCTGGATTTCCTTCACCAAGTTGCCTCATTCTAACATGAACAAGGAATTAGAGGTTTCAAGTTTACAAGTGGACAGAAATTCTAGAAAGATCAGCTTGCAGTGAAGTCCTTGCTGGAAAAGAAAAATTCCCATCCATTTCCTGTTGATCCAGGGGAAAGGACTTGGTTTGGGCATGAGGACAGAGGTGCTGTGTGTGACATCCCATATCAAGCATCTGTTGTTTACTTGAACATAAGGTCTTTAAGCTTGAGTTTCTAATTGGTAGAATGGAATGATAACACCTAACAAAGACTGGCTTCTAGACAATGAGTTCTGAGCTGGAGCTGGCCTTGAATTCACTCAGGGATCATGATAACCCTCAGGAGTTTCATAGTGAATAACAATATCAATATACCTATATATGTCTCATGGATATTTTAGAGCTAGAAAATTTCCCATGAGTTTTTTTTTTTTTTTTTTTTTTTTTTTTTTTTTTTTAAGAATGAGTTAATTCATTTAACAGCCAATTTAACTTGGATTTTTAAAGAAACATAGCAGGAGTAGTCATCATTTTTGAGTACCTCTTAAGGTGCATGTTTTTTCTACTGATTTTTGTAGATAAGACTTTCTACACTCACAATTGGCATGCTGTTCTCTACTGTTTCATGCCTATGGTAGGCATGGTTAATAAATCACTGTCTTTTTCTAATTTCACCATGGTTTCCAATCATTTGCCCTGGAAATTGCTGATAAATTTTCAATGTCATTTGAAAAAAAAATTCTTCTTTAACATATGTGCCTGCTTTCATTTCCCCTTATTAAAAGCCTAACATTTTGAAGTATTCTATAGTTCATCCCCACCTCAATTTTTCTGATCTCTGATAACTACATTCAACAAATGTCACATTTTTTTTCTCAGTGATAATAACTCAATAAGCTGTACTCACAATAATATTAAAATACTTATAAGTAGTCTGCAGGCGGTATACTCCTATAATTCCAGAGTCTCAGAAGGTGAAAACAGGAGGATTGCAAGTTCAAAGCTGGTCTTAGCAACTTCACAAGACCCTAAGACACTTAGTGAGATTTTGTCTCAAAAAATTAAAAAAGAGCTGGCACAGTGTGTCTTAGTGCTTATACACCACAAGTTCCAATTATTGGTATAAAAATAAATCGTAAGTAAATAACAGCTTGTTGGTGTGACTATTACCATTAAAACTAGTTTGATGCAATTTTTATTCTACTTGCAGAACCACATCATCAGTTTAATGTTAACCATTTCATAAGATCATGAAAAATCAAAGCTTCATAACTGAATTTATCTTCATGGGGCTTTCACAAAATCCTACTATTCAGAAAATATTATTTGTTGTGTTTTTGTTGGTCTACATTGCGACTGTTGTAGGCAATATGTTGATTGTAGTGACTATCCTCTGTAGCCCTGCACTGCTGGGCTCCCCCATGTACTTCTTCTTGGCAGTCTTGTCCTTCCTGGATGCCTGCTACTCCTCTGTCATCACACCAAAGATGGTTGTGGTCTCCATCCGTAAAAGGAAAGTCATCACATTTGAAGGATGCATGATTCAACTTTTTACTGAACACTTATTTGGTGGGGTAGAGGTGATTATCCTCTCAGCCATGGCCTATGACCGCTATGTGGCCATTTGCAAGCCTTTGCACTACTCTGCCATCATGAACTGGAGGCTCTGTGGCATTCTGGTGGGGGTTTCCTGGATAGGTGGCTTCTTGCATGCCATCACACTGGTTCTGCTCACTTTCAACCTTCCCTTTTGTGGCTCTAATGTCATTGATCATTTCATATGTGAGTTGTACCCATTACTGGAGCTGGCCTGCACTGACACTCGTGTCCTAGGCCTTCTGGTGATCGCCAACAGTGGGTTAATCTGCATCGTCAACTTCTCCTTGTTGCTGGTCTCTTATGGGGTCATCTTGTTCTCCCTGAGAAAACACAGTGCTGAAGGGCGGAGGAAAGCTCTGTCCACCTGTGGATCTCACATTACTGTTGTGGTTTTGTTCTTTGTCCCATGCATATTTATATATGCACGGCCTCTGTCTACCTTCTCTTTTGATAAAGAAGTGGAAATGTTTTACACTGTCTTCACTCCCTTGCTCAATCCTTTGGTTTATACTTTGAGAAACAAGGAAATGAAAGGTGCCATGAGGAAATTGTGGAAGAGACTTGGTGGTTTCTGATAAATATATTATATTACAGTATAAAAAGTATGATGTAGAGTATAAAGAAGTTATTATTTAGTTAGACAATTTTGGGCATATTCCTTATATGGAAAGAGATTACATAATTCTAAGAAGATATTATACTGAGAGGGGGAGTAAGTGTTGCCTACTCAATAGCTGTCATATGAAAATTAAAGATAGTTCAATTTTATATTTTCTTAAATTTATTAAAAATTGAAAAGAATTTAATTTATAAAAATGATTTCCATTCATATTATGCTTTGTTAAACAGAAAAATATCTGTGGAAGAAAATATTAGAAATTAGAACATTTGAAGTGAAAAGAATGTTCAGTATCAGAATGTTCTCTGATACTGAAGTCATTGATTCTGATGTAGAACATCAGGATTTAAGAATATCAAAGAGACGCTCTTTTAAGGCACACTTCATCTTAAATGTGGATCCAGCATCATATGCTAGAGTTGAGACACTTCTTGAATTTGAGAGATAACATCTGATTGGTTCACTGCTGCCTATGGTAGTGGTCCCTTGGGTCAAGTGACCACCTCATACCAATCAGCTACTGCAGAGAAGTTGGAGCTATTCCACAGGAGGGTCAGCATTACAATCAAAGTTAATTTCTGAGACAATGCACTACTAGGTATATCAGGACAAAGCTACAGGTGTAGTGGGCACATTTTCCCCACACTCCCACAGAGGGAATAGAAACCAGAAGAACCAGATGTAAATGTAGATTTTCAAAAGAGTATTGACTACAGTTTACTTGGTGATTTTCATTTTCCTGAGTTCATGTTCCCAAGTGCAAATAATTCATTTGAGCAGTTAACAATAAAGAGATCATTCCAATTTATAAAAATACTTGGTTTTATTACTATGCTTTATTAGTCTCAGGTTGTCAAGTGTAAGAGGTAGCAAATTTATTGAGTTTAATATTTATTTATTTTTTTTCCAGAAAAACAAAAACAAAAACAAAAAATGGACAAAACACTCATGACATGCCAGTTTAGTATTATGGGTAAAAATAGTAAATAACCTCTCTTTTTTTTCCTCTCCTTAAATTTTCATGCCACCCTCAAAGTAAAAGATCATATTAGTAGTCTTTCTCATAATAGACATGCAAATGATACTAGTAACTTCATTGATCACCCCTGAAAATATACTTCAAGTATTACATTGTTAGTCTAAATCCTCACCTGGACAATGTGGGTGTCCTGCAGGAGACTAAGAGTGTGACAAGGCTCAGACATGCAAATGTGCTTCTCCTTCACCTTTTCCTTTCTTCACATCTGCCTGTCTTCAGAGTAGGAATAGCTTCTTCATGCCCTCTGCCTTCCAAGTTCCTCATATTTTACTTCATTTATCCCTAAGAACTAGCTCAAGAATCATAGATCTGCTAGATTGGCTCCATTGCTTTATGTACCTATGAAGCCAAGATTTGAAATGTAGCTATAAAATAAAACACTATTCTGGCCAGTTTCACTGACCAACACCAATTCATGTCTGCTCTACCATATGCTCAAATTCAAGCATTTTAAAATTATTTTAATGCCTAACATTTATTTCATCATGGATTTTGTAGTTATATACAAGGTGAAAATTCACTAATATTCAGCAGGGGAATAAACAAATACTGAAAGACATCTACCCAACCCTTTCATTCCCACTAGTTTATTGAACAACAGTAATTCAAAATTCTCCCCCGAACAATGGTTGCTTGGGTTTTCCATTTTGTTTTCTATGTTGATTACTTTGGCATGGTGAAGCTCATTTCAGTCTTTTCAACTTTTAGGCCATTAGAATGTTATGCTAATTATAATTTTAGTAATAATAATTTTTGTAATTATTCAAATAGTTTTCAGAAACACATTATGATTATGTAAAAAGTGTGAATTAAGGAAAATGTCTCTGGATATCCAAGAGAAGACAATACACACAGAACAAGATCCTAATTTTAAAATATTATTCAGAAGTGACATTTTGTGAAATCATAAGTCAGATACTTTCTTGACTTTATTCAATGTCTTATTTAGGTTTTCCCTCCTAAACTATGCTTTGTCTACTATGGATCATGGCTCACTCTTGCACTGTGGTTAATATTCTTTCTGATTCCCAGGTTACCTTTCTTCTGTGGTTCTTAGTAAAAATGTCATTTTCCTTTTGGCTCTGACTCCTCCCCTTGTCCTCTAATCATTTAAATATTTTTTCCCCATTATTTTTCAAATATGTGTATAAACTGATATTCTTTTTGACTCATCCTGAAGATTGCATCCAATACTGTAGTCAGGATGAAAAGGCCAGTGGTTTCTTCTCTAATCTTTTTATGGTTTCTTAGATTTATATTGGCCCCACCTGGATGCTTAAAATGTGGGCTTTGCATGGCATAGGGATGGTGTATTAAGAGAGTCATTTCAGGGAGTTTGAAAATGCAAGTTCTCATCCTGGATCTCTGATTGCTCCCTATAAAACTCTACCACTCACTTTCACATGACCTGTGCATTGTGGTTTTAATATATTGTAAAATAGTTTAGATGAGTAATGTTGAAGTAAAAATGAAAGAATGATATCTTACAGATTATATGATTCAATAAATATGCACACAGTTTAATACTTGATGACATTCGCAAGTAAGTTACCCACTTGGTGCAATCTGGAATGGCTTTTCTGAGAAGCTGGTATTTAATCTGGTGCTATGTCCACAGCAGAAATGGAAAGTGGAGGTGAGAGTAGAAAAAGGGTTGATGGTGTGAGACATGGAGCAATCAGGGAATATATTCAGGAGGAAAAACAATTGTTAGCTTGGAACATGGATGATCTCAAGTTCTAGGAGAAAAAGTGGAAAGGCTTATGGTACAAGGAGCTTTGAAAGTCATAGTAGGCATCTCAACCAGTTCATTTGAGAACTGTAGTAATTATTATACCATGTTTATGAATCATCATATTTTCAAATGCATATATATATGTATACAAACACACACCGCACACACACACACACACACACACACACACACACACACACACATTTATTTAGTTAATTTTGGTATCAGGGTTTGAACCCAGGGGTGCAGGTTCACTCAGCCCTATCTTCAGCTCTTTTCTTTTTCCTTTTTTATTTTGAAACAGGGTCTTGCTAAGTTTCTTAGGGCCTTGTTAATTTGCTGAGGCTGGCTTTGAATTTGTGATCCTCCTGCCTTTTCCTTCTGAGTCCTTGGGATTACAGGTGTGCATTACTGTGCCAGCTCACTTTTTCTTTTCAAATGATAGGAATGAAGTAAAAAAAAAAAATAGGAGAGGGTGGGAAAAGAGAGAATAGTTAATACCTGAATTTTTTTCTTTAGAGAAATAAAATAAGCATCTCAATAAAGCCCTCTGAGAATCTACTTAAAGTATTCTAGGATTGGCAACTACCACATTGGAATTTAGATATGTTGGCTTGAATATTTGGTCTTCATGATCTATTGATTTTCACAATAACATCACATGGGTTTCTCACCCCAATTGAGAGGTTTTTTTTTCTGCCACTAAGTTGTGTGAACATTTTTTAAAAGAATTTATGATTACCAAACACTGTGCAAAACATTTCTGTATTTAGTAATATAAACTATTCTCTTATAGCTGAGGGAAAATATTTAGTTTTTATGTACTCCACAGAGAAGAACTTGAGAGTAAGCTCTTTTGAGTCTTCTATAAGAAACACATTGGCATTGAGGCATCAGGTTTGGAATGCCATGCATGCCAGTCTTTATTTTGGGACCACCATGAGTCTGCTTGTATTTTGTACTGAATTACTAACTGCAGGAAACAGAAAGATGGATATCTTTGTGGTTCTCTGGCATCTGAAGGAGGTAGGCTCTTTGCTATGGGTAACCTCAAAGTCCAATTTTGTATAATTTAGGTTTTAAAGGAAGGAAAAATTTGATTAAATAAGTCAGGGTGATTTTTGCTCTCAGATATCTTGATGAAGACTCTAACATATTTCTATGCTTCTGAATTTTATCCTTCACTAATGAACATAAATAAAAATTTCCTAACCTTGTTTTCATGGTCTACAGCTAAGAAGACAACTTATTTCCAAATTTTCCTTTTATGACCATGGAGTCTGCTTAATTAGAGTTTTCATGTTGCTCTATCTGTTCAAGAAAGCATTATGATTTTTCTTTCTGCCCATGCCAATCTTTTAAAATTAATTTTATTTTTTATATTTACTAAAGGTATTTGGAGCTGTCATTCATATCTTCTAATCATTGTGAAAAAACTAGGATGATCTATGGTACCGTTATAAATTATGTCACTCATGAGAAGAATTTCATGGTTTAAAACAGTATTGTAGATGTATTATTGGTAAGTGAATAACTGAAGTTACCATTTTGAGAAATAAAAATTATGTCTACGAAAACACTGTTTCACCGTTTCAGTACTAATAGTCATAATGATGGTAATTACTCCAGTTGCACACAGTGCACAGCCACATCTTCTATACACTTTGCACATATTGAATTGTCTAGCTTTCCTAGAATCGCTTAAAGGTAGGTTTTAGAATCATTGATGTTCCACAGGTGAAGGTCAAGGGGCTGGATGAATGTCAGATCTTTGGTGGGCAGTTGAGTGTGGTTTGACCGGAGGAAGTGTGGCTTCAGAGTACATTCTGATCATTGAGATAACACACTTCTCAATATGATTTTTTTTAAATATGTCTGAGTGTCTATTTGGAAACCTGATTATGTGAATTAAAGTTTTCAAGATTTTAAATTATCTGACTAATCTTTCTTCCTGCTTTAGTTGCAGTGTGTGGCTGCAGGGCTGTGGACACATTCACCAAATATCACATTATGGCATGCAGTGATTAAAATACCATGTTGCAGAAAAAAAGGCTAAAGGTTTCAAGAAACAATATGACCAGATGTGTAGTTTTATTCTTGTACTAAAAAATTCTAAATGCTCAATTTTCCATGAACAAGAAAGGAGTTATTGTTCACATCTCTTTTTCCATCCTCTGGTCATTGTATTTTTGTCTGTGATCATTACCAAAAAAGAACATGAAAGAGAGTCCCTGGAGGACAGTAATCTTGGGCAGCCCAATAAATGATAGGATGATTGAGTGTGATGAAAATGGAGTTTAAAATGGTAATAAAGGAGCTTCAGAGTCATTATTTCAACATAAACAGATTCTGCAGAGAAAAAGAAGAGATGATTCCTGGACATGATGGAGACATGCCCACTCAGCAGGAAGAGTCTTCACATTCTCTGATCCATTCCTCCTGTTTGCTCACTTCATCTACAAATCACTACATCTGACACTGTTTCAAGAATTTAAAAAATACACTCTTTAGTCAAATTGTTTGTTATTCTTTACATCCTGCTGATTATATAAAGACCATTCCTATAAGAACATTTGGCTGACCCTGCACATCACAAGAGAGGCCCTGATTTTACCAACAATCATTTTCTAATGAATTGGTAGCACCCATTTCTCCCCCTCATAATGACTAAGCATCTTTTCACAAAAAGTGATCAGGCAGTCCTCAAATATGTTTGGATGTGTGCCTGTGTTTGAAAAATGGCCTTGGTAATTAAAGAAAAAAAAATTGTCAGAAGAAATGGAGGACTGAGTCTATTCAATGTAATAACTTAGTTTACTGCTTACTTATAGCTATAAAGTAAGTCATAAAGAATTCTTAAGAAGAGATTTTCCCCAAATCAAATAATTCTGAAGAAATCTTTTATCATTTTCAAATTTTATGCTAAAGGTGGAATTTAAAAATGATAAATAAATGTAAAGAAGACCAGTATGATAGAAGAAGAGTATGAGGGGGAAGGAAGAAGGGAGGGAAAAGGGCAGTACTGTGATTGAAGTTGAGCAAACTAGATTATATGCATTTATGATTATGTCAGAATGAACTCCACTAGTATATCTAAATACAGTGTACTAACAAAAGCATAAAAAGAAAAAAGAATGTCAGAATGATCTAACTCATAAAATATATTGCCAATGAGCATAAAATGCATGGGGAAGAATGAAATATTGGCTAAATCATGGAAGAGCAAATTGCTACCCCACACCTCCTGCATTCACATTTCTTTCTCTGTGCCTCCCTCTGTCTCTGTTTCTTTTCTGAGTCAAAATAAACAAATAATCACCCTATTTTTTACAATTGTGCAAATAGTATACATTTCATGACCTGCACTACTCTATCTTTGTGATATAATTTCCCTTTTATCCAACTCTATTTTTCTAACAGAAAGAAATAAAGGATTAAGCAAAGCAAGGAAAAGACTACAGTGGAAGTGGCATGTGGAAGTCCAGATGTGTAGGTAGCATCTCATCACTGAAGGGCATTTTTGAAATATCACCCTGACCAGGAGTGTGATCCATGTCAGGAAATTCTTCCGTATCAGTACTCACATGTTGAATTTCAATTAACAGAAAATAACACTTGCTTCTTAATTGTATGAATGATTAACAATGGTGCTTCTGAGCCTTAACTCTTTTTTCATAAATCACTTTGATTCTAATTTTTTTTCCTTTGGGGAATGAACAGAAATAAAAAATAGGACACAATGATTAAAACTGTATAAAGTAGCAAATTGTTCATTGTGGGTCCTCCTAAAGGGTCTGAGGAGCTAGCTGCTTCTGAGTTTTCCCTTGAGCATTAGTCTCCATGCTGTATTCCCTTACACCACACAGATATGCCTTATCATCATCCAGATTAAAAGAGAAAAAAAATCCTTATACTCCAGAAATCATGTTTTTAGTTTTAACATTATGGATTCTCCTTATTTATTTTAAGAAAAAATTTAAATTAATGTATACCCTCAATGTACTTTTATGTAAAATGCTTTTCTCTAATAAGCACTCCTTGCTACATTAGTCCATAAACAGTATGCATTTTCTTCATGGACTGATGAAAGGATTTCCTATCACAGAACTCAACTCTTATACTTAGTAATATAAGAGTTCTTTCCCGGAATACTGCAAAGAGGTACTATGTCCCATCCTGTTATGCATTCTACTATATTCCTGAGTAAGATAAGACATGAAATCATCTTTTATTAGCCCAAGAGGATTAAAAAAAATAAGGAAAAAAACCCTGTTATGCAGGGGCAAAAAAATTTTGTAAATGCTTGAGCAAGTGAAAAGCCACATAAAATTGTGTTAATCGGGCTAATGGGAAAATTTCATTCCCTTGGGAGACTGAGAAGGTAATCTGAAGGCTCATGGCCTCTCAGGGAGTCTCTTTAAATTCCAGTCAGAAGCCAAGACAGAAAATTTACTTCATTTTCTTTTGTTTTAAGATATTGCTTTGTTTCAAGGCAGCACTTTAGCAGCACTGGGAACATTCTCCCCTTCGACTGCCAAAGGTGTTCTTCTTCTATTAAATGTAGAAGGAAGAGTTGGGAAAAAAGAGCATCACTCTTTGGCCATTACCAGAATGTTTGAGGGACTGATGCATGGTGAGATTTCTAATTCACACTTCTGAATTTTCAGAAAGGTTTTTCAATGGTGATGTAGTGCTTCAAAGTGCAGGTGTTGTGGTCATGTTCTCATGGTTAATGTCATGCACTGTCCTTTTGCTGAATAACTGTGTGTACTTGAGTTAGCTGTATAACATCTGTGGCTCCCAAACCCCTCATGTTTAGTGGGGATTCTTCCAAGATGAAGGGATGCAGCAGGGGATGAAACAATGCAGGTGGAGCTGATAGGACAACACTGCACGGCTGAAAGGACCCAATAGACAGCAGTTGTTACAAAATTCAAATCTTTCTCCTATTTTTCTCCTCTTCCTTCCTCTGCTTTTGGAGCTCCTATGAAATTAAATTCATACTCAGCTTTTTATCTTTGAGTAAAAACTGAATAATTTAGGATTTCAAGTGAATATTTTTCTACTACTTCTCCAATAAACTCTTATTTGTTCCTTCTAAATACATTCTCATTTATCCTCTAGTGATACTTCCATCCTAATTATAAGGTGAATATTATCAATCTGTATCAAAGTACAGATGTGGGAGAATGATACATTTAAGTACTACTGTACCAACCATAGATACTGATAGAGAAAATATGAAACTCACTATTGTCATAACCACAGACTAACAAATGGCACAGGGAAGGACATTAAAAATGAGAAAAAGGGACTCATTTGGAAGCTTCTGATTTAACTATGTAATTTGCTAAGTGTGCTTGATGTCATAGATTGCATTGGGCTCTTGCTGCAGATTTGTTCAGTAAAATCCAAGTGGCTGATTTTCAGAACTGATTTTCAGGACTAGTTGTCATAGCTTGGTCTCACCCTTGCAATTAGCTAAATCACTCAGACAACAGAAAAGGAGGTTCAGGTATCTGTTGAGAAGGAAACCAGAGAGAATGGATATTTTCTCACCCACATTAAGTATAAATGTTGAGACATCTAGGGAAATCAGCACAACTACAGTGAGGAGAAAGGAAAGAATCAGCTGTCCGAAAAGAATGTATATCTTAGGTAGCCAGAAAAGGGAATATGCTTAATTAGACAAGACATGCTTGATTAGGCAGGACAAGTGGTAAATATTTAATTGGAGAAGAAGAATCCTAGATCAAATATATGCTAAATTTAAGAAATTTAACATAAATGTTAATTACAAGTAGGATCTTAATTTATTTTTTAATTTGTAAAAATAACTATTTAATAAAATATATGAAAATTTGACCTACATTATAATATACCTAAAATTGATATTGAAGAATATATGGAGGTTAGAGAGGGTTGGGTCCATGGTGTGATCATTTATAGAAAGTTTTCAGTAGTTTAAAATTTTATTTTAAGACTCTAGGTTATTTTAGCTTGTTAGTTCCACCTTTGCAAATAAATTAACCATACAGTTCATACTTTATTTCTGAACTTTAAGGAAAATTGATGTTTAGGATTTTAATCTTCATATTTAATTCTAAATATTACTATAATAGTAACAAAACACATATTTCAAATAGTCTGCCATTGTTATATGTTCCCTTCTAAATTATAAATTATATTTAAAATATTTATAAATTGTCACTGATTTTTTTCTTTTGCATTTCTCATGTTATAAAATACTTCATATTTTATCTCCTCATGTTATGACTTTTTTATTGACAGTATCTTGTGATGACAATTTGTAACAGCCATATTTATATGAACATCTTAATTGCTGAATATTTTAGATATTTCTCTATTTCCAAAATTAACACTGTATAATTTTCCAATGTAAAATTTCCCCTTCTCTTTTTGTTATTAGAATAAATTTATCTGCTTGGGGCTACTAGTATAACCAATGCAGGCATACTTATGATTCTGGAATCATTTACTAATATATTTTTCAGAAGTATTACATTAATGAATCAATTTTGTTTCCATTTTGGAGCAGGAGTCATTTTTTGTGGGGGGGGTGTACCAGAAATGTAACTCAGGGCACTCTGCCACTGAGCCACATCCCTAGCCTTATTTTGCATTTTGTTTAGAAACAGGATCTCACTGAGTTGCTTATACCTCACTTTTGCTGAGGCTGGTTTGAACTTGCAAATCTCCTGCTTCACCCTCCCTGAGGCACAGTAAGTGAGCCACACCCAGTGAGGGGTCATTTTTTTTTTTTTTTTTAAGATGCACACAATGCCTTTATTTTGTTTATTTATTTTTGTGTGGTGCTGAGGATAGAACCCAGTGCCTCACACATGCTAGGCAAGTGCTGTACTGCTCAGCCACAACTCCAGCCCTCAGGAGTCATTTTTTAAAGGATGAGTTTAAAAAGACATATTATTCTTTTGACTTGTTCAGTTTTATCTCATTTTGTTTATGCAAACACTTCTTAAAATATTGCTGACATATAAATGTTCACATCTTCCTTTGGTTTACTCTTTTTTAGATCAGAAAGTTTAGGCATGGTAGGTCATTCCTATTAACCATGAAACTGGGATTACTACATTTTTGATTTAAAAAAATGAACAATTTTTTTCCTTTTGCTTAATTATTTATTTGGAATAATTTTCGATTAACAGAAATAAGATGGTGTAGAGGGTTCCACTATGTTACTCACTTTATTTCCTTGAATACTGTTTTCTTATGTTACCATGTGAAATAATTCAAGACTTTGCAGAGAATGGTGATGTATATCTATAATCTCTGCCACTCAGGTTGTCATTTGTGCTCTGTGTCCCTGGCTGTGGCAGGACATTCTGCACTTCTGACTGCATTGATATTTCTAGTGGATGGCCTCATTGGACTCTCACAAGAACGGGGCAGATAGCTCTTCCTATTAAATTCATTGACAGAGCATAAACTTAAGGCTTTTAGATTTTTTGAGAGCTATAAATAACCTAGTCTGAGTCTCATAAAGTTTGGAAGCCAAGTCTGTGCAAGAGTGGAACAGACGTTCTTCCTCATCCTTTGCCTTTCCTGCTTTGGCTCTTGGCCAAACTGATCCCTGCTCAATTATATATTGATCTTCTAGGGCTGTTGTCTGATCCAGTGACCTTGTAGCATTTGTTGTATACTCTCGTTTTCTTGGTGATACCATGTGAGCGGTGGACACAGAGCTCACTGTCCAGACCTCAGTGAGGAATAAAATGAAAGCACAGTGACAGTGGCTGCTGTCAAGTCAGCAGAGGACATGTGCTAAGGCACAGAGTTGTGCATGTCAGCTTTATTAATATTTCTAGTTGTTTCTGTTGGCTCTAAAGGGAAGTCATAAAAATTGGCCCATTTTTCATTCTTGAATATACCCAATTATTGTTTTGTTCCCTTATTTTAACAACAAAAATCCTTATGTATGCATATATGTACATATAAATATTCACAGACACAAATGCTATTTGCATTTCTGTCATATGCACAGGTGAGGACACAGTCACTTTTTGAAGCTGTGTCAAATGGAGGCAAATGATTACAAGAGTTGGAAGTATTTATCGGGAGAACTCATGGAAAAGCTTTCTGTGGGTGAGGCCACCTGTTTTGCAAGTAAGGGAAACCATCTCTTACAAAACCATGATTCAACTTTTTGCTGAGCACTTTCTTGCTGGAGCAGAGGTGATTGTCCTCATGTCCATAACTTATGACTGCTATGTGGATTTTCAAGCGTTTGCACTACTCTTCCTTTATAAACTGAACGCTCTGTGGCATTCTGGTGAGGATGGCCTGGACAGGGGGCTTCTTGCATTCCATCATACAGATTCTCTTTACATTCCAGCTGCCCTTTAGTGACCTCAATGACATTGATCATTTCTTCTGTGACTTGTACCCATTACTGGAGCTGGACTGCACGGACACATCTTTGGACATTTTGTGGTTGCTAACAGTGGGTTTATCTGCATTATAATATTCACCATGTTGCTTGTCTCCTGTGGTATAATCTTGCTGTCTCTGAGAACCCTTGATTCTGAAGGGCAGAGGGAAGCCCTATCCACCTGTGAAGCTCATTTTGCTGTTGTGATTTTGTTCTTTGTCCCATGAATATTTACATATGCAAGACCTCCTTCTAATTTTACATTTGACAAAATGATGGCAATATTTTACACCATACTATACTCCTTGCTCAATCCTTTGACTTATACTTTTAGAAAAATGGAAATGAAAAATGCTATGAGGAAAGTGGAAGAGATTAGTGGTGGTTTCTGATGAAAAGCATAATTATTAAACTTCAAAAATAATAATGTAATGAGTAACAAATTCAAAATGGGCTTAAACAAAAAACTTGATGGGATCCTCATTATCTCAAAAGTGGAAACAATTCTATAAAAATATCAGTACTGTGGGGTCAGAGACAATGTTGTTCACTATCTTTTCAGGTATCTACTCAAGTTGGCAAGTCAACATCCTATTGTGTAATTTGAATTTTATGCTTACTTAAAATTTAATATTTTTTAAATGGAAATAAAAAATACGTGTCAGATTGCAGGCTGCTGACTCCATGTTTGATAAAACTTGTGCATGGATTTTAAAAAAGTATCTTAGAGACAGATACTTAAAGTATTTCAAGTGCAAAGAAATTTTGATTTAGGATATTGATCTCAGTGATGCTGGAGAAAAACCAACCAGAACTCAGGAGAGGCATCCAGAAGAACATTAGTGGAACCTTCATTGTGGATTTCCTGTATGCTGTGACCATGTTCTTTAAGGTGGGTCCATTACCATCTCTACTGGTTTAATCATTCTTGAATTTCATAACAGATAAACCCTGATGGCCCAGCGCTGCCTACCTTTGATGATGTTCTCTTTGTTCAGCACAACTTTATGTCAAATAAACTTCAGAGGGCAAAATGAGGCAGATGTCATGGGGTCTCAACAATGAGTATTTCTTATTCAAGTTCAATCAAAGGGAATTGATGAAGGGCACAGCCAACAAAACCAGGACCGACTGCAAATATAGAGAGCTGACTCCTCTCCATTCTAAAGAGGAAATCCAGAGGCAACAGAGAGTAAAAAGAACTTTAAAACAAGATAATATTTTAATATATTTGGTATTTCAAGTTTAAGGAATGAAATTACTTAGGAATTATATTGTGTTACATCACAAGTCAGATAAAATCATAATTTTGCTCAAAATCTCATAGTGTTCTCCAATCTCAAATTACTCGTATTCTTACCATGAATCTTTTGCCCATCCTTGTACTATGGGGTTTTCTTTATTTTATACCCTGATTATTATTCTTTGTCTTCCTTTCACTGAAAATAACTTTTTTTTTTCCTTTTGGCTCTGAATTCTCCCACTGTTATTTAATATTCCTATGTCTTCCCTGCTATCATTTTCAAATATACATATGACGTGCCGGTCAGGCTGACTCATCCTGAAGTTTGCATCCAGGGTAGGCAGTAGGTGTTCTGAACAAGTCAGGGGTTTTCTTCATTGTCTGTCTGTGGGTTCTTGGGTTTAGGTTGGCTCCACCTGGAAGGTGACAGTGTGACACTTTGCATGCCAGTGTGGGGCAGAGTGTTAGAAATTTCCATGTTGTACAAAAGCTTGGATTCTGGTTCTGGAAGTTTTGTCTCTGCTAGTCTCTATCTCCTAGTTTAGGCTGAAGCACACAAATAGAAATGATACCATCTTGTGTCACAAAACATGGTAAAATAGAATAAATGAAAGATGTTGAAACAAAAATGAAAGAAGGATATTCTTAAAGGTAGGATATTCATATAAAGACTATACAAAGAAGCCATTGTTTTAGTGTGGTCCAACCCAAAGGGACCTGAGGAGCTAGGTACCATTTTCCCCTGAAGCTTCAGTATTAAAAGCTATGTTCATTTTCATCCAATAGAACTATCCTACATTCTTTTCAAATAAAATGAAAAGAGATAATTATTTTATCCTTCAGAAATTGTGCTTTTAGTTTGAAAGTTACAGAATCTGAAAATCAATTTCTGAGAGGAAAAAAAGCAATTAGATTAACATAAAAATTTCCATATGTTAACAGAAATATTTCTCTTTAACAAGCACATGTTGCTGCCCAGTCCCAGTACAACACGCATTGTCCTCGTGGATTAATGCTGTCTTGTCCTAGATCTTAGTTATTGCATTTAATAAGGACACTGGCATCTTGCCCCACTTTTACAATCAGACCCTACATTTCATCCCCACATGCACAGTGTTCCATTTGTGAGCATCAAGGAAAGTGAACTCATTTCCACAAAGAAACCCAAGAGCAGTTTAAAATGGGCAGGGGAGTCTTTTAATTGGTGGTGGACATAAAATTTTAAACACACGTGAGCAAATGGAAAACCAATTTCCAATCCCCGGGGAAAACTGAGAAGCAATTCTCCAGATTCATGAGCTCTCAGGGATATCTCTTTAAATTCCAGTTAGAAATCAAGGAGGTTACGTTCTTATTCATTTTTCTTTTTCCTGAGACCATGTTCAAGACCACAATTGTGAGCCACTGAGAACATTACCAGCGTGACTGCCAGAGAGCATGTTCCCCCACACCTTACATATACAAGGAAGAACGGGCAACAACTTTCACATTCTGGCCACCACTGCATGAAATTTTCTCTACAGAGATTACGGGGTGGTCATCATTAGAATTTTCAGGGAATCTGTATGTGGTAAGATTTATAATTTACATTTTTGCATTTTCAGAGAGATTTCAAATTGTGAGGCAGTGTTTAAAATTCTGTGTGTGTTGTGATCAGTGTACCAAGTTTAACGCAGTCCTTGGCCTATAAATACTGTGCATTTTTGGACCAATTACTTAGCTATTGTGGCTGTAAGATTCTCATCTTTAGTGGACGTTATATTACCACACTCAATGATAGTCAAGGGGAATAAATAATACATGTGGATCTTATAAGACAACACTTGATAATAACAACAGCTATTTAAATGTTTCCAATATTTCTTTCAGTCAGGATATGGTGGTAGGGAGAATGATAAAATTAGACCCATTTAGATTTTCATCTTCAAGTTAAAGACAAATAATTAGAAAGGCAACAACTTCATATTTTTGTTCTAGTTCTCCTACAGCATATTCTTTGGTTTTTAATAAATTTTCATTTATCATTTGTCTTCTAATGTTCTCTCCATCTGGAGTTTTAAGTTCAAAAACAGGAATTTTCTGAGGCTCTATAAAGTACATTGAAGTTGAAACATGACAAATTCAAGTATTGTTCTGTCATTCACAATCATTGACGTAGCATGTAGCCTTTAGTATTTCCACAGCTACAAATTCACAAGTGGCACAGGGGAAAACATTAAAAAAAGAAATTAGGACTCAAGTCATGGAGTACAGTCTTCTAATAATACCCATTTAATTTTCTCTAAGTGCTTTGAGTTCATAAATCCATAGCCCTAAAAACAATGATGACAAAAAGAAAAATTGACTTAAATCATGGTAAGAATGCCTTAGAATTGAGCTTATAGAAATGTTTTTAAGATACAGTTTTTGACCTTTGAAAAAGCAGGAAATTTTTCATCTTTATTTGCATATGTCTGGAAAATGGAATGTACTATTTGTCAGCACAAGCTGCTCAACCATAGAAAGTTTTGTAGAAGCAAAGACAGATAAGCATTAATGTGTTAAATTCAACATATGCTCCAAGTCAAATCCATAGTATGTAAGTTCTCATTCACCTGCAGCAATTTAGATCAAATTGTTCAACCATATGAAAAAAAAAATTGACTCCTACATATTTTCAGGATCCTAATATGTTTGTGATAAAGCAAAGATCTTATTTTGTTCTTTTAATTTTTTTCATATTTAGTGTGAATTGAATGAATACAAAGACAGTAAACATTTTTTAAAAAACATAAAAATGAAAAACTGCTTTAATTTACTCCTCAGAATTGTCCAGGAAAATCTAAGTTCCTGAATTTCTCAACTATTTTAGTCCTACTTGACATAACTTAGTCTCTTCTTTAAAATGAGCTCAATTACTAAGGTAAGAAGGTTCATGTACCTGTAATAAAGATGAAAGGTGAAAACAAAAAAGGGTTTTTTTTTTCTTAAATTCCATAAATATTAAGTGTATAAAGAATGAAATATTTAGGGCTACCATGATGACAGAGAAAATGCACTAAAGTCTGAAAAGAATATATTTCTGAGCTGATCACAAAAAATGAATACGCTTAGCTTGATATACAAGAAATACATATTTTATGGATGAATTATTATCCTGAATCAAAAATATGGAGGCCAAGTAACTTATTAAAAAGGGTAATTACAAATAGGATTTTAATTCATTCTCTTAATTTGTAGTAGCAATATTTACGTGGTATAATAAAATGGATGGAAATGTGACTGATATGCATATATTTTTTATACAACTGCATTTGAAATTTGCTACTTGAATATAGTTGCAAAACACTTCTTACAATGACAACTTTACTAATCCCTTTTATAGATTTGAATGTTTTATGTACTTTTAAGTTGAAGCAGAAAATCTATTATTTTCAGAACAATTAGTGATAGAGTTATTTTTGTTGCTAAAATGAATAGAAAGCAAACAGTGGGCAATGTGGGTAATGAAGGAAATACTGGGCAATGTGGGTAGTGGGACTCAGTGAGGCAAATTTCCCAAGGTCACCTCCAGATGATGGCCTGGTGTCCACACTGTTCATGCTGTGGGGGGGCCCTGAGAAATCCCAGGTTCAGCTTCAGCATTTTCAGTAGTATAGCAATCAAGAAAGGAAAGACCACACACAGGATGTTCCAGGACAGATACAGACAGAATAAGCTGCTGCTTGTAGGAGGATCTGTTTAAAATTGATATCAGAATTAGTGTATTCAGGACAGGGAGGGTTCTGTCCATGGTTTAGCTTTTTATGGAAAGTTAACAATAGTTAAAAATTTTTGATGAGAATTCTGTGTTATACTAACCAATTATTTCCTCCTCTACAAACCAATCTCCCTTAACTTCACTCTATTTTGCTGAACTCTAGATGGTGGTCAATCTGGTATTTTGTGTTTAAACTTATGATCAACTTTAAATATTGCTAAAACCATAACCAGATATATATTGCAATTAAAATTTTTTAAAACTATTTTATCATTTTTATGTTTCCTTCCAGGTACATTATATTTAATTTATCAAAGCAAATAAGCTAGGCTATTGGAAATTTTATTGTTTTTCTCATTTAACATACTGTAAAAGTGCTTCACCTATTTTATTTATTTATTTATTTGCATTACAATTCTTAATACACCTTTAATGGTTTTATGGTTTTTTTAGGGGGAGTACCAGTGATTTATAGGGGCACTGGACCACTCAGCCATATCCCCAGACCTATTTTGTATTTTATTTAGGGACAAGGTTTCACTGAGTTGCTTAGCACCTTGCTTTTGCTGAGGCTGGCTTTGAATTAGCAATTCTCCTGACTCAGTTTCCCAAGGGGCTGCGATTCCAGAAGTGTGCCAGGAAGCTCAACTTTTTAAACAGTTTTGTTACCATCATGTGGTATTAATTTTAAATATCTGATTTTCATAAACATCTTTCTGTCGCTGACTATTTTAGCTAGGTCTCCCTTTTCTCCATCACACATGGCACTGAACAGAGACCCACAAGATTTTATCTCTCAAAAATTGGCAAATTTCTATTTTTTTTAATTGTAGTTGAACACATTACCTTTATTTTGTTTATTTATTTTTATGTGGTGCTGAGGATTGAGCCCAGCGCCACGCAAGAAGAAAAACATTATTCATAAAGTGGGGGTGGGGAAAGGAAGATGGCTGCAATTGTGCCAACATCCCTCCCTTTTTGTTTTAATACAGGGGTTTAGGGTGGCTTATGGATGGAGGTCTCTTATTATGGCTACTTCCTGATGGCATGGGGGTGGCAGCAGAGGCAGAGGCAGGTCCTAGAGGGAGTTTTTTTTTTTTTTTTTGTCAATTGAATATATTCTCACAGAGGCATCTGATTGACCACTTGGTTGTTGAAGGTCTTGGTTCTTTCCATGATGATTTCCTGTAAAATCTTGAAAACACATGGTAACAAAACTACCAGGCAGAGAATGGCAGTGAGAGGTCCCAGAAGGGGTAAGACCCAAGTCAGGATAGGGTCCCATAGGCTGGTGAGAAAGAAAGAGAGGGAATTAGCCAGAGAACTTTAGTTTAAGCTTAGCTTTTAGATTCTATAGGGTTTGTATGTTTTGTTTTATCTTTCCTGATTGGTTGATATGGTAACAACATTTTTCTAGGAGAAGACAGGTACCTCTCTTTTCTGCTGTAATTAGATCTATTGCCCTCCTGTTCTGTAGGGTGACTTCTCTCAGGGAAAGGATCTGAGTCTATAGGAGGTGGATAGCCTCATTGAAGTGTAGATGGATCTGACTAGTTCCTCACCAAGTTGGTCAAGTTGGGAGGCCAAGATAAGGCTATGTCCGAGGGCTCCCCCTACTGTCCCCAGGGTTACCAGTGAGGATATTAGACTAATGCCTAAGAGGACTGGAAGAATGACTGCCTGGTTAGATTAAGTTGGGGGAACGTGAGGACAGCCATCTCAACCAATGTATAGAGCAAGATGGGGAGATAGGATGATCAAGACACAGGACCTGGGGTAGAAGCATTGACACATGTCATGAGAGAACTATTTTGGCATAAGATGTGAGTTCCTAGGGGGTTTATATAAGAGTCTGGCCCCATGATGATATGGTGTAGACAGCAAGTGGGGTTGGTGTGGGTGTTAGACTGAGTGTTCCAGAAAGACCCATTTAGTCCTGCTGTATGAAGGGGTAGTTGTTGAGAGAATTTATGTAAGGTGGAAGTACAGGAATTGGGAGGTGGGAACACATTGGACATTGGATAGGAGAATGGCTGATTTAGGAGGATCACCCATTGGGGTACAAACGAAGCAGTCTTGTTGATAAAGGGACTAATGTACTATGTGATGTAAAAGGTAGAGAGAATAACCTGTGATTTGGAGCCAGGAAGTTTGAGGGTGTCTATTGTTTTAAGTTTTGGAAAATTTTGTGAGAGCTGTTTGTTATTTATAATGACTGCATCTCATAAGGTGTGTGGGGCTTTGCCGCAGTCTGGCTGGGCACAAATGCCGCAGTCTGGCTGGGCACACAATCACGAGCCACCACACAGCTTGTAGATTCAAACAGCAACTCTTTATTCCCGAACTCACACCAGCCGTCTACAATCACGTTCTGGGGAAATCCACGTTCTCTGCCCAAATCCGCGTTCTCTGCCCAAATCCAAATCCACTGGGCTTCTATCTCCAAAATATACTGTCTGAATCCCGTGAGAACTCCAGGGGAACTCAGGCAGCAGGATACGCCCTATTCCCAGCAGGAATAATCTTAAACCTTAAACCTGGAACCTAAACTGGGAACGCCCTAAACACTATTATCTTAAAACCGGGAACACCCTAATCTGCCTTGGTCCTTGAGCAAGGTCACCTACATTCAATGTTACTGCAACATGTCAGCAACATGGGGTACGCTGGCAAGGAAATTGTCATACCTACTTGGCTAATGGCTCCCAGCATCTCCCCCCTTCTGATTAATTAAACAACAAGCAATGTGGCTTAAGGACCGTGCCTGGTAGGTTGTCCAATTCAACATATGGTTCTTACCCGTCATCGGAAAACTGACCTTTACGCGTCAGCCTCCTGTCTTAGGTTGATACCACTGCAATTGGATCATACCCGTCACTGACTACCGGTCCAGCATAAGCCATTGGCCCCCAAATTTTAGACCATCACTAGCAGAAGGGAGGAGGATACAGAAATGCCACGACACCAAGCCAATTGACGGCTCCTTGGGAAAAATTTGCATCACTGGTGACACCATCAGCAAAAATATGTCAGCACTACCACAATTAACATGGGGTGCGCTGGCAAGGAAATAAAAATTGCATCACTAGTGACACCATCAGCAAAGATATGCCAGCATTACCACAATTCGCTGCACCAAACGATAGTTACATAGTCCAGGCAAGTTCTGCAAGCAGTTCAAAGCGGAGGAATCTATCAATATGTCCATTTCCTCCCAAAGTAAGTTTCCTCCCAAAGTAAGTTGACTCTTTGATTGAGCATTACTTGTTGAGTTCTTCACCGGCACTGGGATGGAGATAGGAATTCTGGCAATGATGCTAAAGAGACATTATCCTGAAAAGAATTATTAAATATAATGAAAAGGAAAGGTGAAAGTAAACAAACAGATCTGTTAACCTACTTTAAAAACAATCCTTAACAGCCTTTTACCTAATTTAAACTAGTAAACAAACAGATCTGTTAACCTCCTTTAAAAACAATCTTTAACAGCTGTTTACCTAATTTAAATTAAACCATTTAAATCACGTGAATAAAAATAAATAATAATAATTCGGATCCATTTTTTCATGAGCACTCCTCATATAAGAAATATGGACATACGCACATACAGACATACAACACAAAACACAAGAGTGTATACAAACGTACAACACATAAGAAAATAGTAAAGGCCTTGTAGCTTTACCTGGGTGAAATCTCCATTGCAATGTTTAAAAACTCCACAGTCAAAAAATAAAACTGATCAGAAAAACATTAACCTAGGTTTGTATGAGCTCAAAAAATAAAAATAGAACCTTATGATGTGGAAAAATGCAATAATAAAATAGCTATTGAAAAAAGCATCCTGGTTAATCACTGTCACAGATGTAAGAATGGCCAAGCTGGAGTTCTGGATATCAGCTGTTATGGATTTGAGTCAAATCATCTTCTTTTCGATCTGTAGAAACTGTTTTAGTTAATCTCTCTGGAATCCAAATGGGCTGCTGTTCTCCCTGTGGAAAAACACAAACAGACCCCCGACTCCAGACAATCACTGGGTCAGGACCTTTCCATTGTCCTGTTAGAATATCTTTCCAAAGTACTTTAGGCTTATGTACATTTTTTGGATACATATGCCTTTCCGCAGCACTAAGTCCTGATGAATCCAAATTTAAAAAGTTTAGAGTAAAAAGCGTTATTTTAAGTTTATCTTTGGGGGATATATACCCCTTTCCAATTCCCTCTTTTTGCTTTAAGTTTGATGAGCTCTTTCAACTATGCCTTGTCCCTGTGGATTGTATGGGATTCCTGTTATATGAGTAATACCAAATGATGAGCAAAATTGTTTAAAAGAGGTAGAGGTATAGCCAGGACCATTATCGGTTTTTAACTGTTTAGGAACGCCCACAGTGGCAAAATTTTGTAAGCAATGAGCTATAACATCTTTAGTTTTTTCTCTGGCATGAAGGGAGCCCATCAAAAATCCAGAAGAAGTATCAACTGTAACGTGTAAATATTTTAATTTTCCAAATTCTGGCAAGTGTCTGACGTCCATCTGCCAAATATGGTTAGGTATCAGTCCTCTAGGATTGACTCCAAGATTAACTTGTGGTAAAAATGTCACACAATTTTGACATTGTTTTATTATATGTCTGGCTTGTTCCTTAGTTATTTTAAAACGCTTTTGTAAAGTATTAGCATTAACATGAAACCTTTTATGAAAATTTGTAGCTTCTTCAAATGTAGAGAAAATATGTATGTCATGTGTAGTTTTATCTGCTAAATCATTGCCTAAACTAAGAGCTCCAGGCAATCCTGTATATGCCCTAATATGTCCTATAAAGAATGGATCTTTTCTGTCCCAGATTAGACTTTGTATAGTGGAAAACAAAGAGAAAACAGTAGAAGAAGGGGAAATCCTACCAGCATCTTCAAGAGATACTATAGCATTAACTACATACTGACTATCAGAAAATAAATTAAATACAGAATCTTTAAACATCAAAAAAGCTTGTAAAACTGCATTAAGCTCTACCTTTTGAGCTGATTGTTTGGGTACTAAAAATGTAAAAGTTTGATCTGGGGTAACTACTGCTGCTGTACCATTATTAGACCCATCAGTGAATATATTTGGAGCATTCATGATAGGTGTTTTTCTTGTCATTTTAGGAAAAACTACAGGATGCTTAGACCAAAAAGACAACAAAGGATTAGATGGTAAATGATTATCAAATGAAACATTAGATTTACACATGATTATTGCCCAAGTATTTAACTCATTAGCTAACTCATCAATTTGATCCATAGTATATGGAGTAATAATTTTATTGGGAGAAATTCCAAACACTCCCTTCGCTGCTTTTATTCCTTTGAGTATTAATTGTCCTACAGCCTCAGGATACCTAGTAAGAATAGTGTTAGGAGAATAAGATAAATGTATCCACAATAATGGACCTTCTTGCCAAAATACTCCTGTAGGAATATTTTTTGTTGGTAGTACAATAAATAATAAAGGCAAACTTATATCAATTCTATCCAAATGTATGTTTTCCATATATGTTTCAATAATTTTTAATGCCTTTATTGCTTTAGGAGTTAACATGCGGGGTGAATTTGGATCTGATGGACCTTTTAGAATATCAAATAAAGGTCCCAACTCTCCTGTTGGTATAGGTTCAGATTATCTGGAAAGATCCATGAGGGTCTGGGCTTGCCACATAAAAGTTTATAGAACCAGTTACTCCTTTTCCCATTTTGTGTCCCAAGGATAATCAATCCTGAAGGTATGTAAAGGCAGGATCCTATAATAGGGGTTTGGAGAAGGAGGGGGTTTGGACAATCTGTTGGAAGAGCCATATCCATGTTCCATAGAATGATAATTGCAGGACCATTTAGAATATCCCTTCCAATTGAGGTCATTGCATGTGTCAGAGTTATCAGAAGTTAAGCAGAGACAGAAATTATGAGAGAAAAAACTTTCTTGGGTATATTTGGTACAGTCAAAACAGTTGGTAACACAGATTTGAGCAAGGTTGAATGTGAGGAGAGGGTCCTTTGACAACCTTTAATGGGACAGAATGCAGAGTTGACTAAAGTGGAGGACTTTTGTCCACTGCATATATCTTAAATTGCCAAGCATAGTGAGTGCCAGGAGGATTTTTGGGAGCTGTGGGAGGGAAATAGAGAAAGAAGAGGGGTAGTGTGATCATAGTATGTTGAAGGGGAGAGAGTAAAGGAGAAAGGGGGGAGGTAAATTTCAGTTGGGGTGAAGTCCATGAAGGATCCCTGAAATGAGCTGGAAGAGGAAAGTGGGAGTAATAGGCCTTGGAAGTCCTGGGCCAGAGGCCAGCTCTGTCCATAGGATGAACAGAAATTGATAGTAATAAGAAAGGGAGAGGAAGTCACTTATCTGAGGTGGTGTGGTCTTTGGGTTGTTCTAGTACTGGGTGAAGTTTGGAGACTTGTGTCTGTTTGAGCCACAAAGTGAGGGGCCTGTGGAGGTTGTAGTGAAGTGAGGATGAGAGCAGGTTTTGAGAGCTAAATTGTGTATCCATTTGGGGAACCCCTTAAGCTTGGCAGAAGTTAGGGTGGTTGAGAGTAACTTCATATGGTTCCATCCATTTAGGGGACAGGCCATTGAGTAGGGTAACTGTGCTGGGATGGAAGGATTAGAGGAATACCATGTCCCCCACTGGAATAGGGGAGGAAGGGTTGTCTGTAGGGACCAAGTGATTAAGATCTGCATATTTCCAAAGCAATGCTTGAAGGTGATTCAAAAGATGGGGCAAAAGGTGGGGTGGAATAGCTGTGGGCTGTGGGCATAAAGTAGGGGGTGTCATTGGGCACCCATACATAAGCTCAAATGGAGAGATATGGAAGGGTTTTTTTTTTTTAGGGAGGGCTCATAACCTTAGGGGGGCCAGAGAGATAAGTGTTACTCAGTCAAGATGTAGTTTGTGAGAGAGTTTAGTGAAATGTTTTTGTTGGTTTCGTTGGTGCGTTCTACCTTGCCTGATAATTGAGGGTGGAAATACCAGTTTAAGTGCTTGTGTTAATTGTTGGGTAATTTGAGAGATAAATTTGGGCCCATTATCAGACTGGAAGGAAGAAGGGAGGCCAAAGTGAGGAATGAGTTCTTTAAGGAGGATTTTGGAAATGGTTTGCTAGTGGTGGGACAGACCTCAACACATTCAGAGAATGTGTCAACCAGGACTAGGAGATATTTGAAACATTTTTTGGTGGGCATGTGGTTGAAGTCAGTTTGCCAGTTGCTGGCAGGTAAATGTCCTCTTGCTAGTGAGTTGGAATGGAGGGAGGACAAATGTTAGAGAAAGGGTTAGTTTTTTGACATTTCTCGCAGGAAGAGGAGAGGTCTTGGAGGAATTTGATAATGTGAGGGTTAGAGAGTGTTTGACGATGTCCCTTAGAGAAGACAGGTTAAGGTAAAATAAGTCTCACCTCTCTACACTACCCTTTGTAAGGGGCTATGGCAGTGTGTTCTCATCACACATTACTTTCCTCTGTGCTATTGACTACATCAATGTTTTTACCTGTAGAGACTAATTGGATCCTCAAAAGATCCTATTGATAGACATTCTAACTAAACTCACATGGAAGTGTTACCTAAGGCTTACAGAATTATAAGAACATTTGGAGAAATTGTCTGGAAAACTCATGGAAATGCTTGAGGTAGAAAAGGCAATTGGCTATTCATGGAGTACATAATAACTATAATTAGTAAGAACATATTATTTTAAGGAATACTTTCAAGTTTCCAAATATGATAGTCAATATGAAATTTGGAGATGAATGTGTAAGATGTATATGAACATATTGGCTTAGACCAATATGTTCAAACCAACATTTGATTAGACCCAGTCACATAGTATAAATTATGGGAAAATGATTAATAGAGTCTGAAGACTCTGGACTAAGATGGTTACCTATTTGCCTATGCAAATGATTGGCCATTACCTTCTGATTCCTCATCATTTTCTGTTTCCTTCATTAAGATGCCCATTCACTAATGAACAAAGACTAAGAGGATTTAGTAATTCAAGTGGGTGGGAACTCTAGAAAAGTTAAGTCAGCCCTGAATTTTCTGATAGAAAAGTGAAATTCTTACTCTTTCCAGAGTGATCCAGCGGAAAGAACTTGGTTTTGGAGACAGATGTTCTGTGTAACAACCTAGGTCAAGCATCTGGTATTCACTTGTACTCAACCATGAATTTCCTATCAAGGAAGTAAGGATATAAATCTTAGAGTGTTACCAGGGTAGTGAGTCTTGTATAACTGCTCTCCTGTACCTATTTCTCTTAGTTGGTATTACAACATTTGAAGGTAGGTGTTATTATTTTTGTGAAATTTTCTCCTAATGTCTAAATGAGGTAATTAAAAAAAACCCCTAAAAACTAAACATTTAGTGCAGACTTGTGATGTGCTGTCTGTCACTTGGTACTTTTTCATAGATCCTTCATTGTGATAAAGAAGAAATTGAATCATGAAAAGACCAAATTCAGTTTATACCTTAAAGAAAGTTTTGGTGTATACTCATGCTTTAAAATCACCACTTAAATTGTATATTGTTTATTTTTTTAGGTCTCAGGGTCTCCAGATTACAGATGGCTTATTAGTCAACTCTGCCTCCTCCCATAACAATGGCAGAAATGAACAATAGAGCTACAGTCCTCATATCCCCACCATGAGGGTGAGGTGAAGAATGCTTCCCAATGATTCACTGAGGGAAGTCACTAGTAAATCATCAAAACTGTCTTTGGAGATTAAAATCTATTCTTCTCTACCTTCTTCTTTATAGAAGCTTTGCTAATTCAAAGGCTGTGAATACTGTATCTTCACCTCAATTTTGCCTGATCTCTAGCTCCTATCCTCAATAAATGTCTAAATTTGTGTTTGCAATGACAACAGAAACCTTAAAGACAAAATGTATTTAGGTGCACTGAAATAATTGGTGACTCCAAAACTATAAAGTGGTCTGAAGCAAATCTTTATCATAATTGCAAACTTCAGTGATAACTTTTGCATGTTTGCCCTTTTCTTGGAAATCATGCAAAACCAAAGCTTCATAACTGAATTTGTCCTCCTGGGGCTTTCAAAGAATCCTACTATTCAGAAAATAGTATTTGTTGTGTTTTTGTTGGTCTACATTGCAACTATTGTAGGCAACATGCTGATTGTAGTGACCATCCTCTGTAGCCCTGCACTGCTGGGCTCCCCCATGTACTTCTTCTTGGCATCATTATCCTTCCTGGAGGCCTGTTTTTCCTCTGCCATCACACCAAAAATGATTGCAGACTCCCTTTATGAGAGGAAAACCATCTCTTATAAAGGATGCATGATTCAACTTTTTGCTGAACATCTATTTGGTGGGGCGGAGATGATCATCCTCACTTCCATGGCTTATGATCGATATGTGGCCATTTGCAAGTCCTTGCACTACTCTTCCATCATTAACTGGAGGCTCTGTGGCATTCTGATGGTGGTGGCCTGGTCAGGGGGCTTCTTGCATTCCATTACAGTGGTTCTGTTCACTTTCCAACTGCCCTATTGTGGGCCTAATGTCATTGATCATTTCATGTGTGACTTGTACCCATTATTGGACCTGGCCTGCACTGACACTCACATCCTTGGCCTTTTAATGGTTGCCACGACTGGGTTTATGTGCATTATAATCTTCTGCTTGTTGCTGGTCTCCTATGGTATCATCTTGTTCTCCCTGAGAAAACACAGTGCTGAGGGGCGGAGGAAAGCTCTGTCCACCTGTGGATCTCACATTGCTGTTGTGGTTTTGTTTTTTGTCCCATGCATATTTATAAATACCCGGCCTCCTTCTGTCTTTTCCTTTGACAAACTGGTGGAAACGTTCTATACCATGTTCACCCCCTTGCTCAATCCCTTGATTTATACTTTCAGAAATAAGGAAGTGAAAAATGCTATAAGGAAAATGTGGAAGAGATTGGTGTTAGTTTCTGATGAAAAATATTAGACTCAAAAATAGTATAAAGAGCAAAGCAATCAAATGGTCGAAGACAAAGCTTTATAGGATGCTCAGTACCTATTAAAATGTAATACACTTCTATAGAACAAGAAATTATTTTGGCCATCAAAGATGATGTTTTTATTTTTATAGCAGGTGTCTACTTTGAATTGGCAACTCAGTATCTAGATATGCAAATTAGAAAATGTTGATCTTTATGCTTACCTCAAATCTAATAATAATAATAAAGAATGGAGAGAAAAATTTTTTGTCAAAATGTTAGACATTAACTTTATGCTTTCCAAAATCTTGGGTGAGCAAAACAAATACATCTTTGACATGAGGATTAGAATCTTACTCAAACTATTTCATTTGGGGAAAAACAAGATTTATTTAGGAGGGTGAACTCAGTGATTCTGAATCAAAAGTAACCTGAATTCAGGAAAAGCACACAGAAGAGCAATAATAGAACTGCTGTAGAAGTTCTGCATCAGATGACTCCATCAATGAAAGGGATCCATTAACATTTCTATATAATTGATGTAGCCTCAGGAATTTCTTGACAGGTAAACCCTGGGTGGCCCAGTGCTGCCCACTAAGAGTTCCTCCTGGGCAACAATCAGGCTAAAGAAGAGAGGAGGCATCTCCATACTGATTTCCAAATTGGCCGCACCAATTTGCAGTCCAACCAGCAGTGTACAACTGTACCCTTTTCCCCACATCCTTGCCAGCACTTGTTGTTGTTTGACTTCTAAAAAGTAACAAAATCATGGCATTTGCAGGGAAATGGATGACATTAGAGCAGATTATGCTAAGTGAAGTCAGCCAATCCCTAAAAACAAATGCAGAATGTCTTCTTTGATATAAGGGGGGCAACCCAAAACAGAGCAGGGAGGAAGAGCATGAGAAGAAGATTACCATCAAACAGGGACAAGAGTTGGGAGAGAATGTGAGAGAGAAGGGGAATTGCACTGAAGATGGAAGGAGACCCTCACTGTTATACAAAAATACATATAAGAGGATGTGAGGAGAAGGGGGAAAAAAAGAGAGAGAGAGAGAAATGAGTTAAGGTAGATGAGGTAGAGAGAGGTAAGGGGAGGTGAGGGGAAGGGAGGGGAGGGGGGATAGGAAGGGCAGCAGAATAAAACAGACACTAGTATGGCAGTATGTATAAAAGTGGCTGTATAACCAATGTGATCCTGCAGTCTGTACACGTGGGAATAATAAGAATTCATACCACATTTGAATCAAATGTATGATATATGATATGTCAAGATCAATGTAATGTTTTGAGCAACTAATAAATTTCTGATGTTTAAAAAAAAGAAAAAGAAAAAAATAAAATAAAATATAAAAATGGGAAAAAAAAAAAGAAAAAGAAGAGAGGAGGCAGATTCCAGGAGGGAGTCAGCCATGTGTATCTCCTATTCAAGCACAAGCAAAGGGAATTCTGAAGATGCTACATTACCAAGAAAACCAGAACTAACTGAAGATATGAAGAGCTGATTCCTCCCAGCCCCAAAGAAGGAATAAATCTAGGGGCATCAGAAAATGCAAGGAAGTCTCAAAAGATTACATCTCAATTTACTTCGTGATTTAAATTTTTGTGAGTTTTTGCCACCAATTGAAAATAATTCTATTTGAACAATCATCAATAAGATCATTTAAATTTAGATACATCTTATTTTTTGTTCCCATAGTTGAGGTTGTTTAATATATGAGGTTGCCATGTGGCTTCTGAAATAATTGCATTTACACAAAACATTTCAATTCTCCCCTAGACTAGCAACATGAATAAAATGCCCACCAAGTATTGTGGGCAATAATACTCATTTTTTTTTCTGTAATCATTCAGGCCAGGCTCAAAGTGGAAGAGTGCATATAATAGTTGACTTCCCAAGAACAGACGTGGCCAAATATATATAAGATTTAATTGCTCTTTGGGCGAATTAAAGCCCTTGAGGAATTAAAATTTGCTCTAAAACACCAACTGGACAAAGTATGAGCCCTGCAGCAGACCAGGTGTGTCACAGAGGGTTAGGCATGCCAGTGCACCTGTCCTTCACTTTCCTTTCTTGTCCATCAGCTGTCTGTTATCATAGCCGGAGAAGCTTCATGTCCTTTCTTTTCACACAGTTCTCTTCATTAAGTACTTCATGTATCTCTAGGATCCAGCTTGAAAAGTGAGGAATTGGTATCACTGGGCACTGGGTCAGTTAATTTATGGATCTCTGAATCCAATATTTGAAATAGTGTAAAATAAAAAGTTATTCAGGACAGATTGTAGTGACCACTACAGATTCATGTCTGATCCATCATGCACTTGCATACAAACATATTTTATCATTTTAACTTCCAACCTGTTATTGTATCTTTAGATAAGAAGATATAATATTCAGTCAAGAAATAAATGAATATCAGAAGATATCTACCCAACATTTTTTATTCTTACAAGTCTGCTTACCAGAATTTGATGAATCCTGGCTATAATAGTTCTTTTTACATTCCATTTTCAATATTGATTTTTCCTATCCATGGTGACATTTATCCCAATGTATTTTATCTTTGGCATTTTAACCATTATGTTAGTGTCATTTGGCTTATGTCATTAATTTAGTCAGAAATGCCATATCAATATAGAGTGTGGGAATTAGTGCAGTTGGATATCTGAGATAAGTCATTGGAGAGCTCTTTTATAACTTAATTGATTCAGGAATTTTATTTGCTACATCATATATCAGATAAAAATTTACCATTCTACTACAAATCTTGCAATTATTCTCCCTCCCAGCCCTAGGTTATTTCTGCCATGGATCTCTCTGATCTTTGGACTGTGAGTTTTTCCTTCTCTCTTCCCCTGCTATTCTTCCTTTCTTGCTGTTGCTCAAAATGACATAATTTCTTTTGATTCTGACTTATCCCACCACTCGCTATCCTTTCTGCTTTCCTTAGTATAATATTTTAAACACATATATCCAATGCTTTTGGGTGGAGGTCAAGATGGCAGAGTAGAACCTGGTAGCACTCTGAGCTCCTCCATGATGCAAATGTGAAACAGCTGGAGAAGAGCTACTCAGCCAGGTGGGTGACTGAGGGGATGGAATGAGGTTCAGTACTGGACAGTGAGATAGTCAGAGATTCTGGTTATTAGAACAACGTGAGAAAGGTCTCACTGGCACCAATCCTGTCCCAGCAGACCTGGAGCCAGGCAGGGGAGCCTGGTGACAAAAAGGGAAAGAGAAAGAGATATAGAGAAGAATATCAGTATAGAAACACTTGCAGAACAGAAAGTAAGTCTGAACTTAGCTGATCTGGGAGCTGCATAGCAAGCTGATGTGTTAGAAGTGCTCTGAGCTTCTGCTTACAAATGGAGAGCTCCCGTAGGGAGCCAACTTGTGGGGTCATGCCTGAGCTTGCTGCTTTGGGAAACATAAAGTCCTTGCATCTTCACTTTCCCTGCAGACTACAGGAAATATTGCTATAGTATCTCAGCCAGCATCCACCTGGGGACAAATTGTGGCCCTGGTCAAATGCCACTGAAGGAAGCTGTTATGATTTGGATACGGGATGGCCATACCCAAGCTCTTGTATTAATAAAGGAATGAGAAATGGGTGGATTGTGGGAGCTGAGACAAGCAATCATCCTACTTTGAATAACTGTGTGGTAACTGTAGGCAGGTGGGGTAGACCCAGAGGGTTTGGGTCACTGTGGATGTTCCCTGGAAGCCTGCATCTCCCCTGTGGTCCTTCTCTGCAGCTCTCTGCTTCCTTGCTGCCATGAGTTGTGCAGATTTTCTTTGCTAGGACCTTGCCACATCATGTGCTGCCTCATTTGGGCCCAGAGCAATGCCATTGGCCATCTATGGACAGAGACCTTTGAAACTCTCTGTCCCAAATGAACTTTTCCCCATCTAAGTTGTACTTGTCAGGTATTCTGGTCACTATGGTGCAAAAGCTGCCTAAAACATAAGCTGTCTGAGTAATGTATACACTGAGATGGCTGAGAGCAAAGGCCACCAAGGTCCACTTACCACTCGCCAGCTGTAACAGAACCTCAGCTACCCTTGGAGACAATGACCTTTATCATCTGGACCTATTGTCCTTCTCCCTGGGAACTGCAGATTATGTGGTGGGGGAAGGGGGTGGTTCTCACAGAACTGCTACCAATGCTAGGGAGGGAGCTACTGTGCTCACTGAGCCACTGGAATCACCCCAGTTGTGCCAGAGGTGGGCAGGCTGAGGCCTTTGTAAATGGGCTCTGGAGGCTGAGTGTCTCACAATTTTTGTAGCAAGATGGTTGTCTAGATGTGAAAAAAAATGAATATATAGTTTTCTAGCGCAGGGATGATCTGGTTGACTTGATCACTACCTCCACACCCACATGCTTTCAAAAATATGGTATTGTAGGTTGGATTTTTGCTACCCTGGATACCTGGTGGGTTCCAAAACCAAAAATCCTCAAAGAGATCTCACCATATTAAATACTTGGGCTGGGGATGTGGCTCAAGCGGTAGCGCGCTCGCCTGGCATGTGTGCGGCCCGGGTTCGATCCTCAGCACCACATGCAAACAAAGATGTTGTGTCCGCCGAGAACTAAAAAAAATAAATAAATATTAAAAAAAAAAAATTAAATACCTATGCAAGGTTTGTTGTCTGTTCTTTTGTTTTCATTGTATAATATTTATGTTGTTTTGTTTTGTTTTTCATCATTGTCTGTACACTCATTTAAGTGAGTTCACACATTTTTTTAAAAAATCAGTAATTGGATTTTTTCCCATCTCCTGTCTTTATCTCATTTTAATTCCTTTCACTTCTCCTTTTTATCTCTTATAATTTGTTCTTCTTTCTCCCTTTCTTCCTTCTTATGTTTCTTTCTTCTTTCTCCATATTGTAATATTAGCTTTATTCTCATTAATGCCAAAATTTTCCATCTACTCTATATTACTAACCCCTATTTCTTTTCTTTGTTTCATGGACTTATATACATCATTTTCAAGGAATTTTAGTAAATGTAGGTGTTTTGATTTAAATATGAAGTATGCTTCACATGATCATGTATGAGACAATGCAAGTTTTTTTCAGGAGTGAAATGATTGGGCTATGACAGCCCTAACCCAACCAGCAAATTAATCCTCAGATGTGCATTAACTAGGTGATTACTATAGGCTGGTAGTGTGTTGTTGAAATAAGTAGGTCACTGGGGACATGCGTTGGGGTCATTTTTTTGTCCCTGGTGTGTAGAAATCTTTCTGCTTGCTTGTTGTCATGTTCTGAGCTGAATTCCTCTACCACACACTTCCACCATGTGTTCTGCTTCACCTTAGGCCCAGAGCTATTGAGCAAACTGACTGTGGACTGAAAATTTTAAACCCTGAGCCAAAATAAATAACATTTTATTCCTCTACATTTTTGTTGTCATGTCCTTTGGTCACAGTGACAAGATGAATGAAATGCAGAAATGGGTTTGCTGCTGTGACTAACATGATGACGTGGTTCAGAAGACTTTGGACACTCTTCAAGGGGCCTGAAGACTTATGTCTCAGTTTTCCCTCCAGTTTCTGTCTCAATGCTCTATTTCCTTCTATTAAACATGCCTGTTGTAACTTCTATTCAAATAAATTTACAAGGAAAAATTTATCTCTAGAAGTGTCACTTTTAGTTTTAAAGTTATAGAACCTTAAAATCAATTTATGAGATGAAAAATTACACTCTATTAACATGCATTTTTAAAAATAAGAACTTTTTTCTGCCACAGTCTCATAATACAATGTGCTGTCCTATGGACTACTGTTGTCTTATTGCAGAACTCATCTCTTACACTTGGTAAGTGCACTGGATCTTGTTCTACTTCTCCAAGCAGACACTATCTTCTAGCTCCACATCAATGTTGTCCTATTTCTAACATATTGGAGGAATGAACACATCCTTAAGTAGAAACCTAGGAGAAGTTATAAGAAAAGGAACAAAATTATTCAATTGTTAGGTATATAATTGTTTCATAAACACTGGTATAAGTGAAAAACTACAAAAAAAATGTCTTGGCAAATTATGCTGATGGAAAATTTCCATGTCCTGGGGGAAACTGAGAAGCAATTCTATAGGTTCATAACCTGTCAGAGAATCCCCTTTAAATTGCAGTTGGAAATCAATAGGGAATTAATGATGCCTCATTTTCTTTTTTCCTTTGACTATGTCAATGGCAATATGTGTGATGTAGTGGAAACAATACCATCCTGATTCCCCAGGATGCTTTTCCTCTCTCTCCCTTAGGTATAGAAGAAACACTTGGAAATTACCTTCACACTTTGGCCACCATGGAATAGGCATTTCTCCATGGAGAATAGATAACAGCTGTCAGCTGTCACTAGCAATTTCAAGGAAGTGGTAGATGGTGAGTTTTATAATTCACAGTTTTGCATTAAGTATTTCAAATTGTATTGTTGTGATTAAAACTGTGGGTGTTGTGGTCAGGGCACCAAGTTTAATGCAGTGCCTAGGCCTGTCCAAAGCTATACACTTATGCAAATTACTCAAATTAGGAGTGTATTTAGATTTCTATATCAAGTTAAAATAGATAAAATAAATTAGAAATAGAACAAGTGCACATTTTTTATTTGGCTTCCAAATAGGATTTTATTTCTTCTTTCAGAACATGTGCTTATTTATCATTTAACCTCAATATTCTCCCCATGATGATGTTTTTGATTATAAAGCAAAATTCTTGAGGCATACCATTGTTGGAATATGGTAAATACATATGCTGGCAGACTCTCATACTTATTGGTAGAGAATATAACATTTACTATTTTTATACTTCACACTCACCAATACCACAAGGAATGACATTAAAGGTAAGAAAAAGTGACTCAAGTCTTCTGATTTAGCTATGTACTCTTGATTTTCCTTGAGTTCATTTGATTCCAGACAAAGCATCAGATTGCTGTCTCAAAATTGTTCAGGAGAACTGTGGAGACTGAAGTTTTGAACTGTTTTACTGCAGGTTGTCTGCTAGTTGTCAAGGTTTGGTCTGTCCCTTTAAAAAAAGAGACATCAGAAATGAGACAAGTTCATGCATCAATTAGGATAAGCGAAGATGGAAATAAAAGTTCTTTCTTTCTTTTGTTGTTGTTGTTGTTGTTTTTCAAATTTTACAAATTCAAATGGGCTAACTCCTCATATTTCAGTGTTTTATTGATCCTATCATGTGATGTGCTAACAGCCTCATTTACATTATACATCATTCAAGTACAGAACACTTAAATATTTCTCCATTTCCCTATTGTACATGATTCCATACCATATTCCATTGTAAAGCTCCCTTATCTTGCTTTACTTCTAGAGCATATTTTTAGTATTGAGGTCACCAGTTTAAAATGCAAACATAATTATGATCATAAAATTATTTACTGATAAGTTTCCCAAAAGAAAAAAGAAATAGATGAGTGAACAAGTTTCATTCACTGCACTTTTATCTAATGTAAAATATAGATAAAATTTAAAACAACATGATTTTTTAAAGATAAATTTTGTTATGAGTGATTCAACTTCTGTCTCACTTTGTGTATATAGAAATTGCTTAAAATAATGCTGACATCTATATTTTATATCATCCTTTTGATTTTACTTTGAAACACATGCTAATAATAACTGTTTGATTCTTATAGTTTAGGCAGCATGACAAGTATTAGCTGCTTTATAGCTGAAGAGTTAGAAGTATTGTGTTTTGTTTAATGTCACAGTATTGTAACCGAAAGCTTGGTCCCTGTCCCCAATGCCAATTAATGCCAAATTTAATAATGAGGACACAGTTTTGAGAAAAAGGAAAAAGGAGTTTTATTGCTTTGCTAGCAAAAGAGAAACACAGGGACTACTGTCCCAAAAGCTGTGACTCTCCAGATCAGGAAGAACTGGGGGAGTTGGGGGGCTAAAGAAAATTTTCAGGTGTTACATTCCAGTAGGATGTCCCAGGGTGCCCTGTTCCCTTGTTAGGATTCACATGTTAATTTGGAAGATATTCACTTCCCAGATCCTCAGCAGGCATCTCCTTCCTGTAGTAGGTGTGTCCAAGGGCAGTTAACTAGGGGAAGAAAAGATAGTACTGTCTCCCTACTCTTGTTAGGGATGGGATGGGGAGAAGAGAGAATTTTTTGTTTTTGTTTTTGTTTTAATAAAGCTTAGAGCAAGGAGGGCTACATTTAGAAGCTGAAAAGTTTGCTGGGATTATGGTTTTTGATGGAATACATGGAATGACTTTTAAAATTAATTTATTATAAGTTTAGATTAACAGAAAATTTACCAAGAATAATATTTTAATTTTAAATGACAAAAGGAATATTTATTAAGAATATGTAAGAATAGTGGATATATTGCTCTTAACATACTGAAAAACCAGCCTCTACCTCAGAGCAAAGCCTGTCCAAGGAAAGGACATGACCTTTGTCATGGAATGATTCTGAGACCACAGTGAAAATGATTGTTTAAAAGTAAGCAGAAGGACAGATAGTAATGTAAACATTGCATGTTTGTTAGTTTTAGTAAAATTTCAAATTGTTTCTGTTAACTATAGCATTCATAAAACAAGCTTATTTTTTAAATTATTACAAATATGTAGATTCTTAATTTTTAATTTGTTTTGTATGACAATAGAATGCATTTATCCACTTTGATATATCATATGTAAATGGGATGTAATTTCTCATTTTTCTGAGTGTACATGTTGTAGAATCATATTGGTCATGCAGTCACATATATACATAAAGTAATAATGTCTGTTTAATTCTAATATCTTTCCTATCCCCACATTCCCCCCCCTCCACTTCTGTCACTTCCTTCTACCTAATCTAGGATAATACTATTCTTCTCTAGTGCCCTCTGCCTTATTGTGAATTAACATCTTCATATTAGAGAAAACATTAAGCCTTTGGTTTTTTTTGACTGGCTTATTTCGCTTATCATGATATTCTCTAACTCCATCCATTTACTGGAAAATACCATAATATTACTCTTCTTTAAGGCTCACTAATATTCCATTGAGTATATGTACCACATTTTCTTTATCCATTTATCTATTGAAGGGCAACTAGATTGGTTCCATAGTTTAGCTATTGTGAGTTGAGCTTCTATAAACATTGACGTGGCTGCATTACTGTAGTATGTTGATTTTAAGTCCTTTAGGTATAAACCAAGGAGTGGGATAGGTGGGTCAAATGGTGATTTTATTCCAAGATCTTTTGAGGAATCTCTGTACTGCTTTCCATAGTGATTGCACCAATTGCAGTCCCATCAGCAATATATGAGTGTTTTTCATCATATCCTCATCAACATTTATTGGTGCCTGTATTCTTTCATGTTCACCATTTTGACAGGAGTGAGATGAAATCTTAGAGTAGTTTTGATCTGCATTTTGCTAAGTGCTAGAGATGTTGAACATTTTTTTTTATATAATTGTTGATGGATTATATTTCTTCTTCTGTGAAGTGTCTGTTCAGTTGCTTAGTCCATTTGTTGATTGGGTTATTTGTCTTTTTGGTGTTAAGTTTTTTGAGTTCTTTATATATCCTAGATATTAATTCTTTGCTGAAGGTACATGTGGTAAAGATTTTCTCCCAATCTGTAGGCTCTCTCCTCATGATATCAATTATTTCCTTTGCTGAAAACAAGCTTTTTAATTTGAATGCATCCCACTTACTGATTCTTGATTTTACTTCTTGCACTTTAGAAGTCTTGTTAAGGAAGTCAGATCCTAGGCAGACAAGGTAAAGATTTGGGCCTAATTTTTCTTATATTAGATGCAGGGCCTCTGTTCTAGTGCCTAAGTCTTTGATCCACTTTGAGTTGATTTCTGTGCAGGGTGAGAAATAGAGGTTCAGTTTCATTTTGCTCCATATGGCTTTCCAGTTTTGCCAGTAGGATTTGTTGAACAGGCTATCTTTTCTCCAGTGAATGTTCTTGACACCTTTGTGTAGTATGACATAACTATATTTATGTGTTTTTTCTCTATGTCCTCTATTCTATACCATTGGTCTATAAATCTTTTTTTGATGCCAATACCATGCCATTTTTTGTTACTATAGCTCTGTAGTTTAGTTCAAAGTCTGGTAGTGTGATGCCTACTGGTTCACTTTTCTTGCTAAGGAGTACTTTAACTATTCTGGGTCTATTAAATTTCAAATAAATTTTAGGATTGATTTTTCTATTTCTAAGAAGAATGTCATTGGGATTTTAATAGGTATTGCATTAAATCTGTATAACACTTTGTGTAATATGGCCATTTAAACAATATTAATTCTGCCTATTCAGGAGCATGGGAGATCTTTTCATGTTCTGAGGTTTACTTCAATTTCTTTCTGTAATGTTCTGTAATTTTCATTGTAGAGGTCTCTCATGTATATTTTTAGATTGTTCCCAGGGTGTTTTTTTTTTTTTTTTTTTGGTGGCTAATGTCAATGGTATAATTTTCTAATTTCTCTTTCAGTGGACTCATCACTGATGTATAGAAATGCATTTGATTTATGGGTGTTTTTTTAATATACTGCTACTTTGCTGAATTCATTTATTAGTTCTAGAAGTTTTCTGGTGAAATTTTTTGGATCGTCCAGATATAGAATTATATCATCATCAAATAGTGATAGTTTCAGTTCTTCTTTACCTATGAAAGAAATGTAACATTTCAAATAATACATACCGTCTATGGCCATACCACCCTGAACGCGCCCGATCTCGTCTGATCAAATAATACATACCTCTTCACATATTTTATATAAAATATATATTTTTTAATAACTACTTCTTGCCATAGTACATGTTTTCCATATGGAATGGTGGATGAATAGTTTATCACAGAACTCTGTTTTTATATTTACTAGATCTGAATCCTGCAAGAGATAGTATCTTCTGTCCCCAATACCCATTGCTCTATTCTGGAGTATCATGGGAAATCAAAGCATCTGCAGATAGAAATCCAAGAGCAGGAAGACAAGAAATGGCAAAACAAAACCTCCAATTGCTTGGGATGAAAGTTTTTCAAATACTTGAGCAATTGAAAAACCACACAAAATTGAGTCTTGGCACATCATGCTGATGAATAATTTATCCCTCAGGGGAACCAAACATTAATTCCACAGGTGCATAACCTGCGATGGAAGCCTCTTTATAGTCCAGATGGAAATCCAAGAGGAACTTTCACTCCTCTTTGTTTCTTTGTTCCTGTATTTGCTCTGCAGAAGCACTGGGGACAGCTGAGTATCAGAGAAGCTCTTCCTCTCTGTCTTAGGTGTTGAGCAAATATTTGATATACACAACATTTTGGGGAGCACGAATAAAGATTTCTTCATAGAGAACAGGAGAGGTCATCACTAGAAATTTCAAGGAACTGACACATGGTGAGATTTTCTGAGTGTACATGTTGTAGAATCATATTGGTCATGCATTCACATATATACATAAAGTAATAATGTCTGTTTAATTCTACTGTTTTGAATTTTCATGGTTGATTTCAAATTGTGATGCAGTGCTTAAAATGGTGTGTTGTGTGCCTATGCTGAGGGCTGTACACAGAAGGTGTCTGTCAGCAACTGTGCACTTGGTATAACTGTGTGACCTTTAAAACCTCAGAATTTTCATGTTGATTGAGGATTAAAAAACTAGCAAGCTCAAGGGATGTGGAATCAATAAAATAATACATGTGGAACAAACAGTACATAGTTGACACAGAATATGAATAGTCCAATGAATAGCAGCTCTTGCAGATAATAGAAAGAAAGTAGTTGTCAGTGTGCAGAGTTGTGCAAAGGGATGAACACTTCTCAATGTGACCACCCCAGGAGGGGTGCAGCACCCATGGTTCATGCAGTTCATGCTGTGAGGGGCCCTCAGCAATCTCAGATGCAGCTTCAGCATATTTGAGGATATGGTTACTGAGAAAGGGAAAACCAAAGGATGTTCTGGGACAAATGCAGACACATTAAACTTCTAACTGTTGTAAAATGTGAATTTAAAACTGGTATCAGTAAATGCATAAAGGGTGAGGAGAGCTGAGCCTCTGGTAGTGCCATTAATGGGAAATTCACCCAAGGTTACAATTTTAACTTTAGATTCTCTATTATGGTAGTGTGTTGCTTCCACCTTTGTAAATGAATTGTCCTTAAACCTCACATCCTTTCTGTGAGCTGTTCTGATGATGGAGAGTCTTATGTGGTTTTTGCTAATTATGTTCAATTATAAATATTCTCATTATAGTAACCAAACATTTATTGCAAATGAAAAGACTTTATCATTGCAATTTTTGATCTTCTGTATGGCAAAACTCTATTTAAATTATCCATACAAATGGAGGGGAATGAGTATAATGTTTTTATTTCTTCCTTAACATGTTGCAAAATGTTTTCCCTTCTATTTCCTTACATCATTGATTATGGTTTTATTCATTAGATCATGTGATATGAATGCAAATGTCTGATGTAAACAGACATGTTTCTCACTGAATATTTGAGCTGTGTTTTTGTTACTGCAGCATTTTCCATTCTCAAACATCCCCATGTCATTTTGCTTTCATGATATATTTTTAGGGTTTGGATAATTAGGAGAAAGAATACATATTTATGATTCTGGAAGTGTTTGCCAATATGTTTTCAAAAGAATTACATTTAATTTTTTTTTCCTTAAAATTGCTATTCTTGTGATTCTTTCAGTCCTTTAATTCACTTTGTGTATGTTTGTGCTGCTTAAAAATGGAGATGTCAGTATTTTTATATTCATTTTGACTTCTACTCTGAACCCCACATTCATAATTTCTCTGTATTCGACACTGTGGTCAGGCTTCTAGAGGCTCAGGGCTTTGTTTAATGGCACATTGCTGTTAGACAATGGGGCTGGATTTGTAGTATTTGATAGCAGAAATTGATCACTGCTTTTCTTTCTATTAATTTTTCATTTGGAGTGATTTTAGATAAACTAAAATGTTGCATATTTTTTCGTAAAATTTCTGCAGAACAGACAATTTGCCTTAATATTATTACCTTACATTATTATGGGTGCATTTGTCTATCTATGAAATGAACATCGTTACATTTTTTATAAGTAAACACCAGATTTTATTCATATTTCACTAATTTTGCCACTATTGCCCTTTTGATATATCAAGATTCAATCCAAGACAATGACTTTTATTTAAGATAATGAACATTTAATGATTTGAAACTCTAAACCTTGTGATCATAAACCATGAGGGACAACATATTCTCCATGTCAGTTTTTTAACACTAATATTGAGATTTACTTTCCTTTAAGAACAATAAGTGGTTGATTTGTTTACATTCAATGACATTTTAATTATGCAGTGGTATTGCTCTTAGACTACCTAGAATATAGAAGTGGAGAGATAAGATGTCTGGAATTATCAAATGACTTTCATAGTTTGTTTTATATTGTTTTCTTCAACTTCCTACTCCATTTGGTTTTCTTTCACAGTGAGGCTGCCTGAAGGAGGCATGAATACAGATGGGTCTGAGTCCACAATAACATAATCAGGGGCTATTAGGGACATTCAAATGTGCAGTGCATTTGAAAATATTATTTCTTCCTGCCACTGAAGACTCTTATTTTTCATAAAAATCTTATCTATAGAAATAAAACCCATAAGTAGAAGAAGTACAAACAGAGCCTTAAATAATTTTAGGGATTCTAAGTAGCCTGATCTGTGCCATAGAACAAATAGAAGGATGTGGATTTGAACCCATGGTTACACAATCTGGCACAGATTTTCTTACTCATTTTCTTTCTCTGTCTTTCCTGCTTTGGTCCTAGAGTAAGATGACCACTGCTGGATGATGCACTGCTATTCTTTATTCTATAATAATGGTTTCCAATGGATCTAATGTACATTCAGAGTTTGTTTTACATATTTTTTTAAGTGGCTATGAAGTTGAAAGTACAGATGTCGGTCACGAATGTCCTGAGAACACAATTAAAATGCTTTTAAAGAAAGCAAACAAATAAGTATTAATTTACACAATGCATATTAGTTCAGTGTATAAACTTTAAATAGTTTCTGCTTACTCTAAATGGGAGTCATAAACACAGTTGAGTTTTTATTTTTACTAAAAACCCATTATATATATTTTGAAATAAACATATATACATATAAATGTAGAAAAGTTTATATGGACACAATTCATATGCTCTTTCACTGATATATTTCAGTTATACATACAGGTGAGGACATTTTCAATCATTCTTTGAAGTTGTGTTTGTCTGTGGACTGATGTCAAGAGTTCAGGTAATTACCTGGAGGATTTGTGGAGGAGCTTTCTGCAGGCAAGGCTGCTGGCTTCTTTATGTGAGCACATAGTAACTACAAACTGGTAAAGGCCACTCATCATAAGCAACATTTCCACACTTTCAAATTTGACCTCATGATAACACTGGGAGATGAGAAAAATGTACATCTCTGCCTGACAAGGTAGTTTCATCAATTTGAAACATTTATCATGAGTTATACCTGATGAGGATGGATCATTTTGTAGTAAGTATTGACAAAGAAAGAATGAAGCTTCTAGACTTTGGCTGACAGCTAACCTCTTCTCTTCCTTACCTAGGTGGCTGTTGCTGATTTGCATGTCTAGGGGAATGGCCAATTCCTCATCCCTTTTTGGGTTTCCTTCATCAAGTTGCCTCATTCAAACAAGAACAAGGAATTAGAGGCTTCAAGGTTCACAAGTGGATAGAAATTCTAGAAAGATCAGCCTGCAGTGAAGCCTTGCTAGAAAAGAAAATTTCCCATCCTTTTCCTGTTAATCCAGGGGAAAGGACTTGGGCATGGGGACAGAGGTGCTGTGTGTGACATCCCATATCAAGCATCTGTTGTTCACTTGAACATAAGATCTTTAAGCTTGAGTTTCCAATTTATAGAATGGGATAATAACACCCAACACAGTCTGGCTTCTAGATAATGAGTCATGAGCTCTAACTTGAATTTACTCAGGGACCATGATAACCCTCAGGAGTAAACTTAACAAATCACAAAAACAATAAAGCCTATATATTTTTCATGGATATTTTAGAGCTAGAAAATTTTCCATGAATTCTTTTTTTTTTAAAAAAAAATAATGAGTTAATTCATTTAAAAGCCAATTCACTATGGAGTTTTTAAAAAAACATAGCAAGAATCATCATCATTTTTGAGTACCTCTTAAAGTACTTATTTTTGTGCTTCTTCTTACTGATAAGAGTGTTCTAATAACAACTGGCATACTTCTATCCACTGTTTCATGCCCATGGGAGGCATGATTAATAAATCACTATCCTTCTATAGTTTCAGAATGATTCCCAACTCTTTGCTGTAGAAATCACTGATAAATTATCAATGTCACTTAAAAAAAAGCAAAAACTATTCTTCTTCTTTAATATATGTGCATGCTTTCTTTCCCCCTTATTAAAACTCTGACATTTTAAAGTATTCTATAGTTCACCCCACCTCAATTTTTCTGACCTCTGGTAATTACATTAAAAAATTTCTCATTTTTATTCTCAGTGATAATAACTCAATAAGCAGTACTCATAATAATAATAATACAATACTTATAAGTTGGTGAAGGCATTCCTGCACCCATTGTCTGACAGGGTCACAGCGTGAGGGATGCTGCGGCAGGGCTGCACCATCTGGAAACCGGAACCATGGGGCATATTAAGTGTTTTGTTTATGATCCTCATGATATGGATAACAGGGCATATGTCAATCAATAATAGAAGTATGCATTGACTGAGATTGCAGGAAAATTCCCAGAATGAGACTAAAGATACAATTGAGACATGTCATGAGATGCATTTCAATATCCCTCAGGATACAAACAATAGTGTTATTCCTCAAGCCTAAACAAGAAATATTTATCCCATGGTTAACAATTTACAATAGATTCCCCCAACTCAGCCCCCAAACCACAACATGTACAAGAGCCTAGCTACAGAAAAGCAATTGCTGTGCCAACAGTACAAGGACCACTGTATGTAGCTTATGGTATCCCCCTCGAGGACAATAGGCTAATAAAAATACATTCCCTCATCAACACACCCTCCTTTGCCTTATGCAGAAATTTATGAAGAAAATGGAAAACATACAGTTAATATAAATGACAAATAGGTTGAGGTGCAGAGACTGCCCTTTAGTTACAGAATACAAAGACATAAGACTTGGTGTACTTTAACCAAGGATCAAAGAAATTCTGAAGGAAAGCAGTACAATAGGTCATATGAAAAAAGGAAATTACCTTGGAAATTAAAAATAAAATAATGTAAAATTAACATAGATATATTTTAGAGGCACTTCAGAGTAATAGGCTTTTTAAGAAATAGACTGTCACTATTTTAAGTGTGTTTTACTGGGATTTTAGTTTAGAAGTAAGAAAGCTTACCAATAATCATAAGTATGCTTTAAGTTAAAGGTTAATGAAATAATTATTGGTATGCTTTAAAGTTAAAAGTGAACAATAGGTCAGGAGACATGTAGTCAAGTTGTATAGCCTAGCACCTAGTGATTGAGGTAAAAATGTAAAAGCTTTATTGTGATTGGCAAAGGTTACAGGAAAATATTTTAAACAATATACTTAACATCTCAGGTAATCAATGTATGTCAGAAAAGATTGTAACTCATGAAAATTATGTAAACCAAAGAAGTTTCATCCTTTGAAGCTATCCATTAAATACCTGAAAAAACACCTGCAAAAAAGGTATGAAAATAAAGGCCCCTCTAGGGGCAGAAGATTTTTTCGGGGGGCTGCTCGTAACTTGCAACCTGTTGTCCCGACTCTTCTTCTTTCGCTGACACCACTCCTCCTTCAGGACCCCTGGGTTCCCCACCAGGGCTGGATCCTGGCAATAAGTAGTCTGGCATGTGTTTATACTCCTATAATCCCAGAGGCTCAGAAGGTGAAGGCAGAAGGATTGCAAGTTCAAAGCTGGTCTCAGCAACTTAGCAAGACCCTAAGTCATTTAGTGAGAATTTCTCAAAATAAAAAAAATTAAAAAAGGTTTTGGGATGTATCTAAGTGGTTATGCATGGCAAGGTTCAGTGACTCATACAAGAAAAAATCATAAGTATATAAAAGCTTGTTTGTGTGATGATTACTATTAAAACTAGTGTAATGTAATTTTTTGTTCTACTTGCAGAACCACATCATCAGTTTTATGTTAATCACTTTGTAAAATCATGAAGAACCAAAGCTTCATAACTGAATTTGTCTTCATGGGGCTTTCACAGAATTCTACTATTCAGAAAATATTATTTGTTGTGTTTTTGTTGGTCTACATTGCGACTATTGGAGGCAACATGCTGATTGTAGTGACCATCCTCTGTAGCCCTGCACTGCTGGGCTCCCCCATGTACTTCTTCTTGGCTGTCCTGTCCTTCCTGGATGTGTGCTATTCCTCTGCCATTACACCAAAGATGGTTGTGGACTCCATTCATGAAAGGAAAACCATCACATTTGAAGGATGCATGATTCAACTTTTTGCTGAACACTTATTTGGTGGGGCAGAGATGATCATCCTCTCAGCCATGGCCTATGACCGCTATGTGGCCATTTGCAAGCCCTTGCACTACTCTGCCATCATGAACTGGAGACTCTGTGGCATTCTGGTGGGGGCGTCCTGGACAGGGGGCTTCTTGCATTCCATCATACAGATTCTCTTTACTTTCCAGCTGCCCTTTTGTGGCCCTAATGTCATTGATCACTTCATGTGTAACTTGTACCCACTATTGAAGCTGGCCTGCACTGACACTCACATTCTAGGCCTTCTGGTGATCACCAACAGTGGGTTTATCTGCATCATCAATTTCTCCTTGTTGCTTGTCTCTTATGGTGTCATCTTGTTCTCCCTGAGAAAACACAGTGCTGAGGGGCGGAGGAAAGCTCTGTCCACCTGTGGATCTCACATTATTGTTGTGGTTTTGTTCTTTGTCCCCTGCATATTTATATATGCACGACCTCCATCTATATTCTCTTTTGATAAAGAAGTGGAAATGTTTTACACTGTCTTCACTCCCTTGCTCAATCCTTTGGTTTACACACTGCGGAACAAGGAAGTGAAAAATGCCATGAGGAAATTGTGGAAGAGGCTTGGTGATCTCTAATAAAATATAAATAATTCAGTACAAAAATAGAATGTAAATATAAAGAAGATAATATTTAGTAAAATAAATATTTTTGGGCATGTTCCTTATATGGAAAGAGATTACATAATTCTAAGAAGCATTATCCTGAGTGGGGTATTTAAAAGTAATATTTTCAATATGAGATCATGATTTCACTCAGAGTTGCCTACTCAATTCTGCCATATGAAAATTAAAGATAGTTCAATTTTATACTTTCTGAAATTCAACATTTATTTTAAAATTATTTTAATGCCCAACATTGCATTGTGAATTCTGTTTTTATGTACAACGAGAAAATCCACCAATATTCAGCAGGGGAGTAAACAAATACTGAAAGACATCTACCCAAATTTTTTCATTTCCACTAGTTTATTGAACAACAGTAATTCAAAATTCTCCCCCAAACCATGTTGCTTTGTTTTTCCATTTTATTTTCTATGCTGATTACTTTAGGCATGGTGAAGCTCTTTCTAATATTTTCAGCTTTTATTCTATTTCACTGTTATGCTAATTATAATTTAACCTGTTATAGTTTCTGTAGTTATTCAAAGAGTTCTCAGAAACACATTATATTAATGTAAAAAGTGTGAATTTAGAAAATGTCTCTGGATATCTGAGAGAAGAAAATACACCTAGAACAAGATCCTAATTTTAAAACTTTATTCAGAAATGACATCTTGTGAAATCATAAGTCAGATACATTCTTGACTTTGTTCAATGTCTTATTTAGGTTTTCCCCCCTAAACTATGCTCTGTCTACCATGGATCGTGGCTCACTTTTGCACTGTGGGTATTACTTTGTCCGACTTTCAGATTATCTTTCTTCTTTGGCTCTTAGTAAAAATGCCGTTTTCCTTTTTGCTCTGACTCCTCCCCTTGTCCTCTAATCATTTAAATATTTTTCTCACTATTGTTTTTCAATATGTGTATAAATTGACATTCTTTTTGATTCTTCCTGAAGATTGCATCCATTAGTGTAGTCAGAACACTTGAAAAGGCCAGTGTTTTCTTATCTGTCTGTGGCTTCTTGGATTTATATTGGCTCTTCCTGGATGGTTAGAATGTGGGCTTTGTGTGGCATGAGGGGAGGTGTATCAGGAGAGTCATTTCAGGGAGTTTGAAAACTCAGGTTCTCCTCCTGGATCTCTGATTGCTCTCTACAAAACTCTACTTCTCACTTTAGCATGAGCTGTGCACAGTGGTTTTAATATGTTGTAAAGTATTTAAATGAATAATGTTGAAGTAAAAATGAGAGAATGATACATTAAATATTATATGATTCAATAAATATGCACACATTTTAATACTTGGCAACATTAGCAAGTAAGTTACCTGCTTGGTGCAATCTAGAACAGTTTTTCTGGGGAGCTCATGTTTAAACTGGTGCTGTGTCCACAGTAGAAATGGAGAGTGGAGGTGAGAGCAGAGGAAGGGTTGATGGTGGTGAGACAAGGAGCAATCAGGGAATGTATTCAGGAGGGACAGCAGTTATTAGCCTGAAACATGGATGAGCTCAAGCCCAGGAGGACAAGTGCAAAGGGAGATAGTGGTACAGGCAGCTTTAAAAGTCATGGTGAGCATCTCAAACAGTGCATCTGAAATCTCAAGTAATTATTTCATTATGTTTAGGAATCATATATTAACTGCCCAAGTGATAGAAAGGAAGTAAAAAGCTGGGAGTAGTTGGAAGAGTGATGAGAATTTGTACTACCTGAATTTTCTCCTTCTCTACAGAAATAAAATAAGCATCTCAATAAAAGCCTGTGAGGATTGACCTGAAGGATTGTAGGGTTGGCCATTGTCACATTGGGATTCATGTCATCTCAGCCTGAATTTTTGGTCTGCAAGCTCCAATGATTTTCACAATGAAAACCAAGAATAACTCACCCAAAGGGAGAAAGATTTTTGTCTGCTATTAAACTGTATACCACATTTTTATAGAATATATGAGTAACAAATACTGTATAAAACTTGTTTCCAATGTCTGATAATATAAAATGATCCTCTTAAAGCTGAGGAAATATGTATAGTACTTTTGTACCCACAGATAACAGTAAGTAGTAAGTCTTCTGAGCCTTCCAGAAGAAACAAATTGGCAAGTCCACAACCACCTATAGATGGTACTTGGGAAGTCCTCATTCTAGTCTTTGTTATATGGGGACCACCATGAGTCAGGTTGTATATTTTGCCCTGAGTTACTAAATGCAGGGAATAGAAAGATGGATATCTTCAATGGGTGTCTGGCATCTGAAAAGGGGTAGGATCTTCATTATGGATGATTTACAAGTCCAATTGTGTGTAACTTAGGTTTAAAAAAAGAGAGAGAGATAAAATTCAATTAAAATTTTTTGAGTGACATTTATTCTTTGGTGTGGCTTAATTGAAAAGCTCTATCATATTTTTATGCCTCCAAATTTTATACTTACTTAATAAATAAATTATCCATATTTCATAACCATACATTCATGGTTTATCTGAATAACTGGTTTTCAGGTTTTGTTATTGATTTTTCGTTTGACTATGACATTGGAATCTGGCTAACTGGAAATTTCACATTGATCTCTTTGTCCCCAAAAGTGCTTTCTTTCTTATTTCCATTTATTTTTCTTATCCCAAATGTCCTCACTCCTCTGGTTTTTCATATCTCTAGTTATGAGCCTTTTCACAACCTAAGATCTATTTTATTGTTATTTTTATTAACATCAATATTCAAGATGCCATGCACTTTAAACTCATTTTGTTTATTTATATTTACTAAAGTTTTTTTGATCTGTCATTCATACCTTCTCATCTATGTGAAAAAGTCTAGAATGATCTATGGTATCAACATATGTCACTCAGCAAAGGAACTCTGTGTTTTAAAGCAGTTATGCAGGCATCTGCATTATAGGTAAATGAACAGTTGGAATCAGTATTTTGAATAATGGAATTTACCTCTTGGGAAGCCAGTGCTGATAAGATAGGTTTTAGAATCGTTTATGTTCTACAGGGGAAGACCAAGGGACTGGATGAATGTCAGATCCCTGGTGAGCAGTGGGGTGTGGTTTGACAGGAGGCAGTGTGTCTTCAGAATTTCAATGCTGATCACTGAGATAACACACTTCACAATCTGGTTACACATATGTGTTTAAGAATCTAGTTGAGAATTTGATTATCTGGATTGATGTTTGCAAGGTTTAAATTGCCTGGCCACTCTCTCTTCCTACTGATTACAGTATGTGGCTGTGGGACTGTGGACATTCAACAAATATCACATTTCTGAATTCAGTGATTAAGTCCATAGACTGTGGATATGACAGTCCTTTAGTGTCTCACCCTTTCTTATGAATCCATAAAATTAGCCCTTTTTATGGAGGGTGAATAGACATAAAATTAGACATGATACAGAATTTAGATACTGAAAATATAGAAAATTGTTTATGAGGGTCCTTGTGAGGGTGCTTAAGAAGCTATGTCCAAGTTTTCCCTAAACATCATTTTAAATCCTATGTTCTTTGACATTAATTAGGTCTGGTATAATATCTTTCAAATAAATGAAAAGAGGAAATTTCCTCCAATCTCCTCTTTAAATTTGTTTTTGTTTTTAAAATTATTGTTTTATAAGTTCAGTTTCTGAGAGAAATGTAACATTTCAAGTAATGCATCCTCTACACATATTTTATATGAAATATTTTTCTTTAATAAGTACTCCTTGCTGTAGTACATTTTCCATATGGACAGGTGGATGATGGTTTATCACAGAACTCTGTTTTTACATTTCCTATGCACAAGCATTTGGTCTGACTCCTGCAAGAGACAGTATGTTCTGTTCCCAAATACCCACTTCTCTATTCCTGAGTATCATGGGAAATAAAAGCTTGTACAGATAGAAACACAAGGGCATGAAGACAAGAAAACAGAGAAACAAACAAAACCTCTAATTGCTTGGGACATAATTCTCGAGCAATTGAAAAAAAACACACACAAAGTTATGTCTTGGCACATATGCTGATGAATAATTTCTCCGTTGGGGGAACCAAACAGTAATTCTACAGGTGAATGACCTATGATGGAAGCCTCTTTAAAGTCCAGATGGAAATCCAAGAGAAACTTTTGCTCCTTTTTGTTTCTTTGTTCCTTAGACTGCTCTGGAAGAGCAGTGGGGATGGTTGACTGTCAGAGAGGCTCTTCTTCTCTGTCTCGGGGGTTGAGAAAATATTGGGTATAGACATCACAGTTTGGAGAGCACAAGTGAAGATTTCTCCTGAGAATGGCAGAGGCCATCACTAGTAATTTCAAGGAACTGACACACGGTGAGATTTATACTTTACTGTTTGAATTTTCATAGTTGATTTCAAATTGTGATGCAGTGCTTAAAAGGGTGGGTCGTGTAGCAGTGCCTAGGTCTGTGCACAGAATGTGTCTGTCAGCAATTGTGCACTTGGTATAACTGTGTGAACTTTACAGCCTCAGAATTTTCATGTTGAATGAGGATTACAAAACTAGCAAGCTCAAGGGATGTGGAATCAATAAAATAATACATGTGGAACAAACAGTACATAGTTGACACAGAATATGAATAGTTCAATGAATAGCAGCTCTTGCAGATAATAGAAAGAAAGTAGTTGTCAGTGTGCAGAGTTGTGCAAAGGGATGAACACTTCTCAATGTGACCACCCCAGGAGGGGTGCAGCACCCATAGTTCATGCAGTTAATGCTGTGAGGGACCCTCAGCAATCTCAGATGCAGATCCAACATATTTGAGGATATGGTTACTGAGAAAGGGAAAACCACAGGATGTTCAAGGACAAATGCAGACACATTAAACTTCTGTTGTAAAATGTGAATTTCAAACTGATATCAGTAAATGCATAAAGGGTGAGGAGGGCTGGGCCTCTGGTAGCTCCAATAATGGAAGATTCACCCCAGGTCACAATTTTAACTTTAGATTCCCTGTTATGGTAGTGTGTTGCTTCCACCTTTGTAAATGAATTGTCCTTAAACCTCACATCCATTCTGTGAGCTGTTCTGATGATGGAGAGTCTTGTGTGGTTTTTGCTAATTATGTTCAATTATAAATATTCTCATTATAGTAACCAAACATTTATTGCAAATGAAAAGACTTTATCATTGCAATTTTTGATCTGCTGGATGACAAAACTCTATTTAAATTATCCATACAAATGGAGGAGAATGAGTATAATGTTTTTATTTCTTCCTTAACATGTTGCAAAATGTTTTCCCTTCTATTTCCTTACATCATTGATTATGGTTTTATTCATTACATCATGTGATATGAATGCAAAGGTCTGATGTAAACAGACATGTTTCTCATTGAATATTTGAGCTGTGTTTTTGTTTCTTATGTTACTGCAGCATTTTCCTTTCTAAAACATCCTCATGATGTTTTTAGGGTTTGAATAATTAGGAGAAAGAATACAAACATCATTATGATTATAGAAGTATTTGCCAATATATTTTCAAAAGGATTACATTTAAAATTTTTTAAATTGATATTCTTGTGATTCATTCAGTCCTTTACTTCACTTTGTGTATGTTTGTGCTACTTAAAAATGGTGATGTCAGTATTTTTATATTCATTTTGACTTCTATTGTGAACCCCATGTTCATTATTTCTCTGTATTTGGCACTGTGGCCAGGCAGCTTAAAGCACAGGGCTTTTTTTTTTTTTAATGGTACATTGCTGTTAGACATTGAGGCTGGAATTGTAGATATTTGACAGCAGAAATTGATCATGCTTTTCTTTCTATTAACTTTTCATTTGGAGTAATTTTAGATAAACCACAAAGGTGCATACATTTTCTGCAAAATTCCTGCAGAAGAGACAATTTGCCTTAATATTATTAGCTTACATTATTATGAGTGTATTTGTCAATCTGTGACATGAACATAGATATATTTTTATGAATAAAAACCAGATTTCATTCATATTTCACTAATGTTGCCACTATTGCCATTTTGATATATCAAGATTCAATCCAAGACAATAACTTCTATTTAAGATAATGAGCATTTAATGATTTAAAACTCTAAACCTTGTGATCATAAACCATGAGGGACAACATATTCTCCATGTCAGATATTTACCACTAATATTCAGAATTATTTTCCTTTGGGAAAAAAGGGATTGGTTTGTTTACATTCAACAACATTTTAATTAAGCAGTGGTATTGCTCTTAGACTACCTAGAAAGCAGAAGTGGAGAGATAAGTTGTCTATAATTATTAGACAACTCACAGAGTTTGTTTTACGTTGTTTTCTTCAATTTCCTACTCTGTTTGGTTTTCTTTCATGGTAAAGCAATCTGAAGGAGGCGTGGATACAGGTGGGTCTGAGTCCACAATAACATAATGAGGGGCTACTAGAAACATTCAAAAGTGCAGTGCATTTCAAAATATTATTTCTTCCTGTTAATGAACACTCGTGTTTTTATGTTTATGCATTTATCTGATTTCCATAAGAAACCTATTTATAGAAAACTCATAAATAGAAGAAAAATAACTTGAGCCTAAAAGAATTTTAAGAATTTTACATAACCTGATATGTGCCTCAGAACAAACAGAAGGATCTGGATTTGAATCTAGGTTTACACAATCTGGCACAGATATGCTTACTCATTTCTTTTCTCTGTCTTTCCTGCTTTGGTCCTAGAGTAAGATGAACACTGCTGGTTTATGCATTGCTATTCTTTATTCTGTAATAAGTGGTTTCCAATGGATCCAATTACATTCATACTTTGTTTTATATTGCTTTCTTTTAAGTGGCTATCAAGTTGAAAGTACAGATGTTGGGCAGGAATGACCTGAGAACACAATTAAAATGGTTTTAAAGAAAACAAACAAATAAGTATTAATTTGCACAATATATATTAATTCATTGTAAGAACTTTAAATTGTTTCTGTTTACTCTAAATGGGAATCATAAACACAGTTGAGTTTTTATTCTTACATAAAACCCACCATACTTCACCTTTTTAAATAAACATATATACATAGAAATGTAGAAAAATTTAAATGGACACATTCATATGCTATTTGAATGATACATTTTAGTTACATATTTAGGTGAGAATATTTTCATTCATTCTTTGAAGCTGTGTTTGTGAACTGATGTCAAGTGTTTAGGTAATTGCTTGGATGATTTGTTGAGGAGTTTTTTTTTTTTGCAGGCAAGGCTGCAACTGGTAAAGGCCTGTCATCATAAGCAACATTTCCACAATTTGACCCTCATGATAACCCTGGGAGGTGAGATAAATGAACATCTCTGATGAGATAGTCTCATCAATTTGAAATATTTATCTTGAGTTATATCTGATGAGAATGGATCATGTTGCAGGAAGCACTGGCAAAGGATGAATGAAGCCTCTAGACTTTGGCTGACAGCTAACCTCTTTTCTTCCTTACCTAGGTGGTTATTGCTGATTTGCATGTCTAGGGGAATGGCCATTCCTCATCACTTGTTGGGTTTCCTTCACCAAATTGCCTTATCCTAACATGAACAAGGAATTAGAGGCTTCAAGGTTCATAAGTGGACAGAAATTCTAGAAAGATCAGCCTGCAGTGAAGTCCTTGTTGGAAAAGAAAAATTCCCACCCATTTCCAGTTGATCCAGGAGAAAGTTCAAGCAACTGTTGTTTACTTGAACATAAGGTCTTTAAGCTTGAGTTTCTAATTGGTAGAATGGGATGATAACACCTAACACAGACTGGCTTCTAGACAATGAGTTCTGAGCTGCAGCTGGCCTTGAATTCATCAGGGATCATGATAACCCTCAGAACTAATTATAATTAATAAAAAAATCAACAAAACCTATATGTTTCATGAATATTTTAGAATTAGAAACTTTCCCATGAATTCTCCTTTTTTAAAAAAAGCACGAGTTAATTTATTTGAAGGCCAATTCATCTTGGATTTTTAAAGAAACATAGAAGGAGTAGTAATCATTTTTGAGTACCTCTTAAAGTGCATGTTTTTCTACTTCTTTTTGTAGATAAGACAGTCTCCACTAACAATTGGCATGCTGCTCTCCATGGCAGGCATGGTGAATAAATCACTGTCCTTCTGCAGTGTCAGAATGGTTTGTATTCATTTGCCTTGGAAATCAATGATAAATTTTCAATATCACTTGAAAAACAAAACAAAACAAAACAAAATCTATTATTCTTTAACATGTGTGCATGCTTTCTTTTTCCCCTTTTAAAACTCTGGATTTTTGAAGTATTCTACAGTTCATCCCTACCAAAAGTTTTCTGACCTCTGATAACTACAGTCAACAAATTTTTCATTTTTTTCAGTGATAATATCTCAATAAGTAGTACTCATAAAAATAATAATAAATGCTTATAATTAGTCTGGCATGTGGGTATACTCCTGTAATCCCAGAGGCTCTGAAGGCTGAGGCAGGAAGATTGGAAGTTTGACATTCATCTCAACAACTCAGGAAGACATTCCTGAGACTTTGTGTCGAAAAACTAAAAAAGGGCTGGAGATGTGTCTTAGTGGTTATAAAACACAAGGTTTAATTACTGGTACAAAAAAATCATAAGTATATAACAGCTTTTTGGTGTGACTATTACTATTAAAATTAGTTTGATGCAATTTTTATTCTACTTGCAGAACCATATCATCAGTTTTATATTAACCATTTCTTAAGATTATGAGAAACCAAAGCTTCATAACTGAATTTGTCTTCATGGGGCTTTCACAGAATCTTAATGTTCAGAAAATATTATTTGTTTTGTTTTTGTTGGTCTACATTGCAACTATTATAGGCAATATGCTAATTGTAATGACCATCATCTATAGCCCTGCACTGCTGGGCTCCCCCATGTACTTCTTCTTGGCTGTCCTGTCCTTCCTGGATGCCTGCTACTCCTCTGCCATCACACCAAAGATGGTTGTGGACTCCATTCATGAAAGGAAAACCATCTCTTATAAAGGATGCATGATTCAACTTTTTGCTGAACACTTATTTGGTGGGACAGAGGTGATCATCCTCTCAGCCATGGCCTATGACCGCTATGTGGCCATTTGCAAGCCTTTGCACTACTCTGCCATCATGAACCGGAGGCGCTGTGGGGTTCTGGTGGGGGTGTCCTGCTCAGGGGGCTTCTTGCATTCTATCACATTGGTTCTGTTCACTTTCAACCTTCCCTTTTGTGGCCCAAATATCATTGATCATTTCATGTGTGACCTGTACCCATTACTGGAGCTGGCCTGCACTGACACTCATGTCCTAGGCCTTCTGGTGATTGGCAACAGTGGGTTTATCTGCATCATCAACTTCTCCTTGTTGCTGGTCTCCTATGGCGTCATCTTGTTCTCCCTGAGAAAACACAGTGCTGAGGGGCGGAGGAAAGCTCTGTCCACCTGTGGATCTCACATTATTGTTGTGGTTTTGTTCTTTGTCCCCTGCATATTTATATATGCACGACCTCCATCTATATTCTCTTTTGATAAAGAAGTGGAAATGTTTTACACTGTCTTCACTCCCTTGCTCAATCCTTTGGTTTACACACTGCGGAACAAGGAAGTGAAAAATGCCATGAGGAAATTGTGGAAGAGACTTGGTGATCTCTGATAAAAATAATTACAGCACAAAAAATATTATGTAATATATATATATACATATATATATATGTATATATATATATATATATATATATATATATATATATATATTATTATTATTTAGTTAGGCAAACATTTTTTGGCCTTGTTCCTTATATGGAAAGTGATTACTTAATTCTAAGAAGACATGATACTGAGTGGGAGATTTAAAATTAAGATTTTCAATATGAGTTCACAATTTCACTCAGTGTTGCCTACTCAATGCTGTCATATGAAAATTAAAGATAGTTTGATTTTATTCTTTCTTAAATTTATTAAAAATTGGAGGGAATTTAACTTATAAGAATTATTTCCATTTATATTACACTTTCAATTGTAGAAAAATTCTTATGGAAGAAAATATTAGAAATTAGAACATTTCAAGTGAAAAAAATGTTCTGATACTGAAGTCAATGATTCTCATGTAGAATATCAGGATTTAAGAACATCAAAAAGAAGAACTTTTAAGGCACCTGCATCATATCACTTCATTTAAATTGTGAATCCAGTATCATCTTCTAAAGTTGATTCACTTCTTGAATATGAGTGATTAAAATCTGATTGGTCCAATTCTGCCTATGGTAATGGTCTCCTGGGTCATGTGACCACCTTATACCAATCAGCTACTGCAAAGAAGTTGGAGCTCTTCAACAGGGAGTCAGCAATGATGTCTTTTATTCTCTTACGAAATGAAAGGTAACTCCTGAGACACCACAAAATTAGCCATATCAGATCAAAGGTACAGGTGTACGGGCACACTTTCCCCACACCCCAACTGAGGGAATAGAACACAGAAGAACCAGATGTAAATGTAAATTTTCAAAAGAGGATTAACTAAAGATGACTTGATGATTTTCATTTTCCTGAGTTCAAATAACTTATTTGGGCAATTATCAATAAATAGATCATTTCAATTTATAAACATATTTCGTGTCATTACTATGTTTTTTTAGTCTCGGGTTGTCAAGTGTTATGGGTGATAAATTTATTGAGTTAAATATTTATTTTTTCCTAGGAAAAAATAAAACAAAACAACAACAAGCACAGCAACAAAAACCATTGCTGACATGCCAGTTGAGTATTACAGAAAAAAATAGTAAATCATCTCTTTTTTCCCTCTCCTCAATTTTTCATGCCACCCCCAAAGTAAAAGAGTTTATTAGTAGTCTTTCTCATAATAGACATGCAAATGATACTAGTAATTTCATTGATCACCCCTGAAAATGTACTTCAAGTATTACATTGTTAGTCAAAAACCTCACCTGAACAATGTGGGTGTCCTACAGGAGACCAAGAGTGTGACAAGGCTCAGACATGAGACTATGCTTCTCCTTGGCCTTTCCTTTCTTCACACCTGCCTGTTCTCAAAGCAGGAGTAGCTTCTTCATGCCCTCTGCCTTCCAAGGTCCTCATACTTTACTTCATTATCACTAGGAACTAGCTCAAGAAGCTGCTACATTGGCTCCATTGCATTATGTACCTGTGAAGCCAAGATTTAAAATGTAGCTGTAGGGTACAACACTGTTTTGGCAAGATTGCACTGACCAACACCAATTCATGTCTGCTCCCTCATATGCTCAAATTCAAACTCAATTTTTTTTTAATGGCCAACATTTTCATCATGGATTGTGTCGTTATATATAAGGAAAAAATCCGCTAACATTCAGTAGGGAGATAAACAAATACTGAAAGACATCTAGCCAAAAGTTTCATTTTCACTAGTTTATTGAACAACAGTGATTCAAAATTCTCTCCCAAACCATGGTTGCTTTGGTTTTCCATTTTATTTTCTATGCTGAATACTTTAGGCATGGTGAAGCTCATTCCAATATTTTCAGCTTTTAGTCTATTTAACTGTTATGCTAATTATAATTTAACCTGTTACAGTTTTTGTAGTTATTCCAAGAGTTTTCTGAAACACATTATGATAATGTAAAAGTGATAATTTAGAAAAACGTCTCTGGATATCTGAGAGAAGACAATGCATATAGAACAAGATTCTAATTTTAAAATGTTATTCAGAAATGACATTTTGTGAAATCATAGGTCAGATACATTCTTGACTTTGTTCAATGTCTTATTTAGGTTTTCCCTCCTAAACTATGCTTTGTCTACTATGGATTGTGGCTCACTCTTGCACTGTGGTTATTATTCTTTCTGATTCCCAGATTATCTTTCTTCTGTGGCTCTTAGTAAAAATACCATTTTCCTTTTGACTCTGACACCTCCCCTTGTCCTCTCATCATTTAAATATTTTTCTCACCATTATTTTTTAAATATATGTATAAACTAACATTCTTTTTGACTCATCCTGAAGATTGCATCCATTAGTGTAATCAGAACACATGAAAAGTCCAGTGGTTTCTTCCCTTATTTCTCTATGGATTCTCAGATTTATATTGGCTCCACCTGGATCCTTGGAGTGTGAGTTTTGTGTGGCATATGGGGTTGTGTATTAGACAGTCATTTCATGAAGTTTGAAAACTCAGGTTTTCATCCTGGACCTCTGATTGCTCCCTACAAAACTCTACTATTCACTTTAACATGAGCTGTGCACAGTAGTTTTAATATATTATAAAATATATTAAATGAATAATGTTGAAGTAAAAATGAGAGAATGATACCTTAAATATTGTATGATTCAATTAATATGCACACAGATTAATAATTGAGAACATTAGCAAGTAAGTTACCTGCTTGGTGCAATCTGAAATGGCTTTTCTGAGAAGCTCATGTTTTTAAACTGGTGCTGTGGCCACAGTAGAAATGGAGAGTGGAGGTGAGAGCAGATGAAGGGTTGATAGTGTGAGATAGGGAGTGATCAGGGAATGTATTCAGCAGTTGTTAAATTGGAACATAGATGAGCTCAAGCTCTAGTAGAAAAGGCAGATAGTACAGGGAGCTTTCAAAGTCATGGTGAGCATCTCAACCAGTGCATTTGAGAACTGTAGAAATATTCCATCATGTTTATGAATCATCATATTTTCAAATGCACACACAAATATGTGTATATGTACACATACACATGTACACACACATACACACATTTATTTATTTATTTTTGGTACCAGTGTTTGAACCCATGGATGCTTGTCCACTGAGTCCTGTCTCCAGCCCCTTTCTTTTTTTCTTTTGAGACAGTGTCTTGCTAAGTTGCTTAGAGCCCTGTTAATTTGCTGAGGCTGGCTTTAATATGCATCTTACTAAAATGTCAAGATTGCTAAAGATGATTTGTCATAAAATGACATATGATGAGAAGGGCAGAATTTCAGAAAAAAATATATAAAAAATGTAAAAATTGGTTTGTAACATATGAATAAGATGTAATTTTATAAACATGATATAATTTACATTTCATAAGATAATTTTTGTATAATAATAAAGTAACATCATAACATTTATTTTGCAAATGCCTCAACTTTTCTGGAAAAATTATCAAGCTTTATACACGGAACAGCCATACTTGTATATGAGAAAAAAGAATAAAAAGGGATACACACATACAGATATGTCTATAAATGTTTTAGGATGTGCTTTTAGAAGATAAGACTGGTTATTTCTAGAGAGTAGAAAAGTAGATTCAAATAATCTAAAAAGAAATGTTAATTTTCTTCTTACATTGTTCTGTTTACTCTGAGTGTTTTACCATGATCAATATTCTATAATAATTTTTCTATGACAAATATATATTATTCTATAATAATTATATAGTTAATAGTGGAACACAAAATTTTGAAAATAATTTTGAATAGTTATCAATAACACTGATAGTCACTTACATTTGAGTAATAATATATCAATTGGTAAATTATTCTAAAGTTATTTGTAGACCCATTAATGAGAGTGAAAATTTGAAATAGCATAGATATTCCAATGAACAAATGATTGAAGAGATTATGGTCTTACTTCTGAATTTTGGGTTCCATTTCATGTTGTGCTATCTCCAACTGCCTAAATTAATACTTCTTATAATGATTTATACTATTAAATTAGCAATTAATCTTAAAAGTAAAACAAGAAGATTTGTTATAATAATTCTTAGTCAAAATAATGATATAAAATGGCATGGCATGATAATTTCAATCATATTAACTATATATGCTGTGAAAAAGGATCATAAATCGTATATTGGAATTATGGATTTTTTAAAATTACAGATAATGCTTTCAGAGAAAGTATTCTTGGGAATTCAGAGCATAGACAAAAAAGCACACTGCTTAGGTTATAAAATTATTAGAAATTTGGGCTGGGGTTGTGGCTCAGTGGTAGAGTGCTTGGCTCTCATATGTGAAGCACTGGGTTTAATTCTCAGTATCACATATAAATAAATGAATAAAATAAAGATCCATCAACAACTAAAAAAATAAAAAAAAAAACTATTAGAAATTCTATTCCATGACTAATTTATAGGCAAAGAAGCTAATGGAAAATGTTTGCGAAGAGAAAGAGAGTATAGTTTCCTTCAATTTTTTTGACCTCAAGGAATTATCCAGACTTTGTTTATTATGACCATTAGTGAACTGATGCATTAGACACAAGGGAAATAGGTAAATGGTTGTCAAAATAGATTCTTCATAAAGCATATTTCATACAAGATATTAAGGAGGCGAGAGAAAATAAACACAAAAAAGAGTGAACTGAACTGAAATGATTCTTATCACGTGGGATTTTCCAACATTATTAGTGCTTACTTGTATTGAAATAGTGTTTTTTTTTCTTCAAATTTCAGAGTACAGGGATGAAATTCATTAGTACATGATATATGTATGTGCTCATGTGTGCATATAACACTTTACAGTTCTTCTGAAAGTTCAGAAAGCATTGAGCAACTATTTGCACTCTGTTTTGGTTCACAATTACTAGGCTTCAAAGCATTTAAGTCACTTACCCAAGGGGAAAAAAAAAAGTTCTACAGTTCTCAATCTAGGTCAGAATAAAATATTTGAAGGGAATTTATTTTTATTCCAAAGATACAAAAGCTTTGGTTCAATCCAGTGTGTTTCTGAGTCAATAGAAAAATGTTACAGAGGTCTGGGTATCAGCTAACAAAGATTCATAGGGGATCTTGCTTCACCCCAAAGGCAGTTGCAGATAGCACAACATAGTACAGAACCCAGAATTCAGAAGTAAAACCATAATCTCCTCAAGATGTAATTTCTTTCATCTGTACATTAAACATTTTGTCAACTGCATGCTGCCTACAGCCTCTGACAGCGTGACTGAATTCATTCTGTTTGGGTTGACACAAGACGCTGGCAAGCAGAAATTGCTATTTGGGATTTCTTGATTCTTTACCTCATTACTCTGTTGGGGCACTTTTTCATTGTGGTGACCATTAAAACAAGCCAGATCCTTATGAGTCCCATGTATTTTTTCCTCTTCTACCTGTCTTTTGCAGATGCTTGCTTCTCTACAACTACAGCCCCCAGACTGACTGTGGATGCCCTTTCTCAGAAGAAGATTATTTCCCACAATGAGAGCATGACTCACGTTTTTTGCAGCCCATTTCTTTGGCTGCATAGGTATTTGTGCTCGTCCTCATGGCCTTTGATCGCTATGTGGCCATCTGTAAGCCCTTGTGATATACACCATCATGAGCCAGCGTGTCTGTCATGCATAGTAATTTTGCCTTGGGTGGGTCTTGCATCCATTCTTCAGCAGATTTCCCAGGCTTTGAGATTTCCTTTCTGTGGCCCCAATGTGATTTATCACTATTTCTGTGTTTTGCAACTTTTGTTGAAACTTGCCTGCATGGACACTCATGTCATCAATCTGCTCATAGTGTTTAACAGTGGGGCCATACGCATGGTGAGTTTCACAGTCTTTCTTATCTCCTATATAGTTATCCTGTACTTTCTGAGAAACCACAGTGCAGAAGGAAGGTACAAAGCCCTTTCCACATTTACCTCCCAATTTATTGTTTATTATTGTTGTCATATTTTTTGGTCCATTTATATTTATATACACTCTTCCATCAACCACCTTTCCAGTACACAAGATGTTGGCTATGTTTTATACAATTGGAAACCTTTATTGAATCCTTTGTTCTATACACTGAGGAACACAGAAGTGAAAAATGCCATGAAAAAATTATGGTGCAGCAAAGTATGTCTTAAATTGATAAATGTTATGTGTATTATAAAATATACATACTTTCAGTTTAGTTTTTGTTGCATGGACTGTAAAGATATCATATTTCTTGGGAACATGCAAGAATTGAAAAGCCAGGTCTAGCATTTCCTAACTTTGGACTTTTAGTTTTAGGGGAAAATGTTTTATATCATCATTTTCACTTGAAAATAATTATTCACACACACACACACATATATATATATAATATTATACATTATATATTATATTATATACTCACCTATATCTATCTATATCTATATCTATATCTACCTATCTATATAAAATACATTAACCAGTCTGAAAATCATAATATCATGATTTCAGTTACATTGACACCAAGATAATGGAAGAAAATGATGTACTTTGTTATGTGCATGAGCATCTCCATTGACTAAATACAAAATGTCACAATACTGCACCAAATACCTCAAAGATTTTGAATCAAAGATTTCAAATACCTGTGATACAGATGTGGTGGAGTAAAAATTCGCATGCCAAAGAGGACATTATCAAAGCTGTCAGTGCTATTCACAAGTGACACATTTGTTTACACTCCCTTCAGATGAGTACTCACAATTCTCTTTATTTTGTGGGTCACAATTTATTCTTAAAGCATTGGAATCTAGTCCTATGTAGTTTAAAGTGTTGGATCTTATGTAAGCAAGGCATAATTGAAATAAAATTTGATTCTTGTCTGTTGTTACTCCTTCAAACTTAATACAGGGGAGAGATTTTTTTATCTGTCTGGATGAAATTTCACAAACCTTTCTTCTTACTCTTTTCTTCTCACTGTAACATAACACAGAGACCAGATTCCCCTGGGTGTTAGGCAAGGCTGAAAATTAAAATGCTCAGTGCATTAAATTAACCAAACTGTCAAAAATCCCCCCACTCTCCACTCCACTCCAAAAATACCCCAATTCAATTTTAGGCCTGGGACCCTAAAATTGGAAAGGCAGACAGCTCAGTCTGGGGGACAAGGGAGAAAAAAGCCCTACTTGACTTTGAATCTTAACACACTGGCTCACTGTCTCTGAAACTGGCAGATGTTGAAAGATTTATATTTTGCTTCCCTTGGGGGCCTTTTCATAAACTTTTTCAAGATTATCTCTGACTTTTTTAATTGTAGACTCTTTGATGTAGGAATAAAATATCAATTCCTTAGATCATCAGTGATGTATTCTTTGCTCTTCAAACAGCCAGCACCTTCTAAACACTCTGTCCCTCTGAGTAACCAAATATCTACATCTATATCTCTGCATATATAAGGATGGACACAGCTAAGTTTCTTCAGTTATTGTAAAATTATATTTAAAACCAACATAACTAAAAGGCCTATTTGAGCTAGAACCTGGTAAAAAGAGCATTATATTTCCCTCCCATTTCCCATGTCATTTAATTATTTGACAAGGTCCCTGGATATACTAGGTTATGAGATTGGCAAAGCTTCTCTAGGCAGGTTGCAGAGTCTAGATATTCTAAAGGTTTGTGGTGCTTCACCTCTTACCATTTTAGTGATGGGAATGAAAGTAAAAAAAAATATTTCTAAACCATAAAATAGGCATGATGGAGTCTAGCAAAATAATGCATTTTTCACTAACTACTTAGAATAAGTCATAGATATTGAGGTTCTCATATGAAGTATTTGTGGTACCACTCTTTTATCATCTCTTGGCTTTTGCATTTGCTTAGCTTTTCAAACAGTTAACCTAGTTCCTGAACCAGTACTAGGGAGCAAGTGTGCTTCCTCTGTGCCAGAGCTGGGACACATTCCCCAAGCCTTAGGCAATCCATCAACAGCCTAAACTCTTAAAGTTATTTCTCTTCCAAGTCTTTACAAACACTCACTGCACTAAAGACCTTAAGAGCCGGCCTTCTTTCTTTTTCCCTCTTTCTTGCATTAGTTACTTAGGTAAAGAACTAAGGAGGGAACAAGATTCCCAAAAGCAAAACAATAGGAAGGGAATGACTCATGTACTTGAACAAGCTCTTCCAAGTAGGCCATTTGAACACACACGTCTGTCTATGTCAAGGGAGTTGCTTGCAGATGGGAGCCAACCCAATAGAGCTGGGGAGGAGATGAGGGGCTGAAGCATGGGGTATCTGAGCTCAACCTCCCATTCTAAGAATCCTGCTACTGCTTTCCACCTAGCAGGAGATTCCCACCCACTTTAGTCCCTTCTCCTTCCAGGGCTATAAAGCAGTTCCAATGCATCTTAAATCCATGACTAGTAGAAATACTGACATTATGCAGTTTGGATCTGATGGTGACCTAAGCAGTTGTATTACTGCAGGGGAGAGAAAACAGAAATAAACCTCATGTGAGCATTTAGCTCTTCAGCCTGCCAAATATTGAGGTGTAAGTGACACACTGGAAACAAAGATGAAATGGAACTTCAGAGCATCACTATGTAAAAACCTTCACCAAAATTTGAAAAACAATTTCCTACTCATTATGAAGTTGTCTGCTGCCACATATATAAACAATGGAAATTCCAAGGGAAATGCAAGTCTTGAGTGATGATGGAGATATAAGGAGAAGGGATAAGGGTCATCTCAGGAAGACACTCTTGCAGAGGCAGAGAATTGACATTAGTTTATGGTTAGGGAGAATGGAAAAAAGTCCTGGTGACAGTTCTTGAAGAGATCAGACACTGGAGACAGAAACACCATCCTAGGTCACTGATTTAATGACTTCAGAGAATCTTTTCCTGTGTTGAGGGAATTGGAGTCTGCTAGCAAGAGTCATTTTCAGTAGTGAATAGTAGGATTCAACTCCAAAGCTTCTTGCCAAAAACTGTTGGCTGATAGAAGTTATCACTGAGGAATTGAAAAACAGCTGTGCCTGTTAGTGTAGAAATAGTTTTGGCAGCAAATATTCTGAATAATTAAAGCACTGTATCAGCTTTGGAGACCAAGGGACTGTGTTGGAAGGAGCTATTGACCACAGCTTCCCATATCCCTCAGGGAATGCTCCTTTCCCTTCCCAGCTTCTCAAGCCAGCAGCCGAAGCTGGAGTTTCAAGGGATCTGTAAGCAGGGCTGATCTAAAGAATGGATCATTGTCATGCCCTCAGAATAGCTCATATCCCTAAGAAATTACACCCTAGAGAAACACTTGAAATATGCCTGCAAGCCTCTATATATCAGAAAATTAATCATTTTGGTTTTATAAATTATGAAATAGGATGAAGATAAATCTTTGATTAGAAAATCACTGTGAATATTCACTTTAAGTCAAAAATATCTGCATACAGAGTCCTCCATTAGAAGGTAGCAGGTAAGGCTCAAGTTCTGAAAGTTCATTTATTTTATTTTAGTTGCATAACAAATCAGTAAAAGAGTAAAGGCAATACATCTCATTATCATTTTCCAAATGGGAGAACTAATTCTATTTGGTTAGACTTTTGATTCCAAGCTTTGCTCAGGAAAGAAAGAACACTAAGTTCTCATATGGTATTTTAAAATTTTTCAATGCTATGTTTCTGATAACCTCTGCAAGTCATCTTTCATGAATGTAAATATACAGGAATGGAAGGAAGTTTCTTATGAGTATGCTTGTCAGTAATAGGATAATCATAAACCCAAAATCTAAATTTCTATCTCATATATTTTAATGTTATTTAATATAAAGGGTAATGACACAAAGAAAGGACATCTATTTTAGTGTTCAAATATTTTCTGCTAAATATGAAACATATCAACTGACAGTTAAAAATTGACATTAAAAATATAAGCTCAAGATTTTTATGGGTTATTGATTTATTCATGTATGTTATTAAAATAAAAATAGGTATTTTTTCAAGTTAATCCTCTTCTCATAGTGTGGAAGTTACAAAATTGTTTCACAAATATTCTCTCTTTCATTCTGTTTCTGTCTCTCTCTCTTTCTTTTTGGGTACATGATTACATTCCTAGTCTGTGGAAATGTATTTTATCCTGGAAAGCTGAATGTTGGCACATCTGGCAAGCTATCAATTGCATTCCAAGGAGACATGTTTAAAAATGTTTGTTCACTGATACAATATTGGATAAATATGTTTCGGATAATCATACATGGGATGTGTAAAAAGTTAGCTTCTTGTGATGATTAACACAAGAGTGATGTTCAACTCAGATTCTTTATAGTTTAAGATCATTAAAAAATCCTTAAAAGTGAATGACTTTTTGATTTAATTTTCAACACTTCAACCCTATTGAGAAGAAGAAAATTTACCAAGAGAAAAGGAGAAACAAGTAAAAGTAATTTTGTGTCTATTTTGTCTGTCATATCCCATGATTTGGCTAACTCACGACTCTCAATACAATATATTGACAATACGACTGGGAACACAATGGGCCAGATATGTCTTCCAGATTGCATTTAAGCAACTTACACTTTAATTTATGTTTTTACTTCCCTATATGAGTCTCATCTTGAAAAGAAAGTTCTAGGAAAAATGTTTTGCTTTTGAAAGTGAAACCCATGATAATATTATTGTGCACATTAAAATAAATCTTCATTGAAAGAAGTGCCATTTCAAAATTGAATAATCATTGACTTCTGCAGGACATAAACAAAATGAAGAATTCAAGTAGTATCTATCCCTCAACTCTAAAACAACATATTGTTCCCTTTTCTGGATTTCTGCTCTGTTTCATGGACTTTTCAGATTGGATAATAAAACTCTTCTTGGAAATAAAATCATGATCTGATCCTATGATAGCTGCCTGGTGATGTCCCTCCATATAACTCCAGTTCCAAACTTCATATGATAAAAACTTGAATGAGAGCAATATGAATAATGGAGTAGTCATATACTCTACTACCATTTCATTTAAATGTAACCAAGAGACTACAAATGCTCTTTATAGGGTAGTAGTGGCATTTAGTTTCTTATTTATATCATGAAACTCCAAGGCACACAGATATACTATAAATATTGTCATATATTTGTAAAACATGGTTGCTTATATTTACTATGAAAAAACTGAAGTTATTATTAAATTGATACATATCTTTTAATTTCACATTAATTGAATTGGCAAATAAATTATCAGAATCATGTAAAAATTAAGCAGCATTTGTATTTGAAGGAAAATATGGAAAATAATTACATACATAAGAATATTTGAGACTCATAACACAATGAATTGGTCATTAAAATTGAGGAATGTTTGTTGACGTGATTTTTTTTTTTTTAGAGAGAAAGAGAGAGAGAATTTTAATATTTATTTATTTATTTATTTTTTTTTTTGGTTTTTGGCGGACACAACATCTTTGTTTGTATGTGATGCTGAGGTTTCGAACCCAGGCCACACGCATGCCAGGCGAGCGCGCTACCGCTTGAACCACATCCCCAGCCCCTGATGTGATATTTTAAGAAACTGTAGACAGATGGCATGGGAGTGCATGCCTGTAATCCCAGACACTCTGAAGGCTGAGGCAGAAGGAAGACAAGTTAGGACAGCCTCAACAACTTAGACATTCAACAATTTAATGAAACTATGTCTCAAAAAACAAACAAACAAAAAACCTTAGGTTGTAGCTCAGTGGAAAAATGAAAGAAAGAAAAAAGAAAGGAAGGGAGGAAGAAAGAAAAAATGTAAACATAGACTGGGGTCCCTGGTGAGAAATATAAATTTTGCTTAAAATATTTCATAACATAACATAGCATATTGTTAATTAATTCCTTTATTTTTTTAAATAAACCATCTCACACTCACCCATTCTCCTCATTCATGAAATCATGCAGCTAAACTATAATGTGGATCTTGACACATGATCCATTTAGGAAGGAAATAGTATTTGAAATGGTATTTGTCACATTTTTGTTTTTCTATATGGGGATGTTGATGGGTAACTTGCTGATTATCACCACATCAAGACTAGTTGGGCACTTGGCAGTCCAATGTACTTCTTCCTATTATATTTATCCTTATCTAACACCTGCTTCTTTACTTTCATAGCTCCTAGAACAATTGTGGATGCCCTTTGGAAGAAGATCACTATTTCTTTCAGTGAGTGCATAATCCAAGTCTTTTCATTGCATTTCTTTTGCTGCCTGGAGATCTTCATCCTCATCCTCATGGCCATTGACCAATATGTGGCCATCTGTAAACCCCTGCACTACATGACCATCATGAGCCACCAAGTCTGTAGAATGCTGGTGGCTGTGTCCTGAGTGGGGTCCTGTGTGCATTCTTTAGTTCAGATTTTTCTTGCCTTGCGTTTGCCTTTCTGTGGTCCCAAGTGATCGACCACTACTTCTGTGACTTGGAACCCTTGTTGAAGCTCGCCTGCACAGACATATATGTGACCAACCTCCTCCTGGTGTCCAACAGCGGGGCCATTTGTACAGTGAGTTTTGTTGTGCTCATGTTCTCCTATGTCATCATCTTGCATTCGCTGAGAAACCACAGTGCAGAGGGGAGGAGAAAGGCCCTGTCCACCTGCATCTCCCACATCACCGTGGTCATCTTGTTCTTTGGACCTTACATATTTATATACACATGGCCTGCGACCACCTTCCCCATGGATAAGATGATAGCTGTGTTTTACACCATCAGAACACCTTTGCTCAACCCTCTAATTTACATACTGAGGAATGCAGAAGTGAAAAATGCCATGAGGAAGTTATGGAGCAAGAAATTGGTCTCTGATGACATGAGATGAATGCCATCATATTTTGTGTTGACCTGGAAGAAGTAAAAAGAATATTATCTTTTTATCGTTTGGTTAATATACTAAAAACTTATCTCCTGTGGGTTAGTTCCTTCTGGAAAGGAAGCAGTGCACATACAGACACTAATTAATGTTGAGTCAGGTTTATTAGAGGAAGAATCAGCAATCCTGAAGAACCAGCATCACATAGTTGATGCCAATGTCTGCAGTGACCAACTTCCAGGGACCATGGCTGCAGTAACCTTCAAGTGCCTGGGTGGCTGAGCATGGTGAAACAACTTTCTAGATCCACTGTGTGAAAGCAGAGTGTCCTGATTGTCTCTGGTCAGGGGAATTTTCACTTTTGCATCCTTGAGTTTGAGATGGGTGTGGTCTTGCCAATTCCTGAGATGATCTCAAGTCATCTTTCTTACTGTCTGTGGGCAAAGTCTTTAGTGTTTCTTTAGTTTCTTTAACAACCACATATTCATTAACCCATTTTTACTTGCAGTTTTCTGGCCAAAGTGCAAGTTTTTCAGATTTTTCTGCTTTGCTTTCTACTCCTGAACATCACATTATTTGGCTAAAAGCTGCCAGCAATATCCTTGCCACTGCCTGAATACTGTTTCCTAGAATCTTTTTCCAACTGATTTAGTCCATAACCTTTAAATTCAGCCTCACCGAGAGTGTCAGGACATGGGGAAAATGTAGACAACTTCTTAGACAGTTTATTTTGGGGCTCATGGTTTCAGAGGTCTTGGTCCATAGGCTGCAGACTCCATTCCTTGAAGTTCAAGGTGGGGCAGAACATCATGGTGGAAGAGTGTGGCAGAGGAAAGCAATGGGGGATATGACAATAGGAAGCAGAGAGAGAGATAGCTAGGGAGGCAGAAAGACAGAAAGGGAGGAGAGAGAGAGAGAGAGAGAGAGAGAGAGAGAGAGAGAGAGAGAGAGACTCCACCTTGCTAGGGACAAAATATATACCTTAAAGGAAAACACCCAATGAACCACCACCTCTAGCCACGTATTACATCGTGTTACATGCCTATAGTGACTACCAGTTAATTCCTATCAGGAGATTAATGCACTGATTGGATTAAGGCTTATAACTCAAATATTTCACTTTCTTGCATTTTCTCACACATAAGGTTTGGAAGACACCTCATATTGTATCCATAACAAGTGGAAGTCAGAGGGAAAACAAGTAATCTCATGAAAGTAGAAGGGAGATCAAGAGAGTAAAGAAAGGAGATCAGAGGAAGGGGGCAGGAGAGGGGGAAAGGGGATGGTGCTGGATAATAAATTAATCAAATTATCTTATATGCAGGTATGTCCACTCTTCAGTATAATTAGTATGCAGCAATACAAATTAAATGAAAAAGAATCATCTTCAAAGCTCATTTTGTTCTAAGTTAAATATAGTTATACCCATAGCTGAAGAAAAAAAATAAAGTAATCTTTTAAATAGGGTCTTTTGGCCATCATCATTTAAAATGATGAAGATTTTCTTAGAAATGTTTTTTTCTTTGCTGATGAACTTCCACTATGAATAGATTGTATGATTTGAAGAAAATATGTAACTTATATCTTTGATACCAGCAAACCATATTTGAAAGTCTTGATTCTACTTGAATCCTACTTATATAATTCAAAATTTAAACTTGACTTTGAAATAGTCAGCTCACTATTTTATTATCTTATTTTATACTGGAAATTCATAAATACTTCCTATATGTTCACAGTTATTGTAGTATTTGTGCAGCATTTTACATGTGTCAATTTGCCAAATTTTCTCCTTGTGCTTCTGTGAAAGTATTAATAGTGCTATATCATGCATGAAGTTAAAATATGTGTATTAAATTAAATGTAATTTTATAAGGGCTGTTGTTGTGACTCAGTAGTAGAGAACTTGCTTAGCACATGTGAGGCACAGGGTTCAATTCTCAGCACTACATAAAAATTAAAAAAAAAATAAAAATAATTTTATAGTGCTTTTTACAATTTCTAGAATATTTTACAGAATGTTTGAAATGAATAGATAAAAGTCAAGAAAGAATAGATCCTGATGGAGAGGGAAGATGGCGGCGAGGGGAGTGTATTGCCCCCATGTGCTGCTTCACTGTGTGGGAGTATGACAAGTCAGGACGGCTAAAGGCTATCTTGTTAGGAATTTCCAGCAATAGTGGGGTGCTCCGGAACCTGGAGGAAGGATTTCCATCGCACGAGGATCGGCTACGGGGACTCAAACGCGAGAGGTTTGTCGCACGGAGGGTAACACTGCTTATTCAGCAAATCGCCCTGCGGCTAGAGTCTGCAGCGCGCTGGAAAACGAGGAGATAGCGACGCAGGGATACAGCACTGCAGTTTCTGCCAGCCGCGCAAGCACCGTACACAGGGCTGAATTCTGGGTTCGAGACGGGGGAAGGAAGTGGTCCATCTCGGTTCTCCACACCGGTCAGACCACAGAGGAGGCCAGCAGCCACCATGTTGGAAAGCTGACGTCACCATCCCTGTTTTCGACTGACCGCAGCTCATTCAGCCATAGAACAGGTAATTTCAGGCTGCCATTTGCCTGCGGCTTGCAGACAGATTGCTAGGGTTCAGTGCATGGGTGCTTCTTAGAACCTGATCTTATCGGAACGAACACCGAGCGCGGGGCGGCCGAGTTCCGGCTCCCGGAACCGCCCTGGCCCAGGGCTGCTGAGCCTGTGGAGGCTGCTTCTTGGACCCTGCTCCTATCAGAGCATACACCAAGCACTAAGCGGCCGAATTCCGGCTCCCGGAACTGAGCCCGCGGGGACTGCTTCTTGGAGCCTACCCTTATAGGAGCTTACACCAAGCACTGAGCGGCCGAGTTCCGGCTCCCGGAACTTCCCTGGCCCGGGGCTAGGAGCCCATGGAAACTGCTTCTCGGTCCGGGTCCTGCTGAGGGCCGGTCAGGACTCACCCGTTGCTTTGGTTGCCTGGCAAGGGGAACGAAATGCTGCCATTCGCATAGGATACCAACATGGCAGAGATCTGATGTCATCAGAAACCGGCGGAGGAGAGAACTTCATCAATACCAGCGGCGACAGAAACAGTTGGTCTCCTGGTAGGGGGGGTGAGGCACAGACACCCGAGTCTCCTCAATTTGTCGTCGAGCCAGAGGGGAGGAGCCGGGCCGCCGCCAGCGCCCAGAGCAGGCCGAGCGGCTCGCCAGTGTGGTGACCGCGTGACCCCAATTGGAGAGGGGGCGGAGCGGAGCCGCCACCCGCACCCACAAGGTGGGCAGACCCGCGACCCAGTGGTACATGGGCGTGGTAGGAGGGGCAGGGCAGAGCCGCCGTTCGCGCTTGCAAGGTAAACAGACCTGTGACAGCCTGGCGGGTCAGGTCCAGGGGCCTGCCAGTGTGGTACACACGTCACCTGAACTGGAGTAGGGGCAGAGCAGATCCTTCTCCCACGCCCGGATCAGGCCCTGCCGGTGTGGTGGCCACGTGACCCCAATTGGAGTGGGGGCGGAGCGGAACCGCCACCCGTGCCCGCAGGGTGAGCAGACCTGTGACCAACCTGCAGATCAGGCCCAGGGGTCCGCTGGCGTGGTAGGAGGGGCAGGGCAGATCCGCCGCCCGCGCCTCCAAGGTAGGCAGACCTGCAACAGACCGGCGGATCAGGCCCAGGAGCCTGCCGGCGTGGTACACACACCACCCTAATTGGAGTAGGGGCAGAGCAGAGCCTCCACCCGTGCCCGAAAGGTGGGCAGACCTGTGACCGACCAGCAGGACAGGCCCAGTGGCCTGCTGGTACGACAGACACGTCACCCCATTTGGAGTAGGGGCAGAGTAGAGCCGCCGCCCGCGCCTGCAGGGTAGGCAAACCTGCAACCGACCGGCGGATCAGGCCAGGTGGCCTGCCGGCGTGGTACACTCATCACCCCAATTGGAGTAGGGGCAGAACAGAGCCGCCGCCAGAGCCCAGAACAGGCCCAGTGACCTGCCAGCGTGGTAGCCACGACACCCCAATTGGAATAAGGAGAGAGCAGAGCCGCCGCCCGCGCCTGCAGGAAAGATACGCAAGCAGTATGAAAAGACAAGGAAAGAAAGGACCACAAGCAATGCAGGTCAACGCAACTTTAGAAGAGGTAACAGCTGCAGCAGATGGAATGTGAGATAAAGAATTCAGGATATACATGCTTCAGACGATCTGGAGTATCAAGGAAGACATTAAACAGCAAAATCAGACAATGAAAGATCACTTCGACAATGAATTACGCAAACAAATCCAGGAAGCGAAGGATCAACTATACAGGGAGATAGAGGTTATAAAAAACAAACAAACAGAAATCCTAGAAATGCAGGAAGCAATAAACCAACTTAAAAACTCAATGGAGAATACTACCAGCAGAGTAGAACACTTAGAAGATAGAACATCAGACAATGAAGACAAAGTATTTCAACTGGAAAAGAACATAGACAGCTCAGCAAGACTGTTAAGAAACCATGAGCAGAACATCCAAGAAATATGGGATAACATTAAGAGACCAAACTTAAGAGTCATTGGGATACAGGAAGGTACAGAGCTCCAAACCAAAGGAATGAGCTGTCTATTCAACGAAATAATACAAGAAAACTTCCCAGACTTGAAGAATGAGACAGAATCCCAAATCCTAGAAGCCTACAGGATGCCGAATGTGCAAAATCATAAGAGATCCACACCTAGACACATTATAATGAAGATGCCCAACATACAGAATAAGGAGAGAATTTTAAAAGCTACAAGAGAAAGGAAGCAGATTACATTTAGGGGTAAGCCAATCAGGATAACAGCTGATCTTTCAACACAGACTCTGAAAGCTAGAAGATCCTGGAATAACATATTTCAAACACTGAAAGAAAATGGGTTCCAACCAAGAATTGTGTATCCAGCGAAATTAAGCTTCAGGATGGAAGATGAAATTAAAACCTTCCACGATAAACAAAAGTTAAAAGAATTTGCAGCTAGAAAACCATCTCTTCAAAACATCCTTGGCAAAACATTACAGGAAGAGGAAATGGAAAATAACAATGAAAACCAACAGTGGGAGGTAGGACAGTAAAGGGGGGAAAATAATCAAAGAGGAAAACAAACCATGTTTAGTAACAGAAATAAACAAATATGGCTGGAAGAGCAACCCATATCTCAATAATAACCCTAAATGTTAATGGCTTAAACTCACTAATTAAGAGACACAGGCTAGTAGAATGGATCACAAAACAAGACCCAACAAAATGCTGCCTACAGGAGACGCATTTGATAGGAAAAGACATACATAGGCTGAAGGTGAAAGGTTGGGAAAAATCATATCACTCATATGGACTTCGGAAACAAGCAGGAGTGTCCATACTCATATCAAATAAAATAGATTTCAAGCCCAAGTTAATCAAAAGGGATAAAGAGGGACACTACATACTGCTTAAGGGAACCATGCACCAACAAGACATAACAATCATAAATATTTATGCCCCAAACAATGGTGCAGCTATGTTCATCAAACAAACTCTTCTCAAGTTCAAGAGTCTAATAGACCACCATACCATAATCATGGGAGACTTCAACACACCTCTCTCGCCACTGGACAGATCTTCCAAACAAAAGTTGAATAAGGAAACTATAGAACTCAATAACACAATTAATAACCTAGACCTAATTGACATATACAGAGTATACCACCCAACATCAAGCAGTTACACTTTTTTTCTCAGCAGCACATGGATCCTTCTCAAAAATAGATCATATATTATGTCACAGGGCAACTCTTAGACAATATAAAGGAGTAGAGATAATACCATGCATCTTATCTGATCATAATGGAATGAAACTGAAAATCAACAATAAAAGAAGGAAGGAAAAAGCATACATCACTTGGAGAATGAACAATAGGTTACTGAATGATCAATGGGTTATAGAAGACATCAAGGAGGAAATTTAAAAATTCTTAGAGATAAATGAAAACACAGACACAACATATCGGAATCTATGGGACACATTGAAAGCAGTTCTAAGAGGAAAATTCATTGCTTGGAGTTCATTCCTTAAAAAAAGAAAAAACCAACAAATAAATGATCTCATACTTCATCTCAAAATCCTTGAAAAAGAAGAGCAAAACAACAGCAAAAGAAGTAGAAGGCAAGAAATAATTAAAATCAGAGCTGAAATTAATGAAATCGAAACAAAAGAAACAATTGAAAAAATTGACAAAACTAAAAGTTGGTTCTTTGAAAAAATAAACAAAATTGACAGACCCTTAGCCATGCTAGCGAAGAGAAGAAGAGAGAGAACTCAAATTACTAGCATACGGGATGAAAAAGGCAATATCACAACAGACACTTCAGAAATACAGAAGATAATCAAAAACTATTTTGAATCGTTATACTCCAATAAATTAGAAAATAGTGAAGGCATAGATAAATTTCTTAAGTCATATGATCTGCACAGATTGAGTCAGGAGGATATAGAAAACCTAAACAGACCAATATCAATTGAGGAAATAGAAGAAACCATAAAAAGACTACCAACTAAGAAAAGCCCAGGACAGGAAGGGTATACAGCAGAATTTTACAAAACCTTTAAAGAAGAACTAATACCAATACTTTTCAAGCTACTTCAGGAAATAGAAAAAGAGGGAGAACTTCCAAATTCATTCTATGAGGCCAACATCACCCTGATACCTAAACCAGACAAAGACACTTCAAAGAAAGAAAACTACAGACCAATATCTCTAATGAACCTAGATGCAAAAATCCTCAACAAAATTCTGGCGAATCGGATACAAAAACATATCAAAAAAATTGTACACCATGATCAAGTAGGATTCATCCCTGGGATGCAAGGCTGGTTCAATATACGGAAATCAATAAATGTTATTCACCACATCAATAGACTTAAAAATAAGAACCATATGATCATCTCGATAGATGCGGAAAAAGCATTCGACAAAGTACAGCATCCCTTTATGTTCAAAACTCTAGAAAAACTAGGGATAACAGGAACATACCTCAATATTGTAAAAGCAATCTATGCTAAGCCTCAGGCTAGCATCATTCTGAATGGAGAAAAACTGAAGGCATTCCCTCTAAAATCTGGAACAAGACAGGGATGCCCTCTCTCTCCACTTCTGTTCAACATAGTTCTCGAAACACTGGCCAGAGCAATTAGACAGACGAAAGAAATTAAAGGCATCAAAATAGGAAAAGAAGAACTTAAATTATCACTATTTGCAGATGATGTGATTCTATACCTAGCAGACCCAAAAGGCTCTACAAAGAAACTATTAGAGCTAATAAATGAATTCAGCAAAGTGGCAGGATATAAAATCAACACGCATAAATCAAAGGCATTCCTGTATATCAGCGACAAATCCTCTGAAATGGAAATGAGTACAACCACTCCATTCAAAATATCTTCAAAAAAAATAAAATACTTGGGAATCAACCTAACAAAAGAGGTGAAAGACTTATACAATGAAAACTACAGAAATAGAAGAAGATCTTAGAAGATGGAAAAATATACCCTGTTCATGGATAGGCAGAACTAACATCATCAAAATGGCGATATTACCAAAAGTTCTCTATAGCTTTAATGCAATGCCAATCAAAATCCCAATGGCATTTCTTGTAGAAATAGAGAAAGCAATCATGAAATTCATATGGAAAAATAAAAGACCCAGAATAGCAAAAACAATGCTAAGCAGGAAGTGTGAATCAGGCGGTATAGTGATACCAGACTTCAAACTATACTACAGAGCAATAGTAACAAAAACAGCATGGTACTGGTACCAAAACAGACGGGTGGACCAATGGTACAGAATAGAGGACACAGAAACCAATCCACAAAACTACAACTACCTTATATTTGATAAAGGGGCTAAAAGCATGCAATGGAGGAAGGATAGCATCTTCAACAAATGGTGCTGTGAAAACTGGAAATCCATATGCAACAAAATGAAACTGAATCCCTTTCTCTCGCCATGCACAAAAGTGAATTCAAAATGGATCAAGGAGCTTGATATCAAATCAGAGACACGCCGTCTGATAGAAGAAAAAGTTGGCTACGATCTACATTCGGTGGGGTCGGGCTCCAAATTCCTCAATAGGACACCCATAGCACAAAAGTTAATAACTAGAATCAACAAATGGGACTTACTCAAACTAAAAAGTTTTTTCTCAGCAAAAGAAACAATAAGAGAGGTAAATAGGGAGCCTATACCCTGGGAACAAATCTTTACTCCTCACACTTCAGATAGAGCCCTAATATCCAGAGTATACAAAGAACTCAAAAAATTAGACAATAAGAGAACAAACAACCCAATCAACAAATGGGCCAAGGACCTGAACAGACACTTCTCAGAGGAGGACATACAGTCAATCAACAAGTACATGAAAAAATGCTCACCATCTCTAGCAGTCAGAGAAATGCAAATCCAAACCACCCTAAGATACCATCTCACTCCAGTAAGATTGGCAGCCATTATGAAGTCAAACAACAACAAGTGCTGGCGAGGATGTGGGGAAAAGGGTACACTTGTACATTGCTGGTGGGACTGCAGATTGGTGCAGCCAATTTGGAAAGCAGTATGGAGATTTCTTGGAAAGCTGGGAATGGAGCCACCATTTGACCCAGCTATTCCCCTTCTTGGTGTATTCCCTAAAGACCTAAAAAGAGCATGCTACAGGGACACTGCTACATCGATGTTCATAGCAGCACAGTTCACAATAGCAAGATTGTGGAACCAACCTAGATGCCCTTCAATAGACGAATGGATAAAAAAAATGTGGCATTTATACGCAGTGGAGTATTACTCTGCATTAAAAAATGACAAAATCATAGAATTTACAGGGAAATGGATGGCATTAGAGCAGATTATGCTAAGTGAAGCTAGCCAATCCCTAAAAAACAAATGCCAAATGTCTTCTTTGATATAAGGAGAGTAACTAAGATCAGAGTAGGGATGAAGAGCAGGAGAAGAAGATTAACATTTAACAAGGATGAGAGGTGGGAGGGAAAGGGAGAGAGAAGGGAAATTGCATGGTAATGGAAGGAGACCCTCAGGGTTATACAGTGGAGGGGGTAGAGAGAGAGGAGGGGAGGGGAGGGGAGTGGTGGGGAGGGGGGAGGGTGGAGGACGGGAAAGGCAGCGGAGCACAACAGACACTAGAATGGCAATAGGTAAATCAATGGATGTGTAACTGATGTGATCCTGCAATCTGTGTATGGGGTGAAGGTGGGAGTTCATAACCCACTTGAATCAAAGTGTGGAATATGATATGTCAAGAAATTTGTAATGTTTTGAACAACCCACAATAAAAAATTAAAAAAAAAAAAGAAAGAATAGATCCTAATGTCATTTGATTAATAGTCATTAGAAAAAGTATAAGAAGAGCAGTTTAATTAAAACAAAGCACAAAATTTAACTGTGAAAGAGCAATAAAGTGATCTGGAGAAGTTAGTCATTGGCAGTGCAATGAAATAAATAAGGTATGGAATAAGGTTTTAGGGAATGCAATGAAAAAGGAAAAACCTTATGGAAATGGGGAAATTTAAGTTTGACCTTAATTGTGTTAAAAAAAAAGAAAAATTATTTCACTATTAATATATGATCAGCCTTGATAGCGGAGAGGAGGATTATTAATACTTATGATGAATACATATTTATTTTCTGCATAAACAATCTTATGACTATTTTAAAATTTTTGGTTGCTAAACCTTGAAATTTATTCTGAAATTTAAAATTATATATTTAAAGCTATTTAAAATAATTTTAAAATTATGTTAGAAAAACTGAACAACTAAAGTCATGAGAGTTACATATTGTTAGATTTGTCCAAGAATTGCCATAGGGATTGCCATTGGGCTTGCACCCAGGTACCTCCAGTGCCCTTAAATCTTCTCCCAACTCTACGTGTACTTCAGGAGCCTCTATACTCCATGCACTTAGGGAACTGGTTTTGGATGCTCATTATTGCATGGAAGGAAGAAAGAGCGAAAGGCCCATATGCATCTGATTTTTCTCTTGCAGTATTGTGATGTACTTCTCATTCTCATGTTTAATACCCATAGAGTAAATTTTTAATATATATATATATTATATTTAAATATAATTCGAAAGCTACATACAAAGCATGAGGATTTTTTCACTGTGTTTCTGCTTAAGATATCTACTTCTTATTTTGGGTTAGAATTTAGACTTTTTTCATTTGTTTTTATGATTTCACGAACAAAGATATTGCTTCAAAGGCTGATCAGAATTGAATGAAAACAAATGTGGAGTTTTTATTATATTTGTCTCATTTTTACATCTTTCTCTGCTTTGTATTCATGCCAAAGTCTACGTAAAAGTCATCATTTTGAATAACAATAACATCAAATATGCTTATTTTCCTGTTTTTCAAGAACATTTTTATCCATGGGTAAATACTCTAAAACATACAGCTGGTAGGCAACTATTTTTTAAAACTTGTGCCCTGTCTTAGGAAACAGGTATTTCAACTGAGACATCTGTTATAGATACAGAGAATTGAGAACTTTTTTACTGAGGTTTCCATTGCAATTAAAAAGTGAAGAAATATTAAAAAATATATCTGTTGTATTTTAGATCTGTATCAAATTAAGGTTTGAAAATAGTGTAATGCAAAGTAGTTTTCCTATTTACATTGTAATTGATGGAAGTTATTGTTAAGTGATCCTTAATAACCTGTTGATGGTGTAATTTACTAATCATGAGTTTCAAATTGGGGCAATGCCACCATCAAATTGATGAAATAGAAATTTCTATCACATTCCCCCTCCCATAGAAATATCATTTTGAACAACTGTCAATGTACAAATATCCTTTCACAAGAGTTAAGAAACCAAGTGAGTGTTTATAGCACCTGAGTGTGTAACACAGACATTAGAAAAAATGAATTTAAAGAGGTAGGAAGAACAGTTTTACTTTATGGGTTTCACCCTTTTTCACATCCCCAGGCATGAAGAGAGAGACTCTCCCTGTCAGAAAAGAAGAGGGAAGGGAGCACTGCACTTTGCCCTAGACCGCTAAGCAGGGCCTGCCTCAGTGAAATCTAGTGCTGTGCAGACTCTTAGAGCACCAGATTCTAGTCCCTGTACCTGTGGACTGAGCCTCTTGCTCACCACAGCACCAGAGGCCCAGACTCGAAGCCTGCCTGGAAGTTCTTGGGGCCTGACTCACCACTAGCCCAACTTGAGTAGCCCTCGACTTTAGACCAATCCCACCAAAGGACAGATCTTGGCCCCAGGCACCAGAATGATCCAGACCCTAGTCATCAGGCTGGTACCCACAAACTCAGACTTTAAGGAAATCTTTGGGATATAAGCTCCAAGCTGGCAACCATGAACTGAACTCCCAAGTACGCCCTACTGCCAGGCAAGATTCTATAGCCCCAGATCTAAGCCTGTCCCACAGGACAAGGATTCAGGCCCCATCCATCACCAGGCTGGCTGCTGTGACCCTATTCATTAGGCCATCACCATTTAATCAGAATCCAGGACAAAGCCTGCAGACACAGACTCCAGAATGGTACCCATAGACTGAACTTCCAAGCCCTCCCTCATGCCAAACAGGATCCTATGATCCCAGGTTCCGGGCCCATTTCTGTTCCAGGATAGCCCCCCTGACCTCAGGCACAGACTGGTTCTGTGGATACAGGCTCCTTGTCCAATTAGCAGCATGCTAGTCACTGTGACCTCACACTCAAGGCCAGCCCCTTTAGTCACACCAAAAGCAAATTAAGGGCCAGTCTTTTCCTAGTAGTTTCCATTGCTGGACCAGCTCCCACAATATCAGTCCCCTGGACCATTCTTGTTGGCCCAAGTTTCATCTTTTCCCAGATGGATCTAGCTTCTAGATCAGCATCCACATACCCGACATGCAGGCTAGCCGTAGTGGGCTCAGGCTTCAGGCCAATCTTCAAAGTTGCAGGTTATAGGCCAGCAACAGGCTGACCCTAGGCTACGTGTACCCAGTCTCCATGCCTACATCAGCATAAGGCCAGTTTCAAGCTCCAGGATGGTCTGTGTGGTCCAGGATTCTTCAATATTTAGGATCCATGCCTTCTCCAGAAGACCTAGCATCAAAGTTCAACCCAGCAGACCCCAATGCTAGGATATTTCACATGAACTGAAATTCTAGGGTCACCCCTATAGACCCAGGCTCCAAACCAGTTACCATAGACCCACAGTCTCATCTGGAAATGTGGTTCCCAGAGAAAGCCCTAGGAATTGAAGGTACAGGTTCATTAAAATGGTGGAAGAACAAGGCCTAGTCTAGTTCCTAGAATCCCCTGTGGATTAGACTGGCCCCTGTGGACACAGGCTGAAGTCCATCCACCCTGCACATAATCAAGAGATCCATCTCAGTGGGTCCTGGATTCAAGAAAAAAATTCATGGACCTAGATGTGGGGCCTGCCAATTCCTGCTTACAATTCCCATCTGTTATTACAGTCTCTGTACTTTATCTATGAGAGCCTTGGCATGGACTGAATGTCATGAATTCACAACTCACATGTTGAATCCTAACCCCAGCTGAGATGCCATTAGGAGATGGAGACTTAAGGAGGTAATTCAATTGTGAAGGCAGAGTCCTCATGCGTGGAATTAGTGCCCTGACAACAAGAGACAAGGGGGCCTTTATTCCCTCCCTCTCTGCTCTTGTCATAGAGGACATGGGAAGAGGATGGACATCTGAAAACCAGCAAGAGACCCTTCCAGACCCTGCTGGTGTCCCTCAATGAATGCTACTGCATCCTGGGTCTGGGTCCTGAGTAAGTTGGAGTGGGTGGATCTGAGCTGCTGGGCTTGCCCTTCCCGGTAGTCCACTGGCCAGAAATGGTGGTCCTGCACCATAGGATTGGCTCTGGTGAGTATCTGCCCCCTCCCCCCAGAAAGGGGTGGACCAGGCCTGCTGTGTACCTGGGCACCTCAGAGGCTGTTGTGGGTGGTTCTGGGAGTAGAGACAATTTTTAGATCTCTAAATTTGAACATACTAAAATCTTTCTAGGGAATGTAGTTAAAGTCATTTAATGCAAATTACTCATGATTTGTACCAGCATTCAAATTAATGTTTATTAATACTTAATACTTCTCAATATTTAAAAACTGGCACACAGAAATTATAATATTGTGCATTTAATAATGGCATCTGTGCCATTTGTGTTGCACACTAGGAAACATTTTGGGTTGAGGGCACCAATATGTTAATAGAAGAAATACCAAAATTTTGTAAAAAATTTCCAATAATACATTTTAAAAACTGAGAATGGAAAGTTGGGTTTTCTGTTGTTAGAATAACTTAGAAATATGTTTTCTTTTTAGGGCAGTTTTAGGTTTACATGAAAATCACACAGAAAGTACAGAGAATACCTTAATAATGGCATTCTGCCCCTTATAGTTGTGCAAGGCCCTGTTGTAGCCCCTTGCATTGGTGTTAAACATTTGTTATAATTTTGAACCAGTATTAATAAATTATTACTGAAATTCACAGATTATGTTATTGTTTATTCTTTGTATTGTAGAATTTTATGATAAATTTGTTGTCATGTACTATTATACATGCATCGTACAGAATAGTTTCAATGTCCTGAAAATGTTCTGTGCTCCATTTATTCTTGGTTTTTCTTTTTTTCCTGAATCCCTGAATACAACTTATTGTTTTGTTACTGTCTTCAGTTCTCCCTTTTCAAGGAGGAAAATTTATAATTCATACACTATAGTAAATATTTGTTACAAAGCTCAAATTCTCTTTTTGGTATTTCAAACTTTGTTAAAGTCATTCATATTTTTTAAAGTCTTCAACATCAACAGGTTATATATATATTTTTACTTTGCAGTACTGAGGATTGAATTATGGGTGCTCTATCACTGAGCTATATTCATAGTACTTTTTAAAATTCTGAGACAGGGTCTTGCTAAATTGAGGAACTGGACTTGAACTTGTGATCCTCCTCTCTCAGCCCCCTGTCACTGGAATTACAGGGGTGCACCAATATATCTGACTCAACTGCTTGTATTCTTGCCTTCTAATCCATATAAATGTATCATTTTTCATTTGTGTCATCTATGCCACAATCATAATAAGGCTCTATTATGAACAATTTTCAATAACTGTAATTTTTTAAGGAACCTAAGGTCACTCCTTCAAATTAGAAGCAACAAATTAGGACCATAAAGTATATTTTAGGAAAAGAATGACTTTATTAGAAAAAGAAAATAAAACCACAAAGTCTGTGTAAGATCAAAGGACTCCTTTGGAAGGGTGAAATTTCTGCCCATATTCTGCCTGTTCTGGAAGGTTCTTTGTAAACATAAGGTAAGAGTCCAACGTATATTCCTTCAAGTATTGGTTTGGGGATCACCTAGATTATCCATAATGTTCACAATAACAGGACACTTTACAATCATTGCATATGGTACATTCTGCTGAGTTAGGAGGAACAAATAAGTTGAGGTACATAATCAGATATAAGAAGTTGAAATGTCTAACAAATAAGGCTATGAGAGAGAACCTGCCAGTCTGTGTATTTGAGAATGTGAAACAATATTGATAAGCAGAGAACACCAATTTGAAAAAAAGGCCAGACAAACACTAGATAAATTTCACAAAAGATCATAGGCAAATAAGAGAATGACACAGAAGGGAAAAATATTTAAGGCAGTAACCCTTATATATCTGTTGGCACCTCAGCTAGTCTCATTTTCTACATATAGTCAATTCAAACTAACCAGTATACATGTATGCATGTCATTTCCTAAAGGAACTCTCATTCCCCTAGGGAATATTCTATAAAATCTGCTATTTGAAGTTAAAAATTTCTATTTACTTCTTCTAGTTTAATCCAAACTAAGAAGAATTCAAAACCTCCATTCATCTCATGTCATCTGAGACCAATTTCTTGCTCCACAACTTCCTCATGGCATTTTTCACTTCTGCATTCCTCAGTGTGTAAATCAGAGGGTTGAGCAAAGGTGTTCCGATGGTGTAAAACACAGCTATCATCTTATCCATGGGGAAGGTGGTTGCAGGCCGTGTGTATATAAATATGCATGGTCCAAAGAACAAGATGACCACAGTGATGTGGGAGATGCAGGTGGAGAGGGCCTTTCTCCTCCCTTCTGCACTGTGGTTTCTCAGCGAATGCAAGATGATAACATAGGAGAACATGAGCACAACAAAACTCACTGTACAAATGGCCCCACTGTTGGACACCAGGAGGAGGTTGGTCACATATATGTCTGTGCAGGCGAGCTTCAACAAGGGTTCCAAGTCACAGAAGTAGTGGTCAATCTCATTGGGACCACAGAAAGGCAAACGCAAGGCAAGAAAAATCTGAACTAAAGAATGCACACAGGACCCCACCCAGGCCACAGCCACCAACACACTGCAGACCCGGCGGCTCATGATGGTCATGTAGTGCAGGGGCTTACAGATGGCTACATAGCGGTCAATGGCCATGAGGATGAGGATGAAGATCTCCAGGCAGCCAAAGAAATGTAATGAAAAGACTTGGATTATGCACTCACTGAAAGAAATAGTGGCCTTCTTCCAAAGGGCATCCACAATTGTTCTAGGGGCTATGGAAGTAGAGAAGCAGGTGTCAGATAAGGATAAATAGAAAAGGAAGAAGTACATTGGACTGCCAAGTGCCCGACTGGTCTTGATGGTGGTGATAATCAGCAAGTTACCCAGCAACGTCCCCAAATAGAAAAGCAAAAATGTAACAAATACTATTTTCTTCCTAAATGGATCTTGTGTCAACCCAAGTAAGATGAACTCAGTCACATTATTGTTCAGCTGCATGATTCCATGAATGAGAGGAAGGGGTGAGTGTGAGATGATTTATCTGCAAAAAAGAATGGATTTAATTTATGGTGTATTCTGTTAAGTTATGAAATATTTGAAAAAAATAGTTCATGGTGCTCTGTGTGATTATGGAATATTTAAAACAAATATAATATTACTATCTGTGTACCTTCCTGCTATGATATTTTAATTATTCATATCACAACTTGATTCCCCAATTTTTAGTGACCATTTAGTCGGGATATCATTTTAAAATAAGGATATCGAATGTGATTCTTTCCTACACAATTCTTCAAAAACAACTCTCCTTAACTTTGGCATGATTTTGATTGATTTTGCAACTTAGATCTACGAATTGTACATACGAATTGTTTCTTACTTCTTTTTTTCATATTAAAAATTCTTGACAGTATATTTGCATGGTGAATACTTTGCATTAAAGACATATTTGATTGCCTTTGGAGCTTCATGATAAAACCATAAAATCACATACTACCCTCAAACTCATACAGTTATTTATACGTGTAATAGATTACATATTTATGAAACTTCATTATAAAAATAAATGATTTATAGCTACATAAATAATTCTAATTCTCTGCATATTTACCAACATACATGCCAGCTTGAAAAGAGGAGTAAGAACCATTTGCTCTTTTCTATGATTCTGTTTAACCTTCAAGTATCTTTATGACATTCAGTATTTGACATTTAAAAAGGCACTTAAATGAATGGTCTTTTATGGTTTGTTATAGGTCAAAAAATCCCAACTTTATTTTTATTGTTCCCTTTTCTGAAAAGCAATCTTAGAGCCTTCACAGTCCCAAAAGACATTAATTTAAAGAAGGAGTTATCCTACTTGATAGTTAAACATTTTCATGGTTTATGTTTTTAACTTAATTTAGACCTGAATTCGTTGTGTATCCTGGTTACTACCAGTCGGTTGGTTAGGACCAGATCAGGATCATAGTGTCTCAAACCTCACATTAAAAGGTGAGAAATTACAGGGGATGTGGTTTTAAAAGACACAGAGTAATCAGTAACCAATTTCATTCAATTTATTTCCATTCCTTTCATACTCAATGTTTAGTCACTTTTCAAATGTCACTTTAAAAATAAAGTTTTCACTAGTATGTGTATAAGGGAGTGTTTATATATATATATATACACACACACATATAACTATTACATATATTTATTCATGTATATATGTAATTATACTATAGAATTATACATATAATTATATATACATGTATATAACATCATTCCCATATCCTACCAATTTTCAGGAAAAGCTCTTTTTTTATACTTATGTATATATTTTAAGATAAATTATGCATCATAAATACATATGACTTATTTAACGTTTTAATGATTTTTAGTCCTTTTCAAATATGTAACCAATAGAATCAGAATGACATAAAGTTCCCAGCAACTTCTGTAGCCACAAAGCCCATTTCAATCATTTTATGTTCTAGATAAACCATTGTACATTCATCATGTATTTCTTGATATCTTTGAAAACGCTTTTCTATACCCCCAAGTACATTTCAAGGATTTTTTTCAAACACAGTTTATTTTGTAATATGCAATACCCTGGAATCAAGATATTAGGGAACATAGTGCTCGCATCACCAAATATTTACTGGAGTATGTTATCTCATGTTAGGTTCAGCTGCCTTGTAGACATACTGAAGGTTAATATGTACATCCTATGGGATCTCTATCATGAGGAAGTGAAGAATCCAGAAGTTAAAGCAGAGTAGAGTATTCAAGCTGATCTTGCTCTTTCCTTTCCAGAAGAGCCTTTTAATTTCCATCTGGTTAAACTTCAGGACTTATCTTTTGAGGAAGATCTCTAAGGCAGATTTTGATGATAGTCTTATGATTAAGAAAATTATCATTCTTGTTCCCTACAAGCTTTCTTTACAGCTTGTAAATAACATCATATATTACTCTTTAGCACACAAGCTTCCTTCCTAGAATAAGAGCATTGGAAAAATATGTGTTCTCAGGATAATATTCTCCAAGTTCCAAACCAACACCTGTACAATGTAGGTATCCTCTAAATGTTTTTGAATCACTTCTGAAATGCAATAGCATTTATCACTGTTGTAGTACCATGATTACCAAGCACATTAACATCATTAATTTACTGGGGCTTTCTATCTATCCTGTATGTAGAGACATAAACATGCTCCTAATTTATAAATCCAGGAACAAAATAAAACAACACCTAAGATTGATTTTAAATAATTTTGCAAATTCACTCCACAACCTGAATTGGAAAAATTTTAACTTTAAAAAACACCATGTTGTGATGCATGATATTGGGGATGTAAAACTCATAAAATGATCTTTTTAAAGTGTTTTTGTTGTTTTTATGTTTGTTTCTCATGAATCCTTTCACCTTAAGGATAAAGGAAAAGGATTTACATGTCCTCTTGATAGTAATTCATATTTTCATGTGTGTATGTGTGTTTATATACACATAATGGTTTGGAGACAAAATGTCACTAGAACTAGGCACATCCTGTAATGCCTGGAACAGTGAATGGTGCACACCTTTTATCCCAGCTACTTGGGAGGCAGAAACAGGTCAGTTGCAAATTATGAGGCTATCTTGGGCAATTTAGGGAAAGATTTCATTAAAAAAATTAAGTGTAGCTCAGATGTAGAATACTTCTGCCTTCAATCCCTACTACCAAAAAAAAATAAAAATAAGCATCAAAAATACATCACCTATGAATTAATGTACTCACCTTGAATCTTCAGACAAAACCAGCCAAATTTAGAATGGAAAAATTTCTCAAAATGATGTTAATGAACAGATAACCTGTTGGCATGGTGAGTACCAGAAGTGCTGGAAGCAAGGTAAAAAGCGTTATGTGGACAACAGAGGAGCGTGGAATACAGCGCCAGGGGTCTCCTATGATCCTATGCTACATAGGGAGATTGCTGCGAGGAGCTCTTCTGCTCCTTCAGGAATCTCTCTAGGACTACACAACCCTCCCAGATTCAGTCTAATACATCAGGAAAATATCTGCATTGACTTTATTTCTATTCAGAATTGCCCATTCTTTGTGGGAAAACTGATGTGCTCCCATGATGTTTTATTGCCCATAACCCAAATTTGGGAGTAATATAATCTACTCTCCTGGAGCTTCATGAATCCTGCTCATTGACCAAGACATGCCCTGGAGAACAGCCTGGTGTATGGTCCAGAGCTCATCATGGAATTCAGTACCAATGCCCATGCATTGTGTATCTAGCTGCCCCAAATATCATGAAATCAATGTACAGTTAGTTATTCCTCTTTTAAATGTTATGAGAGAGAGCAGGAGTATTGTGGAGAAGCAAGAGTAGATTGGACAACACATTGAAGAAGTCTGAACAAGAACAAATATTGAAGAAAATGGAAAGCTCTTTATCCAAAGTATTTTCAGGAACTCCCTCCTGTGCCTTATCTATCTATCTATCTATCTATCTATCTATCTATCTATCTATCTATCTATCTTTCACCTTCATTACACAGTGTTTAGCCTATGAAGCATTATAATGTTTATTATGAACAATAATGATTCTACTTATAAGTCTCAGAAATGTGTCAACTACAAATTATGTTCTTATGATACCATTTAGGAAACATGCAAGGAACACAAACCGAATACTGTGATAAACAACATGCATTCCAGACTCTCACTTGGAGATGGAGAAGCTGGCATTCTTTTGTAGCTTGTCAAAGTCATTATTTGCAATGTCCTTTTCTCTCAGTTCTGAGCAGTTCATAATCTCTGCTAATTTTTTTGTACCAACCACCTACTGAGGATGTATTCTGCCAAGCAATCTAATTAAAAAACATGAATAGACTTTTTTTTTTTAATTCTCCCACTTGAAGAAATTGTGGTACATCTTAAATACTGAAGTCCTCCCTCTCCCCCCACATAAACATGGCTTTCACATGCCTGGGAGCTCATAAATTTTCAGTTGAGCACAAAGGATAATTTTTTCTCCCAATACTTGTTTTTATTCATCTATACTCTATATTAACATTAATATAAAAGAAGCCATTTGAATTGTTCTTTAAAAACAAAAATCTTCCTTTCTCAGAGTATATGTCAGTAGTATGATCCGGAGACCTATAGAATTAAATTTGAAAGTTATACTGGATTACTCTATAATGATGCCTCTCTGTCCACAAAGACAGAAATAATATATTGCTTACCTGTTAGAGGACTCTCTGAATTAATGTCAGGTGTGCTCATCCTGTTTTGAAAGTACCCTTTTTATAGAAAACTAGAAATTAAGGTCCTCTCTATATTCCAGGGAGGTTATTTTAAGACATAATGATGTAAGGCATTAGTATCTAAGAGAGTATTATCCCTAAGGCTTCTCTTACTTTGCTGCTCATCAGCATGTTAATTGTGATGCACTTAAGTTTTGGTTTCCTACTTTGACTATAAGAATAGCAAGCTGATCCTTCTCACAATAATTAATGAAATACAAACAAGGGTTTTGACATGTTAAGTACTCCAGGTTGAGCAAAGGTCCAGGGTAAAAGAGAAAAAACACCCATAGATAAGGAAGCAGAAAGTAGAGAGGGGGAAAAAAAGAAAACCAAAGTGATACTAGTGAAAATAGAAGTGAATAATCAGGACACAACTCTACTCCTACCCAATGCCCTATGTTGCCTCATCTTGCTGTAGAAGACAAGTTCTCTAGGTCTTGTAATTAATTTGCAAGTACAATCTAGGGCAATCAGTGCAGCATTCTGAAATCACAGGTTCCATGCTGTGGGCTTCGGATGCCCCCCACTACAAAACAACAGATTTATAGAATATATTCTGAGGATTAATAATTACATTAAACATGGATTGCAAAATAATTTTCAAATTAATTTCCACTTGGTTTGCTAATTCATGTGAGTAAAACGACACTCCTTAACAAAGACATTTGTGTTGAAATAATTTTATTTCCCAAATATTTCTGTATTTGTCTCTTTGCATTAGTTGTAGTTTCAAGTCACATACAAATTCCATGAGGTATAAATCAACAATAGTTCATGAGAGAAAAGTGAAGCTCATAGAAGTTAAGTAGCTTGCTCAGCTTACATATTTAGTAAATTCATTAACAAGATCTGCACTAATGATAGTCTTATTTCATGGTTTTTAATATTTCCATATATTTTTCTACACCAGTTAAATAAACCTAGAAAGCTATAAAAACACATTTCTATTGGCTGAGTTATGTTGCCTCAGGTTGTGGAGCTTAAAATCCATAGTGAGTTAATGAGGTCATGTTGAAATTCAGGTATCCATGGGGTATGCAAATGGAAAAGTTTCAGTTGACAGATGAAGACAGAGGAAGGTTTTTTTAAAAAGTCTGAATTTCTAGACAAGGCTATAGAGCTTGTTTTGGTAATAATTAATTTAAAATAGCAATTTAAATTATGATATTGGGTGAGTTCATCTGAGAAACAATTTGAGATATTAGAAAAGCCAATCACCTTTAAAATGTAGGATGACACCAATCTCTAGCCAAAGAGGGATATTGAAGTGACTACCCACCCTTCAACACGACTAATTGAAAGAGAAATTATTAATTCTAATTGTCCCTGCATTTTAGGAAATTAATTTGTTGAAAACCATCTTTGACAGGAGACATGGTTGAAAAATCCTCTGTTGGGTTATAGGAGTGTATATTCTTGTGCATGTGTTGGTGTGTGTATGTATGTGTGTGTGTGTGCACGTGTTGGTGTTATGCAATGAAAAGATTGAACAAATCTATGATGGACTCATATTTCCACGGTCGATTAATTATAAGACCCTCATTATGCCTGATTTGTCAATTGTGGGACACCAATGTGAGCACTGGGTTTTATTAGGTTTCAGGAAACAAATAACAACAAAAAAATGGATATAAAAACAGAATATGAAGAAGCTACATAGGGAAAAATGGAAGATGCTTTTATATATCAAAAACATTAGTAGTCAAATTAAAACTGAAGAAATAAGCCAGGCATAGTGTCATTTGATTCAGGCCATGGTCATCTGAAGATGAAATGAAATAACTACTTGGATCAGGAGTTCCAGGCCAGCTTGGGCAACACAGAAAGACCCTGTCTTAAAAAAAATAAACAAACAGAATACTACAGTGACACAGCCACATCAATATTTATAGCAGCTCAACACACAATAGCTGAACTAGGGAACCAACTTAGATGTCCTTCAACAGATGAATGGAGAAAGCAAACATGGTATATACACAATGGAATACTACTCTTCAATAAAGAAGAATGAAATGATGGCATTTGCTGACCAATGGATGGAGCAGGAGAATATAATGCTAAGCAAAATAAGCTAATCCCCCAAACTAAAAGCTGAATGTTTTCACTGATATGTTGATGTTAATGCATAAGAAGGAGGCAGGGTCTAGGGAAGAATTGTTACTTTGGATTAAGCAGAGGGGAGTAGGGGGTTATAGGGGTAGGGAGGATAGTAGAATGAATTGGACATTATTAACTTATGTGCATATATAATTAAATGACTAGTGTGATTCTACATCATGTACAACCAGAATGGGAAGTTATACTCCATTTATGTATAATATGTCAAAGTGCATTCTACTATCATGTATAACTAATTAAAACAAATAAAAAATGAAAAAACACACAAACAAACCAAAACTGTGGAAGTGAAGGAAAATAATTTTTTAAAGTTCTGTTACACCATATCCATCTAAATCACAATTTCAGAGTGACTACCCACTCTCAAACATGATTGATCTAAAGGGAAACTATGAATTTTAATTATCTCTGCATTTAAGGAACTGAATGGGTTAAATAATCATCTCTTACAGAAGACATGGTCTGAAATGACAATATTTTCTCATTTAATAATCCTGAGGCTGGGGTCATTATAATACACTGAAGCTAAGGAGTATTGACCCTTCATAATACAGCCCAGGGCTTGCAAAACTACCATGGAGCTGTTAATTTGCTCCTCATACTTGGGCATGACAATTCCATTAACAATTATAACTTGTGAATAATCTATACAAGCCCTTTGTAGACAGCACAAATAAACTGGTGGTACATACTTATAATCCCAGCAGTTTGAGAGTCCCAGGCAGGAGGATTGCTGGTTCACAGACAGCCTCAGCAAATTAGAAAGGCCCTAAGCAACTTAGAAAGACCCTGTCAAAAGAAAAACTAAAGAGGGCTGGGGATATGACTCAGAAGTGAAGCACCCCTGAGTTCAATCAGAGCAGCGGTGTGCTCGCCCCAATCTCACTGAAGAGAGACAAGCAGTATGAGGATTTTCTGAATGCCTGTAGTCTTTTCACTTGTTTCTTTGACATTATCAACATTGCAGATCATATCATTTTTATCTTCAAACTGTATTCTATATCTTTGTCTTCAGTCTCTAAAAATACATTGTATCTTCAGTGTAGTTAAAAAAAGAACTTTTAGTTTGCAACATCTATTATTTTATTTTCCTATTTCTTGAGTCACTCAGTTTTGTTATTATACCTTCAATGCCCTAATGAGTTAAGTAGCTGAATATCTCAAGGATTTTCACTAGCACATTTAGGAATCTCACAAATAGTGTTTTATCTTAATAGTGAAAGGAAATAAAAAATTAAAATAAACTAAAATGTAAAAGGAAAGCCTCTGATTAAAAAGAATATAACTTTTAAAATAGAAACTAGCCATGAAATGAAATGTGAAGTCCTTATACACTGAATCCATTCCTTTGCCTTAAAATGTTCATGAGGAAGCCCAATATTTTGTTGTAAATCTGTTATAAAAGAAATTAAATACAAATAACTGTACATTGTTGGTAGATGTTCACAAGTTTGAACAGGTGGGAGTTTTATAAATGTCTTCCTTCTTACCAAACCTGTATGCAGACAGTGTTGTGAGATGTAGCTCACAGGCAGCCAGAATTGAGCTCTCAGAAAAATTATGAGCCAGAATTGGTATTTTGGGGAAGCTCCTGTCTGTTGGTCAGGAGAACAATTCATCAGCAAGGAAATCAAATGTAATGATATTAAAGTTCAAAGGGGTAGTCAGGAAGGTGGAAAACAAAAGACTTTTAAAAAGTCTACTGGAACATGATAATTTGAATACTCTATCTAGCACACACAAAAATGACTTAATATGGTCAACTAACTAAAAAAACTAAGAACCCCACAACATATGCAATGAAAGTAAGATACATCCACAATATTCAGACATGATTGAATTCAATGTCTGTACTTATTCATCAAATCATAACTGAGTAAGTATAAGACGTGGCCCTCAGTTCACGCCTTGTTTTCTGATGCAGTTTTAACATGCCAAAGCTTTCTCATGGCATTTTTCACCTCTGCATTCCTCAGCGTGTAGATCAGTGGGTAGAGGAAGGGTGTTCCAATGGTATAAAACACTGCCACCATCTTGTCCATGGGGAACGTGGTTGGGGGGGGGTGTATATATGAATATACAGGGACCAAAGAACAAGACAACAACAATTATGTGAGATGTGCAAGTGGACAGTACTTTTTTCCTCCCTTCTGCACTGTGGTTTCTCAGAGAATGCAAGATGACAACATATGAGATCATCAAAATAACAAAGCTGCTGGAACAAATTGCCCCACTGTTAGTAACCAACAGCAGATTGATCATATATGTGTCCATGCAGGCAAGTTTTAACAAGGGCTGCAGATCATAGCAGTAATGGTCAATCAAGTTGGGTCCATAGAAGGGCAATCTCAAGGCCAGGATAATCTGAGCAATGGAATGTATAAAGGACCCTATCCAGGCAAGGACAATCAAGATGTGACAGACCTGCCTCCTCATGATCCTTGGGTAATGCAAAGGCTTACAGATGGCCACATAGTGATCAGCAGCCATGAGGATGAGGACAAAGATCTCCATGCAGCCAAATAAATGCAGTGCAAAGACCTGTGTCATGCACTCATTGTAGGATATGACTTTCTTTGCAGACAGAGCATCCACAATTAATCTAGGGGCTGTGGAAGTGGAAAAGCAATAATCAGCAAAGGACAGATAAAACAGGAAGAAGTACATGGGGCTTCCAAGCGCCCGGCTGCACTTGATGGTCACAATAATGAGCATATTCCCCACTACAGTCCCCATATAGAAAATTAAGAAGATTAAAAACACCATTTTCTGCCTCAGAGGATCCTGTGTCAATCCTAGCAATACAAACTCAGTCACATTGTTCTTTTGCTGAATCATCTCAGTTGATATGGGGGCATCACAATTTGGAAACCCCCTATCTGCAAAGAAGAAAAGAAGAAAATGTAAAATGAATACTAAACATGTGCTTTAAATATTAATTATCAAACATGAAGTTGAAACTTTCAAAGGGATTATCATTTACATCTTTATATATTTTTCTGAATAAAATTGAATTTCTATAATTTTTTAATGCATTTACAATTTATTTAATGCATTTACCAATTATATTTGAAAATAAGGAAATAGCAAACTCATAAAAAGCAAGAGCTTCCTCAAGCAAATGTGTGTGTGTGTGTGTATCACATTTAGTATATAAAACCATAATTTTTCAAATACAAGTGGATCATAGATTTGTCTTAAAAATTTAACAGAGGGCAAAGAATATATTACCAAACAGAATCTCATCTTTATTAAAAAGATTAAGCATATGAACAAATGCTCCATTTCATTCAGAGTTCATACATTCAAATTAAAATTCCAGTTGGATATCCTTTGCACCTATATCAAATAAATAAAGCAGTACTTTGATAACTGTCTTTTTAACAAAAAATATGTAGAAATTTGTGAGAAATAGACAGTTACACCTATCTTTGGTGGGTTCAAGGGCTTGCAAGCTCCTAGTGATCTCAAAGCTTGTAGTCTCACAACCGTACAAAGACATTGATCCAGAGATTCCTTTCCCTTAGACACAGCCAGTCAGGCACAAAGAATCATTTTAGAGCTGATAAGCAAATCCAACAAAGCAGAGGTAAGAAGCCTAATACTGCAGCCCTTTCAGTGGTAGTTAAAAAGAAAAAAAACGAAGGGAGGGCTGGGGATATAGCTCAGATGGTAGAGTGCTTGCCTCCCATGCACAAGGCCCTGGGTTCAATGCCCTCTGAGTTCAATCCTTAGCAAAAAATAAATAAATAAATAAATGAAAGAAGCAACCTTTAAGATAAAAATGCTAATGAAAAAATCAATGATGATACTATTAAGTAAATACTGATTACTATCAAGAACACATTGTAAATTGTAATTCAAAATTTCAATGGGGGCTGGGCTCAGGGGCACAAACCTGCTTCCAAGAGCCTCAGGAGGGAGGCTGAGGCAGGATTTATTGAGAGTTGAAAGCTAGCCTCAGCAATAGTGAGGCACTAAGAAACTCAGTGAGACCCTGTCTCTAAACCCCTACAAAATAGGGATGGGGATGTGGCTCAGTGGTTGAGTGTCCCTTAGTTTAAAGTTTAATCCCTGGTACCGCTCCCTGCCACCCCCCCACCCCGTTTTCTTCTCAGGAAAACACCTAGCCACCCTGATGAAAAGTAGGAGAGGTTAAACTCAACTTACTAAAATTCATGATGAAAAAGGAAATACCACAACAGACATTATTGAAATATAGAAGACAATTAGAAACTATTTTGAAAATTTATACTCCAATAAAATAGAAGTCTTTGGAGACACTGACAAATTTCTAGAGGCATATGATCAAACCAAACTGAGTCAAAAGGACATACACAAATTAAATACATCAATTTCAAGCAAAGAAATAGAAAACACCATTGAAAGCTTACCAAACAAGAAAAGCCCAGGATCAGATGGATTCATAGGTGAGTTCTACAAGACCTACAAAGAAGAAATAATACCAATACTCCTCAAATTATTCCATGAAATTGAAAAGGAAGGGACCCTTCCATTCTATGGAATCATTCTATGAAGCTATTATCCTGATAGCAAAACCAGAGACACATCAAGGAAAAAAAAAATCAGAACAATATCCATGGTGAACATAGATGCAAAAATTCTCAAAAAAAAAATTCTGGCAAATCATATACAAAAACATATTTAAAAAATACTGCACCATGATCAAGTGAGGTTCATTCCAGGGATACAAGGTTTAACATACAGAAATAAATGTAATTCATCACATCAATAGACTTAAGTATAAGAATCATATGATTACATTAATAGATGCAGAGAAAGCATTTGATAAAATATAGCACATTTTCATTTTCAAAACACTAGAAAAACTAGGGAAAGTAGGAACATAACTCAACATTGTACAAGATATCTATGCTACACCCAAGGGTAACATCATTCGAAATGAAGAAAAATTAGAAATATTCCCTCTAAAAATTGAAACAAGACAGGGATGCTCTCTCTCACCACTCCTGTTCAACATGTGGGGAAAAAGGCACCCTCAAACATTTCTGGTGGGACTGCAAATTGGCACAACCAATCTGGAAAGCAGTATGGAGCTTCCTTAGAAAACTTTGAATGGAACCACTATTTGACCCAGATATCCCACTCCTTGGTTATATCCAAAGGATTTAAAATCAGCCGACTATAGTGACACAGCCACATCAAATTTTATAGCAGCTCAATTCACAATATCTAAACTGTGGGACCAACATATATGCCCTTCAATAGATAAATGGATAAAAAAAAACTGTGGTATATATACACAGTGCAATATTACTAAATATTAAAAGAATAAATTTGTGGCATTTTCAAGTAAATGGATGGATTGGAGAATATCATGATAGGTGAAGTAAGCCAGTCTCAAAAAACCAAAGGCTGAATGTTCTCACTGACAAGTGTATGTTGATCCATAATGGTAGAAGCATGGGAAAAGTGGAGGAACTGTGATTGGTAAAGGGGAAAGAGGGAAGGGAAGAAGACATGGGGCAGGAAAGATGGTGGAATGAGATGGACATAATTACCCCAGGAACATGTATGACTGTACATATGGTGTGACGTTACATTGTGTACAACTATAGTAATTAAAATTGTGCTGCAGTTGTGTGCAATGAGTCAAAATGTATTATGCTGTCATATGTACCTAACTAGAATTAATAGTGAGACACCAACCTTGCACATGACTGAGTCACACTCCCCGACTCGGTGCTGAGGCATCCAGTTGTAGAAATGTGGCAGAACTTTCCCCACCCTTCTTGGGTTGAAAGATGTGTCTTCATGCATGGGCGTGTCTTGCTACAGCCCCATGGGTGGAGCTATGCTCACCTATTCCTTTGTAATATTAACCCTTTCCCTGTTTGGGATAGAATGTTCCATGGAAACACCTTTTATGTGTCCCCTTCTCTTACTGTGCTCTTGGGTTTGGCCTACCTAGATGTCAGTCAACCTGCTGACAGCAGACATCATGAAGCTAGACCTGACCCCTTGTCTCATTTGAACAGCTTCTCCTCAATAAAAGGGGTCAGCATGCGTGGGCTCTCTTTCTCTCTCTCTTCCTGTGGACCCTTAAGGCCAGAGGAGCCGTCACAGCGACCTCAAAAGAAAAAGGTATTTCTGTCTCTTGCGTAGTTATTTTGTGCAGCCCAATTAGCTCATTTCACCTGGAGTGACCCCTAAGCATTTTAGTCACAAACAAAACCTGGCAATAAATAAATAAATAAATGTAGTAATCAGAATTCTAGGACACTTATTTATAATCCAAAAGGTAGGGACCCATGGTTAATTAGACTACCTGAAAAAAGACTATGAGCAAAGGAGACCTTACCCTTTCCCTGGGCATAGGTTTTTACCATAATGCTTTTTATAATTTCATTTCACAACCAGGTCTGGTTTTGCCATCACAGTATTTTGATTGTAGAATATTTGGAAGTCTATATAATGTAGATTGCTAGCAGAATATCTGTATAAGTGGAGACAAAAACAAACAAACAGAGAAAACCAGAAAACATACAAGAGAATAGGAGTGAATTAAAGGATAAGCATTGCAAAGGATCTTTCTAGTGGTCTGGTTTTTTTCATACACATATGCAGAAAATGGACATTCATTATATTTAATTGTTGATATGGCTGAACATCAGACTAAAGTGTTGTAGATAATGAATCCACAAAAAGGCCTTAAAGGTCCTTTCCCTGGAAGTAGGTGTCTTTGCACAGTTGACCTTCTGTTGGACTGAGAAAGGCCAAAACACTTTGCTTTGTAGAGCCCAAGTGTGGGACTGGACTAGTTTGCATGAATTGTTCAGGTACACTCACTCCCATCTGGCTACTCCAAGTCAGCAATGCCTGGACTATCGGCTTATCTATTTCTCATCAAGGTTTAGTAAAATGAAAGGACAACAAAGGTCTGAAAGATAAATCTATGAAGGGGAAAGAGGGGGACCAGACTGCTTCAATAAAACTGAAATGTTTGGGAGCAGGTTATGCCACAGTAAGTAGTTGCAACTAGAAATTACTTTTAACCCAGCCCCTTGGTCGAAGTCCTTAATTGACATCCCTGCCTCTCTTTTGCAGATCAGGTAACAATGTCTATTGACTTCCTACTTGAGAACTCAGGACTAGATAGATATTCACAGATTAGGCATCATAATGAAAAAAGGACAAGGTTGTGTCAATAAATTGCTAAGTGTTTTGCTGTGTTTGTATGGAGGTCTGTCAACCTCTTCTCCTAGAAGATGCATTTATTCTTGGACTGAGTCATGACTCAATTTGAGGTTAAGTCTTTCAATCTGGCCTTGATCTATAGGACAGAAGACATTTCTTTGAATTTCTGGCATTTGATAGTATGTATTTTTAGTTTTTTTTGTAGGTTTTCCCTATGATAACTTGGAGCAAATTTGTAGGTGTCCTATAAAATTGTATAGGTTTTTATATAATTTTTTTTGTAGATGTAAGTATGGTGTACATTTGCATGAAGCAGTACCATAGAACTAAGAGATTTCTTATGGATGCAAATCAATAGAATTCCACACTAGTCTATACTTAGTTGCAATTAGGGGAAAGGGATTCCAATTATATCAGTGGGAACATCATCACCAACAGAATTATCTAGAACATCCCAAATAGATGTTATTTGCATATATCCACTAAAGCTCCATTTATCAACAACCATCCCTAGTAGTGTCCATTTCCATTAGGAACTACAGTGCCCATTTTTTGATTGTTGTTGCTTTTAATCCATGTTCTCACTTTTGATTGGAAAACATTCCTAGAAAAGACCCTACAGGTCCTATCCTTCAACAAATTCCTGGAGTGTGCTAGAAACAGGCTGTGACCTTAATCTGATTCATTTTCTGGAAGTATAAATACAAATAAGTTAATATCAATCATACCAACTTTGACAAAATAATGCAAGGTTAGAATGTTCATTTGCCCTCTTTTCAAAGTAATATAGAGGCCACTTACTCAAATAAGAATTTTAAAAGTTTTCCTAAATCAATGCCTGATTATTCTGGAATCAGGATGTCTTTGGTCTCACGAACAAGTTTATGCTCTAACCTGTATGCTGTAAGGCAAACTAAATGGCTCCAGACTCATTCAGCACTTTCTGAAATCTACCCACACACAGGAGTTTCACTGAGACTTTCCTCTCCTCTTGCCTTCCCTGGAGGTGCATTTTATAGGAATGATGAAAATCATGGGAGTCCTGGGAAGAAATTCCCTCAAGTGTCCCTTCCTAAGAGGAGAAAAATGAGTTAAATGTGATAAAGAACTTAACCCTCAATTTATCTCAGATTATGGGATAAAGGGGTAAATTATTCTTATAATTAAAAGTACTAATTAGGGTGATAAGTAGCACTTTTGGCTAGAAAACAAAACAAAACTGCAAGACGTGGATCTTTCTTTCCAGTACTGTTGTTCAAGAAAATGATTATTCCTTCTTGAAAGAATATCTGCTTCCAGATCTGTGCTAACAGAGAAATTGGAGCATCTTTCAGTGGTAGAGAGTAAGGGTGTGGTAAAACACACATTCACTCACAGTGATGGGAATGTGGAACAGGAACACTGGGTCAACTGAAAGACCCTACAGGGGTGAAAGCTGTGAAAAATGTTGCAGCTACATAAAGAAACCTACTGAAATATAACCTGCACTATAACACATGCATCCAAGAATCCAAATAACTAAATTTAAAGGAGAGTAGAGAAATTTCTAAAGAATATAAATTCAAAATATTTACATAGATAAAGTGTCCTGAAAGTTTTAGAGGACACCCATGCCTCTTCTTGTGGGCTGTGCCTTCCAAACAAGTCAGTATGGGATAGGGGCTGAGCAACTACAGAAAGGAATGTGACCATGGCTGCCTCAGCTAAGTGGGCAAGTTCCCAGCAAGGGTGGGGTCACACTGGTAGCACATACCCATTGACGTGGTATGAAGAAAACGAGTTTATATCTTTGATATTTCTCCCTCAGATCCATGATCTCAGGTCAATCAGACAGTTACAGGATTTAGTTCAAACTCTCTGACTTGCATTCCTGAAAAGTTACAAGTCCTCAACAAATTTTCCCTGTCAAGATATGCTGAAAAAAAGGTGATGACTAAATCAATGTGTTATCTTGATAGGATTCTGAAGAGAAAAAGGGCAAGAGTTAAAAAATAAGGAGATCTGAATAAAGCATGAATCTCAATTAATACTCATGTACTAACACTCATTCATTTTTTTTTAAAAGGCAGCCTATTAATATATTTGCCAAACATTTTCCCATTGAATTTATATATGGTGAGTTTTAAAAATACATTTTTATTAAAATTAAATTTATATACAATAAAATGCAGACATCATATGATTTGGTATTTTGATAAATTAATATTTTCAAGTAACTATTAACAAATTTAGGATGTAAAATGTTTCCAGTAACTCAAAGTGTTCTTTGTTGCTTTTTCTTTTTCAGTTAAAAACTCCCCTTACCACTTACAATTCTGAGTTTTATCACCTTATATTCATTTTACCTCATGTAGAACTTCATGTATATTAAACCACAGTGTTGAATCTTCTGTGCCTAGCCCTTAAGACTCATCAGGTTGCTGTGTGTAGAAGTAATCCATTACTTTCTTTGCTGAAAAAATGTTTTGTTGAATGTCACATCTTCTGCCTTTAAAATGTACAATGTTTGCTGTTAACATTATTATTTTAATTAAATTTAATTTTAATTATATTTTAATCTAAGTTTACCATTATTGTAATTTTCTTCCTCCCTCCCTTCCTTTCTTTCTTTCTTTATTTCCCATCTGTTCTTTTCTTTCTTTTGAACAATTGAGTGATTGTTTTTGTTTCAAGTTTAATTCTACCTTTCCTACTGGCTTGAAAGCTTTACCTGTTCTTATTGTTCTTTGGTTAGGTATTACAATAAGATATTGTAATGAATAAACATCATATAATTAAATGTGGTAGTTACATAAAGTCACCACATTATACTTTAAAGTGAATAAACTACTTTGTGTGTGATGTAAGACTCATGATAGTGGGATTCCAGTTACCCCTTTCTTGTGCTATGTGCTACCATCATACATTTTTTGGTAACATGTCTTTTAGAAGTAATAATTCAATAATTATTATGTTGACTATACTTAATTTTAAAAAAATACAAAAAACTGTTCTTTATACATAATTGTTTATTTAGTGACATATGTCATGTTTCTTCCTTGGACATTGGATTTCCACAAGGTATATATTCCTTTTAACATGATACCTTAGCCTTGTATTTTGACTTTTGATTATCTGAAAATATTATAATGTTGCTTACATTTTAAAAGACTATATTCACTTAATATATATTTTTGTGGATCTCTTTTTTTATAATGTTTTAATTTGTTTTAATTAGTTATACATGACAGTAGGATGCATTTTTGCACTTTGATATATCATACATAGATGGGATATAATTTCTCATTTTTCTGAGTGTACATGTTGCAGAATCATAGTGGTCATATAGTCACATATATACATACAGCAATAATGTCTGTTTCATTCTACTGTCTTTTCTAGCCCCACATTCCCTCTCCTTCCCACTCATCACTTCCCTCTACCTAATCCAAGGTAATGCTAGTCTTCCGTAGTGCCCCCCACCTTATTGTGAATTAGTATCCACATATTAGAGAAAACATTTGGCCTTTGGTTTTGTGGGATTGGCTTATTTTGCTTAGCATGATATTGTCCAACTCCTATCATTTAAGGCAAATGTCATAATTTTACTCTTCTGCAAATCAAAACTTCTCTAAGATTTCATCTCACTCCTGTCAGAATGGTAATTTTCAAGAATACAGGCAACAATACACATTCGCAAGGATGTGGGGGAAAAGGTACACTTGCATTGATTTTTTTTTGTTCTTTTTTTCTCTTGTCTTTTAGGTGCTTTCTTTTTTCATCATAGCCTTCCCAGTTTCTAATAGGAAGAAATAGCAATAATAATTATAATAATAATAATATTATTATATTATTGCTCATATTTTTCATTTTTATATAATGTAGAATGACTTTTAATATCTGGCTGACTCTAGATCTCTCTCTTTCTATATATTTCCATATATATTCATGGATTTATGAAGTATATACACATATTTCCATATATATTTCTCTCTCTGTGTCTATATGTTCTTTATTTAATATGAAATTTTACATATATCTCCTCAAAAATTTTGCCTCATATTCTCTCTCTCTCTCCATTTTTTCTGACACTCCATTTTTATAGAGGTTAGATCTTTGATTCTTACATTTACTACTTTGGATCTTGGGTCAGTTTTAAAAACCTTTTGTCTTTGGTATTTAGTTTGTATATTTTCTACTGACTTTTCTTCAAATGTACTGATCCTTTCTTCTTCATTTTCTAATTCTTCTCAATAATATTCAAAAATCATACATTTCAGACTTTATCTTTTCTCATGCATGTGTTTATTGCCATTAATTTCCTAGTCAGCAGTGTTTTAGCAATGCTCTGCAAATATTGATCTCTTATATTATTATTTTTATTAAGTTTATTAAAATTTTTTTCTTGAGATTTTCTTTTTTGTTTAAATATTATTTATTTAGGAATCTGTTTATTTCCAGATGTTTACAGATAAAGTAAATAAGTAGATCTATATAATGGAGTTTTACTCAGTCATAAAGGAGTGTGGAATTATAATTATGGCTTTTGCAGGTAAATGGGTGGAGAACATTATGCTAAGTGAAATAAGCTAGACTGAAAAAAGTCAAGGATCAAATATTTCCCTCATATAAGCAAAATAAGATGAATAAAGAGGAAACCCCATGGAAAAGGAAAAAGATCAATGAGTAATGTAATCAATGGATTGAGGAGTTAGGAGGAAGGATTGAAAAAAAAAGCAACTGTAGAATGAAATTGACTAAATGATGCTATGAGCATATATGAATGCACCAGTGAATTCCACCCTTATATATACACCTATAAAACAAAAAAAAATTAAAAAATACTAAGTGAATAGAAGGAATAACAGTTAGTATAGATGTAGAGGAATGGGGGAGATGGAAGAGGGGAGGGAAGTGGGGGAGCATTGTATATATGATTAGGTTATAATGGTCCCCACTAATATGTAAAACTATAATGTACTCATTAAACAATCATTCAATAAAAACCTAAAAAAATAAAAAAAAGAACATCGATATTAAGTTTCTCACCACAGATACAAAAGCATAGAATTTGGGTTCATGCAGTCTAACTTCAAAACTTGTAGACTTACATTGAATTCTCCCTCCCTTCTTGAAGTTAAAATATGCAAATTATGACCATTGCACAGCTCATATAAAGTTTTTAGATTTTTTAGGACTTTTGCAGCAATGTTTCAATTTTGGGATAAAGTAGGGAGAGGAAGTTATTCCTGACATGCGAGACTAAAAGAACAGGGTCAAAACTACTTCTGCCAGGCACTGTGGTGCATACTTGTAATTCCAGCAACTTGGGAGGCTGAGGCCAGAGGTTAGCAAGTTTGAGGTCAGTCTCAGCAACTTAGCAAGATGCTCAGCAACTTGATGAAACCTTGTCTCAAAATTAAAAAGGAAAAGTAGTAGGGATGTAGCTCAGTGGTAAGTGCCCCTGGGTTCAATCCAAAAAAATATAAATAATAATAAACATAATTATAACAGCCAATCATAAATATAATTAAGAAATTAATAAAATAAAACATTATTCTGACAATTCTCAGGAAATTTATTAATTTCTCTAAACTTTATATTTTCATTTTTAATTCCTTAATAGATATGGATAACTTTGTATATTTTTGGTGACATAATTATGTGGTAACAACAATAACAAAAAAAAAATCTGATACATATTAGACCCTCTCCTTATTCTTCAAGTGAAAGGATAGTTTGAAATCGTAGTTTTAGGTGTATTAGTATGAGTGAACTGGTCACTGTGAACTTATTCATTGGATGTTTATGGTATCCTAGATTTATTATGTTAATTTTCCTTCATTTTATCAGAAGATTTTTTGTTTTTTATTTTTTAAATGAAAAATAATAATCATACATATTTATGGTGCTTAGAATCACATAGAACTATTTAAATTTTCTTTTCTTATAGAGGTATTTCTTGTTGTATAATCTATTCATTTTCCTCTACATTTTAAGAATATTTCATTTTTTTATCTACCTCTGATCTTGATTTATTTTTCTAGAATGCAAAGCTCTATGAATCCTCTGGTGTGTGTGTTTGTGTGTGTGTGGCTTGTGTTATATATGAGTAAATTGGAAAAGTCTATCACAGAATCAATTCATTTCAGGGTCTATAAAGTATAAAGTGTATTACTCCCTTTATGCATGAATTAACTTTAAAACAACCAGTTGTGGAAGTAAGATATGGTGAATAGTGGTAAGAATTTTCAATTAAATTATAAGGCAGAGTACTATTTTTAGTTTTTGTTCTTGCTAGACACACATGACAGTAGACCACATTTTTATATATTATACACACATAGAATAACTTGTTCCATTAGGGTCCCACTATTGTGGTTGTACATAATGTGGAGTCACACTGGTGGTATATTCACATATAAGGATAGGAAAGTTGTTTGATTCATTCTTCTGTCTTTCCTATTCCCATCTCCCCACTCTTCCCTTTGTTCCTCTTTTTCTAATCCAATGAACTTATGTTCTTTCCCTTCCTTGTTATGGGTTAGCATCCAAATATCAGAGAGAACATTCTGCCTTTGATGTTTTGGAACTGGTTTATACATTTAGCATGATAGTCTCCAGATCCATCCATTTACCAGCAAATGCCATAATTTCATTCTTCTTTATTCCTTAGTAATATCCCACTGTGTATATATAGCACATTTTTCGTTTTCTGTTCATCTGTTGTAGGGTACTTAGGTTGCTTTCATAACTTGGCTTTTGTGAATTGTGCTGCTATAAACAGTTATGTGGCTTTGTCACTGTAGTGTGTGAATTTTAAATCCTTTAGGTATAAACTAAGGAGGAGAATAACTGTGTCAAATTCAAATAAGAAAAGAACATTCAAGGAATAATAAGGAATTCATTTTGGCTATAGGAGCAGCAAAGCAAATAAAGTTCAGGGTAAGTCAAAAAGTATGTTAAGGTCAGAGCATGAAAAATCTGTAATTGAAGATTCTGTAACAAGAATTATTGAAAGGCTACAAATATTAAATGATTAATGTTTAATTAATAAATAAATAAATTATAAGGCACAGTATTAAAAATAATATGGAATTTGGTAAGCATTACTAAAAATGTGGTACAATTCTCTACACTGAAGTCAAAGAATTTTTAAATTTCAGGGTATAATCCGAAGCCTAGACCTCTAAGGTACAACTGTTCACCTGTCCTTTTCCCATTCTTGGCATGAAAAACAATGGAAATTTTAATTTGTGAAGCTATACACACAACACAAAGGCATAGAAAAATAACAAATAAAGAAAGGGGACATAGCAGTATAAATGGAGAGAGAAAGGGGCTTTGCACAATAGTAGTGAGTTCTCCCTGAGCCTACTCTCTAGACACAAGTGCTGTATTTCTGAATGTCCATGGTAATTTCATCAACATCATTCACTTCAAAGAAAATAGGTCCTATCACTTTGGGGTTCACATCAGTTTCTACCTTTCTGCTCTTCAGTCTGAGAAAACATGTTGTATCTCTCTATCTCTAGTTTTATTTAGCTTTCATAATGCCCACTATTGTACTTTTATTTAACTTAGATTTAGAGGGTCTTTTGCTACAAATGGTAAACATTAATTTTGTAAGAAAACCTGAATATCTTAAGGCTTTTCAGCATTAGCTTTAAAAAAAAACTCACAATGTTTTGGTTAGAAATATATAGGTTAGAATAACTTTATATGAAAAGAGCCTCTTATTTGAAAATATGGAACTTTCCAAAGACAATCCAGTCATAAATGACAAGGGCACTTTAGATACCAGACAAAGATTCCTTTGTCTGTGAATGTTCAAGAAGACACTTGCTACCTATTGCGAATCCCTTACAGAGGGAGGAGATAATCACAATAAAATGGCTGCACTTTATTTATGCCTACTTATAAATTTCAGCTGCTCTGATGGTATAAATGTTTTCTCATCAGATCATAGTGAAGATTGACGGACTTGTAGGTCATGTTCACAAGTACCAGAATGGAATCTCAGGGAAAGAAAGAGTCGGAGTAAAGATGTCAGGGACATTAACAGTCGGAGGTCAAAACACAGAAAACTCTAAGAAAACCGGCACATGAGTTTAAAATGTATAGAAGTGGCCAGGCCCTAGAACCATAGTGGCTGGAAAGGATGATAACCTGTTGAGACAGAATATTTTCTATAACTACCTGACTTAAATTTCACAACAGCTCTGTAAAAAAGATACTATGGAATTCATACTGCTTATCATCTAAACAATATTCAGAACCCACAAACATATATAAGTACATATTACTCTCACAGTTATCACAAATTATCACATTTAATATTTATAGATATTCAGTCATATCATAAGTGTATAAACATGAGATTGGACTCTCAGCTCATCCCCTGCTTTCTGATGTAGTTTTAAAATGCCACAGATTTCTCATGGCGTTTTTCACCTCTGCATTCCTCAGTGTGTAGATGAGTGGGTTGAGGAAGGGTGTGCCAATGGTATAAAATACTGTCACCATCTTGTCCATGGGGAACGTGGTTGGGGGGCGTGTATATATGAATATACAGGGACCAAAGAACAAGACAACAACAATGATGTGAGACGTGCAAGTGGATAGCGCTTTTTTCCTCCCTTCTGCACTGTGATTTCTCAATGAATGCAGGATGACAATGTATGAGATGGTTAAAATTGTTAAACTGACTAAGCAAATTACCCCACTGTTAGTCACCAACAGCAGATTCAGCAAGTAAGTGTCCGTGCAGGCGATTTTAAACAAGGGCTGCAGATCACAGCAATAATGGTCAATCAAGTTGGGTCCACAGAAGGGCAATTTCAAGGCCAGGATAATCTGAGCAATGGAATGCATAAAGGAACCTATCCATGCAAGGACAATCAAGATGAGACAGACGTGCCTCCTCATGATCCTTGGGTAATGCAAAGGCTTACAGATGGCCACATAGCGATCAGCGGCCATGAGGATGAGGACAAAGATCTCCATGCAGCCAAATAAGTGTAGTGCAAAGATTTGTGTCATGCACTTATTGTAGGATATGACTTTCTTTGTAGAGAGAGCATCCACAATGAGTTTAGGGGCTGTGGATGTTGACTAGCAGGAATCAGCAAAGGACAGATAAAATAAGAAATAATACATGGGGCTTTCTAGAGTCCTGCTGGATTCGATGGTCACAATAACAAGTGTATTCCCCACTACAGTTCCCACATACAAAATTAAGAAGATTAAAAACACCATTTTCTGCCTCAAAGGATCCTGGGTCAATCCTAGCAATATGAACTCAGTTACATTACTATTTTGCCACATGGTTTCATTTGGTGTGGGGATATCTCAGGTTTGAAACAATCTGCAAAGAAGAAAAGAAAAATTATAAAATAAATACTAAATTTGAAGTAGAACACATATTCTTTGTCACTAAACTACAACTTTACAAGAGGGGCTTTCAGTGAGAACTCCCAATAGGTTCCAATCACTTTTTATTCTGGGTATTTTTTTTTCTGGATAACATGAATTTTCTAGAAACTATCTTACTGCATTTACCAGATTGGATATGACAATGATTAAATAAGACTTAGAAAATATAATAAAAATGCGAATGCTTCATCAAGCAAATTACACATTACTTTAGGGTACTTGGTGTGTGAGTAGATAGCTTTCCAAACTGATGAATATGTTCCATCAGTCCTCAGGAAGGAGCTATCAACAGTAGGTTGATGCACTGAAAATCTCAAGAATGCTTAAGCTTGATTTATCTCAATAGACATTCACATAATTTGAAGCAGGTGCTTCTATTAAAATGTAGTTATAAAATAAGCATGTTGAACATTTCAGTAATGATTGTTTAAACATTTGAGATCACTTCTTTCACACAAACACACATATTCAATGAGTGAGAGAGAGGGAAAGAGAGAAACAGAGATAATGAATTTACTTCAGTATACTTTTAACCTTCTTGAATCTGTCAATGCAGTTTAGTATATTTATTTTTAAAATATTCTGAACATTAATAAATAACTTCCTAAACATTTGAGATTGCCTTCATGAAGAGAAAAGAAGAGGAGAGAAAAGAAGAGGAGAGAATAGAAGAGGAGAAAAGAGAAAGGAAAATAATAAAAATATTAAGCAAAATTTTGTGAATGAACAAGAGAGTTGATCCAGTCCAACAAGAGTTAGTTAAATCTGTTGTTTAACTAAGTCAATCTCTCTTTACCTCTTGAAATGTCTTATGTCCAAATTCAGCATCTACAATTTTTTATAACATTATGTTATATATACTTAAATTCTTTTTTTATTCTTTATGTTTCTGAATATTTAAATATGTTTTTTTAGACCCTAGGAGACACATTAAAATAAAGGAAAAAGAGGAAAACATACATCAATAAGAGTATTTTTCCAAATTTCAGGTTCATGACTAAGGATTTTTAGAAATGTTAGCAGTAAATGCTCCAAGTTACAACTGAAACTTGCAATAGAATTACAACTGATATTATCAGGTATTCCATTTCCTGACTTCAAGGGAGAAAATATAGAAATAAAGTGATCATTTGTTTGTTTTGACTATACAAAATACAGGATTAAATTTTTCTATGAACCTTGTCACATATGTTCTCCAAATAATGGCATAGTCAAAAACAAAAGTTAACTATGAAGTGAATAAAATATGTGTAAAAATCTCTTGACTTAAGAAAGCATATTTGCTTCAAATTTAAGTGGATTTCACAGGTCAACTTAAAAAAAAAGAACACATACAGAATTGACAAAGTGCCAATTTTAAAAGACACCCTTTTCTTATTAGAAAGAATCATAAAGAGGTTTGATTTTTATTGAAAAGTAAGTTCAAATTAAAATTCCAAAGAAATATCTTTTCAGTTCTCGAACTAAAACTGTGATTTTTTAAATAAATATCTTTTAATAAATAGTTAATGAGAAAGATGTGGAAAACAGTTACTCTAAATATTCTTGGTAGGTATTTAAATGGGCACAATCTCTTAGGGGGTAATTTTCTACATTCATAAATAATAGTATTTATAATAAATACTAAAATATATTTCTTATAGAACTATATAGCCACTCATGGTCACAAAGAGCTTCCTAACAGCCCTTTCCCTGGAGGTGAAAGATAGATAACAATTTAGTGCCCATATCAGCCTCCGTGAGATTGAATGAATCAGGAATGGTATTTTTATGTAAACATTAAAAAATTATACACACACATACACACATACACACACGGGCCTTTAAAATATATTCTAAATTAATATTTACAAAATCTAGAGCAGTTCTGGAGAAGGAGGTTGACTTTTTCAACATCAGAAGGATTTTCTTATAAGGCACATTCACTAAAAATGTTATTTCTGTAGTTGTACCACAGGCAAAGACAGCATATGATAAGACTCCAAGTTTTTAAAAATATTAAAACCCATATATTGTGTTCCAAATATGCATTTCCAATGAGACATTGTAATACAATCATTAAATAAACTTTTGATATGATCATAAAAATAAAAAGAAAAGAAATAGATGTGTATGCTTTAGATGGTAAGATTTTTGTTCACATCAGGCGATTACAAAGTGTTCATAGTCTCAGAGTTCAAGAGGTGATTGTATTTTTGGTATCAGAGATTGGAGGAAGACCAAATTTTAAAAAGTATTCACTGTGGTAAAATTTGAAAATGTGTCATATTCTTTTTTTATTAAGCCTTAATAGTTATACATAGTAGTTGAGTTCATCACAACATATTCATACATACATGAAAATCGATTTCACTTCATGATCCCCCTTTTCCCTCCCTCTTTTCCTTCAAGTATTCTGTCCCCTCTATTCTCTTTTCTCTGCTCTGACTTCTTTTTGCTCATCTATTAATTTACATTTGATTGGTTCTTTATGTTATCCTGTTCTTCCCTCCCCCTTTCCTTTATTTTATTCTGGCTTCTGCATATGAGAGAAGACATTTGACCTTTGAGTTTCTGAGTTTGGCTAATTTCACTTAGGCATGAGAGTCTCCACATTCACCTGAAAATGTTTTATATTCTTGATGCATAAAAAATAAAGTTCTAAAAACCCTTACCTTAGTAGAAGTTCTATTCACACTGTCATATAATTTTGCCTTAACAATTATGTTCTGGTGTAGGCAGGAGGCACTGTGGTATTCCCAAGGTAGGACTGTGATCCAGAGTCTTGATTGAGATGGTGAGTCAATTGTATGGGTATCTTAGAAATCCAGTGCTCTTTGATCACAGTAAACACCACAACATTACTATTACCTACAGGTTTGCTTGCCTTCATGAGATTTTCTGCATGCACTCAAACAGAAGTGAATATCAAATAAAAAACTAACACTTGTAAATTTCATAGATAGATAAGAAAGATGTAAATTAGAATGAAGCAACATAAGGAAGAGTACTTTATCTGTTCCTCATATCTATATTTCTTATAGATATAATGCAGTGGCATTCCATACTCTTCTATGCTCAATGGCCAGGAGGAGAAGGGATGCTTGCCTTCTACTGTATCCATTGCAACATCATCACCACTGGGAACCCTGAAATATTTTCCTGGAACACAGCAATAGTTACTGTTTTCATTTGCTTCTCATCTCCCTGTCTACCAATATTCCTTACGCACAGAGTATTGCCCATGTCCATCAGAAACTGCTGTGCATGCTTTCTATTTCCATTTTCTTTCCTTGGATTGTAGTGCTTTCAGAGAAGCCTCCAGAATTTCTATCTTCCACAAGTGCCTACCGTGCCTTAGATACTGGCTGTGGCATTGATTTTACTAATTTCCAGCAACTATCAAATATGAGTAAATTACTTCCAAGTGCAATTCTTCCTTGCTTTGCTTACTCTTTTATAAGTTAAGTATGTTCAGTTGCTTTTTTTCCTTCCCAAGGCAATTTTGGAGTCATGTATTTAAATGAGAATAAAAAATGCTTCTCTAATTCTGTCTGAAGCAGATTCACTTTAAATTTGCAACTTCAAGCTTTTATTCTCTTCTACATTTTAGAAGACAGGCTAAATTAGTCCCAGATTCACCCATTTCCTTAAATCCATGATCACACAGAATTCTGGCTGTGAAGGCTTCTCTTTTGTCATCCTGTGAGGAGTATTTATATACAAATGATGCTAAACACAGGAATCTGGAGAAGGGTTGTTCTCTAAAGGGTCCCTTCCCTCCCAATTAAGAAACACAAATAAGTTGTGATAATGAATTAACCATCCATTTGTCTTATTGTGGGAAAAAGAGGTGGCCTATTGTATTTAAATGTGCCAAAATGATCTATAAGTGCCATTGTTTAAAAGAATAAGAAACAATAACTGTCTAGAGTATTGGTATTATTTTTAGTAACATTCTCCAACAGAAATATTAGGAGTTCTTGAGGTAATGGCTGATTTTTGGTCTGGAGCACAAATTATATGATCAATTGAGCATCATGTAATGGCAGAAAGTAGGGAATTCTAAAATGCACATACTTTAATAAGCATATGTGACAGAGAAATTGGAGTCAACCGATAGAAGCCATCATAGTCAAAGCTATAAATAATTTGGACATCAAAATAAATAATACAATATTGAAATATATCTTAAAGTATAAAATGAATACCAATGAGTTCCTAAATATGTAATATAATGAGTAACTAAATAAAGAAGCATAAAATATCTCACATGAAAAAAATTCCAAATGATTTTTCAAATTTGACTACTTTAAGGTACTTCATATAAATGGAATAATTCAGTATTAAACTTTTTGTGCATGGCTAATATTTCTTAACACAGTGTCCTCAAGCTTCATCCATCTTGTAGCAAGTATTGGAACATTCTTTTAATACTGGATAATATTCTATGGTATGTATGTATCACATTTTAAAAATCTGTTCTTTAGTTGTTGATCACTTGAATTGCTTATGTGTTTTGGATATTACACATAAGGTTGCCATATACATGAGTGCACATCTATTAAAGTCCATGAGTTCAATTGTTTTGTGTTTGTGCACAAAAATAGAATTGGATCATCTAGTCGTTAATTTTTAAGGAGCAAATCTCATAGAAGTCAAACATTTTATAATCCCATAAATAGAACACAAGTGTTCTTATTTTTATATCTTTTCCAATTTTTTCTTTCTCTTTCTTTTCTTTTTGTTAATAATAGCCATCTGAAAGGTTCGAGGTTCTTTTTCTCTGTGCTTTCAATTTATGTTTCCCTATGAGTAGTAATGTTGACAGCCATTTCTTTTGCTTATTCGCCATTTATTTATCTTCTTTGGAGAAGTGCCCATTGAGTACATTGCTTATTTTTAAAAATTAGAGAAATATATACCACTACATTTGATGATGAAGTAGTGAGTGCTATGCATGCTCAACTTCGTTTTTGTGAGCAAGATAATATCATGTTGGACAGGTCAGTGTGCATGGTCATTTGGTGGCTAATGTGTTTGGGATTTTGAATGTCCCTCAGAAACCTATGTGTTAGGGGCTTGGTCCTCAGGGTGGTGCTGGGACCCTTGAGAAGGAAGTCCTTTATGGGTTTTTCTTTCATTGGTGGTGAGCCTCTGAAGAGAACTGTGGGACCTCATGCTCTTTCTTGTATTCTTGCCTCCTGGATATGATCAACATAGAGGGGCCCCATTGTTCTTTTGGTCTTAGATGATCCTGGAGGGCAATGGCCAAAATATTGACAGTTTTATTAAGACCTATTATCCGACCCACATCTCATGGGGGCAGTGGGAATGGGATTCCCCTTGGTGGAATGGGCTGGCTGAGAAATAAAAGCTAAGAGAAATACAATAGCAAAAATCACAGAACACAGAAAGTAGTTTCAAAAGTGGGGGCAGGATGGGCAAGCTGATCAGATGGATGGAGCTTCTGGAAAAATGGTGCCCACATCTGCTTTATTTATATTGGGAGACATCAAGGGCCTTCCATAGAATGTTCTTCTCCAAAAAAGGTTAAAGTTGGGCTGTTCTGTTCCTAATGGGTTACATCCATCTCTGGATCTACTATTAGGAACCTTCCTAGGAGAGCAGAGGGAAGGGCCATGTGCATTGGGCAATATATTTCTATGTGAGAGCTACAGAAAGTTCCCAATTCCAGGCCTCTCTCTCCCTGGCTTCCAGGCCAAGAGAAGATCCTCCTGTATTTCACAGATGGCTTCTTATACTTTCATTTTTCTTAATTTTGTCCTCCAAGTCTTAGTTGTTGAACACTCAGAAAACCAGTTTCACCAGTTTTGAAATAGGCGTGGTGCATTTTAACTTTTATAATATTACAGTTACCCTTTCCATTTGTTTGGGGTCAATATTAGTATTGGGAGTCAGTGTTATATCTTCCCTTTACTTTATAACTTAATGTCTCAAATGACCTCAAAATTAACCTTTTGAAGTCCACTGGTAATGGGAGGGAAAACATTTTTATAGGAAACAGAGAGGCATTTTTCATTTGCAAAAACTTGTGTTTCTCTCTCCTCCATCTTCTGAATTTCCTCAAACACTTGGTGGTGGAAGTCAGAACCTGAATCATACCTATGATTCTTCTCTTTCTAATATTCCTCATAATCAGTTCTGTTGTCTAAAACTTTAAAAAAAATTGGGGAACAATTCATCTTTCTCCATGTCAGATTGTGTTCTATAGATACAGAACTTGAGCTGAAGATGTTTTAACAAGTGACAAATGGAAGTCAAGAAAGCCAATATGGTAGGGGGAAGAAAGCATGTGGTCTCAAGTGAATTCTGGCTTTGACTTTGGCCTCAGCAGCTCTAGAGTACTCCTTGTTAACTGCACAACATGGTCTGCATGGAGGCAAGGGGACACAAACTTTTTGTACTCTTATAATAGTCTTTTGTTTTCCCCTCTATTCACAAAACAAGAATATAACTACATTACTTGCTAGATTAAAAATGCTACCAAAATTTGACCCACGGACCTTACCATTAAGGTTTAACAGTATTATGAAAACTTTCTTGATCTTGCCTTTTTCTATCTTTTGAGTCTTGGAAGTTACAATGTACCTTTATTTTAGGTTAGTATGCAGTTTTTCTGCATAGTTTTTTTTTTTTTTTTGTAACCTCTGTATCTAGTACCTGTCCTAGGAATGATTTAGCCTTGTATCTTGCCTATTTACTTACTGATCCTACTCTCTCCCTTGGATATGATTTTTAATGTTTTCCCATTTAGGAATCTTTCTTTACCCATGCCTCACTTCCCTCTTGTATGGTTTCATAGCACCCTGTCTATCTTACCAATGTTAATGTTCTGCAGTAATTTTCTACTCCTTTCTGGGAGTCTCTTAGTAGATTTTAAATGTGTAAAGAAAGAAGCTATTTGTACTTTATGCCACATCAGAAAACCACCAAAATATATTCCTTGGGCACAAAATTTTGTTTATTAATGAGTGAAGGAAGAATTGTCTGAAAAGTATTTAATTCTGTAATTGCTCTGTGTGTGAGAAGATCTACATATTATGAGAAATGACTTTTAATGAAATGTAATATTGAAATAATTACATTATAAGTTATTACATAATAAATTATTACATAATTACATAATGAAATATAACCACAAAGTAACTGGAAAAGGATAAACAGGACTCATTTGTAGAATAATGATGTCTTCCTGAGGGAATATCAAGGCAAACACTTTCTCATATATTGTGAAATTCAATTCCATAATCTTTCCCATTCCTCAGTTTAAGTGAGAGTTAAACAAATTTTTGTTTTATATAAAGACCAATCAAGAATTCTCTACAGAATTCTCATCTGAAGGATATAAAGGTAGAAAAAATTCCCATAATCCCTTGTAATCATTTTAGTGTATATTTTATTGAATTCATTTTTGTGATGTATACTGTATTTATTTATTTATTTAATATATAATCAGGTACTAAACATTGTGTTGCTTATGGAAAATATTGGTAGCTAGCAGGCAAGTACTTTATGGATTATAACTGCTCTTTTAGTAAACAGGAATTCCGGAGTGACTTTCAAAAACTCTTTTATTTAAGTCATCACTCTTTCTGATGGGCTGTCAGCTTGCAGTGACCTAAGCAAATAATCTAGTTCACAAGGCTAAAAGGAAATATAGAAACATGGTTGAACCTTTCTCACCACTTGTAGGGTAAATGAATGGCCATTGTTTTTTGCCCTGGAGTTCTTAGACACCAAAATCTTACTAGAAATGTATGACCATCCATTTTGACATACAAAAATAATAATAAAATGGCTTGATTTTTAGTTATAGATAGTCAAAGAGCATTATAATAGGCTAGGTACAGTTCTTTTCTCAAAAATTATAACCAGTAAAATTATATGAACATTTTCTCATCATTACTGAAAATGTATGATAGCAATTAAGCATATGGTCCAGAAAATCGGTAATATTCTGGTTACTGGACCATCAGTACACCACTTCTTATACCTCCCTATTTCTGTCAGGTAACTATATGGTAATGGTAGTGTTTACCTGATTTAGAGTTATAGACATTAATGATCAATACCAGTATTTTTAATATCCTTAATTTTTATTAGAAGGAAAAACTATAAATTCATATAAATGGATAAAGCTAGGAAAATCAGGACCAGATTTAGTAGAAGCTTACAATGAGTAGATTTTCCTGGGTTAGGTAGTCTCATTCTTCTTTCAATGAAGAGTTTATAAATAACAGTCTTTTTTTCATCCAATCATAATCTGCTGAGATATTCCAAAATTTTCATTTATCCTTTCCTCACTTAAATCAATGTTGGAATTTAGGCAAATTCATTTATCAAGCAATTTCCTACTAAACAATTTTCTCATAGCATCTTTCATCTGAACATTTCTCAAAGTGTATATCACAGGATTTAACATGGGAGTTATCATGGTATAGAATACAGCAACTGCTTTATCAATGGGTAAATTAGCTGGAGGTCTCATGTACACAAATATGCAGGGAACAAAGAAAAGGACAACCACCGTGATGTGGGAGACACAGGTGGACAAGGCCTTGCGCCTACCCTCCAGGCTGTGGGTCCTCAGGGAGTGCAGGATGACCACATAGGAGACCAGCAGGAGGAGGAAGTTTAACAGGCAGATGAATCCACTATTGGCAGCAACAAAGAGCCCCAGAGTGTGGGTGTCAGTGCAGGCCAGATTGAGCAAAGTGTTCAGATCACACATAAAGTGATCAATGACATTAGGGCCACAGAAGGGTAGTGGTAAGATGAAGAGGATCTGAATGATTGCATGGAGAAAGCCTCCCATCCAGGACACTCCCACTAGCAGGGCACACACTCTCCAGTTCATGATGGTTGTATAGTGCAAGGGCTTGCAGATGGCCACATAGCGGTCATAGGCCATCACTGTCAGCAGAATGACCTCTACACCTCCAAAGAAATGTTCCCCAAAGACTTGTGCCATGCATCCTTTGAAAAGGATGGTCTTCTTTTCATGGAGTGCATCTCTAATAAGTTTAGGATTGTTGACAGAGGCATAGCAGGCATCGATAAAGGAGAGATACGCCAGGAAAAAGTACATGGGGGATCCCAACAATGAGCTGCTAGTGATGGTTATCAAGATGAGCAAATTTCCTACTATAGAGATAATGTAGATGAGCAAAAATACAGCAAATACTATTTTCTGCATCTTTGGGTTTTGTGTAAGTCCCAGAAGAACAAATTCTGTCACGTTGTTTGTAGTCTCCATGTACTTCATGTGGATGCTTGTTACAGTACCTGAAAAAGTTGATACAACCTGGGATTTATTCAGATTTTCCATCCTAATAAATATTAAATGCCTGGATGCCACTGAGATGTGAAATCTTATGACATTTGTATGTTTTTGTGGTTGCATTTATTTATTTTTTGAGATGTATCAAAGGGTTCTGAATTCTTGAAGATTACTCAAATTGCCTCCTGAGTGACTATTAGAAAAACAGAATATAGATAAAGGCTTTTGTATAGATAAGGATTGGCATCTGAGTATACTAACATATCTGGGATGACTTTGAGCCTGATGAGAAATAATGGATTTCATACACCAGTAGCAACTTAGCCCAAAAAAGGAGGTAAAAGTTGAATCTACTGAATATTCATATACAGGTGAAAAATTGTGCCCTTTATTATTAAGAAATGGAAAATTACAAAAAAAAAAGAATAGAGAATGAGTAAAAGGATGACAAGGAGTTTGATTAAGGTAAACCTTGAATACTAATCTCATATAGGTCTTCCTGTGTCCTGGATGAAGCTGAGTCAGGTTCAGTACAGTGAAGCCAGAGGCAAGAGCCACAGGTATCAGAGTATTATAACATTTGATATAAATATGAGGGAAATGTAATGAAATACAAATTAGATAGTATAAAATAACCTATAATGTGTGTTTACAAAATTCAATAACTTAAATTATATTTGATAATAAAATATTTTAATGTGAATTCTGTGTGTTCCAAGGTACCAAGTACTCCACACATGATTCATTTTAATAATTAGAATAACCTTGGTGGTCAAAATTATTTGTATATTTAACAGGTAAGGAAATGATATCAGAGACTAATGTTTGCTGTTTACAAGCAAAGAAATATTATATAAAGCTTTCTGAACATTTTATGTATTTTAAGCAATTTTATAGATTCTTGTTGCAGATTCTCTTTCTTGGGGTGCATTTTCTGCCACTTTTCATACCTAAATCATCATCTGTAAACTGAGAATAACAATACCACCTCATCATTTGTTAAGAGAATTGATTGTTATATTATTGTATCCACCACAGTGCTGGGGATACATACAGGAACTCTCATCCACTTTTATAACTGCATGCACTCAGCAGAGAAGCAGAACTTTTGACCCTACAACAATCTGAGTAGAAATGTTTTCCAAGATTTCTTTTAAAGAAGCCAGAGAGACTTACCAGTATTATCCACAGTATTTGATATCAGAAAGAGTCCAACTTGCTTGTGCTTGGACTAATAAGTGATGATTTGTGTCCATTAATATTCATATTTAGGTCATTTTTGGGTGTGAGATATATGAAATTTTGTTTTCATCTTCAAGATTAATCTTGGTTATTAATTGATATGTCTCTTCCCTAAATAATGGTTCCTAGTGCTAGACAGCTTGGTTTTAGAAAGTACTTCATCTCTCTGAGTCTCAAATTGTTCAATGTCGGATTAGATTCATGACGTATTTCAAAAGTGTTTTGAAAATTTGGGTTAAGAATCAGATTCTCTGTGACAGTATTTGACAAAGTTAGAAAAGTAATGTTAACCGTATATGAAACACAACAATATTTAATAACCCTCACCACTTTTAAAAACCTACCTTTGCAATTCTAGATGATTTCTGTGGCATTATGATGTGTTCAGGCACAAATCCATCTTCAAATTAGTTCCTCTTGCAATAAGCAGAGTATATATGAAAGATAAAATGGAGTTTGAGAAAAAACCACTCAGATAATTCAATATCAAATCAACCATTTTTAAGGCTGTGTCTTTATAAGTTTAAATCTTTCCATCTTACATAAGGCTAAAGTGGTTTCACCGAAATCCTTAGACTTGAATTTAGAATGGATTCACTGGATTCACTATTATGGAGAAATGATCCTCATTACCTGGTTCTGGCTCATCAGGGCAGGATGTAGGAAATGCAGAGGAAAAGCTTTTTAGTGGCTCATTCCACTCACAAGGATTCTTGCTGTGGAGACATTAATGACAAGAAGGAAAAACTCAGGTACCTTCCTTGTAGTTTTCCATCCTCTCCCAGGAATTAGTTATCCCTTTGTTGGAAAAGCTTTGTGTTTAGAAGTGGGTGTCCTGGCAGTGTGTTTGTGTGTCACCCACTCTAAAGTACAGATCGCATTCCCTCCACTTAGAACATAAACAAGTGGGAGTTGCCTTTCACTTTCCTAACCTGAGTTGCTAGGAGAGCTGAATACCAGGTAAATAGCAAGGTGGCCAAGGTCCAGCCTGGGGACCAGTGGTGCAGGGTCCCTGATGATGCCTGTCACAGAGGGGCTTCTTTCTTCTGATCATTTTAAAAACATTTCTGAAAACTCCTTGTGATTGCTTGAGAGCTAAAGCAGTGAAGACAGAGCTTTACTGAGACACATTTTTAGCAGATAACTGCAAAACTGCTTTTCCTAATTTTCATAGTATTTTGGAAATAGAATCCTCATCCTTATCCCTGATCTCATGGTGTGGGCAGTGTAGATTAACAGGCAGCATGACAAATGTGGAAAGAGATCTAAAACATAAGAAGAGAGTTTCAATCTTTCCATATTTTGTCACTTGGCATTGTTTATTTTTTCCCATTCTGTATCCAGGTGTCAATTGTTTTGGTTTTAAATTGAAATTTCGTGATGACTGACTATGAAGATTTTTTTCATATTCTTATCTTCTGTTAATGATAATATTTTGTAAAATTTTTATTTACATCTTTGCATAAGTTAAAAGTAATTGTTCTTGATTTCTTCCTATTTAGTTATAAGTGCTCAGCATTTTACAATGCAGGTCTTTGTCATGTCTATAATGTGTGAACACCCAACACACAATCTACTCAAAGCCTGTGAATTATTTTATCATTTCTCAAATAACAGTTGTTTGGGGTATAATTTACATACAGAAAAAATTTACACATATTATATATAAAAACCACTCTCTGCATTGGAGTTAGACTCTTACAGATTTAATATATGGATGTTGACATGTCACATTTGTCTTTCTGTGCCAGACCTTTTTTTAAAATTTTCTAAACATATTATCTTCTGGGTTCATCCATTTTGCTGCAAATGAAAGGATTTTTTTTTAAGCCAGAATAATGTTCTGTTATATACATATGTCAGATATTCTTTATGTAATGATCTATCAATGGACATTTAAGTTTCTTCCATATTTGGCTATTGTGAACAACATATAATGGTCTCAAGACTGCACATATGACTGTTTTAATTCCTTTGAATAAATACAGAGAAATAGCATTGCTAGATTATATGTAGTTCTATTTTTTTTTAATACTATAAAGGAATGTTCAAGCGTTTTCCACAGACAGAGCCAATATTTAATTCACACCAACTATGACAAGTTTTTCCTTTTCCCTATATCATTGCCTCTATTTGTTTTGTTGAGTTTTGGTTTATTTTTATAATTTGCATCCTACTGGGTTATGTTCATATTTTGCTTTGATTTGATTTTTCACTTTTCCTGATGATTATAAAAATATTGACTTTGGGTTCCTTTTTATATAGCTGTTGGCCATTGGTATTCTTTGGACAAATGTCCATTCAAGGTCTTGTACATTTAATTTTTATTTATTTAATTTTCTTTTATGTTAAACTGATAAATAAAAATGATAAAATATACATATTAGTGGGCTACTCTTATGTTTCAATACATATTTCATATTTCATAATGTTTCCACTAGGTATTTAACTTGATATAAATACCTGAGGCTGGGATCCCAGCCTCTTTCACTTCCTTCTTTACTTCCTGGCCATGATCTAAGCAGTTGTTTCTATGCCATAAGTATTTCTTATGGTGTACTGCCTCACCACAGGACTAAAGTAATGCAACCAACTGAAAATGGAATGGAATCTACAAACTCGGAGCCAAAACATATCTTTCCTCTATATACATTGGTTATATCAGATATTGTAATATAGAGATGAGAAGGAGAACCAGGCCAAGAACTGTATGGAAATAGGTAACAGCTACCTATGAAGGATAGCATGAATTTCTCTAAAAATCCTGAGGACTTACATTGAAATTCACCTGTTGGTGCCATCTATACCATAGGCATTTTACATACAATTGGATCATGTGATTAATATGACCTATGTGGCAGAACTCTGCCATTTGTTGTATAGACTTCTCTTCTTCTGGGCCCCCCTCAAAACTAGAATTTTGCGGGACATCTAAATGAGAAATATGTTGTCTCTAAAATCCAAGTGATCGACTAGGAATCATACCTCTTTTTTTCCTTGTAACAGGGGCCAGATGCATCAACTTATCATTCCATTCACCTTAGAAGGGATATCTGGACATACCTCACACCACTGAATTCCTAGATATTGAACAGAGGTAGAAAGTAAACAAATTTTATTCAGAATTATTTCTCTCACTCCAATGTATTAACAATAAGTCTAGAGTATTTGCTTCTTCTCATCTATTGATAGTTCCAATAATCGCAAACTAATCAATGTACAGGCCATAATGTTCTTGAGGAAGAACAAGTCAACAAGATACCTGTGAAAGAAGTTATAACATGGTTCTGGAACACTGGCATACACCTGAAGTTAGCCACATTTACCTTTTTAGCTGAAACCAAACTGGTCCTTTATGGGAGAATAAGGAAAAAAGACTTTGCCAAACCATTAGCTCCATAGCAGGTACCAGTGGGATGTGTTAATTTGTTCAAGCAATGAAGGCACATCATGTATAGCAGTTGTAATTGGAGCCTCCACCTGATTAAGCTTATGGTAATGGACTATCATTTTCTCATAAACTTCTGTTGTTTGCACAGGCAAAATAGTTGAGTTGAATGAATATGTGGTAAGAATCACTGGACCATCTTTCAAGTCTTGATGGTGCCGGCAATCTCTGAAATCCTTCCAGAAATGTAGTAGTACTATTTATTAAGCAAAATGCAATCCTGCTTTTGGTCATCTGTTTTCTTATATAGAGGAAGCTCTACCAGCTTCCACTTTGCCATTCCCACCCTAATATTCTTCACTCCATAGGTCGTGGTTCCATTGTGGAGATTCTACCAATACCAAGTCCATCAGGTAAAAAGCTGCAATTGGAACCTCTATCTTATTAAGCTTATGTTAACTGACTATCATTTACCCATAACTGTCTATTTTTTGTACAGCCAGACCATAGTGATGTTTTGTGTGTCTTTGAATTAGTGTCAGTTTATAACCAGAGTGAAGTTGTCCATCAATGTCTAAACTAATGTACTGCACAGTTACTGTGGAAAAAGTTTTAGGTCCCTTCGTAGAAAACTGGGAGAAATATTTGCACGTAAATTTTTTGCAGTGTATTAGTGCCCTACCTCAAGTAGATCCACTTCACTTACAACTCAGGGGTTCTGGATCTGTAGACTGGCTCAAGTCTGAAGATTGATTTAGGGATCATGACTTTCTGTTCCAGTGATTTAATTTTGGCATTCATTTTCTTATTACAGAATTTTTTTCTGCTTAAATAATATAGTTTAATAAGCACACACCTGTTAAATTGATAAGTTTTTCTGTACAATAATCAGATTATTATGATTTCTGCTTTATTTCTGTTTTGTATAATGGTAACCACACCCCCAACACCTCTGAAACTTGAGTGCCACCACTTAGTCCCTGCAACCCTTTGATATAATAACTCGCTTTGTACTTAGGTTTTTCAGTTCGATTTCTGTTTCACTCACTGGAGATATCCTTTTCATCTTGTTGTAGCCAACTAGCCAAAATGAATCCTTCTTAACTCTATTAAGTGCAACAATAAAGGCAGAATCTTTCCTTACTGTGCCTATGACAATAAAGTTGGCATGATCTCAAAGTATGTTTGTTTTAATATTATCCCACACTTTTAATATTTATTATCACACATGTCCCTGTACTCCTATCTGATAAAATAATGTAGTCTTTGAAGTGTCATGCACCTATGCATGGGTCACACCTTGCATATATTTTAGGGTCCCGCTGAGACTTGAACCTAGAAATAAGTCTGGAAGCAAAGAAAGGAGGTTGGAGTTAACTCAAGGGGAGTAAACATTGTCTTACAGAGCAACTTTGCCTTTATGATCCCCTCAGGCAGTGTAGGAGTATTCCTTAGACATGGTGGCGAGAACACTAACTGGTAGCAGGAGGGCACTTCTACTGGACATGGAGAGGCCTCTTTCACTTGCAAAGTTTCATAGTTCTCTCCATTACATCTTCTCAGTTCTCTCATCCATCTAGTGATGGAAGCCAGAACATGGATCTCACCCCATAAATATGTATCAATTCCCTTGTGAATTACCTGTAAATATTTGGGGAACTGTTTCTCTCTTTCTAATCAGTATTTAGTCTGCAGATGCAGAACCTGCATTTTTATGAAGAATTTTTGTGAAGGTTACATATGAAAGCAGGGGTTGGGGAAGCTGATAAGTCCAGGGAAAGGTATGTTATCTATGTGAAGTCTCGTGTCATTCTGGGACCTTGGTAGCTCTGGAGTATGCATTGTACTATGATTGCACATGGGGACAGCGGACCCAACCTTTTTATACACCTGTGGTAGTCTTTTATTGTCTACTTAGGGCCTTGAGGTGTTGGGCATAAGCACTGGAAGAATCTTGCATTTCCTCTAGTGTAATCGTCCAGAGAAGGTTAGGGCTGTCAACTCTTAGCCGCCCAGACTTACAGTAGCTGGTTCATGGACACTCTGGCCTGGTGGAGTGGATCTGAGCTGGATCTAATGGTGTTTATCACAACCCATGTCAGAAGACCAGAGTTCAAACAACCAGCCTTTCACACTCAGATCTGTACAGTAGCCTGCTGTTCTCCTGCTGTGGATCTTGTCCCCTTCATGCCATTCTTCTTCAAATCTAACTACATCACTCACTAACTTAAAAAGACTTCTGATGTTTTCCCCATGGCCCACACCATTAAGCTGTAACAAGATTATGAGACCCTTGCCGATCTTGCTTGTTTCTGTCTCCCAAGTGTCAACAGTTACAAGAGCTAATTTTATAGTACCTTGGTCTGCTGCTTGGTGGTGGCACTAGTGGGTTTCAATAAATAATTGTGCAATTAATAGTTTAATAAGCACAGACCTGTTGAATCAATTAATTTTTCTGTACTAATTATCTATCTCCTGTTCTAGAAATGCTTTGGCACAGACTCTTACCTATTTCCTCTACTGACACCATACCACAGGTGCCATTTTTAATGTCATCCAATCTAAGAATCAATTCTTGACCCAAACCCCAGATCTTTGAAATCCCTTCAGTATATTTTCATAACATCTTGTTCATCTAAACATTTATAACACAGAGTATTCATTTTTTACTCTTTCTAGGAGTCTTTCAATGAATTTTCAATTCTATAAAGGAAGAAGTAAAACTTTATTTTATCCACATCTGAACATCCCCTCTAATATGCATGTACCTTAGGGCAAAAATTATGTGTTTATTAATTAGGAAGGAAGATTTGAGTGAAAAAATATTTAGTCTTGAAATTTCTCTGTGTGCAGACAGATCTTCATATTTTGAAAAACAGTTTTGAATAATAAAATGATCACAAAGTAACAGAAACACCACAAACAGCTCAGATTCATAGGATAATAAAATCTTCTTTAGGGAATATCAAATCAATGTACAGTTTATTTTCATATGCTGAGCAATACAATTCCAAGATTTTCTCATTCCTCAGTTTATGCAAGAATAAAAACAATTCTTCTTAGAATTCCATCTAGGATTCTCCTCCAAGTCTACATGAGATTAAGGTAGAAAATATCCATTACTCTTTTCCTACCACTTTTATCCAATTAATATGTTATTTTATATATTTGGTCATTCCTTCAATATTCATCAGGTGCCAGACATTGAGCTACTTATGAAAAGTATTGGAAGCTACCAGGCAAAACTTTTATGGATTATAGCTGTACCTTTAGTGACTAGGAGTCCCTGTTCAACATTCAAGTGTTCTTTATTTGATTCACTCCTTCTGATGGGCTATTAGCCCATAATTGCATTAGTTTCAATGTCTAAAAGAAAATTTAGGAACATTGTTGAATCTTTCTTATGTTCAAGAGGGTAATAAATGTCCAATTGTTCATTGCCCCCAAAGAACTTAGATACCATAATATTTCTGGAAACACATGCTCATAGATTCTGATACATAAAATTATGAGATATATGAATGAAAATGATGTAATTTTTGTTTATAGATAGTCCATGAGAATTGTGATATGCAAAGCATAGTCTTTTTCTCAAAAATGCTCTCTAGTACCATTATTGGAACTTTTTCTCATGTTATCTGATAGCATATGTTAGGAGTTAAACAAATCATCTGAAATATCAGTGATATTTTGGTTACTAGATCATCAGTATATCTGTTGTATATTGAAAATTTCTTCTTTCTTTCAGTGTCCTATAAGTAAAATGCCCTACAGGTAAAATAGCAGAGCTTACCTGTATTGATAGTTATAGTGATTATTGCTCATCACCAACATTCTTTCTATTTTTTTTTCCTTAGAGGAAAAACCTATGAATCCATATACATGGATAAAGTTGGAAAACCAGGCCCAGAGTTAGTAAAAGTTTTCAAACATACATGACATGGTTCTAAGTTAGATTGACTCCAATTTTTTAACCAATTTCTACTTTCTCAATGAAAAGTTTCTGAATAACAATTTTTAAAATATTTGTCTTATAATTATATTTTGCTGATGTGTTCCAAATTGTCTGCATATTCTCCTCAGCTGAATCACTGCTGGGTTTTAGGCACATTCATTTATCATCTGAAATAGCTTTACTGATAAATAACTTTCTAATAGCATCTTTCATCTGAGCATTTCTGAAAGTGTAGATAAAGGGATTTACCATGGGAGTTATCATAGTATAGAATACAGCAATTGCTTTATCAATAGATAAATTAACTGCAGGTCTCAGGTACACAAATACGCAGGGAACAAAGAACAGGACAACCACTGTGATGTGGGAGACACAGTTGGACAGGGCTTTGCGCCTACCCTCCAAGCTGTGGTTTCTCAGGGAATGCAGGATGACCACATAGGAGACCAGCAGGAGGAGGAAGTTTAATGAGCAGATTAACCCACTGTTAGCAGCAACAAAGAGCCCCAGAGTGTGAATATCAGTGCAGGCTAGATTGAGCAATGGGTTCAGATCACACACAAAGTGATCAATGACATTAGGGCCACAGAAGGGTAGTTGGAAGATGAAGAGGATCTGGATGGTTGCATGGAGAAAGCCTCCCATCCAGGACACTCCCACTAGCACGGCACACACTCTCCAGTTCATGATGGTTACATAGTGCAAGGGTTTGCAGATGGCTACATAGCGGTCACAAGCCATCACAGTAAGCAGGATGACCTCTGCACCTGCAAAGAAATGTTCCCCAAAGACTTGGGCCAAGCATCCATTGAAAAGGATAGTCTTCTTTTCATGAAGTGAATCTCTAATCAGTTTAGGTGTATTTACAGAGGCATAGCAGGCATCAATAAATGTGAGATGGGCCAGGAAAAAGTACATGGGGGATCCCAAGAGTGAGCTCATAGTGATGGTTATAACAATGACCAAATTTCCTACCACAGAGATGATGTAGATGAACAAAAACACAACAAATATAATTTTCTGCATCTTAGGGTTTTCGGTAAGTCCCAGAAGAACAAACTCTGTCACATTGTTCTTATTCTCCATGAACTTCATGCTAAAGTTAATTACATATCCTGAAACTATTAATACGACATTGGGTTAATTAAATTTCTCCATTCTAGTAAATAATACGTGCCTGAATTCTATGGAGTCATGGGATCTTATGTTTTATTGTTTTTCTTTGCATGTATTTTTTATTTCTTCAAGTGGAACAAAGAACTCTGAATTGTTAAAATTATTCAAATTCCCTCCTATGCAGAATTTTTGAAAATATTGTATAGATGAAGAACTTTTGTGAACACACTAGGTGATCTGCATCTGAGTATATTAATTTTCTGAAATGAGTCAAAGCCTGGATTGACATAAGAGATTACACACATTGTAGCAGCTTAGCCCAAAAAAGAGAGGTAAAAAGATGGATGTAATAGATATCTTAACACAGGTAAAGAATTTTGCTTTTTATTGTTAGCAAATGGAGAATGATAAAATGTAATAGAGAATGGATAGAAGGGTGACAAGGAATTTAAGGAAGGGGGAATCTTAGCTACTATTATCACAAAGGACTTTGTATGTTCTGGATGTAGTAGAGTGAGGTTTAGTAGTGAGTGAAAGCTGGAGACAGGACGCACAGGTAAAGTACTCATAATATATGGTATAAAGAATGATTGAAATCAGGGGCTAGGGCTGTACTCAGTGGTAGAGAGCTTGCCTCACACGTGTGAGGCACTGGGCTCTATCCTCAGCACAACATAAAAATAAATTAACAAAATAAAGGCTTTGTGTCCATCTACAACTAAATTTGTGTGTGTGTGTGTGTGTGTGTGTGTGTATGTATAAAGAATGATGGAAATAAATGAAAATATATAAGGGATACTATATAATAATCTAGAATACTTGATAAAACTTTTAACTATATAATAGTAATATTGAATATTTAATGTGCATTTTATGTATTATAAGGCACCAGGTACTATACACACATGTTAATAGAATAACCTTTGGGGTTGGGTTTGTTTTATAAATTTAATAGGTAAGGAAATAATGTCAGAGACTAATGTTTATTGTTCTAAAAACAATGGTAATGTTAGTTAAAGCTTTCTGAACATTTCATGTGTTTTAAGCGATTTTATAGATTCTTGTTGCAGATCCTCTTACTTGTGTGCATTTCCTGCCACTTTGCACTCCTACATCATCATTTATAAACTGAGAATAACAACCCTACCTCCTCATTTGTTATGAGAATTAATTGTTACATGAACAGATCCACCATGGTGCTGGGGTTACATATAGGAACTTCTGGCTACTTTTATAACTGTGCATGAACTCATCAGAGAAGCAGAACTGACATTTTGAGAAAAGACTCAGAGAAACTTTTGACCCTGCAAAAACTGAGGAAGAATTATTTCCAAAATTTTTTTACTTTTAAATGAGCCAGAGAGATCTATATTATCCATAGTAGTTGATGCCATAAACAGTCCTACTTCCCTGCGTTTGAACTAACAAGTGATGATTTGTGTCCATTAATATCCATATTTAGGTCTTCTCTGTGTGAGAGATTTATTTAAATTTTGTTTTTCTTTTCAAGATGAATCTTGGTTATTAAGTGAGCTATCTTGTCACTGGTGTTAGTTGGTTCTTGTAAAATGTTGCATATATCAAATTGTTCAATGTTAAATTAGGTTAATAACATTTTTTTTTACTCATTTGAAAATTTGGGGTAAGGATGAGATTTTCTATAACTGCATTTGACAAATATAGAAAGGCAAAGCTGAATGTGTATGAAAAATAACAATATTTAATAAGTATTACCAGTGTTGAAAACCTACCTTTTGCAGTTCTAGGTTATTTTAGTGACATTTTGGTGTGTTCAGGCACAAATGCAAGTTCAAATGAATTCCTCTTACAGTAAGCATCTTTGAGTATGAAACATAAGAAGGTGTTAAAAAGAAAACTACTCAGATAATTCAATTTCAAATAAACTGGTTTTAAGGGAGTGTTTTTATAAGTCTCAATCTTTGTGCTCACCAAAGCCTAAAGCGATTTCAACGAAATCCCAAGGTTTGAATTTAGAATACATTCACTTGATTCACTATTATGGAGAAATGACCCTCATTACCTGTTTCTCGTGCATTAGAGCAGGATGTAGGAAGTGCAGAAGAGACACATTTCAGTGAGTCATTCCATCCATGAGGCTTGCTCTAGAAATATTGATAACAACAAGGAATATTTTCATCTCACACTATCAGGATATTTAAAGAGGTTCCCATAGAAACTCAGGTACCTTGCTTGTAGTTGTTCATCCTCTCCCAGGAATTAGTTATCCCATGTTGGAAAGCTTCGTTTTAGAAGTGAGTAATCTTGGCAGTATGTTTGTGTGTCACCCACTCTAAAGTACAGGTCATATTCTCTGCACTTAGAACATAAACAAGTGGGACTTACATCTCCCTGTCTGAACCTAGGTTGCTAGGAAAGCTGAATAGCATGGTGGCCTAAGTCCATCCTGGGGACCAGTGGTGCAGGCTCCCTGATGATACGTGTCACAGAGATGCTTCTATCTTAACAGTTTTAAACCATTTCTGAAAACCCATTCTCTATTACTTGATAAGTAAAGCACTAAAGGCCTAAATGTTGTGGCAGCTATTTTAAAGCACTTAGATCAAAAACCTGCTTTTTCTAATTTTCATTGTATTTTGGAAATAGCCAGAATCCCAGAAGGCACTAAATTGCAGTTGTCCCTGGGCTCATGGGATAGTCAGTGTGGATTACTAGGAAGCATGAAAATTTGGAGATATATTTAAAACATAGGAAGAGAGTTCCAGTCTTTCTACACTTTGTCACTTGGTATTGCTAATTATTTTTCATTTGATCATTTTAGAAGATAATAGTTGTAAATTATTATGATGTTCAACTTGAAATTTTTGATTACCAAGGATGCACACTTTTTTTTTTCAAATTCTTTTGAACATTGGTATGTCATCTTTTGTGATGTTTCTATATATAATGAAAATATATTGGTTTTGGCTTTCTTTTTGTATATTTCAAAACATTTTCAACATATTGTAGGACTTTTGTTATATACATAATGTATAAAAACACACATATAATTTTCTCAAAGCCTGTACATTCTTTTATATCCTCTCATCCACAGTTTACACCCTCTTTGCATCTATTTTTTATTTCTTAAAACCACTTCTTTGAGGCATAGTTCACATACAAAAAACTGTACACACATAAAATATGTGACTTTATGTGTTAGGGGATACATATACCCATTTGAAACTGTCATCATACTCTATGCTATGAAGTTCTCCAATAACATATCTGATCTCATTTGAAAATGTGCTCCCAACTTCTTGCTTATAATTATTATTGTGATAAGTACATCACACAAGATCTACCATATTAAAAAATGTAATGCATACAGACTGTATTGACAATATCAGCACTATGGTGTGTAAACCTCTAGAACTTATTCATGCTGTGCAACTCAAGCCAGATGTGTTGACTAACATCTCCCATGTCCCCCTTCTCCACCTCATGAAGCTGTTTCACCCTCTGCTCTATGAGTTAGATTATTTTAGATTTATCCTATAAATAGGGTCATGTCACCTTTGCATTTTATTCTAACATTTTTATTTAATATCATGTCCTCTGAGTTCATCCATGTTGTTGGAAATGGCAGGATTGTCCTTTTAATGATGGCTGAAGAATAAGTCGTTATATGCATACATCACAAACTCTTTTCAGTCATCTGCCAACTGAAATTTAGGTTTCTTCCCTTTCTTGCATACTATGAGTAGCATATAATGGACTTGAGAATGCACATACGATTTTGGTTTGGATTTCAATTCCTTTGAGTATTAGTATTATCTTGATAATGTGTAGCTTTATTTTTTTGAAAGTTTTAAAGGAATATCCATACTGTTCCGTAGAGGATGAATTGATTTACATTTCAATCACAGAGACACATTTTCCCTTAAGCTTGCCACTGTTATCTTTTTTGTTGTTTTAATAATTCTCATTCTTTCAGATTGAATATCTCATCGTAATTTTGATATGCATTTTCCCTAATTATTATTGTAGAAAGCACCTTTTTACATAGATGTTGACCATCATTATGTCTTTGGAGAAAAGTCCATTCTAAGTCTTCTATCTTTTATTTTTGTTTATTTGCTTATTTTTCATTTATTTTAAAATTATACAGAAAATTATACACATTGTACTTATTAATGGTGTACCATGTTAAGTTTTGATGCATATATATATATATATATATATATATATATATATATATATACATTGCATAAAATTTAAAGCTGTTAAGACATATTTAAGTCTTAAAAATTTAGCATTCTCCTATGGCATAAATCCTCAAAATAATTTTTCCAGCTTTTTAAAATGTGCAGAAAATTATTAACTATACTCACTCAAACTTCTCATTTCTCTCTAACTGTAACTCAGTATCCATTGATCACTATATCTCTGTCACCTGCCCCCTACCTTCCTTCCCTGGTCTTTGGTAACCACCATTGTACCCTCAACTTCTATGAGGTACACATTTTTTTTTTATTTCTCATATGAGTGAGATCTATGGTACTTGTCTCTTCTGTACCTGTTTATTTCATTCAACATAATGATTTCCACACACTTTTATCAATTTTATTGTAGAAAACAGGATTTTATTCTTCTGTATATGTACCATAACTTCTGTTTTCATCTGTTGATGGGCAACTAGGCTAATTCTTTGTCATAGCTATTGTTAATTGTGATGTAGTAAACATGGAAATGCAGGTTTCTCTTTGTATGCTGACTTAATTTCCTTTTATTGCCTTTATATCATCCTTTATTTAATCTTTCTTAGTATTCCGGATTAACTGACATCATCATAATTTTTCTCAACTTTAAAAATTTGCCACATAATACATTTTCATTCACCAGAAGTAATGTTGTCAATTATAGCAAGCCAATGTGTAGATCAGATAACACTTTTTAATACTTTTCCTTTTATGAAATTTTATTAACTTTTAAAATTTGAATTATTTATACAAACTCAGAGTACATCTTTTTCTAATTAGGATCCGGTCTTGTGATTGTACATCAGGTAGAGATTGACTGTGGTATATTCATATATGAACGTAGGAAATTTATGTCAGGATCATTCCACTATCTTTCCTATCCAGTTTCCTTTTGATATGTATCTAGGAGTGAGATAGCTTGATTATTTGAAAGTTCTACTTAGAGTCTTTTGAGGAACCTCCATGATGTTTTCCATGGTGAGTGTATTAACTTATGTTCCCAACAAGAGTATGTAAATTTTTTTTTTCTCCACATCCTTACCATCATGTGTTATTGTGTTTGTTTGATAATAGTTTTCCTGGGAATGCCTTTATCTCTCCTTAATTACTAAAGTAGATCTTTGGTGGTAACAGGTTTACATTTCTATTTCCCACTTCAAGGACCATAATTCCCATTGTAGGGTCTCAACCAAAAGGGAAGAACAATCACAGAACTCTTCAAGGACATCAGGGCTGCCTTCAGAAATTGGTTACTCATCCTAGTGATTAAATGTATGTCTTCTGGACCTTCCTAGGGTGGTCAAGTAGGTCTTAAATGACAAATCATGCTACATTATGCAGTTATTTCATTTTTTATAACTTGTAAACCTTGGAGGAACTATTTCCTCTCTTTCCATATCAGTTTGTGTTCTAGATGCAGAATCAGAGGTGACAATTTTTATGAAGGGGACATGTGGAGGCAAGGACTTAGGGAAGCTGGTGAGGTGGGGAAGGGGAGTGCATTGTGTCACATGAAGTCTGGCTTCAGCTGGGAAACTCGGCAGCTCTGAACCGTTCACTGTACTGCATGGCTGACTTCACATGAAGGCAGGAACCCAACTGTCATAGTCCTATGATAGTCTTTTATTGTGCACTTGGGGCCTGTGTGTGTGTGTGTGTGTGTGTGTGTGTTGGGGGGCATAATCCCTGGGCTGCAGCTTCCCATTTCTTTAGTGAAATTACCCAGAAAAGATTAGGGCTGTGAACTGCTAGCATCCCAGACTCTCACTAGCTGGGTCTTAGGTACTCAGGCCTTGTAAGAGGGGATTTGAGATGGATTCGGCAGTCCACTGTGCTTTCTCTACAGCAGAATCCACAGTCTTTCACACTCTCATCATTAGGATAGTCAATCTTATCCTGCTGCTAATCTCGTCTCTGTCATGCTATTTCAGTTACTGTAACTTGAGTTTTCATTGTAAAACTCAAATCTAACTATGTCACTCACTAGCTTAAAAGTACTTTTAATATTTTCTCCATGGCCCTCTCCATTAGGGTTTGACAGGATTATGGGAGATGGGAGCCTTTGTGATCTTGCTTATGTTTATCTCTCCAGACTCAGGAGTCCTAATTCACCCTTATAATAAGTTAGTGTGTAACCCTATTAGCTTAGTGGCTACCACCAGGGGGTTTCAATAAATAATCACTTCACTAATAGGTCATTTAATAATCACAACCATATGGGGTTGATTAGTTTTCTTACATGGTCTTTTATGCCTCCTGACACTTGTTGGCTATTACCTGTCCTAGGAATGCTTTGGCTCAATTTCTTGTCTCTTTACTGATCCATTCTATTTCACGAGTATCAGTTTTGATGTGTTTACATCTTGAAATACTTTCCTGACCATCCTCTTCAGATCTTTGGTGTTACTCCATTAAGCTTTCATAACACCCTTTCCATTTTACTATTTATAACTCTAAGATGTAATGTTCTACATCCTCCTTCAAGTCTTTCAATATATCTTTGGTTCTGTGAAGGATAAAGGTAAGTATCTATTTATCCACCTGCAAAACTTCCAAAATATCAATATCCTTTGGCACAAACCTATTTGAGGCAAGAATGTAGAATTACGTGGTACACACACACACACGCACACACACACACACACACATTGGGGATTGTTCTCGGGGGCACTCAAACCTGCATGAGACAAGAATTTAGAATTAAGTGATAAAACACTGAGCCACATCTCTAGACCTTTTTTGTATTTTATTTAGAGACAGGGTCTCCCTAAATTGCTTAGTGCTTCACTGTTGCTGAGGCTGGCTTTGAACTCACCATCTGTCTTGCCTCAGTTTCCCAAGCCACTGGGATTACAGGCATGTGCCACCGCACCTGGCTAAGTGTAAAATATTTCTAACACTGCTTTTTTTGTGTAAGCAGAGCTACTTAAGTTTACAAATAGCATTTATTTATAAAATGTGACCATAATATAAGAGAAAAATCATAAATATCTCCTTACACATAAGAGAATGAAATCTTGTTGAGGGATATTAAAATGAAATATGTTTTCATTTTCTGAGAAACACATTTTCAAATTCTTTCTCATTCCTCTTTTTAAATGAAAGTAAATATACCATGTGCCTCCTCTTAGAGTTCTCTCTGGGATTCTCCTCAGAGTCTAAATGAGATGAAGGTAGAAAAAATTTCCCTTGTCTCTGTTACTCTTTCCCTACTATGTATTTCATTTAATTTATTTATGTTATTTTATCATTCTATATTTATTGGGTGTCAGAATTTGTTTGGTATGTCCAAGAGACTATTGTTAGCTAGCAAGCAAGAACTTTATGGATCATAGCTATGTATTTAGTAAATAGATTTCACGTCTGATATTCAACTATTTTATTTGATTAATAATTCTACAGAACCCTTCTGAAGATCACAAGGAAATTTAGAAATACTGTTGAATTTATTTTATTGACCATACAAATATTAAATGTTCTATGTGTATTCAAGCTCTAAAATCCTACAAACCATAGTCTACTAGAAACATATGAACATCAGTTATGCTGTGTAAATTAATAATAGGTATTAAAGAAAGTTGTTAGATTATTAGTCATAATCACTTAATATATGCAATGCACCTAGCACAGTTTTTCTGAGACATGGCAACTAGAGTGACCTTTTTCTCATCATAATCTGGAAGTGTATCATAAGAGTTAAAGAGTATGGTCTGGAAAATCAGAAACATTCTGATTATTGGAGCATCAATATATCTCCATTGATAGCTTCATCATTTTGCCAGTATCATCACAGGTAAATGGAGATAATAGAAGTTGTCTTAGTCAGCTTTAACATTGCTATGAGCAAAATATGTGACAATAACACCTGAGAGGGAGAAAAGTTTACACTGAGGGCTCATGGTTTCAGAGGTCTCAGTCCATGGATACCTGACTTTATTGTTCTGTGCCCAAGGCAGCACATCATGTAGGAACAGCCCATGGGAGGAAAGCTCAGCTAAGGGCAGGGTGGGAAGGAGATGGGGAGAAGGTGAGCTGCAGGGAAGATGCACCCTTCCAGGGCACAATATCAGTGACCTCCAACCATGCTCCTCCTGCATCCAATTTCCACCCGGTCAGTCCATTCAAACTAGGATACACTGATCAGTTCACAGCTTTCATGGTCTAATCATGTACCTCTATTATTTCTATATTAACAGGTGCTTTGGGGGTGGACCTTGAATCCAAACCATAGCAGCAGTGTATATATCTTACAAATATTATAGAGATTATTGCCCAATACCAATATTTGTAATTATTTATTTTTTATTTTCATTAGAATTATAGCCTATGAATGCATATGCATGCATACAGCTAGAAATACAAAGCCCCAAGTAAGAAGAATTTTACAAATATGAGAGAGTTGTCCTGGCTTTGGTTTTCTCCACTATTTTGCACCCATGTATGGCTGCCTCAATGAAGAATTTATAAATGACAGTATTTTTTTGTGTATCGTTTATGTATTCTTGCTGAGATTATTCAATATGTCTTTTGATCCTTTCTTCAGTTAAATTAATATTGGACCTGAGGCACATTCATTTGTCACTTGAAATGGCTTTGCTGCTAAACAATTTCCTAATGGTATTTTTCATCTGAGCATTTCTCAAGGTATAGATTAAGGGATTTAACATAGGAGTAATCATAGTGTAGAATACAGCAACTGCTTTATCAATGGGTAAAGTAGCTGCAGGTCTCATGTACACAAATATGCAGGGAACAAAGAACAGGATGACCACTGTGATATGCGAGACACAGGTGGACAGGGCTTTGCGCCTACCCTCCAGGCTGTGGGTCCTCAGGGAGCGCAGGATGACCACATAGGAGATGAGCAGCAGGAGGAAGTTTAACAGGCAGATGAACCCACTGTTGGCAGCAACGAAGAGCCCCAGAGTGTGGGTATCAGTGCAGGCCAGTTTGAGCAAAGGGTTCAGGTCACACATAAAGTGATCAATGACATTAGGGCCACAGAAGGGTAGTGGTAAGATGAAGAGGATCTGGATGATTGCATGGAGAAAACCTCCCACCCATGACACTTCCACTAATAGGCGACATACTTTCCGGTTCATGATGGTTGTATAGTGCAAGGGCTTGCAGATGGCTACATAACGGTCATAGGCCATCACTGTAAGCAGAATGACCTCTGCACCTCCAAAGAAATGTTCCCCAAAGATTTGCATTATGCACGCATAGAACAAGATGGTTTTCTTTTTTTGGAGTGAATCTACCATTGGCTTAAGGGTATTGACAGAGGCATAGCAGGCATCAATAAAGGAGAGATAGGCCAGAAAAAAGTACATGGGGGACCCCAACAATGAACTGGTGGTGATGGTGATTACAATGAGCATATTTCCTACCACACAGATGATGTATATGAGCAAGAACATAACAAATACAATTTTCTGCAACTTTGGATTCTCAGTAAGCCCCAGAAGAACAAACTCTGTCACATTATTCCTATTCTCCATGTATTTCAAGTGAAAGTGAATCGCACTGCCTGAAAAACAAATACAAATTTGAATTAAACTTCTCCCTTCTCATAAATAAATAATGTGTGGATTCTATTGAGTAGAGAGAATTGATGTGGAGATTTTTGCATTTATATTGTTGAGTGATTGATGTGGAAAAAAAAGTGTTCTGAGTAATGATGATTACTTTCCCTTCTAGTAAAGATTCTGCAAAGACTATATATGTGAGAAAATTTTATGAACACACAAGGCAAGAGGCTGAGTATCTCTAATTTTCTGAAATGACTCAGAGCTTAAATTGAATTAATAGTTTTCACTCATAGTGTCATTTAAACCCCCAAAGCAAGCTAGGAACAGAATGTGACTGCCATCAAAGTATAACTAAAGAATGTTGCCCTGTTTTCCTTAAGAAATGGAGAAACATGAGAGCTAATTGAGAATAGGAATCAAGGATGGTGAGAAACTTAAGGAAGGGAATATTAGATGTTATTCTTGTAACCATCCTTTTGTGTCCTGGATGAAGCATAGTGGGTTAAATAAGGGGTGGAAGCCAGAGATCAGAACCCCATGTAGAAGAGTAATGGTAACAATTCATATAAAGAGATGAGGGCAACACTTACAGAAATGTAACCAGTGTACAAAAGAGCAGCTATAAAATAATTCATAAAACTTGTTGAATAAATCTAATAACTTTGCAATCCCTAATTATGAAACAACTGATATTTATTCCATGCATGGCATAGTACCAATACTTTGCTTGCACAATTCCTTTTCATACTTGAGGTAATCTGTATGATGAGTGTTGTTGCATCCTTCTTACTGGTAAACAAATCATCTCAGAAACTAAAGTGCAAGGGCTTGCAGATGGCTCGCAATAATCTTGATCATGTTTACTGACAGTAACTGAACTCTACATGTGTTCTAAGTGTTTTTCAGACATGTACTGATCTAGTTCTCACAACAAAGTGAATGGCTAATGTTGTTATCTTTTTATCCATCTTTACTCTTTTTTTTTTTTTAATTTTTTATTGTGGGTTGTTCAAAACATTACAAATTTCTTGACATATCATATTCCACACTTTGATTCAAGTGGGTTATGAACTCCCACCTTCACCCCATACCCAGATTGCAGAATCACATCAGTTACACATCCATTGATTTGCAAATTGCCATACTAGTGTCTGTTGTGCTCCGCTGCCTTTCCCGTCCTCCCCCCTCCCCCCTCCCCACCTCTCCCCTCCCCTCCCCTCCTCTCTCTCTACCTCCTCCACTGTAGAACCCTGAGGGTCTCCTTCCATTACCATGCAATTTCCCTTCTCTCTCCCTTTCCCTCCCACCTCTCATCCCTGTTAAATGTTAATCTTCTTCTCCTGCTCTTCGTCCCTACTCTGTTCTTAGTTACTCTCCTTATATCAAAGAATACATTTGGCATTTGTTTTTTAGGGATTGGCTAGCTTCATTTAGCATAATCTGCTCTAATGCCATCCATTTCCCTGTAAATTCTATGATTTTGTCATTTTTTAATGCAGAGTAATACTCCATTGTGTATAAATGCCACATTTTTTTTTATCCATTCGTCTATTGAAGGGCATCTAGGTTGGTTCCACAGTCTTGCTATTGTGAACTGTGCTGCTATGAACATCGATGTAGCAGTGTCCCTGTAGCATGCCCTTTTTAGGTCTTTAGGGAATAGACCAAGAAGGGGAATAGCTGGGTCAAATGGTGGCTCCATTCCCAGCTTTCCAAGAAATCTCCATACTGCTTTCCAAATTGGCTGCACCGATCTGCAGTCCCACCAGCAATGTACAAGTGTACCCTTTTCCCCACATCCTCGCCAGCACTTGTTGTTGTTTGACTTCTTAATGGCTGCCAATCTTACTGGAGTGAGATGGTATCTTAGGGTGGTTTTGATTTGCATTTCTCTAACAGCTAGAGATGTTGAACATTTTTTCATGTACTTGTTGATTGACTGTATGTCCTCCTCTGAGAAGTGTCTGTTCAGGTCCTTGGCCCATTTGTTGATTGGGTTGTTTGTTCTCTTATTGTCTAATTTTTTGAGTTCTTTGTATACTCTGGATATTAGGGCTCTATCTGAAGTGTGAGGAGTAAAGATTTGTTCCCAGGGTGTAGGCTCCCTATTTACCTCTCTTATTGTTTCTTTTGCTGAGAAAAAACTTTTTAGTTTGATTAAGTCCCATTTGTTGATTCTAGTTATTAACTTTTGTGCTATGGGTGTCCTATTGAGGAATTTGGAGCCCGACCCCACCAACTGTAGATCGTAGCCAACTTTTTCTTCTATCAGACGGCGCGTCTCTGATTTGATATCAAGCTCCTTGATCCATTTTGAATTCACTTTTGTGCATGGCGAGAGAAAGGGATTCAGTTTCATTTTGTTGCATATGGATTTCCAGTTTTCCCAGCACCATTTGTTGAAGATGCTATCCTTCCTCCATTGCATGTTTTTAGCCCCTTTATCAAATATAAGAAAGTTGTAGTTTTGTGGATTGGTTTCTGTGTCCTCTATTCTGTACCATTGGTCCACCCGTCTGTTTTGGTACCAGTACCATGCTGTTTTTGTTACTATTGCTCTGTAGTATAGTTTGAAGTCTGGTATCGCTATACCGCCTGATTCACACTTCCTGCTTAGCATTGTTTTTGCTATTCTGGGTCGTTTATTTTTCCATATGAATTTCATGATTGCTTTCTCTATTTCTACAAGAAATGCCATTGGGATTTTGATTGGCATTGCATTAAACCTATAGAGAACTTTTGGTAATATCGCCATTTTGATGATGTTAGTTCTGCCTATCCATGAACAGGGTATATTTTTCCATCTTCTAAGATCTTCTTCTATTTCTCTCTTTAGGGTTCTGTAGTTTTCATTGTATAAGTCTTTCACCTCTTTTGTTAGGTTGATTCCCAAGTATTTTATTTTTTTTGAAGATATTGTGAATGGAGTGGTCGTCCTCATTTCCATTTCAGAGGATTTGTCGCTGATATACAGGAATGCCTTTGATTTATGCGTGTTGATTTTATATCCTGCCACTTTGCTGAATTCATTTATTAGCTCTAATAGTTTCTTTGTAGAGCCTTTTGGGTCTGCTAGGTATAGAATCATATCATCTGCAAATAGTGATAATTTAAGTTCTTCTTTTCCTATTTTGATGCCTTTAATTTCTTTCGTCTGTCTAATTGCTCTGGCCAGTGTTTCGAGAACTATGTTGAACAGAAGTGGTGAGAGAGGGCATCCCTGTCTTGTTCCAGATTTTAGAGGGAATGCCTTCAATTTTTCTCCATTCAGAATGATGCTAGCCTGAGGCTTAGCATAGATTGCTTTTACAATATTGAGGTATGTTCCTGTTATCCCATGTTTTTCTAGAGTTTTGAACATAAAGGGATGCTGTACTTTGTCGAATGCTTTTTCCGCATCTATCGAGATGATCATATGGTTCTTATTTTTAAGTCTATTGATGTGGTGAATAACATTTATTGATTTCTGTATATTGAACCAGCCTTGCATCCCAGGGATGAATCCTACTTGATCATGGTGCACAATTTTTTTGATATGTTTTTGTATCCGAGTGGCCAGAATTTTATTGAGGATTTTTGCATCTAGGTTCATTAGAGATATTGGTCTGTAGTTTTCTTTCTTTGAAGTGTCTTTGTCTGGTTTAGGTATCAGGGTGATGTTGGCCTTGTAGAATGAATTTGGAAGTTCTCCCTCTTTTTCTATTTCCCGATGTAGCTTGAAAAGTATTGGTATTAGTTCCTCTTTAAAGTTTTGTAAAACTCTGCTGTATACCCATCCGGTCCTGGGCTTTTCTTAGTTGGTAGTCTTTTGATGGTTTCTTCTATTTCCTCAATTGATATTGGTCTGTTTAGGTTGTCTATATCCTCCTGACTCAATCTGGGCAGATCATATGACTTAAGAAATTTATCTATGCCTTCACTATCTTCTAATTTATTGGAGTATAAGGATTCAAAATAATTTTTGATTATCTTCTGTATTTCTGAAGTGTCTGTTGTGATATTGCCTCTTTCATCCCGTATGTTAGTGATTAGAGTTCTCTCTCTTCTTCTCTTCGCTAGCATGGCTAAGGGTCTGTCGATTTTGTTTATTTTTTCAAAGAACCAACTTTTAGTTTTGTCAATTTTTTCAATTGTTTCTTTTGTTTCGATTTCATTGATTTCAGCTCTGATTTTAATTATTTCTTGCCTTCTACTTCTTTTGCTGTTGTTTTGCTCTTCTTTTTCTAGGATTTTGAGATGAAGTATGAGATCATTTATTTGTTGGTTTTTTCTTTTTTTAAGGAATGAACTCCAAGCAATGAATTTTCCTCTTAGAACTGCTTTCAATGTGTCCCATAGATTCTGATATGTTGTGTCTGTGTTTTCATTAATCTCTAAGAATTTTTTAATTTCCTCCTTGATGTCTTCTATAACCCATTGATCATTCAGTAACCTATTGTTCATTCTCCAAGTGATGTATTCTTTTTCCTTCCTTCTTTTATCATTGATTTTCAGTTCCATTCCATTATGATCAGATAGGATGCATGGTATTATCTCTACTCCTTTGTATTGTCTAAGAGTTTCCCTGTGACATAATATATGATCTATTTTTGAGAAGGATCCATGTGCTGCTGAGAAAAAAGTGTAACTGCTTGATGTTGGGTGGTATATTCTATATATGTCAATTAAGTCTAGGTTATTAATTGTGTTATTGAGTTCTATAGTTTCCTTATTCAACTTTTGTTTGGAAGATCTGTCCAGTGGTGATAGAGGTGTGTTGAAGTCTCCCATGATTATGGTATGGTGGTCTATTAGACTCTTGAACTTGAGAAGAGTTTGTTTGACGAACATAGCTGCACCATTGTTTGGGGCATATATATTTATGATTGTTATGTCTTGTTGGTGTATGGTTCCCTTGAGCAGTATGTAGTGTCCCTCTTTATCCCTTTTGATTAACTTTGGCTTAAAATCTATTTTATTTGATATGAATATGGATACTCCTGCTTGTTTCCGAAGTCCATATGAGTGATATGATTTTTCCCAACCTTTCACCTTCAGCCTATGTATGTCTTTTCCTATCAAATGCGTCTCCTGTATGCAGCATATTGTTGGGTCTTGTTTTGTGATCCATTCTACTAGCCTGTGTCTCTTAATTGGTGAGTTTAAGCCATTAACATTTAGGGTTATTATTGAGATATGTGTTGTTCTTCCAGCCATATTTGTTTATTTCTGTTACTAAACATGGTTTGTTTTCCTCTTTGATTATTCCCCCCCCCTTTATTGTCCTACCTCCCACTGTTGGTTTTCATTGTTATTTTCCATTTCCTCTTCCTGTAATGCTTTGGCGAGGATGTTTTGAAGAGATGGTTTTCCAGCTGCAAATTCTTTAAACTTTTGTTTATCGTGGAAGGTTTTAATTTCATCTTCCATCCTGACGCTTAATTTCGCTGGATACACAATTCTTGGTTGGAACCCATTTTCTTTCAGTGTTTGAAATATGTTATTCCAGGATCTTCTAGCTTTCAGAGTCTGTGTTGAGAGATCAGCTGTTATCCTGATTGGCTTACCCCTAAATGTAATCTGCTTCCTTTCTCTTGTAGCTTTTAAAATTCTCTCCTTATTCTGTATGTTGGGCATCTTCATTATAATGTGTCTAGGTGTGGATCTCTTATGATTTTGCACATTCGGCGTCCTGTAGGCTTCTAGGATTTGGGATTCTGTCTCATTCTTCAAGTCTGGGAAGTTTTCTTGTATTATTTCATTAAATAGACTTCTCATTCCTTTGGTTTGGAGCTCTGTACCTTCCTGTATCCCAATGACTCTTAAGTTTGGTCTCTTAATGTTATCCCATATTTTTTGAATGTTCTGCTCATGGTTCCTTAACAGTCTTGCTGAGCTGTCTATGTTCTTTTCCAGTTGAAATACTTTGTCTTCATTGTCTGATATTCTATCTTCTAAGTGTTCTACTCTGCTGGTAGTATTCTCCATTGAGTTTTTAAGTTGGTTTATTGCTTCCTGCATTTCTAGGATTTCTGTTTGTTTGTTTTTTATAACCTCTATCTCCCTGTATAGTTGATCCTTTGCTTCCTGGATTTGTTTGCGTAATTCATTGTCGAAGTGATCTTTCATTGTCTGATTTTGCTGTTTAATGTCTTCCTTGATACTCCAGATCATTTGAAGCATGTATATCCTGAATTCTTTATCTGACATTCCATCTGCTGCAGCTGTTACCTCTTCTAAAGTTGCGTTGACCTGCATTGCTTGTGGTCCTTTCTTTCCTTGTCTTTTCATACTGCTTGCGTATCTTTCCTGCAGGTGCGGGCGGCGGCTCTGCTCTCTCCTTATTCCAATTGGGGTTTCGTGGCTACCATGCCGGCAGGTCACTGGGCCTGTTCTGGGAGCTGGCGGCAGCTCTGTTCTGCCCCTGCTCCGATTGGGGTGACGAGTGTACCACGCCGGCAGGCCACCGGGCCTGATCCGCCGGTCGGTTGCAGGTTTGCCTACCCTGCAGGCGTGGGAGGCGGCTCTACTCTGCCCCTACTCCAAATGGGGTGACGTGTCTGTCGTACCGGCAGGCCACTGGGCCTGTCCCGCTGGTCGGTCGCAGATCTGCCCACCTTTCGGGCACGGGTGGAGGCTCTGCTCTGCCCCTACTCCAGTTGGGGTGTCGTGACTACCCCCCTGCAGGACGCTGGGCCTGTTCCTGGCACGGGCGGCGACTCTGCTCTGCCACTACTCCAATTAGGGTGGTGTTTGTACCACGCCGGCAGGCTGCTGGGCCTGATCCGCTGGTCTGTTGTAGGTCTGCCTACCTTGGAGGCGCGGGTGGCGGATCTGCCCTGCCCCTCCTACCACGCCTGCGGACCCCTGGGCCTGATCTGCAGGTTGATCACTGGTCTGCTCGCCCTGCGGACACGGGTGGCGGTTCCGCTCCGCCCCCACTCCAATTGGGGTCACGTGACCACCACACCGGCAGGGCCTGATCCGGGCGTGGCAGAAGGATCTGCTCTGCCCCTACTCCAGTTGGGGTGATGTGTGTACCACACTGGCAAGCCACTGGGCCTGACCCGCCAGGCTGTCACAGGTCTGTTTACCTTGCCCGCGCGAACGGCGGCTCTGCCCTGCCCCTCCTACCACGCCCATGTACCACTGGGTCGCGGGTCTGCCCACCTTGCGGGTGCGGGTGGCGGCTCCGCTCCGCCCCCTCTCCAATTGGGGTCACGCCGTCACCACGCTGGCGAGTCGCTGGGCCTGCTCTGGGCGCTGGCGGCGGCCCGGCTCCTCCTCTCTGGCTCGACGACAAATTGAGGAGACTCGGGTGACTGTGCCTCACCCCCCCTACCAGGAGACCAACTGCTTATGTCACCGCTGGTATTGATGAAGTTCTCTCCTCCGCCACTTTCTGCTGACATCAGATCTCTGCCATGTTGGTATCCTATGCGAATGGCAGCATTTCGTTCCCCTTGCCAGGCAACCAAAGCAACGGGTGAGTCCTGACCGGCCCTCAGCAGGACCCGGACCGAGAAGCAATTTCCGCGGGCTCCTAGCCCCGGGCCAGGGAAGTTACGGGAGCCGGAACTCGGCCGCTCCGTGCTCTGTGTAAGCTCCTATAAGTGTAAGCTCCAAGAAGCAGTCCCGCGGGCTCAGTTCCGGGAGCCGGAATTCGGCTACTTAGTGCTTGGTGTATGCTCTGATAGACGCAGGGTCCAAGAAGCAGCCTCTGCAGGCTCCGCAGCCCTGGGCCAGGGCGGTTCCGGGTCGGTTCCGGGAGCCGGAACTCGGCCGCTCCGTGCTCTGTGTAAGCTCCTATAAGTGTAAGCTCCAAGAAGCAGTCCCCGCGGGCTCAGTTCCGGGAGCCGGAATTCGACTGCTTAGTGCTTGGTGTATGCTCTGATAGGCGCAGGGTCCAAGAAGCACCCTCCGCAGGCTCCGCAGCCCTGGGCCAGGGCGGTTCCGGGACGGTTCCGGGAGCCGGAACTCGGCCGCCCCGCGCTCGGTGTTCGCTCCGATAGGATCAGGTTCTAAGAAGCACCCAGGCGCTGAACCCTAGCAATCTGTCTGCAAGCCGCAGGCGAATTGCAGCCTGAAATTACCTGATCTATGGCTGAATGAGCTGCGGTCAGTCGAAAACAGGGGTGGTGACGTCAGTTTACCAACATGGTGGCTGCTGGCCTCCTCTGTGGTCTGACCGGTGTGGAGAACCGAGATGGACCGCTTCCTTCCCCCGTCTCGAACCCAGAATTCAGCCCTGAGTACGGTGCTTGCGCGGCTGGCAGAAACTGCAGCGCTGTAACCCTGCGTCTCTATCCCAGTGCGCTCTGCAGACTTTAGCCGCGGGGCGATTTGCTGAATAAGCAGTGTTACCCTCCGTGCAACAAACCTCTCGCGTTTGAGTCCCCGTAGCCGATCCTCGTGCGATGGAAATCCTTCCTCCAGGTTCTGGAGCACCCCACTATTGCTGGAAATTCCTAACAAAATATCCTTTAGCCGTCCTGACTTGTCATACTCCCACACAGTGAAGCAGCACACGGGGACAATGCACTCCCCTTGCCGCCATCTTCCTTCTTCCCATCTTTACTCTTATTTATATTGCACAGAGGAGTTTAGAATCTTCTTCCAGAAAAATTAACTAATAAGTAGCAGAGTAAAAAAGAGAATAAATAGATCATTAAATACTTTTTAAAGATGGAGTTTTATGATGTTGCTCAGGCTGACATTAAAATTGTGATTCTCCTACATCAGCTTCCTAGTAGGTGGAATTATGGGAATGTACCTCTTTGTCTGGCTTCAGGTTAGTCCAATTTTTATTCATTTTTTTGTCCTTCAGTTCTTTAACATATATTGTTCTCCTCTTCCTTTTAACTATAAATTCGATACTATGTTATATAAATTATGATGAACTACTTCAGAGAGAGTTTATACAAAGCAATTTCATCAGCAGACACAAAGATACATAATAATTCATTTGAACTCCCAGATATTAAGAAAATGAGTATTTCTTCATTCTCAGAAGGGCTCCTTTCACTTGGCCTGTCCCTCACATGCAGTTCTGCCTTCTCTAATACCACTATAAAATATGGACCCCACAGTCAGCTGGAAAATGTTGTATACAACCCTCATGAAGTTAAGTGTACTGATTTGAGTGTCAGTAAGACCAGATTTGAATCTTGTTTTTTTTTTTTTTTTTCTGCTTGCAACTTCTTTTACCTGGATACATTTCCTGGCCCTGCACCCATCTGCATTATCATCTACAAAGTGAGAGTGAGAATGTCACCTCATAGGTTTTATGAGAATTGATTGTTACATGAGCACATTCATCACATATCTAGAGACACATATAGGGCTTTCATTTATTTTTATAACTGTGTATGCACTCAGCAAAGCTAAATTGACAGTTTGAGTAAAAATATCGAGACATTTTCAAATCTCCTGTCAGCTAAAGAAGAATCTTCTGGATTACTGCTTTTAGAGAAGTCATGTGTTTTACCCACAGCAGTTGACCCCAGAAAGACTTCTTGTTTGTACTAGGGCTCTACAGCTGATGATTTGTTTCATTTAATATTGATATCCAAGTCTTAAATGTGTAAAAGTTGTACTTGAATTTTGTTTTTATCTGCAGAGTCTTGGTTATTAAATGAGGTGTCTCATGTCAAACTAAATTTTCTTGTTGTTGGAGGGCTGGGTTTTATATAAAGCTTCATCACTATGTGTCTCAAATTGTCTAATGTTAAATTTTCTCAATGATATTTGACAACCATATTTTGAAAAAGGGAGATGAGGATGAATTATCCTATAACAAATGACACTCAACAAATGACACTCTATGACTGCATTTGATAAATGTTGAAAAGTCATGATCTCTGCATATGAAAAATTACAAAATTAATAAACATCCACACTATAGAAAATCTTACCTTAGTACTTTTAGATGATTTTAATTATGCTTTGAGTGTTCAGAATCAATTTCATCTTCAAAAAGACCTCCTCTTGAAATAAGAATTTTAATGTGAAGTGACAACAAACTTCCAAAGAGAATATTCAGGTAACCCAACATCAAATCGAATGTCATTAAAAATGTTTCCTTTAAAGTCTAAATCATTCTTTTTAACTTGAAACCTAAATATTTTAATAGAAATTCTGTGATTTGGATTTAGAATGGATTCACTTGGTATGTTTCGGAGAAATTAAATCATTCTGTTCCTCTGATTCAGTAGGACAGAAGGCAGGATGTTGGGAGAAAAATAATTCAAATGGGTGACTCCTGATGAATCTTGCTCTGGATGAATCAACTACAACCAAAAATATTGCCATCTTACAAGACCAGGAAATTTTAAGAGGTTTTCAGAAGAATTTAGAGACCTAGCTTATAGCTGTGCTTTCTCTCCCAGGAATTAATTATATATTTTGATGGAAATATATTACCTTGGAAGCAGGTATTCTGGAAAGACATATTTGAAAATTACTAGCCTCTGAATGGAGACTTGTATTCCCTGAAGTTTGAACGTAATTTCTTTTTTATTTATTTATTTATTTTATCTGAAATTGGGTTGTTAGGAAAGATGAACACCATGTAAATAGGATTGCAGCATTAATCCAGTGTGAGTACCAGCGATGTATTTTACCTGAAAATGTGTCACAGAGGGGGCTTCTTTCTTATCAGTATTAAATCCTTTCTGAAAACCCACCGTGAATTGCTTGAGAGTTAAAGAAGTGAAGGCATATTAATGACAGCTATTTTTAACTGCACATGGTGCTTTTCCTTATTTCCTGTGTTTTGGAAGTAGCCAGACACCAAAGAAAGGTCTATATAACAGTGTTCTCTGGGACACAGTATGGAATGATTGGCAGCATTACAGATTTGGAGAGATATTTAAAACACAGAGAGTTCAAGTCATTGAACATTTTGTCAATTGGACAAAACTTCATTGTTACTTATTTGCCACTTAGTCATTTTAGGAAGTCTGTAAATTATTTTTAAAAAAAAAAAACATTTATTTGAAGTAATTAACATGCAAAATACAGTACATATATAACATGTAATCTATGCCATGAAATTATTTGGTCACCTATCTGACCATCTTCAAATGTGTCCATCCAACTTCTTGTATATTATTAGTATAATGATGATGATGACATGCAGCACATAATCTGCCCTTTGAGCAGTATTTTAAGCATCCTGGACAATATTGATCAGTATAAGCTCAATGGTGTATAAATCTCTAGAACTTATTCATGTTGTGCAATCAAAACATCATACCATTTGATTGACATCTTCTTCCTCTTCATTCCCTAGCTCATGACAACCACAGACCCACTCTATAACTCTGAGTTAGACTGTTTTAGATTTATCCTGTAAGTGATGTCATGTTGTGTTTGCCCTTTTGTGCCTGGTTTATTTTTCTAAACATTAATGTTTTCTGGGTTGATCCAAAATGTTACAAATGGCAGAATTTTCTTCATTTTCCTTTTTATTAATGCTTCATATTTATATATAACATCAAGACTCACTTTGACATAATTATAGAAGCATGGAGTATAACTTGTTCCATTTCAGTCCCCAGTTTTCCTGTATACTGCATATTGTGTGTATACATTTTTTTTATTCACCCATCTGTTGACAGGCACCTGAGCTTATTCTGTAACTTGGCTATTATGGGTTGTGGTCCTATAAACATTCATGTGCCTGTATCACTATAGTATGCTGACTTTACTTCTTTTGAATAAACACCAAGGACTGAGATAGCTGGGTGAATTTGTGGTTCCATTCCTGGTGGTTTAAGGAAGCACTATACCGTTTTCCAAAGAGGTTATACTAATTTGCAGTCCTACTGAAAATGAATGAAGATACCTTTTCTCACTGTGGATCAAACACACCTAAAAATTACACAAGAAACCTTTCAAGTTCTAGAAGACAGACTTAGTACTCAAACATATTGGTACAGGCATCCATTTCCTTAACAAGACTTCTAAAGCTCAAGAAATAAAAACCAAAAATCAATAAGTAAGATGGCATGGCATGAAATTAAAAATCTTCTGCACATCAAAGGAAACACAAGCATGCAGAGAGAGCATACAGAGTGGGAGAAGATCTTTTTAAGCTCTTCCTCCAACAGAATCCAGAATACTTAAAAAAAAAAAAAAAAAAAAAAACTCAAAAGCTTGACATCAAACAACAACAACAACAAAATAAAAGAGCAAAGATCCAAAAATTTAAAAAAAACAACCAACAAACAACAGCAAAATGACAAATAAACCAATAAATAAATGGTGAAAAGAAAAACACATTACACAAAAGAAGAAATACAAATATATTTAAAAAAAAAACTGTTCAACATCCCTAGTAATCAAAGAGAGGCAAATCAAAACTGTGATGAGATTTCATCTCACTGAGGTTAGAAGGGAAATCATCAAGAATACAAATAATGATTTTCTTCTTTATAAAGGCTGATATTTTTTGTTTTTGAAACTATTTTAGAAAACTCCATACTCTTTTCTGTAAAGGCTGAACCAATTTATATTAACAAAAACAGTGGAAAAACATTTCCTTTTTCTCACATCCTTAACAACATTTATTATCTTTCTGTTTTTGTTTGTTTGATTTTTATAATTCCAATCCTATCAGATTGAGTTGATATCTTATTGTGATTTGATTTGCATTTTTCTTGATGTTTATATTGACATCAAGCACCTTTTAGTTTATCTGCTGTCCACTGGTATGTCTTCTTCCTAGAAATGTTTATTCAAAGTATAGCACATTTTACTGGTATTAATTATTATTTTTAAAAATCTTTTTATTTGTCCTAATTAGTTACAAATGACAGTAGAATACATTAATTCACTTTGATATATCATACATAAGTGGAGTATAATTTATCTTTTTTTCTGATTGTACATGGTAGAATCACACTGGTCATTCAGTCGTATATGTATATAAGGTAATAATGTCTGTTTCATTCCACAATCCTTTATACCCCTGTACCTCCTTCCCTTCCTTCACTTCTCTTTGGTAATCTAAAGTAATTGTATTCTTCCCTAGACCCCTCCCCCATTGTGAATTAGCATCTGCATAGCAGAGAAAACATTCTGCCTTTGGTTCTTTGGGATTGGCTTATTTTCTTTTAGCATGATATTCTCTGCACCATCTATTTACTTGTAAATGCCATAATTTCATTCTTGTTTTAGGATGAAGATTAATTCTTTTTAAACTAAGGTTTAAAAATATAAAAAGCTATCCATATTAATGAGGTGCCACTTTATACATGTACACATTGTATAATGTTTAAATTATGTTAATCATATTTATCTCCTCAAACATTTATCATGTCTTTAGAAATGTACATCGTATTATGGTCATCCCCGAGTGCTACAGCACCCTGAGCTTCTTATTCATAACTGCAGCTCACTACCCAAAGATCAGTATTTCCCCATCATCTACCTCCTGCTCTCCCCAGCCACAGCTAAACACCATTCTATTTTTAATTTCTATGAGATCAACCTTTTCAGTTTCCAGTGTGGCTGAGGTCAGGCAGTCCCGTCTTTATGTGCCAGGTTTACTTCCCTTAACATAATGGCCTTCACCCTGTTGTTGCAAATGACAGAATTTCATTCTTATTTATGCTGAATTCTCTATATTTTAAAAACCATTCATCTATTGATAGACACTGATATATACCCAGGAGTAGCATAACTGGATTACATGGCAACTCTTTTTCAGTTTTTTGAGGAAACTCCACACTAATTTTCATAGTGGATAGTAGAGTTAAACCTGACTGGCAACTCTGCTCTTTTTGTACCTGGATATCCACATTTACTTAGGTTTGGAAAATATTCTTTTCTGATCCATTTGAAGAGGTTTTCCACAATTTGGCATTTTCAAGTCCCTCTTGAGCTCCCAGAACTCAACTATTTTAACATTTAATTCTACCTTAAAATCCCTATAAGTCTTGGTTCATTTCTTTTTATTCTTTTTTTCTTTTTATTACTCAGACTGTGTATTCTCAAAGAACAGTCTTCAATGGTATTAATTTTCTCTTCTTTTTGATCTATTTTTGCTATCGATGCCCTCTGATTAATTAAACAATACATCTTGAGCTAGAGGATCTTTTGATTTTTAATTTATTTTCATCTCCATTGAAGTGTTAAATGATTTTTTCTGTGTTTTTTTGAAACAATAATTATTGAGTTTCTCCCTCTATGAGGGGTTGCTTGGGTTTGGGAGAGAGAATTATGAATTAGGGATAAAACATCACTTCTTTTTTTAGGAGAAAGAATGTGCATTACTGGCTTTTTTGGATGAGACCAAATTGCTTCTGATGGTCCTTTATTAAAAAGTATGGAGAAGGTTTGCCAGATTATTAGCTACATATGAAACACCAGGGGGATGTTTTAATTTGTTCAAACAATGAAACCACATTTGGTACAAAAGCTGAAATTGGAATTCCCATCTGATCAAGCTAATGGAATTTCACTATAATTTTTCCATAACCATCTGTCTTTGCACAGGACAAGTAGTTCAGTTGAATGTGGTGAGAATCACACCTGAATAGTAAGACCTACCAGCTTCTACTTAGCCTTTTCCACCACGATATTCTCTGCTCCATAGGTTCAGTAGTCACAGCAATTCCTATTATTTCTCTTCTTCTAATGCAAAGATAACCTGAAAAAGGCTTTGGGGTATCTTGAAGACAGATCAACATAAATTTGAGGCAGTGCTCCTGGCTCCTACCTCAAGCATATCCAGCTTCTCTTTAATTTCAGGGTTTCTGGATCTGCAGAATGGCTCAAGTCTGGATGTTGATTGAGGAAGCATGAATTTCTTTTTTTTTGTTTTGTTTTCTAATTGTCAGGAACTGGAAAGAGGGTTGTTTCTATCCTTCAATTTTTATTTTATTTTATTTTTTTTTGGTGGATGTTATATCCTTTTATTTTTTTAATATCTCATAATTTTATTTTTTTTTAATTTTTATTGTTGGTTGTTCAAAACATTACATAGTTCTTGATATATCATATTTCACACTTTGATTCAAGTGGGTTATGAACTCCCATTTTTACCCCATATACACATTGCAGAATCACATCAGTTACACATCCATTGATTTACATGTTGCCATACTAGTGTCTGTTGTATTCTGCTGCCTTTCCTATCCTCTACTATCCCCCTTCCCCTCCCCTCCCCTCCCCTCTTCTCTCTCTACCCCCTCTACTGTCATTCATTTTTTCCCCCTTGTATTATTTTTCCCTTTCCCCTCACTTCCTCTTGTATGTAATTTTGTATAATCCTGAGGGTCTCCTTCCATTTCCATGCAATTTCCCTTCTCTCTCCCTTTCCCTCCCACCTCTCATCCCTGTTTACTGTTAATCTTCTTCTCATGCTCTTCGTCCCTACTCTGTTCTTAGTTACTCTCCTTATATCAAAGAAGACATTTGGCATTTGTTTTTTAGGGATTGGCTAGCTTCACTTAGCATAATCTGCTCTAATGCCATCCATTTCCCTGTAAATTCTATGATTTTGTCATTTTTTAATGCATAGTAATACTCCATTGTGTATAAATGCCACATTTTTTTTATCCATTCGTCTATTGAAGGGCATCTAGGTTGGTTCCACAGTCTTGCTATTGTGAATTGTGCTGCTATGAATATCGATGTAGCAGTGTCCCTGTAGCATGCTCTTTTTAGGTCTTTAGGGAATAGACCGAGAAGGGGAATAGCTGGGTCAAATGGTGGTTCCATTCCCAGCTTTCCAAGAAATCTCCATACTGCTTTCCAAATTGGCTGCACCAATTTGCAGTCCCACCAGCAATGTACAAGTGTACCCTTTTCCCCACATCCTTGCCAGCACTTGTTGTTTGACTTCATAATGGCTGCCAATCTTACTGGACTGAGATGGTGTCTTAGTGTGGTTTTGATTTGCATTTCTCTGACTGCTAGAGATGGTGAGCATTTTTTCATGTACTTGTTGATTGATTGTATGTCCTCCTCTGAGAAGTGTCTGTTCAGGTCCTTGGCCCATTTGTTGATTGGGTTATTTGTTATCGTATTGTCTAATTTTTTGAGTTCTTTGTGTACTCTGGATATTAGGGCTCTATCTGAAATGTGAGGAGTAAAGATTTGTTCCCAGGATGTAGGCTCCCTATTTACCTCTCTTATTGTTTCTTTTGCTGAGAAAAAAAAAAAAAAACTTTTTAGTTTGAGTAAGTCCCATTTGTTGATTCTAGTTATTAACTCTTGTGCTATGGATGTCCTAAGGCATAAAAATAGGAAAAGAAGAACTTAAATTATCACTATTTGCAGATGACATGATTTTATACCTAGCTGACCCAAAAGGGTCTACAAAGAAACTATTAGAGCTAGTAAATGAATTCAGCAAAGTGGCAGGATATAAAATCAACATGCATAAATCAAAGGCATTCCTGTATATCAGCGACAAATCCTCTGAAATGGAAATGAGGACAACCACTCCATTCACAATATCCTCAAAAAAAATAAAATACTTGGGAATCAACCTAACAAAAGAGGTGAAAGACTTATACAATGAAAACTACAGAACCCTAAAGAGAGACATAGAAGAAGATCTTAGAAGATGGAAAAATATACCCTGCTCATGGATAGGCAGAACTAACATCATCAAAATGGCGATATTACCAAAAGTTCTCTATAGGTTTAATGCAATGCCAATCAAAATCCCAACGGCATTTCTTGTAGAAATAGAGAAAGCAATCATGAAATTCATATGGAAAACTAAAAGTCCCAGAATAGCAAAAACAATGCTAAGCAGGAAGTGTGAATCAGGCGGTATAGCGATACCAGACTTCAAACTATACTACAGAGCAATAGTAACAAAAACAGCATGGTACTGGTACCAAAACAGGCGGGTGGACCAATGGTACAGAATAGAGGACACAGAAACCAATCCACAAAACTACAACTATCTTATATTTGATAAAGGGGCTAAAAGCATGCAATGGAGGAAGGATAGCATCTTCAACAAATGGTGCTGGGAAAACTGGAAATCCATATGCAACAAAATGAAACTGAATCCCTTTCTCTCGCCATGCACAAAAGTGAATTCAAAATGGATCAAGGAGCTTGATATCAAATCAGAGACGCGCCGTCTGATAGAAGAAAAAGTTGGCTACGATCTACATACTGTGGGGTCGGGAAGCATGAATTTCTGATTTGAGAATTCAGTTTTTATTTCATTCACTTGAACTTTTCTTCTTCACTATATCAAAGTAAGAACTCATTAGGATTTCTATAGTATTTCACTAATAGGAAGCCTGAAATCGACCAGCCAAAGTCATAGGTCTCTTCAGGCCAGTTGGCTTCTTCTTTAACTCTGCTGTTCACTTGTCACCATCCAGGGATGTTGGGTTCATTGACTCTGTTCAGCAAAAAATGCAGAGCAAGACACAGAGCAGCAGGTTTATCGCAAAAGTTACACAGAGCATCGCTCCAAAGAGAAGCCAGGAATCTGTTGAGGTAGTTTTATCTTGTCCTTTTTATGATTTCTGGAATTTCCTCCTCTCCTGTATCCTCCCCTGTCCACATTTTCTTCGGTATTAATGGTTGGAGTCCCCTCTGTCCACACATCTGTTTTAGTTTTGTATTGGATCCCTGGCTTAGGGGCAGGAATACAGACTTGTGTATCTGACTGGAATCTCTGGTGTGTCCAGGAGCACTTTCATCAAGCAGACCCTCCCTCTCCATGCTCCTTTTTCCTGGCCCTGACCCCTACCCCCACCTCCTTACTCACCTTCTTGCCATCTTGCCCTGGCTGCCTAACCCCTTCTGTATCTCCCTTATACTGCAGCAACCACACGATTAAAACTTTGGATATCAAGAGCTGCCACTTGACCCCTGCTATTTCTGGGTCCAATTATTCACTTTGCAGTTAGAGTTTCCAGGCCGGCGACCACAGTTTTCACTGAGGGGTTCCGTCTAACAGGAAAGAGCAATCACAGAAGTCCTCAAGGATGTCAGGGCTCCTCTCACTCACTTACTACTCATGGTTATGATGAAATTTATGTCTTCTGGACTCTCTTAGGGTGGGCAAGTAGGTCTTAAATGACAAATCACACTGTATCTGTTTTCTTTATGCCTTTGAATTCCTTTTAGCCATTAACTCCTAAAACATTCTAATTTACTCACTGAGAGCCTCATTTGGTCCTTGTTGTTGCAGTTGAATAACCAGAGTCCTTTTCAACTCCCCGATCTGCAGTGTTAAAGAAAGCATCCGATTAATGAAATCTATATCAGTAAATTTGACCTGATTTATGTCTATTTCATCATTCTTGCATATTCTTTGCATATATTCACACATATATTCCTGCATTTATGTCTGCATAAATTAGAAAAATCATCAAGCCTTTGGAGCGTATTTCACCTTTTCATGGGTCACACATTGTAGCTCTTTTAGGTCCCTCTTGGAACTTGAGCCTAGTTATAGGTCTAGGAGTCAAGAAGGGGAAGGGGGGTTAGTAGTCAGTCCCAAACAGAGTCAGCCTTGTCTTACAGGGAACCTCTTTCAGGGGAGACCATTGTGGTTTCTTCAGACAACTCTGGAGCACTCCTTAGACAGGCTGGGAGACCCCCTGCTCTAGTTACAGGCACCTCTGCTGGAGATGGAGAGGCCCTTGTCATTTGCAAAGTTCTCTCCATTCCATCTTCTCAGTTCCCTCATCCATCTTGTGATGGAAGCCAGAACCTGGATCTCACCCATGACTCCTCTTTCTAATCTTCCTCATTAATTGATTCTCTATAACTTCTAAATATATGGGGAACTATTTCTCTATTTCAGTTTGTGATAATGATCCTGTTGTGGGTATTTCTATGAATTTGTCATTTGAAAGCAGGGACTAAATAAGTCTGATGAGAGAAGGAGAAAAGTGTGTGGTCTCCAGTAAAGTCAGATTTAGCCTGGGGCCTTGGCAGCTCTGGAGTGTTCATTGTGTGATTTAGGTTCCATCGCTGATAACCATCCAATAAGGAAGACAAGGTTTTGAGAAAAGGGATAAAAGAAGTTTCATTGCTTTTCTAGCAAAAGAGAAACACAGGGGACTCCTGTCCTAGCATGTGTGATTCTCTCCATCAGGGGCAAAAGAGAGATTTTAAAGAGAGGTTCAAAAGGAATCCCATTTTCCCCTGAAATTCGTAGGAGGGGTTATGGAGAAATGATTAGGGAGGAAAAGAGGGAGAAGAGAAAAAAAATGTCTGTTTTAGAGCACCAAGGGCTATATTCAAAGCATGAATTGGACCATTGTCATAATTGTAGTACATAATTTGTTCTGCAAGGGGCAAAGGGATACAACCTTTTAACATTCTTGTGATAGTCTTTCATTTTTCCACTTGAGGGTCATAAAATAGTGGGAATAATCCCTGGATAGAATTTTCTATTTTCTTTGGTGTATTTGTCCAAAAATGGTTAGGGCTGTGAACTCTTAGCAACCCAGTGACAATACCTGGGTCTTGTGCACAGTGGCCTGGTGGAGGGATTTGAGCATGATTCCAGTGTCCAACATTCTGTCTGTTCACCAGCAGGATGAGAATTCAACCCCAGCCTTTTACCCTCAGATCATTATACTAGGCTTCTGCTTCCCTCCTGCCCTTCATATTTATTTATTCTTTATCATACTGGAAACCAAGTTATTATAAAGTAAAATATAATTGTGTCACTCACCATCTTAAAGATACTTCCTATGTTTTGCCCACGGTTTTTGCCATTAACCTTTAATACAATTTTGAGATCTTTTTTGGTCTTGCTTGTTTCTATCTTCCCATTCTCAGGATTGCAATTTACCTCTACACTACCTTAGTGTAAAGCTTGTTGAATAACAATATAAATTAATAACCACAGTCATGCTGAATGATTTAGGTTTCCTGCATGTTTTGTTTTTAACTTACCTGTCATAGGAATGCTTTGATCCAACATCTTTCCTCTTCACTCTTCTTGCCCAATTTTATCCCATGAGGGCCATTTTTATGTCTTTCTTTCTGGGAATCCTTTTCTGTCAGCACCCTCTCTCCAGGTCTTTGTTTATTATCCATCCAACCTGTCCTCATAGTATCCTGTCCATCTTAACATGTTTGTATAACACTCACCAGTATTTTCCCACTCCCTTCTGGTGTCTGTCACTTAAACACCATGAAAGAAGAACCTAGGTGTGTTTTGTTCGCCTCAGAAGTCACCCAAAATATTAATATTTTTGGAACCAAATATTTAGGTTTATTAATGAATGACAGAAACATTGAACAACAACAAAAATTATCCTGAAATTGCTTTTGTATAGACAGATGTATACATTTTACAAAATAGTTTTTACTAATGAATGTTACCACCACATAACAGAAAAATCATAAACAGCCCCTATGCAGAGGATAATGAAATCTTGCTGAAAGAATATCATGATATACTATTTGCTCATATGCTCAGAAACTCAGTTCTAAATTATTTCTCATTCCTCAGTAATTGTGGTTTCCCTCAGAGGTCAGTCTGAATCAGATGACAGTGAAAAACAACCTGTAGTCTTCAGGACTCATTTTTACTCTATTTTTTTTAATTATTTATGTTACTTTAACATTCATTCTTCATTCACCATTTATCAGAGGCAAATATTGTACTACATTGGAGAAACTATTGTTTGCTAGGAGGCAAGTATTTAATATAGTCTCGCTGTGCATTATTCAACTAGGAGTTTTTGCCTGACCTTCAAGCATTCTTTTATTTTGACTCACCCCTCTTTATCATCGGTTATCAGAGTACAGCAACCTGAGTATACACAGCCTTTCTGAAGACTACAAGGAAATTTGGTTGAATCTGCATCACTTGCCAATCAAAGGTTATTATTGTTTCAGTTTTGTAGCCCTAAAGTCCTTACTTACCATAATATTCCTCAAAACATATTACCATCAATTGTGATATGTATATTTACAAGAAATTTTTATAAAAACCATTGGATATTTAGGTATGGAAATTCAACTCTGCAGTGTGTTCAACACTGTCTTTTCCCCATAAATGATAATCAGTACAATAATATGGTCTATTTATTATAATTACTTGTTCTTGTAACATAGAAATTAACAGTATAATCTGGTAAGTCAGTTTTAATTGCAGGATCATTGCTAGATGTGTTCTAATAACTTGTTTTTTGTCATTTTCCTGATAAATAAAATGAATGAAGATAGCAAAATCAAGCCCTAATTTGGTAAAGGTTTGCAAAGATTCAGAGTTGTCCTGAAGTAGTTTTCCCTTTCGCTGAATCAATTTTTTTCTTCCTTGAAAGCATAAGGTGTTTGCTTGTTTGTTTTTTATTTTAATTATTGGTGTTTTACATTTATGGATAATACTGAAATTCATGATGCAAATTCAAACACAAAAATTATAATTTCTTAAATCTCATGAGATTGATCAAAAGAATTTTTGAATGATTTTTTTTTTAATCGCTTAAGTACTGCTTGCTAAGATCATTCAAAGGGTCCTTTCCTGGATTACATCAACGTTGGTCTTCAGGCATATTTCCTAGTAAATAATTTCCTAATGGTGCTTTTCATCTGGGCATTTCTCAAGGTGTAGATCAAAGGATTTAACATAGGCACTATCATAGCATAGAAAACAGCAACTGCCTTATCGATAGGTAACGTAACTGCAGGTCTTAGGTACACAAATAAGGTGGGAGAAAAGAATAAAAGGATCACTGTGATGTGGGAGACACAGGTGGACAGGGCTTTACGCCTACCCTCTAGGCTCTGTGTCCTCAGGGAGCACAGGATGACCCCATAGGAGACCAGCAAGAGGAGGAAGATTAGCAGGCAGATGAACCCACTGTTGGCAACAACAATGAACCCCAGAATGCGGGTATCAGTGCAGGCCAGGTTTAGCAGAGGGCTCAGATCACACATAAAGTGATCAATGACATTAGGGCCACAGAAGGGTAGTCGGAAGATGAAGAGGATCTGGATGGTTGCATGGAGAAAGCCTCCCATCCAGGACACTCCCACTAGCAGGGCACACACTCTCCAGTTCATGATGGTTGCATAGTGCAAGGGCTTGCAGATGGCCACATAGCGGTCATAGGCCATCACCGTAAGCAGAATGACCTCTGCACCTGAGAAGAAATGTTCTCCAAAGACTTGGGCCATGCATCCATTGAACAGGATGGTCTTCTTTTCATGCAGTGAATCCACGATGAATTTAGGCATACTGACAGAGGCAAAGCAGGCATCAATAAAGGAGAGATAGGCCAGAAAAAAGTACATGGGGGAGCCCAACAGTGGGCTGGAAATGATGGTAATCACGGTGAACAAATTTGCTAACACAGAGATGATGTAGATGAGCAAAAACACAGCAAATATAATTTTCTGCATCTTTGGGTTTTGTGTAAGTCCCAGTAGAACAAACTCTGTCACATTTCTCTTCTCCATGTACTTCCTGTGAAAATTTATTATAGTACCTGGGGGTGAGCAGGTAAAACTTTGAAATTATTAAACTTCTGTATTGTAATAAAATTGAAAGCCTAGATTCTATTGTGCACTGAGATTTGATGAGTGTTTTTCCTTATTTATAAGTATTTTTTTCTTTCTTTTTAAGAAAAACATTCTGTGTTTTTACAGATGACTCAAATACTTCCTGAATGTTGATTCTTCCAGAAGCTTCTGCATGAGAAACTTACAGACACACCTGAGTACACTGTGAATTTTCAGATGATGAGACTAAACATAAGTAATGGATTGCACAGATTGTGGCAATTAATCCCATAAGGGAGGCAGAAGATGGATGCAACAGCCATCATTGTATAGTTAACAATCTTTATTCTTAGGAAAAGGAAAACTATAATACATAACTGAGAAAATTAGTGCAAGTGTGATAAGGAACTTGAGGAAGGGTGAATCTGGGGCATTACTCTTCTAATCGCCACTGTGTTTCCTGGAAGACACTGATCAAGGTTCAGTGAATAGAGGAAGCCAGATCTGGGAACCCCAGGTAGCAGACTAGTGGGGAGAGTTGATGGAAAGAATAGCAGTGCAATAGTGATGGAAATGTAAGTATAAAAAGCTCTTGTGAAATAATTCATAATACTTAATTACTAAACCCAAGAACTTCATAATAGTCAATGACAAATTGCAGTGTTTTTTCCTGTGTATTTCTTGGTACCAAGTGCTTTGCACACATGATTCTTTTTAATACTTAGAATAACCTGTGTGGTACATTCTACTTCATTGCATAGATAAGGAAACAATCTCAGAGACAAATGTTTGCAGTGGTTTAGCTATGGCAATGCTTACCAAAACTCATTGAACTCCTTAGGTGTTCTAAATGCTTTTCCAAATGCCTGCTGATTTAATCCTCACTTCAAGACTAGCAATTGCTGAATATCATCATCTTATAGGTATAATTATACTTATTTTGCTTGTTAGAAAAGCAGAGAGAAATTAAGAATCCTGCTCTAAGAAAAGCAGCTAATACATGGCAGAGCTAAGAACATGACTCAGATTTTTCTTATTCTATTTATTTTTGTCCTCCAAGTTGTCAAAATGTATTATCCTTGAAATTCTCAGCTTTAACTTATATTCCATATATTACCATGGTATAGAAATGTTGTACTAGTAATCCTCTTTTGACATGAGCATAATTATTATAATTAATTAACTGCTACATGAGATACAACTTCATAGAAGTAATTTCATCAACAGACATAGATAGTGATCCGTTTGAACTGTCAAATACTAAGAAAATAAATGTTTCTGCATTCTTGGAGAGAGTACATTTGTCCTCCTCTGTCTCTCACAATCAATTCTCGATTTTCCAATACCATTTCAAAATGGATTACAGACCCTGATGGAAAATTCCATTTTGTCACATAGCTAAGCATCTTGGCATGAGTATCAGGGAAAATCTGATTAGAATCTTGGTGCTTCCACTTGGAATTCTTCTCTGGGGTAGGTTTCCTGGCAAAGCCTACATCTACTTCATCTATCTATGAAATAAAAATTAAGAATATCATCTCATGGGTTGTTCTAATAATTGTTATATGAACATAACTACCACTGTTCTGAGGGCACATATAGGATTTTCTTTTATGTTTAACTGTATGCACCCAGCACATGTGCAGAATTCACACTGAAAAATGAAAGAATTCTCTTCAATATTACTTGTAAAGAAGCCACAAAGACCTATATTATCCATAGCCATTGATTTCTCCATGTTTTACTGTACTCAGTATCTGATGTCTTAGGCCATCTAGTATTCATATTTAGGTCTCATGTGTGGGGGGTACATTTAAACTTTTTTTCCACTTCTGTAAATTATCTTAGTTAACAAAAGAGTATTTCATGGTAAAATATTAGTTCTGTTTGCTAGAGAACTACTGTTTCATCTTTATGACTCTTGAATTGAATTGTTCATTGTTAAATCAGGTTAACGAGAATTGTTATTTCTTGAAAAATTAGAATGTTGATGAAATTCCCCATGACTGAACTTAAGTATTCTGAAAAATTATAATTATAGTATATGAGAAGTACCAATATTTAATAAGATCAGTTCTGTTGAAGAACTTACCTTATAATCTTAGAGAGTTTTAATGATGCTTATAGGTATTCAGAAGCAATCCCATCTTCAAAGTGACCTCCACTTAGAATAAGAACCTTTCAATATTAAAATTGAAAGGGACTATACAGATAATTCTATATCAAATCAACAGATACTAAGGAAGTGTCCTTAGAAGTCCAAATCTTTCCTTCTTACACAAAACCTTGGATGCCTCACAAAAAAAACCAAAAAAAAAACCCAGGGTTAGAATTCAGAATGGATTTACTTGATTCACTACGGAAATATGACCTGGGCTTCAGTGCAGGAGGTACACAGTTTGAAGGGAAACATTCAAGTAGATCTTTCTAGTCATGAAGAATCTTGCTCTTGAACTGACTACAACAGAAAGTGTTTCCTTCTGCACTATCTGGGTATTTAAAGAGGTTTCTACAAAGACACCTGGACCTTGCTGGTAGCTGTGCTTTCTCTCCTGGGATTAATTATTTCCTTTGATGGGAATGTTTTGTCTTAGGAGCAGGCATCCTGGAAAGAGACTCTTCCCCTCTTGAGTGGGGAATTTCCTGCATTGAGGACCTATGCTTTCTTGCAAAACTGTGGTTAAAGGACATAAGGCATGTAAAACACTGAGCACAATGCCCACACAGAGTATGGGCTCAGTAAAGATTAAATCTTGAATCTGTTTCTTCTTTTCTGGGTTGATTAATATAATGCAGCATTTCTTATCCAAACATCTAAATCCTTTGCAGCTTGCTTTGCACTAACTACTGCATAAATCAATGCAGTGTTTGAGAGCGTTTCATGAGCAATGGAATCAATAACAAAATTATGAGAGATTAAGGCAAAAACATAAAAGGAGTAATAGAATAAGAAGATGCTGATATTTCAAAAGGCAAGATCCAATAAAGTGATTTAAAACCTTCTATGACATAAAATTAAAGCAACACAATTATCTCTTTGCAACAAAAATCCCAAAGCCAATGAAACATTTGGCATTCAGCATTTACACAAGCACTGACACTTGGAGCCAACATTTGTATTATCTCTGGAGGTTACAGTCTAGAGCCTTATAGAAATAAGTTCTAGCAAACTCCAGTAAAAGCATTCTGCAATTTTATATAACTGCATGGAATTCAATGTTAACTCTTGGAATGCAATACGAACCAAGCTGCATTAAAGTAGCTTAATAATTTGGGTGAACCAGAGTTTTGTGAGAAGGTGTTATGGTTTGGACCCAAAAAGTTGATCAAAATATCATGGTTGAATGGACTACAGGGAAATGGGACCTAGTTGGAGGAAGTAAGTCATTGAGGTTGTTCACTGGAAGAGTTCTTCTTCTTCAGAGCCCTTGTCTCTGGCCTTTCTCTCTTCCTCTCTTGGCTTTCCAGTTGCCAGGAGCTGACAGATTTCCTCCACCATGCCCTTCCTCCCTGATATTCTACCTCACTTCAGGCCCAAGGCAATGGGGTCAATTCAACATGGAATCAAACCTCTGAAACCATGAGTCAAAATACAGCTTTCTTCTTCTCAAGTTGTTCATCTCAAGTATTTCAGTAGAAGCAATGAAAAGATGACTAACACAGAGAGTTTTTCCATCTCCGAATTCCATCTTGAAATCTCTGAAAACTCCAGATTTGTTCTTACTTTTAAAAAGTGCTTTGCAATGATCTCCAAAAGTAATTTCTAATGGTAGCTTCAGTTTTAGATGGGGAAACTGAGAAGACAGAAGTGGGATGATTTCTGTAAGAGAAAGTGATTTACGAAGGTGAGACTAAGCATTCCAGACTCTGGGATTCTGATTGTGCCCAGGATTTAGCATGTGGCATCAGTGCCTGGGAAGACATTCCAACTTCTCTCAGTGGAAGAAAACTGATATGAGATTTTAAGGACATAGTTAAACAGGGAGAAAAGATCAGAAAAAAAAGTGAAAAGGGAAAGACAATGGGAGGGAAAGAAAGAAAGAAATCACCTTACCGTCATACCCTCTTGTGAACTCTGCCCTACCCCACTTTGCCCTCTCAAATACCTAGCACACAGCAACACCTAGGCCTTCAGACAAGGCTCCCAGACAAAGGCTTCCTAGGTACCAATCTGGGGTCTGCTGTTTTCTATCTGTGTGAGGTGGGACAGATCTTTAAACCTCTGTAAGCCTATGTTCTTAATAATGATGTGGGAAATAAAACAGCCTCTTCTTTCTGTGGTTGCTTTGAGGTATTATGTCACTACAGGTCAACTGTTTAGTTTCAGGTGCTCAAAAGTTGTTAATTACTATTAACACCAGCATTACTATTACATACTTATGCATACATGGGGAAATCTATCTTGGGAAACCAGCTAATGAGGGTAACCAAATAAAACCCTATTTCACAGAGTTTCAGAGTGTCTTTATAATGTATGGAAAATGCACTATTTTTCCTTTCATGCCTGAGGTTATCAAACATGGAGTTCAGAATTAGATATATCAATTACCAGACTGAAAACAAAGAATTCCAAAGATCCCTGCTTCTTGTAGAATTCAAAAACACATATCTGATATTTCCATGGCTGCCTTCAATGTCAACACCCAGGGTCCTCCTAAGTGAGCGTGTCTGCTTGATGCTGCTCTCCTGCTGCATCCTGGCAAGGCTCCAAGCCCTCACCACTGCCTGATTACCTGTCTTCCTCCATGGTGAGCTATGTCTCATCTACAACACAGGCTGCCTTCATTCTTGTACTAAAGTTACTTTTTAAAGGTTTAGGCTCAAATCCCTCAAAGTTGTCAATGGACACAATATCTTTATTTATTTATTTTTATGTGATACTGAGGATCAAACCCAGTCTCTCACACATGCAAGGCAGGCATTCTACCACTGAACTGCAGCCCCGGCCCCAAAATCTATTTCTGATATCTGGGCAACAGAGTGGAGGTAAACGAGCACAGTCCATGAAATCAAATAAACCTGGATTTAACCACTGGCTGAGTGACCTTCAGCAAGACACTTGCCTTACGGCATCTTAGTTGCCCCGCTCTTCTTCACGTTGGAGTGGAGTTTAAGTGTTAAGGTAAATATAAAGGCAGGTGCACATCACCCTCTCCCCACATTTGCTCTCCTCCACTCTTCCTCAGCAGCCAGTTCTACAAAGAATTATCTCACCAGGTGTGTTCCCCAAAAAGCCTAAGTTTGCATTTTTATTATCTACCTGTGTAGCCCACAGGACACTGGCCATGAGGGATTAAGCAACATGCCTTGGCTGACTATTTCCTAAGGGTAATATAAAGAAATTTTCATTTTGTCCATCTTTTTTTCCCCCGAGGAGCTGTTTGTAAGTCAGACTTTCACCTGGAAGTAAGTCTGCTCATGGAAAAAAACTTTTAAAATGCCTTTCTCAACTCTTATACATTGTTTATGAGAACATAAATTAATACAGCCATTATGGAAAACATTATGAAGGCACCTAAGAAAATTAAAAGTAGAACTAGTGGGCTGAGTATATGGCTCAGTTAGTAGAGTTCTTGCCCTCCAACTACAAGGCCCTGGGTTTAATCCCCAACACACACACACACACACACACACACACACACACACACACAAAGAGCTTATGTATGATGCAGCAATTCCACCACTGGGAATATATCCAAAGGAAATGCAATCTGTGTGTCAAAGAGATAGCTGCCCTTCCATCTTTACTGCTGAACTATTCATAATAGCCAAGATACGGAATCAACTTAGGTGTCCAGGAACTGAGGAATGAGGGATGAGAATATGGTACAGGTACATCATGGACTACTACTATGCCATAAGAAAAAAATGAAAGCCTGTTATTTGCAACAGCATGGAGAGACATGGGAGTCATTATGTTAAATGAAATAGGTCAGGCATGGAAAGACATATGCCACACTATTTCACTCCCATGTGAAGGCTAGACAAAGCTGATCTCATAGAGATTACTGGAGGCTAGAGAGAGCAGGTGGGAGGAAGGGTAGGGGACTGGTCAGCAAGTACAATGGTACAGTGAGACAGGTGGAATATATTATGGTGTTTCATTGCACAGTAGGGTGGGTGATGCAGTTGACAAGAATTCATTGTGTATCTAAAAATAACTAAAAGAGAATGTTCAAATTTACTTACTATAAAAATATGGTAAAAGTTTAAGGTAATGGACATGCTAAATCAAAGTATCACATCATACTCCACACATGTGTACAATCATTATGTGTCAATGAAAAGATTAAAACAATTTCAAAGTTCTCTCACTCTTGTTCACAGTGGTCAGAGAACATAGAATCTGATCAGTGTAGTATGATCCAGCAAAGAAAGGAGAGGCACAGAAATACCCAGGTGGGAGAGATCAAAAGACATAGCATCTCAGCCCCAGCCAGTATTTGCAGAGTACATATAAGAGAAGCAAAATCTCCCCTAGAAATCACCAGCTATCACTTGAGCCTCGTGAACTATATTATTTCCTTGTATAAAATTAAGAAGTAAGAATTAGGAAAAGAAAGTAAAGGTCAGCAAAATACTTTCAAATCGAAACAGTCCTATGCAACAGGAGCATCACTGAACAAAATCCAAAATGGAAACTTAATATCAAAACCACATTGATTAAATTCTATCCCGTTTTTTTGGGGGGTGGATTGTTGTTTGTTTGTTTGTTCATAGTGTGTGTTTGTGTGTGCTTGTGTGTTCACGTGCATATGTGTTAAAAAAGAATATGAGATTTTTTAATCTGTTAGTGGAACTTGTAACTTTTTTCTATAGTATTACATGATAAATTTATTGAGTTTTTAAATAATGAATCCAGAATTTTTATGAAATATTTTAATTTCTATTCGTGAAGCTCTCATTTAAAAAAATATTTTTGATATCACAATCATCCATTCACTCAAAAACTGACCACTGAAATCATACCACCTTATCAAGAACTGCCCTAAGCACTTATCACATAATGTTGATCAGAGGAGATCATGTCCCTAATTCTATGAAACAGATCTTTTTGGTTGAGGGAAAATATACAAGATACTAATAAAAATACAAAATTCAGATGATAATAAGTACTATGAGGGAAATCTAAGTACTGTTGAGTAGAAAAGAAGTATTGGAGGAGGGGTTATGACTTTGTCATGAAAGGCCTGATAAATTGACCTTAGAGAGGAAATATGAAGGCAGGCTGGCAGCAGGCCAGACAGATACTTGGGTAGTGAGTGTTTCAGAGAAAGGAAAGGTGCTTATTGCAATGTCCCTAACACAAGCTCATAGCCAGCATGTGCAGAATAGCAAGAAGACCAAGTGAGTCAAGGGCTAAGTCACAGGAGGTGACATCAAAAAAAACTCATGGATCATCAGTTCTACCTGTGTCTTTCAAACATTTAAGAACTCAAGTTTTTTCTATAAATGCTATGAATAGCTATTGGGAGGTTCTGTGCTGGAGAATGACCCAATGTCACTTAGGTTTTAGCAGAATCTCTATGGCTGCTATGTCAGGATGCATTAGCGGTGGCATAGACCATGATGGAATTAGATAGACCAATTAAAAAGCTATTATGATGATTCAGATGAGAAATTTATACTTAGCTTGGTCAGTATGATAGAAACAGAGGTGTGAAATATCAAAGACCCTTCCAACAGTCCATGTTATATAAAAACACACAGACCAGGTTGATTACATAGTAAAGACATTTGCTTAGAGTAGGGGGAGCATCATGTCTTTTGCCTTTTTCTAGTAGAATTAGGACTTAGTATTTTTACAGGCAACAATGTGAAAATATGGACTGTTTTCATTTCATGGAATTCTTTTTCCCATGTGTAATTTGGGTGAACTCCTACTTGGCCTTCTTTGCTTAATGCTGCTGAGCTGGAAAGCATGTTTATCCTGATGGTCATCTCCTGTCTCAGCCTCCAGACTAGGTGAGATTTTTTTGTTGCTTAGGATAGCCATAACAGATTCCCAGAGATTTGGCAAATTAAAATAACACAAAGGTTAATTATCTCAGAGTCTTAAGTCCAGGTGTTGGCTGGATTGATTCCTGTTGGAGGCTCAGAGGGAGAATCTGGCCACAACTCCCTCCTGTCATTGGTGGCTGCAAAATGCCTGGCACTTCTTGACTTGGGTCTTCCTATCTCCAGTCTCTGCCTCCATCTCCAGATAGACTTAGGTGTTATAAGGACTTCCCCCAGGAATCTCCACCACATTTTTCTTACAATGACACTCATGAGTTGATATAGGACTGGCCTAAATCCAGAATTATATTGCCACAAAAATTTTAACATAACTACATCTGCAATGACCCTACTTCAAAATAAGGTGACATTCATAGGTACTGGGGCTTAGGACTTGAAATTATCACTTTGTGTTTACTATTCCATCTCTCACAGGGCCCTCCCTTACTCCTCCTGAGAACCTTTGGCACACTTCAAATATCACTTATTATACTGTCCTGTAATTGTTCTCTGGCCAGTTTGACTGAATAGATCTGAGTTTCTGAAGCATACAGACCATGTCTTATGTATCTCAATCTCCAGTTCCAAATGTAATTTCTGCTTGTAATGCATAATATCCACCCCTTATTCGATTAATTTATTACAAATCACAGAATAGATTTATATAATATTGCAAGATGGAGCTGAATCTCAGCAGCAGTTTAAACTTCCTGTTATCATCAGAAGAGACAGATGTATTCACCAAGCCAACTAATGTTGGTGTTTTACAAATGCTTTGGCTCTGAGGGCACATAGAGCTTCTGCAGCAGTGCAGTCAAGGCACACCGGAGCCAGTACTGTGAGCCCAACTCTAGCCCTGAGGGTTTATGAGAATAGCTGCCGAACCTAGCAAGGTACAACCACAGAAGCGACCCCTTTGACAAAGGAGCTCTAGGCTTCAGGGAAGACATGAAACATGAGGGTGATCCAACTCACAAGGCTATGTGAAACAGGAAGGTGACAGGAACCACAATGACTATGTGAATCACAAGGGCAATGGTGGGATCCAGGGCAGCAACAACCAGAGGAGCCAGGGAACCTGTACCTTGCAGGTTCTTGCACTTGAGACCACAAATCCATTTTACCACATCCCACTTTGGCAGCTGCAGGAATTGGAAGTGTTTTCCTAGAAACTCCATACCTGATGTACTCACAAGCAGTTCCATGGGGATCCCAGGACCGCCAGGCCTCCACTAACCTGCCCCAGCCTGACCTGAGCACATTGGCTACATCAGCAATGTTTGCATGAATAGATGGAGGAGCTCAGGGAGCAGCACAGAAGCTTCAGACAGCCTAGCTCTGCCTCAGAATCCACAAGCCAGATACCAGTCATAAACATCAGCATGCCACCAACCTTCCCTCTGTACCCAGGTGCCCAGGTAAGTCCTTAAGTTCCAAAGAAGGAGTCACCAGGAGCATCGTGTTTTATCCTTCATCACTTTGAATACATCAACCCACTGCCTTCTGGATCCCAGGGTATCTGATATGGACCTTATAGGGAAATCATAATGAAAGCATCCTTCCTCTCAGCCCCACATATGGTAGTAACAACCCTATAGTGTCTTAGAGAATGAAGCACCTATCATGATGTGGGTTGCTACCACCCTTTTGACACAAGTCATTCCAAGCTGAAAGAAAAGGGAATTGAATACCTTGAGTGTAGGTGTGATAAAGTTTTTACAAGTCAAAAGTTACTTATAGACTCTTGAACTCAAAATAAAAAAGGCCATTGAAGCATTCTACAGATTTTAATTTCTACACAAGTAAATATCAGTGTCCATAATCCACTAAAGCAAAAAGCTTCTCAAGCCTTTCTTACTCTTATTATGAAAGTGGAAAAGGTTGGGGAGGCCAGAAAGAAAGACAGCCTCTGTGAGTTATGGGTCATTTCAGACCCTGGCTGTGACTGTTCTTTTTTTTCTTTTTCTTTTTCTTTTTTTTTTTTGTGGTTGGGGGGGGCATGGCCTCATTTGGTGGTTTTGGATTTAGGGATTTTGGATTTCTTTTCTTTCTTTCTTTCTTTTTTTTCTGTGAGGGGGATGATATTTTATTTTGCTTTGTTTCCTTTTTCTTTCCTTCCTTTTCATCTAAAATTATTTTTGTTGTCTCTTACAAAGTATAGTGAGAGTAGTGAGTTTAGTGAAGGGTAAGAGTGGCAGGTCCTCTCAATCAGCTCCTTGCTTAAGGATATTCTTGTGAACCATTATAGTGGCCCGAGGGACACCTTGCAGGGCAGCATTGCTCAGGTGAAACTGGTTCATCATCTCCTCAATGAGACACAGGTTGCCATGGAAGTCCTGCTAAAGGTAGAGCAGAAGACCATGGACCAACTAAACATGATCAAGTTGTTTCAAGGTATTGACACATTGAAAACATCTAGGTTGTGCTGGAGCATTCATGTGGGGACAGTTACTGCAGCTCATCCTGGAGGCATGAGGAAAGCAAAAGGAGGAGGCCCAGGGAAGGTTCAGGCAGATTACATGCTCTGTGAGCTACTCCACAAGAAGAGCACCACGCACAGAGATTTGAAGCCAGCAAACATCCTGGTAGACACTGGAGGAAACATCAACTTCTTTGACTTTACCTGAGTTGCAGGTCACAGCTGGGCAGGAGCTGGACACATTGTGCAGCGCTCTTCTGTACTGTGCCCCAGAACTCTACCAGCAAGAAGATAACAAGCCTGTGGTGGGTGCCTGGATCCTGGGTGTAGTTCTATTCTTCATGTTCACCGAAGAATCTCCAATTTAACTTGACCACCTTTGTGCAGCTGAAGGAGAAGGTCCTGAATGCATGGTATGGCATTCCCCTTTACGTTTCTGCTAAAGGACTTAGTGTCATCAGTCAATTACTGACCATCATTCAACCCCATACAAAGGCTCACAATAGACCAAATTTTGAGGCACCCATGGCTGTGCCAGGATGAGAAATATTCACCAACTCATTCTAGTGAGCTACTCACCAACAACTCAACCCCACAATAATGACAATCATGCTTGACATGACTTATATCCCACATCACATCTGGGAATCTTTGGTAAACACAAAATCTGACCATGCAATGGCTACAGATCTGATGCTTCAGCACCAGGCAATCCAGGGAGCAATAAGCATGTTTGCAATTAAGCATGCACATTCAGAGGTGGGGCCTTGCATGCACACTGCAGATTCTACCACCTTCTGTGTCTCCCAAAAGAAGAGTGCCATTGAACTTGCCCTTCCCACCTTCCCCTTCTTGCTCAGCTGGCTGAGAAGAACCAGTAATCAGGGCAGCAGGGCAAGAGAAGAGCAAGTCTGCATTTCATTCCTGTCTGCATCCTACAGGTGAGCAACTCCACTCCCCAAATACCCCACAACATGACCTTGCATACCCCCTCCATCCAGGTCCTGGATGACCATCAGAGGGTGAGAAGCAGAAAACAAGTCTTCTCATGACATATCAGAAGAAGAAAACTCCCTCTTCACTGTGAAGCCCCATGGTGAAACTGCAGCCTATACCCATGACAACATCAAGGGCTGGGAGGGGATGGCTAGGAGGATTGCCACCTGTATTCTAAGAATACGTTTGTTGCTGCATGCTCTGTTGCTGTGTGCTGGTCCTGATGGCCTGTATTCAGAAACAAAGTGACGCCTATGAAAGTGGACAGCTGAGCTAGAGACAAAGCCACTGGACAGCCAGAAGATCCTGAGCTCCAATGATCCTGACATTATTGCAGGGGAATCAGCCAGACATGGATTTAAACAGACATGGATTTTAAAATACAGGAGGGAGGAGAGCAAACATCCTTGGGCTTCCACATATAGATTCCATTCACAAGAGTATCTGGAGCTATCTGGGCCTGAGTGAGCCCCTCTGCCACCATCTGGGAGAGATATCAGAGACTGCTTTTCCTAGGACACTTCCCCTGTTCTTTATCCCATATTTATGAGATAGCAGAGATGATTTTTAATAAATTTGTTTTACTCCTAAATCTTATAATACTATTGATGCTGCAAAGATTTGAAAACTGTTTTTGACTTCTATTTTCTTCTTCCATAGAATGAAATATATAGAATAGGTAAAATTATACAATTATGCATCAGGTAATGGAGGAAAAGCATCTTAACCATAAGTATAATGGAATTTTTTAATATTAGTGGTTTTCAGACAATTATTTTTGTCTAGTAGTTAGATCATTTTCTTCTTTCTCTAGCTTCATGGTACTATCATTTTCCATTTGCTGTTTTTCAAAATTGGAGTCAGAAAACTTCAACATTCAGAATGACATACTTAATAGCTATGTCAAATTTGGAAAAGGGTATTGATGGCCACTGGACATAAAATCCAAAACTTGAGAAATACTTGGAATGGAAGCGAAGGAGAAGAGGTAGACATCTGCCTACAGCAAGAGTGTTGTCCAAGACCAATCAGGGAGTGGAAGATCTATGGAATTTCTAAATATGAAGATGAGATGAGAAAATGGAGAGAGGGCATGTGTTGATACTGCCTCTCCATCTAGGAGTTTTCTGAGCTCTTAAAAACATCCTTGTGTGCATGACTTCTGAGATATGCCACTTATCTATGAAAAGAATAAGTCTTACTTATTTTAAGAGTTTATTAGCAAATGGTAACAATTGCAATCCAATAGATTGTGACATATTTGGTGGAAGACCAAATCAATTTATGTTCATTCTGTTGGCTTCATAAGATATTACTGTGATCAGATACAGCCATACTGAGGACAAACTCCCAATGTAGGGCTGCAAACTGATGCTTACCACAGCAGAGCTCCAAGGTACACAATAACAGAGTTATGACTATAACCTCTACTGCAGCATTTACAAGAGAAGCAAGCATAGAAAGATTCCTTTATCATTTAAGAAAATATAACATGCACATTCCAAAACTCAAATTGTCAAAATCATTCTCTACCTCTGGTTCACTACTAAAAAAAAAAAAAAAAAAAAAAAAAAAAATTGAAGGAGCACTATTTTACTAGTCAACTAGGCAGATATTACACTAAATTCTATATTTTATTTTTCCAATGGAAGATATTTCAGGGTGAAACAAAGCATTGAGTATTTTAAAAACCAACCACCCAAACAAAAATAATGACCCGAACACCATAAAACTTCTAAAAACTGAGGTTTCTAGAAAACTCTTTTCTGAATGCACTGTGACCTTAGTGCTTTACATGCTGATAAAATGAAGGTTGCCACTACTGATTTTAGCCAATAGACTCAGGCAGGTGCTCGTGAATTACATTTCCCTCCAGCTACATGTACTCCAATAGGTTAACTATTGTCATGTGTGTTAGTGCTGCCAGCTCCCATAAAATACTGTCACGGGTGACTGGTAAATTCACAAATATACCAGCTGCTTTCAAAACTAAGGAATTGTTTCTCTCGCTGTGCTGTCTTTCCATTCCTCCAAGAGTTGTAGACATAATACACAGTATTTTTTTTCATCATTCTATCTAGGTCAAGGTCACCAAATGTCCTCTGTCCTCCCTATCTTGTTGCTGCATGTTTAGACACATATAATTTCCAAATGCCATAGTCCTCTGATTAAAGATCTGTGATGCCTCTTCATTATTATCTACCGATTCCTTCTGTGGCATGATACATGAAGTCATTCATAGACGACTTCATTCTAACCTTCTTAAATTTTCTCTCAAGATGGCTTACCAAATTAGACTGCAAACAAAATTCTCCCTAGAACACTGAATTTCACGATTCTCTATCCTCTAATTCTCTTCTCCACCTATCAACTCATCCTTCAAATCCTAGTTTTTCTGCAAAGATTTTTTCAGATCTCGGTAAAATCAGACATTTATTTTTTCTTATTGCCTCAACCTCTGCTCTTATCATCAGCCTTAAAAAAAAAAAGAAAAGAAAAAGAAAAAGAAAACATTGACATGTATTGTGTGACAGCTAGTGAATAAGTCTTTTTAAATAACATTTATTTCTTTTTGATCCCACCCAAAATGTTATAAAGTAAGTACTTTTCCAACTCTATAAATAAGGAAACATAAGTTTAAGGAAAACCAATACTTCTAAATTTACACAACACTTGAATGTTGAATCAGCTGTCATATCACGTTACTAAAATTACTGGTTTACATGTAATGTATTTCCATCTGCACTCACAGAAGAGTGAGAGCTCTGAGATCCATATGTATGTGTCTCTCCTAGCTCCCAAAATAGAGCCTGGGGCATATTAGGTTCATGGATGGCATGTGTTGAATGACTAAATGAAAGGAGAACACGTACAAAGAACATATTTAGCTCTAAAGCATTTTTCATTTTAGATCAAAGTCTTCATCCTCCTGAGGAAATAGAACAAACATTTGGGAAATAGCTTGATTATACTTCTACTCTCTAATGTAATCTTAATGATTCCACAATATAAAAAACAAAATCCTCCAGGAGACATATAAACCCAGGTAGCACAACTTCTGCTTGCCTCAGAACTCTCAGGCACAGCAGGTCATCATGACATCATAACAGACCATTAAGACAGGACAGCAGATAATTATAACAACACAGCAGGTGATATGACACCACAGCAGGTCGTTATGACAACACAGCTGGTTGTTATTACATCATGACAAGTCATTATGACACCACAGCAGGTTACTCTGACATTATAACAGATCATTATGACACCTTAGCAGGTCATCATGAATTCATGTGAGGTCATCATGGCACCATAGCAAGTCATGATGACACCATAAAACTTCATTATGATATCATGAGAGATAATTCTGACATCATAGCAGACATTATGATATAATGTGATGTCATCATGACACCACAGTAGGTCATTGTGACACCACAGCTGGTCATTTTTATCATCATGGCAGATCATTATGACTCCATAGAAGCTCATTCTGACACCACAGCTGGTCATTATGACATCACAGCAAGTCATTTTTAACACCATGGAAGCTCATTATGACATTACAGAAGCTCATTATGACATCATGGATATCATTATTCAGCCACAGCAGGTCATTACGACATCATAGCAGATCATGTCATAGAGCTGGATCATTGTCTTCTGAGGTAGGAAAAAGAAATCTTTGTTGTGTCCTGAACCACAGTTTATTCAGAACTATGTAGACCCAGCTATGCAGGGGATTAAGAAAAGGCAGACAAAAAAGTAGAGAAAAATAGCCATGCACAGTGGTTCAGCCTACCTCTGGTGGCTGAGAGTAAAGGCAGTCCAATTAGAATTTATCAGCTTGAACCCATGATTCTCTACTCCAGCAGCAGGTGTTTGAACTCAAGGTATGAACTGATAAAATTCTTTGGCTACCAGGGAATTTCCCTTTGAATGGGGCATGGCCATACAACTAGGTGGTCTCCATGGTGCCTTTACACTGAGAGTTCTCCAGAGGGGCGTGGCCTCTGTCTCTGGGCAGTTCAAAGACCATCATTCATTCCTGGGTCTGACAAATGTTCATTGCTGGTATTTCTAGATGAAACCACAGGCTTCTGATGGTTTCTTATTGAAAAGCATGGAGAAGCCTTTGCCAGATCACTAGCTGTATATCAGATGCCACAGGGATATGTTAATTTGTTCAAGCAAGGAAATCACATCTCATTCAGCATGTACACTTGAAGTTTCTTTCTGATTAAGCTTATGGACTTCCATTCTACATTTCCTATAACCATCTGTATCCTGAACAGGACAAATCATTCAGTTGAATGATACAACCCTGGTGTATCTTTCAAGACCTTCCTGGTGGTAATAAGCTCTGAAATGCCTCCAGGAATGAAATTTATATTTGTAATGTAATACTATGCCAAGTAAAATACAATTTTATTTTTGTTTTACTATTTTCCTAGATAGAGGCAATTCTACTGGCTTCCACTTGGCCTTTCCCACCATAATCATTTTCTCTCTATAGGTCAGGAGATCAGTGTGGAGATTCTACCTCTCCTGAGTATCTCTTTCCTAATTTTAATTTCAGAACAGCATGAATGACCACCAAATGACCAGGACACCCAACACTGAGAGAAAGACCTGAATTAAAATTTCATTGATCATCTAGTCTCCATGAGACCTTCATCTTCAGGACCATACTAATATATTCTTTAATTACGGTCAGTTGATATTTGGGGTTCAGTAGTTGCATAGGTACCTGATTATTTCCATTTGCCTAATGGACTGTGCCCTGAAAAAGGCTTCAGTGTACCTTGAAGAAGAGTAGGAGAAAGTTTCACATAAGTTTTAGACAGAGTTCCGGGGTGCTACCTCAAGCCACCCAAATTCTTTTTTATTTTAGTTGCTCTGGATCTGTAGAGTGGCTCAAGTCTGGAAGATGATTGAGGGAACATGACTTCCTATTTTCAAAATTTAGTTTTGTTTTGATTTACTTACACTAAAATTTTTCTGCTAAACTATATCAAGTAAGAACTCATTAGGATTTCTATAATATTTCACTTTTACGAAGCCTAAAATCAACCAGCCAAGGTCATAGATTTTTTCTGGTCTGATTATTTGGATTCATTCTTTATTTTTTTTCAAAGTTATACATGCCTTTATTATATAGCTATGCTTTCTTGTTGAATGAATTATATACACCATTTTGTACAAATTAGAATATGAATAATAAATATATAGAGAGAGTTATTTGTAGGACTAGTTTATTTAGGGCTAAATTTTAACTGGATAATACTTCAAATTTTATTAAATACCTTAAAAATATTTTCTTGGTTTTATACTCCCAATATTTGTTTTCTAGCAGTCACTTCCATGCCTGGGCTATACAGAGTATAAATATATTGTCTAATTTTTAAAGATATCAATATGAGTTGCTAATTTGATATCTGAATTGAACCAACACTTTGTTTATCCATGCTATTTTGAATCTTCCCTTATTTCTAATTAAATTTTGACACAGTGTGAAAAGTTTATCTGTTTTGCTTTAGTGTATTTTGAGTATGTATCTTGTCACACAATTGATTTGATGATTCATAAGCTGACATTAATGGGAATTCAAATCTATTTGTGGACTCATGGAAATTTACTGAAGGCAGCATTATGACTGTTATTATTTTAAATTGAAGTCCAAAAAAGATTAGCAATCTATTATTCCATGGAAAGTATCAAAAACAGTGTTTATTCAATGAAAATTACTGGGTAGGTTGCAAGGTGCAACTTGTTCAAACTTAATCACCACATGTTTTTTTTCTAATTGATTAGTGTACTATCAGTTGTAAAGATTGTGGAAAGACACATTGAATTTGTCATGGAGAATTTAGGCTCCATCTATATTTAAAATCATAATCTATCAGTATTTGTTATGATTCTCAAGGTTCTGTTAATATTAATGCTTTTAAGAAAGCCACTCTACCATCATGGATGCTAACACTCATTTAAAAATAGTTCTGTTTTTGCTTTAATATGTCTGTTTTCTCTTTATTTGCTTTCTATCAGAAAGGACATTGGCATAAAAGCAAGAACTTATTGAGGAAGGGTCTGTATACTCTGGCCACTTATTCTTTATTTTAAGATCTATTGGTTCAAAGCAGGTTCAGGTGAATACAGCTGAATTCTCTAACAGAGGACTGACCTAATGTTAAAGACTCATTACACTAAAACCATGGAGAAACGGGAAGAGGAACTAAAAAAAGTGCCTCCAAATTTGAGCTGTGTTGTCCCTTATTTTTATTTTTTTTTTCACATCTTCATACATGTATTTTGTACAACAATGAGGGTGTCCTTCCACCATCCATGCAATTCCCCTTCTCCCTCCTTTTCCCTCCCACCCATCTTTCCTATCTAGAGGTAATCTTCTTCCAGTACTCTTCCTCCCTACCCCATTTTGAGTCACCCCCCCCCCCCCTTATATCAGAGAAGATATTCGGCATTTGTTTTTTTGGGATTGGCTAACTTCACTTTGTATAATCTGCACTAATGCCATCCATTTTCCTGCATATGCCATGATCTTATTATTCTTTAGTGCTGAGTAGTATTCCATTGTGTATAAATGCCACATTTTTTAATCCATTCATCCATTGAAGAGCATCTAGGTTGGCTCCACAGTTTAGCTATTGTGAATTGTGCTGCTATAAACATTGATATGGCTGTGTCCCTGTAGTATGCTGTTTTTAGGTCCTTTGGGTATAGTCTGAGAAGAGGAATAGCTGGGTCAAATGGTGGTTCCATTCCCAGCTTTCCAAGGAATCTCCATATTGCTTTCCAAATTGGCTGCACCAATTTGCAGTCCCACCAGCAGTGTATGAGTGTACCTTTTTCCCTTCATCCTAGCCAGCACTTGTTGTTTGTCTTCATAATGGCTGCCATTCATACTGGAGTGAGATGGTGTCTAGAGTAGTTTTAATTTGCATTTCTCTGATTGCTAGAGATGTTGAACATTTTTTTTTCATATAGTTGTTGATTGATTGTAAGATGTGTGAGATGTAAAAATTTGTTTCTATATCCTGGGAACAAATTTTTACCCCTCACACATCTTCTTTAATTTGTTATTCACTCTACCACCAATACTTTGGAGATGGAGTGATGTCACTTGACTCCTGCCATCCATGGATCCAATTATTTACTTTGCAGTTAGAGTTTCCAGTCCAGGCATCGAAGTTCCCACTGTGGAGTCCCACCAACAGGGAAAAGCAATCACAGAAGTTTTCAAGGATGCCAGGGCTCCTCCCACAACTTATTACTCATAGTTGTGATAAAGGTTATGCATTGAACTCATCCAGGGTGGGTGAATCTTAAATGACAAATCACAGTGCATTCCAATTTCTCTAAGCTTTTTAATCCCTTTCTAACCCTTAACCCTTGAAAGTTCAGCATTTCTATCTCACTCATGAGCACTACATTTTGGTCCTTGTTGCAGCTAAATAATCAAACAGAGCTCTTCCTAACTCCATGATATACAATTCTAAGAATATTTGTTTTAGTGAATTTGCATCTGTAAATATGGCCTGATTCAGCTTTGTTTGTTTCAACATTATCCCACACTTGAATTTATTAATAAACATATTCCTGGATTCCTGTCTGCATACATTAGAAAAATCATGTCATTTTTTGGAGTGTAGTGCACATAGGGTTACAATTTGCAGTTCCTTTAGGGTAACTTTAGACTTGAGTCTAGATAGAGGTCTAGAAATAATGAAGGGAGGTGGGAGTTAGCCCCAAGCAGAATCAGCATTTTCTTTAAGGGCAACTGCCTCAGGGCAGAGAGTCCTCAGGCAATGTAGAGTAATCCTTAGGAGTAAAAAAACCACCTACTAGTAGCAGGAAGGAACTCCTACAAGACATAGAGCAGCTTTGTTAAACACTTGCAAAGACTCATAGATCTCTCTGATCCATCTCCTCAATTTCCTCATCCATCTTGTGATGGGAGACAGAACCTGAATCTTACCTGTGACTCCTCTCTCTCCAGGTCATTTTGTGTTCCACAGATGTAGAACCAGATGTGGGGATGTGGGGATTTCTATGAAGGTGACAGACGGAAGCAGGGACTGCGGGAATCTGACAAGGTAAGGGGAAGAAATATGTGTTATCAAAATAAGTTTGGTTTTAGCCTGGGACCTTGAGAGCTATAGAGTATTCACTCTACTCCATAACTTGTTCTGCCTGGAGGCAAGCGGATTCCAACCTTCTTATCCTTTTGTGATGGTCTTTTATTGTCTACTTGAGGACCCTAAGATGGTAGAGAAAATCCATAGACTGAAGCTCCCATTTTCTTTAGTTGTTCAGGGAAGTGCAGGGCTGTGAGCTGTTAGAAGCCCAGAGACATAGTCGCTGGGTCTTGTGCACACTGGCCTGATGGAGGTGATCTGGACATGATTCCAGTGTCCACCACACTCTGCCTCTTCACCAGCAGGACCAGAGTTCAATCTACAGTTTTCACACTCATATCCTTACAATAGGATTCTGCTCTTCTGCTGTCAATCTTACTCCCTTCATTCATCTAACTGTGTAAGTCGAGTTATCACTGTAAATCTAAAATCTAATTGCATCACTTGCCATCTTAAAAATACTTTCAATTTTTTTTCTCCGTGATCCTTACCATTAATCTGTAACAGGATTTTGAGTACTGTTGTGATTGTACCTATTTCTGTCTTTCTAGTTTCAAGAATGACAATTTACTTTTTACACTAGCTGAGTGTGCAGTTCCACACCTGGCATTCAGTAGGGTTTAAGTAAACAATTGCTGGATGAATATTCAACCTAATATCCCCAACCACATTGAATTATTTAGGTTTCCTGCATATTTTGTTTATGCCTTCTGTCCTTTATTAAACATCACCTGTCATGGGGATGCATTAATTCAGTCTCTTGTCTCTTCATTCTCCTTACCCAATTTTGTCCCAAATGCGCCATTTATATATCTTTCCTTGTAGGAATCCTTTCACATCCCCAGGTATGTATTTGTCATCCATCAAACATGCTTTCATAGCCCTCTGTCCATCTTAACTTGTATATATATTTCTCAGGAGTTCTTTCCACTCCCTTCTGGGAGTCTCTCCATGAATCTTAAGCACTGGGAAGGAAGAAACTGGTGTGTTTTCATTCATCTCAGGGCAATCCCTCAAATCACTGTGTAATGAGTGAACAATTCAGTGAATGAAAAAACAAACAAACAAAAATCCTGAAGTTGCTTTTGTGTAGAGAGAGCTATATGCTTTGACAAATATGTTTTACTAATGAAATGTGACCACAAAATTACAGAAAAAAAGTCATCAATAGCCAACATGCATAGATAATGAAATCTTGCTGAGAGAATATCAAGGTCTAATGTTTTTGCTCATATGAAGAGAATGTCAGTCGCAACCTCTTTCTCATTGCTCAGTTCATGTAGGGCAAAAGGAAAACAAAATGTGCTTTCTTTTGGAAGGCAAGCTTAAATTTCCCCTCAGTCTGAATCAGATTGAAGGTTAAAAAATATTATAGTCCCTATTACTAATTTTACAGAATTTACTTATGTGTTTTTATGCTTGTACTCAATCACTGACTGCTTATTAGGGACCATACTTGGTGCTAGCAAGCAAGTAATTCATGGAGTCCGGTTGTATATTATCAAATTGAAGTTCCTCGGAGACAATCAAGTTTCTTTTATGTGATCCATCGCTCCTCTAATAGGTTATCGACATAGGTCACAAGAGCTATAATTTTTTTTTTCTGAAGACTACAAGGAAAGTCAGAAACATGATCAAATCTACATTATTTAGTACTCAGAGGTTAAATGTCCCTTATGTTTATAGTCCTAGTCTGTAATACCATAATGTTATCCAAAACGTATTACCTAAAATGTGATATATGTGTTTATAAAAGATGTTTATAAATAAAATTTGATTTTTAGATATGGAAAATCAATTACCAACAGAATATGCTCAGAATAGTATTTTAGAATTATAATGAACACACTGATGTGATCTATTTATTATCATTGCATGGCCATGTAACATGGAAATTAACAGTATAATCTTCTTGAATCAAATGTATGATATATGATATGTCAAGAGCTTTGTAATGTTTTGAACAACTAATAATAAAAAAAACAGGTGAACACATAAAAAAAAATAAATTTACAGATGAGAACGACAAAAATAAATAAATAAATAAATAAATTCCCTAGAACCTTAAAAAAAAAAACAACAAACAGTATAATCTGGAAAACTAGTCAGAAGATTTCTGCTCAATACAAATGTTTAATTGTTTGTTTTGTTATTATTAAAAGGACAGCTTATGAATTTATATACATGGATAAAGCAAAGAAAACCAAGTCTTGATTTGGTAGATTTTTTCAACTTGTAGCATGGTCCTGAGTTTATTGTTCATTTTTATTCATACATTTTTAATTCCTTCAATGCAGAGTTTAAAAATATTGTTGCATTATAATTATACATAAGAAGGGTATGCCGTATTCACACATGCAAAATACAAGTTGATGCATCTCATGAATTGACAAATGAGATTGAATAAAGCACAAGTTTTGAGTAAATATGACTTTTATCTTTATCTTTAAAGTGCTGCTTGGTGAGGTCATTCAAAAGGGCCATTTGACACTTTCTTCAGTAAACTCAGTGTTGATCTTCAGTCATAGTTATTTGTCCAGCAGAAAGAAACTTCCTAGTAAATAATTTCTTAATGGTACTTTTCATTTGGGCATTTCTCAAGGTGTAGATCAAGGGATTTAACATGGGAGTTATCATAGTGTAGAAAACAGCAACTGCCTTATCAATAGGTAACGTAACTGCTGGTCTCAGGTACACAAACATGGAAGGGAAAAAGAATAATACCATCACTGTGATGTGGGAGACACAGGTAGACAGGGCTTTGCGCCTACCCTCTAGGCTCTGTGTCCTCAGGGAGCACAGGATGACCACATAGGAGACCAGCAAGAGGAGGAAGATTAGCAGGCAGATGAACCCACTGTTGGCAACAACAAAGAGCCCCAGAGTGCGGGTATCAGTGCAGGCCAAACTGAGCAAAGGACTCAGATCACACATAAAGTGATCAATGACATTAGGGCCACAGAAGGGTAGTCGGAAGATGAAGAGGATCTGGATGGTTGCATGGAGAAAACCTCCCATCCAGGACACGCCCACCAGCAGCATACACAGTCTCCAGTTCATGATGGTTGCATAGTGCAAGGGCTTGCAGATGGCCACATAGCGGTCATAGGCCATCACTGTAAGCAGGATGACCTCTGCACCTGAGAAGAAATGTTCCCCAAAGACTTGGGCCATGCATCCATTAAACAGGATGGTCTTCTTTTCATGGAGTGAATCCACAATCAGTTTAGGGGTATTCACAGAGGAGTAGCAGGCATCAATAAAGGAGAGATAGGCCAGGAAAAAATACATGGGGGACCCCAACAATGAACTGGCAGTGATGGCAACCACAATGAGCAAATTTCCTAACATAGAGATGATGTAGATGAGCAAAAACACAGCAAATATAATTTTCTGCATCTTGGGGTTTTCTGTAAGTCCTAGTAGAACAAATTCTGTCACGTTGTTCCTTTTCTCCATGTACTTCCTGTGCAACTTTATTACATTACCCGAAAAACATGAATGCAACCTTGAATTTGTTAAACTTCTCCATGTCACAAAGAAAGGAAGCCTGGATTGTATTGTCTGTGAAATCTCATGAGTTCCACTGCTTGTTTCATAGATTTTGTTGAGCATAAAATATTGGTTCTGTTACCTTATAGATTATTCAGATGCCTCCTGAGTGATGATTGGGCAAGAAGCATATGCATGAGAAATTTTTATAGACATGAAAGTCAAGAGGCCCTTGGAATACATGGACTCTTTTGTGGAAACCAGAAAACTAGGAGAATAAATATAAGTAAAAGATTAAACAGATTGTGGCAGTTAAGTCCCTAAGGGAGGTAGAAGATTGATGTAACAGTCATCATGGTATAGTTAACAATTTTCATCCTTATTCTTAGGAAAATGGAGACTACAAAACATGTCTATGAAAATGAGTGCAAGTATGACAAGAAATCTGAGGAAAGGTGAATCTGGGGCATTACCCTTGTAAATGCCACTGTGTGTCCTGGAAGAAGCTGGTCAAGGCTCAGTGAATAATGGAAGCCAGATCCAGGAACCCCAGGTGGCTGACTATCCATGAGAGTTGATGGAAGAATTTCAGTGCAACAGTGATGGAAATGTAAGTATAAAAAGCTACTCTGAAATAATTCATAATGCTGGATGACTAAACCCAAGAGCTTCATAATAGCCAACTATAAATTACTTTGCAATATTTGTTCAGTGAATTTCATGGTACCAAGTGCTTTGCACACACAATTCTTTCTTTTTTTTTGTAGTTGTAGATGGACAGAATGCCTTTATTTTATTTATTTTTATGTGGTGCTGAGAACGGAACCCAGTGCCTCACACATGCTAGGCAATCGCTCTGCCACTGAGTTACAGTCCCAGCCCCATATGTTTCTTTTTAATACTTAGAATAACCTGTGAGGTAATACTACTTCACTACACAGATAAGGAAACAATTTGAGAGAAAAATGATTGTAGTGGTTTAGCAATGGCAATGCTAACCAAAAGTCATTTAACTCTTCAGATTTTCTAAATGCTTTTGCAGATGTCTGCATATTTAATAATCACTTTAAGAGTAGTGGTTGCTGGCTAGAGTCATCTTATAGGTATATTTAAACTTATTTTGCCTGTAATGAAAGCACAGAGAAATTAAGAATTCTGCTCTAAAGGAAGAAGCTAATAAACATAAGAGCTAAGAACAGAACTCAGGTTTTTCTTATTCTATTTATTTTTGTCCTCCAAACTTTTAGCTTTAACTTATATACCCCATATTGCCCTGTTTTAGCAATGTACCAATAATTCTCTTTTGACATGACCATAATTATTATGATTAATTAAATACCACCTGAGAGACATCTTTATATGAACTAATTTCTCCAGCAGACTCACAGACATATAATGATTCATTTGAACTCTCAAATATTAAAAAAATAAATGTTTCTGCATTCTTGGAGGGGTTCCTTTGTCCTCATCTGTCCCTCACATCCAATTCTCCCTTTCTCAATACTGCCATAATGTGGTTACAGATCCTGTTGGATATGTTGAAAACAACTATCACAGCGTCTTGGCTTTAAATTAGTGAAAACTGATTAGAATCCTGGTTATTCAACTTGAAACTATTTTTTCCTGGCAAAGCACCCATCTATTTCTTCTATCTATGGAATGATAATTAAGAATATCACCTCATAAGTTGTTCTGATAATTGATTATTATATGAACACACTCACAACCGTTCTGATGATACATAGAGGACTTTCCATTATGTTTAACTGCGTGAACTCAGCAGATGTGCAGAATTAACACACTGAACAGTGAAGGAATTATCTCCAATATTACTTGTAAAGAATCCACAGAAACCTATATTATCCATAGCCATTGATCCCAGAAAGATTTCCCATGTTTTATTTTACTCAATATCTGATGTCTTAGGCCATCTAGTATTCATATTAAATCTCTTCGTGAGAAGTTCATTTAAATTTTGTTTTTGCCTGTGTGAATTATCTTAGTTAACAAAAGAGTGTCTCATGGTAAAGTAGGCTTCAGTTGCTAAAGGATTTTTACTTCATGTTTTGTGACTCTTGAATTGTCCACTGATAAATTAAATTTACCATCTCTTGAAAAATTAAGGTGAGGGTGAAACACCCTATAATCATACTTTAAAACGTTGAAAAGTAAAATTTCAGTACATGAAAACTAACAATATTTAGTGAACATCAGCACTGTTGAAGAACTTACCTTAGTAATCTTAGAGGATTTTAATGATGCTTGTGGGTGTTCCAAAGCACTCCCATCTTCAGAGTGACCTCCACTTAGAGTAAGAATCTTTCAATATTAAAATATAAGACACAATTGAAAGAGAGTATTCAAATAATACAATATCAAATCAACAAATACTAAGAAGTCTTTCTAAGTCCAAATCTTTCCTTCCCACATCAAACCTTGAATGTCTCACAGAAAACCCAGGGATAGAACTTGAAATGGATTCACTTGTTTCATTATGGAAAAGTGATCTTCATTATCCAGGTCTGGTCTTCAGGGCAGGAGGTAGAAATTTTGAAGGAAAAAAATTCAAGTGGGTGTCATCATGATGAGTCTCGTTTGATGAAGTGACTACTATAGATGGTATTTACTCTTACATTATCTGGGTATTTATGGTTTCCATAAAGTCTCTTGGACCTTGCTAGTAGCTGTGCTTTCTCTCCCAGGAATTAATTACCTTTGATGGAAAGGTTTTGCCTTAGTCTCATCCTGGAAAGAGATTTTGAAAATCTCCCCCTCTTGAGTGGGGAAATGTTATGTCCTGCACTTTGGACCATAAGCCCTTGAGAGTCCCTATTCCCTCTATGAACTTGGTTTGTTTCGAAAGCTGAATGCCAAGCAGACAGCATGGCAGTAGGAGTCTTGTGCGGAGACCAGTGGTGCAGTTTCCCTGATGATGCATTTCGCAGAGGGAACTTCCTGCTTCTGACTGATGTTTAACCATTTCTGAAACCTATTGTTGATTGCCTAAGAGCAAAGCTGCTGAGGCATAAAATTAATAGTAGTATGTTAGAGTACTTTCCTCCAAAAGCTGCTCTTCTTATTTCTAAGAGTGTTTGGAAGTAGCCTTAACCTGGAATGTTCTATATTACGATCCTCTTTGGGACTTACAGGCTGTCCTGGGTTAAGAGGCAACACTACAAATTTGAAGATGTACTTGAAACAGAAAAGTTAAGTCATTTGGTCACTTGATAGTTTTACTTATGTCCAATTTATTTTTTCTAGGAGGTATATAGTGGTAAATTATTGTAGCTTTAATTAAAATTTTAGTAATTATTTATGTTAATTTAAACTTTCACAATCTTATTGGTCATTAGTATATCATCTCTGGTGAGGTTTTCATCTATAGCCTTACCAGATAAAACAGAAGTTTTGGCTGCTTCTTTTGTAGTTTTAAGTGATCTCAACAGTAGTTTTAAGTGATCTCAACATCAATATATTTGATCTCAAATATATATATTTACATATATATGTAAATATATATATATATATATATATATATATATATATATATATATATATATAAAACCATACACAATTTAGTCCAAGTCTGTGAATTATCTTTTTTCATTTAAAATTTTATTTTTGAACAAGTAATATTTTATTGGTTCTTTTTAGTTATACAAGACAATAGAATTAATTTTGACATAATTATAAAAGCATAGAATATTTTTGAAGTACATTAATATAAAAAAACCCTACATGTATAATATACATAATTTGGTGAGTTTCAAGTTATATATTCCTATATAAAGCTGTCACCATACTCCATGCTATAAAACTATCCAGTCTCCTATACAATCTCCTGCAAAAATGTCCTCTCATCTTTTTGTTTATTGTTATTGTTGTGATAAGAACTCCCAACACAAGATCTATTTTCTTAGCAGAATTTGGGGTGCTGAGCTCACCTGAACATCTTCTACCCCTCTACTCATTATCCTTTGCTCAATAGTTCTCTGTCCCCTACTCTTTTAGCCACTGGTACCTCCATTCCATTCTCAATTTTTTTTTTAAATTTTTTTATTGTTGGTTGTTCAAAACATTATAAATTTCTTGATATATCATATTCCACACTTTGATTCAAGTGGGAGATCAACTTTGTTAGATTCCATCTGAGTGAGATCATATACTTGTCTTTGTGCCTTACATATTTCACTTAACATAATAATCTGTAGTTCTACTCACACTGCTGCAAAAATCAGGATTTTATTCTTTTTATGGCTGAATTGTCTTCCATTGTGTATATGTACCAAAATTTATTTTCCATTCATAAACCAATTTACCTTGCGTTTATTTCCTATTTTGTTTATTACAATTTGTTCTGTATTGAACATGGGAGTGCAGATGTCTCTGACATATTAATTTTATTTCCTTTGGGTATATAACAAGTAGTAGGATGGCTGGGTTATAAAGCACTTCTAATTTTAAGCTTTTGAATAATCTCCATATTGATTTCTATAATGGCTGTACTAATTTACATTTCCATTGACATGGTGCCAGAGTTCCCTTTCCTCTATATTCTTGCTCACAGGTTCACACGTATTATCTTTATTCTACTTGAAGATAATCCTTTTAACTAGGTTGAGGTAACATCTCATTTTGGTTTTGCTGTGCATTTTTCTATTTCACCTACCTGAAGGCTATTTTAGCATATCTTTTTTTGGAAAAAAATCTCCCAAAGGTATTATTTGCACTTTTTAAATCAAATTGATTTTTCTTTTCTTTTCATTATTTATTTGTAAGAATTCCTCATATAGTTTGGATCTTATCTGTTACCAGGTAAGTTTCATGAGTATCTTTTCCCACTTATTAGGATGCCTTTTCATTTTGGTGTTTCTTTGTAATGCATTTGAAACTATTATTTTTAGTTTGTTATAGTTCCACTTTATTTTTGCATTTTTTCCTTCACTGTTGATATCATACCTAAAAAAATCACTGCCAAGAAAAATGTCAAGGAAATTTACCCCTACATTTTCTGCTGTGAGTTTTAGTGTTTCAGGTCTTATATCGAAGTCTTGAATCAATTTCAAGTTAATTTTTATAAATGGTACCAGATAATGAGCAATTTTCATGTTTATGTGTGGGAATCAACTTTCGCCAAAAATTAACAAGAGAATATCCCTTCTTTATCATACATTCTGGATCAACTACTAGTTTACTGTATGTGCATGGTTATGTCTGGTCTCACTAATTTGTTTCATTGGGCTCTGTGCATATTTTAATGACAGTGTCATAATATTTGAGTAGTATAGATTTGTAGCATATTGCAAAATCAGGCATTGCTATACCTCAGGTTTGTTCTTAGTTTTCAAGATTGCTCTGGCTTTTTGGCCTCATTTGTAGTTCTGTATGAATTTCATTGTTTGTTTTTTTCTATTTCTGCAACAAACATCATTGGAATTTTGATAATGATTTCATTGGATTGGTAATTGGTAATTGATTTCATTGCTTTGGGTAATGTGGACATTTCAACAATATTAATCTTCCAATTTGTGAGCATAGGGTTTCTTTTAATTGATTTATATCTTCTTTATTGTCTCTCTGAAGTATCGTATAGTCCCTAAAGCAGAGGTCTTTCATCCCCAGGGTAATTTATTCACATGATTTTAGTCTTTATGCTGCTATTGTACATGGTAGTTTTGCACAGAGATACAGTCCATTGTTTCATGATGATTTTGTATCTTGCAAATTCACAGAATTCATTTGTTAGTTCTAACAGACTTTTATAAAGTCTTAGGAGTTTCCTAGCTATATAAGATTATGTCATTTTTTTTGCCTATTTTCTAGGATTCTGTTTTATAGAATTGATGCGAGATGGCCTGCTCCTTGGTCCTGTACTTACAAAAAAGGCACTTAGCTTTTTACCATTTAAGATAGTATAACTGTGGGCTTGTCACAGATGGATTTATTATATGGAATGTTGAGAAATATTACCTCTATACCTAAATAGTTGAGTGATTTATCATGGTTAATATCAATACTCTTATGATAGTTTCTTAGCTCATTGATATAATTATGTAATAAAGAGTTTAGAATTCATTAAATGTATATTACATAACATCAGTTAGTTTGGACTTTAAGGAAATTATTCTGGTTTGAGAGGGGGAACTTATCACATTATCAATGCTATAACATTATAGAATCACTCATGTCAAGATTCTAAATAGAAATAAAAGAAAGCCTTAAAGCTCTCTGTATGACCACTTTAATGTTACTGGCTTTTTTTTTTTTTTTGCAAATATAACTACACAGGCTTTTGTTGCCAAAAAAAAAAAAAAATGTCTATGGTAATTTTTCCCTCTGGTCTGTCTTAAGTCTTTTAATTCAAAGTATTCCTAGTAATGCAGACCTAAAATATTTTTGTGCATTGAAGATCCAAAAAGGAAGACAGCTGCTGTCTATATCAATTTGCTGTTTAATATTACAGAGAAAGATAAGAAGAATCAGCCTGAAGAACAACCTTGACATTGCAGAGAAATATAAAATATGAGACAAGATTAACATAAATATTTTTCTTAAACTGGTAAATTCTTTGAAGTTTTGGACATCTATTTACATAAAATTTGATTTTAGTAAATATTAATTTTTAATTTTAAGTTCTTCTGGAATATGTTAATGGTAGTTCTTTTTAAGAACAGACATTTAGGATGGTAATTTGAGGACAAATTCATTTGAGGGGAAAGTTATTAAGCCTTTGAATTTGTGATATGAGAAGTATTGTAAAAATGAGTTTTTGCAACATACAAATAAGGATTAGATATAGACTTTTCTATTTGAACTTGGTTGTAATATTCCTATTTGCAAAAGGGGAAACAATATGATAACATGTATCTCATTGGCCAAGGTAAAAATAAAATAGATAAATATATAAAAAATATTTAATACCATGCCCAGAATATATTAATACTTGTGGCACATAAACATTTTACATCAAATAATTAAACCTATATCTTCCAATTTCACAATTTTTAATTGTTAATGATATAATAAATAGTTAAAGAGAAAAACATAAAATTGTTCCTGATGGAGTTTCATACTATCATCCACATATTCTCTGGACCTCAGTCATGCATTTATTTGTCAAGAATGACAATTCAGTGGGTTTCTCTTTTTTTTTCCTGGAAAATGGAATTTGATGTGTATTTGCAAATGATTTTGTACAAAAATCTTTCTCCAAAAATTTACATAGTAGAGACTTTTGGCAAATACACTTAAAGTGAAGGGTATGGGATCTTCACTTATACGCCTTTGTGTTTCTATGAGAGAGACCGGGAGAGACAGAGAGAGAGAGAGAGAGAGAGAGAGAGAGAGAGAGAGAGAGAGAGATTGATTAGAAAGACAGAGGCAGAGACATAGACCTTGGAACCATTCAGTATTATTAGAACAAAAGGGTTTTACAAACGTTCTCATCGAACAGTGGATATTGCAACATGAGATGACTTTTTCCGAGGGCTCCTAGAACTGCTTTGGGAACCGCTTTGAAGCATCTTTGTCCACATAGTTCTGTAATATCCTAACTTATATTCTCTCATTGTAACTAAGACAGTCCTGGATCAATGTTAAATAGTACTGGTACTTTTGTTAATATCAGGGAATATTTTGAAGCAGGATTTGCATTTCCTACAATTTTAATTTTGGTTTCACAATGAAAATAAATATTGTCAATTTACATTTTTAATGAATATCAATATTTTCAATGTACAATTTCAAAATATAATAAAATCAATAAATTTACTATGCTGTATATAAAACTATAATCAAACTATAGTCAACCATAGTCAATTTTTAAGATACTCAAGTTTTTTGCTTTGTTTTATATAATCTGCTTCCTAATTTTGGCTTATTTTTAAAATGTATTTTCTCTTCTAAATTGAATTATTCCTTTTTGCCTCTTTTAAAAAATCTTCCTTCATGGCCTATCTAGAGATTTAAATTATGCAACTATGCTTTAAAATAAGGTATTCTCAATAACTCCTTCTCAAAAATCACACCAATGATTTTATCTTTTAGTTTTCACTACACTATAAAAAAGGTATATATACAACTCTGAATATATACAAGATTTAAAGTTACTATAAATATTATCACAAAAATAAAAATACAAAGAATAAAAAAGGGAAAAAAAATTGTATACTGCTTTTGGAACTATGGTCATTTTGATAATATTAATTCTGCCTATCCAAGAGCAAGGTAGATCTTTTCATCTTCTAAGGTTTTCTTTGATTTCTTTCTTTAGGGTTCTGTAATTTTCATTATATAGGTCTTTCACCACTTTTGCTTAGTTGATTCCCAATTATTTTATGTTTTTTTGAGACTTTTTTAAATGGGGTAGTTTTCCTCATTTCTCTTTGAGGATTTGTTCCTGACATACATAAATGTCTTTGATTTCTGGTGTTGATTTTATATCCTGCTACTTTGCTGAATTTGTTTACTAGTTCTAAAAGTTTTCTCGTGGAACTTTTAGTGACCTCTAGGTATAGAATTATATCATCAGCAAATAGTGCCAATCTGAGTTCTTCTTTTCCTATTTGTATCCCTTTAATTTCTTTTGTCTGTCTAATTGCTCTGGCCAGTGTTTCAAGAACTATGTTAAATAGAAGTGGTAAAAGAGGGCATCCCTGTCTTGTCCCAGTTTTATATGGAGTGCCTTCAATTTTTCTCCATTTAAAATGATGTTGGTCTGGGGCTTAGCATAGATAGGCTTTATGATTTTGAGATGTGTTCCTGTTATTTCTAGTTTTTCTAGTATTTTGAACACAAAGGGATGCTGAATTTTGTCAAATGTGTTTTCTGTGTCTATTCAGATCATCAAATGATTCTTTAAGTCTATTGATGTGATGAGTTATATTTATTGATTTCCGTATGTTGAACCAACCATGTATACCTGGAATGAATCCCTCTTGATTGCAGTGCATGATCTTTTTGATATGTTTTTGTACTCAATTTGCCAGAATTTTATTGAGAATTTTTGCATCTATGTTCATTAGACATGTTGGTCTGAAGTTTTCTTTTTTCGATGTGCCTGGTTTTGGAATAAGGGTGATATTGGCCTCATAAAATGAGTTGGAAGTGCTGCCTCTTTTTCTATTTTTTGAAATAAATTGAAGAGTATAGGTATTAGATCTTCTTTAAATGTCTTGTAGAACTCAGCTGTGTATCCATCCCGTCCTGGGCTTTTCTTGGTTGGTAGACTTTTGATGGCATCTGCTATATCATCACTTGAAATTGATCAGTTTAAATTGTGTATATCATGGTGATTCAATTTGGGCAAATTATATGACTCTAGAAATTTCTTGATGCCTTCGATATCTTCTATTTTATTGGAGTACAAGTTTTCAAAATAATTTCTAATTATCTTCTATATTTCTGTATTGTGTTGTAATATTTCCTTTTTCATCATGTACATTAGTGATTTGAGTTATCTCTCTCCTCTTCATTAGCATGGCTAAGGGTTCATTAATTTTATTTATTTTTTTCAAAGAACAAACCTTTTTGTTCTGTCAATTTTTTAATTGTTTCTTTTGTTTCAATTTCATTGATTTCAGCTCTGATTTTAATTATTTCCTGTCTTCTGCTACTTTTGGTGTTGATTTTTTTTTCCCCTAGGGCTTTGAGATGTAGTGTAAGATAATTTATTTGTTGACTTTTCCTTCTTTTAAGGAATGTACTCCATGCAATGAACTTTCCTCTTAGAGCTACTTTCATAGTGTCCCAGAGATTTTATGTGTTTTATCTGTGTTCTCATTCACCTCTAATTTTTTTTTAATCTCCTTGATGTCTTCTGTAACCCATTGTTCATTCAGTGGCATATTATTTAGTCTCCAGGTGTTGGAGTGGGTTTTATTTCTCACTTTATCATTGATTTCTAATTTCATTCCATTATGATCTTATAGAATGCAGGGTAGTATCTCTACTTTTTTATATTTGCTAAGAGTTGTTTTGTGGCATAGTATATAGTCTATTTTAGAGAAGGATCCATGTGTTGCTGAGTAGAAAGTGTATTCTATCCTTGAAGGAAGAAATATTATATATATGTCAGTTAAGTCTAAGTTATTGATTGTATTATTGAATCCTATAGTTTCTTTATTCAGCTTTTGTTTGGAAGATCAATCTAGTGATAAAAGAGGTGTATTAAAGTCACCCAAAATTATTGTGTTATGGTATATTTGACTCTTGAAATTGAGAAGAATCTGTTTGATGAACATAGTTGCACCATTGTTCAGGGCATATATATTTATAATTGTTTAGTCTTGTTGGTGTTTGCTTCCCTTGAGCAGTATGTAGTGTCCTTCTTTATCCTTTTTGAATGACTTTAGTTTGAAGTCTGCTTTATTGGATATGAGGATGGAAAACCACTGCTTGCTTTCAGTCCATGTGAGTGGTATGATTTTCCCCAACACTTTACCTTCAGTCTGTGGATGTCTTTTCCTATGAGATGAGTCTCTTGGAGACAGCATGTTGTTGGTTCTTTTTTTTTTTTAATCCAACCTTCTAGTCTATTTCTTTTGATTGGTGAGTTTAGGCCACTAACATTCAGATATGATTATTGAGATATGATTTGTATTCCCAGCTATTTTTGTTTATTTTTGGTATTTAACATGACTTGGTTTCTCCTCTGATTAGATTTTCCTTTATTGTAGTACCTCCCTCTGCTGATTTTCATCATTGTTTTTTTTTTTATATTTTCATATTTTACTGAGGATATTCTATAGTGCAGACCTTCTAGTTGTAAGTTCTTTTAACTTTTGTTTATCATGGAACATTTTTATTTCATCATCAACCAATCTAAAGCTTAGTTTTGCTGGATATAAGATTTTTGGTTGGCAACCATTTTCTCTCAGAGCTTGGTATATGTTGTTCTATAATCTCCTGGCTTTGAGAGTCTGAATTGAAAAATCTGCTGAGATACGAATTTGTCTCCCCTTAAACATGATCTGATTTCTCTCTCTTGCATCTTCTGAGATTCTATCCTTATTCTGTATGCTAGCCATTTTCATTATAATTTGCCTTGTTGTAGATATGTTGTAATTTTTTACATTTGGTGTCCTGTAAGCGTCTTATATTTGGTTTTCCAATTTGTTCTTCATGCTTGGGAAATTTTCTGATATTATCTCATTGAAGAAATTGTGCATTCCTTTGATTTGGAACTCTGTGCCTTCCTCTATCCCAATAACTCTTAGACTTGGTCTTTTGATGCTGTCCCGTAATTCTTGGATGTTCTCTTTATGGTTTCTATCTTCACAGTGTGATCAACTTTATTTTCCAGATTGTATACTTTTCTTCATCATCTGACATTCTTTCTTCCAAGTGATCTATTCTGTTGGTTATGATTTCTCTTGAGCTTTTTGTTTAATTTATTTTATCTATCATTTCAAGGATTTCTGACTTTTTTTCAGAGTCTCTATCTCTCTTTTGAAATAATCTTTTGCTATCTGTATTTGCTCTCTTATCTCATTATTGGAGTGATCAATTTTTGCCTGTATTTGTTCATTTAGGTCATTCTTTTATTCACAGATCATTTTAATTATGAGACTTCTGAACTCCTTCTGACATTTCATGAACTTAGAGGTCCATGGGTTCTGTTATTATAGTGCCTGGTTTGTTTAGGGCTCTTTCCTCCCTTGCTGTTTCATGTTGTCCATGCGTCTTCCTTTCTTGCAGTGTAGATCTGAGATATTACAGTATGTTCCCTATATTCTTGTAGTACCCATGCAGATTGTCTGTACCTCACCTGATTTGGGGCTTCCAGACCCTGCTGGTGTCCCTCAGTGAATGCTACTGCATCCTGGATCTGGGTCCTGAGCAATTTAAGAGTGATTGGATCTGGGCCGCTGGGCTTGACTTCCCTTGAGAGTCTGCTAGTCAGAAGGGGTGGTCCTGTGCCAGAGGCCAGGCTCTGACAGGTGTCTGCCGCATGGGGGAGGGGTCAACTGTGCCTCCTGTAAGCCTGGGTCCTGCACAGGCTGGTGTGAGTGGTTCTTAATTACAGGATTTTTGACTATACTGTTGACAAACATTTTAAGGAGTATTTGGTGAACTTAAAATGAAGGGACATTCTACGGGTTTTTAATTTTCTAGAAAACTCACATTAGGAATACTTGAAGCATACACATTCACACACACTTCTTCCCCAGAGAACATGATAAAATTGGTGAGAATCATTTCTTAACATGGGGACCAGAACTACAGCTTTCTCCTCAGGTTACAGAGATGGGAAAAAGAAACTCAAATTGCATAAACAGCACCTCTCAGTCATCAAAAACTCAGTGGTTAACTGGATTTGAGCTATATGTTGCAGAAATGTCTTTTTTTTTTTTTTGCAATGTACTTATAATCTAATTGTAGAGTTGCTCTGATAACTTCGATGTAAAAGGATGCTAACTGGTAAATTGATCACTTTGGTATACATAAAGAGTTCACTTTCTGTAAAGAAGCAAAGCTCTGGGAGGAAATAAAAATGTAGCTTTAGAATATAATGGGCATCTAAAATGTACCTTTGGAATATAATGGACATTTTATTTACATTTGAGTCTGAAAATACTGAGAACTAATTTGGCTCTCTAGAGACCATGACTAACCAACATGGTTTTCAAAAAAAAAGTACACCTGCTTCAAACTTTTATTTTTCCTTGTGGGGTGACCTCCTGTCAATTATTATTTGATTCAGTGATGTGACAGGTGATCATAATTTCAAACTGATATGCATTTTTGTATTTTCTCACATGGTAGGTGAGCACTCTACCTGTGAGCCACAACCCCAGCCCAAGGCTCAATTTCATTTAAGAGCCTGTTTATGCTTGATATGGACTAGATTTTAAATCATTTATATAATTTGGTTTATTAAAATAAAAATTATTATGTTTATTAAATATTTTATATTTATTTTATTAAAACAAAAAAGCATACATATCCCTTTTAAGAATAGTTCAAATCAGGTAACATGTCCAACATTTTTTTTCTTCAAATAAAATATTACTATAGTTCAATTTTGGAGAAGATCAAAACCAACTTTTCAAAAATGTACCATTTATCTAACTCTGTTTTAGAAAATTTTATATGGAAATGGATATGCTTGTTTGAAAATTCAACCTCTATTACTAGTAAATTATTCATTGTGTTGGTAACAATATTTACTTAGTACCATGGAGAATTGTGAAGAAATTTTAAGTAGAGTTTGATTAAGAAATTAAGTTTAAGATTGGGGTAGAAAATATACATTACAAATAGGCAGGTGTTTTGAGATCATCTGGTCAGAATTAATTGTAAACATTTTGATTTTAAATAGTAGTGACCAAAATTGATGGAACGCTGTGATGGAGATGATCATAATTCTGTGTCATTTTTCAGCAACACGCATGATGTTGCTTAGCACTGGATCTTACCACCTACTACAATAGTCTGAGCCCATGGGATCAAATCCCTTTGCTTTGAAATAACTTTCACTGATGGTGATGATAAGCATACTACTCAAATATTTACATTGATTTGGAATTGAAATTTCCCACTTGTGAAAAAAGGAAAATTGAGAGTTTGATTGACATTAGACTCAAAATGTTTTAATCTTCTTAAAATTATTATATTTTCTCAGAGTAAAGTTTATCTAATACTCCCAGTGCTTCAATAATAACGTCTATACAAATATTACCGTAAATTACAAAACAGCTTCACATTCCATTACTATTTGAATGTCACAAATATATGTATTGTACAAGGCACGTAATTCCCTGTTATTTGTACTCAAACAGATGAAAGAGTTGACTTTCAAGGTAAAGGCATATTATATCGTGGTGCTAAAAATAGAGCCTGCCTTGAAATCGGTCTCTGTATGGATTTGTCACTGTCTGAGACTTTGTGGGACTAGACAAAATGATTGCATTGCATGAATTAAAAAAAAATACATACCCTCCAATCACGAGGTTCAAAGAACTTCCAAAATATAATACCCTGCATTGAGTGCACACTTTAGTATAACATTCCCCAAAGCACAGTCTTTTCTGGGACTTATTCTTAGGTTTATTTGGTGGTTCGATTTTGTTGTTTTCCTTGAATTAATTAGCAGATTAAGCTATTCTGTGTTTTAAAGTGTCAGCACATAATTTTCAGTAAATCACTGAGAAAACGAATAACAAGGAACCAAATAATACAAAAATATTTCAAAAGGCTTTCTTCAGCTTCTTAAAGAGAGAGCATTGCATCTTAAAATATTTTCTTGTAAATTTGTTTAGATTTTAGGCTAATTAACTCTAAAAAAAAAAAAAAAAACAACAGTTAAATTAGTTGGTACATGTTAGCTGTGTAACTTATACTTGTTTCCTTCATGAATTTTGAGTCCCAGAAATTCAGAGCAGCATTCTTTGCAGGGAGAAATGGCATATTTCATTAAAATTTAGGGGTAGATATGATCAAAAGTAAAATATTACTATCATTGTTTGAACAAAGTATTTCTTCCTCAATTACTTCACATTCTCTGACCTTTGCTCCACATCCACAGTGACCCCTAAATTAATGACTGACTTACTGGCTGAACAGAAGATCATTTCCTATAATAACTGCATGGCTCAGCTGTTTAGCACCCATTTATTTGGAGGCATCGAGATCTTCATCCTCACGGGGATGGCCTATGATCACTATGTGGCCATCTGCAAGCCCCTGCATTATGCTGCCATCATGAGCAGACAGAGGTGCAACACAATCATCCTGGCGTGCTGTGCTGGGGGATTTGCACACTCTGCCAGTCAGTTTCTTCTTACCATCTTCTTACCCTTCTGTGGCCCCAATGAGATAGATCACTACTTCTGTGATGTGTATCCTTTGCTGAAATTGGCCTGTTCTAATACACACACAATAGGTCTCTTAGTCATTGCTAACTCGGGGTTAATTGCTCTGGTGACTTTTGGTGTCTTATTTTTTTATATTGTACATCCTAAGGGGATGCTTCAGGGAGGGCCGCAGCAAAGCTCTTTCCACTTGCAGTGCCCACATCACTGTCGTGGTCCTGTTTCTTGAACCCACATTATTCATCTACATCAGGCCAGCCACAACATTCCCAGAAGACAAAGTGTTTGCTCTTTTCTACACCATCATCGCTCCCATGTTCAACCCTCTGATCTACATGCTGAGAAACACGGAGATGAAGGATGTTCTGAGGAAAGTTTGGTGTCATCAAACACTTCTGGAAAGAAAATAAACTTGTGGATTATTTCTGCTTTTCATGGTGTGGTACCTAACAGCATGTGTAGTATCTCATTATATGAATTTAAAATGATTAATATTTCCATTATCTAATTGGTAGAATTGGTGTAGTTTCCCCTTCAGGGAAATTATGTATAGTGCTGCTTTGAACATTTTGGAACTTGTCTTGTTAATGATGTGTCTGCTATTGGTTTTCCTTTATGCTTTGTATTGTAATTATCACTTAACATTTTAAGAAAGGTATTGTGCATTCATTTCAATGGTCTACCAGAATATGTTACTGATATAAAATGAAATATATTAAAATCAAAAAGAAAATATTTGTTATTCATGGAAAACTACTGGGATGAATTTAATTAAAAGATTAGAAATATTTGAAGCCCCTGGCCCTTGTAGGATCTATGTAATGCACTATGGGGTATGCTAATTAACACAACCTGCCTATCAATTATTGGGAAAAAGAACAAAGCTCTGAAAATAGTAGTTTATCCAATGAGATTAAAAAAATAAAGTAAAACTCTCAGGGATGCCTCATTAAGTTATGCTAGCAATATTAACATATAGTAAATCACTGTTGGGAAATTTTATGAAAAAACATCTTCTCTGTAGCAAATGGAGCAGATTGATATGTTAAAGGAAGCTGAGTAAATTGTGTATTTATTTTCTCAGAAAATATCTACTTCATGGAGTCACAGTAAGGGAAGAAAGCCAAGTGTTCCTGCTAACAGATTCCCTCTGTACATCAAACACGCCCACATGCATATGCAAAAAAATCACATGTAAAATAAGAACTGTCCAGGGGCTTCTATTTCTAGCATAATTTGAATAAATCTCTTCATATAAAAAATGAAAAATTATGAAGGGAAAATACTTAATTTTGGTTCACAACCATGCAAGACAGGAGGACATACGGTTGGAAAAGCTATAACAGAGTACAGAATACAAAGAGTGCATTTTTTGCAGTTAGACATATAATTTAATATGAATAATTTAATATGAAAATGTTATTTTATAACAATTTAAGATTATTTTAATAGCATGACATAGTAATGTGAACCATCAAATATTAAAGGCCATTATAAATCAAATACAATGACTTTAAGAAATAAGAAAAAAATGACATTTTTATTAGAAATGTAAGGGATAAAACATAGCAGCTGTATCTTAAGATGTTATTAGAGGGCTGGGGATGTGGCTCAAGTGGTAGCGTGCTCGCCTGGCATGCATGCAACACTGGGTTCCATCCTCAGCACCACATACAAATAAAGATGTTGTGTCTGCCTAAAACTAAAAAATAAATATTAAAAAAATTCTCTCTCTCTCTCTCTCTCTCTCTCTCTCTCTCAAAAATATTTCATTAGAAATGTAAGAGATAAAACATAACAACTATATCTTAAGCAGTAGTCAATGAGCTGAAGTTACATTCTAACAAATTACCCAGAAGAGAGAATAGAGCAAAAACTAAATGAAAACAATTAGATAATATTAAGATACATTGAACTACTTGTGCAAAAACCTCCAGCCCAGGACATGACCAGCAGCTCAGCGCACAACCAGGGTGTCCTGAAAACCAGATGAAGCAAGAGCTTACAGATGGCTGTGCAGCAGTCATAGGCCATCAACAGCAGAAGAAAGATCTCAAAGGAGAAGAAAGAACAACTCACCAAAAGTGTGCTCTGTAACTAAAATCAATAGAAATTAAAAAAAAAAAAAAGACTTATATAAGAATGTAATGATATGGCATTTTCTTAGAAGAACAAATCTGAAATCAATTTTGGGGAAAAGATGGGAATAGATCTTTAAACAATAAAAAAGAAAAAAGACCAGTGGGCCCAGGGTCTTCCTGACAGTTTTAGTGAGGACAGGAGGTTGCACACCACGGATGAATTGTAATAGAACAAGAACACAAAGTACCTTCTGCTCCTTTGGATTCTGTGTGAGGCCCAAGAGTACACATTATACTATTCTTTCCTTCCATCTATTTTTTTCATTGACTTTTCAGATATTAGGAACTGTCAACCTATAGAAGAAGAGGACAAACTTTCAATATATTACATGAAATATTTTATTTATTTATTTAGTAAAAAGTGAATCTGTTTTGTGTTAAACTACCTACTGTAGACTTTGAGATTATCAAATTAAATAGGACTTCATTCCCTACCTGTGTTGATTTGCTAACATGTTCATGAGATCACAAAATTACAACCCAATTTAGTAGGCGCAACTATAAATTTGTTCATGATATGCTGAGAGTTCATGGAACATGTTAATTAAACTGGGATCAAAGAGGGCTTCTCAGAGTAAACATTCCCTGACTGAGCTTTAAAGTGGATAAAGTTAGAATTGGCCAGAGTATGAAAAGATGGAAAGATGCATTTCATATAAATTCACATGAGTGTAATACTTGTGGAACCACTTAGGATAATTTGCACATTCAAAATGATTCATAAATGGATCCTATTCATGTGATTACCTAATTCACATCTCTAATTGGATCTCAGTTTCATATTTATAAAACTCTCCTTCATTTCCCACAAAAATCTTTTTTCCCCTAGTTGTCCTCCATCTCACCAAATCATACTGCCTACAATATTATCATTCATGCTAAAATCATACAATAGCTTCACTACTCTATCCCTTACATCTTATTTAGAAATATATTTAAAGAATTGCACCTTCAAAATATGCCTAATTTCATCATTGTCATTACTGCTTTGGTAACCCCCTCACATAGTATAACAGCTTCCAGAAAATTTTCTGTGCTTTCTATTTGGTTCCAACAAACTGTTCTTATAATGTAGTCCAAATGGCCCTATTGAAATCATGTTTGGGTCATATCTCTCCTTTGAAGAGCACCTTTGCATTGGATTTTTATCCCACACTTAATAAAACTCAATTGTCCTACTTTGGCCTCCTAGACACTAGATGACATGGGTCCAGGAGATATCTCCAAGATCATTTGTACATGTCTTCAAATGCAACCTTCTTTGGTTTTGTTGTTGTTTGTTTTGTTTTCCTTCAAGTATTCAAAGTATTTTACTTTCTTCCTAGTTTTATCTATATTTTTTATATTGCTATTTCAAAGGTCAAAAGCAGTTTATCTCTGAAATAATAGTAAATATAGTGTAAAGCTATTTTTTTTTCTTTTAAAAATATTTATTTTCTAGTTGTAGTTGGACACAATAGTTTTATTTTATTTATTTTTATGTGAATTGTACCCAGGGCCTCACACACACTAGGAGTGCTCTCTACTGCTGAGCCACAACCCCAGCCCCAGTGTAAAGCTAACTTCACCATTTAATTGTTAGTTGAATAAATAATGTTTATAGAACATTTGCATGAGGCTCAGGGTGCACATAGGGGGCAGGTCATCAGAGGACAGAAAGGGAACAATGATTGACCAGCCACCTTTTCACCATCAGTCTTCTATTTTGTCAGAGTATTTGCTTTAATTTTTCTCAAATCTTTTCTTGACAAGTATCATGTAAATTCTGACTTGTAACATTCTAAATTTTCTTGTTATTTTCTAAGACATGAAACTTCCCTTGAGAAAGTCTCTGCTTAGCTAGTTGAGTATTACTCATATTTCTCATCTAATTCAAGAACCCAGTTTATATATCAAGAAAACCCAAAAGACTTTTTTACTCAGATTTTAAATAGGAATATAATTAATATACATTTAGAAACAAGTGAGGTTTATGGATAGGAATATAATAATGACTAGGAAGGGTTATAAGAAAGGTTTCTGGTATCTGATGTGGTAGGGTTAACTTTATATAATTAATTGAGAGGTACATTTATGTTTATGCAACTATGTATGTAATGTACTTGACAGTATGCTTTATTATAATAGTTTCTGTCATTCCACTATCCCTTACCATGAAATTGTCTTTTGCTGTCTAAGTGATTATTGTTTTCTGTCATCATTTACTTGCTTATATTTTCATGTGTAAGATATAAACTTTGATATGGAATTTAATACTCCATAATTTTTACATAGTATTTAGAATTTTATCCAAAAACATATTTTCAAACATCTCCAAGATATCAAAGCACATTTTTTCAAAGTGGGCAAAAAGATAGCACATTGCCTTTCCCTATCACCCAAGTAACTGTGGTAAGTAGAATGGGGTCTCCCAAAGAAGTCAGACCTAATCAATGGAACTTATGAATAGGTTTTAAGTCCATTATAAAGAGAAAGCTTGATTATAGATGCAACTAAACTTATTAATCAATTGACCTTAAAACAAGAATATTATCCAGGTAGGCCCAATTTATTCACAAAGTTTCTTGGTGGAAGAAAGAGGCAGAATAGGACGTTAAAGACTGAGAGAGATTTGAAGAAGCTACACCACTGGCTTTGAAGATGGGGAAAAGGCCCCCAAAGGAAGAATACAGTCTCCAGAAGTTGGAAGAATTAAGGGAGTTAGTGTTTATCTAGAGTGTATGCATAATGCAGTTCCCTGTGCTTTTATTTTAGTCCAATGAGGCCAAATTTACATTTCTGAGCTCTAGAATTCTAAGGCATTGAATTTGTGTTGATTTTAGTTACAAAATTTGCAGTACTTTATTGCAGCAACCTTAGGAGTAATACAGTAACTTAATAATGTTCTGCATTTCTACAAACCTGGGCACATTTCCCCTTCTCTTTATGCTCTTGATGATTTAAACAGTTCTCTGCTAAGTCTGTACATAGAGGGGACCTGAACAAGATCTCTTTACATTCTGCACATTGCATAAAAAAGGAAGGAGATAGTGAGGTCAGAGTAAGAAGGAGAAAATAAAAAGCATAAGTAAGAAGGAAAACAAAGAGTAGGAAAGGGAAAAACAAGACAGTTACTGGTCACAAATCAACCATAATGGCTTGTAGTCAAAAGTAAATACAGAGGCTGAGGCAGGAGGTATGCAAGTTCAGGCCAGCCTCAGCAACTTAGCGAGACCCTCAGCAACTTAGGGAGACCCTGTCAGACGGTGAGTGTGGCTTAGGGGTTTTGTACCTGGATTCAATCCCTGATACAAAAACAAATCAAAACAAAAGAAACTTGGATAATAAAGATGACGGAATTATGCTGTGTGTGAATATATCATAATGAATTCCAATTTTATATATTAGTATAATGCACCACTAAAAAATAAATAAGTGGAAGGAATACCAATAGAGTGGAAGAAGGATATGAGGGGGAGAGAGGAGGGGAAGGGAGGGATTATTACTGGGAAATGAAATGGAAATAACTATACTGTATGCATTTGTGTATTTGTCAAAATAAACCCCACTACTATGTATAACTACAAGGTACAAAAGAAACCAAATAAATTAAAGGTAAAACAACTATTTATCTCAAATACAGGCCAGAAATGAACTTCATACTTTCTGCAAAAATCATCAGAAGGAAAGCAGAGGAACCCAGTGATATAAATGAATCTATGCTTTTCTATTCAAAAAGTGATTTCAAAAGAGTAGAAAAATTAAAGTTCCATTAATAACATATATGTTTTAAGATGGCATATTACATGTGTACTATTTAATACACATATTGAACTACATGGACTCAATGTAGAAAATATGCAATCATAAAAATTGTTTGCTAGATTGCTTTGATTTAGTATTATGATCTGGTAATTGACTGACTTCTAAATTTGTTTTATTTATTTGTATTTTAATTGAAGAAACCTGGAAATTAAAGTTCATTAATAGTTCTGTAATTTAGTTTTGACTATGAAGGAAAACATTGGGGAAAAGCTTTCCCCAAGGTCATTATCATTTTACTGCATTCCCTTTAAGGAGAACCTCTAAGAAGTAGAAGAGAATTTATTGTCAAAGGTACTGTGAAACTGCAGATTTAAGTAGGTAAGAGAACCAGGAAGAATAAAGACTGACTTCTACCAGCTTTTGAATTTAAGGTATCTGGAATTCTCTAGTGGTAACCATTCACAAATCAGTTTCTTGGGTATCTTACTTTAATTTGATCTGCTGCACCCACATTATCTAAGGAGGAGATAGAAAAATAAAGCAAATTCAAGCACTGGAAAATACAGGTGAGATTTTCTTTTTCTATTAAAATGAATACCGAATCTATGTTGGAAAGAGGATTTCATTTAAGCTACTAGATTTTGCACATTTGTAATAAAAATTCAATACACTGCTTTCTGAAGTAAATGGAGAATGAAATTATTAAGATGATGCTAAGATAAGGCGTTTTCTATACATGACTGTGAGATAGGGTGTCATGAGTGCCACAAATAGAAAAATGCCAATCATTTCAAAAGCTACTGAGGTGTCAGGTTTCAAATGCTCAGCAAGTGGAGGAAAGCATCTTTGAGATGTGGGTTAAGGAGAGAGAAGATTTCCTCTAGGACCTTGTGTTTTGGATACTAGAGGGATCAATCCCCAGCTTGTGTGTATGTGCTTGGTTTGTTCTAGAGAAGCGAGCAACGTAAGTGATATTTGCCAAGACTGCTATGCTGTGCATTAAATTTAGGGGCTCTCTCACTGGAGAACAGACTGTTTTAAAATCAGTAGAAAAACCAAAGGAGTATGAACATATGAAAGTAGGGAACATGCTTAATCCCAAATCTCAATTTCAATGTTGCTACTACCATTGCTGTTATTACTATCATCATTTTGTCATGCCCCAGAGAAGGCAGCACTGTAATGACTACCGAATCCACTCCACCCACTTGGAACACTGACCTGCCATTTCCCCAAAGCTGTAAGTACCAAGCACAACAGAGGTAATGGGTGGACTCCCAGCAATCAGTAGTCATGAACACCTTACTCAGCAGATCTGAAGGGCTGTGTTCTCAGTAGCACAGTCTGGAATAAGAGGAACAGTTTATGTCCTTGGCTTGATTTGAGGAAGAACCTAGAAAAACCCTTTACAATTATTCCATATACATATCTCCACGAAAACATAGCAGTAATCTCTACTAAAGTGTCGCGACCCCTCGCCGGCAAGGGAAAACATGACACAGGATTCTTCTTTTAGCAGTTTATTCAGGCCTTGATTCAAGTATCATCTTCTAGCGACCCCCCCGCCGAGCGCCCAAGCATAGCCTAATAAAGCCTCCCGCATACCAATCCCAAGCTGCCACGTGGATCTTTCTCATAGGGTGGTAAGGGATTGCGCGCCAATTCTCCATAAAAGGAGGTGTTTATCACAGGCCACAGTGGAAGCCGGCGCCATCTTCTAATGGTGGCCACGGTCTATAGGAACGGCTCACCACACTAAAGTGCCTAGAACTCCATTACTGAGTGTTCATCTATTTAAATAATACTTTCTCCTCTTCTTAAATTATTTTAATTATTATTCAATGGTAATCTCTTCCTGAAATATTGAACTCTCCCAAATTGAGAGATCTAATGCAACTACCATAACACTGGAAATATCAGAAGGATACACAAAAAAAATGTGGACATTAAAGGACTGACTGCTGACTTTTCTTCCTTTTACTTTGATCCAGTTTAGAGATAAATCGTGTTTTGGTTAATCCATGTTTACAGAGGTGAAGTAATTTCATGGTAGAAATAAGTGCTATTGTGATAAGTGATAAATTGAAACTCTGTCATTTCACAAATGAGATATTGGAAGCTCCAGGAAGTTAAACGATATACCTGTGTTACAACAACATCACATCAAAGCCTAATTTGTATAATTTTGTTTCTATGACTTCACACCACATCTGAAACTTGGGGTCAAATAAGGGGCTATGAAGTCATTTAGATGAGATCCAGATTCATAAGAAGGAGAACCTGCGGAAGTCTCGAGGCTCAAGTATTTGAGGACTTATAAGTGGATATTGTGAACAGGTATGGAAATACTCAGCAAAGAAAGTGAGGACATATGCTTTTACTTATGCATCAAAAATAAAGAAAACATTCTCTGTATACAAATTGGTGTTCCCTCAAACAGATTTTGTTTCAAAATTAGAGTGCCTTATATAAAATAAAAGCTATTTTTATTAAATTACATTTTTATGTAAATATAAATATACTACAGTGGACACCACAATTCAGTATAAGCAATATGCATCAATAATAAATTAAAGAAAACTGAAAAGTCAATTTGGAAATAAACTTTAATACATAGTGAAGGAGGAAAGATACCTGGTAACAAGTGAGACTCAAGGGATTTATGTTACCTCTCTGGACATTGTTTCTACATCTGAAGTGAAAAAAAAAATGATATTATATAGAAGTAAGGTAATTGGAAAATACACAATTCATTTTCAAGTGTGTATACTAAACAGGAGCAACTACCCATTTTTCTATTTTCAACTATAAGAATGATGTTCTAAATTAGAAATAAATGATGATGGTACTTTCCATGTGTCCTTCAGGTAATTTGTCTCTGGGGAACATGGCCTCATGGACTCAACCCATGGAAAAAATAAACAATGTAACTGAATTCATCTTCTGGGGCCTTTCCCAGAATCTAGAAGTTGAGGAAGTCTGCTTAGTGCTCTTCTCTTTCTTCTACACAGCTATTCTTCTGGGAAATCTCCTCATTATGCTGACAGTTTGCATGGGCAACCTGCTCAAGTCTCCTATGTATTTCTTTCTCAACTTTTTGTCTTTTGTAGACATATGTTATTCTTCGGTCACCGCACCCAAGACAATTGTTGACATGTTAGCAAAGAACAAAACTATCTCTTATGCAGGATGCATGCTGCAAATCTTCGGAGGGCATTTTTTTGGTTGTACTGAGATCTTCATCCTTACTGTAATGGCCTATGATCGTTGTGTGGCCATCTGCAAACCCCTGCACTATATGACCATCATGGACAGGGAGACTTGCAGTAAAATGTTGTTGGGGTCATGGATAGGTGTGTTCATACACTCCATTATCCAAGTGGCTCTGGTAGTCCAATTACCCTTTTGTGGACCCAATGAGATTGATCACTACTTCTGTGATGTCCACCCTGTGCTGAAACTTGCCTGCACAGACACCTATATTGTTGGTATTGTTGTGACAGCCAATAGTGGTACCATTAGTCTAGGGAGCTTTGTGATCTTGCTCTTCTCCTACAGTGTCATTCTGGTGACTCTGAGGAAGCAGTCAGCAGAAGGAAGACGCAAAGCTCTGTCCACCTGTGTCTCCCACATTGCAGTGGTCATCATCTTTTTCGGTCCCTGTACTTTTATATACATGAGGCCTGACACTACCTTCTCAGAGGATAAGATGGTGGCTGTATTTTACACCATTATCACTCCCATGTTGAATCCTCTGATTTATACACTGAGAAATACAGAAGTAAAAAATGCTATGAAGAAACTGTGGGACAAGAAGGTGTTTTGGACCAGTGGGAAATAGTTGGAAGTAATAATTTGAACTGAATGATTTTATGAATTATCTTATATTTTCTCCACTGTGTTTAACCCTTCTGTACAATAAAGACAACCAGGACAAAACTCACAGGATTTGAGGAAAGAACAAATGAAAGAATAACATATTTTACAAAGAAAAAGTATGATCATTATTATCTTAATTATTTCAAAATCTGGTAATTTCCTGAAATCTATGCTAGGTATTCCTGTAACTAACAAACTTAAAATTATCATATTCAGTATCATTATTTTCTTCTCCATTTTATGTTTTGTGATATTTTAAAATGAGAACATTCTAAGAAGTATTACTTAAAGCCATTTCTGTGGTTTTGAACTATGACTGGTGCATTTTAATCTCTCATATGTGTATATTGTGTGGATTTTAGAATACCTAAAAAGCAACACATCAAAGCTAATGTTCTCCTATATAAATTCTTCAAAAGACAGGGAAAACTAAACCAATAAGCCTGGACTGAGAACGGAAGTGTTTGCAGAATGTCAAACAGATAACTCCGAAGCTGAAAAGTCAAAAGATTAGTTTTCATAATTTGGTCTTGGGAAAAATCTTTCCATACTGTGGTGCTCATTGTACCCAAACAGTAAGAAGATTGAACTGATTAAGCTGTGAGAGTCCCCTTTTCAATTGTAATATCTCAGTGGTATTCTCATTCTGGACAATTATTATTTTTTTTTCTTGTTTGAACTGATATTTTCTCTGGTGTCCCAGTTCTCCTTCCTTCTCCATGAGCCACATCCTGAAATTTATTAATTTTTTTAGTAAATATGCATAGCACCAATTGCCTCTGCTCTTGTTTCATTGTCTTTTCCTGACATTGATTATTCATGCTACTGCCTGTTCTTGGGTTTGTATCTGTGGCTGATTGAGAAGTATAAGCATTATTCATGGAAAGGACCATAGTGCTTAATAAATGACTGGTAATCTTGATGTATCCACAGAATTAAAAGCAAAAAAGATTAAAAAAATCAACAAGATGTTTGAATTTGAAATTAAAACCATATTTAGGCCTTTTGCTTGAATAATACAAATTTGTGTTTATTTTCCTACTTTAAACATTCATTTGCTGGGTCTCTAAATTTTGAAAGGAGTTGGTCAATGCTTTACAAACTCATCATGATAATTATCTTTTATTTTTCATGCACAAATGGACATTTTAAAAGAATCTTTTCAGTTAGGCCAGGTTAAGGGTCTATAAGAATCTACATTTTAAACAAGTTTTTCTGTGAATTTCTGTGCAGGCAGTGACATATCAGGAAACAAATTGGGGAACTGGGACTTGATGATTCTTCATGTTGTTAGAATGTAAGAGTTCTATGAGTTGATAGAATACAAACAGGTCTTTTGAATGTTTCCCCCTGTGTTATGCAGTACAGTGAACAGAGAGCTAAAATTGAACTGGGCTTGCAAAACAGCATAATAAATAAATATCACACATTTGATAACTTCTCTCTATAGTACTCTGTTTTATGTCTTTACCCTAAATAATTGTTTGTCTGATGTCCCTGGGAAGGTAGTAGATGGCACTGTTTTGATTCACAGAGACCAGTAAGTAAAACATATGAAGGATTATTCAAGTTTTCACCTGCCACTTTATAAATTATACCTGTTCCTGAAATTTTCTGAGTCAGTCCCTGTGGGAGGAAGCAAGTAGACTTGTGATTCCTGGGATGGAGATAAAAAAATAATCCTGAAAACTCAGACTCACCCCAGTTCTGGTGTGTACACCTGGGATTGAACTCAGGGGCACTCTACCACTGAGCCACATCCCTCGTCCTATCTAGTATTTTACTTAGAGACAGGATCTCACTGCGTTGCTTAGCACCTGCTTTTTCTGAGGCTGGCTTTGAACTCATGATCCTCTTGCCTCAGCCTTCTGAGCCATGGGGATTACAGGTGTGCACCACTGTGACTGACTTGTCCCAGTTTTTAATCCAGGATCAGAACATCCGCATATGGAGGGGATGTGAATTTGAATAGTTTGAAAGATATAATAACAATTTCACTGATATTTGCATGTTTTATGTAAATATTAACAAATTGCACCCCAGTAATATCCATTTATTCATTTACAATTTTTTCTAATTTAAAAGCATTACACAGGTTGGAAAATTTCCCATGCTGTGCATTTACAAACAGCGTTTTTTTTTTTTTTTTTTTTTTTTTTTTTAACACTTATAAAGACTTTAAAAATGAGTATAGAATTCATCAGTATTTATCCTGAAGAATTAATCATCTTGCTACCATGCTACATACATGCACATGTTGATAGCAGCACAATTCACAATAGTCAAAATATGAAACCAGCCTAGATGTTCATCAATGGATAAATGGACAAAGAAAATGTGATATATATATATATATATATATATATATATATATATATACACACACACACACCCACAAACACACACACACCCACTCAGTATTATTCTGCCATAAGGAAAAATGAAATTATGACATTTTCAGGAAAATGGATAGAACTAGAGACCATCATGTTTGGTGAAATAAGTCAAACTTAGAAAGGAGGCAAAGGGTCTTATGTTTTCTCTCCTATGTCGAAGCCAAAGTGGACAAAGGAAAAGAAAAGTGTGTATCAGGAAATCTACTAAAAATCAAAGGGGAACGAATGGAGGAAAGGGACTTGTAAGGTCAGGCAGCAGCAACCAAAAGGAGGTAGATTTAAAAAGGCTGCTGAAGGAGGCTTTATTGAGATTTTGCTACCAGGTGAGATCCTCAGACCTACAGGTTGGGTCTGAGGAGAAGCTGGTGAGGGTGGACTGGACTGGAATTTTTATTGGACTTAAGGCAGGAAGGGAGGGATTGGGACAGGAAAAGGCTATTTTTATACTCCCTTGTCCTACTGGGATTGGAGGGGGGAGTGGGCTGGCTAAGATCCAGGACTGGCCAGGAGACTCTGCTGATTGACAGGTGGTTCTGTCAGCACCTGATTGGTGGTTCTTTTGAGCGGGTTGGTTCTTTTGAGCGTTGTTGCTTGTCCACTTCCACCAACCTAACAGGTCCAAGGGGTGAGAGCTAGAGCCAAGGCAAATGATGGGGAGAAATATTGGCCAAATTACATTGTTATATTGTGTACAAGTATGAATATGTAACAATGAATCCCATCATTAAGTACAACTGCAATGCAACAATAAAAATGTGGTAAAAATGAGCGTATAAGTATAATCATTGTGATAAAGTTAAAAGTTTGATAGAAATAGATGTTCATTTTCAAATTTCAAAATTCTAATTACTGAAATACACCACCTAAAGGATACTAAGAATTAAATAAGTAACGCATAATAGTAATATGCAATTACATTGCATTTTGTATTTTAGAAACACATGTGGTTAATTGAAAGGTCTGAAATATACAACACACTCATTTTGTAAATTGCTTTCATTTTTCTTTATTACAATGAAAATCAATGAATGTAAATAGTTAGTTCTTCTTCCGACATAGCTGATTTTTCCATGAAGATATTTGTTTCCTAAAGCAAGACATAACTGCAGTTCATATATTTTGCTCTGATAATAGCTGATTTTTCCATGAAGATATTTGTTTCCTAAAGCAGGACGTAACTGTAGTTCATATACTTTGCTCTGATAACAGTGTTATAGTGCCCATATGTGTGGACTCATGAAGAACAGAATAAGTTGAAGAATGTCAGAGCTAGGAGGGACCAGGAGGTCATCTGATCTACTCTTGTATAAAATCTCAGAGAAGCAAAGCAACAGAAAGAGAGTGGCCAAGGGTCTTCTCTCCTCAAGGTTTGTTACTGTGGGTGACAGCACATCCCATCTTTGTTGTGTTAATGACATTGATTCTGGGTTGGGAACTAGATCAGGCAAAGGGTGACAACACCAGAGGCTTCAATAACCTTCATCTTGTCTTGGCCCCACAATCTCTCAGGGCCTTCTTCATGTCTGTATTTCTCAGTGTGTAAATGAGGGGGCTGAGCAAGGGGGAAATAATGGTGTGAACAGAGCAAACACTGTGTCATTGCTGGTAGAATCAACCCTGACATAGTGAAGAACAGCATAAAGAAAACCACAGTGATGTCTGAGCCACAGTTGAAGAGGATTTGAGGTGGCACTTGGGGAGCAGGTCCTCAAGATGAACAGGGTGATGGTATAAAAAATTACAAAGACAACAAATGTCAAAAGAGATATCATTCCTGTGGTGGTAAGGGTTGTCATGTGCAGGAGCCTCATGTCAGTTCAGGCTAGCTTCAGCAAGGGGAACATGTCACAGAAGTAGTAGTCTTTCTGATGGGGGCCAGTCTCCATGAGCATCTGTTAGGAACTTGGACAGAACTGTGGGATATAACAGTTGGTATGACACAGGGGTTAAATGGTTGAGAAAGTTTTATTTACCAAAATGATGGTATTTGGGGGCAAGGGAATACCCAGACATTTGAGGGCTGTCAGATATTATAAGCAACTTATTACAAATAAAATGAGACCTAACACAAAATCCTTCAGATGAGGTAAAAACTGGTGAAGACCATATTAGGAATTGATATTTGGCATAAAACTTCCTCAGAGCATTCTGTGTGTGTGTGCAAGTTATTACTATTTTTATTTCTCCAATTTTTAAATATATAAATGGAAGAAATCTTTAAAAATGTTTTTTTTTTTTTTTTAATTACAGGAGCTCCTGTAACACCAACAAGAAAAAGTCAGAAGATAAGCCAATTTTAGAAATAAAATCAACCACAAGAGATTTGGAGGATTCAAACTTCCCATAATGATAATATTCAGTGTATTAAAAAAAAAAAGTAAATCTTCATTTCTTCACTTCTCTGAACATGTATATAAAGACCTTGTTCAAATGATCTCTAAATCTCTTCCAGATCTTAAATTCTGGAACATACATTTTCTTTCTAGACCCCAGACATAATTGACATCATAATATTTTATAATGGCAATTATAAGGGATCATGGTTTTGTAATTGTGTCCTTCTTTAGGAAATCGTTATCTTGACTGAGAATCAGAAATGATACTGCTGGTTATTTGTGATGAGTCTTGCATCCTCACTTGTTGAAGTTTGAACATTATAGAAGCCCGCCAAGGCAAGCATAAAAAGCAGGGTTTATTTAAAAAGCAGTATCACAGGCTTCTCCTGGGAGGGAGAAGGGGGCCATAGCTGGTATCCTGGTATCCCAAGAAGCAAGGATTCTTTCCTTTTTATATATCTTAGGCTTCCTTTGTACTCCTATTTTCTTCCTCTTATCTTTCTCCTTCCTGTGTACAGGACTATGTCTAGGAAATGCTCCTTGGGATGACTGGTGGGAAAAGGTGAGCTATAGGGGGAAGGGCAGGATGGCGCAGCACAGGACACATTAATTAACAAACTTACAGCTCCCTGTAGGTAGGGGCAATTACTGGGACAGGTTACCTTAGAACAGGTTGAGCAAGGGCAGGCTCTTCATAAAAGAGGAGGAAGGGCTCAGAAGGAATTAACATTTGAATTCCTCAGGGAACAATCTCCAACTTCCTGGGACTCACTGAAAATTGGCTTGACTCATCTGACCTGACTTGATTTACCTATCTATACTGACTGCCTATTTCATTCTGGCTTCAGAATCAAACCTCATAGAAATAGACAGGTCCTAAGCACTCACATTTTGAGATTTGTACTGCAGTAAATATAACTAAACAATATGAAAAAAATGTGCTTACTATATATTTTAATTCTTTAATAACAATGCTTTAAAGTTAAACAATGTAATGTCCTTACACCATTTATATTGAACTTATCAAAGTTATTATTTGGTGGCCAGGACATCTCAAATAGATGACTTTAGTCTTAGTCTTTACTATAACACAATGTCGTTATCACATTTAGTCACTATGTTATACAAATGGTCTCCTAAACTATTTCCTCAAGTTCACTGAAATTCTGTGTCCCTTGACCTTATCTCTGAAGGATGTAAAAAATTCACCTCATTTTTAAGTACAAGAGACACAGAACTGATATATTCTGTTGCTCTGTCGCCTGTATCATTGTCCCCACTAAGAAACTGAATTGAATCTACTCAAAGTATTATTGTCTGTGTGCAGCAGAAACAAAAGTGTTAGGGTAGCAAGGAGTGCATAGCCACAATGTCATGGAGATTTCAGTAATAGTATTTCTTCATAAAAAACACTTAGACATGGCCAGGTGTGGTGGCACTTGCCTGTAATCCCAGCATCTCAGGAGGCTGAGGCATGAGAATTCCAAGTTCCAAGAAAGCCTCAGCATCTTAGCAAGAGCTAAGGGCTGAGGATGTAGATCAGTGGTTAGGTTGCCCAAGTATTTGACACTACTCTCCTTAGATCTGCAGACTCAGTGACGCTGTGTAAATGTCCACCCTAACACACATAGTTTCCACAAAAAGCATTTAATTATCTTTCATGGGCCTCTGGGTAAGCTGGAGTTCAGCTGACCTAGGATGGGAATGGCTGGGTTTAATTTAAGACTTCATAGTGGGCCCAGTAATACTTCATGTACCTTTTTTCCCTCATGCATACAATAGCAGAGTTATCTTCATCTGCTGGTCAAATCAAATTCACAGCTGATCACCAAATATGAACTAAATACGTTAAAGCACTGAAATATTTAAAGAAATCTCATTCAGAAACCACAAAGTACTTTAATTCTGGAGATACCAAAAATATGACAAATATATTAGTTTTGTGGATATGTTTATATGAAAAATAGATGAAATGTGAAGGAACATGAAATCCGTTTATAGAATCCATTGAGCACTGCTTAGAAATATATTTACACTTATTTATGCTATTCCAGGGAAAGAAGTATAACCATTAGCAATTAGAAATGGGGAGACATATTTTCATGTTTTTCACTACTAAGAAAACCATTTTTCTGGAAAATGAGAATTTTTGACTTTTATTTTTTTTTCATTTAAAGTTTACAACAAGTCATAATTTCCCATTTCTTTATAGCAATAGTATAACAACATCAGTCTGGCAGTCAATGCTATGATTGTGTATTAATGGAATAATAATTAATGGAAGTATGATCTTATTGAACATACTTCTTCAAACTGGGGACAGTCCAAATGTTCTAATTCTAAGAATATCAAAATCCTCAAATCCAAGTGCAAGTATTCAGATGTTCCATCAACTGTATGAAAACTACTAGAAACAATTACTCAAAACACAAATATTTGTAAGACCACTAATCCTAGCTTAATTGGGTCAGAAAAAAATTGCAAAGTGATTTTAATCACCAGCCTAGTTTGGTAACTTGATCTAGGGGACATAGAGATCCATTGCCTACAAAATCTAATCTTGGACCATAACAGTAGATTTGTGTGGTTCTAGAACTTGGTTTATAAATTTATTATAACTTCTAATCCAGATATCTTTGGACTTTTATCTTTGTTTTTAATTTCATGAGTACACCAACATCAGGTATCAGTCTTGTTTCTTAATATTGTCTTTTTTTAGTTGTTAATATATCTTTATTTTAATGTATTTATATGAGGTGCTGAGAATTGAACCCAGTTCCCTACTCATGCTAGGTTAGCACTCTACTGCTGAGCTACGACCCTCAGGTATCCATGGGTGATAGTTCCACCCTTCTCTCAACCACTAATACAAATGTATGGAGAGGCAATATGCACACTGGTGGATATTATAGTGAAGCAGAGAGACAATTGGAGATACACTAATCCACATATACACAAAAAAAAATCTCAGGTCATGGTTCTTGTGAAAGAGAAATCTATCATCAGGGCACAAGAATTTAGCATAATAATAATAAAAAACATATTTGTCCAGTATAAGTCTTTCTAGAACCACAGATGGAAATAGGGCAAGAAAGTCCAGTCAAAAAGAATAAATAAATAGATGAATGGATAGATAGACAAGTGGATTTAGCAAAACTACTTGATTCAAACTTTGTAGGAACTAAGGTTTTCAATAAAGCATTTCAGCAAATTATATTTGCCTTGTTAATTGTGTCACGGTTGTCCACATTGTCATGCTTGGCTCTGTTTTCATTGTTTCTTTAGTTTTCTTAGAAGTCACTGTACATTAAGAGATGTTGCTGGTTACAAACTATGAGTAAAGTATAGGTGGTTAGAAAAAGAACATTAATGAAATATTATAATTGATTAAATAACAGGTACATCTATTCAGTGTCTTTAAGATGTGAAAAAAGAAAATGAACACTAATGCCAGAGAATATAAACCAATCTTTTGTCTTTAAGCTTATTTTTATTATTTTGGTATGCTGTTCACACCTCTGCAGCCACTCTAATATTACTGGAATGAAATGTGATTGTGTTTTGTAGGACTGCTATCAAAATGCATTAGCTAAGTTGTCATGTTTTCCAGATATCTATTCAAAAGTTAAGTACCTATTAATTGCTTAATACATACCAGAAAACTTCTTAACCCTGTAAACAACCTCAAAGTTTTAAAATCATATAAAGAAAATAGCAAAGATAAAAATGAGGATAAGATAATGACGCTGAGATTCTGTGCTTAGTAAGATTTGTTTAGTCTTGATACCTTAGAAAAGCATTTGATTAAGAAATAACAAAATTAATATTAAGCAATGATGAGTGATAGTTTTTAACAATATGTTTTTCTGTCATTTGTTTCTCCTGGAAATCTATCGTGTCATTATTTAGTTCATTGTGAACTGTTTATAAGCAAGAGTGACAAAATTTAAGATCATTCAGCTTAAATTATTACTCCCAACCATTTGCCACTGGTCCAAAACACCTTCTTGCTCCACAGTTTCTTCACAGTATTCTTTACTTCTGCATTTCTTTTTATATAAATCATAGGATTTAGCATGGGAGTGATAATGGTGTAAAATACAGCCACTGTCGTATCCTCTGAGAAGGTAACATTAAAGCACATGTATGTGAACACACAGGGACCAAAAAGAATGATGACCACTGCAAGGTGGGCTCCACAGGTGGGACAGAGCTTTGCACTTTCCTTCTGATGACTGCTTTCTCAGAGACATCAGGTTGAAACTATAGGTAATGAGCATTTATAAAACTCCCCAGAGTGTTGGCTGTCACAATGACACCAGTAAGTTAGGTGTCTGTGCAGGCAAATTTGAGCACAAGGCAGACATCATAAAAGTAATGATCAATCTCATTGTGTCCACAAAAGACTAGGTGGACTACCAGAGCCACTTGGATAACAGAATGAGAGAATCCACTTACCCAGGTCCCCAACAATATTTTACTGTACCTCTCCCTCTCCATGATGGTCATATAATATTACAGGTGGCCACATAATGATAAAAAACCATTATTATAAGGATGAAGATTCTGGAGCCACCAAAGAAATACACCCCAAGGACTTGCAGCATGCACCCCACAAAAGAGATAGTTTTGTTCTGTGCTAAAATGTCAACAATCATCTTGGGTGCTGTGAGAGAAGGGGAAACAAATGCCCATCAATGACAAGAAGTTGAGGAAGAAATATATGGGTGTTTTCAACAGATTCCCCATGAAAATGGTCAGCATTTTGAGGAAGATTCCCAGAAGAATGACTATGTAGAAGAATGAGAACACCCCAAAACAGACTTCTTCAAACTCTGGGTTCTGAAAAAGGCCCTGGAAAACGAGTCCAGTTACACTGTCTAATTTTTCCATGGAATGCATCCAGCAGGTCAACTTCTCAAAATAATTATATCATCTGAAAAAAAAAAAAACAGAAAGACAATCAGCATTTATTTGTAACTCAGAATAAGTGAATGATCGATCAAAGTAATTGTTGAAAATGGAAGAATCAGTACTGACTACTGACTGGCATGCATCCCTAGACTAATTAAAGTGCATCTATTCTAATCATTTTTCCTCTCTAATATATCCAGTTTATTCAAGTCAAATGAGAAAACAAAGTCTACAGAAATAAATTACAACTAAGTGTTAGCAAAATCACATATCTTATCAAGAGTGTATCTTGGATATTTATGTTAATATTATTTGTGTATAAAAATTCACTAAGTTCTCTTTCTGTAAAAAATGAAATCAACATTCAGAACAAAACTGTGGATATGTTGTTAACTGTATATCTGATAAATTGCACTTACTTAGATCACAAAAGTAAAAACATGTGGTTAGGATGGCCTTAGTTCTGAGCCTAAGCAACTCCATTTTAAAAACTCCAGTTTGAAACCTGCAGTTTCTCCAGGCACATCCACAGAGCCCTCCAGTATGGCCACAAGCAAGTTACTTCCCCTCACCATGATAAACAGAGTGAAGTCACTGGCAGGCTGTCCTCGCCTGATAGAGGAAAAGGCAAGAAGTTCAGTGTGGAGACCACCAGACCAGATGTTTTTGACCCCATGGTAAATGATGTCACTAAGAAGTCCTGTGGTAGCTGATAAGGATAGAAAGGGGGGTCAAATGCCGAAAAAAATTAGTATAAATAATAGAGCAAATGAGCAGATTTTCAGCCAGCCGAAACAAGGATGCACTCGAGCTGGGTGGGAGCCTGATGTGGGCCTGACATCCCATCACTTGTCATGGTTTCCTGAGCCACTGTGTGATCCTCACTGCTCTTAAACTCTACCACCTCCTCTGGACCTTGGTGAGAGTCACAGCTTCTCCCTAAGACCCTCTCCTCAACCGGTCGTCCACTCCACTCCAGGAAAAGCCTGCCTTGGTTCCAGACCTGGTCACCATGGTCTGAGTGAATTTGCATCTGCTGGACATAAAGCCTAAGGCTTAAGACTTGTGAACTTAGCATTTAGAGGGAATGTCTGTCATTAGCCTGGCATGATTAAGTGTGTTTTGCAGTGCTAAGAATTAATCTAGAATTGTTTGCTGTGAATTTATTTAACCTAGAATTGTTTGCTGTGAATTGATTATGTCTATTGCAGTGCCTAGCATTAAGGATTGTCGTTTTCTTGATTAAGAACCTATAGAATAAAATTGTATTGAGTAATTTGAGTGAATAAAACATTGAAAGGGACAGAAGTGCGTGGACATTCTTTATTTCTCCCCTCGACTGCATATGTCACAATTTTACCCCCTCGCGACACATGTCCACATGGTCCCTTCTGAATACTGCCATGCCTGGTCACTTCCTCCACTCAGGGGTCCTTGATTTGTCGATACTGGGCAACTTCTGCAGGGTCTTTCAGATATTTCTGCAGATGAACTTATGGCTCCTGTTTGAGCTCCAGCTCCTATGGTGAAGAGGTGCTGGAATGTGCGGTAGGGAAAAGAGGACAGTTACACAAACCTGACTCTGAAATCATGGTGCTGTAAACTGGGTGAGTCACTTACCACCATGGAGACTTTGTTATCTCATTTGTGAAAGGACAGACTGTTAACTTCACAATCACCATATAGACAGTAAATTCTACCTTGATACTGAGTTCCTCTTGTAGGATAAGAATAAAGGTAGAAAATAAAGAGAAAAGAAGAAATAAAAGGAATTTGTGGAGACAAGGAATCCCTGTTCAATTTGAAAGGTGGGAAATGGAGTCTCAGATATTTCTCAACTTTCAAACTCAGAGTCATGGAGGATTCCCCAGGATTCACTATGGCTTAGTATTTTAAACATTTGTTTAGTAATTAAAAAATGAAGCAAAAACAAGAACAAAAACAAAACATACAAAGGAAAGATTGTATTGTAATGTGTACATCTCTCATGTATCCTTCAATTTTATTAAGTCTCCTTCTAGAATATCTGAGTTCTCCCAATCTTGTGTGAATTTAATATTTCAGGAAGAGTTTCTTCTTTATTTACAATTTTTATGGGTTTAGAAAATGTTTGGTGTTTCATTTAAAATGGATTTAATTTGGGGCTGGGGATGTGGCTCAAGTGGTAGCGAGCTCGCCTGGCATGCGCCCAGCGCTGGGTTTGATCCTCTGCATCACATACAAATAAAGATGTTGTGTCCTCCGAAAACTAAAAATAAATATTAAAAACTCTCTCTCTCTCTTCTCTCTCTCTCTCTCTCTCTCTCTCTCTCTCTCTCTCTCTCTCTCTCTCTCTCTCTCTCCTAGTCTCTTCAGTAAACTTCACCACAGCATTAGGTGGCTGCAGGCGGGAGCTAGCTAGGAGAAGTTGCCCCCCCCCCCCCCCTCAGCTGATTTTAAAGGTAATTATAGTCTTGTCTCTTTAATTTAAAATTCCCTAGCGTTTACTCACGAATTGAACCTTCTTTAATGAAGCCAGCACTGGTCGCATGGCAGAATTCATGGCATTTGCAGGTAAATGGATAGAGCTGGAGAATATAATGCTAAGTGAAGTTAGCCAATCCCTAAAACCAAATGCTGGATGTCTTCTCTGATATAAGGATGCTGATTCATAGTGGGGATGGCGAGGAGCATGGAAGGAACAGACAAACTTTAGATAAGGCAAAGGGGAGGGAGGAAAGGAAGGGGAATGGTGGTAGGAAAGATGGTGGAATGAGATGGACATCATTACACTAAGTACATGTATGAAAACACAATTGGTCTGACTCATTTTGTGTGCAATCAGAGACATGGAAAAATAATCTCTATTTGTGTAATATAAATTGAATTGCATTATGCTGTCATATATAACAAATTAGAATAAATAAAATTTTAAAAAAATAGGAGAACATACAGGGTTATTTTCATGAAAGAGATTTGTTAGGTTCTTCATAAATCAAAGCCATAGGCATAAATGATTCCTGTCATTATCCCATGCCTCTGTATTCCTGTAATAATCCCATCCCTTCAACAACTTTTAGTTCATTGCTTCCCACTGCTGTTGAACCTGGTGCTCTCAGGTACCCTTTCTGCAACACTATTGTCCCCAGGATTTTCTGCTTTTGGGCAGTTACAGGTTTTGTCAGGACTATATGTTAGAGTTGCTAATCATCAAAGTCCACCTTCTCTTGTGCATCACACACTAATGATAATTATAATGGTAATAATATAATAGCAATACTATAATTCAGATTCAGAGTCAGGCACATGTCCCTGCTTTTACACAGTCCTTCCTCTGTTGCTTTTGTGCTGATTTTAGCAAAAGTATTATTCTCCACTGAGAAGCACTTCAGTATAAGAGAACTCAAATCACAGGATATTTCAACTGTGAATTATGTGGCTTGACTGCTTTAGAATAAAATGAACATCTACACACTTTTTCACTCCTCTAGTGTTCATACCACAAATTTACAGAAATCTTCTATCACCTCAAATCAAGACCTACCTGAAAGGAATCCACTTTCCCCTTTCTGATCATTTAAAGTGGAATATGTCATCTAACTTTGTTTTGCAATATTTGGCATCTTTTTTTTTACTCTTTTTAAATTAAATTTTTATTTATATATATGACAATGGAATGCCTTACAAAACATATTACATATATACAGCACATTTTTTTCATATCTCTGGTTGTATACAAGGTATATTCACACCAATCAATGTCTTCATACATGTACTTTGGATAATAATTTCCATCACATTCCACCATCATTTCTAACCCCATGCTTCCTCCCTTCCCCTCCCACCCCTCTGCCCTATCTAAAGTTCATCTACTCCTCCCATGTTCCTCCTCCCTACCACACTATGAATCAGCCTCCATGGATCAAGGACCTAGGAATAAAACCAGAGACCCTGCCTCTAATAGAAGAAAAAGTAGGCCGTAATCTCCATCATGTGGGAATAGGTCTCAACTTCCTTAATAAAACTCCTTTGGCACAAGAATTGAAATCAAGAATTAATAAATGGGATGGACTCAAATGAAAAAGTTGTTTTTTTTTTTTTTCTCAGCAAAATAAACAATTTGTGAGTTGCATAGAGAGTCTACATCTTGGGAGCAAATCTTTATCCCTCACACATCAGATAGAGCACTAATCTCTAGGGTATATAAAGAACTCAAAAAGCTAAGTACCAAAAAACCAAATAACTCAATCAATAAATGGGCCAAGAACATGAACAGACACTTCTCAGAAGATGATATACAATCAATCAACAAATATAAGAGTAAATGTTCATCATGGCTAGCAATTAGAGAAATGCAAATCAAAACTACTTTCATCTCATGCCAGTCAGAATGACAGCTATTATGAATACAAACAAAAATAAGTGTGGTGAGGATATGGTGAAAAAGGTACACTCATACACTGTTGGTGGGACTGCAAATTGGTGTAGCCAATATGGAAAGCAGTATAGAGATTTCTTAGAAAATCTTGAATGGAACCACCATTTGACCCAATTGTCCCTCTCTTTAGTCTATACCCAAAGGACTTAAAAACAGCATACAAGAGGGACACAGCCACATCAATGTTTATAGCAACACAATTCACAATAGCTAAACTGTGGAACCAACCTAGATGTCCTTCAATAGATGAATGGATAAAAAAGTGGCATATATACACAATGAAATATTACTCATAAAAGAGAACAAAATCATGTCATTTGCAGGTAAATGGATGGGGTTAAAGATAATGCTAAATGAAGTTAGCCAATCCCCCCCAAACAAATGCCAAATGTTTTTTCTGATTGACATCTCTTTATCATAATTGTACTGCCCTTCCTCAGAGTTCTGTCTGGATGCACTTTATCATGTTATCATCCTAATGTTCTCGTCTATAATGTCTTGGAATAGTGTGTTGCAGTCATATTACAAGTATTTAAAACACAGTCATTGCACTTATTCCTATGCCATCAAACAATCCATATTTGTTAGAGAAAAAAGAAATTTTACAGTATTTTGCAGGGCTTAAGGTTTTTTTAAAAATTTTCTTGTTTCTTCCTAGTATAATTTTGTTGCTAATGTCCAATGTGAAATAAGTTATGCTTGAGATATTGATTTGTGAATAATCAGTACCTAAGTATATCTGATTCTCTAAACACAAAGGTTCTAGACATCAGCCTTCCTGGTTCCCTCACCTAATGAAATCTGCCTTTCTATGGAAGCTTTGGCAAGGAATGCTCTTTTCTATACTTACACAGTATATTTAAAAGCAATGATGCAATATCATCATGACCTTAGGGAGAATTTTATCTCAAAGACTTTCACCATAATAAAAATCAAATCACGAGTCAGACAATGAGGTTTAATGTAGAAGTTTATTTTGAAATTTTTTAAATTAAAATATATTTGCTTTATTTTAAAACTAAAGGTAGCAGAATACAACAGTTACTAATATGGCATTATGTAAAAATGTGGATGTGTAACCGATGTGATTCTGCAATCTGTATACAGGGTAAATATGGGAGTTCATAACCCACTTGAATCTAAAGTATGAAATATGATATGTCAAGAGCTATGTAATGTTTTGAACAACCAACAAAAAAAGATAAAAAAAACTAATTGATTCTAACATTTAGGACTATACCTAATTCAAAATAAGTCATCAAACACAAATTATTTTATTTATTATTACATACTTTGCTCCTAATTAAGCAACCTCAGATATACACACTTAATAGTAATTAATTTGTTAATTAAACAACCTCAGATATACACACTTAATAGTAATTTCATAAAATAATATTTAAATCTGTTTTCATTTCATTAATAAACATTGAGTTGTATTCTTTTGAAATTTCTATTTGAATGTAATTGTGTGGGTTGCTTTGTGTTATTGGGGTTCACTGTTTTTCTACTTAATTGGGTATATAGCAATCTCTGTAGAGTGATGTCAGTTTCATTTATGACATTTGCCTGAACTGAACTGTAGCGTGGCCTATGATTATTTTAGTTTTTAATTAAAAGCCATAATTAATATTGACTTTTGACCACCAATAGTATTGCCTTTAATTTCTTATTCATATTATTTTATTTCACTGCATGCTTACTTATTTTTTTTTCTTTGCCCATAATGTCCATCTCACATTCTTCCTTAAAAAGAAAAATCAAGGATATATTGTTAATATTTTCATTATCTGGGGTTAGCTGAAGAAATTACTTTAAAAAAAGAGAGAAAGAAGAAAAGAAGGGGTGGTTTCTTGGGATTGTACAAACTTTCAAAATGATGTAATTCATAGGTCCAAGAGTTCTATGAGTCAATGGAATCTCAACAGTCCATTTGGATATATACTCCCAATGGTTCTTCTGTCCATCACACAGGGGCCCAACTGATCAAATGTGGAAAACTGTTAAATAAATATACATATTGTCAATTTGATACATGTTATTAACAGTACTCTTTCCTGAGTTCCTTTGCACTTAATTATTGAATTTAGGGGCTATGCATGATATGGTAGTTGTGATGTCCCAGCAAAATGGCAGCTGTCAGATTCATGAGTCTCACAGAGTGGAATATATGTTAATACTCAAGTTTCATCAGACTTCATAAACATAGGTCATTCACAAAATTTACTGAGCTAATCCCCACTGGAAGACCTCAGGGAGTCTCCTTGATTACTATGAGGGACATGACCAAGGTGCATGAGAACTCATTCTCCCCAATTCTGCAGATAGCAAGTCTGATCAACAACAGCATTTTGTTTCATAGAGATATGATTACAATACCAACTGCCAGCCTTGCAGTGTTATGGCCGTGGCAGATGTCTCTTAATGTGTAGCCTGCACTGATGAAAATAGTTACATCCCATTTAATTTAAAAGTTGAAGAAATTATCTTCCCTTCAATTGTTTCTTCCTTGGACACATAAAAAGAGATGGACTTAACATTGACCGTGCATGAGGAGATTCCCTTTCATCCCTCCTTCATTGATTAATCGTTAGGTGAAGGTTAAGAAAAGATAAATATGACACATATCCAAACAGATGAAGGTCTTTATTCTTTGGGGAGAAAAAAGACAATAAATTTCACACAATAAATTGAATTTTGGAGTCAATAATTTTACATATATGCAAAAGAGCATGATTATTATAAATAAGTATCAGAACTGGGCATTGTGGCTCACACCTGTAATCCCAGCAACTTTGGAGGCTGAGGCAGGAGGATTTCAATTTTGAGACAGGCCTCGAGAATTTAGTAAGGTCTTAAAAAATTGAGAAAGACATTGCCTTAAAATTTTAAAAAGGATTTGTGATGTACCTCAGTGGTGGCAAAGCACTCCTGGGTTAAGTCTAATATATGTACATATCTTCTTTAGCCACTACAGCTATAGACTTCTTTGTTCATCTTCACTTACGTGAACTGGATAAACCCTCCAGGAGGTAATTTTTTCCAGATCAATATCTAAGCATCTAAGCTGGAACATACTTGATCTGTTATTATTGTACCAATTATAATTGACATAAGAATTAATAAAAATTCATTTTAATTATTAAGAATTAATGGGAGTAATAGAATTACATAGCATTGCCTTTTTTAGAAGAATAGTTGTTTAATGAAAGAGTTAAAATATACAACATGTACATTTTTTGACATTGTCTTATTTTTTTTATTGCAATGAAAACTTCCAAATGAGAGTGGTTAGGGCATATTTCTACCTGAGGTAGGTATATCAGTTACAATATCTCTTTCCTAAATCAGTAGATAACTCCAGTTTTAATACTCTGCTCTGATAACAGTACTGTAATGATTATTTTGTGTGGAATCATGAAGGACAGAATATCACACACTGTCAATTTTGATAGCACCCTGGGGACAATCTGATCCACATCCAATGTGCACAGTTGCAGAGACATAAAGAAACAAAAAGAGAGGGGCTGGGGTCTTCAGTCTTCAAGCATTGCAACTTGGATGACCCACACTACTCCTCATAACAAACTGTCTGCTCAAGGTGACCAGAGAGTGAAGGGTGCTACAGATGACTACGTAGTGGTCATAGCCAGGGACAGCAGGGTGGAAATCTTAGTGGTACCAAAGAAGAGGACATAAATCTATGTATTATGCAGCCATTGTAGGAGATGATGTTCTGCTGGGTTATAGTCCATTGAGAGGGGCAGCAAAGAGATAAAGCAAATATTCATGAAAGAGGAAAGAATTGATGTTCTGATTTTCATAACATTATTTTTTTTCCTTTCTGTAAAGCACAATATAAGACAATTAAAAAGCAAACCACATATTTGGCAAAAATATTAGCAAAAAAATTCTAAATAAATCACTCTTATGCAAAATACACAAAGAATACTTAAAACTAAGCTTAAAAGTAATCTTATGAAGCTTCTCAATGTATGTCATTGGAAAATGCAAGTTAAGACAAAACTGAGATACTACTGTACACCTAACAAAATATCCAAATCCAGAACAGGCAAAACAGTGAAGGTGTATAGAAAGAGAAACTCTCAGTCATTGCCACTAGGAAAGAAAAATGGCATTGCTTCATTGAATGATTGGCAGTCCCAGTTTATTACAGATACCCTTACTATAAGATTCATTAATCACACCCCTTTGTAGTCACACAACAAGCTGCAAACTTATGTCTATACAATCCTATGCATAGATACTTGAATTATTTTTTCATAGTTGCCAAAATTTAAAGAAATCAAGAGATCTTTCAGAAGATAGGTAGATATCACACACACACACACACAAAAAAAAAACAGATAATCTATAGTATGTGTAGATTTCATATAAAGTGCATGGACTATTATACTATTATTCACTATTAAAAAGGAATAACTAATCAAGCCATAAAAAAACAGGAAAATTTTAAGCACACTACTAGTAAGAGGAACCAGTATGGAAAGGTTACTATTGCATTACTTTAAGTATATGTCCATTCTAGAAAATGTAAAACTTTAATCTACATATTACTATAAATATGTATACATGCAATTATGTTAATTAAAAACCACAGAATGTACAAGAGGAGTGAAGCCTATTGTAAACTGATTTCCCTGAAAATGGTATGTCCATGTAGTTTCATCAGTTATAACAACTGCATCACTCTGGTGGGGAATGGAAATTATGAGGAAATGTTGTGTGAATCTGGGCAGGTGCTATGAGAAAGCTCTGTCACTTTTTCTCAGTTTTAAATTAAAGCTTGTATTTTAAATCTCTACCTTTTATTGAATGTAAGTTTGATCTTAGTTAAAATTATTTTTCAAATTAATTTTTTACTCTAATCTTAAGATACAGTTTTTATAGTTTCTATAGTTTTTACAGAAAAAGTTGGAATACACTGCCACTGAGAACTCAATTTCCATGAATGTAAGATACAGAAATATTTTGTGAAATATTTGTACATAATAATATCTTTGAATACTTGTTAGACATTACAAAAATTAAAAGCTTTTCCATCTGAAAAGAATGTTTTTAGTGAAGTAAGTATCATTACCCACACAGACATACAAGGAAAATCAATGTGGTATTGGACAAATAAATCAGTTTAACTGTGGTAATTATTTCATAATTGTATGTATGTATCAAATCATCACCTAATATACCATGAATATACACAATTTTAATTTGTCAATTATACTGCTATAAAACTGGGACATAAGAACAAGTAAAACTTGCTGAAAATTGCAATGTAAGTTCCAATGTGGTTCTAATTTATTATTGTTAATCCTCATATTTTATCTTAAAAAATATCAGGGTGAGAGAGAATTGACCCAGGCATTTTTAGTATTATATTTTTCATTTATATGATCCATGGAAAAAATAGTGGGAGAGAGGCAGGCTGTGTACTTAGGTTTCAGTATATATGTGGGTGTGTGTATGTTGATTACTGATGAGATAACTGAGGGGTGCTATAGCACAGAGCTACATTCCAAGCTCTTTCATTTTTAATTTTTTTTGAGACAGTGTCTCACTAACTTGTGGAGGCTGGCTTCAGACTAGTGAGGCTCCTGTCTTGGCTTTACAAGTAGCTGATATTACAGGTGCACACCATTCATAACCCTTTAATATCTGGATATAATGGATAGAAACCAGAATATACTGTCTCTCATGTCCATTATCTGTAGCTTAACTTTTTACATTATTTCTTTCAAGGTACCTCACTGTGTTTTCGAGGTTATATATTTTGACAGTAGTATTCTTGAAAGAGCAAGGTTGTTGGTGTTATGCAAAATCCATCACATAACTCATGGTTAATTACAAAAAAAAAAAAAAAAACAAGAAGAATATTTAATGTTTTTGATGTGTCATTGGGAAGATGGGATTCAGATGACCTCGTCTGATGAGGCTGTGCTTAATTCTAGATTCCAAGGTGGGCCCAGGTACCCCAGGTAGCTTTTCTTTCTCATGCATAAAGTAGCAATGTTCTCTTACTCAGTCAGACTGAACAACTGCTTACCATACAAGAACTGGACTCAACAGAACACTGAAAAATGAAGCATTCTCACTCAGAAAACATGAAGCACTTTAATTCTAGATCCTCTTGCATGTGATACCTGTTTTCATTTCTGGATATATTTAATTGAGAAAAGGATGGCATGTGGAAGAACATTAAAACTATGCTTATATATTTCACTGAGCCTTGCTTGGAAATGTGTCTGCATTGGTTTATGCTGCTCCAGGAGAGAGGAGCATAGCCACTGAATAGAAGAGATAGAAAGAAAAACTTTAGTATTTTAAAAATTAGAATGATTTCCATCTCTCATCCAAGAAGTTTCCAACAAAAGTCACATCTGCAATTGTGTTACAGCCAGGCTGTCATACTCCAGGGTGGAGGTCAACACAGTGGTCCTGCATCCACAGAATCAAATGCTCTGTTGACCAGTTGCTTTCACTAGACTGGGGAGAATGAATTCTTGTGATTCTTATTCTCTTCTTAGGAATCACAGAAGATTCTCTGAGCTCCTCTGATGGGGATTGACTCATAGAAACTTTTGTGAACAAGATGTTTATAAAATCACTGATGGAAACTTGAGTCCTCTTTCATGTGTTCTACTTTATCTTGGTAAAGCACAAATTAGGAAACTGATCTTTTCCCAGGGGCATCAGCATTCTGATATCACAAATACACCCACAGTATTATTCCACTAGTTATATAGCATAATGGAAAGACTAGTATAGAAAAAGTTATCAAATGGAAAACATATATTTATAGGCCAGTTTCCTAAATTCAATTCAGTTTTAGCAGAACAGATGTTGCTTTTTGAATTCCATTCATGCATACATCTCTTATTTTCAAAATACATCAAGAATCATCTATTCCCAGATTTTTTAATCTAAGTACGCACATGTTCCATTGACTGCATGAAAATAACTAGAGAGTATAGTTAAAAATACAGATATCTGCATAGCTCATGTTTCTGGTTAAATAAGTCAAATGCTTGTAGAAAAGTTTGTTATATTTCCAGCAAACCCCACAAGGTGACATTAATGCTCAACAATCACCAAGAGCACAAATATAGTTTTCATTTCACAGTTGATGTAACAGAGGCACATAGAAGCCCAGTGCATGTTTCTCCAAACAGGGGCAATTCCCATGGATGTGCATAGTTTTAAAGCAATTCTTATACTTTCATTATAGCTACTTATACAGATGTCTTGCAGATTTGTAAAATATTTCCATCTTTTTTTTGTATTCAACCACATCACATATGACTTTTGAGCACCACATCTTTACATCTTTGCCATATGTAAAGCTTATACTCCACCACAACCACCAAAACACAAACCTAAACTGAGACAGCATCTGCACCATTAGATTTATGGATGTGACAAGGAAACAATGGCAGAGAGACAAGCACTGATATGTTTATTTATTGTAAAAGATAATGCTCAGGTCATGGCTCATGGTGAAGGAGAAATCTACCATCAGAGCACATAAAAGTTAATGTTAAGAAAAGAATATCTGTCCAGTATGGGTCTCTATGGGACCCAGAAGTGGAAATAGTGTTAGCCCAGTCAATGACAAATGGCCCACTGTATTCAGTAAAGATGTTTGGTTCAAATGTTATAGGAATCATGGTTTCCAGCATTGAATTAGGTTGTATTTTCACTTGTGATTGAGTCACAGTAGCCTGGTTCTCATTAGTGGCTTTTTTTCATTCATTTTCTTGAGTTTGGCTGGTAGTTACTTTATAGCTTGTACAGATGACAAGCAAAGTTTACAGTCAGAAGCAGCAAGTTAGTGAGATGGTACAGTTGATGGGGGGCAGAGAGAGTAGCGTGTGTGTAAAGAAAATTGAACCTAAAAATGGCAAAGACTTTTCCCCAAGACTAACAGATGAAAGCATTTTTTTGTCTTTCAGGATTGTATTTTATCTCTAACTTTCTGAAGACAACTCTGCTACCATTCCAAGTTTACTAGGCGGAGTTTTCACTGTTTTGTGAGACTTACGTCAAAATTCATTAGCTAAGATTTGATATTTTTATGAATTCTATTGTTCACCCAATCTGTGCATTATTGATTCTTTAATCTGTACCAAACATAGTTTTAAATGCCAGAAATAATTTTATATATTTCATAGTAATTTTGTAATCACTTAGAGAAAATGATAAAAGAAAATGAGCAGTTGGAGAAAACAATGACACTTACTCTGATGATGTTGAGATTCTGTGCATATTCCGACTCCTGTGTCTTTGGATATTTAGAAAATTATCTGATTATGAAATAATAAATATAATGATCATGGTAAAGAATACGTTAATTCTGTGCAATATGTATTTCTCTCACTTGTTACTTCTGAAAATTTTTTGATGTTATTATTTGATTCATTGAAGATATGAGTTAACTAAGGTAAGGCTGACCACATCTAAGATCATCCAGTTTAAATTATTATTTCCAACTATTTGCTGTTGGCATTCCAGAAAATCTTCTTGATCCATATTTTTTTCATGGCATTATTTACTTCTGCATTTCTCAGTGTATAAATCATGGGATTTAGCATGGGAGTGATAATGGTGTAAAATACAGCCACCATCTTATCTTCTGCAAATGTCACATCAGAGCGCATGTACGTGAAAGTTCAAGGACCAAAAAAGATGATGACCACTGCAATGTGGGCTCCACAGGTGGACAGAGCTTTGCGTCTTCCTTCTACTGACTGCTTCCTCAGAGACACCAGAATAGTAGTATAGGAGATGAGCAAGATCACAAAGCTCCCCAGAGTGACAGTACCACTGTTGGCTGTCACAACTCCACCAATAATATGTGTGTCTGTGCAGGCAAGTTTGAGCACAGGGCGGACATCACAGACGTAGTGATCAATCTCATTGGGTGCACAGAAGGGTAGCTGAACTACTAGAGATATGGGGATAACAGTGTGGATGAGCCCACCTACCCAGGTCCCCAGCAGCATTTTATTGCACTTCTCCCTGTCCATGATGGTCATATAGTGCAGGGGTTTACAGATGGCCACATAATGATCATAGGCCATTTCTATAAGAATGAAGATCTCAGTGCTTCCAAAGAAATGCACCCCAAAGAGTTGCAATATGCACCCCTCATATGAGATAGTTTTGTTCTTTGCTAACAGGTCAACAATTGTCTTGGGTGCTGTAGCTGAAGAGAAACAAATGTCCACAAAAGATAAAGAGTTGAGGAAAAAATACATGGGAGACTTCAGAAGGTTCCCCATGAAAATGGTCAGCATGATGAGGAGGTTTCCCAGAAGAATGACTGCATAAAAAAATAAGAACACCACAAAGCAGACTTCTTCAACATCTGGATTCTGAGAAAGGACCCAGAAAATAAATTCAGTTACATTATTTATTTTTTCCATGTAATGAATCAAGTAGGCCAAGTGACCAACACAGTTAAATTATCTGAAAGAAAGACATCAGAAAGACTATTAGCATTTATTTCTAACTCAAGATAAATTAATGATCACACAGTTAAAAATGGAAGAAAAATGAGTACTGAGTGCAGATTGACATGAACACATAAATTTTAGTGTTTCTTTTCTCATAATTTACATCAATAATATATCAGAGTTATTCATTTCACATGATGGAGCAGAGAACAGAGAGACAAAGCAAATTCCTGAAGTAACACATCTAACCAAGGTTCTCACATGCCTAACCTTTTCCTAAGGTTAACTTATATCATTTTGGGTAAACATTTAGTTAGTGTTCTTTCTGTAAAAGACACACAATGAAATTTAAAGCAACCCTTTGTTTGGAGGCAAGGTTTCCTGTGCTTTGGTGTTAGAAATACAAGCATGCCTACATGATTTCTTCTGAATACAGCCACATCTGGTCACTACATACACCCAAGTGTCCAGATTGGGTGACTTCTGCAGGCTCCATTTCAGATATCTGTGTGTGAATTTATGGACTCTGTTTGGGCTCAAGCTCTTGCAATGTGGAGTGTCTGAGGGCTTACCAGGATTTACTATGGCTTTATTTATTACTCAACTTTTGTGTAGTAACTGAAAACAAATTCCCTGAAACTGAAAAATATGGAAAAAACAAAAATGCAGGAGTGGCTCTTTTGTGACAATATTCCTCATGTGTCCTTCCAAGTTTTCAAATCTCATGCTAGAATATTTTAGTTCTCCCATTGTGGGTGAATATAACATTCCAGGAAGAGGTTGTCCTTTAGTAATTTTTATTATTATGGGTTTAGGAAATGCATGATGTTTAATGTAAGTGTATAAACCTTCCATGTTGGAATTTCAGACACACTAGTGAAGTCACTTTTATGTTTTGGTGGAAAAGGCATACAGAGGAGTTTTCATTTGGGAGTCTTCAAGGTTCTTTATTAACTCAAGGCACAAATATGAATGTTTCTTCTAGTTATAGATCATCCCCCTGCAATCTGATCCCCTTAACATCTATCTGGCTTGTTGCTTCCTACTACTAATAACTCTGTGCTCTCAGGTAGCCTTTTGCAGGAATAATGTGTCAGGCATTTTCAGCTTTTTGACAACTACAGGTTTCATCAGATCTGTATACTAGAGATCCTAGAGTATAGTCATCACAGGTCTGCTTACTTTTGTGCATTACCAAATAGTAACACTTATGTTAATAATAGTAATAACAATATTGCAAATCAGATTTAAAATCAGCCACATCCTGTGCTTCACAGGTCCTTTCCCTGTTGTTTTTCTTGCTGAACTTACAAAAGAGTAGTACTCTCCACAGAGAGCAATTAATTTTACAATAACTCAAGTAATAGCAGTTTTCAACAGCTGTGAATAATGTTGCTTGTTTCTGTTGTAGAAGAAAATGAGCATTCACACATTATCCTGGGATCTATTCCCTTCTGTTCATTCTACAAAGTCCTAGAGAAATTGTTCTATCTTCTGAAATTAAGACCTATCTCAGTGTAATCCATTCTCCCTTTTCTGATCATTTCTAATGTGATAAAGTCTCACTGTCCTTTGAAATGATTGAAATGTTTTATTCACATCCATGCTACTCTAGCTCTTGTTTGTGCACAGATGAACTTTATTATTTATCATCTAAATTTAATTTCTCTATAAATCAGTAGAATAGTTTCTTCCAACTATATTAGAGATGTTAAAATATAGCCAATGCACCAAATTCCCATGTTACCAAATAGTATATTAGTAATAGAATAAAAGAATCTCACCGTATTTTCCAGAGCTTGTATTTGTCTTTACTTTTCTGTGTCTTCCTGATATAATTTGGATGCAGACTCGAATTGAAATAAGGGTGACACCAGAGGAATTGCTTTGTGAATAATCAGTTCCAGAGAACATCTAATCACCTAAACTCAAAGCCTGTACGAAAGTCAGTGTTCCTTCTTAAAGGTTTTTTAACCTAATGAAATCATCTGATCTTCAATATCTTTGATAAGAAATGTTTTTCCTCTGCTTATAAAGTTATTCTAGAAGGAATGATGCAATATGGTAATTACCTTAGGGACAGTTTTCCCCCAAACCTTTCACCATAATTAAAACCAAATCACATATCTAAAGAGAGATGTCATGTACTGATTTTTTTTTCAATTATTTTTAAAACTAAAAGTGGCTTTGCTTCATTTTTAAGTTCAGTTGATTTTTACATTTAGAACTGTTAACCTTAATTACAAAGCAATTCATCAAGCATAAGTAATTCTAGGATTGCATATTTTTCTTTGAAGTAATGACTTTTGATATATACATACAATAGTATATATTTCATTTAAAAGGTATTAAAATATGCATTTTTGTGGATTGAAGTTGAATTAGTCTACTCTTTAATAAATTCTCTTAGAAAGGAAAGGTGAGATTTAATGGTACTTTGGGGGTTCACTTTTTTCTTCTTAAAGGAATATATACTAGTTTCCAGAGAAAAAAGCTGAGATGAGATGCATTTATGATACACACCTGGGATGAACTGTATTATGGGCTATAATTTCTTTAGTTTTTAAGTTTAAATCATTAAGGTTAACTCTTGCCTTATTCCTTTTTATTTTATTTCCCATCATTTTTGTCTATTTTTCTTCCCCCAAAAGACCCTATCTTATATTTTTGTTGTTGGCCAATAACAAAAAAAATGTAAAAGAGATCTTGTTCATATTCTTATCATCTGGTTTTAGCAGAGAAATTAACTAAAAAAAAAAAAAGAGCAAAGGAAAAACATCAAGAAGTAAATGTGTGATGGTTTAATGTTTGCACAACCTTTCAAATGGAATAGTTTATAAAGCATAAGAGCTCTGTGATCCAATAGAAACCAAAGAGTCCATTTGGAAATATACTCCAACAGTTCTGCTGTTCATCACACAGGTGCTACAATTGATGACATTTAGAAGAATGTGTAATAAACATGTGTCATCAGTTTGATTCATTTTATTCACATCACTGTTTCCCACATGCCTTGATATTATATTCTTGAGTTTAGGGGGCTATTCATGATATTACATTTTTAATGTCCCTACCAAGGCAGCAGTTGTTAGATCCTGGAGTCTCTGCCAGGAAGTGGAACATATGAGACTCTTCAGATTTGCATCGGTGGCTTCATAAACTTACAAAACTTTTGATTACAAAAGTTCCTGAGCCAGTACCAATTGGAAGAGCTCAAGGTGATTCCTGTTGATTACTATGAAGGACATGACCAAGATTCATGAGAACTGAGGCTCTCCAATTCTAAAGAAAGCCTAACACACAAAAGCATTATATTTCAAAAATGTTTCTTTGTATCATTCATAAGCTTCAGAATGGACATTTGCACTGCATCATTGAGCTAGCTGATCCAAGAGGAGTATTGATCAAACTGTAGAGTGAGAAAACCGGGGCCTCTGATGTATGTGCACTACATAAAAATGCCACCTTACTTAAAGTCTCTTATTACTGGATTTTTTTCATCTCTGCTGCAACAAGTTTGTTAATAAACATTGGACAGAATCTTGACCGAGAGAATCTGAACACCAGTGTTCACCCTGCTTCACCATAGCCTCTAAAAAAAACAAAACAAAAACAACAACAACAAAAAAAAAACCCCAAACTCTGATTTTCAGCATTATTTGAGTTCCTTAGTTTCACAAATTTTTTTTTCAGAAAATAAGATTTATGTTCCTTTGTAAAGTCAAAGGAACTATTGCTTTTTGCAAGAAAGCAAGTTATTATTGTGAGTGTGCTTGAGTTAGATTATGTAGTTTCCAACAAATGTCCTATCACTTAATTTTTGCATAATCTTAATTAAGTTTCACATCTCTCTGGTTCTTAGCTTCCTCATTTGTCAAACAGTGACTATAGTACCTACCACAAAGGATTCTGTATAAAACAGGCACAGATATGTATGTGTAATAAAATGCAAAAATTAGCTAATTTTTGTTGGCTATTTTATTATTAATTTTAAAGGAATAATATAAATGGTGAACAAACATATGGAAAATTTTTCAATATTTCTGGAAATCAAGGAAATGCCAATTAAAAGTACTTCATGATTTTGTCTCACTCCAATCAGGATGACAGTCATCAAGAAAACAAATAATAGGCTGGGCAAGGTGGCACATGCCTGTAACCCAGCAGCTTGGGAGGCTGAGGCAGGAGGATCATGAGTTCAATGGTGAGGCACTAAGCAATTAGTGAGATGCTGTCACTAAAAAATACAAAATCGGGCTGGGAATGTGGCTCAGTGATTGATAGACTCTTAGTTCAATTCCCTGTATTAAAAAAATACAAATAATGATAAATGTTAGCAAGGATATGAGGAAAATTATACACTCACATTTTTATTTATTTATTTTTTGTGGTGTTGTTGTTTTTGAACACAATATTTTGACTTACTTTATTTATTTATTTATATATAGTGCTAAGGATCAAATCCAGTGACTCACTTGTGCAAGGCAAGTGCTCTACCTCTGAGCTATAACCCCAGACCCCATACTCACTCATTCTTTTTGGGAATGAAAATTAGTACAACCACTCTGAAAAGCACAATGGAGATTCTTCAAAAGATTAGCTGTGGAACTATCACATGACCCAGCTACCCTACTCCTTGGCATTTATCAAAGAAGTAAAATAAGCATCCTATAGTGGTATAGCACATCAATGTACCTGCACCAATCACAACAGCCAAGTTGTGCAACCAGAGGAGGTGAGGGCGAATAGATACACAATGAAATTGACCAAATCATGCTATATACATATATGAATATACCACAGTGTGTTTTAACTCTATTTATATCAACAAAGCACCAATTAAAACATTAAATAAAATTTTAAAAAGCCATTATTATTTTGAAAGATACACAAGAAGATAATGTTATAAGACTAGGCAGTTGGTAGATTTAAACCTGATCCCAGCTTAGATGCTTCACTTAGACTACAATGAATTTGGAAAGTACCAGAACACTTTATCTATAGCAAGCTCATAATACGTGGGGACAAGTGCATGGAGTACTAGCATACATGGCAGTGGCAGGCCACTCCCCTCGTGCTAGGCATGTGAGTGGCAAACTGCTTACCCTGTACTCTGTGCGTGAAGCCACATGTTGCAGTCCCTGTGCTTGCTCCATGGCCTGCTCCTCAATTGGTTACTGCAAGGAAATTTAGCAGAAATTGCACTGGTGGCTGCCTATAATCTGCTTAGCTACTGCCTGAGTATATGTACAAGGTAACTGCTCAATAAAATCAGAACTGCTTCCTGCTTGGTCTTGGGAGGTCTTGATCAGTGACTCCGCAGCCACAGTCTTCCCTACCCTTTCTGTGGACCTCCTTGCTGGACGAGAGAGAGTCAATGCAGTAAAATATATTTGTGGATTTGCAATTTAAAAAGCAATAATAAAATAATGTGCTGAATATTTCAAAATAATGTTTATATTTCTAACTGTATTGTATAGTCAAGCACAATTAAGACTTCCATTTAATATTTAATATTGTATGAAATTGAAGATATATGTTATAGATTTTTCTTCAAATTATATTGTTCATTCATATTATAAATTCAATAGTAACAAGACTTCATTAGCAACTACAAAATAATTTAGTAATAAATTTTTATAGTTTTAATTATTTGATGATGGCAAAGTAACAAAGAATATAAATTATTATGTTTATGTTGTTATTCATGCATTACAGTTATGTTGGGATTCATTTTGGCATAACTATACAAGCATGGAATTTAATTTGCTCCACTTCAGTCCCCAATAATTCATCCCCCTACTCCCCTTCCTCTACTCTACTGGTCTATTCATAGATTTTTAAATTTAGTGCTGTGTGTATGTGTGTTTGTGTGTGTGTGTGTGTGTGTGTGTGTGTATTTCACTGTGTATGTAGCCTGATTTGGAAAATTTGATTTCAACATTCCTCTCTTTTCCTGTCCCATCTCTCTTCCACTTCCTCTGGTGCACTTATCTCCCTTCTGTTTTTATGCCCTGTCCCCATTTATAACCTTATTTTGGTCTAGCTTCCTGGTTTGAGAGGAAAACATTTGACCCTTGACTTTTTGACTTTTTGCACTTAGCATGATATTCTTCAGTTCCATCATATTACTAGAAAACACCATAATTTCATTCTTCTTTGGGGCTCTGAGTAAATCTCCACATTTTCCTAATCTACTTTTTGATTTATGGGCACCTGCTCTGGTTCTATGTGCTGCTATAAACATTGGTAAGGCTCTATCAGTATAGCATGCTGAGTTTAGTTCTTTTGGAGAAATACTAAGGAGTGGGATAGCTGAATCATATGGTGGTTCTTTTGAGCTATCTCTTTATTGCTTTCCACAGTGGTTGTACTAATCTGCACTCCTACCTGCAAAGTACGTGGGTAGTACTTCTCCCACACATTATCACAACTTTTTTTTATTTATATTCTTGATGATTGCCAGTCTGATTGGAGAGACATGAAATCTCAATGTAGTTTAGACTTACATTTCCCTGATTCCTAGAGATATTATTTTGTTTTCCATGTCTGTATAAATTCCATTTTTTTTCCTCACAGATGGCATTTTTGGCCCATGATATATAGTGACATATTTCTTAGAACTATAAAATCAAAATTTTGTAGATTCTGAATCATAAATGAAAAATACAGTGCTTGACAAACACAAAGGTAGAGCCTGTCAATCTCTCTTTGCATTCATTTAAAGACAAGTTTCTGTTGTCCGTACTTTTCATCCACTAATACTGCCGTCCCATCTGAAAGTAGAAGCTATCAATGTTTATTTACAGATAATAAAATTTTAAAAATATATTTGAAATCTTAAAATGGGTGTATGTAGGTTTTGTACATTTGGGGGGCTAAATATATGGGTTAAAAGGTAGTATGTATTTTGTACTGATGTATATGTCCTTCAACCTGCTCCTTAGGACATGGGCTTACTCCTGGAAAATCCATAAGGTCATGGAGTGTTCTGGCTGCTGAAATACCAGGAGCAGAGAGGAAAGAGCCCAATGGTCTACCATGTACTTTTTCTAAAATTAAACTTTGTACATACTAAATTAAGTGAGATGCATTTCGTATTTTTGCAGCAATTCTGTAAACCATAACTGGTATGGAACATCTCCCTTTTGCACAATTCTTTTTTTAAAATTGGTTGTTCAAAACATTACAAAGCTGATGACGTATCATCTTTCATACATTTGATTCAAGTGGGTTATGAACTCCCATTTTTCTGCAACTTGCACAATTCTTTATGGATGGCTCTCTCACCACTGGCCAGCACTTTAGTTGTTTGATTTGTTAACCTTGAAGGGTTACTCTAAAGTTTATCTATAAGAGTTCAGCCACTTAATTTGTCTTATTGCTGCAATTGTTCACCTAAACTTACATTTACCATTGTGTGTACAGGTGTTAAAACAATCTACTGAATTCTCTTGTGTTTTGAATGTAGCAATTCTGATTCTAATTTAAGGTAGCAACTCTGGCTGCTCACAATGATCAGAATCAAGTACCTCAGCCAGAATAGCACAACTTCTATTCCTGATGCTTTGCTTGGATAAGAGCACAACTACAGTGGTTTCTACTGTGTCCTGGGCAGGAATGTTCTTTCCAGAACCCAAGACTATACTAGTGAAAATGAAGACCACAAAAGTGGATTCCTAGGAGCATTAACACCTTTGGATCTCAGAATGAAGGATATGAGATAAATGGGGACTCACATCTTATTGATTCAGTGTTCAATTTCATACTTAATTCTGAGGACAAATTTTTACTCTTCACTGAATTGACTTATATTTAGTACCTTAACTGATCTCTTAAGAAGTTTTTCCTCTGTTCTTTCAGGATGATCTAGTGGGTAATATGTTACCTGGTAAGATAACTGAAGTCTGATATCACGAGAATATTTTCACATCTTCTTTGCACACAAATAAGTAACATGTCCTTGTCAATGCTTATGGGATATTTTATCAATGTATCAGCTACTTTAAAAGTCAACAAATGTTGGTATAGATTAAGGCACTGTAAAGTCAAGAAGGAAAACCTATATCTAAGGTGTTTATCAATCAGAGTCAGGAAAAACTGTTTCCACCTTGTGTACAAGGAGTCTTATATAATCAACCTATTGCCAAGTGAAAGACTAATATTTAGGGATTGATTTTATCTGGAGTGCTCAGATGTGCATGACTGGGAGGTTAGACCCTCAGAAGTGGCAGAAGGCAGACCAGTGATTCTGATATGGAGCCTGCAACAATGAGACTACACATAGCTTATGTCTTTCTTCTAGAGACCCTCTATTCATATTCTCTTATGCTGTCATCTGATATCCTTAGTCTGGATCATATCAAAGCAAAATTTATCCGGATCACCCAGATATTGAACTCCTACTTTCTTGTATTGCTTTCTAGTTGGTGCCTGCTTCAATAGGTCTGTTATAACTCTTTCCCAAACCCCTTTTTGGATCTTTGTATCTTTCAGTCACTTGGTCAGCAAACCCACACATTTTCTACTGTCCCTGAGTCAATAGATACTTATTATCCAAGGCACTTATTTCTTAATATAAAGTGAAAACAAGTTTGTTATTCAGGAATTTAACATTGATTTAACAGAGGTAGATGATATAAGTGTCAGAATCATCCATTTGTTCATGGAATACCCTTGATTTTTGACTACCTGAGGTCCAGTTATTACCAGTTTTGGTTAGTTCATCCTCCAAAATTTATGACATTGATTTTGTAATATCCTTTTTATAACAAGTAGTTCAATTTGCAAAGCCTCCTGGCATCCCAAGTCAATCAGTCAGCAGTCAGTATTGTTGCTACTTGATGTGTAAAGTCAACTGAGTTTGTTCTTATTTAAGAAGATGAAAAACTATGCATTCACCTAGCATCAAAATCTAGGTGTGCATAGCAAATGTAAAAGACCCAGGTTAAGAAGTTATGGCTGGAGCTCCCTCTTCTTCCTCTGTAATGTATTTGAATTTTGCAGGAACAAGACAGATTAATAAAAGAGATGTATGACAGAGACCATTTCCTCTACCTTAGTTACATCTTTGATACTGGTAATACTCTCTGCAATATCTGTCAGTGTAACACATTGCTTCTGATTTATAGAACACTTCAGGATCTTCTACTTGTTCCTTCCTAATATAGAAATATTATTCCACAGTACAGGAATTCATAAACATGTACAAATTTGTAGGTTTATTTAGAGATCAGAAAACTAAATTAAGTTACACTTAGTTGAGTCAGATGCAATATGCTTAGCATACATCTCTATCACTTGACTTCCACATTCTCTTACTGTAACATTGAGAACCTAATAGTATTTTAAGTCTTTTTGCATCACTATTAGTTCTGTACTCATATAATAATCCCTGATAAATCTTGATATCCCTTTTTCCCTATTAATTGCACTGGCAGAAGAGGTCCTTTGTGGAAAATATGCAAAGAATATTTTTATGCTCAGTGTAGTGATCCTACCTCAAGAGGATCCAACATTCAATCATTGGATCTTTGGTTTTAAAATCCACTTAACTCTAAAGGTGGTTCAGAGACCACAATTTTGTATTGCAGTTGTTGATATTACTGTTTTCACCATCTATCATTATCATTAAATAATGTCTTCAAGATACCAGTTGCATGCCCATTCATATGTTTTCTTACCACCCAAGTTTACCTTAGAAACCTCAGGAGCTATTTCTCATTCTGACAGAGATACTTGGGGAAAAGCACATGACTGATCATACTTTTGTCTTGCTGTCATGATAATTGTACAAAGTTTACCTCCAACAGATATTACCTGTTGCTTCCTTCTAGTCTAGAATCCCATCACTACAGTTACCTAGAAGCACAGTTTTAAGGAAGCACTTTTATCTATATCTATTACCAAGGGTCTCATAAATGTTTATACTCTCTTCACCAGTAAATTTTTGTTGCATTATTGAAGGAAGTGTCTTCTGTGCTGTCATCAAAAACACAAACAATAGGGCATTCTCTGGTCATAGATTCTAACCTTCTCATCACTTTGAGACTTCTAATACTTTCATAATACTATAGCAAAGAACTCCTTGCACCTGCACTTCATTTTGTTGAGGGCTACTGTTATTGGACATAGACAGTCTTCTAAATCTTCCCTCAGCTGAGAATACTTGAATTTTCATGGCAAAAGTGAAATTAAGGTTTTTAATTACCTACCTTTATAATAGGTGTTTAACCTCAAATAGTTAAATGGACCATGTGTAATCACAGTTGTATTTATCCTCAATATCTATTCACATAGTGAAGTGTTACCATGGTTCAAATTTACACATATTATAAAAATCTTGCAAATTTCTCATTTATATAATTTTCCAAGAACAAGATGGTGCTCTCTTGTTTGGACTTTCCTGGAACTTTGCCTTTTTAGAGTCAATAAGGGGCATGTGAGAATGCTCCCAAGGAAAATAAATAGCTATCATTCCATGAAAAGATTTTCCAGTTAGGTACTAGCATGGTGGTTGGGCAAGGTAAGACTTTTCTCTGTCAAGTGAGAGGAAGCTACTTGTGATAACTTTAAGGATACAAGTTAATTTATGAGAGCATTGTTCTCATTTTTCTCCACACAATTGTCCCTATTTCAGACCTCAGATTCCTAATCTTTTCCTATCGTAACACAGACTCCAAACAAAGAATGTGATGATATTTTACATTCAGTCTTCTTTGCAACTTTATTAAAAACCTGAAATTGATTTAGAGTTTAATCTTTGTCTTCAGGAGCAGTGATAACAGTAGATATGGAGCTCTGTATTGCATGAATGTCCAGAAGTCACACTGGAGTGTATCTGGGGAGGTATCTAGACTGCACCCACTACACATTCCTTTTTATGTTTTCTTTGTCTTGAAATAAGACATAAGCTAAAACTCTTGTCAACTGGAATCTACTACTGTGCAAACCTTACAACAGCAGAATTAAAGTGTAAATTCTGTGCTTAATTTGGACACCTTGAAATGGATTTTACCTTGAAATTCACAGAATCTGAGAAAAAAAAAGTGAAGTACACATGTCACTCTAGATCACGCTGAAATTCACAGCTTTCCAGATAGTGAAATACATAGCTTTCCATTACCACACAGAGAAACAAATGATAACTTCCTTATGTCAATGATAATGATATTTGTCAATGTTTCATAAATATATGATAAATACAATCCCAGTGGGAATCATCCCAAGATTAAAAGATTGTTTTAGGACAATGAATTTCCTAGAGAAGTTCTGTCACTATTCCAGTAGTAAATACATAATAATGATTTAGAGTATAATTATAAGAACTGAGATTACCACGTGCATGAGCATGCACACACAAACACAAATAGTGGAATCTGTCACACACACACACAGAGAGAGAGAGAGAGAGAGAGAGAGAGAGAGAGAGAGAGAAAGTGTAGTACCTTCTTCTGAATTAAGAAAAACAAACAAATTGAAGGTCCATAATAAAACATGGTGAGAAAATAATGTCTAATAAATGAAAATCATTTGGAAGAGGGAAATGTCAGGCTCCGGAGGCAGATGGGGAACTGTTAGTAGAAAACACCAGAAATCAACATGAGGAAGGGCATGAAAATACTGGATTGAACCACAAGTGTTATTACAAAGGCAGAGAGATATAGACACTCAGCTGGAAGAGCAACAGGGACTTTACATCAGTATTTGTACCTACTGCTGTGTCTCTTCCTCTACATAAAAACAGCTCCTTCTCAACCAGTGTATTATGCTCATATTGTGTATTCACCTAAGGAACTAATTCTCCCATCCCAATAAAGTACTATGCTTTATGCATAAGAAGGTAACATTCTTTTAGGACTTTAAAGTCAGTACAAAAGGGAAGAAGGATTTGAAACCTCCATTCATCTCATGTCATCTGAGACCAATTTCTTGCTCCACAACTTCCTCATGGCATTTTTCACTTCTGCATTCCTCAGTGTGTAAATCAGAGGGTTGAGTAAAGGTGTTCCAATGGTGTAAAACTCAGCTATCATCTTATCTATGGGGAAGGTGATTGCAGGCCGTGTATATATAAATATGAAAGGTCCAAAGAACAAGATGACCACAATGATGTGGGAGATGCAGGAAGAGAGGGCCTTTCTCCTCCCTCTTGCACTGTGGTTTCTCAGCGAATGCAAGATGAATACATACACATTTCATTAGGTGAGTGCATGGTCCAAGTTTCCTTATGTCATTAATTTAGCTGCCTGGAGATCTTCAACCTCATCCTCATGGCTGTTGACCCCTATGTGGCCATCTGTAAGCCCCTGCACTACATGACCATAATGAGCCTCTGGGTCTGTAGTGTGTTGGTGGCTGTGGCCTGGGTGGGGTCTTGTGTGCATTCTTTAGCTCAGATTTTTCTTGCCTTGAATTTCCTTATTGTTGTTCTAATGAAATTGATGACTACTTCTGTGACTTGGAACCCTTTTTGAAGTTCGTCTATACAGACACATACATGACCAACCTTCTCCTGGTGTCCAAGAGTGGGGCCATTTGTACAGTGAGTTTTGTTGTGCTCATGTTCATTTGATGGTGGTAATAATCAGCAAGTTACCCAGCAATGTGTCTGAGTAGAAAAAGAAAAATTTACAAACACTATTTTCTTCCTAACAAGGTCCTATGTCTAAGCAGAATGAACTCAGTCATATTATTGTCCAGATGCAAGATTTCATGAGTGAAGAAAAGGGGAGAGTGTGAGATGGTTTTTCCATGAAAATAAAGGAATTAGTTTACCATGTGCCACATAATGTTATGGAATATCTTAAGTTGAAATAAATGTTCTTCATCAGAGACATTCTAGTTGTGGTTTATTAAAAAGTTACCTCAACATTTTTTTCTTCAAATTTCAATTACTACTTCATAAGGTCATTATTGGTCTGAAATAAGCTTATTAGTGTGATACATTCCTACAGTATTCTTCAAACATAAGCTCTTGTTAGCTTTTTTGTGATCATTTTTGCCCAAACAATGAATGGTGAAGTAAGACACGCTATTCCTTTTAATATGTCCTTCATTTCTTCCTGTTTAATAAATCTTGACCCATGGGGTATTACTCTACACTTAGGATATTTTTGATGTCCTTGCAGCCTCACAATGTAGATATAAAGTTACTCAATCTCTCTTACATAAAATGCCTTACTTCAACTTGTATTTATACATGACATATGCATTTTATACATTGATACAAATATGTTTTGAAAAAAACATATAATAGGCTATATTCTTTTCCAACTATGACATTGTAAAAAGAGGAACAAGAAACAATGATAATTTCTAAATAATCTGCTGCTATCTTGAAATATCTTTTTGACATTTTGCATGTGACATACACTAATGGACAAAATAGTGGTTTTTCATAGCAATATCTCACATCAATATCCCAATTTCTATCCATCTTCTAATTTCTGGAAAATACCCCATAGAGTACTCTGAGTCTCTGAGATTACATTAAAATGAAGAGGCTACTAAATACTGTTCAGTAGTTCATGTTTTCATGATTCAAGTACTTAGCTTATGATTCAGGATATTTTGGAGGGATATCTTCAGGAAGCTGGTGTAGGACCATATCATGCTTGTAATATCCTGTGATTTTTATTATCTGGATGCATGAAAATATTATAAGGACAGAGCAAAGACACAGAAGAAGAAAGTAGATAGAGCTTTACAGAAGGGAGTTAGTGGGATAGATAGTAACTGATTATTTTGTTCAATTTATGTTCTGTCCTGTGGAAATTTATGATCATATTCGACTAAGGTTCTTTCCCCAAAAAATATTTTATTTTTTAAATGATGAAACATGTCGTCATAGGCTACACTTTTTCTAGATCTTACTTGTCAGGATGACATTATCACAAAGGACTCTGCATAGAATCACACTATACACTGAAATGTGCTCTGTTTAAATACATTATGGAACATTTTCCTGTTCAATTGTAATCTTCCCAGTCCTGTCCATTCCTTCAATACATTATATTTAGAGCCATTAGCAGGTATAAGCACAGAACCTTGCAATTGTAATAGATTCAAAGTTCCATTCATATATGTATTTTCTCTTTTCTGTAGTAAATAATTTTTTCCGCAATTAGTTTGAAACATATCATTCTTCCTCCAAATTAAAACATTTAAGAAAATGTCTAATCAACTTATCTACTTTATGGTGCCAAGAACAGAAATAAATTCTTTTTGAAATGTGTGATCTTTGTCAAGAATCTTAAACTGCAAGGAAGAGTCTTTGCATGGGCTCTCCCTTGTCCAGCGAGGAGGTCCACAGAACAGGGTAAAGGAGAGTGTGGCTACGGAGTTTCTAATCAAGACCTCTGGAGACCAAGGAGGAAGCAGGTCTGATTTTATTGTGTAGTTACCATGTATATATATTCAGGCAGTAGCTAAGAAGATTAAAAGCAGCTGCCAATGCAATGTCTGCTAACTGTCCTTGCAGCCACCAATCGAGGAGTGGGCTGTGGAGCAAGCACAGGGACTGCAACACATGGCCTCACACCCAGAGCTGTGCCTATGGGGTAGGCGACCACTCACATGCCTAGCACAACGGGAGTGGCCTGCCACTCAGATGCCCTTAACATATGCCACGTATGCAGTACTCCATGCACTTTTCCCCACAAGTCTTGACAGCTACATAATGAAATAAGATCATTCTCTTTTATTCATTTAAAAGATCTATCATGAAGTAATTGTACTCAAATATATTGTAGTTATTGGAGGCCAGAAAATATGAAAGGATCTTTCGTCTCCAATAGTTTATCATCTTCGCCATTCCTTTAACTGTATAATTTTGGTTTGTTGTCAACCATATTAGATTGTCCAAGTTTACAAAAGGTTATTTCTTTTTATACAGTTCACCAGATGTTTTTTAAGATAAATTAATAAATAGAAATGCTGATTACTACATATTGTGAGTTGTGGGTCTTCATTAAAATGTTTAATAGTAGTTTAAACAATGGACTCATTTCTTCCTAGAATGCTTTTCTATTTCCAGTAACTTCAATTGTCTCAAAATGTTAGGACCCAGCTGCCAAGTAAACTTCTATAGATACCATAACTATCTTTTGACAAAAAAGGAAAGAAATTCAAATAAAATTGATCTGTTGCTCTTGAAAGCCTTTCTTCACAGTTCACCTTATAATTTTACTCCCTAGGCTTACATGCAATTATGTGTGAACTTCTTTTACTTCTTTTCCTTCATGGATTAGAACCTTGGAAAACTATGGATTCTCAGGATTTTATTCTTCCTAGAGCCAAGCCCCAATGCTTTAAAAAATGTAGTAGTTTAGTAAGTAGTACTGTTTAAAAATCAATCATCCTCCATTGTCTCTTAAAATGAAATAGTATTTATCTGGTTATTTTGGTACCATTCAGATTACAAACCATGATTGGTTTGTTGGAGCCTTTTATGTATCATATATAGTAAAGTGACTATTATGTTCTTTATTTATAAAGCTAGAAAAAGATTGTAAAATAAAACAAAACTGATATTGATTTTTTTACTATTTCAATAATTTTTTAAATTTAATTTTTATTGGTTCTTTTTAGTTATACTTGATAATAGAAAACACTATGACAAAATTATAAAAGCATGAATTATAATTTGTTCTAATTCAGTCCCTAGGATTTTATCTTCCCCTTTCTCCCTCCCATTCCCTATTCCCTTCTCTACTCTTACTGATCTTTCTGTTATTTACTTATAGTCAGATTGATTTTATAGAAGTTGGGGAATTAGCTCCATCATTAATATATATAAATTATGTGTGATCTGCATTAACACCATGCTGCATCAAAGACAATGAAAGTCTGCACCCATGGAAATGGTTCTCTTAAGCATTTCTTAAAGAAAAACATGAATCTCTGGTTCGTAAGGGGCACAAAAAGAACCCTGGCATTTTTGTATTCTGCAGCTGCTGATCCATGGTTTGTGCATGGCTATGTGTATGACCTCTTGTGAATAGGCCTGTGTGAGTGTCTTTTTTTCCAGAGAAGTGTTAACACTTTTCTTCAGATTCCCAAAGGAATCAAACACAAAAATAGGTTACAATGGGTAAAGGCAAGAGAACCCATTATTGTAGCACATCTTCTTGTAATTACCACACTTATACCTCAACATTTCAAACAAGATGAGGCAACTTAGGAAGGCTACATTGGTCAAAGCAAGAGTGAAAACACAAAGCAATGGAGAAGAGCAGAAAGAAAAGCAACCAAGACAAAGTGAAGACTAGAAGAGAGTGGGATCTAGTGTCTAGTGGCTCCTGCAGTGCTCCTAGGTTGCCTTAGGGAGTCCTCAGCAACAAACAGTGCTTCTGTAAGGACTCTCTTAAAGGACACCCCCCCACACCCACCAACCTTCCCAAGTCAATTACACTAGACTTTTGTCTGTGGAAGAATCCTTCTCACTTTCTTTGTGGAAGTTGCCTTATCCTGAGAATATTAACTGGCAGTCTCAATTCCTTTACCTTGAAAAGCTTGAAGTATGGCATAATTGACCTTCTTTGAGCTTCTCACTGTATGTAATTGAGCCTCATGACTCCTGCTGTCCATCAGAGATGCCTGCACTGAAAACCAAAAGGATGTCATAAAATTCAATATTCACTACCTAGACTTTCTATATCCTGTTTCCCCAACTGTTATAAAATTAGTATTTAATTGTTATTCTTTCTAAACCTTCCTTGACAAAAAGAAGGAACATTGTGGAACACTAAAGACACAAATGGACAGACAGTGAAAGAGAAGATTGGAAATGGGAAAATATTTAGTGACAGAGAATATTTCTATTCAAAATATTTTCAGTAATACCCCATCCATGTTATCTTTCATTTTCATTGTATAAAGTCAAAATGAAGTTTTTACACTCTTCATTGTCATGTTTGATCCAAATTTTATCTGAAAAATATTACTCAGCTTCTTAAACTAAATCTCAGGTATATGTCAATTGCCAGTTATATTTTTATATCATTTTAGAAACATACAAAAAATAGTAATTATATACTGTAATATGCATTATTCTACTCACATGTGTCACTAGGAGATGTAAAAGTTGGCATTCTCCATAAGTTTTGACTAGGTCACTATTTTCTACTAGTCTTTTCTCTGTTTTTATTTAAGCACAATCTAAGATTCTGGAACCAATGGCTGTCAATGAGATTTACCTTCCCATCCAACTTATATGGAAAGTGTTGGAACTTTTCCAAAGTCTGCCATCTCAAGAAGGGGTGAAAAACTTAAAGACAGACGTTCTCCTTCTCTTCCCAAATAACAAGGACAGCTTTTCACATACCTGGGTTCACAAAGTATTTGTGGAGTTCAAAAGTTTGCATTATTTCAAATATTATATTCATTCTATTTATTTTCTTTAACAACAATAACCCTTTAAAATGTTGTGGCTTTTTTTCTGTTCCTTTCTCAGAAGATATAAGAATAGCATATTCACAAGTAATCTATTAAAATACTTTGGATTAATCTGCAATGATTCATCTGTGAGATCACAAACATGGAAATAATCTCTCCCTTATCTGTTAGAGGACTCTGCATTTGCCTTATCTGTTTATCCTCTTTTCATAGCAGCTTTCCCTAAGGATTATTAAAAAATTCTTTCCAACCCCCCAAGGGAATATTTTAACACATAAGGATGTAAGTTATCATCACCTTAGCACTATTCTTTAAAGATTCTCTTTCTCTGCTAATCCTAAACATCCCAGAGGTGATACATTTAACTTTTTTGTTTGTCTATGTAGCCTAAAGAATATCAAGCCAACCCTCCTCATACACAGTAACCAGGTGGAAACAAGGATGAGAAGGTGTCAGCTTCCTCAGGCACCTGGGAGGCACAGGGAAAAAGAAGAAAAGTATAAATGGGTGGTGGAGAGAGTGAAGAGCACAGAAAAAAGAAAGAAGAGTGCCATTACTAAAGAGTCATTGGGTCATCAAGAAATGACTGCCCTAAGTTGCCTTTCCCTATGTTATGAAACAAACTACAGTAGCTCTGTAGTAACCTTGTAAATTTTTGTTGTTGTTTTGGTTTTAGCATTTAAAAAAATATTTTCAATTCACTTTTCAGAATGCAGTTTGCTCAATTTATGTTCTCAGTACTTCCTCTTCCCCTACACTCCTAAACCCTAGTCTCTAAAGCCCAGTCACACAAATATTGGCTGAGATGATCAATAACTAGCTTTTTTTTTTTTTTGCATAAGGACTAGAAATGAGCAAATAATTCCATTTTTCCCCTAAGAATCTTAGAAAGTTGTATATAATCTAAACACTTATTGAGTAGGATTCATAATTTTTGTTTTTCACCATATCTATCATGGTTAAAAAGTAACAAGAAATAGGCCTAGTATGCGTGAGGCCCTGGTTTCTATTGCCGACACTGAAAATAAAGATTGTGTGTGTGTGTGTCTATGTGTGTGTACATACACACATGCTTACAAACACATAGTAGGCACTTAATCAATTGTTAAGTGCATAAACAAATAAAATAAATTAAAAACAATAGAAAGATCTTGAATAATACTCTATAATCATTTTTCTGATAAATTACCTATGTGATTCTACATGAAATAAGTAGAAGAGTTTGAATTACACTAGATCACTTATTTAGGTGTACAGCAGATAAAGGTGAGTTCAGGTGTTGGGAAACATCAAGTACTTTTTCAAACTTCCTTTCCATTGTGATTTTACAAGTTATAATGAACAGCACTAGGAGACATCAAATGAAACACTGAAGAGGTCAGGCTGTGCCTAGAGCAGGCCAGGGTCCTATTCCTGATAAAATGTGGGAAACAGTATCAATAAAGATATCATTCAATCTTTGGTGGACATTTGCAATTTTATGCCCAATATCTAGACACTGCTATGGACATATCTAGTCTGTGTCAGGGGATATAAAATTGAGGTTGAGAAAAACTGTCATAGTAAGCTTTGATTATATCTGACCTGTGTCTGATTTTCATCTTTGAGTAACTAAAATGCTGATTTTTCTTCAAGTAACCATAGCTTTGCCATTTTCTGAATATAAGATTGGGGCATGGTCATTTCCCAAGTGTGAAAATATGGCTTTTGCGTATTTGATCAGAACACATGTTCTTCAGATTTTAATGACTGGCTCAGGTATCTTTTGGCAAAAAAAAAAAAGAAAAAGAAAAAGAAAGAAAAAAGAAAAGAAAAGAGAAGGCAACATTTTTCTTCAAATCAATAAAAACACCGTACATTTTTCCTACTAGAATTTCTGAGAATGCAGAGCCAGCACTTCTGTCAATCTTACTCCGAGTAAGGAGGCAACAAAGAAGGAAGTCAACTTGGAAAAAGAGCAGAAGGAACTAACTCTATTAATACAATTTCAATTGTAGAGTTAACCTATTTCCAAATACTATTTTTAAAAAATACAATTTGTATATATAAATTTATATATATATATATATATATATATATATATATATATATGCTAGGGATTGACCCCAGGGCCATTTTTATGCTAGCCAAGCACTCTACCAACTGAATTATATCCCCAGCCATACTTTATAAATTTACTAAAATGAAATAAAAATCTAACCTACCCATCCCAGGAACTAAAATATTACCAATATTTACACCTATTTTTATACCTTCCTTATTCTGCCCACTATCTCAAAACTGATTAATATTATGAATTTTAAAATGTGTATTTATCTTGATGTTTAGAAATAAAATATATTTGTCATATGTGTATTAAAAAAATACATGTTTTGAATTTTAAATAATTTAGCATACTATACGCAGATTTTAAGCAATTACTTTTATTTTTATTCAAAAACAAATCATTAAAGTTTGTATTTGTTTTTGAATATAGTTCTGGATTCATTTTCACTGCTTTAATTGATATTCTGTACTGTGTTATATTATTATTTCAAAATGTGTGTATTTCTTATTCTATCAATGAATATTTGACTCCAATAAATAGTATATGGTGGACAATTTTGAACATATGTTCTGCAAGGGCAATTCATGGGTTGTAGATTACTTGAGTATTTGATTTTATAAAATACTATAATTTTTATCCACCAGAGATCCAGAAGTACACTCTAGTTTATGTGGCAAAAAAAGAGAGCTGGAATATTTGAGAACTGATTAACTTACACACTGAAAGAAAGGATTAAGTAGAAAAATGTTCTATTTTTTCTTGTCATTGTTTTAATTGGAAAGTAGACAAATAATGTCATCCAGAAAATAACCTAAGCTAATATTTTTCAATGTAAATTTCAAAGTATCAATTCTTAGTCATTTTATTCTATCATATTTAGAATAAAGTGTCTTGAACACTAAAATAGACTGATACCCTGAGGAAAATATTTTCCTTAAGGCATAAAGACTTCCTATTTTTTATTAAATATTGTTAAAATATGTGGTCAAGAAAGTTAAATAGGATATATGTAGGTGTTTATAAATGAGAAATAGATTTATAAAAAAAATTCATCCATGCTCCCATATCTACATTATAGATGACTTGCAGAAGTTAGCAGAGGCATAATAATGAAGAATCTCGGGATATTTTATGAAAACTTATAGTTTCTTTTATTTTGAATATAACGTGGACTCACAACCTACCCAAATAAAATAAAATCTCCCAGGTCTTTGTGAGTGCTAGGCAAGTACTCTACCAACTGAGCTATATTCCCAGCCCCCTATCTCCTATTTTTAAAATAATAATGAGATATTTCATCTTTTGTCAGCTCAGTAAAAATGAACTCCAGAACCGTGAGTCCTAAATGAATCCAACAGCATCTAATGGCAAACTATTTTCAGTTATTTTATCTTATAAGAAAAAATTCCTTAAATTGAAGAGTTCAAAAAGGCTACTAATAAAAAAGATTTACATTTACAGGATAGTTTCTGGGGTGGCTTTGGACCACCCAGCAACCCCCAATCTTGAACACATATTTCTTGCTTGCAGTTCTCAGAATAACTGGAATGTGCTGAAATGGAACATCTTAAGCTAAGGACTTCATATCTAGATTACCTCAGGTTTGTTCTTTTTTTTTAATGTCTTTCAATATTTTCATCCTGGTAAGTAAATATCTGCTGTGGTATAGTACCTAGAGAAGACTACTTTGGGGGTCCCTCAGCTGCAGTTTAATAAGAGCCACAGGTAAGATCCCATCTGCCCTGCACAGCTTTCCTGAGCCTCTACAACCAGCTTGCTGTGAATCCTGGGATTTTATTGCCCCTTGCTGGCATCTGGGATTAAGGCATCTGGCATAAGGTCTCTTTAATTAACTTCTTTCTTGGGTATTCTGTCTCACCAGACCCAGTTAATCGGTAAAAATTGCAGTCAGAGGAACAGTAGGCTGGTGGATTTGGACTCCTCTTCCTGGTGGTTGGCATAGTGATGTTACTGCTACCTGCCATTCAGTAGGTGTCCCCCCTGGGACTTGTAGCCAGTGCAATGAATCTGCTTCAAAACATTCATCCTATATTTGAAAACCTACTGTGATATGTTAGAGTTTGATAAAGGTTTTATGTGCCAACTGTTTGTTTAGGGTGTCATTTCTTGGGATCATGAACTATCCAAATGATAATGAGGTATTCTTTAGATCATCCCTATTGACAGTAACTTAGAACCCTACCCCGCTCTGGCTTATGAAGTGAGGAAGGGAAAAGAGAATTCCCCAAGGTTTATGGCAATCTGAGGTAAACAGCTTCTTCCAACATGGATTCTTGGTCTCCCAGGCTGATGCAATGTTTTAATTATTCAGAAAGTTTGCTGCCAAACCATTTCCACACTAACAGGCACTGTTGTTTATAAATTCCCCAGTGATAATTCCAGCAGCCAATGTCTTTTTGGCAAGAAGCTTTGAACTGAATTCTACTACTGAAAATGGCTCCAACTAGCTGGCCCCAATTTCCTCACCAAAGTAGATGTTTTCTGAAGTCTTTATGTCAGCAAACTTTGCGTGGTGTTTCTGCCTGGGGGTCGGGAGCTCACCTATAGTGACCAGGCAAGGCAGTTTTCAGAAGTGACCATGTGGACATGTTCACTTCTAGGATCCAAGTAAGGGAAACTTAATCAGATATACAGTTAACACCATATTCAGAGTTCTTCTGAATGGTGATTTAATCTTTTATAGAAAGAGAACTTAGTGAATTTTTATACACAAATAATATTAACATGAATATCAAAGATAAACTCTTGATAAGATATGTGATTTTGCTAACATTTAGATGTGATTTATTTCTGTAGACTTTGTTTGCTCATACAACATGAATAAATTGGATATATTATAGAGGAAAAATGATCAGAATAGATGCACTTTAACTAGTCTAGGGATGCATGCCAGTCAGTAGTCAGTACTGATTGTTCCATTTTTAACTACTACGATCATTCACTTATTCTGAGTTAGAAATAAATGCTGATTGTCTTTCTGTTTTTTTTTTTCCACTTGATATAATTAGTTTGAGAAGTTGACCTGCTGGACCCATTCCATGGGAAAATTAGACAATGTAACTGGACTCATTTTCCATGGCCTTTTTCAGACCCCAGAGGTTGAAGAAGTCTGTTTTGGGGTGTTCTCGTTCTTCTAAACAGTCATTCCTCTGTGAATCCTCCTCATCATGCTGACCATTTTCATGAGAAATCTGTTGAAAACACCCATGTACTTCTTCCTCAACTTCTTGTCATTGATGGGCATTTGTTTCCCTTCTGTCACAGCACCCAAGATAATTGTTGACATTTTATCAAAGAACATGTGGGGTGCATGCTGCAAGTCCTTGGGGTGTATTTCTTTGGTGGCACCAGAATCTTCATCCTTATAATAATGGTTTGTGACCATTATGTGGCCATCTGAAGCACTATATGACCATCATGGACAGGGGAGGTCCAATAAATATTGTTGGGGACCTCGGTAAATGGATTCTTCCATTCTGTTATCCAAGTGGCTCTGGTAGTCCTCCTAGCCTTTTGTGGACCCAATGAGATCTATCACTACTTTTGTGATGTCAGCACTATGCTCAAACTTGCCTGCACACACACCTATATTATCGGTGTCATTGTGACAGCCAACAGTGGTACCATCACTCTGGGGAGTTTTGTATTTTTACTCATTACCTATAGTGTCATTCTGGTGTCTCTGAGAAAGTAGTCAGCAGTAGGAGGGCACAGAGCTCTGTCCACCTATGGAGCCCACATTGCTGTGGTTATCATTTTTTTTTTTTTGGTCCTTCTGTTTTCGCATACAAGTGCCCCAATGTTAACTTCTAGGAGGATAAGACAGTGGCTGTATTTTACACCATTATCACTCCCATGCTAAAACCTATAATTTATATAACCAGAAATGCAGAAGTAAATAATACTATGAAGAAACTGTGGGGCAAGAAGGTGTTTGGAACCAGTGGCGAATGGTTGGGAATAATAATTTAAGCTGAATGATCTTAAATTTTGTTCACTCTTGCTTATATATAATTCACAATGAACAAAATAATGACATGACCAGATTTTCAGAAGAACAAATGAAAACTAGAATTTGTTAAAAACTACAATATCACTCATCATTACTTAATATTAATTTTGTTATTTCTAAATCAAATGCTTTTCTAAAATATTAAGACTAAAGAAATCTTACTAAGCACAGAATCTCAGCATCATTATCCTATCCTCAATTTTATTTTTGCTATTTTCTTTATATGATATTAAAACCTACTCTGAGATACTTGAGGTTGTTTACAAGGTTAAGAACTTTTCTGGTATGTATTAAGCAATTAATTGCTACTTAATTTTTGAATACATATCTGGAAAACATGACAAATTAGCTAATTTATTTTGATAGCAGTCCTACAAAACACAGTCACATTTCATTCCAGTAATCTTGGACTGGCTGCAGAGGTGTGAGCAGCATACCAAAATAATAAAACTAAGCTTAAAGACAAAAGATTGTTTACTTATTTGGACTGGACTTTCTTATCTTATTCCATCTGTGTATTCTCAAAATACTTATACCAGAGAAATATGTTTTTTCTTATGCTAAATTCTTGTGTCCTGATGATAGATTTATCTTTCACATGAACCATGCATGACCTGAGATTGTGTGTGTGTGTGTGTGTGTGTGTGTGTGTGGATAAGTGTATCTCCGATTGTCTCTCTGCCTCAATCTAATATCCAACAATGTAACAGTATACACACTGGGTCTTCTTACATTTGTATTAGTGGTTGAGAGAGGGGTAGAACTATCACTCATGTATACCTGAGGGTTGTAGCTCAGCTGTAGAGTGCTTGCCTAGCATGAATAGGACACTGGGTTTGATTCTCAGAACCACATATAAATAAATTAAAATTAAGGTCTCTCAAAAAAAGAAAATATTAAGAAACATGAGTGATACCTGATGTTGGTGTATTCATAGAATTAAAAACAAAGATATCTGGATTAGAATTTATAATAAATTTATAAACCATGCTCTAGAAACATATGATCCATTGTTATGGTCCAAGATTAAACATTGTAGGCAATAGATCTCTTTGTCCCCTAGATCAAGTTACCAAACCAGGCTGGTGAATAAAATCACTTTGCAATTTTTCTGACCCAATTAAGCTAGGATTAGGGGTCTTACAAATATTTGTGTTCTGAGTAATTGTTTCTAGTAGTTTTCATACAATTTATGGAATATCTGAATACTTGCACTTGGATTTGATGATTGGGATATTCCTAGAATCAGGAAATTTGGACTATACCTAGTTTGAAGAAGTATGATCAACAAGAGCTTTTTATTCTATTAATACACAATCATAGCATTGACTGCCAGACTGATGTTGTTATACCATCGCTGTAAAGAAATGGGAAATTATGACTTCTTGTAAACTTTAAATGAAAAAAAGCCAAACATTCTAATTTTTCAGAAAAATAGTTTTCTTAGTAGTGAAAAATATGAAAATTTTTCTCCTCATTTCTAATTGCTAATGTTTATGCTTCTTTTCCCAGAATAGCATAAACAAATGTAAATACATTTCTAAGCAGTACTCAATGGATTGTATGACCAGATTTCATGTTCATTCATATTTTATCTGTTTTCTCATATAAACATATCCACGAAACTAATATATTTATCATATTTTAGGTGTCTCCAGAATTAAAGTACTTTGTGGTTTCTGAATGAGATTTCCTTAAATATTTCAGTGCTTTGACATATTTAGTTCATATTTGGTGATCAGCTGTGAATTTGATTTGACAAACAGAGGAAGATAACTCTGCTATTGTATGCATGAGGGAAATGAGGTACATGAAGTATTACTGGGCCACTATGAAGTCTTAAATTAAACCCAGCCATTTCCAGTCTAGGTCAGCTGAACTCCAGCTTACCTAGAGACCCATGAAAGAGAATTAAATGTTTTTTGTGGAAATTATGAGTGTTAGGGTGGACATTTCCACAGTGTTTCTGAGTCTGCAGATCTAAGGAGACTAGTGTCAAATACTTGGGCAACTAAACCACTAATCTGCATCCTCAGCCCTTTTTAACTTTTGAGACAGGTTCTTGCAAAGATGCTGAGACTTGCTCAGTCAAGCTAACAATTTCTTAAAAAAGGACACAACAACCAAACTGTGATCCTTTATAATTTCCATTGTAAAATATTATGATGTCAATTATGTCTGGGGTCTAGAAAGAAAGAATGAGTTCCAGAATTTAAGATCTGGGAGAGATTTAGAGATCATTTGGACAAGGTCTTTGTATACAGGTTCAGAGAACTGAAAAAATGGAGATTTCCTTTTTTTTTTTTTTTTTGTTAGTACACTGAATAGTATTGGTATGATAAGTTTGTATCCTTTAAACCTTTTGTGAGATTTTATTTCTAAAATTGGCTTATCTTCTGATTTTCTCATGTTAGTGATGCAGGAGCTCCTGTAATTAAACAAAAAAGCATTTTTAAAAAGATTTCTTTCATTTATATGTTTAAAAATGGAGAAATAAAAACAGTAATAACTTGCACACACAAGAACGCTCTGAGGAAGTTTTATGCCAAATATCAATTCCTAATATGGTATTCACCAGTTTTCACCTCATCTGAAGGATTATGGTAGTATGTTAGGTCTCTTTTTATTTGTAGTAAGTTGCTTATGATATCCAACAGTACTCAAATGTCTGGGTATCTCCTTGCCTCCAAATACCACCATTTTGGTGAATAACATTTTCTCAACCATTTTTTCCCCAAGGGAACCCCTGTGGCTTCATACCAACTGTGATAACCCATTGTTCTGTCCAAGTTCCTAACAGATGTTCATGGAGACTGGCCACCATCAGAAAAACTACTACTTCTGTGACATGTTCCCCTTGCTGAAGCTATGCTAAGCTGACATGAGGCTCCTGCACATGACAATCATTACCACCACAGGGGTGACGTCTCTTTTAGTATTTGTTGCCTTCGTAATTTTTTATACCATCGCCCTGTTCACCTTGAAGACCTGCTTCTCAAGTGCCACCATCTGTGGCTCAGACATCACTGTGGATTTCTTGACTATGTCAGGGTTGATTCTACCAGTGATAACACAGTGTTTGCTCTGATCACACCACTATTCCCCCCTTGCTCAGCCCCCTTATTTACACACTGAGAAATACACACATGAAGAAGGCCCTGAGAGATTGTGGGGCCAAGACAAGATGAAGGTTATTGAAGCCTCTGGTGTTGGCACCCTTTGCCTGATCTTGTTCCCTTTCCAGAATCAATGTCATTAACACAACAAAGATGGGATGTGCTATCACCCACAGTAACAAACCTTGAGGAGAGAAGACCCCTGGCCACTCTCTTTCTGTTGCTTTGATTCTCTGAGATTTTACAAAAGAGAAGTAGATCAGATGACCTCCTGGTCCCTCCTAGCTCTGACATTCTTCTACTTATTCTGTTCTTCCTGAGTTCACACATATGAGCACTATAACACTGTTATCAGAGCAAAGTGTAAGAACTGTATTTATGTCCTGATTTAGAAACAAATATCTTCATGGAAAAACCAGCTATGGTGGGAGAGGTACTAACTTCTTCCATTCATTGGTTTCATTGCAATAAAGAAAAATGAAAGCAATTTCGAAACATGAGTATGCTGTTTATTTCAGACCTTTCAGTTAACAACATGTATTTCTAAATAAAAAAATGCAATGTAATTTTGCCTCTTGCATAATACTATTGAGCGTTGCCTTATTTAATTCTTAGTACCCTTTAGGTGGTATATTTCATTCATTAAAACTTGAAATTTGAAGATTAACATCTATTTCTTTCAAACTTTCAAATTTATCACAATGAAAATACTTATATGCTCATTTTTTCACCTTTTTATTGGTGCATTGCAATTGTAGTTAATAATAGGATTTATTGTTACATATTCATACATGTACACAATATAACAATGCGATTTGGCCAATATTACTTTTGTCATTTACCTTGGCTCTAGCTCTCGTCCCTTGATCCCTTTCCTCCACTCATGCCCCTTTGATTTTTAGAGGATCTCCAGACACACACCTCTTTTTTCCTTTGTCCGCTTTGGCTTCCACATTTGACAGGCAATATAAGATCCTTCACTTCCTTTCTGAGTTTAACTTATTTCACCAAACATGATGGTCTCTAGTTCTATCCATTTTTTTTCTAAAAATGCCATGATTTCATTTTTTTCTTATAGCTGAATAATATTCCATTGTGTGTGTGTGTATGTATATATATATATATATATATATATATATATATATATATATATATATATATATCACATTTCCTTTGTCCATTCATCCATTGATGGATACCTAGGCTGCTTTCATAGTTTGGCTATTGTGAATTGTGCTGCTATAAACATGTGCATGCATGTAGCATAGTAGTAAGATGACTAATTCTTTAGGGTAAACACTGAGGAGTTACACACTCATTTTAAGTCTTTATAAGTGTTTAAAAGAACTCTGGTTTTGTAAATGTACAGCATGGAAAATTTCTCAACCTGTGTAATGTTTTGAAATTAGAAAAAGAAATGTAATGAATAAATGGATATTACTGGGGTGCAATTTGTTAATGTTTACATAAAACATGCAAATAACAGTGGAATTTTAATTATAGCTTTTCAAACCATTCAAATTTATGTCCTTTTAAACTATTCAAATTCATATTCTGATCCTGGATTAAAAACTGGGACAAGTCAGTCACAGTGGTGCCACCTTTAATCCCCATGGCTCAGAAGGCTGAGGCAAGAGGATTATGAGTTCAAAACCAGCCTTAGAAAAAGCAGGTGCTAAGCAACTCAATGAGATCCTGTTTCTAAGTAGAAAACTAGATAGGACTAGGGATGTGGCTTAGTGGTTGAGTGCCCCTGAGTTCAATCCCAGGTACACACACACATATACAAATACACAACAGATCTGGGGAGGGTCTGAGTTTTCAGGATTCTTTTTCATCTCCTTCCCAAGAATCACAAGTCCACCTATCTCCTCCCACAGGGACTGACTCAGAAAGATAATTTCAGGAACAGGTATAGCTTTATAAAGTGGCTGGTGAAAACTTGAATACTCTTTTATATGCTTTACTTACTGGTTTCTGTGAATCAAAACAATGCCATCTACTACCTTCCCAGGGACACCAGACAAACAATTATTTAGTATAAAGGCATAAAAAAAGAGTATTATAGAGAGAAGTTATCAAATGTGTGATATTTATTTATTATGCTGTTTTGAAAGTTCAGCTCAATTTTAGCTCTCTGTTCACTGGACAGCATAACACAGGGGGAAACATTCAAAAGACTTGTTTGTATTCCATCAACTCATAGAACTCTTATATTCTAACAACATGAAGAGTCATCACGTCCCAGGTACCCAATTTGTTTCCTGACATGTCACTGCCTGCACAGAAATTCACAGAGAATCTTGTCTAAAATATAGATTCTTATAGACCCTTAACCTGGCCTAATTGAAAAGCTTCTCTTTTAAAATGTCCATTTGTGCATGAAAAATAAAAGATGATTATCATGATGAGTTTGTAAAACATTGACCAACTCCTTTCAAAATCTAAAAATATGGAGGCACATAGAGACCCAGCAAATGAATGTCTAAAGTGGATAAAATGGTGAACAATACAAGTTTGTATTGTTCAAGCACAATACCTAAACATGGTTTTAATTTCAAATTTAAACATCTTTTGAATTTTTTAAAATCTTTTTTTTGCTTTTAATTCTGTGGATACATCCCTATCACAGGTCACATATTATGCACTATGGTCCTTTCCATAAATAATGCTTATACTCCTCACCCAGCCACAGATATAAAACCAAGAACAGGCAGTAGCATGGATAATCGATGTCAGGAAAAGACAATGAATCAATAGCAGAGGCAATTGGAGCTATGTATATTTACTAAAAATAAATAAATAAATAAATAAATAAATAAATAAATTAATTAATTAATTAATTTCAGGCTGTGGCTCATGGAGAAAGAAGAAGAACTGGGTCACCAGAGAAAATATCAATTCAAACGAGAAAAAAAAAATAATTCTACTGAGATGTTGTCATTGAAAGGGGGACTCTCACAGCTTAATCAGTTCAATCTTCTTATTGTTTGGGTACAATGAGCACTACAGTATGGAAAGAATTTGCCCAAGACCAAATGATGAAAACTAATATTTTGTCTATCAGCTTGGATGTTATCTATTTGAACTTCTGCAAACACTTCTACTCTCAGTCCAGGCTTATTGGTTTAGTTTTCCCTGTCTTTTGAAGAATTTATATAGGAGAACATTAGCTTTGATATTTTGCTTTTTATGTATTCTGCAATCCATGATATAAGCTTAAAATTCACCATAGTTCACAACCATAGGAAAGGCTTTAGATAATACTTCACAGAACATTCTCATTTTGAAAATTAACAAAACATAAAACAGAGAAGAAAATAATGATGCTGAATATGATAATTTTAAGATTGTTAGTTACAGGAATACCTAGCATAGATTTCAGGAAATTACCAGATTTTTAAATAATTAGGATAAAATGATCATACCTTTTCTTTGTAAAATATGTTTTTCTTTCATTTGTTCTTTCCTAAAATCCTGTGAATTTGTCCTGGTTGTCTTTATTGTACAGAGAGGTTAAACAAGGTGGAGAAAATTTAAGATGATTCAAAAAATCATTCAGTTTAAATTAATATTTCTAACCATTTCCCACTAGTCCAAAACACCTTCTTGTCCCACAGTTTCTTCATAGCATTTTTTACTTCTGTATTTCTCAGTGTGTAAATCAGAGGATTCAACATGGGAGTGATAATGGTGTAAAATACAGCCACCATCTTATCCTCTGAGAAGGTAGTGTCAGGCCTCATGTACATAAAAGTACAGGGACCAAAAAAGATGATGACCACTGCAATGTGGGAGCCACAGGTGGAGAGAGCTTTGCGTCTTCCTTCTGCTGACTGCTTCCTCAGAGTCACCAGAATGACACTGTAAGAGAAGAGCAAGATCGCAAAGCTCCCTAGACTAATGGCACCACTATTGGCTGTCACAACAACACCAACAATATAGGTGTCTGTGCAGGCAAGTTTCAGCACAGGGTGGACATCACAGAAGTAGTGATCAATCTCATTGGGTCCACAAAATGGTAATTGGACTACTAGAGACACTTGGATAATGGAGTGTATGAACCCACCTACCCATGTCCCCAGCAACATTTTACTGCACATCTCCCGGTCCATAATGGTCATATAGTGCAGGGGTTTGCAGATGGCCACATAACGATCATAGGCCATTACAGTAAGGATGAAGATCTCAGTGCAACCAAAGAAATGTCCTCCAAAGAGTTGCAGCATGCACCCCGCATAAGAGATAGTTTTGTTCTTTGCTAACATGTCAACAATCATCTTGGGTACTATGACTGAAGAATAACAAATGTCTACAAAAGACAAGAAGTTGAGAAAGAAATACATAGGAGACTTGAGCAGGTTGCCCGTGCAAACTGTCAGCATGATGAGGAGGTTTCCCAGAAGAATGACTGCATAGAAGAATGAGAACAGCACAAAGCAGACTTCCTCAACTTCTGGGTTCTGGGAAAGGCCCAAAAAGATGAATTCAGTTACATTGTTTATTTTTTCCATGGGATGAGTCCATGAGGACATGTTCCCCAGAGACAAATTACCTGAAGGACACATGAAAAGGAACATAATCATTTATTTTTAACTCAGAACAAATGAATAATTCTCATAGTTAACCACATAAAAATGAATAGATATTCCTGATTGGCATACACACTTGAAAATGAATTGCATATTTTCCAATTTTATTACTTCTGTATTATATCCATTTTTTTCCACTTCAGATAAAGAAACAATGTCCAGAGACATAACATATAAATCACCTGAGTCTCACTTGTTACCAGGTATCTTCCCTCCTTCACTCTTTATTAAAGTTTATTTACAAATTTACTTTTTTCTTTTATTTATTATTGATGCATATTATTTACACAGAATTGTGTGATTCATTGTGGTATATTTGCATTTACATGAAAATGTAATTTGATTCAATATAGCTTTTATATTGCATAAGGCAATCTAATTTTGAAACAACATCTATTTGAAAAAAAAAACAGTAATGTTTGTACAAGAAAATGTTTTTCTTTATTTTTGATGCATAAGTAAAAACATATGTCCTCCCTTCCCTTGCTGAATATTTCCATGCCTATTCACAATATCCACTCATGTGTCCTCAAATACTTGAGACTATAGACTTTCACATGTTCTCCTTCCTATGAACCTTGATCTTGACTAGATGACTTCATAGTGCCTTATTTGACCCCAAGCTCCAGATATGGTATGGGGTCATAGAAAGAGAATCAAAACTATACAAATTAGATTCTGATATGATGCAGATGTAACATTGCTACATTGTTTAACTTCTCCTAGCTTCCATTATCTCATTTGGGAAATGACAGAGTTTCAGTCTCACTATCACTTATCACAATAGTATTTATTTCTACCATGAAATTAAATAACTTCTATAAGCATGGATTAGTCAAAACACCATTTGTCTCTTAACTGGATTAAAGTAAAAGAAAGAAAAAGGTCATATTCATTCCTTTAATGCCCACTTTTTTATGTATCCTTCTGATATTTCATGATATTTTATGGTAATTGCATTAGATTTCCCAGTTTGGGACAATTCAATATTTCAGGAAGATATTGCCATTGAATGAAAATTAAAAATAATTTAAGAAGAGTAGAAAGTATAATTTAAATAGATGAACACTCAGTGATGGAATTCCAGGTACTTTTAGTAGAGATTTCTTGTATGTTTTCGTGGAGACATGTATGTGGAATAACTGTAAAGGGTTTTTCTAGGTTCTTCCTCAAATTAAGCCAAGGGCATAAACTGTTCCTCTCATTCTAGACTGTGCTAATGAGAACACAGCCTTCAGATACGCTAAGTTTAGTGTTCATGACTACTGAGCAGTATGCTGGGAGCCCACCCATTGCCTCTGTTGTGCTTGGTACTTTCAGCTTTGGGGAAATTGCAGATCAATGTTCTATTAAGTCTGTGTACTGGATTCAGTAGTCATTACAGTGCTTCCTTCTCTGGGGCATTACAAAATGATGATAGTAATAACAGCAATGGTAATAGCAACAATGTAATTCAGATTTGGGATCAGGCACATTCTCTACATTTACAGGTTCACACTCCTTAATTTTTCTATTGATTTTAAAAACAGCCTGTTCTCCAGTAAGAGAGCCCCTCAATTTAATGCACAGCATATTAGTCTTGGCAAATATATCTTGCTAAGTCCCCTAGAACAAAACAGGCACAAGCTGGAGAACCATTCCTCTACTATCTAAAACACAAGGTCCTAGAAGAAACCTTATTGCTCCTTAAACCAAACCACATCCAAAAGATACTTTCCTCCCTTATTTGAGCATTTGAAACCTGACACCACAGTATTCTTTGATATGATTGTCATTTTTCTATTTGTGGTACTCACGACTCACTATCTCACAGTCATATATAGAAAACACTTTATCTTATCATCATCTTAATAATTTCATTTTCTATTTACTTCAGAAAGCAGTGTATTGCAATTGTTTAAAAAATTCTAGCAGTTTAAATGAATTCCTCTTTCAAACATACATTCTTTATGTATTTTAAAAGAAAAAGAAAATCTCACCTGTGTTTTCCAGTGATTGAATTTGCTTTATTTTTTAATCTCCTCATTAGATAATGTGGGTGCAGCAGATCAAATTAAAGTAAGAGTGATACCCGAAAAATTGCTTTGTGAATGGTTAGGACCAGAGAATCCCAGACACCTTAAATTCAAAAGCTGGTAGAAGTCAACATTTGTTGTTCCTGGTTTTCTTACCTACTTAACTCTGCAGTTTCACAGTACCTTTGACAATAAATTTTCTTCTTTTCTACTTCTTATAGGCCCCCCCTTAAAGAGAATGCAGTAAAATGATAATGACCTTGGGGAAACCTTTTCCCCAACGTCTTTCTCCATAGTCAAAACCATATTACAGACCTAATGATGAACTTTAATTTCCAGGTGGACAGGGAGACTACAGAGGAGTGAAAGGAGAGCAGGGGAGGTGTTAGGAGATAGGGAGGGGTATGGTCCCTCAGCCCACTTAACATCTTCCTATGGGGAGAAACTGGGCCATCTTCTGGTTCAATGAAAGAAGCAAGATGACCACAAGGGGAATTCAAGATCCTGACAGGAAAGCCCCCATATTGGGCTTGAAGTTAAGTTGTTGCTAGGTAACATACCATTAGCATGGAGGATGGCTCCTCCTCTCTGCATTTTCCAGAGTGGGGGAAACATGCATGGGCAGTGGAGAAGATATTTTTTCAAAATCTTTAGTCAAATACGGTGACAGTCAACCCTAAATTACCTTCTTCCAAGTGAGAAGGGAGGAACTACCATGGCCTAATAAAGGTGAATCAGCATTATGTTTACTGTGCTTAGAGCTACTTTGCAGCTCAGCCCACTCTGAAATCCCAAAGTGTTAATAACCCTATTTTCCTGCTTGCCAATCTCTCACATCTCTCTCAGTTCTTTTTTCTGGTTTTCAAGAATGTGGACCATGGCCAGGCCTGGTGGAGCTCACCTGTAATCTCAGAAGCTCAGGATGCTGAGGCGGGAGGATAAGCAAGGCTCTAAGTAATGTAGTGAGACCCTAACTCAAAAAGAAAAAAAAAAAAAATGAAAGGACTGAGGATGTGGTTCAGTGGTAAAGCCCTCTGGTATCACTCCCCAGTACCAAAGAAAAATAATAAGAAGAACTTGGACTCTGGATAGCCTGGGGACACTTGCTGTGCACCAGTAAGTAATGGTGATGAGGGAGGACAAGAGGAAAAGGGAGGCACTAGGAACTGAAACGGAGTGAATTATGTGCCATGCATATATGATTGTACCAAAATGAAACCTATTATTATGTATAACTATCATGCATCAATAAAGCACATTTTTTAAGAAAAAGTCCTACCATCTACTAATAGAACCACCCTAGGGAACAAACCTCCAACAAATGAAACTTTGAGGTATAAAATTAAAACATATCTAAAACATAGCAATAATATTTGTTGTATAGATATTTTATTTCACAGAAAGGAGGTTAACTGAATTTCAGTGAAGATGTTTTTAAGTCTATATACATTGTAGCTTTGCAGGTACTTTAAGGAAATTTATATTAATCAGAATGTAAGTGATTGCATATATGTGTATGTGTATATATACATGTATATATATGTATGTGTACATACATATAAATAATATATGTGTATGTATCCTCACATGTACATATATTATGTATTTTTATTTTTGGTTTTTTACTTCTTTAACTTTCTAATAAATTTTCAACAACATATTTGGATTCTGAGTCTATCTGTCAATATAAACAGAACATTTGTTTTTATTTTTATTTGTTTTTTTATTATTTGTTTTTTTTTATTATGCATTTTTCCTTTATGACTCAAACCCTAACCCATCCACTGCAGAAAAAAAGAGTTAATTATTGTTATATAGCCACTGGTCCAGGAGAATGGTGGGGAAGCAGATTATTGACTTATTAATTACTCTGATACATTTGTGCTTCTTTCCTTAATGTCTCTTTTGCGATTTTGAGTATCTCTCTGTTTCTCTCTGTTGCTCTCTTAACTCTCTGTCACTCTCTTACTCTCTATCTATGTCATCTCTGTGTCTGACCATCAGTTTGTCTTCTATCTATCTACTTGTCTATCTGATTTTCTTTTCTCTCCTCTCCAGAAATACAGACCTCTCCTATGAAAACCTTAAAGTCCTGTAGGGCTGCCCACATTACTTCTTACTCTAAGAGGAGGAGTTAATCAGAACTAATAGAATTCCTGAGCTGCTCTGGGTCTAAGTAACAGTACTAGCCTCCAGAGAGAGAGTGCATAGAAAGTGGCTATTGCCAAAATACAAAGTAAATTTACAGTCCCAAAATTCCCAGAAGAATTGAGGAATATAACTTTGGTCCAGTGGATAGATTTTTTTTCTTAAATGAAAACCTTTTGAGAAATACTTCTGGGAAAACAATTTCTCGTTGCTTTCATAATTTAAAAAAACACCTATGATCTCTTCTCTATTTTTAGTTAGGTCCTGAAGTGCAATTTTTTTTTCAGAAGTGGGTATAAAACAGATGACTCTTAGAGCATACATATAGGCATGATGGTTTTGTTTACCTTAGAGCATCAGCAGGTGAAAGGAAGTTGTATGGCAATTTAAATCTTACATCATTTTCTTGTGAAATGAACAGATATTTCACTGTGAATTCAGGACAGTTTTTTTGTTTGTTTGTTTGTTTGTTTTTTGGTGCTGAGGATTGAACCCAGGGCTTTGTGCATACAGGAAAGCACTCTATCAACTGAGAGACATCCTTAGCCTTCAGGACAGTTTTAAAGTTTTGAGCAGGATTTAAACTCATTCTCCTTGCAAAATAGTGAAATTTTTCTCTTACACATGAAAAGAAAGCAATCTTGAGGATATTTTCTAAGAAATGGCCCAAATTTGTTTGAATCACTGATTCATAATTTTGCCTTTTATTTCAGGTGTATATATCAAAGGAAAATAAGCTAACTGTATTACTGAGGAAGGTAAATGCATGAACAAGACATTTTCTGGAGTAATATAAAACTACCTTGAAGAACATCCACAATTGATGTGCAGGTAATACCTTTTAGAATCCTTGTTTAAGATCACTAGATCTATTTGCCATCTGCTCTTGTTATTTTAATGGTATGCATTCACATGTGGTCTATCAAATTTAGTTGAGAGTAGAACACATTTTTTGCAATGTTTGGCTTGTAAGCAGAGTTGGTATTTTGTATATTATATGTAAACAGAATAAAATTCTCAGGCTGTGAGAGATCTTCCAAATTCTGATCTTTGGAAAAATTATCACCTTTCAAAAGACCATTTCTCAAACTTTCTCTAGGTTTACTGGAATCACTTAAACTAAGTTTATAATAAAGGCAAACTCTGATGTCACCAATAAGAGAGTATATATTTAATATTTGTAAGCTAGAGAAACTAGAGGAGATGCAGTCTTTTAAGATAATTTTTTGTAGTTGTAAATGAACATAATGCCTTTATTTTGTTTATTTTTATGTGACGCCAAGTATCAAACCCAGTGCCTCACACATGCTAGGCAAGCTCTCTGCCACTGAGCTACATACATCCCCAGCCCCAGGGGAAGCATTCTTAACATTGCTGACGATAACTTGTAAGGGGTAAGCAAGACTGTTCAGCAGCACTGCAAAATATTAAAATTAACATTTTAACTTAACTTTAATAGTATAGAAATTTACCTATTTAAAATCAGGTGTTATGAAATTCTCCATGTAAACAATAAAGTCCTCCTATTTATTTTTTTGTCAGCCAAACAGTGTCTACTTCCAGTTTTGTTTGGATTGTTTGACAATCTTTATACATTTTATTTAAAGAAAGAACAGGATAAGGGCAAGGTAATAATTTTTAGTTAAGTACCTTTTATTCTACCAGGAGATTAGGCATCAGAATCTCAGATTTGCCTCATAATTTTACTAAATGATGTCTGTATTTTGATTGCTTAATCAATGTTGAAACTAAAACTTGGAGAAGTTAATTATCTTGCATAAAGAAGAAAAGCTTTTTTGAAAAATGGAGAAATTCACAATAATCATACTTAGGCTTTCTAAAACCCCGTGTAAATTGTTTCAGAAAATAAAATACATAATACAATTTCTGGAGAAAGGATTTTTATATTGTATAAATCCAAAGTGGGTGATTGACTTCCATCTCCTTATCTGAAAAGATGCCTGCTTTGCCTTGATGCCACATTATATATATATATATATTTATTTATATATATATATTTATATATATATAAATATATATATATATATATATATATATATATATATATATATATATATATATATATATAACTAAATAGCTAGACTGAAGCAAAAATATTTAAACAGCCATATTATGAATCATGTACTTTGGAGATATCAGAGATAGCTAGGTACTGAATGTTCTACTGAAAGGATAAAAAAAAAAAAAAAAATTGAAATGTAAAGGATAAGGTTTGTCCTGAAAAGTTTTTAAGTTGCATTCGGACCCTGAAATTCATGTGGCAGTAAAACAATTCCTGGAACTGCCCATTAGATGTGTGTCGAAATCTCCCCTGACCACCTAGTTGCTCAAGGAGAACAACCCCCTTTTCCTCAGAAACCATGCAGTCCCACACGTACACACCTCAGGGCTTAAACCAATCAGTTTAAATATATACCCATCTTAGTACTGACCAATCACCCCCACCCAACCTGTTCCCGCCAGTGAATGTGCTAATCATGTTTTAGAGTTGTTCTTTGATTTTCCTGCAGTATGTGATGATTTGCTAAAGGATGCTATGATGTATGTAAAGTCCCTGCCCCATCCAAAAATGTATATAAGCTCTGCTCAAGTTGTTCCCGGGGCTCTTTGTTCTTTGCTCCTCTGAAGTGAGCTCTGAGCCCCAGCATGCTGGACCCCCAATAAACCCTTTGCTGTTGCATGAGACAGTCTCTTCGTGGTCTTTTCCTCCGACGTTCGCCAGACCTTTACACTACATATTATATCACAAGTTAACCAATTTATAGACGCTTGAATAAAAATGGTTGTCCTTTATTTATTTATTTACTTGTTTATTTATTATTGAGTTCTATGATTTCTAATTAGTTCTTCACTGATTTTATAACATGCACACTTTAGTTTATAATGACTTCTTCTTCATTTACTTGTCTAATACTGGAAATTTGTTTTGTAAAATGTCATATATTTTCCTGACTATATTTTCTTGCACCTTGTTGTTTTTGTTCTCCCTGTGCCTCCAGGAGTGATGGTATCTTATTTCTATAAACATGCATTTGGAATATGGCAGTTTATACTTATAACTACAATGGTGTGGTTGACAGTGACCTCATGGTCTGAGGTTATGGTGGTAGTTCCTCCCACTGCTGTTCCATCTGATACATGGTGCCATCCTTATGAAACATAACTAAAGAAGTTCTAGGAGATCTACTTTTTATAATATTTTACTATAGTAACTCTCTGAACTGGAGAATTCACTGTTTTTCTTAATTGCTTCCTTCTATACAGAAACTAATATGGTTAACTTTGATGGGTATTTTAATTCTAACTTCATTCTAATAGCTAGACTTATCATTTAAAATTTATTTTCAAGATCACTTCTGTTTTATGCACGTTTATATAAAGGAATGTTATATATTATTTTCAGAAATGATATACTACTTGCAGTGATTGTGACAAAATATTTAAAGAGATAAAAGTTATTACGTTTTGTTGAAGTGCTGTAACTTATACATAATTTCAAGGATAATACTTGATGTCTCCACAAAAAAGAGGGAAAGTATGAAGTATTACTGAGATATTGAAAGAATAGGGCCAGGTTGAGACTTTCCCCTTTTAATACAATCCAATAAATTCAGCTAGAACTGAAAGTTTAACTTAACTTGTTATCCAAGGTGGATGTTTAATACGCAGTGTCCCCAATCCCTAAGTCTTCATGGGGGATTCAAGGAATATTATCCATCAATCACACAGCTCACAATTAAGGTGATTTTTACAATAAATGAAAATGTATTCCTTGATCATGTGTCTGTAGACAATTCAGAGACCTGCTAGGGAAAGGGAATATTACCTAAAATGAAAACACAATCATGTCTAAACAACATAATTAAAATTATAAAACAGTTTTTTTGTATTATACTAAATTCTCTAAATTCTTCTTTCCTGATTATAAATGTTGTAAATGATTACAAGTAAACATTTTATTTTAGATAAATGGCAATTTTAAATCATCACATTTCAAAAACCAATTAAATATGTTCTTTGTATTACCAATACGGCAGAATACTGGAAATATTTTTAAAAAAACTATTAGATAAATAAGTTATAACATCCCAAGGAAAAAATATAATTAATAGATTGGTTTATTAATTAACTAACTTGTGTGATTTGTTAGACTGGATCCCAGGATTTAATGATAGTGTTTACATGATTGTGATCCTATTGCAAAGGCTTTTCTCCAATTTCATTTTGCCACAGGTACTCAGATGTTTGCACAAACCATGAAATATATGGAAAGTCAGAGAAACGTATCAGAATTCATTCTCATGGGCCTTTCTTCTGACCATAACATACAAATATTTTGTCTTGTGTTCTTCTTATTTTGTTATCTTGCTGTCTTGGTGGGAAACCTTCTGATCCTCATCTCTATTGGCTGCAGTTCTCTTTCTCACCAACCTATGTACTATTTCCTCAGTCACTTATCTTCTATGGACATCTGCTGTACATCCTGTCTGACACCCAAACTGGTGACCAGATAGTGGGAAGAAACACCATCTCCTATGGCAACTGAATGTTGCAGGTCTTTGCCATGCACTTCTTTAGACTGATTGAAATATTCATCCTGGCAGCCATGGCCTTTGATCGCTATGTTGCCATCTGCAAACCTCTGCACTACAGGACCATCATGAGAAGAACTAAGTGCAATTTCTTGATCTTGGCTGCTTGGGCTGATGGAGCTCCCACTCTTTTCCCCAGTTCTCTATGATAATTAGGTTACCTTCTGTGGCCCCAATAAAATTGATCACTACTATTGTGACATTTTTCCTTTGCTGCAAGTTGCCTGTACTGACACCTACATCACTGGTGTTCTTATGGTTGCCAATTCAGGACTGATTGCCTTGGTAGTATTTGTTCTCTTGTTTGGGTCTTATATCATTATTCTATTCACACTAAGAAATCACTCAGCAGAGGGGAGAAGCAAAGCCCTCTCTACTTGTGGGTCTCATATCACTGTGGTTATCTTATTTTTTGCACCTTCTATATTTGCCTACCTTAGACCTCCTACCACTTTCCCTGAGGACAAATTCTTTGCTCTGTTTTATACCATTATTGCTCCTATGTTCAATCCCCTCATCTACACCTTGCAGAACACAGAGATGAAAAAGGTCATGAGAAAAGTTTGGTGCCAAAAGGCATTTTTAGAAGAAAAATATAATTGATATGTACTATTTAATGTGCAACCAAATGTATGCAACAATAAACTTTTACTATATTCCAGGGGCACTATTGGTTTTCAAATTATTGAAGAAAAATCATTTGTTGATAAATGTCAAGAGATTAGAAACTGAAGCAATACCATTAAAAGGACAATTCCACCTGTAAGACTGAAATCAAGTAAGGAAATATATACACATACATATAGGTACACATGCATGATATTCTAGTTTAAAGGAAGGGAGACTTTGTCATATAATCAATTCTGTTATCATTCTTTATATTTTGAGGTTAAAAGTTTTTTCAGAAATTAAAATAATTCTTATTAGTGGTTTATTATCTGATACAATGCCAATGCAATATTCCATGATGGCATTCTGAAATCAATTATGTAATGAAAGATACCAGAGAATTTCATATGAAATGTAAATAAGAAACAGTGGTTTGTCTTTCTCTTAAGTTACAGTGCCTCTACTACAACCACATATCATAGGCAGGGAAACATTTTAAAGAGTTAAATTTAACACACATTAGAGATACATGCATATTCATGTTTATTCCATAACAATTGTCAATAGCCAAACTATGGAACCAGCCTAGGTGTCCATAAATTGATGAATGCCTAAAGAACATATGGTATGTACGTACAACGGAGTCTTACTGAACCATAAAGAAGACAAATTTGTGTAATATTCAGGAAAATTAATGGAATTGGAGACCATAATTTTGAGCAAAATATGCCAGACTCAGGAGAAAATTATTGTGTGTTCCTTCATAAGTATAGGTTGAAGGTAACAAAACTGGAAGGAGAGTACTGTGAGAATAGATGGGTGACCAGTATGGTGGAATGAGGGGCAATGGAAGAAACATGATATGGAAGGCACACCGTACCAATTTATATTGGAAAATAATTATATAAATTATATTTTTTCATAAATTATAAATAAAAATTTATATTTTCCAGATTAGATCATTCTCTAATACCAAACAGTAGAAGACAATATAACAATGCCTACAGGTTTCAGGATAAAAGGGCTGATAGCAAAATATGTTATTCTTAGTCCTTGTCTTATCTTTTATGAATTCAGAAAATGACACCTTCATATTCATTTGACTACATAATTTACCTACCTCCATGTTCTTTTTGATCATAAATTCTCCATATTTTTCTCCTAAAAGCAATTTCAAAATAAATATGATGAATCTCTGTAAAATCTTAGGGGTCAGTTGAAACCCAGACGAATGAAATATTTCTTATTCATAATTAAAGGCCAATTTTTTATGGGGGAAGGGGGATACTGCAGATTGAACTCAGGAGCGCTCAACTATGGAGGCCACATCCCCAGCCCTATTTTGCATTTTATTTATTTAGAGACAAGGTCTCACTGAGTTTCTTAGTGCCTCACTTTTGCTGAGGCTGGCTTTGAACTTGGGATCCTCCTACCTCAGCCTCCTGAGCTGCTGGGATTTTAAGCATCTGCAACCACACCCGGCCCAAAGGCCACATCTTAAAGCACTGACAAAAATAAAAAAAAAATTAAAAAAAAGAGCAATGACTCAGTCATTAAACCTTGATGAATGTAATTCTACCATTTTCTTACTGCCCAAATCTAGGTAAATCAGGAGACTTCTGTGTTTCTTATATTCCTTTTATGCCAGAAAACTAACAAGAAAACTTATCAGTATTACCTAAATATGAAATGATAAATTGAGTTTCCATATGAAAAAAAATTAAAACATTTTACAACAGAAGTTATCCATCCAGCTGTGAATTTTTTTTCCAGATATGACATTTACTGATCATGCAGTCTTCTTTATCATCTCCTTCAAAAGTAAACTCACAGAAAACCACATGTCATTTAGTGAAATGTAGTTCATAGCAGAGTTTTTTTTTTTTTTTTTTTTTTTTTTTTTTTAATTAAGACAGAGATGCCTGCCATGATCTCCAAAGTCACAACATGTCCTCTTGTGGCCTCACCCTGTCTCTTCCCCCAGAATTAACTGTTTTCCTGACTGTTGGTGCTAAACCCTTCCCTGCCACCTGAGGCAATGCATGTGTTCTATGTTACAGGGATTTCTGCTGGTAAAATCAGAAACAAGAGTCTGCCTCATCAGGTCAGTGGGAAGATGGCCTGAGAATGCTTGGTACCCTGGGCAGAGTCAGTGTTCAGCATGCATTTTCTGTGGTTTGTTCTGCTCACATAGTCCACAAGAAGTCAACTTCAACTCTAGACACAGATGTTCAAGACGGAAAAGAGAAAAGAAAACAAAATGTTATGGGCAAAATTAAAATATTTCTAACTTTTTCAACTTCTTTGGAAGAAAGATTTCTAAATTGTTATAATATAAAACCATACTAATATTTATTATTTTTAATTTTTTACATTCTGTTTCTTATCAGAAAACTAAAACAGTTTCTAAATTTCCCTCAGAAATATAATAAATGCACTTTTTGAGGAAATGAAGCACATTACATATCATAACAGGCAGCGATATACCTCTCTGCTCATTCAATGTATAGCGATTACTGAATGAATACATTCTTTTAAAAAATCCCATCATATTTGATTTCATCAGTAAATTTGTTGTGTAAAGTGCAAGGGAACTCAGTCACTGGAGGAGGTTAACACCAGAGATTCTTAAACCGTTGGCAAAGTTAACTGGCTTTTCATAGTATTTATTGTCTGGATCCTAGTCTAATTTCAAAGTTTGCTAACTTGTTTCTAGAGGAAATGAACCTGTTGAGTCTACAATCTGGGGAAGTAAATCCAAAAGACATAGAAGGAATAAATCAACGCTTCAGAATATACACAAACAAAATGCAGCATAAAAAAGTTTGCTTCATTAAACATTTAGTATCCTTCGAATCTGAACATATTCTATAATAATTTTAGTTATAGATTCTGATATAGATTGTGATTTGACTCCTTTGGGTTTTTAAATTATCCCACTTGCCTTCAAACTCTTGTTATTATCACATGATATTGCATTGTTTGGGTGAATACTGGATGTATGACAGGTGTTAGTTAGTTATTTCTAAAGTGATACACTCATCTTTTTTCTATGAATACATGGTGGCCTTGGAAGAGTTAAATGTGAATCCTAGAACCTGAAATAAAATTATCTAGGAAGTAAGAGAATTGTCAATTTCTAGGAGAAAAGAGAAAACTGTATAAAGAGAGAAAAGAGGACTGGATTCATAATTATTGAAGGATGGATACATGTGTGGTGAGTTATTTCTCCTCTTGCTTTATCCTGACTGTGGAAGACCAAATTTTGCCTCCAATGTATTGAAATCAGATTGACTGTCAGTTAAAATCAAGTAGAGACATCCTGTCTGAATTTGATAAACTAGCTTCTTTTGAGGCTAGGTTGATGATAGATTCAGAGCTTTGTTGAGGGTGTGATGTAATATTTTGGAAGGACAGGTACACATAAGAGGGATGCTTACTAGAGTAGTAAATTTCAAATACGAAATAAAAAAAGATCATTGGAAGTTTTGGTAGACAGTCAAAAAAGTATGATTAAGAAAAAGTGATTGACAGGCTATACACACTAAAAGGACAAATGAGATTTTTTTTTAACAGATACCACCAAGGTCATTACTCTGTACTTTACTAAAAAAGAGAATTAACCAGAGACCCTATGCAGGTCACTTCAATAACAAATGCAGTTATCTCAGAACTTGGGTCTGTGTTTACATTATCTCTGTTACTTTGCTGCCAGCCCTTGTTGCATGCAATGATTGTTATTATATTGATTAATATTTTTGAATGGTTTGTGTATGTACTTTCTTAAATCTTTGAAGTTATATCTTTACTCATTCAATAATCATTTAATGATTGCTCTTTAAATGAATGTTAGCCTCTAACTGACAAGACATAGAAACAAAAGTTTGAGTAAAATAATTTGTTGTGCTCCTGTGATGGACATGATGACTCTCTCATGTATTTAATAAGTGGAAGTTAATTCTTTCCACATAGTTGGAACTACATGAACTCATCTGATCTCCACTGTACTCATCAGCAGTTCAGTGATCTAAGAAAAAGAATTACATGACAAAAATCACAAAGATGCAGGAGAGGTGGCTAGAATTCAAAATTAAATCTGTGTAAGAATTCTAAGTATTTCTATGCAATATGTATGACAGTCTCTACATCCTTGAGGGACTTAAGATCTTGTAAATTAAGGATCTAACACATTTACTTTGGCTTACATTATAAAAATTGAAATATTTGAGTCACTGAAAGGATTTTTAAAATAATAATAGTATCAATATGAAGTGTTTTTTGTTTACATGGTATTTGTCAAGTACTGGGTTAAGTGGACAAAATTTTAATTGTATTGCCAGGTCAGGTGTTAGTAGTTTTTGACATACGTTTTAGGGATATGGCCTTTGGCAAATTATTTAATATTTTTCATTACATAGTATCTGCTTTTATAAAATGGGTTCACAAGTATTCTAAGAGTTGTTGTGAAGATTTAAAAATTAATACCAACAAGGAGTTTAGAAGAATGTTAGGACATTTGAATGCTCAAATCATAAAATAGTATAAGAATTATTAGACCCACACATGGGTAGTGAAGTTAAATAGCTTACTGAGACCACATATTTGACCATAGCAAATCTACAGTATAAATCCAGGTAGTTTCACTTCACTTTGTTTATGGATTGTGTTAAAAATTTGCTTTTTGCAATGATAAGGAGATCAAGGGTATTGCAAAAATTCAAAAGTTTCTTATAAATCCTTAGGACTAGATTCACTGTTTTACAGACTGAAGTCCAGAAGAGTTGATTAGAAATTAAAGTGAGTGAAGAACTAGAACATAATTCCTGATGTCTTCTTTTCTAGTCCATTGATATCTCAGAGCGGCTTCTGCAGCTGTGGGAGATTGGGAGCAGGGAATTCAATGCTCTTTAACCTGATACATGCATGATACAGCCCACCCTTTTTATATGGCTTATATTTGTAGGAGAGAGGAACAGGTTTAGTATGTAGTTTTTGTTTATTGCCTGCATTATTCTAGTCTTGGAGTGTTTGGCTTAATTTGTCATAGCGTTTTGACATTTATATATCAATATTAGAATAGTTTAAATGATCAAAAACCAATAACAGGGACTGGGGTTATGGCTCACTGGTAGAGCACTTGCCTTGAATGTGTGAGACACTGGGTTCGATTCTCAGCACCATATATAAATAAAAAATAAAGGTTTGACAACAACTAAAATGAATAAAATAAATAAAATTTTTAAAAAGCCAATAACATTGGAGGATCTCTGATTTGCACAATAGAATAACATAAATATGAAAACAGCAAGGATTTTCATATTAAATTTCATGTTACTTTGGTTCATTACCTGTTATGTATGAACTCAGGTTCTGGACTCATAAAATTCTAGTTTCCAGTTCTGATTTGCTTAATGATAGCTCAGTGGTCTGCATATGCATTATCAGGAACCCCTTGATTCATTTTAATATTTCTAAAGTGATATTTCTGGATATTGATCAAACACAACGAAACATAATGCTATATTTGTAGATGTAGTGTTTTGTGATTTTTATTGTCAAAGTTATTCTTCATCTATATTTAAATTTGAAACCTAGAACTACATGAAGAGCACTTATGTGTCACATTTTGGAGTGTGGAAGGGAAAAATAAAATGATGAGTTCCCATTTAAATTTGTCAGCTGCGTCAGTTATAGAAACCTGTCATCTTCTCAAACTCCAGACTTTAGAAGGCCAGGAAATCATTGGCAGTTTATACATGGTCAACCACATGTGTGCAAAGAAAATGAAATGAAAAGTGAGGCCTGCATGGAGCACAGTAAAGCCTTATGCTTGGCTTGGCGAAGAAAGACAACTGGAGGTCCAAACCTGTGGTCAGGAAGGGTGTTTGTTTAGAAATCCTCCTATTGAGAAGGAGGGTATTTGACTGGCAAATCTCAAAGCTTCCTTTCTGCTTAAAAAATATTATGGCTCCAAAATTTTATTTTTTCCTTGGAATTAAATTTGCTGGACTGTGATTTTGACAACTTTTAAGAGTACTGAATTGCTAACACTATCATTTAAGTCAATTCAGGCATTAAAAATCTCTGATTAAGGAAACATTGGGCATTTATTGATTTACTTGAGTTTCCCTAAAATTTTGTGACCCTGTCCAGGTTAACTCCCATTTTATTAGTGAGATAGTTTTAACGCAAAAAATAAAGTGGTTTATACACAAAAGCACATTCTTAATATTAGATAACGGAGCACAGGTGGCACTTAGATTTCCTCACATAAACCTTTTCCCATAAAATATCAAAAATCTTGTTAACTGAAATATGCAGAATCAGGATTCATCATGGGGTTCCACAGGAGCCATAATGTGTACACATAGAAAGCAGAAATTCTGACTCTACTTTCAACTGGAGAAAAATTGAATTTTCAAAAAATCTTGAACTGTGAGAAGAAAAAAACATCCAGGTGAAATTGCCTTCTATTTCTTTCCTTTAGTTTTAATTATTGTTGTGTGGTTAATTTAAATATACAATTGTCATTGAAGTACCTGCAGAGATAAACATTTATGTTATAAATTCCTAGCATTATTATCAAACATTTATCATAAAAATAAGAAAAAACGTGAGAAAATAAATATATTGAATGGACCTCTTACTGAAAGAATGAAGAGTATTTAACTTCTACTTTCCATAAACACTTATGCCTGTGTTTATGTGTGTGTGTGTATGTATGTGTGTGTATATATATATATATATATATATATATATATATATATATATATATATATAAATTTTAAATTTTATTGTCTACATCACTATAAAGTGATTCTGAGGTAGAATATCTGCGTAAATTTTGGACTACTATTGAACTTTGCATATGAAAAAAAGAATTGTGTCTGAGAACTATTTTATTTTGACTTATGCTTGAATTATACTTTAATCTTTAACAGTATTTGAGTTTGTAAGGCTCAAAATTATTTCCTCTGTAAGGACTCATTTGCATTCTGGGAGATATTTGGCCAACTAATAATAATTTTCAATAACAATATTTGTATTGGTGCATTCTAATTATACCTAGTGTAGGATTGATTTTGCCATATTGGTACATGCACGTGACATAATTTGCTCAATCTCCTTCCTCAGTAACTTAATTTTTTTTCTCCTCTCCTGACCTACTGCTCTACTCCATTGATATCAACTCCAGTATTATTTCTATGAATTAAACCAGTGCATTATCATCATATAGATAAGTGAAACTCACTGACATAGATTGGTACATACACAGAGCATAATTTGGTGAACTCCATTTATCTCCATTCCCTCTGGCCTCTCTCCCTGTGGATTCCTTTTTTTCTGCTCTCTTGGTCTCCCTTTTATATTCATGATATCCCCCTTTTTAAATTTTCTTTTTTTTTCTTTCTAGCTTCAGTATATAAATAAACATTGGACCCTTGACTTTGTGAGACTGGCTTATTCTACTTAGCATGATGTACTCTATTCCCATCCATTTACCAGAAAATGCTGTTAATTTCATTATTTATGGATGAATTAAAACACCATTGTGTATGTGTACCACATTTTCTTTATCTGTTCATCTGTTGTTGGGCACCTAGTTTGGTTCTATAATGTGGTCTTTGTGAACTATGCTCTTGTAGGCATTGGTAGGCAGGTATCACTCTAGAATGTTGATTTTAGATCTTTTGGATAAATATCAAGGAGTGGGACATCTGGGTCATATGATGTTTCCATTTCTAATCTTTTGAGGAATCTCCATAATGCTTTTCAAAGTGGGTGTACTAATTGCAGTCCCCCCAATAATGGGCAAGTATACTTTTCCCCTCACATCTTCACCGGTAATTATTATTTTTTGTATTCTTGATGATTGTCATTCTGACTGAGATGAGATGGAATCTCAGTGTATTTTTTATTTATTTGTATTCCCCTGTTTACTAGGATGTTGCACATTTTTTAAACATATTTTATATATTGCCATTTGCATTTCTTTTTTATTAGTTCATTTTAGTTATACGTGCCAGTAGAGTCCATTTGACCTGTTGGTAAAAGCATGGAATATATCTTGTTCTAATTCAGTACACAGTACCTCTGAATTCACCATCCAAAAAAAAAAATCAATTAAAAAAATAACTATGGGTAAATGGCCATTTGTGTTTCTTCTTTTGAGAAATGTCTGTGTAGTTCATTTGCTCATTTATTTATTTTGGGGGGTTAATTATGTTTAGTTTTTTATATATTCTGTATATTGATCCCTTGTTGGAAGAGTATCTGCAAAGATTTTCTCCCATTCTGTAAGCTCTCTTTTCATGCTCATAACTGCTTCCTTTTCTATGCAGAAGCTTTTTAAATATGATGCCATATCCCTTATTGATTCTTTAATTCTTGAGCTTTAGTCCTTTTATTAATGAAGATCAGTATGTTGGAGTGCTGACCCTAGTTTTGTTCTAGTAGTTGCAGTAGTTCTGGTTCAATTCCTAGGTTTTTGAACCACTTTTGGTTGGTTTCTTTGCAGGGTTAGTGAGATCTACTTTGATTTTTATAATATGATTATCCAGTTTTCCTGCCCCATTTGTTTGAAAGTGTATCTTTTCTGCAACATATGCTTTTGACAATTTTAATTATCATTTTAATTTTTTGACTGTATGTATTTCTTTTTGTCTGTGTCAAGATTTAAATAATGTTCCTGAAAGACAAACTTCTGAACTCATCCTGAGAATGATCCAAAAAATACCCATAATAACACATTTATTAAAAATAATTTTTTCATTTTTTGAAACTTTGAAACTTTGGAATCTTCTAAAGAAGGTTCCTTTCCTGATGTTAGTGTTATCATCCATACTCTCCTTGAAATTTCTGACATTGACTTATTATGTACTATGTCTTTTCAGGTAGCTGTTATGTATTTTTCCTGATCTGGACCATAACTTATAGGAATAATGACACTGTTATTCTCCTGGGACTTTCTCAGAATAGGAAAGTTGAGGTTCTCTGCTTTGTATTATTTTTATTTTGCTACCTTGCTATTTGGATGGGAAATGTGCTCAGAATGATTTCTATCTTGTGCACTTAGCTCATCAACCCAATCCATGTGTTTTTTCCTTTATTACCTCTCACTCTCTGATCATTGTTATATGCCCACAGTGACACCCAAACTAATGACTGACTTATGGCAGAAAGGAAGATGGTTTTCTATAATAACTGCATGATACAGCTCTTCATCATTCACTTCCTTGGAGGCATGGAGATCTTCATCCTGACGAGGATGGCCTGTGACTGCTATATGGCCATCTGCAAGTGCCTGCATTATGCTGCCATCACGAGATCATTGAAGGGAAGTAATTTCTATGAAAGACATTTTATAATTTTACTTTAGAGCTCAACTCTGAATCAGAAACAATATGGAATAAAAGCAAAATTACATGTAAATAGGAGGAATAAATTCTAGTATACAATGACACAGTAGAGTGACTATAATTTACAATTATTTACTGTATATTTTTAAATAACTAAAAGAGAGGATTTGATAATAAACATTGCAGGCATTGGATGTGTTAAGTACTCGTATTTAATCATCACACATTGCATACATGTATTAAATCATTACACTGTACCCAAAAAATATGTACAATTATATATACACATATCAATTTAAAAAAAAACATTCACATATAGTACATGCAAAACATGAGTCAAAATTCAGTCTTTACATAATTTGCTCAGACCTTTCATTGTTGGGAAATATTATATATATTTTTTGTGTTGCTTTTACTCTATTTCCACATACTTGCCTCAAGTTCTGCTTAATGTGACATTTTATTTTGAATGCTTAATTATGTCTTTCCTCCTTTCCTCTTGGTTTCTAATATAAGTCTATATAGACAGAGATGGCCTTTAGAAAGTGGAGCATGTGACAGAGGTAAGAGAAGGTGCTGCTAATGTGGATCAACTAGGAAGCACTATTGGCAGAATGTAAACTGGTACAATCTACAACAAACTATTCTGGAACACTGCATGAAGGAACATGGCTGCACATGATAAATGACACTAATATACCAATTAATAAAAGACTGACAGAAAGAGTATATATCATATAACTGCATTTATATCAAGTAATATATAAGAAAATAGGTACAACTGATCTATGGTAACAGAAGTCAGGGTAGTGGTTACCTCTGGAACTGAGAGGAAGGTAACCTCTGGTTGACTGCTGATATGCCCTGTCATAATCTGGATGGCAGTTGCATGGAAATGTTCCATTCTTGAAAACTCAGAGTATAATTTATTATTGTTCAATAAATTTAATAAAATAACTGATCATCTAAAGAAAATTTTAAAGTGCTAAGTAGCTACATTGGAAAATCAAAGCTAAGATTATCAAATTGAAATCAGTGTATGAAGTTAGAAGATGACCAATAGATTGTACAAAAGCAAGGAACAAATGAGTAAATGAACAAAATAGAAGAGAAACAGCTAATATTATATTACTTGTTCATTTTTATATAACTTATACCACTTATAATGATTTAATCTGCTAAGAATTTATATTTAGTTTTTTTTTTTAAATCTGTTGAGATAATTACATATGTTTTCTCCTTTTATATATGAACACATACTAATTTAAAATATGAACAAATGTAGCATTTGTTCACATATTTGAACACATACACTGAAAAGTGACATTTAATGTTGAGAGGTGAAAATATTCCACTTAACAAAAGGAAGTCCAGGACCTCTGTTATCATTTCTATTTAATATTATACTATAGTTCCTAGTCAGTATATAATGATAAAAGCTTCAAGAATTAAAATATGTGTGTATTTTATAAATGAAACTATTATTCACAATTTGAATGAATGTCTACATTAAAAAAAATAATGATGTACCTGTAATCCAAGCAAGTTGGGAGGCTAAGGCAGGAAGATCACAAGTTCCAGGCCAACCTCAGCAATTTAGTGAGGCCTTAAACAACTTAGGGAGACCCTGCCTCAAAATTTTAAAAATGGGGGGCTATGAATGTAATAAATATTTAAGCACACTGGGTAAAATCCCCAGTACCAAACCAAACAAAACAAAACAAACAAACAAACAAAAACAGCTGCAGATATAAGAAGCATTAAGGGATCATTTTATATTTTTTTGGTTTGTTTTCAGAACTATAACTAATAACAAAAGTCAAATTAATTTCTACAAACAGAGGAAGATAACTCTGCTATTGTATGCATGAGGGAAATGAGGTACATGAAGTATTACTGGGCCCACTATGAAGTCTTAAATTAAACCCAGCCATTTCCAGTCTAGGTCAGCTGAACTCCAGCTTACCTAGAGACCCATGAAAGAGAATTAAATGTTTTTTTGTGGAAATTATGAGTGTTAGGGTGGACATTTCCACAGCGTTTCTCAGTCTGCAGATCTAAGGAGACTAGTGTCAAATACTTGGGCAACTAAACCACAAATCTGCAACCTCAGCCCTTTTTAATTTTTGAGACAAGTTCTTGCTAAGGTGTTGAGACTTGCTCAGTCTAGCTAACAATTTCTTAAAAAAGGACACAACGACCAAACTATGATCCTTTATAATTTCCATTGTAAAATGTTATCATGTCAATTAAGTCTGGGGTCTAGAAAGAAATAATGAGTTCCAGAGTTTAAGATCTGGGAGAGATTTAGAGATCATTTGGACAAGGTCTTTGTATACAGGTTCAGAGAAGTGAAGAAATGGAGATTTACTTTTTGTTGTTGTTGTTGTTAATACACTGAATAATATTGGTATGGGAAGTTTGAATCCTTCAAATCTTTTGTGAGATTTTATTTCTAAAATTGGATTATCTTGTGATTTTCTCTTGTTGGTGATGCAGGAGCTTCTGTAATTTAAAAAAAAAGACAGCATTTTTAAAGATTTCTTCTATTTATATGTTTAAAAATTGGAGAAATAATCACAGTAATCACTTGCACACACAAGAACGCTCTGAGAAAGTTTTATGCCAAATATCAATCCCTAATATGGTATTCACCAGTTTTACCTCATCTGAAGGATTATGATAGTATGTTAGGTCTCTTTTTATTTGTAATAAGTTGCTTATGATATCCAACAGTCCTCAAGGGTCTGGGTATTCGCTTGCCCCCAAATACCATCATTTTGGTGAATAACACTTCCTCAACCATTTTTTCCCCAAAGGAATCCCTGTGGCTTCATACCAACTGTGATAACCCATAGTTCTGTCCAAGTTCCTAACAGATGCTCATGGAGAAGGTCCCCATCAGAAAGACTACTACTTCTGTGACATGTTCCCCTTGCTGAGCTGAGCTGACATGAGGCTCCTGCACATGACAATCATTACCATCACAGGGATGATGTCTCTTTTAGTATTTGTTGCCTTTGTAATTTTTTATACCATCACTCTGTTCACCTTGAGGACCTGCTTCTCAAGTGCCACCATCTGTGGCTCAGACATCACTGTGGTTTTCTTGTTTTCTTGACTATGTCAGGGTTGATTCTGCCAGCGATGACACAGTGTTTGTTCTGTTCACATCACTATTTCTCCCTTGCTCAAACCTCTCATTTACACACTGAGAAATATAGACATGAAGAAGGCCCTGAGAGATTGTGGGGCCAAGACAAGCTGAAGGTTATTGAAGCCTCTGGTGTTGGCATCCTTTGCCTGATCTTGTTCCCTATCCAGAATCAATGTCATCAACACAACATGTGAACAGATGGGTTGTGCTGTCACCCACAGTCACAAACCTTGAAGAGAGAAGAACCCTGGCCACTCTCTTTCTGTTGCTTTGATTCTCTGAGATTTTACACAAGAGAAGTAGATCAGATGACCTCCTGGTCCCTCCTAGCTCTGACATTCTTCTACTTATTCTGTCCTTCCTGAATCCACACATATGGGCACTATAACAGTTATCAGAGAAATGTATAAGAACTGTATTTATGTCCTGCTTTAGAAACAAATATCTTCATGGAAAAACCAGCTATGTTGGGAGAGGTACTAACTTCTTCCATTCATTGGTTTCATTGCAATAAAGAAAAATGAAAGCAATTTCGAAACATGAGTATGCTGTTTATTTCAGACCTTTCAGTTAACAACATGTATTTCTAAAATAAAAAATGCAATGTAATTTTGCCTCTTGCATATTACTATTGCGTGTTGCCTTATTTAATTCTTAGTACCCTTTAGGTGGTATATTTCATTAATTAGAACTTAAAATTGAAGATTAACATCTATTTCTTTCAAACTTTCAAATTTATCACAATGACAATACTTGTACGCTCATTTTTTTTCACCTTTTTATTGGTGCATTGCAATTGTAGTTAATAATGGGATTTATTGTTACATATTCATACATGTACATAATATAACTATGCAATTTGGCCTATATTACTTTTGTCATTTACCTTGTCTCTAGCTCTCATCCCTTGATCCCTTTCCTCCAATCATCCCCCTTTGATTTTTAGAAGATCTCCGACACACACCTTTTTTTTTACTTTGTCCACTTTGGCTTCCACATTTGACAGGCAACATAAGACCCTTCACTTCCTTTCTGAGTTTAACTTATTTCACCAAACATGATGGTCTCTAGTTCTATTCATTTTTCCTGAAAATGCCATGATTTCATTTTTCCTTATAACTGAATAATACTCCATTGTATGTATGTGTGTGTATATATATATATATATATATATATATATATATATATATATATATACACCCCACATTTCCTTTTTCTATTCATCCATTGATGGATACCTAGGCTGCTTTCATAGTTTGGCTATTGTGAATTGTGCTGCTATAAACATGTGCATGCATGTAGCATGGTAGTAACATGACTAAATCTTCAGGGTTATCACTGAGGAGTTACATACTCATTTTAAAAGTCTTTATAAGTGTTCAAAAGAACTCTGTTTTTGTGAATGTACAGCATGGAAAATTTCCCAACCTGTGTAATGTTTTGAAATTAGAAAAAGAAATGTAATGAATAAATGGATATTACTGGGGTGCAATTTGTTAATGTTTACATAAAACATGCAAATAATAGTGAAATTTTTATTATAGATTTCAAACTATTCAAATTTATGTCCTTTTTAAACTATTCAAATTGATGTTCTGATCCTGGATTAAAAACTGGGACAAGTCAGTCACAGGGGTGCACACCTGTAATCACCATGGCTCAGAAGGCTGAGGCAGGAGGATCATGAGTTCAAATCCAACCTCAGAAAAAGCAGGTGCTAAGCAACTCCATGAGATCCTGTTTCTAAGTAGAAAACTAGATAGGACTAGGGATGTGGCTAAGTGGTTGAGTGCCCCTGAGTTCAATCCCAGGTACACACACACATATATACATACACAACAGATCTGGGGTGAGTCTGAGTTTTCAGGTTTCTTTTTCATCTCCTTCCCAGGAATCACAAGTCCGCCTATCTCCTCCCACAGGAACTACTCAGAAAGATAATTTCAGGAACAGGTATAGCTTTATAAAGTGGCTGGTGAAAACTTGAACACTCTTTCATGTGCTTTACTTATTGGTCTCTGTGAATCAAAACAATGCCATCTACTACTTTCCCAGGGACATCAGACAAACAATTATTTAGTATAAAGGTATAAAAAAAGAGTATTATAGAGAGAAGTTATCAAATGTGTGATATTTATTTATTATGCTGTTTTGAAAGCTCAGCTCAACTTTAGCTCTCTGTTCACTGGACAGCATAACACAGGGGGAAACATTCAAAAAACCTGTTTGTATTCCATCAAGTCATAGAACTCTTATATTCTAACAACATGAAGAGTCATCAAGTCCCAGGTCCCCAATTTGTTTCCTGACATGTCACTGCCTGCACAGAAATTCACAGAGAATCTTGTTTAAAATATAGATTCTTATAGACCATTAACCTGGCCTAATTGAAAAGCTTCTCTTTTAAAATGTCCATTTGTGCATGAAAAATAAAAGATAATTATCATGATGAGTTTGTAAAGCATTGACCAACTCCGTTCAAAATTTAAAAATATGGAGGCACATAGAGACCCAGCAAATGAATGTCTAAAGTGGATAAAATGGTGAACAATACAAGTTTGTCTTGTTCAAGCACAATACCTAAACATGGTTTTAATTTCAAATTCAAACATCTTTTGAATTTTTTAAAATCTTTTTTTGCTTTTAATTCTGTGGATACATCCCTACCACCGGTCACATATTATGCACTATGGTCCTTTCCATGAATAATGTGTATACTCCTCACCCAGGCACAGATATAAAACCAAAAATAGGCAGTAGCATGGATAATCAATGTCAGGAAAAGACAATGAATCAATAGTTGAGGCCATTGGTGCTATATATATTTACTAAAAATAAATAAATAATAAATAAATAAATAAATGAATTTCAGGCCATGGCTCATGGAGAAGGAAGGAGAACTGGGTCACCAGAGAAAATATCAATTCAAACAAGAAAAAAAATTAATAATACTGAGACGTTGTAATTGAAAGGGGGACTCTCACAGCTTAATCAGTTCAATCTTCTCACTATTAGGGTACAATGAGCACCACAGTATGGAAAGATTTTTCCCAAGACCAAATGATGAAAACTAATCTTTTGTCTTTCCAGCTTGGGTGTTATCTCTTTGACCTTCTGCAAACACTTCTACTCTCAGTCCAGGCTAATTGGTTTAGTTTTCCCTGTCTTTTGAAGAATTTATATAGGAGAACATTATCTTTGATGCATTGCTTTTTATGTATTCTACAATCCATGATATTTATATAGGAGAAGATTAGCTTTGATGTATTGCTTTTTATGTATTCTACAATCCATGATATATATATGAGCTTAAAATGCACCAGTAAAACCACAAAAATGGCTTTAGATAATAATTCATAGAACATTCTCATTTTGAAAATTAACAAAACATAAAACAGAGAAGAAAATAATGATGCTGAATATGATAATTTTAAGATTGTTAGTTACAGGAATACCTAACATAGATTTCAGGAAATTACCTGAGTATAAAATAATTAGGATAATAATGATCATACCTTTTCTTTGTAAAATGTGTATTATTTTTTCATTTGTTCTTTCCTCAAATCCTGTGAATTTGTCCTGGTTGTCTTTATTGTACAGAGGGGTTAAACACAGTGTAGAAAATTTAACATAATTCATAAAATCATTCAGTTTAAATTATTACTTCCAACTATTTCCCACTGGTCCAAAACACCTTCTTGTCCCACAGTTTCTTCATAGCATTTTTTACTTCTGTATTTCTCAGTGTGTAAATCAGAGGATTCAACATGGGAGTGATAATGGTGTAAAATACAGCCACCATCTTATCCTCTGAGAAGGTAGTGTCAGGCCTCATGTACATAAAAGTACAGGGACCGAAAAAGATGATGACCACTGCGATGTGGGAGCCACAGGTGGAGAGAGCTTTGCGTCTTCCTTCTGCTGACTGCTTCCTCAGAGTCACCAGAATGACACTGTAGGAAAAGAGCAAGATCGCAAAGCTCCCTAGACTAATGGTACCACTATTGGCTGTCACAACAATACCAACAATATAGGTGTCTGTGCAGGCAAGTTTGAGCACAGGGTGGACATCACAGAAGTAGTGATCAATCTCATTGGGTCCACAAAAGGGTAATTGGACTACCAGAGCCACTTGGATAATGGAGTGTATGAACCCACCTACCCATGTCCCCAGCAACATTTTACTGCACATCTCCCGGTCCATAATGGTCATATAGTGCAGGGGTTTGCAGATGGCCACATAACGATCATAGGCCATTACAGTAAGGATGAAGATCTCAGTGCAACCAAAGAAATGCACTAAAAAGAGTTGCAGCATGCACCCTGCATAAGAGATAGTTTTGTTCTTTGCTAACATGTCAACAATCATCTTGGGTACTATGACTGAAGAATAACAAATGTCTACAAAAGACAAAAAGTTGAGAAAGAAATACATAGGAGACTTGAGCAGGTTGCCCGTGCAAACTGTCAGCATGATGGTGAGGTTTCCCAGAAGAATGACTGCATAGAAGAATGAGAACAGCACAAAGCAGACTTCCTCAACTTCTGGGTTCTGGGAAAGGCCCCAGAAGATGAATTCAGTTACATTGTTTATTTTTTCCATGGGATGAGTCCATGAGGCCATGTTCCCCAGAGAAAAATTACCTGAAGGACACATGAAAAGGAACATAATCATTTATTTTTAATTCAGAACAAATGAATAATTATCGTAGTTGACCACAGAAAAATGGATAGATATACCAGATTGGTATACACACTTGAAAATGAATCGCATATTTTTCAATTTTCTTACTTCTATATTATATCCATTTTTTTCCACTTCAGATAAAGAAAGAATGTTCAGAGAGAACATAAATCACCTGAGTCTCACTTATTACCAGGAGTCTTCCATCCTTCACTCATTAGTAAGTTTTATTTACAAATATACTTTTTTCTTTTATTTATTATTGATGCATATTATTTATATAGAATTGTGTGATTCATTGTGGCATATTTGAATTTACATGAAAATGTAATTTGATTCAACATAGATTTTATATTGTATAAGGCAATCTAACTTTTAAACAACATCTATTTGAAAAAACAGTAATGTTTGTACAAGAAAATGTTTTTTCTTTATTTTTGATGCATAAGTAAAGACATATGTCCTCCCTTTCCTTGCTGAATATTTCCATGCCTATTCACAATATCCACTCGAGTCCTCAAATACTTGAGACTAGAGACTTTCACATGTTCTCCTTCCTATGAACCTGGATCTTGACTAGATGACTTCATAGTGCCTTATTTGACTCCAAGCTCCAGATATGGTGTGGGGTCATAGAAAGAGAAACAAAATTATACAAATTAGATTCTGATATGATGCTCTTGTAACATTGCTCCATGGTTTAACTTCTCCTAGCTTTCATTATCTCATTTGTGAAATTTCAGAGTTTCAATCTCACTATCACTTATCACAATAGTATTTATTTCTACCATGAAATTAAATCACTTCTATAAGCATGGATTAGTCAAAACACCATTTGTCTCTTAACTGGATTAAAGTAAAATAAAGAAAAAAGGTCATATTCATTCATTTAATGTCTACTTTTTAATGTATCCTTCTGATATTTCATGATATTTTATGGTAATTGCATTAGATATCCCAGTTTGGGAGAATTCAATATTTCCGGAAGATATTGCCATTGAATGATAATTAAAAATAATTTAAGAAGAGGAGAAAATATAATTTAAATAGATGAACACTCAGTGATGGAATTCCAGGTACTTTTAGTAGAGATTACTTGTATGTTTTGGTGGAGATATGTATGTGGAATAACTGTAAAGGGTTTTTCTAGGTTCTTCTTCAAATCAAGCCAAGGGCATAAACTGTTCCTCTCATTCTAGACTGTGCTACTGAGAACACAGCCTTCAGATACGCTAAGTTTAGTGTTCATGACTGCTGAGCTGTATGCTAGGAGCCCACCCATTTGTTCTGTTGTGCTTGGTACTTCCAGCTTTTGGGAAATTGCAGATCAGTGTTCTATTAAGTCTGTGTACTGGATTCAGTAGTCATTACAGTGCTTCCTTCTCTGGGGCATTACAAAATGATGATAGTAATAACAGCAATAGTAATAGCAACAATGTAATTCAGATTTGGGATCAGGCACATTCTCTACATTTACAGGTTCACACTCCTTTAGTTTTTCTATTGATTTTAAAAACAGCCTGTTCTCCAGTAAGAGGGCCCCTCAATTTAATGCAAAGCATATTAGTTTTGGCAAATATACCTTACTCAGTTCCCTAGAATAAAACAGGCTCATACACACAAGCTGGAGAACCATTCCTCTACTATCTAAAACACAAGGTCCTAGAGGAAACCTTATTGCTCCTTAAACCAAACCACATCCCAAAGATACTTTCCTCCCTTATTTGAGCATTTGAAACCTGACACCACAGTATTCTTTGATATGATTGTCATTTTTCTATTTGTGGTACTCATGACACACTATCTCACAGTCATTTATAGAAAACACTTTATCTTATCGTCATCTTAATAATTTCATTCTCTATTTACTTCAGAAAGCAGTGTATTGCATTTTTTTTTTACAAATTCTAGCAGTTTAAATGAGTTCCTCTTTCCAACATACATTCTTTATGTATTTTAAAAGAAAAAGAAAATCTCACCTGTGTTTTCCAGTGATTAAATTTGCTTTATTTTTTAATCTCTTCCTTAGATAATGTGGGTGCAGCAGATCAAATTAAAGTAAGAGTGATGCCCAAGAAATTGCTTTGTGAATGGTTAGGACCAGAGAATCTCAGACACCTTAACTTCAAAAGCTGGTAGAAGTCAACATTTGTTGTTCCTGGTTTTCTTACCTACTTAACTCTGCAGTTTCACAGTACCTTTGACAATAAATTTTCTTCTTTTCTACTTCTTATAAACCCTCCTTAAAGAGAATGCAGTAAAATGATAATGACCTTGGGGAAACTTTTTCCCCAATGTCTTCCTCCATAGTCAAAACCATGTTACAGACCTAATGATGAACTTTAATTTCCAGGTTGACAGGGAGACTGCAGAGAGAAAGGAGAGCAGGGGAGGTGTTAGGAGATAGGGAGGGGTATGGTCCCTCAGCCCACTTAACATCTTCCTATGGGGAGAAACTGGGCCATCTTCTGGTTCAATGAAGGAAGCAAGATGACCACAAGGGGAATTCAAGATCCTGACAGGAAAGCCCCCATATTGGGCTTATAGCCCTACGTATTGTGTTGAAGTTAAGTTGTTGCTAGGTAAAAAAAAAAAAAAAAAAAACCATTATGTTTACCATGCTTAGAGCTACTTTGCAGCTCAGCCCACTCTGAAATCCCAAAGAGTTAATAAACCTATTTTTCTGCTTGTCAATCTCTCATGTCTCTCTCAGTTCTTTTTTCTGGTTGTCGAGAATGTGGACCATGGCCAGGCCTGGTGGAGCTCACCTGTAATCTCAGAAGCTCAGGATGCTGAGGCGGGAGGATAAGCAAGGCTCTAAGTAATGTAGTGAGACCCTCACTCAAAAAGAAAAAAAAAATGAAAGGACTGAGGATGTGGTTCAGTGGTAAAGCCCTCTAGTATCACTCCCCAGTACCAAAGAAAAAGAAGAAGAAGAAGAACTTGGACTCTGGATAGCCTGGGGACACTTGCTGTGCACCAGTATGTAATGGTGATGAGGGAGGAGAAGAGGAAAATGGAGGCACTAGGAACTGAAATGGAGTGAATTATGTGCCATGCATATATGATTGCACCAAAATGAAACCTACTATTATGTGTAACAATAAAGCACATTTTTAAGAAAAAGTTCTACCATCTACTAATAGCACCACCCTGGGGAACAAACCTCCAACAAATGAAACTTTGAGGTATAAAATTAAAACATATCTAAAACATAGCAATAATATTTGTTGTATAGATATTTTATTTCACAGAAGGGAGGTTAACTGAATTTCAGTGAAGATGTTTTTAAATCTATATAGATTGTAGCCTTGCAGGTACTTTAAGGAAATTTATATTAATCAGAATGTAAGTGATTGCATATATGTGTATGTGTATATATACATGTATAAATATGTATGTGTACATACATATAAATGTATGTGTATGTATTCTCACATGTACATATATTATGTATTTTTGGTTTTTTATTTCTTTAAACTTTCTAATAAATTTTCAACAACATATTTGGATTCTGAGTCTATCTTCCAATATAAACAGAACATTTGTTTTTATTTTTATTTGTATTTTTATTATGTGTTTTTTCTTTATGACTCAAACCCTAACCCATCCATTGCAGAAAAAAGAGTTAATTATTGTTCTTTAGCCACTTGTCCAGGAGAATAGTGGGGAAGCAGATTATTGACTTATTAATTACTCTGATACATTTGTGCTTCTTTCCTTAATGTCTCTTTTGAGATTTTGAGTATCTCTCTGTTTCTCTCTGTTGCTCTCTTATTCTGTCACTCTCTTACTCTCTATCTATGTCATCTCTCTGTCTAACCATCAGTTTGTCTTCTATCTATCTACTTGTCTGTCTATCTGGTTTTCTTTTCTCTCCTCTCCAGAACAGACCTCTCCTATGAAAACCTGAAAGTCCTGTAGGGCTGCCCAAATTTCTTCTTACTCTAAGAGGAGGAGTTAATCAGAACTAATAGAATTCCTGAGCTGCTCTAGGTCTAAGTAACAGTACTAGCCTCCAGAGAGAGAGAAAGTGCATAGAAAGTGGCTATTGCCAAAATGCAAAGTAAATTTACAGTCCCAAAATTCCCAGAAGAATTGCGGAGTATAACTTTGGACCAGCGAATAGATGTGCTTTTTTTTTTTTTTTCTTAAATGAAAATCTTTTGAAAAATACTTCTGTTAAAACAATTTCTCATTGCTTTCATAATTAAAAAAAAAAACCTATGATCTCTTCTCAATTTGTAGTTACGTCTTGAAGTGCAATTTTTTTTCAGATGTGGGTATAAAATAGATGACTCTTAGAGCATACATACAGGCATGATGGTTTTGTTTACCATAGAGCATCAGCAGGTGTAAGGAAGTTGTATGGCAATTTAAATCCTACATCATTTTCTTGTGGAACGAACAGATTTTTCACTGTGAATTCAAGACAGTTTTTTGTTTGTTTGTTTGGTTGGTTTTGGTGCTGAGGATTGAACCTAGGGCTTTGTGCATAAGAGGAAAGCACTCTATCAACTGAGCTATATCCTTAGCCTTCAGGACAGTTTTAAAATTTTGAGCAGGATTTAAACTCATTTTCCTTGCAAAATAGTGAAAATTTTCTCTTACACATGAAAGGAAAGCAATCTTGAGGATATTTTCTAAGAAATTGCCCAAATTTGTTTGAATCACTGATTTATAGTTTTGCCTTTTATTTCAGGTGTAAATATCAAAGGAAAGTAAGCTAATTGTATTACTGAGGAAGGTAAATGCATGAACAAGACATTTTCTGCAGTAATATGAAACTACCTTGAAGAACATCCACAGTTGATGTGCAGGTAATACCTTTTAGAATCCTTGTTTAAGATCACTAGATCTATTTGCCATCTGCTCTTGTTATTTTAATGGTATGCATTCACATGTGGTCTATCAAATTTAATTGAGAGTAGAACACCTTTTTTGCCTTGTAAGCAGAGTTGGTGTTTGGTATATTATATTTAAATAGAATAAAATTCTCAGGCTGTGAGTGATCTTCCAAATTCTGATCTTTGGAAAAATTATCACCTTTCAAAAGACCATTTCTCAAACTTTCTCTAGGTTTATTGGAATCACGTAAACTAAGTTTATAATAAAGGCAAATTCTGATGTCACCAATAAGAGAGTATATATTTAATATTTGTAAGCACTAGAGAACCTAGAGGAGATGCATTATTTTAAAATTATTTTTTTTGTAGTTGTAAATGATCGAATGCTTTTATTTTGCTTATTTTTATGTGATGCCAAGTATCAAACCCAGTGCCTCACACATGCTAGGCAAGAGCTCTGCCCTGAGCTACATACAGCCCCAGCCCCAGGAGAAGCATTCTTATCATTGCTGACAATAACTTGTAAGGGGTAAGCAAGACTGTTCAGCAGCACTGCAAAATATTAAAATTAACATTTTAACTTAACTTTGATAGCATAGAAATTTACCTATTTAAAATTAGGTGTTATGAAATTCTCCATGTAAACAATAAAGTCCTCCTATTTATTTTTTTGTCAGCCAAACAGTGTCTACTTCCAGTTTTGTTTGGATTGTTTGACAATCTTTATACATTTTATTTAAAGAAAGAAAAGGATAAGGGCAAGGTAAGTAATTCTTAGTTAAGTACCTTTTATTCTACCAGGAGATTAGGCATCAGAATCTCAGATTTGCCTCATAATTTTACTAAATGATGTCTGTATTTTGATTGCTTATTCAATGTTGAAACTAAAACTTTTGTGAAAAATGGAGAAATTCACAATAATCATACTTAGGCTTTCTAAAATCCTTTGTAAATGGTAACAGAAAATAAAATACATAAAACAATTTCTGGAGAAAGGATTTTTATATTGTACAAATCCACAGTGGGTGATTGATTGCCATCTCCTTATTTGGAAAGATGCCTCCTTTGCCTTGATGCCACATTGTTTATAAAAACTAAATAGCTAGACTGAAGCAAAAATATTTAAAAACCATGTTATGAATCATGTACTTTGGAGATATCAGAGATAGCTAGATGCCGAATGTTCTACGTATTATAACACAATTAACCAATTTATAGACACTTGAATAAAAATGGTTGTCCTTTACTTATTTATTTACTTGTTTATTTATTTTTGAGTTCTATGATTTCTAATTAGTTCTTCCATGATTTTATAACATGCACACTTTAGTTTATAATGACTTCCTCTTCATTTACTTGTCTAATACTGGAAATTTGTTTTGTAAAATGTCATATATTTTCCTGACTATATTTCCTTGCAACTTGTTGCTTTTGTTCTCCCTGTGCCTCCAGGAATGATGGTATCTTATTTCTATAAACATGCAGATTGGAATATTGCAGATTATACTTGTCCAATTGAAAGGCTGGTGCTGCAAAACATTTTCAAAGCCAAGCAATTGGCACCACATGTTTATTCTTATAACTACAATGGTGTAGTTGACAGTGACCTCATGGCCTGAGTGTTATGGTGGTAGTTTCTCCCACTGCTGTTACGTCTGATACATGGTGCCATCCTTATGAAACTTAACTTAATAAGTTCTAGGAGATCTATTTTTTAATATTTTACTATAGTAACTCTCTGAACTAGAGAATTGACTGTTTTTCTTAATTGGTTCCTTCTATACAGAAACTAATATGATTAACTTTGATGGGTATTTTAATTCTAAATTCATTCTAATAGCTAGACTTATTATTTAAAATTTATTTTCAAGATCACTTCTGTTTTATGCTTGTTTATATAAAGAAATGTAATATATAATTTTCAGAAATGACATACCACTTGCAGTGATTGTGAAAAAATATTTAAAGAAATAAAAGTTATTAAGTTTTGTTGAAGTACTGTAACTTATACATAATTCCAAGGATAAGACTTGATATCTCCATAACAAAGAGGGAAAGTATGAAGTATTACTGAGATATTGAAAGAATAGGGCTAGATTGAGACTTTCCCCTTTTAATATAATTAAATAAATTCAGCTAAAACTTAACATTTAACTTAATGTGTTATCCAAGGTGGTTCAGAGCTATTCATCTTTGGCACCTGAAAGAGTGATAAATATCACAACTTGTACAGTATTTATCTTAAAAATACTGACCTTATAACTTAATATGTTTCATTAACTATCTCTGTTATTAAAAAAAAATGGTGTTCAAGGGCCTGGGGTTCTGGCTCAGTAGTAGAGCACTTGCCTAGCATGTGGCATTGGGTTCAATTCTCAGCACCACATATAAATAAATGAATAAAATAAAGGTCCATTAACATCTAAAAAATATTAAAAAAAGAAAAAAACTTGGTGTTTGTAGGATCAGGTACAGATGCCATATTTAATTTAGGAGTAAAGTAGAAACACCACTTGGAAGCCATTTTATTCCTCTCCACTGAGGTGAGAAGGCAGAAGAAGCACATGCTATCTATAGTTCACTTTTCCATTGACTTTGTGATTCCAACCCTGATGTTACAGGGAATAAAGTATGTGAATCCAATGAGTAAGCCAGGAAACACATAATAGCTGAGAACTTCCTGAACACAACTTGCATGAATATTGTGTAAAATATTTTATTAACTCTTTATGTCCAAAATTCATTATAGTAAAACAAATGAAATGTACAGACGTCAAATTACCTGTGAATTTAAAATAGCCTTTCTTGTGTATTTGCAGCATTAATATTAATAATGCTACAATTTAACTTAAGATATCTTGTTTTATACTAAATTTTAAATAAGGTATAAATTTTCTTATGATTTCTAAAAATGCAAGTCATTGAAAAAACCATATATCTTTGCTCTATTTTTATCTATTTGTTGTTGCTTTATATTTAGCAAATATTGCTATCTTATGTTTAATATACAGTGTCCCCAATCCCTAAGTCTTCATGGAGGATTCCAGAAATATTATCCATCAATCAAACAGCTCACAATTAAGGCAATTTTTACAATAAATGAAAATGTATTCCTTGATCATGTGTCTGTAGACAATTCAGAGAGCTGCTAGGGAAAGGGAATATTACCTAAAATGAAAACACAATCATGACTAAAGAACATAGTTAAAATTATAAAACAGTTTTTTTTGTATTATACTAAATTCTTCTTTCCTGATTATAAATATTGTGAATGATTACAACTAAACATTTTATTATTCACAAAATAATATTATTCATCACAATTCAAAAACCAATAAAATATGTTCTTAGTATTACCAATATGACAAAATACTGAAAATATTTTTAGAAACTATTAGAGAAATAAGTTATAAAGACCAAGAAAAAATATAATTAATACATTGGTTTATGAATTAACTAACTTATGTAATTTGTTAGACTGGATCCCAGGACTTGATGATAGTGTTTACATGATTGTGATCCTATTGCAAAGGCTTTTCTCCAAATTCATTTTGCCACAGGTACTCAGATGTTTGCACAAAGCATGAAATATATGGAAAGTCAGAGAAACGTATCAGAATTCATTCTCATGGGCCTTTCTTTTGACCATAACATACAAATATTTTGTCTCGTGTTCTTCTTATTTTGTTATATTGCCATCTTGGTGGGAAACCTTCTGATCCTCATCTCTATTGGCTGCAGTTCTCTTTTTCACCAACCCATGTACTATTTCTTCAGTCACCTATCTTCTATGGACATCTACTATACGTCCTGTAGACACGCAAACTGATTGGTGACTAGCTAGTGGGAAGAAACACCATCTCCTATGGCAACTGCATGTTGCAGGTCTTTGCCATGCACTTCTTTGGACTGATTGAAATAGTCATCCTGACAGCCATGGCCTTTGATCGCTATGTTGCCATCTGCAAACCTCTGCACTACATGACTGTCATGAGAAGAACTAAGTGCAATTTCTTGATCTTGGCTGCTTGGGCTGGTAGAGCTGCCCACTCCTTTCCCCAGTTCTCTATGATAATTAGGTTACCCTTCTGTGGCCCCAATAAAATTGATCACTACTATTGTGACATTTTTCCTTTGCTGCGAGTTGCCTGTACTGACACCTACATCACTGGTGTTCTTATGGTTGCCAATTCAGGACTGATTCCCTTGGTAGTATTTGTTCTCTTGTTTGGGTCTTATATCATTATTTTATTAACACTAAGAAATCACTCAGCAGAGGGGAGACACAAAGCCCTCTCTACTTGTGGGTCTCATATCACTGTGGTTACCTTATTTTTTGGACCTTCTATATTTGCCTACCTTAGACCTCCTACCACTTTCCCTGCTCTGTTTTATACCACTATTTCTCCTATGTTCAATCCCCTCATCTAAACCTTGTGGAACACAGAGATGAAAAAGGTCATGAGAAAAGTTTGGTGTCAAAAGGCATTTTTAGAAGAAAACAATTGATTTGTACTATTTAATGTGCAACCAAATGTATGCAACCATAAACTTTTACTGTATTCAAGGGGCACTATTGGTTTTCAAATTATTGAAGAAAAAATCATTTGTTGATAAATGTCAAGAGATTAGAATCTGAAGTGATACCAACAAAAGGACAATTCTACCTGTAAGACTGAAATCAAGTAAGGATATATATATACATACATATAGGTACACCTGCATGATATTCTAGTTTAAAGGAAGGGAGACTTTGTCATATAATCAATTCTGTTATCATTTTTTATATTTTGAGGTTAAAAGTGTTTTCAGAAATTAAAATAATTCTTATTATTGATTTATTATCTGATACAATGCCAATGCAATATTCCATGATGGCATTCTGAAATCAATTATGTAATGAAAGATACCAGAAAATTTCATATGAAATGTAAATAAGAAACAGTGGTTTGTGTTTCTCTTAAGTTACAATGCCTCTACTACAACCAAATATCATAGGCAGGGAAACATTTTAAAGAGTTAAATTTAGCACACATTAGAGATACATGCATATTCATGTTTATTCCATAACAATTGTCAATAGCCAAACTATGGAACCAGCCTAGGTGTCCATAAATTGATGAATGCCTAAAGAACATATGGTATGTACGTACAACAGAGTCTTACTGAACCATAAAGAAGACAAATTTGTGTAATATTCAGGAAAATTAATGGAATTGGAGACCATAATTTTGAGCAAAATATGCCAGACTCAGGAGAAAATTATTGTGTGTTCCTTCATACGTATAGGTTGGAGGGAAAAAAAACTGGAAGGAGAGTACTGTGAGAATAGATGTATGACCAGTATGGTGGAGTGAGGGGATTAGAAGAGGGAGGTCAAGATTATAGGGACAACAAATGGGCTTGAAATTGATTTAATTTTGTTTTATATATATGTTAACATGACACATGAAAACCATCATTCTGTATAATTGAGATGCACCAATTTAAAAAAATCAGACCGATGAGCAGTAATTTTTACTTTATGTTGTTTACTAAATTAAATGTAGTTGAATATAGAAGGACAAGATGAATAATTAATAGATATTATCCCTTTCCAGTAGAGCTGCATTATTGAGTGGCTCCAAGACTCTTCATTTGGGGGAAGACTGCATGTCAGCTTCTCCTTATACAGAGACAAGAAACAAGAGAAATGGACTCAATTGCCATTGTAGATAAATAAAGACAAATGATATCAAATAAATTTTTCTGGAGCATAATTCTTTTTTGTATGTGTTTTTTCTTTCCTTTATATTTTAGAAAACCAATAACAAAAACACTGGGATATGAGACAGTAAAAACCTACCAATATGGATAAGGAGAAAAGATAACAATTGTAAATATTGTGAAAGGTAGACTTTGAAGAGAGATTTCCAAAAGAACCAGAGAAAAAGTAAAAATAATTTTTAAACTATCATAGAGAAAATATCTCTAAGTGAAATAGGAGAAGGTAAATAGCCAAAATATTAACAATTTATTTTTAAAATGTAATGATTATTTTAACATGTAAATGCAGTAAAATTTCAAAATATGATCAACAGTAATGCAGTTTAGAAGGAGAGGCAATGAAATAAACATGATATGGAAGGCACACTGTACCAATTTATATTGGAAAATAATTATATAAATTATATTTTTTCATAAATCATAAATAAAAATTTATATTTTCCAGATTAGATCATTCTCTAATACCAAACAGTAGAAGACAATATAAAAATGCCTACAGGTTTCAGGATAAAAAGGCTGACAGCAAAATGTATTATTCTTAGTCCTTGTCTTATCTTTTATGAATTCAGAAAATGACACCTTCATATTCATTTTACTTCATAATTTACCTAACTCCATGTTCTTTTTGATCATAAATTCTCCATATTTTTCTCCTAAAAGCAATTTCAAAATAAATATGATGAATCTCTGTAAAATCTGAAGGGTCAGTTGAAACCCAGATGAATGAAACATTTCTTATTCATAATTATTTCTAAAGTGATATTTTTCGATATTGATCAACACAACTAGACATAATACTGTATTTATAGACATACTGTTTTGTGATTTTTCTTTTCAAAGTTCTTCTTCATCTATTTTTAAATTTGAAACCTAGAACTCTATGGAGGACAGTTATGTGTCACATTTTGGAGTGTGGAAGGAAAAAATAAAATGATGAGTTCCCATTTAAACTTGTCAGCTGAATCAGCTATAGAAACCTGTCATCTTCTCAAACTCCAGACTTTAGAAGGTCAGGAAATCATTCACAGTTTATACATGATCAACCACATGTGCGCAAAGAAAATGAAATGAAAAGTGAGGCCTGCATAGGAGCACAGTAAAGCCTTATGCTTGGTCTGGCAAACAAAGACAACTGGAGGTCCAAACCTGTGGTCAGGAAGGGTGTTTGTTTAGAAATCCTCCTGTTGAGAAGCAGGGGATTTGACTAGCAAATCTCAAAACTTCCTCCGACTTAAAAAAAAAATATTACAGTTCCAAAATTTCATATTTCTTGGAGTTAAATTTGCTGGACTGTGATTTTGATAACTTTTAAGTGTACTGATTTGCTAACACTAGCATTTAAATCAATTCAGGCATTAAAAACCTCTGGTTAAGGAAACACTGGGCATTTATTGATTTACTTGAGTTTCCCTAACAATTTTGTGACCCAGTTCAGGTTAGCTTCCCATTTTATCAGTGAGAAACTTTTATGCAAAAAATAAAGTAGTTTCTACACAAAAGCACATTCTTTTAGTTTATTTATATACAACAGCAGAATGCATTACAATTCTTATTATAAATATAGAGCACAATTTTTCATATCTCAGGCTGTAATCATAGTAAACTCACACCAAATCATGTCTTCACACATGTACTTTGGATAATAATGACCATCACTTTCAACCATCATTAATTACCCCCTGCCCCCTCCCTTCCACTCCAACCCCCTCTACCCTATCTAGAGTTCCTCTATTCCTCCCATGCTCTCTCTCCATATCCCACTATAAATCAGCCTCCTTATATCAAAGGAGAAGATAATGCTAAGTGAAGTTAGTCAATCTCCAAAGACCAAAAGCACATTCTTAACATTATATAATAGAGCACAGGTGGCACTTAGCTTTCCTCACATAAACCTTTTTCCATATTAAAGGCATCAAAATAGGAAAAGATAAATTTAAATTATCACTATTTGCAGATGACATGATTCTATAAATGCAGACCCAAAAGGGTCTACAAAGAAACTATTAGAGCTAATAAATGAATTCAGCAAAGTGGCAGGTTATAAAATCAACACGCATAAATCAAAGGCATTCCTGTATATCAGCGACAAATCCTCTGAAATGGAAATGAGGACAACCACTCCATTCACAATATCTTTAAAAAAAATAAAATACTTGGGAATCAACCTAACAAAAGAGGTGAAAGACTTATACAATGAAAACTACAGAACCCTAAAGAGAGAAATAGAAGAAGATCTTAGAAGATGGAAAAATATACCCTGTTCATGGATAGGCAGAACTAACATCATCAAAATGGCGATATTACCAAAAGTTCTCTATAGGTTTAATGCAATGCCAATCAAAATCCCAACGGCATTTCTTGTAGAAATAGAGAAAGCAATCATGAAATTCATATGGAAAAATAAAAGACCCAGAATAGCAAAAACAATGCTAAGCAGGAAGTGTGAATCAGGCGGTATAGCGATACCAGACTTCAAACTATACTACAGAGCAATAGTAACAAAAACAGCATGGTACTGGTACCAAAACAGGCGGGTGGACCAATGGTACATAATAGAGGACACAGAAACCAATCCACAAAACTACAACTATCTTATATTTGATAAAGGGGCTAAAAGCATGCAATGGAGGAAGGATAGCGTCTTCAACAAATGGTGCTGGGAAAACTGGAAATCCATATGCAACAAAATGAAACTGAATCCCTTTCTCTCGCCATGCACAAAAGTGAATTCAAAATGGATCAAGGAGCTTGATATCAAATCAGAGACACGCCGTCTGATAGAAGTAAAAGTTGGCTACGATCTACATACTGTGGGGTCGGGCTCCAAATTCCTCAATAGGACAACCATAGCACAAAATTTAATAACTAGAATCAACAAATGGGACTTACTCAAACTAAAAAGTTTTTTTCTCAGCAAAAGAAACAATAAGAGAGGTAAATAGAGAGCCTACATCCTGGGAACAAATCTTTACTCCTCACACTTCAGATAGAGCCCTAATATCCAGAGTATACAAAGAGCTCAAAAAATTAGACAATAAGAGAACAAACAACCCAATCAACAAATGGGCCAAGGACCTGAACAGACACTTCTCAGAGGAGGACATACAATCAATCAACAAGTACATGAAAAAATGCTCACCATCTCTAGCAGTCAGAGAAATGCAAATCAAAACCACCCTAAGATACCATCTCACTCCAGTTAGATTGGCAGCCATTATGAAGTCAAACAACAACAAGTGCTGGCGAGGATGTGGGGAAAAGGGTACACTTGTACATTGCTGGTGGGACTGCAAATTGGTGCAGCCAATTTGGAAAGCAGTATGGAGATTTCTTGGAAAGCTGGGAATGGAGCCACCATTTGACCCAGCTATTCCCCTTCTCGGTCTATTCCCTAAAGACCTAAAAAGAGCATGCTACAGGGACACTGCTACATCGATGTTCATAGCAGCACAATTCACAATAGCAAGACTGTGGAACCAACCTAGATGCCCTTCAATAGATGAATGGATAAAAAAAAATGTGGCATTTATACACAATGGAGTATTACTCTGCATTAAAAAATGACAAAATCATAGAATTGACAGGGAAATGGATGGCATTAGAGCAGATTATGCTAAGTGAAGCTAGCCAATCCCTAAAAAACAAATGCCAAATGTCTTCTTTGATATAAGAAGAGTAACTAAGAACAGAGTAGGGTCGAAGAGCATGAGAAGAAGATTAACATTAAACAGGGATGAGAGGTGGGAGAGAAAGGGAGAGAGAAGGGAAATTGCATGGAAATGGAAGGAGACCCTCAGAGTTATACAAAAGTACATACAAGAGGAAGTGAGGGGAAAGGGAAAAATAATACAAGGGGGACAAATGAATGTCAGTAGAGGGGGCAGAGAGAGAAGAGGGGAGGGGAGTGGAGGGGAGGGGGGATAGTAGAGGATAGGAAAGGCAGCAGAACACAACAGACACTAGTATGGCAATATGTAAATCAATGGATGTGTAACTGATGTGATTCTGCAATCTGTATATGGGGTAAAAATGGGAGCTCATAACCCACTTGAATCAAAGTGTGAAATATGATATATCAAGAACTATGTAATGTTTTGAACAGCCAACAATAAAAAATTAAAAAAAAATAAAAAATAAAATATCAAAAATCTTGTTAACTGAAATATCAGGATTCATCATGAGGTTCAACAGGAGCAATAATGTGTACACATAGAAAGCAGAAATTCTGACTCTACTTTCAAATGGAGAAAAACTGAATTTTCTCAAAATCTTGTACTGTGTGAAGAACAAAACTATCCAGGTGAAACTGCATTTTGTTCCTTTCCTTTAGTTTTAATTATTGTTGTGTGGTTAATTTAAATATGCAATTGTCATTGAAGTGCCTGCAGAGGTAAACATATTTATGTTATAAATTTCTATCATTATTATCAAACATTTACTATAAAAACAAGAAAAAAAGTGAGAAAAAAATAAATTGCATGGACCTCTTACTGAAAGAATGAAGAGTATTTAACTTCTACTTCCATAAAGACTTATGCCTGTGTTTATATATATGTGTATATATAATATATACATGACATTAACTTTAAATTTTTATGTCTACATCACTGTAAAGTGATTTTTGAGGTAGAATATCTCCTTAAATTTTGGACCAGTATTGAACTTTGCTTATGAAAAAAAGAATTGTGTCTGAGAAGTATTTTATTTTGACTTACGCTTGAATTATACTTTAATATTTAACAATATTTGAGTTTGTAAGGCTCAAAACTATTTCCTATGTAAGGACTCATTTGCATGATGGGAGATATTTGGCCAACTAATAATAATTTTCAATAACAATATTTGTATTGGTGCATTCTAATTATACCTAGTGTAGGATTGATTTTGCCATATTGGTACATGCACGTGACATAATTTGCTCAATCTCCTTCCTCAGTAACTTGCTTTTTTCTCCTTTCATGACCTACAGATCTACTCCATTGATCTCAACTCTCTATTATTTGTATTCTTGATGATTGCCATTCTGACTGAGTTGAGATGAAATTTCAGTGTTTTTTATTTATTTGTATTCCCCGTTTACTAAGGATGTTGCACATTTTCTTAAACATATTTCATATGTTGCCATTTGCATTTCTTTTTTATTAGTTAACTTTAGTTATACATGCCAGTAGAATCCATTTGACCTGTTGGTAAAAGCAGGGAATATATCTTGTTCTTATTCAGTTCACAGTACCTCTGAATTCACCAATCAAAAAAAAAAAATCAATTAAAAAAATAACTATGGGTAAATGGCCATTTGTGTTTCTTCTTTTGAGAAATGTCAGTGTAGTTCATTTGCTCATTTATTTATTTTTTGGGGTTAATTATGTTTAGTTCTTTATATATTCTGTATATTGATCCCTTGTTGGAAGAGTATCTGCAAAGATTTTCTCCCATTCTGTAAGCTCTCTTTTCATGCTCATAACTGCTTCCTTTTCTATGCAGAAGCTTTTTAAATCTGATGCCATATCACTTATTGATTCTTTAATTCTTGAGCTTTAGTCCTTTTATTAATGAAGATCAGTATGTTGGAGTGTTGACCCTAGTTTTGTTCTAGTAGTTGCAGTAGTTCTGGTTCAATTCCTAGGTTTTTGAACCACTTTGGGTTGATTTCTTTGCAGGGTTAGCGAGATCTACTTTGATTTTTATAATACGATTATCCAGTTTTCCTGCCCCATTTGTTAAAAAGTGTATCTTTTCTCCAACATATGCTTTTGACAATTTTAAATATCATTTTAATTTTTTGACTGTATGTATTTCTTTTTATCTGTGTCAAGATTTAAATGATGTTCCTGAAAGACAACCTTCTGAACTCATCCTAAGAATGATCCAAAATAAAAATGTAATAACACACTTTTATTAAAAATAAAATTTTCATTTTTTGAAACTTTGGAATCTTCTAAAGAAGGTTCCTTTCCTGATGTTAGTGTTATCATCCATACTCTCCTTGAAATTTCAGATATTGACTTATGTACTATGTCTTTTCAGGTAGCTGTTATGTATTTTTCCTGATCTGGACCATGACTTATAGGAATAATGACACTGTTATTCTCCTGGGACTTTATCAAAATAGGAAAGTTGAGGTTCTCTGCTTTGTATTATTTTTATTTTGCTACCTTGCTATTTGGATGGGAAATGTGCTCAGAATGATTTCTATCTCATGCACTTAGCTCATCAACCCAATCCATGTGTTTTTTCCTTTATTACCTCTCACTCTCTGATCTTTGTTACATGCCCACAGTGACACCCAAACTAATGGCTGACTTACTGGCAGAAAGGAAGATGGTTCCCTATAATAACTGCATGATACAGCTCCTCATCATTCACTTCCCTGGAGGCATGAAGATTTTCATCCTGATGAGGATGGCCTATGACTGCTATATGGCCGTCTGCAAGTGCCTGCATTATGCTGCCATCACGAAATCATGGAAGGGAAGTAATTTTTATGAAAGACATTTTATAATTTTACTTTAGAGCTCAACTCTGAATCAGAAACATTATGGAATAAAAGCAAAATTACATGTAAATAGGAGGAATAAATTCTAGTGTACAATGATACAGTACAGTGACCATAATTTACAATTATTTACAGTATATTTTTAAATAACTAAAAGAGAGAATTTGATAATAAACATTCTAGGCATCGGATGTGTTAAGTACTCTTATTTAAACATCCCACATTGCATACATGTATTAAATCATTACACTGTACCCCAAAAATATGTACAATTATATATACATATCAATTTTTAAAAAATCATTCTCATACAGTACATGCAAAACATGAGTCAAATTCAATCTTTACATAGTGTGCTCACACTTTTCTTTGTTGGACAATATTATATATATTTTGTGTGTTGCTTTTGCTCTATTTCCACATACTTGCTTTAAGTCCTCCTTAATGTGACATTTTATTTTGAATGCTTAATTATGTCTTTCCTCCTCTCCTCTTGGTTTCTAATAGATAGAAATGGCCTTTAGAAAAGTGGAGCAAGTGGCAGAGGCAAGAGAAGATGATGCTAATGTGGATCAACTAGGAAGCACTATTGGCAGAATGTAAACTGGTACAACCAACAACGAACTACTCTGGAACACTGCATGAAGGAACATGGCTGCACATGATAAATGACACTAATATACTGATTAATAAAAGACTGACAGAAAGAGTAAATAAAATATAACTGCATTTATACCAATTGAAAATATGTACAACTGATCTATGGTAACAGAAGTCAGGGTGGTGATTACCTCTGGAACCGAAAAGAAGGTAACCTCTGGGTGACTGCTGATATGCCCTGTCATAATCTGGATGGTAGTTTCATGGGAATGTTCCATTCTTGAAAACTCAGAGTATAATTTATTATTGTTCAATAAATTTAATAAAGTAATTGATCATCTGAAGAAAAATTCAAAGTTCTAAGTAGCTATGTTAAAATCAGTGTATGAAGTTAGAAGATGACCAATAGATTGTACAAAAGCAAGAAACAAATGAGTAAATGAACAAAATAGAAGAGAAACATTTAATGTTACTTTTCAGTGTAAAATACGAACAAATGCTGCAGATTCTTGTGTATAGAATTTCATACTGGCCATTCTGACCTATCATTAAGAAAAAAAACCTATCTGAAAATCATTATATCCATGTTGGTGGGAACACTTCACTAAAATAAACAAATGCTACTTACAAAATGTATGCATCTCTCTGAATGTGAATGTTCATGTATTTTGCTGTAGAAAATTTGCATGTGCGATTATAGAGGATTACTTAAGATTTTACTGGGGAATAATGCAAAATATACTCTATGTAACTCATAACATTATAAAATATGAAAAATTCTGTATTTATGACTATTTCAGGAACAATATGTATCATGAAAGAAATTAACAGATTTACAAGTAAAATTACAAGTACAACTAATGAAAATATTCAGATTCATACAAAATGAGGGAGAGTTACAAAGACACATAAAGTGATATTAAGGATTTAAGGTAGACATTAAAGATGCACAAACAAATGGAATAAGAAATCATATTGAAAATAAATCTATGAGCTTGTAAATAATATAAATTAAAACATATAATCAAAATATGAACCAAAATTTAAAAGAAACAAGAATGGTTCTGTCCATTTAAAATAAAATTAATTAGTTATTTAATATAAAACACTGGGTACAGAAACATTTAAAAGCAAACTTTACTAAACATTCTGGAAAATGACAATTCTAATTATATAAACTCTTATTCAGAAAATAAGGGTGGGAACTAAATTCATTTAATATTAATTGTGTAATCTTATCAAAAGCAAAAATAAAGGGTTTTAAATCCAATCACACACATAAACATTGAGGGGAACCCTAAACATATTATTAGAAAAATTTATCTAGAAATGTAGGAAATACTCTAACTCATCATAACTGATATTTGTTTACTCAGACGGCAATATATATGTATATATTTTAAATTAGTATGTGTTCATATATAAAAGGAGAAAACATATGTAATTATCTCAACAGAATTTTTTTTTTATATTTATTTTTTAGGTGTAGATGGACACAACACAATGCCTTTATTTTTATGTGGTGCTGAGGATTGAACCTGGGTTACACCCATGCTAGGCGAGCGCTCTACCACTGAGCCACAATCCCAGCCCCTCAACAAATTTTTTTAAAAACACAGTATAAGTTCTTAGAAGATTAAAGCATTACAAGTGGTATAGGTTACATAAAAATGAGCAAAGAACATAATATTTAATGTTGAGAAGTGAAAATATTCCACTTAACAAAAGCAAGTCAAGGACCTCTGATATCTTTTCCATTTAATATTGTATTGTAGTTCCTAGTCAGTACACAATGATAAAAGCTTCAAGAATTAACATATGTGTGTATTTCATAAATGAAACTATCATTCACAATTTGCATGAATGTCTACATTTAAAAAAAAAATGAGGTGCTTGTAATCCTAGCAACTTGGGAGGCTAAGGCAGGAAGATTGCAAGTTCCAGGCCAGCCTCAGCAATTCAATGAGGCCTTAAACAACTTAGGGAGACCCTGTCTCAAAATTTTAAAAATGGGGGATTGTGAATGTAATAAATATTTAAGCACACTGGGTTAAATCGCCAGTACCAAAAACAAACAAACAACAGCAAATATAAAAAAGCATTAAGGCATCATTTTATATTTTTTTGGTTTGTTTTCAGAATTATAACTAATAACAAATGTCAAATTCATTTCTACATGTTAGCAACTAGCAGAATTCTTAATTCACATAAATATAATTTTAAATAGCAAACAAACATATTAGGTACTCAGGAATAAATCTCAAAATTCCCACAAAATTATACACTTGTTTGGAAGACATTACAGAAGAATTTGCAAAATGGAGAGATGCTTGTTGTACAGGAAACACTTCCTCCTTAACTGGCATATAGAGTCTATGAATTGTAATTAATAGTTCAGAAGCATACATATATTTTCTGTGACTCAATTACTCAAATATTATTTATGTTCATCAGTGATATTCTTATATATTTCTACTGACAGGAACTTCTATAAGTGTTTGGATGATTTGTGTGAGTTAGCAGAAAAAGAACAGAAATCAATCATTCAAGGATAGAGGAATATATAAATCAATTTTATATTTTTCATACAACATTAAATAAAAAATGAATGGATAGACTCATTATTCCTATTTTAAATTTCAAAAAAAAATACAATTTTGAGGTGACAGCATTATCATTCACAAAAGATTCAAGTTCCCAAGTTGGCAAAATCAGATAATACATTTTTTCAGGTCCTGTGTGTGTGTGTGTGTGTGTGTGTGTATACATTCTTACGAGGAAAAATGTAAAAATTTAGAGAATGTATGCCACAGTCTGGCTGGGCACAAAATCACGAGCCACTCAAGCAGGAACAAACTTTATTTTTTTGAAACTGCCGCCAATGCCCCATATGCGCCCGGGAAGATTGCCGATCCACACACGCGGCATTCTCCCGGATCCCCACAGGAAGTTCCTCCTCCGGAATTCCCTCCTACTGCACTTCCCCAACCAATGGGAACTCTCCAGGAGTCCCATAGCAGGCCGAGGTGGACAGCAGGAGTCCAATATCCATATGAATGCAAATCTTAACATAATCATATCATCTCAATGGCTTGCTGGCATCACCTTTCAACCAAAAATGCCATGCATCATATTACTTGGCTGTGGCTCTTAGCAAATGTATTGGAGTGAAAATTAGTTTTTGTTTTCTGCACACATATACACATGTCTAGGTATATGTGAAACTGCTCCCTATAGTCTAGCCCTTGGGACTCCAGATGTCAACTTGATTCAGGGCCCAGCCCAGAGACCCTAGGGCTGGGCTAGTTCCCACACATATAAACCCCAAGATCACCTTTAAGACTTGGGTGCTAGGACAGAGGATTAAACTTCTGAAATTTTTTGTCACAGAAGGATTGAAGCAAGAGGTGGGTTTATTCAGATTTTTTAAACAACAATTTTTTTTTTTTTTTTCCTGGGATAAACAGTGCTGCAAAATCTGGTTCTCATTCCCTTGGCTGTAGGTTTACTTGGGACTTTTTTTATTTGCCTCTGCTCAGATCTTTGTTTCCTACTGTTTACTCAGAATTGGTTTCCACAGAGAACTCAGGCTTTAGGGCTTAATATTGAATGAAAGTGGACCCTTGGGTTGTCAGACTTCTCCTAGCATAAAGGATTGCTAACCATGGAATAACTATTTTTAAGGAACTGAGAGAAATTAAATTATTTTTAGCTGCACATTGCCCAGCTTTTCTTCTGGGAGATGTCTCATGACATAGAAAAATAAGAGAGATTTTTGGTTATTCTTGCCCTGGAAATCCACTTTAAATGATACTTAGAAATATAAGTATAAATGCTAAGGATAATTTTGTTTCCTTTTGTTTAAAAAATCAGAGAATATTTTCTCTTGAAGGAAAACTGGAAAGTCCTATAACCAGGACACGTCATGTGGGCTGATTAATCACCTGGTAAGTAAAACCAAAATCAGATGATAGGAGATAAATGCTACTATGGAGAGAGAAAATTAAAAGTCCATACATATATGATGTATAAATGCATTTTTATTTATAAGTATACTATACATACATTTTCTCTTTAAGCATTTACAAACATTTATAAACCATTTATATTTAAGTCAAATGTATTGAATAATAGTTGTCATATTTCCTCAGCATCTGTACAAATTATGTGGCCATTATTTTTTGCAGTAATGGAACATGAAATAAAAAAAAAAAAAACAATAGTATCCAGTGTTCCATATAGGATTTCTTAAAGAGAAGAAAAAGGCATTGACAGATAACTTAGTAACTTCAACTTTATGCAGAAAACACAAAGAAAAATCAATTCAGTTTAAAAAAAATTAAGAGAATGTATTGGAGTGAAAATTCATTTTTGTTTTCCTGCTGGTTTTATTATTTGTCATAAATATACTGTGTAAAATATTATATTTACAGTGTATACTGTGTAAAATATTATGTTTTAGAATACCAAAATATCAGAGAATCCTGAACATCAATGTGAATCAAATTAGATGTGTACAGATGATGATAAGATAAATCATAAGTGAGAAAAGGAAATAAATATAAAAACAAAAGAAATATAATTAATTCAGCTGAGATATTTTACTTTCTATAAAACTCCTGTGCTTTGGGGAAAATGTCAGTTTGACCTTGACTTTCTGAGTGAGAAAACTTGTTTGAAAGAAACAATTAATAGAACAGGAAAATATCCCTACAATAATTCTAACAATAGTTTGGACCTATCAACCACATTATTGATATCCAGACAGCAAGAATAATTAAAATATGTCAAAAATAACCGTTATTATCAGTCAGTTTTTACCCAAGGTATACATAATAGTTGCTTCCTTGCTTGCAAAATAGAGAAAGTAAAAAGATCACTGGGTATTTTTTGGGATCATTGACCCAATACATATGAAATAGTTAAAACTCCATCTTGAACACAGTCAGCACCAAATAACCATTAAGTATTATCATTTTTTCTTTTCTAGATCTGTGCAAGATCTAAATAATAATCCCCTTGATATGACTGGTAAATGCTTTTATTTTTTTCTTTTAAATTTGGTGGGTATTTTTGTTGATTCCTGTCTCCATTGTATGTTGGTTGTCTAATCATTGCATAATAATATGAGAAAAGTAAAACAAAAGAAAAAAAATTAGTATCTATAACCTAGTGAGCACCAGGTAATCCAGTCTGTGCAATCATGGGAGATTCCTAGTAGAAATGTTCATGTCAAAAAGGAGGAGAGGAGTGTCAGGAAATTTCATGCTATAGATCAAATGGCAAAATCTCTCATCTGGTCTCTCCTCTGAGTCCAAAATTTAAAATACACTGCCTAGGATTCCAAATCATCAAGGACTGGTCACCTGTCTGAAGAACATTCTTAAAAGAATTAAACAAGGACTAGCAACCTGCTACTCAAAATTAAATGTCAACAATGATATTAATAGAGTATTTTAGGCAGGATTAAGGAGATATAGATCTGCATAGTTTGAAAAGCCCAGAAAAACTTCCTGGAGGTAGAGGATAAAGTGATGTCTTTTGAGCATGAATGTAAAGAATGGAACCCAATTTTTATAGTTTCAAAAGATGGAATGTCTCTGTAACACTTGAGGAGGATGTCCCGGGAGCTGTTCTATGATGCCTTATTAATAGGAAGAGAAAGAACAGAGAGCAGGAGGATTCTGATGCACAACCCCTAACAGATGACTTAAATTACCTGTTTGTACAAAAAAGCATGGGAAAAGCAGTCTGTTACCTTATGCATCCTTCAATCTTATTCTGGAAATTCAGTAATCAACTATTAGTGGAATTTATAGAGTTCTGGAAAAATTATGCCATTCTTATCTTTTAAGAAATAAGACTGTGTAGAGTCTAGAAAAGAGCTGGAATCCAAAGCATATGAATTCATATAGCACAGTGTGTTTTCAAAGAACACTAACATAGGAGAAACAGGGGAAACAGTGAGTCATTTTATTATTTTCTTATTGTGTGGGTGCAGAATCCAGTTGAGAGAGAGAGAGAGAGAGAGAGAGAGAGAGAGAGAGAGAGAGGAAGAGGAAAAGAGGTTGATTTTCAAATCATCCTGCTTATTAAGTAATGAATTTTTTCTTAGTATGTATCTTATCATTCCCATCCATACATAAATGATGTTATGCTTCAAAGTTATATGAGCAAAATATTAAAGCTGTCATAAACCCACGGAAAGAAATGACCCAAGTTATACTTAGAACGATAAAAGCATATTGCCAAAGTAATGAGAAATAAATGTATCAATAATCTGAACTGTGACTCTTTTTTAAAAGATTTATTTCTGATTTTATAATTCTAAAAAATAAATGTGATATTCTAAAAAAATGTTCCAGGGGATGCAGTATTTACAAAATCATTATTTCTAAAATCAATAATCTATTCATATTTATGAAATAAAACTAAAATAATTTATCAATCAGGTAATCACGTATGTATCTTAAATAATGATTGAAGTCCTGTGTATGCTATGACTTTATATTATTATTGTTCCTGCCTCTAGAAGGCAGCACATATTTCTACGTATTTAATGAATACTACTTTTTAAATCTATCTGGTAAGTCAAAAGAAGTGTCATAGCTACTTGGACCTCAAATTGTATCATATTTTCAGTCCTTACCATACTGTTGATAAATGTAAATATTTTCTAGCTAAGATCAGGGCTCAAAGGAGGCAAATGTAATTCTCACCTTGGGTGCAAACAATTTAATAAGCAAGATACAATATTTAAAGAATAAAAATTTACAGTAAAAATATTAAATAAAGATGGGATTCCACCTTGGGGTGCATGATGCCCCTCACTGACTGCACTGTTCTGAAATAGTGAGTAAGCAAGCTTTAGGACAGGACATGTGTCCTCATGAAGCTGACCTTTGCATAGCATGTGGAAAGAGACTGCACATCTTTGTTTATGCCTTGAGCAAATATAAACCTTAAAATAATTTCTTTTCAGTACAAAATACAACCTGAATGGGATGGTAAATTATATAGCTTGCCTATCCAGATGAATAAATTACTTTATAATAAGGGATAGGGTTAAATAAATGAGTACTAAAATCCATATTGTACTAAGTCAATATTTCCTATTTTGACTTATCTTTTTTTTTTCAGCTAAAACTATTGAACCTGAACTGCATTGGACCATGGAAAATATCAATAATGTCACAGATTTTATCTTGTTGGGACTTTCCCAGAACAAGAAAATTAAAAACTTGTGCTTTCTATTATTCTTATTTTGTTACATGGCTATTTGGATGGGAAATATACTAATAATGATTTCAATCACATGCAGTCAGCTGAGGGACCAACCCATGTATTTCTTCCTTAATTATCTTGCTCTCTCAGACCTTTGCTATACCTCCACAGTGACACCCAAGCTAATCACTGACTTGCTGGCAGAAAGGAACATGATTTCATATAACAACTGCATGGCCCAGCTCTTTACCATGCACTTCTTTGGGGGCACTGAGGTCTTCATCCTCACGGTGATGGCCTATGACCGATATGTGGCCATCTGCAAACCCTTGCACTACACCAGCATCATGAGCAGGCAGAGGTGTAATGATCTGGTCACTGCTTGCTGTGCTGGGGCATTTCTACATTCCTTTGTTCAGTGCCTCCTCACTGTCAATCTACCTTTCTGTGGCCCCAATGAAATTGACCACTATTTCTGTGATGTGTACCCTTTGCTGAAACTGGCCTGCACTGACACACACACAGTTGCAATCCTGGTGGTGGCCAACTCAGGTATGATGGGTTTGGTGACCTTTGTGGTTTTGATGCTGTCTTACTTTTTGATATTATGGACCATCAGGGCTTACCCTGCAGAATGCAGCAGCAAGGCTCTTTCCACTTGCAGTTCCCACCTGATGGTTGTGGTTTTGTTCTTCGTGCCTGTCCTCTTCATCTACATTAGACCAGCCACTACTTCTCCAGTAGACAAAGTGTTTGCTCTTTTCTACACCATCATCGCTCCCATGTTCAACCCTCTGATCTACAAGCTGAGAAATATGGAGATGAAGAATGCCCTGAGGAAAATTTGGTGCCAGAAACCACTTTGGATTGGGAAGCATTTCATCTGAAACACAAATCCACCCCTCATTATGCAGACTGCTCTGGTGGCACTGGCTCTATCTTGAGTTTATTCAAGCCTGGGCTTTCCTACAAAACTAAACTTAGCCTCTCATCTCACTCAGTGCATGATATTTGCAATTTACTTTAACTATTTTATTTTTTGTTTAACATTTGCCTCCAATACTCGAGTTCTCATTTCCTTCACCAGTCCTGGTAATATGTGTTATATATTTCTTTCCTTTGGGTTTTTCCACAGGTTAGTACCTGGAGCTAAGCTTTCTTATCTCTCTTATGTTTGGTTCAGGAGTGAATCTCCAGCTATACATAACTGCACTCAAACCAATTGCATCTGTCCTAATGGCCTATTGACCTTGCCTCTGTGTTTCACATCAAAAGAATTTACAAAGCATGTTTTTTTTTCCTTTTGGTTAGAGGTATTTAATATCTATTTCAGAAATTTTAAAAGCAAAAATTATTTATGTAAGTTCTTAACGATACATTATTTGTGTCTGTAGCAATGCTTATATAAAAATGGGATGAGTTTTTTTTCTAAAATCATTTTAATGAGATTATTTTAAAATTCACCACATTTTATTAATGACAGAAATATTTGGCAAAAAATTCTCCTTTGTATTGTAATGAAACTGTGGTGTTGATATTAGGTATGGTAACCATGTATTTTATTTCCTAATTTGAATGAATAGGAAAAAAATTACAATTAAAGAGAAGACTAAAATCGGCACTGTGTTTGGAATGCAGGATGTCTTTGTACTAGCAAATGTATAGGGAGTATGGACATATTTGTCAAAAGAATAAGTGCAGAGATATTGTGGAAACTTCACTTATTACTTCATGTCATGAAATTGGGAACAGAATGCAAACGCTACTGTTGAAAGTCATCCCAGAGTATGCCTAAATTAAATTGTCCATTACCATCAAAATTAAATCTACATATTTCCAATTTCCTATAGAACTTTCATATATCTGGATATGCAGAAATGCCTACAGAATTAAGTTTTAATTTTCAGTGATTAAATGTTTCTTCTTTTTAAATTTCTGAATAAAATAGGATTTTTTTTTTCAGATGAGATGTGGTTCACTGGTAGAGCAATTAGCTACCATGCATAAGACCCTGTGTTCAATCCCCAGTACTGCAAAATTGAAAATAAAAATAAAAGAAATTGTTTGGCATTGTGAAGAAAACAAGACTATGTGAAGTGAGGTATCATATGATCTAGGTTAGGGAGAAAAAACAAACAGAGTCTGAACCTTTAAATTAATATATAAGAGAAATTTAAAAAAATATTCATAGCACTGTGTGGGTAAAGTTTTACAGGTGTTCAAATGGAGAAAACTGGTTGGAGAATTAAAGAAAAGATATGTCTTTATAGATGCTAAAATTTAAGTTTTTTTATTAGAGCAATTGACAGCATAGCTGAATCTTTAATGAAATTATTATGCAGAGTACACCATTATGCATGCTAATCTGCAGTAATTCATTCAGGGTAACCCTTGAACTAATGAGAAAACATTCAACAAAAAAGGAAGTCTTTTGAATAAATGGTGGAAGAATGCAGAAGGATAAAAACAGACTTCAATCTCTCTATATATAAAAAATCAACTTCAAGGGGCTGGGGTTGTGGCTCAGCAGCAGAGTACTCATGCTACAATGTGCGAAACCCTGGGTTTCATACTCAGCACCACATAAAAATAAATAAATATAATAAAGTTATTGTGTCAACTAAAAAATACATAACTGAAAAAAATGAATATTTAAAACAAAATCAACTCAAAATGGATCAAATACCTAAATATGAGACCTGAAAATGTTTGATTTTTGAATATTTTATTTTGGGTTAACTTTTTAATTTTTTACTGAATAAAAAGATTTTATATAAACTGTTAAATTACGGAGAAAGTTTAATTAGTGATTATTATGATTAAAATTATTTCTTATGCTTAAAGTTAATAATAATCTAAAATTGGTAGCAACTGATATTTAAATATGAAGATGGACAGAATCTTCCTTGTTGAAGGCCTGCTATGTTTTCTTCCTCCATAAGATAGTGATAATAGTGACTACCTCATAGGGTAATAGAATAAAATTAAATAATAATGATGTTTACAGTAGAGACAGCTTAAAATTGTTTTATTACTGTAATTAGATCTATACGTCTATTTTGTTATACAACATTTAGATTAAGAATTTTAACATGTATATTTCATTTGGATTTTTAAATCATCACAAAAGAGCTACAATTACAAGAGTTTTGTCCATATATGTTTAAGTAATTTTTAATAAAATACTATTTCAATCCAGAGAAGGCATTTATGAGGATTTTTTTTTTTTCTTAAGGAGAGGACCCATAAACTCTAGTTCAAAATAATAATCTAGCTCTGTGCTTTATTCTACAGATTAGTAAAGTGAAACTCAATGGTATACAAATTTTCTCAGCATCAAGCTGTAATCTTGAGACAGTTAAGCTGTCAAGCTAAAAAGATTTTTAAACCTTATACAAATTGATGGCAACTTCTAAAGTTTTATTTCAAGGTTTCCAGCAAGTGGGAAATGTTCATGAATGATAGAACAAAAATTTTGTTGTTGAGATTGATATACAAAAGAGAAAAAATTGTAAAGTGGAATAGGATAGGATTTTTAGACCATATTAACACAGGAATGTCTGGTTACAAATATTAAGCAGACACATCATTGCACAAGTTGATTCACCTCTCTGAAGAGGCTCTTAATCACATTAAATTCCATCAGTGGATTACTCAAGTGTTTTTCTCCATCAAGGTCTCTAAAGATTGAGAAAACATCTTTCCATAAATATGAGTCAGAACTGTTTTCTTCTAGGTAATCTCCTTTTGAATGAGGTGTTTCTCATTGATGTTTGGTCAAGAAAAAGGTTTTCCTGCAGTGTGATTTTGTACTGAAAACATGAGATAATTCTTCCATTTGTATTCAATTTTAAAATTTGCATTTAAAATAGACTACTGTACATTTCAAACAAAACTAGTGGCAAGAGGATCACTGTTGCTTTCTCTCCTTCATCTTCCATAATTCTATTATCCATAAAGTATATGTCTCACAGAACATTGGGATAACAGTATGAACAGATTCTGTGGTGACTTTCCAGAGCAGTGGGCTCTGGGGACAATGGGCCTGGGCTGGCCTTAATTCCTACTCATTTCTGTATGTTCTCTTCATTTAGATGCAATAATCGTGACTCACAAACACACAGGACCCTCTGGCTATTTGGCCAAAAACTACAGGAATACAGGTATCAGGTCAACTTTACCTATGATTCCCTTCCAAATGGAGTTTTGCATAGGTGATTGTCTTTTCTCAGGCCTGGTTTTTACTGGCTTGGTGACTTTCATATTTTGCCATCAAGTAAGGAAATCTGGCTCATCTCCTTTAAGTTTATCTGTCTGTGCTTCCAGGACTTTCAATGTGTTAAAGATCTTGGCTTCCCCTTGACCATGTCAACTCTTTGACTGTCTCTCAGGCTAGGACTCAGTGACCTCTTCATGTCCAGAGAGGGTCTGAAAGCATTCTTTAAGGGATAAAGGCAGTCTGCATCCTTCTAGAATGAACATAGCAAACTAAATTAAGTGAAACTTGCCTTTATATAAAGTATTTCTTGCATAATCAAAGACAAAACGCTTTTTTATGTAATTACTCCTGGAAAAAAAAATCACCCAGTATTGAAACTAAACAACCACTTTTCATCCAAAATAAATGGATCATATCATACTATCTACAGAATCAAGATGGAATCAATCATTCATACTAGTACAAATATGTGTACTTTGTTTACATTTGTAGATTTAATAGGAAGTTTAACCTAAAACCTTCTAGTGGAGTATAATTTTGCTATTTTAAAGCTTAATCCACTGTAAAAATAGTCCTCCTAATTTTTGCAATAATATCTTAACCTTGAATGATTCATATTTTAACCTGTATTTCCTAGAAAACAAAGCCTGAAGCAACATTTATGTGCCAATACTTTATAAAGTAATGCAATTACAGGCAAAAAGGTATGAAGGAAAATGTAAATGAGGTAGAGATAGAAGAAAACCCAATACGAAACCAGGTATTACAGAGCTAACTACAATTTCAAATTAAATACAGATTCTTCATTGGGTTTAAAAAGACATGTTTAGAAAGGAATGTAAGAAAGTGCAAACATTCAGTCAGACATGGTGTTGCTGAACTATAATAATAGCTACTTAGGAGGCTGAGACAGGAGGATCACAAGTTCAAGGATACCCAGGACATTTTTTTTCCTTCACTTTTATGCCTCTTTCCTTTATATTTTTCATTAAGATTTACACATTTACTTTTTCAAAGCAATGTTGGGAGAGAGGAAATTAGAAAAATAAGTTTTAAAATGATGGAGACAGGATATAGGTGTGTGATACTGTGGGTGTCCATGTGAAATAGAAAGGTAAGGGGTTAAGGCCAAGGGCTGCAACAACATGCCTCCTACATGCAAGAAGTTTTATCTAATGATCACTGAGTAGCATGGACAGTTTGCTCACTGATTCTCAACTGAATAGATTAAACAAATTGGTTATGAAACACCTTCTGTACATGGATATTACCAATCAAAACAGGAGAGTACATTCATTACTAAGTAAATGCCTTGATAGTCAAGTCATAGCAGAAGTATAAAAAACTCCAAATGGTGGTCTGCTACCAAAAGGAGATACATGTGCTGGATTAACATGGAAGAATTATTTTCTTCTTTCTCTTCCTTGTCCTCCTTCTTCTTCTCCTTTGTCTACTCATTTTCCTCCTCCTCCTCCTCCTCCTCCTTCACCCTCTCCTTTCTCCTCCTTCTTCTCCTCCTTCTTCTTCTTCTCCTTCCTCTCCTCATCTCAACTGTGATGAATGAATAGAACATTAATTCTTTTACTTGGGATTCATAGAGATTTATAACGTGCATTCATAATCATACTGAACAGTGTAGCTTAATGTAAATTAGAGAGTCAATATATTGCATATTAAAGTCTGTAAATGAATGGTTTATTAAACACTTGAAACATTGCTTCTCCATTCCAGAGAAGTGCTACCGAAATTGTGTGTCACTCTCACTGGGGTGAGAATGGTACATATCCTCTTGGAATGAGATTAGCTCCTAGTCGAGAAGTCACGTGAGTATGAATTGTGTCTGCGTTTCTTCTGGTCCACCTCAATGTGTGTCATACATCTAAGATGGCTTGGTTGAAAGCTCAACAGTCTCAGATGTATGAGAAAGCTCCTTACATAAACAAATTTCTGATCTGACCCTAAATATCCATAGTCCCTAGGTTGGGAAAACTTGACCAACAATAACAAACTGTATATATTCAGTTTTAATCAGATGAAAAAGGAGCAAGTGCACATGGGATACACTTACTCTGTGGGAAGAAAATCAAGAAGTCCTTTGTGAAAAAGAAAGAGAATGATGACAAGTGAGATCAGAAATATACAGAGAAAGTCATTTGTGAATTTGTGGCTTGTGATTTTAAAAGATTCCTCTCCTCTTCTGAGTCTTAAGAGCAGAATCTGAGATAGTAATCAAGAGGATGCTGCAATAATCTAGAAAAGAGAATGGGATAGCAAGGGCCAGGTGAAAATCACTGCATATGGTGAGAAAAATTCCACTTGTAATTATGGTTTCCATGGTTGATGATAATGTAAAATGATATATTGAATAAAGTTCTGTTTTTTTTTTGTTGTTGTTGTTGTTGTTTTGTACTGGGGATTGAACCCAGTGGCTCTCAAACACTGTGCCACATCCCCAGCCTTTTTTTATATTGTATTTAGAGACAGGGTTTCACTGAGATGCTTAGGGCCTCACTAAGTTCTTGAGGCTGACTTTCAACTCACAATCCTCCTGTCTCAGCCTCCTGAGCCTCTGGGATTACAGACATGCACCACCATGCCCAACTTCCAATAAAGTTCTGACTGCTCATAAAGTAAGTAAATATGCACTTAAAATGCATCCTAACAATATAATTCCTAGCTGTTTATCCAAGCAATACAGTATGTTTATAAAATGACTGTACTGTACAATTTAGGCAGATTTGTGAATAATAGGCAAGAACAAGAAGAGACTCAAATGTCTATCAATAGAAAAAAATGAAGACTCTGGTATATACATACAATGAAATACACCTCAGCAAGAAAAAGGAGAGAAGCACTGATATGCACAATACCTGCAATGAATAGCAAAGTTTTTTCCTGAGTGAAAGAACCCATGTATAAAAGAGTGTATTACTTATGGTTTCATTTATATAAGTTTTTAGAAGAGGCAAAACTCATCTATGGTGTCAAAAACTTGAAAGCAGCAGAGTAGCAATGGTCTATTGGGATGAGGCGTGGTAATTATCTGAGCTGCAATTGCTCCTTCCTTTAATCTCCCTTCTATTTTCACATTTCCTTCCCTCACTTTCCCCCTTATTTTGCCTTAGCTTTTACATTAGTAAGAAAAGAGTCAACCCTTCACTCTGGGTATGGTTTATTTAACTTAGCATGAACTTCTGCAGTTCCATCCATTTGCCACCCAATAAAATAATTTCATTCTTCTTTCGGACTGAGTGAAGCTTCACTGTATATATGTACCATATTTTCCTTATCTATTCATCTTCTCATGGACGCCTAGACTGGTTCTATAACTTGGCTATTGTGAATTGCACTTCTATAAACATTTTTGTGCCTGTATCACTACAATATGCTGATTTAGTTCTTTTAAATAAATACCAATGAGTGGGAAAGCTAGATGTATGGTGATTCCACTTCTACTCTGTACAGGAATCTCCATTCTGCTTTCCAAAGTGACTGCACTAATTTGCAGTCAAATGCATTGTGCGAATGTACCTTTTCCCCTACACCCTTGTCAGCATCTATTATTATTGTATTCTTGATGATTGCCATTTGGACTGGAGTGAGATGAAATCTCAAAGGAGCTTTGATTTGCTTTTTCCTGCCTGCTAAAGATATTGAACATTTTTTCATGAATTTACTTTCCATTTGTATTTCTTCTGTTACGAAGTATCTGTTTAGGTCTTTTGCTAATTTATTGATTGCATTTTTTCAAAACAAATGAATAAATATTAGTACATGATTATTAACTGAGATTCATATTTTATTCAGGTATCCTTATTTTTACATCCTGCCTCCCCCCCCCCCCAGAATCCTTTCCAGGATGACACATTGATTTAGTTATTATGTTTTAGACAATACAAATTGTGACAGGGACACTGTCTTTGTTTTCAACGACTTTGACACTTTTCAGGAACGCAAATCAAACATTGCGAGCAAACATCCTCAATTATCGCTTGCCTGTTATTTTTCAGGCCTTGAATTGGGAGCTTTTGGAGGAAGGAATATTAAGGAAGTAGTTTCATTTTCAACACATCAGTGGGTATCTGCTACCAGTGTGACTTCACACTTGCTGGGAACTTGCCCACTTGACTGAGGCAGCATGGTCACATTCCTATCTGTAACCGCTCATCCCCATTCCATACTGTCTTGTTTGGAAGGAAGCCACTATGCACAGCCCACAAGAAGAGTCATGGGTGTTTTCTGAAACTTCCAGGACACCTTATTTCTGTAAGTACTTAAAATTTTTAATAGGAGTTTCTCTACTCCCCTCTATGTATTTAATTATTTATTCAATTATAGCACTGTGGACTCTTGATGGATATGTCATACTTCAGGTTATATTTCAGTATGGTTTACTTACTTGTGTTCCTGCTATATTTTTACAGTTTTGACAGCTCTAGGCTCTATCGATAGACCCCATGTCCCTATCTCACATACCCATCACTGTGTTTCAGTACATCCTCATTCTCTACCACTGTAAGACACTCCATTTGCTCTTGTGTATTCCCAGCCCAGATCTGGAAGCAGAAACACTTTCAAGAAGGCCCTTTCATTTTATTGGAGACAGTATTGGAACCATAGATCCAGTTCCTACATTTTTTTCCTAGTCAAAAGCATCATGTATCACCCAAATTCGTACCTTATTGGCAAGAATAAACACCCTCTTTGTCCCATAATCTGAAATAAATTGAAGATTAAGTTACTCATCATATATGACTCATTTTTCTCCTGAGGGGGAAGGAACTCTTGAGGGAATTTCTTTCCACCACTCCTATGGTTTGCTTCATTCATTTGAAATACACCTCCAAGGTGGGCAAAAGGGAGGAAAGTCCTAGTGAAAATCCTGTGTGGGGGTAGATTTCAGAAAGTGCTGAATATATTTCCAGCCAATTTAATTTTCCTTTTAGCATGCAGGTGAGAACATAAACTTCTTGCTGAGGCCAAAGACATCCTGATTGCAGAATAATCAGGCATTGACTTAGAAGCACTTTTAAAATACTCATTTGAATAGATAGACTCTAAATTACTTTATTTTATTTTTTTTAATTTTTTATTGTGGGTTGTTCAAAACATTACAAATTTCTTGACATATCATATTCCACACTTTGATTCAAGTGGGTTATGAACTCCCACCTTCACCCCATACACAGGTTGCAGAATCACATCAGTTACACATCCATTGATTTACAAATTGCCATACTAGTGTCTGTTGTGCTCCACTGCCTTTCCCATCCTCCACCCTCCCCCCTCCCCACCTCTCCCCTCCCCTCCCCTCCTCTCTCTCTACCTCCTCCACTGTATAACCCTGAGGGTCTCCTTCCATTACCATGCAATTTTCCTTCTCTCTCCCTTTCCCTCCCACCTCTCATCCCTGTTAAATGTTAATCTTCTTCTCCTGTTCTTCGTCCCTACACTGTTCTTAGTTACTCTCCTTATATCAAAGAAGACATTTGGCATTTGTTTTTTAGGGATTGGCTAGCTTCACTTAGCATAATCTGCTCTAATGCCATCCATTTCCCTGTAAATTCTATGATTTTGTCATCTAAATTACTTTAGAAAGAGGGCAGATGAACATTCATTCTAACCTTGCATTCCAATCTTGCCGAAGTTGGTAAGGTGGGTATGATTTGTATTCCAACTTGCAGAAAATGAATCAGATTAATGGCAAAGCCAGTATTTAACACACTCCAGGGCTTTGTTGAAGCATAAGACCTTTAAGGTATTTTATAGGAATGCTTTACAATCTAAAGTGAGAACATGATTTAAAAAAAATGTTAGATTTATTCTACTGTTTTTCTATTCCTATCCTCCCTTCCTTACATTCTTTCCCCTTTGTCTAATCTACTGAGTTTCTCTTTTTCCTCTCCTCCCCTTTATTGTGATTTAGCTTCCACATATCAGAGAAAACATTCAACCTTTGGTTTTTCTGGACTGGATTTTTTTTTCACTTAGCATGATATTCTGAAAGACAGTAGAATAAATGTAACATAATTTTCCTAAGTGAACTTCACCATTGGGTCCATTCACAAAAATAGGGTCCTAATTAGAATAAGATATATCCTATTCTTGTATGATTTTATCAAAATGGATTCTACTGTCGTGTACAACTAAGTACCAAAAAAATAAAATTTAAAAAAAAGAAAAAAAAAAACAAACAAACAGATACTGTATATCCTGACAGAAATGGGTGCTAGTAAATATGATTGTTGATAGATGGGATTGTAAAATATAAATAAAAATAATATTTTTGATATTTTAGATGTTGCCATGGTTATTGTGGGCTGTAGAAATACCTTTTCTTCAATAGTAGGTAAGTATTGAATGGTATGGAAAAATATCTATCTTTACCTATAGAAAATCTCTCAATTCTCTAATATTAGTTTTCTCCAATGTATATCATTCTTATGCCTCTAAAACACACACACACACACACACACACACACACACACACACAGTGCCATGTAAATGTGTTAGGATGCTTACCTATCTAAATCTATCTATCCATACAGATATGGAAGAAAAATAGACATATTGATATAGATGAACATATTTTATATTACTTTAATTCATAGAAGCCAAAAATATTCTCTTCATCTTTGTTTCCTAAAGAGCCTCTGTAAAGAATATATTTAGAAAATACCCAGTGAAAGTGAACCTGTAGTTAATGCATGTGGTGGTTTATGATGTTCCGAGTTTCACAATTACCTCTATACAGACTCACCATAGTAGTCCTGCTTCTGGAGCTCAGTGCTGTCTAAAATTAAAACGTTCATCCTGTACACAGCAGAGGGCAGTTGTGATGGATCAATGACATGCTGATGCTAATAACACCCTCTCCTAAGGTAAGGTTTTTCCACTTTTTTTATTGTGGCATGATTATAATATATTTTCAAGTACTATTAAAGTGAGTAGTTTAAAAATATAACTTCCTCACATCATGAGTGAGAAGAAAGCAGTATCCCTTGTGCAAATATTTTTATAGTCTTTTAGATAATATTCATTTATATAAGGATGTACATATATGTAAGCATATTTTCTTGTTAATGAAGATTTTATCATCCTATGAGAATACCATGTTGAAATATTTTATTTTTTTGGGAGAGTAGCAGGAATGAAGCTTTAAACTCAAGGAAACTCAACTACTGAGCCACATCCCCAGTCCTATTTTGTATTTTATTTAAAGTCTCTCTGAGTTGCTTAGTGCCTCACTTTTGTTGAGGCTTGTTTTGAACTCGTGAACCTCCTTAGTCTCCTGAGCCACTGGAATTACAAGTTCGCACCATGGAGCCTGACCCCTGTTGAAATCTTGAATTACAATTTACAGTATATTTTAGAAACAATTGTGTATGTGTGCTTGAAAGTAGTTAGTATTTGCTTAATAGTAATTAGTATTTGCTTAATCATCCTTGATTACTTCATTGACACTTTGATGATTCTTGATGTTGCTTTTAACTACCACTGAAAGGTGCAGTACTAATCTTGTTCCCTGTTGCTTTGTTGGACTTATTTATCAGCTCTAAAATGATTTTTTTTGTGTGCCTGAGTGGCTGTGTCTATGTAAAAGCAATTTCTGGATCAATGTCTGTATGCAGGCATGAGATTACAGGCTTTGAGATCACTATATAAGAGCTTGTAAGCCCTTAAATTCCCATCAAAGATAGCTGTAATTGACTGTTTCTCACACATTTCTACACATCTTTTGTTAAAATACAGTAATCAAAGTATTGCTTCATCGACCTGATATAGGCACAAAAGATATCCAATTGGAATTTTAATTTGAATGCATTAAACTCTGAATGAAATGGAGCATTGGTTCATATGCTCTCTCTATTAAATTGTGCTGTGGTTTTTAATACTGATCTGTGACCCATTTGTACTTGAAGAAATTGTGGTTTTATATGTCAAATATGTATATATATATATATATATCACACCATTTTGCCATATCTTTTGCTGTTGATGGGGCTATTATTTGGAATATATGATATAAAGTAAAAAATCAATGTGTTCAGTGTTTAATGAATGAAAATTAATATTGATTCCCTTTTTGTATCTATCTTTTCTTATTGGAAGTCAGGGTATAGAATACTCAAGTGTTTACTTACTAAAAACTCCATTGGAAGTTTAATTTATAAATGAAATATCCAGAAATGATTTTTATAAACCCGTAGTGCCACTCATAAACTTGAAAATTAGAGGAATGTTTTTATTCATGTCAGCTGTTCTCCCTCTTTTTCTCCATAATGTTCTTAGTGTCTGTTTATATTATATGAAAACTTGCTGAGTACCTAGAAAAAAAATTTAAATGGGAAATTTTAACTTTGAACAAAAAGTATAATTAAAAAATGTTTTAAAATAAAGGCTTAAGTTGAATTGAAAAGAACTAGAACATTCAATAAGTAACTTTTAAGGACATAAAATTAGTTCAGGGTTAAAAGTGCTCAGTGCTGCTAGATCAGACTGATTGGATTGTCACACAATGCTAATCTTTTATGTTTATTCTTTCTTTCCTGCCCCCTTCCCCCACCTCTATGCTTAGATTCTATTAACCTATTATCTCCAATATTACATGTAGATTATCTATAAATACTTATATTTTGTAGGACACTTACAGAATTGCTCAATTCATCATTTTACAGGTGTCCTACATAAAGGACAAAGGAATATAATGGGTTAAGTAATATCAAATATTTAAACAATCATCACTGGAATATATATATATATATATAAACACTAATATTATATATATATATATATATATATATATATATATATATATATATATATATATATATATCTCACTATGTATTTTAATGGTTTCTCTAGGTTCCAATAATGTGAAAGGCTATTGAAGGAAACTAAGTTTTCTGTAGTTTTGCAATGCACCATCCTGATATTGATAAGTCCTTACTGAAAACCATTGAAACACATTTGGTTGGATATTTATCCTATGATAACAAGTTCAATAGAGTCATATTTACTTTTCTTGAGGAAGCCCTTGCTTTTTATTAGTTTGTTATTTCCTTATTTTCACATATAATTGGTAAATGCATTAAATAAATTTTAGAAATTCAATTTTATTCAGAAAAAAATAAAACCTTAAATGATAATCCTTTGGAAAATTTTATGTTTGATAATTTACGTTCAAAGCACATGTTTAGTATTTATTTTACATTTTCTTCTTTTCTCCTTTGCAGATTGAGGGTTTCCAATCCATGACACCCACAATCAACTGAGATGATGCAGCAAAAGAACAATGTGACTGAGTTTGTATTGCTAGGATTGACACAGGATACTCTGAGTCAGAAAATGGTGTTTTTAATCTTCTTATTTTTCTATATGGGGACTGTAGTGGGGAATATGCTCATTATTGTGACCATCAAGTGCAGCTGGACACTTGGAAGCCCCATGTACTTCTTCTTATTTTATCTGTCCTTTGTTGATTCCTGCTTTTCCACTTCCATAGCTCCTAGATTAATTGTGGATGCTATGCTACAAAGAAAGTCATATCCTACAATGAGTACATGACACAGGTCTTTGCACTGTATTTGTTTGGCTGCATGGAGATCTTTGTCCTCATCGTCATGGCCGCTGATCGCTATGTGGCCATCTGTAAGCCTTTGCATTACCCAAGGATCATGAGGAGGTAGGTCTGTCACATCTTGATTGTCCTTGCCTGGATAGGGTCCTTTGTACATTCCATTTCTCAGATTATCCTGACCTTGAGATTGCCCTTCTGTGGACCCAACTTGATTGACCATTACTGCTGTGATCTGCAGCCCTTGTTAAAACTTGCCTGCATGGACACATATATGACCAATCTGCTGTTGGTGTCTAACAGTGGGGCAATTTGTTCCAGCAGTTTCGTGATTTTGATGATCTCATATGTTGTCATCTTGCATTCATTGAGAAATCACAGTGCAGAAAGGAGGAAAAAAGCACTGTCCACTTGCACGTCTCACATCATGGTTGTTGTCTTGTCCTTTGGTCCCTGTATATTCATATATACACGCCCCCCAAGGATGTTCACCATGGACAAAATGGTGTCAGTTTTTTACACCATTGGTACACCCTTCCTCAACTCACTCATCTACACATTGAGGAATACAGATGTGAAAAGTGCCATAAGAAAGCTGGTGGCATGTTAAAACTGCATCAGAAAATACGGGATGAACTGAGGGCCACGTCTCATACTTATTCAGTTATGATTTGGTGATAAGTACAAATATTGAATGTAATCATGTCTGAATATTGTGGAAGTATCTTACTCTTATTGCGTAAGTTTTAAGGTTCTTAATCTTTTAAGTTAATATACCATATTAGTTCATGTTTATTTGTGTGTCAGAGCTAGAGTATTCAAATAATCTTGTTGCAATAGAATTTTTAGAGACATTTGTTTTCTACCATCCTGACTACCTCTTTGAATTGTAATATCATTACATTTAATTTCCTTACTTATGAGTTGTTCTCTTGACTCATAGACAGAAGCTTCCCCAAAATATTAATTCTGGCTCATAGTGTTTCTGAGAGCTCAGTTCTAGCCTTGGTGCCTGTGAGCTACATCTCATGACACTGTCTGCATACAAGTTTGGTAAGAAGGAAGACATTTATAAAATTAAAACCTGTTCAAACTTGTGAGCATCAACAATAATGTACAGTGATTTGTATTTAATTTCTTCTATATAACAGATTTCCAGCAAAGTACTGGGCTTCTTCATGAACGTTGTAGGGCAAAGGAATGGATTCAGTGTATCAAGACTTCACATTTCCTCTCATGGCTAGTTTCTTTTTGAAAAATTACATTCTTTTTAGTCAGATGCTTTACTTATTACATTCTAAATTTGTTATTATTTATTGTTTCCTTTGGCTACTAAGATAAAACACTATATGAGATTTCTAAATGTGCTAGTGAAAAAATCTCGAGATATTCAGGTACAATTAGTACATTGAAGTTATAATAACAAAACTGTGTGACTCAAAAGATAGAAAGATATAACAATAGATGTTGCAAACTAAACTGAAAGTTTTTTGTTTGTTTGTTTTAACTATACTGAAGATACAACATAGTTTTAGAGACTGAAAAGCAAAGATATATAATCCAGTTGGAAAACAAAAATGGTATGATCTGTATTATTTAAAGTTAATCTGTATTATTTAAATCTGTATTATTTAAAGACAGGGTCTCACTAAGTTGCTTAGGGCCTTTCTAATTTTCTGAGGCTGGCTGTGAACTAGCAATCTTCCTTTCCTGGAACTCTCAAAATGCTGGGATTATAAGCATGCACCACCAGTTTATTTGTGCTATCTAAAAAGGGTTTGTAAAGATTATTCACAACTTACAATTGTTAATGGAATTGTCATGCTCCAGTGCGAGGAGCACTCAACAGCTCCATGGTAGTTTTGCAAGCCCTGGGCTGTATCATGATAAGTCAATACTCCTTAGTTTCAGTTATCATAATGCACCCAACCACAGCTTTATTAAATGGGAAAATATGGCCAATTCAGACCATGTCTTCTGTCAGAGATAATTTTTTAACCTATTCACTTCCTAAAATGCAAAGATAATTGTAATTCATACTTTCTCTTTAGGTCAATCATGTTTAAGAATGCGTAGTCACTCCAAAATTGTGATTTGGATGGATATGGTGTCACAGAACTTTACAAAAAAATATATTTTTCTTCACTTTCACAGTTTTGGTTTGTTTGCTTTTATTTGTTCTAATTAGTTATACATGACAGTAGAATGTACTTTGATACATTGTTCATAAATGGAGTATAACTTATCAATCATCTGGTTGTACATGATGTAGAATCACACTGGTCATGTAATCATATATGCACATAAGGTAATAATGTCCAATTCCTTCCACTATCCTTTCTAACCTTATATTGCCCCCGACTCCCTTCTGCCTAATCAAGAGTAACTCTATTCTTCCCTAGCCCCCGCCCCCTTTTTATGAATCCACATATCAGAGAAAACATTCAGGTTTTGTTTTTTTGGAATTGGCTTATTTCGCTTATCATGACATTCTCCAGCTCCATCCATTTATCAACAAAGGCCATCATTTCATTCTTCTTTATTGAAGAGTAGTATTCCATTGGATACATACCAAATTTTTTTTTATTCATTCATCTGTTGAAGGGCACCTAGGTTGATTCCCTTGTTTAGCTATTGTGTGTTGAGATGCTAAAAACATTGATGTGGCTATGTCACTGTAGTATGCTGTTTGTTTCTTAAGACAGGGTCTTTGTTGCCCAAGCAACAAATAACTACCTGGTCATTGTAGTTATTTCATTTCAACCTTCAGATGACCATGTTCTGCAGGCGTATGCCACAATGCCTAGCTTATTTCTCAGCTTTAATTTGACTACTAGTGCTTTTTATATTCAAAAACATCTTCCATTTTTCTTCTTTCCCTATGTGGCTTCTTCTTATTCTGTTTGTGTGTCCATTTTTGTTTGTTTGTTTCCTGAAGCATAATAAAGCCCAGTGCTCACATTGGTGTCCCACAATTGACACACCAGGCACAATGAGGGTCTCATATTTAATACAGCATGGGAATATGTGTCCATCATAGATTTGTTTAATCTTCTCCCTGCATAACACCAAGACACATGCACACACACACACACACACACACGCACACACACATGCACATACACACACACACACACACACACATGCACAAGCACACATACTCCGTTACCCCACAGAGGATTTTTCAACTATGTCTCCTATCAAAGATAATTTTCAAACAAATTAAGTTCCTAAAATGCAAGGACAATTAGAATTCATAATTTCTCTTTAGATCAGTCATGTTGAAGTGTGGATAGCGACTCCAAAATTAAGCTTTGGCTGGAGATTGGTGTCAGTTTACATTTTAAAGGTGATTAACTTTTCCAATATCTCAAATGATTTCTCAGATGAACTCACTCAATATCATAATTTAAATTAGTATTTTAAAATAATTATTACGAAAACTAATTCTACAGCCCTGTCTGGGAATTCAAACTTTTAAAAAACCTTCGTCAGTCTTTAGGTCTTCATCTGTCAACTGAAACTTTTCTATTTGCATATCCCATGGATACCTGAATTTCAACATGACCTCAATAACTTACTATGGATTTTAAGGTCCACAACCTGAGGCCACATCACTCAGCCAATAGAAATGTGCTCTACAGCTTTCTAGAATTGTTTGTTTTTTGTTGTTGTTGTCTTTAACTGGTATAGAAAAATATATGGAAGAGCTAGGGCTATAGCTCAGTGGTAGAGTGCTTATCTTGCAGGTTTGAGACCCTGGGTTGATCCTCAGCACCACATAAAAATAAATAAACAAAGTTATTGTGTTCCATATGCAACTAAAAAATATTAAAAAAGAAAAATATGTGGAATATGAAAAACCATGGAGTGAGACTATCATTAGTGCAAATCTTGTTACTGAATATACTAAGCATGTAAGCTGAGCAAGCAGCTTAACATCTATGAGCTTCATGTTTTTCTCATGAACTATTGTGGATCTATACCTTATGGAATGTGTATGTGAATTGAAAATACAACTTATACAAAGTGAAAAAAACATAATATAGCATACAAAAAAGTAGTCAATAAGTATTTGGTGAAATAAAGTCATTTCAACACAATTGTCTTTGTCATGGGGTGTCTTTTTACTCATAGGAGTTAACAAGACAAGTGGAAATTAATTTGAAAATTATTTTGCAGTCCATGCTCAAGGTACTTATTAATTAATCCTCAGAATATTTGTTATGAATTTGTTGTTTTGTAGTGGGGGATATCTGGATCCTACAGCATGGAACCTGTAATTTCAGAATGCAACACAGAACTTAGATTATACTTGCAAATGGAAAACTTGTCTTGTAGAGCAAGATGAGGCAACATAGGGCATTGGATAGGAGTAGAGTCCTGTCTTGATTATCCACTTCCTTTTTTGCTAATGATACAGTTCTCCTTCTCCTTCTCCTTCTTCTTTCACATCTCTTTTTTTCTACTTCTTTATCCATTGGTGACTTTTCCCTTTTATCCTGGACCTTTGTTCAGCCTGAAGTACTTAACATGTCAAAACCCTTGCTTGTATCTGACTTATTGTAAGGAAGTTTTGCTTACTATTCTTTATTGGGTACTATGGATTGAACTCAGGGGAACTTGGCCACTGAGCCACATCCCCAGACCTATTTTGTATTTTATTTAGAGACAAGGGTCTCACTGAGTTTCTTAGTGCCTTGCTTTTGCTGAGGTTGGCTTTGAACTCTCAGACCTCCTGTCTCAGCTTCCTGAGTTGCTGGGATTACGGACATGTGTCACTGTGCCAGGTGCTTGCTATCCTTATAGTCAAAGTAGAAGCCCAAAACTTGGAAGTGTATTGCATTTGAAATGCTGATGGGTAGCATAGCAAAGAAGCCTTGGGGAATAATACTCACTTGCATACTAATAACTTACATCACCTTGTTTTAAAATACCCCTCCCAAAATATAGAGAGGAGCTTTTCTTTCCAGTGTTCTACAAAAAGGGCATTATCAAAAATGGATGAGCATACCTGACATTAATTCAGAGATTCCTCCCACAGGTGAGAGATTATTATCTTTGTGGACAGACGTTAGAATAAACTAATCCAATATAACTTTCAAATTTAATTCTATAGGTCTCCTATAGAATTCTATATGACTATACTATTGACATATACTCTGGAAAGAAGGATTTTTTTTTTAAACAGAACAACACAAAGTGGCTTCTTTTAGATTAATGTTAATATAGGAAAAAATTAATGAAAATAATTATTGGGAGAAAATGATTTTTTAAACTCAACCAATAATTTATGAGCATCGCATGTGAAAACCATCATTCTGTGGGGGAAAAGGATGCTGTCATTAAGATTTACCTCAATTCATTTAAATGGAAAGATGAAAAAGTCTGTTAATGTTTAAGTTTCTAGGCAGAATACATCCTCAGTAGTTATGTGGGTTCAAGAAAATGAGAAGTGATTCTTTATGCATGGTCAGAACTCAGAGAAGTGGCTATTGGAAATAATGACTATGACAAGCTACTAAAGAATGCCTGCTTTTCCATCTCTGAGTGAGAGTCTTAAATACATATGGTTTATCACAGTACATGATTAAAGTTTCTTGCATGTTTTGTAAATGATATTATAAGAGCGTAGCTTGTACTTGACACATTTCTGATACTTACAAGTAAAATCATTATTGTTCAGAGTAAACATGATGATGTTTTATAGGCTAAACATTGGATAATGAAAGTGAAAGATGATAGATAGACAGATAGATATATAGATAGATAGATGATAGATAGATGATAGATAGATCAATCGATCAAGCATGTGAGAGAGTGCCTGAAAATATTTTGGATTAAGAGCCTTTCCTTTTTCTCAATATTTACTCATGTCCACACTTGTTCCATGGGTTGTTCATTCTACCTTTGCTTCCCCACAATGCTCCTGCTGTCTCAAAATGCTTAGAAAGAGAAATAACTGTATATTGGTTTGATTATATTTGGGACAGCCAGATACACAATGCATGGGCAATGGTCCTGAATTTTATGATGAGCTCTGGACCACATGCCAAGCTGTTCTCCAGGGCATCTCTTGGTCAGTGAGCAGGAATCATTGTATTCAATTACATAAAGTAAGGAGTTCAAGGAGAGTGGATTATATTACTCTCAAATTTGGGTTATGGGGATAAACCATCATGGGAACATGTCAGCTTTCCCACAAAGAATGGGAAATTCTGAATAGAAATAAAGTGGGTGTAGAGATTTTCGAGATGTACTGGACTAAATCTGGGAAGGTTGGGTAGTTCTAGAGAGAGGCCTGAAGGAGCAGCAGAGTCCTCACTGCAGTCTTCCCTCTGTGGCATGGAATCATAGGAGACCCCTGGCGCTGTATTCCACCTGCCTCTGTTGTCTACACAAGGCTGCATCCCTTGCTTTCAGCAATTCTGGTATCCACCATGACAACAGTTTATCTGTTCATTAATCTCATTTTGACAAATTTTTCCATTCTGAATTTGGCTGGTTTTGTCTGAGGTTTGGAGGTGAGTACATTGGTTCTTAGATGATGTTTTTGTTTGTTTGTTTGTTTGTTTTGTTTTGTTTTTGATGCTTGTTTTTTATGATACTAGGGATTGAAGGCAGGAGCATTCTACATCTGAACTACATCCCAAGTCTTTTTTTTTTTTAACAAAATCTTGACATAGGGTCCCCCTAAGTTGCCCAAGCTGACCTCACACTTGCAGTCTTCCTGTCTCAGCCTCCCAAGTAGCAGGGATTAGAGGTGTGCACCTCTGTGCCAGGCATTAGGGGATGTGCCTAGCTCTAGTGACATTTTGTCTCCAAACCACACACATATACACATAGAAATATGAATTAATGTCAGGAGGACATGTATAACCTCTTCCTTTGACCTTAAGGGGAAAAGATTCATGAGAAACAAAACAAATCTAAAAACAATACACATTAAAATGATTGTTTGTGAGTTTTACATCCCCAATATTGTACATCCCAACATGGTGCTTTTCCAATTTAAGAATCTTCTAATTCAGGTTGCAGATATTTCAGACTTAAATATCAATCTTAGTTTTTTTTTTCTGTTTTTATAAATTAGCAGCATGTTTGTCTCTACATACAGGATAGATAGAAAGCCCCAGTATATTAATGATGTGGATGTGTTTGATAATCAGAGTAGTACTACAAAAGTGATAAATGCTATTGCATTTCAGAAGTGATAAAGAATGGTTGATTCAAAAACATTTGGAAGATATCTACATTGTACAGGTGCTGGTTTGGGACTTGGCAAATAATATCCTGAGAACACAATATTTTTATCCTAGGAAGGAAGCTTGTGTGGTAAGTAGTAATATGTGATGTTATTTTACAAGTTGTAAAGAAAGCTTTTAAAGAGCATGAGTGAGAATTTCCTTCATCCTAATACAATTATTAAAAGCTGCTTTGGAAATCTTTCTCAGAATATAAATCCTGAAGTTAACCAGATAAATATTAAAAGGCACATCTGGAAAGGAGAGGTCAAGATCAGCTTGAATACCCTAACTCTGTATTTTTAACTTTTGTATTCTTCATTTCCCCATCATAAACATCCAAGGAGATGTACATATTAACCGTCAATAGCTTCCAAGGCAGCCGAACCTAACACGATGATAATACACTTCAGTAAATATTTGGCAATTTAAGAACTATGTTCCCTATTATTTTGATTGAAGGATATTATAGATTACAAAATAAGCTGTGTTTAAGATTAAAAAAAAATCCTTGAAATGTACTTGCAGTCACAGAAAAAGGTTTTCAAAGATATTAAGAAATACATGTTGGATGTACTATGGTTTATGTGGAACATAAAATAATTCAAATTGGCTTCATGGCCACAGATGTTGCTAGAAACTTAATGTCATTCTGATACTATTGATTACATTTTTGAAGAGGAAAACTATTAAAAAGTTAAATAAATCATGTGTATTTATGATGCATAATTTATCTTAAAATATATGTACACATGTAAAATAGAAATAAGCTCTTCCTGAAAATGGATAGGCTAAATTTGAATGATGTTATATATGTAAAAATATATATTAAATATATAAAATAGTTTTATATATTTATGCACACACACACACACACACACACCTATTCACACACTGACAGAGGTGGCTAAAATCATGGAGTGACAGGCACTTTCACATTTTCTTGCTTCCAGTGCTTACTCTCTTTTCAATTGTCAACATTTGGGATGAATTTGTTTTGTGAATGGATAAAAGGGAAAATGAGCATACTGTAATTGTTACGAGGTCAGGATTCAGAGGCTTTTTAGTTAAGATCCTTGCCCAAGTTTATATAGTAAAAAGGGTTTTGTTTTCATCTAAAAATCACTACATCAGACACCTTCCCAATTGTGTTTTTAATTTAGAGAAAGGTGTATTTAAGTCTGTTGAAATTAAAATTTATCAGGGGAGAGAAAAAAATAAACAGAAGTAAAATTTTGGATCAATTTTGTTCATTATACTACGTGTTTTGATCAACTCATATCTTTCAAAATTATTTATCAGTATTATAAATGAGATATGGGGAAGACAATAGATTAAGTATGTGTTCTATATGTTATTTAAATACATAGCATTTCAGCTTATGTCTTTACAGAACATTTCTTCAAACATTTTTGACTAGATAGTTCATGATAATATTATTTTTCCAAATTCAGAAAAATAAATCTTTGTTAAAAGAAGTGTACATACATATTTGAATACGCCACAGTGAATTTCAACTTTCTGTATATCTAGAAAGCACTAATTTAAAAAATAGTAAATAAATAGAAGGAAGACCAATAGAGTGAAGGACAGAGGATGGGGGAGGGAGGAGAGGAGGAAAAGAAATATACCGAGGACTGAAATAGACCAAATTACATCCTATGCATGCATGATAGCATCAAAATGAACTCCGCTATTATGCACAACTATAATGTATTACTGAAAACTTTCTCTTAAAGTAACATCTGAAAGGTGAGTAAACATTGAATATGACAAGAATTGAAAGAAATTGAATGAAATCAGTTACTGACTACTGTGTCTCTTTTTTGAAGACACATCTGCTGTCATTTCTGCTTCTGTGGTGTGCTCCAGGAATGTGAGATTTGGGATGTGAAGATCATGATCCGATCCTAACCAAATAACTGGTAGTAACCACAACAAATAAACAATTTATATCTAAATTTTGTTAAAAATCCGAACCATGAAAACATTTAACTATCAAGTAGGATAACACACCCTTTTTGTTAGAATTATCTTTTGGGATCTCTGAGGGCTCTAAGATTGTTTTTTAGAAATGATAGAAGTAAAAATAGAGTTGGGATTTTTAAGCTATAGTGAACCATAAAAAAAATCATTATAGTTTCTTTTATATGTCAAATAGTAAATGTCATAAAGATGCTTGAAGGTTGAACAAAACCATTGATAAGATCAAGTAGTTCTTACTCCTCAAGATGGTATATTGGGGAATATGCAGAGAAGTGGCACATATTATGTAGCTATAAATCACACACATTTTTTTTGTAACTAAGGTTAACAAATATGTGATCTATTACACATACAGATAATTATATTAGTTTGAGAGTAGTACATGACTTTAGGTTTCTTTCATGGAAGGCAATCAAATGGTTCCTAAACTCTAAGTGTTGCACCATGCAAATATACTTTCAGGATTTTTTAATATGGAAAAAAATGAAATAAATAACAACATGGAGTAATATCTAAGGAGAAAATCAATCAGAATCATGCCAAATATAAGAAAAAGTTGTATTGAAGAATTTTATAGGAAAGTATCATATTCATATTTTTACTTAAAAATAATATCCTACTAATTGTTCACTAAAAATTGAGGAATCAAGTGTTGAGATGACTCATCAAGATATCATATCTGGAAGGTACTTAGAAAGTAATGGTGTATTTGCTTTAAATACCTCATAATAACATACAACACCATGAACTATTTTTCTCGAAGTAGTCCATAACTTAACAGAACACACCATAAATGAAATCCATTCTCTTTTGCAGATAAAACATCTCACACTCACCCCTTCTCCTCATTTATGAAATCATGCAGCTAAACAACAATGTGACTGAGTTCATCCTACTTGGATTGACACAGGATCCATTTAGGAAGAAAATAGTCTTTGTCATATTTCTGCTTTTCTATTTGGGGACATTGCTGGGTAACTTGCTGATTATCACCACCATCAAGACCAGTCGGGCACTTGGCAGTCCAATGTACTTCTTCCTTTTCTACTTATCCTTATCTGACACCTGCTTCTCTACTTCCATAGCTCCTAGAACACTTGTGGATGCCCTTTCAGAGAAGACCACTATTTCTTTCAATGAGTGCATAATCCAAGTCTTTACATTCCATTTCTTTGGCTGCCTGGAAGTCTTAATCCTCATCCTCATGGCCATTGACCGCTATGTGGCCATCTGTAAGCCCCTGCACTACATGACTATCATGAGCCACCGGGTCTGCAGTGTGTTGGTGGCTGTGGCCTGGGTGGGGTCCTGTGTGCATTCTTTAGCTCAGATTTTTCTTGCCTTGAGTTTGCCTTTCTGTGGTCCCAATGTGATTGACCACTATTTCTGTGATTTGGAACCCTTGTTGAAGCTCGCCTGTGCAGACACATATGTGACCAACCTCCTCCTGGTGTCCAACAGTGGGGCCCTTTGTACAGTGAGTTTTCTTGTGCTCATGTTCTCCTATGTCATCATCTTGCATTCGCTGAGAAACCACAGTGCAGAAGGGAGGAGAAAGGCCCTGTCCACCTGCATCTCCCACATCATCGTGGTCATCTTGTTCTTTGGACCTTGCATATTTATATACACACGGCCTGCAACCACCTTCCCCATGGATAAGATGATAGCTGTGTTTTACACCATCGGAACACCTTTGATTAACCCTCTGATTTACACACTGAGGAATGCAGAAGTGAAAAATGCCATGAGGAAGTTGTGGAGCAAGAAATTGGTCTCAGATGACAGCAGATGAATGGAGGTTTTGAATCCTTTTTAATTTGGATTAAACTAGAGAAGTAAATAGAAATATTTAACTTCTAATAACAGATTTAATAGAATAGTCCCTAGGAAAAGACGTGTACACGTAAACTGTCTTGTTTGAATTGGCTCTATGTAGAAAAGGAGACGGGATTAAGTGCAAACAGGAATGTCAGAGTTACTGCCTTAAATATTGTTTGCTTCTGTGTTTCTATCTGCTTAATCCTAATATATCTTTGGAATTTATCTAGTATTTTTCTTGCCTTTTTTCACATTAGTGCTTGGTTTGCTCTGTGTCTCATTACTGTTACACATGCTCAAATCCACAAACTGGCAGTTTCTCACTCTTCCAAATAGTCTTATTTATTAAAAAATTTAAACTTAATTATATCTGATTATGAACCTCAAGTTATTTCTTCTTTGTGACTCAGGAGAATGTATCATATGCAAACAATTATAAAGTGTCTTCTTACCATGGACATTATAGATAATCTAGGTAATTCCCAAACCAATATTTTAAGGTATATACTTTGGACTGGTACCATATGTTTACATAGAACCTTACAGAACAGGGACAGAATATGGGCAGGAATTTTACCCTTCTGGAAGATTGGTTAGATCTTATAAAGACTTTGTTGTTTTGTTTTTCTTTTGCTAATAAAATCATTCATTTTGTAAAATATACTTTATGTTACTAATTTGATTCCTTCTAGTTTGAGGGATTGACATCAAGTTTCTTTAAATTAGTTCAGTTGTGAAAATTTGCTCATAGTATAGAGTTGTTATGATAGTGGAACAGACCACCCAAATGAAAAATGATATTTTTACATGGACTAGAATCTAGGAAGATAAGCAGTTGAGTCAGATGTAGTGGTGCACCTCTGTAATCCCAATGACACAGGAGGCTGAGGCTGAAACCGGAAGATTACAAGTTCAAGACCAGCCTCCTCAACTTAGTGAGTCTCTATCTCAAACTTTTAAAAAGGACTATAAATGTAGCTCACTGGTAGAGCACCCATGATTCAGTCCTCATTACTGCAAAATAACAAAATATATATACAACCAGTTGATGTTAATGAACTTTAAAATATGAATGTATTTTAACAAAGTATGAAATACCAGAAAAGTGAATTTCAAGCTTTGTACTAAATATTTAATATAAGTATATTAATTATGAAATTTCCTTCTGAAAATGACAGAAATGAAGGTAGTAACACACAGTAAGTGGTTGCCAGGTGTTAAGGAAGAGAAGAAGAATGAGAAATAAGTGGAGAACATAACATTTTCAGAAAAGTGAAACTCTTCTTTATGGTGCTATAATGGTAGATAGATGACAACACAGTTGTCATAAAACTCTACAATACAAAGAATAAACAATCACATAATATGTGCATTTCATTAAAAATTTATTAATACTGGTTTAAAAAATTATAACAATTCAGGAGGCCACAACAGGAACTGAAAGGGGCAGAGAACAGGTATTAAGGGATTCTCTTGTACTTTCTGTGTAACTTTCATGTGACCCCAAAACTGCTGTGAAATAAAGTATATTTTTAAGTTGTGATTACAACAGAAAGACTAACTTTCCAATATAATACTTTAAAATGTTTTATGAGAATTTTTAATAAGGTTTTAGTATAAGTACATCTTTCATTAATACATTGATGTCCCCAAACCACCCAAAATTTTCCCTATTGTGCAACATAGATGACACTAGTACCATTATTAAACACACAATGCTATAATTTCTGTGTGCGATTATTTTAAATATTGAGAAGTATTAAATATTCACAAGCATTAATTTGAAAGTTGACACAAATCATGAATAACTTACATTAAAGTAATTTACATTCCATAGGAAGATTATAGTATGTTCAAATTTAGATAGCTAAAAGTGCCTTTACTATGTTTGCCTTCTATTTTGCTTTTCTCTTCAAAAACACAACATTTTATGGATATTTTATTGTGATAAATGTAGATGAGAATAAATTTTATAAGTACTTGAAAACTGCAATAATAAAATGTGACATAAGAACCTGATGTTTATGAACCTATATAGACTGCAAAATATAAAAACTTCAAATCGTCAAATGTACAGAAGGCAAAATCATTTACTATTTGTCACCTATAGAACACTCAATTTAACAAGCTGAATAACATTATTTTCATCTGTCTACAAAATACAAATCAACATAGATTATGTGGTGAGACATAATGTTGGTCGATCAATTTTAAAGAATTTAAAATCATACACAATATGTTCTCTAATTAAAGTGTAAATAAACTAGAAATCAATGACAGAATGATAGTAGGGAGTCTCCAAAGGCTTGGTATTAAAGATACTTAGAAATACCCCTTAGATCAAAGAGAAACTCAAATTCCAAAGGAATATAGTGAATGAAAATGAAAATGCAGCATATCAAAACTTGTTGGACAGAGCTAAAGTAGGATTAGGAACACACACACACACACACACACATACACACACACACACACCGTAGGGATTGAACCCAAGGTTTCACACATTCTAGGCAAGTTTTCTACCACTGAGCTACAACCACAGTCCCAAGAAGGAAATTTGTACTTTAAATACATATATTAGAAAGAAAAAAAATCTGAAACAAGTAATAGTCAGAAGGTTTAACCAGCAAGACTTGGAAACTCAGAAGAAAGGATCAGTTAAAGATTCATCAAAAGAATATACACAGAAATAAATTATATTTTAAAATTTCAGAGCAAAATGTTTTTTAACACAGGAACTGTGACTTGATGAGTGACAAGTAGTAGGTCAATGTCAAATGACCTAATCTTATCATAAGTAGAGTCCTAAAAAGGAGAAAATGTATTTGAAGGAATATGTGAAATATTTCCATTTTTGATTATAAGTATCAGTGGTCTCCAAGAAGGAATACAAAAGTAAGTCATCCATAGGTACATCACATTGAAAAAAAGTATAAAGGACCAATGTTAAAATTAGAGACAAAAAGTCATATTGTACCATTATACACAAATGAACAAGGTGATGATGGTTAACTTCTATCAGAAACTGTGGTGTTGATGCACAAAAGAAAAGCATATTGAAAGTAAGGAAAAGCAGTGTCAATACAGAATCCTGTATTAAGTGAAGACACCCTGAAAAACCAGCTAAAACAATGATCTTTCCTGCTAAGCAAAAGCAGACACATGAACAGAGAACTACAATATGCTCAAGAAAAAACACATTATATGGAAATTCAAAACTCCAGGAAGAAATGGAGAGCACTAGAATATGTAATCACGTAATATTTTCCTTTCAAAATTCTTGAAATATAATTGACTACTTAAATCCAAAAAGTAAAGAATGCTTTGCAAATTTTAAATCACATAAAGTAGGAAAATATATGGCAATTAAATTAAAAAATCAATATAAATAAAATTATACCTTTTAATGTTCTTATATTATATATCCAGTAATTTTACTTTAATTCAAAATAAAGTTTAACAATATATTTTAGACAAAATGTACTTAATTTCTATTTATTATGTTATTTATTAACTAGTCACAATAATATTTTATTATAATGTCAGAGACTAAAACAAAAACTAATAACAACTGTAAGAGCAGGTGCCATTTTATAGCCAAAAGTGTTCTGGTATCTAGCTCAGCTTGAAACCATCTGGGAGTCCCGATTGTATCCTAACAAAGGTAAATATATGAATAATTTTAAAAGTCAGCTCTTCTTGGTTCCATAGGAGAAATGAGGTCAGAAAGCACACTACTACTCCAAAACTGGAAAGAGTAAAAGAAACGGAATCATAAGCTACTGGAGCAAAAACCTAGGGGTGGTAGAAAGCACTACGTTAACTGGTGCTGGGGCAGAAAAGCATCAACTGTTAACTGGCAAATATTGGGAGGCTCAGAGTAGACAAGAGATTAATGTCAGGGGCATCTCCTGTGAATTTTACCTGCTGGAACTCTATGCAGTTCCCACAGTAAGCATTTGCAGAAATTTTCTTGTCCTTCTATTAGAAAGATCAGATAAAGGAACCAGTTTGAAATACTGAAGTGCTTTCTGTCTTAAAAGGTGTGCCTTTAGGAAAACACTAGCTAACAGTATAACTTGCTAGGATGTTGTCAGAGCCAACTGGCCTAGAGTTGAAAAAATCCAACTCCAGTCCCCTCAGCCATCCTGTCCAACCTCAGAAGGGGGGACTATGAAGCACTTGTGAATCACAGTCCAGCGAACAGGCTCACTGCTACACTGAGAACTACCATGAGACTATAGTACGCTTCACCTTCTGACAACTCAACCCACAGTGCTAAAGAGCTATTTATATGCCTACATTGAAATATTTACACAATATAATAAAAAGTAAAAGCAAAGAAAAACAAAGAACACAGTTTAAAAGACAACGTAGACAGTAGAACTAGAAGCAGATTGGCAGGGCTGTTAGTATTTTCAGACCAGGAATTAAACAAATATGATTGATATGCCAAGAAGTTCTAGCCATTTAAACCTCTTAGAACAAATACACAAGACTAGGTGGCTCAAATATTTATTCCTCACAGTTCTGGAGACTAGGAAGTTCATTATTAAGGTGCCAGTTGGTTTGGTTCCCTGGAAGGGCCTCTTGCTGGTTTTCAGATGTCCATCTTCTTCCCATGTCCTCTATGGCAGAAAGCAGAGAGGGAGGGGATAAAGGCCCCTTGTCTCTTGTTGTCAGGGCACTAATTCCACACATGAGGACTCTGCCTTCACTATTGAATTACCTCCTTCAGCTTCCATCTCCTAATGGCATTTCAGCTGGGGTTAGGATTCAACAAGTGAGTTGTGAATTCATGACATTCAGTCCCTACCAAGGCTCTCATGGATAAGTACAGAGACTGCAAGAACAGATGGGAAATGTAAGCAGGAATTGGGAGGCCCCACATCTAGGTCCATGATTTTTTTTCTTGAATCCAGGACCCACTGAGATGGGCCTCTTGATTATGTGCAGGGTGGATGGACTTCAGCCTATGTCCACAGGGGCCAGTCTAATCTCCAGGGGCTTCTAAGTACTGGATTAGACCTCATTCTTCCACCAATAAGATGAACCAATAAATAGCCTCTGTGCCTAGGACCTGGCCTGGAGACTGAATCTCCGGATGAGCTTGTGAGTCTGTGATGACTGGTTTGGAGCCTGGGTTTATAGGGGTGATACTGGAATTTCAGTTCATGGGAAACATCCTGGCCTTGGGGTCTGCTGGAGTATACTTGGACCACTAAGGCTAGCCTGCATGTTGAGTATGGGGATGCTGATCAGGAAGCTAGTGCCCTTGGGGGAAAAGCTGGAACCTGGTTGAACAAGAATGGTTCAGAGCCCTGACATTGGGGGAGCTAGTCTAGCAATGGGGACTACTAGGAAAAGACTGGCCCCTTAATTTGTGTTGGTGTGACTGAAGGGGCTGGCCTTGAGTGTGAGGCCATGGTGACTAGTATGCTTATGATTAGACAAGGAGCCTGTATCCAAAGCACCAGTCTGTGTCTGAGGTCAGGGAGGCTATCCTGGAACAGAAATGGGCCCAGAACCTGGGATAGTAGGATCCTATCTGACATGAGGGAGGGCTTGGAAGTTCAGACTATGGTACCATTCTGGAGTCTGTGTCTTCAGGCTTTGTCCTGGACTCTGATTCAGTGGTGCTGGCCTGATGAATAGGGTCACAGCAGCCAGCCTGGTGCTGGAGTGGGCCTGAATCCTGGTGCTGAGGGACAAGCTTGGATCTGGGGGCTACAGAATCTAGCCTGGCATAGTGCAGACTTGGAAGTTCAGTCCATGGTTGCCAGCTTGGAGCTTATATCTGAAGGGTCTACTTGGAGACTGAGTTTGTGGGTACCAGCCTGAACTAGGGTTCTGGGACCATTCTAGTGCTTGGGGCCAAGATTAGTCATTTGGTGGAACTGGTCTAGAGCAGAGGGCTACTAGAGTTAGGCTACTGGAGAGTCAGGCCCAACGATCTTCCAGGCAGGCCTAGAGTCTGGGCCTCTGGTACCACGGTGAGCAAGAAGCTGAGTCCACAGGTACAGGGACTAGAATCTGGTGCTCTAAGAGTCTGCACAGCACTAGATTTCACTGAGGCAGGCCCTGCTTAGCAGTCTAGGGCAAAGTGCATTGCTCCCTTTCTTCTTCTTTCCTGACAGGGAACGTATCTCTCTTCATGACTGGGGATGTGAAAATGGGTGACACCCATAAAGTAAAACTGTTCTTCCTGCCTTTTTCAGTTCATCTTTTCTAATGTCTGTGTTACACATTCAGGTGCTATAAACACTTACTTGGTTACTTTAATTCTTATGAAAGGATATTTCTACATTGACAGTTGTTCAAATTGATATTTCTATGGGAGGAGGTGCAACAGAAGTTTGTATTCCATCAATTTGATGATGACATTACCTCAATTTGAAACTTCCGATTAATAAACATTTCACCTACAGGTTATTAAGGATGGCTTACAATAACTTCCATCATTTACAATGTGAGTAGGAAAACTACATTGTGTCACGCTATTTTCAAACCTTAATTTGTTACAGATCTAAAATATACAACAGATACATTTTTTTCACATTTCTTCATTTTTTTAATTGCAATGGAAACCTCAGAAAAGAAGTTCTTCATTCTCTGTATCTATAATAGATATCTCAGTTGAGATACCCATTTCCTAAGACAGGGCACAACAGCTGAATCATGTAGTGTTTCTAATTTGCTTCAAGATCAGTAACATAATGTTCCTTTTGTCTTGGTTTATGAAGGACAAAATAACTTTTAGAATATCAGAGCTGGGAAGGACCTAGGGATCATCTGGTTCACTTCACTTGTGAACAGTCTCAGAAATGTAAAGCAACAGAAAGAAAGTGGCTAGGCGTCTTCTCCCTTCAAGGCTTGCAACTGTGGGTGACACACATCTCTCTTCACCTGATGTTTCCTGACATTGAAGAGAGCAAGACCAGGCAAGTGGCTCCAAAACCAGAGGCTTCAATTCTTTTCAAATAATTTTTTGGGGCCCCACACTTTCCTCATGGCATTCTTCATATCTGTGTTTCTCAGTGTGTAGATGAGAGGGTTGAACAAGGGGGCAATCATGGTGTAAAACAGAGCAAACACTTTGTCATCACTGACAGAATCGGCCATAGGGACATAGGTGAAGATGAGGGGCAAGAAGAACATGAACACAACAGTGATGTGGGAGCCACAGGTGGAGAGGGCTTTGTGGCGGCCCTCAGATGAGTGAGTCCTCAAAGTGAACAGGATGATGATGTAAGAAATTACCAAGGCAACAAAAGTCAAAATGGACAACACCCCTGTGGTGGTGACAATTATAATTTTCAAGAGCCTCGTGTCCATGCAGGCCAACTTCAACAAGGGGAAGACGTCACAGAAATAGTGGTCTATTTGATTGGGGCCACAGAAAGGAAGTTGAATAATAATTAATACCTGCATCAGTGAATGGGCAAAGGCTCCAATAACAGAAGCCATCACAAGAATATAGCACACCTGTCTGCTCATGATGACCATATAGTGAAGGGGTCTACAGATGGCTACATAGCGATCATAGGCCATGGCCACCAAGATAAAGATCTCAGTGGCTCCGAAGAAGTGGGCATAAAACATCTGGGACATGCAGCCACTGAAGGAGATGGTTTTCCACTGAACCAATAAGTCTATGATCAGTTTGGGGGCCACTGTGGAAGTAAAGCAGACATCCATGAAGGACAGGTAGCTGAGGAAAAAATACATGGGTTGCTCACCAAGGTGGCTTCCCTTGATGGTGAGAAGAACGGCCAGGTTTCCTGAAAGAATTGCAAGATAGCAAAGTGAAAATATCACAGAGCAGGTAGCCTTTGCATTCTCATTACTAAATAGTCCCAGGAGAATAAATTCAGTAATGTTTTCATATTCCATTGTTTCCATGGGTTTGATTATTTAAATGGAGAGGTCAATATACCTGAAACACTAGACCAGTGGAAATCATTGATTTATATTCAAAACCATGTGTTTGTTTAGTAAATGCATATATTGATTGTTTATTATGAATTATCCAGAATAATTGGCATTAGGGGTAGAGAGATGGATAATATACATAGAAAACTTACAAATGGAATGCAGTTCATTAAGGCAGACACACTGTCACAATAATAGCACAGAAAATAAATTAATTGTGATTGCAATTAATTTCAAACCCTCACACTTACCATGAACATCAGGGTGAATACTTTAAACACACAACACAGTTTTCCAGTTTAATTTTAAGGTAACATTTCAGTATTACAGTTTAATAGTAGCTTTCAAATCTCCAGGGAGTTTTAAAATCAAGAGTTGTCTATTCTTCAAAGGCATAATGGATATTCAGTTCTTTCATACTGATAAATTTAAACATTGATCATGTCTAGTGACACTATTCTTCAGTTAACTCATTATGTCAAATATTAACCTTCTGGATAACAATCTCATAAAGTGCCTTTATGAATTAAAATGAAAAAAACAACAACAACAACATTTTTTTCTTTTCTTTTCTTTCTTTTTTTTTTTTTTTAAGTGGGAGAGGAAGAGAAACAAGCCAATATTCAGAGAAGAGGGTTAATCTCTTGTATGGCCTTCCAAAATTGCTGTTGCTTCCTAGACTTTAGCTTATTTCCAAGTTCATTTAACAGTGTCATCCAGGACTTCTCAATTTCTCACCATGTTTGTCGTGTTGTCAGATTTTCTAGCTTTTCTTTTTGCAATAGCTTACTTGCAGAGAAACTTACATTCAGAGATTTTTCTTCATTTCATATTTTTCAGTACCTTGGATCTCTGAATTCAATCACATTTTTTTAATTCACCAGGCTCACTATATGTTCATTGTCAAATCCTGGAATGTGCCAGTAAAAAAAAAAGAAAGAAAAAGAAAAAGAAAGAAATATTTATTTGATGCAAATTATCACACTACATCTCTTATTTCCTTTCTGCAACCTGGAGTAACCTTGACAAGCTTGACATTTTATGGACATGTGATTCAAAGCCCATTTATGAACCTTAACAGGTTCTGGTTTAATTTTTTTTTTTTTTTTTGGTGGGGTGGCACTCTTTAGAAGTATTGCAAAAGTGCAATTGCAATGGACCTGAATTTTTTGAGTAAAAGCTTGAAAATTGTTAAACCTATACCATCCCTGAAAATGGAAAATTATCCTTGAACATGGAATTTTATTGGAAATATAAAAAGATGAAAACCAGTAAATATATTTGTGGTTTATGGTGGCGAAAGAATGTAGTAAAAAAAAGTTAGTTTGTCCCAAATTAACTGATACAGTCAATAATTAAAGCCAGAATTGTGACAAAATTTTTTAGTAAAATTTGAAAAGTATATTTCCAAAATTCAGCACGAGTCAATATTCAGCATAGATTAAGACATCTTTTCGAAAATTGAAGTGTATGAAAAATGTATGACAAGTAAAGAAGTGTTATTAAATACAGATGACAGAACTCAAACACAGGCAATAAACACTTAAATATATTAGATTTAATCTGTTTAAAGTAACATTTCAAAATACTGAATTGCTCTGTAATTAATATTTAACAAGAAAATTTGTAATAAAATATATAGTACTCCTAAATATAATATATGACAGAATTCCATCTGAAGAAATTATTTTAAAATGTAACAAAATGGTCTTGAACTTTTACTTAGTTATACATTATATTCCCTATTTGAGATCACAGTAGTCTTTACAACAAAAAATCTAACTTTGTGACCATTTTAAAAGAGCCAAAGTCTAGCCTGTTTTGGAGCCATTCTAACATGAAGTAAGGTGGGAGGCAGGGATCTTCACAAATCACATAATGCCACATTAAATCTGAGACATGAATCAAAGAAAGGCTAAGAGAGCTCTTAACTTTCTGTTTGTGGAAAAAGTGCCAGAATACTTCTATGTTTTACAGTGTCACCTTAAACAGCTCAGGCTCTCTGTATTATCTTCCAAAAATGCATTTGAATTCCAATTGCAATGTGAAGAGTAATGCAAAATTTGATGTATAACTTTTTATAACAGGTTACTTTATCTAGCTATAAAACGTCAAATGACAGGAATAAATGCCAACAAAATTTGCCATTTTTATACAAATCTGAAACTTTTGCAACACATAATTTTAGTTTAGAGAACACCAACTTGGCAAAGTCCTCTCCTAAACTTTACCTTTAACTAAGTTTAACTTTTAAAGTATAATTTAGAAACCAGAATGTACTATAACAATAATCACATGTCTTCTTGAGTTAACAAAATTCAAAATATAGCCTTAAATATTTTATACATTTATAAAACAATGTTAATGATCAGAAATTGACTTAGTCAAAGCAAACAGATGTAAGACAGGTCTTCAATTGACAATGTGGCCCTTCTTCGTAAGATGCGATGTATAAAAGACAGCACTTATTGGTTATCTCACCAGTGAAATTGCATCAACTTTTTAAAATAAACTTTTACATAACACATAGAAAAGGCTTAAACAGGTATAGTTCTCAGATCCATACATATACCTAATAACATATATTTAGCAGGTCAACTATATTGTTTTAACCTAAGTAACAGTTTAACCAGTTACAAAGTAATCATTTCAGACTTTGAAACAGGTACAAACCCTAGTTCCTTTAAAACTCACTTTCCCCCAACTAATAAAACCTAACAAATTCAAGAAAATTATCTTGATAAAAGCAGATCAATATTTTGATCTCATAGACTTATAAATCTTCCTAAGTTCCTACAATGATAAACTCAATCATTGATAAGGTTGTGAGTTACTGTCTTCATGGTTTCCAGAAACTGACTGAAATACTAATTTATTTTCTGCTAATTGTTTATAAAAAAAATAATGTTTTGCTGCTTTGTTTGTTGTCTTAGCATAATCCCTGTGCTACATATATGGCTTTTCTAGTCACCTGACATCTGCCACTGTGGCTCTACTAACTTCTCTAATGCTGAATGGCCTTCACTGTGCAGAGAACAAGCACTTTGGGTTACTTTCCCCAACTTCACCCTCTTTCAGCAGGAAGCAGTTTGGAGATGTCATCACCCATTATTCCATAAAAATGTAATGCAGAAATTGACAGTGGGGGAATGTAACAGTGGTCTACTTTATGCTTTGAATATAGCCCTTGCTGCTCTGCCACTGCAACTTACATTTAAAATGATCATGGTTCTTTATTTTCCTCTTTATGTGCCCTTCCCTAACCTTGCCCCCTCCTTAATCTCAGGGGCAGAAAGCATTACCCTTTTTCTCCATTCTAGGCAGTTATCTGTCCTCCAATACACAGCCACCATAGGAAGGAAATAATCCAGACTTTAGGGATGGTACCAGAAGATCTCAAAAATGACTATCTTCCAAATTAACCAGTAAATTATAACTCCAGGCAGAAAACACAGTGGCATATAATCTTTGAATTGCCTCTTTAAAAGCCCTGTTTCTGCTGATGGGCAGAATCACAGCCTTTGGGAGAGGAGTCTCCTGTGTTTCTCTTTTGCCAGAAAAGCAATAAACTTTCTTTTTTATTTTTTCAAAAAAAGTGACAAAATGTTAATAAATATCCATAACACTTTCATTTCTACAATATGAATCTAAGTCACTCACTTTTGTTAAAACAGCAAAATTTGAATGATGATCTACAGAAAGGAAATTATAATGGCATAATGACATATATAAAAATTCTCCCATTCATTAGAATCAGGGAAATGAAAATTAAATGACATTGAGATAATAGTCTCACTCATCAGCCTTGTAAAAATAAAATCTAAAAGCCTATTTATAAAAATGTGACAATGGTTTAGAGAATAAACATTTAACCTAGTGAATCTGCCTCACAAAGAATTCACAAGAATATTCACTGAAGCCTTGATCACTCTTAAAAAGGGAATTGATCTAAATACCTGCTAATAATAGAATGGAGAAAATAAGCTATGAAATATTTTATCATGTAATAACAGGTAGAAACTTAAATAAATGTCTTAAGTGGGTCTACACAGCACATACAACTGGGATAAAACATTAAGAGATACTATTGAGCAGAAAGCAAATAACATACACATATGTGGAAAAGATTATGATAACAATTGTGTTTCATGAAATCACAAAAAATACTAAGGAGTTTCAGTGAGCATCTGTGTGCTTATAAATAAATAGGAAAAAGTACAGAAGGAAACAGGTACATCTGAGGAATTAAGGGAGTGATGTTCCAAAGGGATTATAATCAAAATAAAGTATTTTGATTTCTTTATTAACAAACATTAAATTAATATATTGTTTCAATATTACTTTTACTGGAATTCAGTAAACCCTTACATAACTTGTTGCTAACTAGTTACCACATAGTTTCCTCAATTATGTAAATGAGCATAGATATAGATCAACTATATATGGATTTGATTTTATTATAAGCAAGAGTAAACTCTTGATATACTTTTAAATTCCTAGTAGGATTTTAATAATTCCATGGTTGTTCTCTGAAACTTAATAGCTGACATTGAGGAGTCAATTTATAATTTTTTTTTTATTTGACTTTTTTTTTGGTCAAACTAAAACTAACTGTTATCATAGTTTTAATTGCTGAATTCCCAGGGTGTATTACACATTCTGCAGCATGATATGTGTGCACTGAGGAGAAACATCATCATATTTAAACCATCACCAGTGCAATGTTTCATTGTTCTACAAAAGAATGAAAAAGGAAAAAAAATAATCTATAATGTTTACAGTTGTCTTGATTTCTTTTGTCTACAGAAATTGTCCTCTTAGGAAACAAGATTTACCTCTAACTCCTAAAACATAATTGGAAGCTTTATCTATGAGGGAGGGAGAGAGGTTATCATTGTGGGTGAGTGTGCTGCTTGATTTAGACTAAGTGGATTCCATTATATGGTCTACCTCTTAGTCACTGAATAATTAAGCAGTTTACATCACTCTTTGAGCATGGGTTCTATCATTTGTAAGAGACTGATAATATTATCTAACACACAGGATGCTTGTGAATAAAATCAAATAAAATTGTTCACATAAAATAGGTAAAAAATGTGAACTTAAAACACATTGTAATAACTAAAATCATCTCCTTTATTTTTAATTTTAAGAATATTAATGTTCTCTAAATTCTTAAGACTGAGAATCTCAGTATATAGATTATTTTCATTAGATTTGGCACACCGCTAAGTATAGATTCCACAGAAGTTTAAACTTACTTTTATAACTACTCTAGTGAATTTTAATTACCAGGATATTGGGTATATAATAGGATTTCTAATTTTACGAATGGATGAACTGAAATCAAGCTAACCCATTTATTTGAGAAGACTTCTAATATTTTAGAAGACTTCTAATATCTTTAGGTAATCTCTCTTTTATAAATAAGAATAATGTAATCAAAGACTTCCAGAAAATAATGTATCTATATTATACTTAGATTATTTCATAGTTTATATTCCTCTTCTGTTAGAGAAGTGATATATGTACATCATATATATATATATATCATACATACATATTATCATACACACACACATTCTACTTTTGTTAGATGAATAGTCATTTATTATGCAATTAAAACTTCAATTGTGGCTACTGAAATTTTCTTCTATAACAACACCACATTAAACTTCAATTCCAAAACTTTATGGAATCTATGATATACTAAGACCAAGAACAGACACCACCTTCCTTTCATATCTCATACCCATTATTTAATTCAGGAAAGGCTTCTCCATCACAACTCTTTTCGAATCTATTTCTTCTTGAGAAAATAAGGAAGCAGTGGCTGGGGATGTGGCTCAGTGACAGAGCACTCACCTAGTATGTGCAAACCCAGGGTTCCATCTGCAGCCCCACAAAATAAATACAGAAAGAAAGTCAAATAATTCATCAATTAATCAAATCAATAGTTTCCATAATGTTCTTGTTTATATTCTACTTATTGCTCATTTTATTTAATTATTTGATAACACTTTTAAATGTTTATGAGTTTTAACATTCCTTTGCTATCTGAAACAGAACAGAAACATTCAATAGTTTAACTTCTTTTGCAGCCTCTGAGAGTTCCAAATTTGAAACTAGGATGTTGGTACACTCTTCTCATTGTCAAATTTCTGTTAGAACAGATTCCTTAAAATTTTCTGATAATCTACTAAAATGAAAAATGGTGACTTAAGCTAGAATAATCTACAAGTTACAAAAAAAATAGTTACCAATCAGCTATATTTTTAGAATATTTACCCATGGAAAAAATGTTCTTGTAAAACAGGAAAATAAGCATACTTGATGCTATGATTATTCAAAATGATAACTTTTACATAGACTCAGGCACGCAAGAAAAACAAAGCAGAGGAAGATGTAAAATGAGATGAAAATAATAAAAACTTACATTGTCTTCATTAAATTCCAATTAGTCTTTGAAGCAATATTTTTATTCTTGAATTCATAACATCAAAGGAAAAAAGTCTAAATTCTAATCCAAAATAAGAAGCAGATATCTTAAGCATAAACGCAGTGAAAAAGTCCTCATGTTTTATAGATATCATATTTAAATCATATTTAAAATAAAAATGTATCTTTAAAAAATCACTCTCTGTACTCAGAATAAAAATGAGAATTATATCACAATGCTGCAAGAGAAACATCAAATGCATATGGGACTTTTGATTTTGCTTCCTTCCTTACAATAATGAGCATCCAATACCAGTTCCCTAAATGCAGGAGTCTAGAGGCTCCTAAAGAAGCTGCACATAGAGTTGGGAGATGTATTTAAAGGCACTGGAGGGACCTGGGTACAAACCCAATAGCAATCCCTATGGTAATTCTTGGACAAATCTAGCAACAAGAAACTCTCATAACTTTTACTGTTATTTGGGTTTCCTAATGTGATTTTTAAATTGTTTTAAATATATAATTTTAAATATTTAGAATAGATTTTATGGTTAGTGGTCAATTTTTTTAAAAAAAGTAGTCTTGTCTGTTTATGCAGGAAATAAGTCTTTATGTATTAATTATAAGCATTAATAATATTCCTATTCTGCTATCAAGGCTCAAGATATATTAATAGTGAAGGGATTTTTCTTTTTCTTAACACAATTAAGGTCAAATTGAAATACCCCCCACATTTCCATGAAGCTTTTCCCTATTGCTTTTCCTAAAACCTTATTCAATAACTCAGGTAATTTCATTGCACTCCTAAAGATAAGCATCTCCAGATCACTTGATTGTTCTTTCATAGATAAGTTTTGTGTTTTCTTTTAATCAAACTGCTCTTCTTTTCTCTAATGACTATAAATCAAATGACATTAGGATCTACTCCTTCTTGACTTTCATCTATTTATTTTAAACGTTCTTTAAAATATGCTAGAAATTTTCAAAAGCACTATAAATTTATTTTTATTTTAACAGATATATTTTAATTTCATGCATGATATAGCATTGTTAATATTTCCACAGAAGCGCAAAGAGGTAATTTGGCAAGTTGACACAGGTAAGATGCTATAACACTACAGTAAGTATGGATGATCACACTTTATAAAGGTTAGACACGTAAGAAGTATTTGTGAGTTCACAGTATAAAATATGATAATGAAATAATGAGCTATGATTTCAAAGTCAGGTGTAAATTTTGAATTATATAGGTAGGATTTAAATAAAATTAAGACTTTCAAATAGAGTTTGCTGGTATTGAAGATATAAGTTATATATTTTCCACCAAATCATGTAGTCCATTTGTAGTAGAAGTTCAACAACAATGAAAAAAAAATTCTAAGAAAATCTGCATCATTTTATGTGATGATGGAAAAATAACTTATATTTAAAGGATTAATTTAAATTTTTTTTCTTAAGCTATGTCTAAAACTTACTGAGAACATAATGAGATTTGAAGATGATTTTTTTTCTTTTATTTCACATTGCAGCTTACTAATTATACTGAATAATGGGTTTTATAGTGACATACTTACATGTGCATATACTGTAATTTGGTTAATTTCACTATACAGCACCACCCCTTACTCTTCCCTCCTCCCTCCTTCCTCTGATCTCCTTCCTTTACTCTCTTGATCTCCCTTCTATTTTCATTTGTTTATTCTTGTATTTAACTCTTGGGCTATGGGCATCCTATTAAGGAATTTGGAGCCCGACCCCACAATATGTAGATCGGAGCCAACTTTTTCTTCTATCAGGCGCAGAGTCTCTGATTTGATATCAAGCTCTTTGATCCATTTTGAATTAACTTTTGTGCATGGCAAGAGAAAGGGGTTCAGCTTCATTTTGTTGCATATGGATTTCCAGTTTTCCCAGCACCATTTGTTGAAGATGCTATCCTTTCTCCATTGCATGCTTTTAGCCCCTTTATCAAATATAAGAAAGTTGTACTTTTGTGGGTTGGTCTGTGTTTCCTCTATTCTGTACCATTGGTCCACCTGCCTGTTTTGGTACCAGTACCATGCTGTTTTTGTTACTATTGTTCTGTAGTACAGTTTGAAATCTGGTATCGCTATACCTCCAGATTCACACTTCCTGCTTAGAATTGCCTTTGTTATTCTGGGTCTTTGGTTTTTCCATATGAATTTCATGATAGCTTTATCTATTTCTACAAGAAATGCCGTTGGGATTTTGATTGGCATTGCGTTGAACCTGTAGAGAACTTTGGGTAATATTGCCATTTTGATGATGTTGGTTCTGATTATCCATGAACAGGGTACATTTTTTCCATCTTCTAAGATCTTCTTCTATCTCTCTCTTTAGGGTTCTGTAGTTTTCATTGTATAAATCTTTCACCTCTTTTGTTAGGTTGATTCCCAAGTATTTTTTTTTTGAGGATATTGTGAATGGGGTGGTTTTCCTCATTTCCATTTCAGAAGTTTTGTTGCTGATATACAGGAATGCCTTTGATTTATGTATGTTGATTTTATATCCTGACACTTTGCTGAATTCATTTATTAGTTCTAGTAGTTTCTTTGTAGACCCTTTTGGGTCTTCTAGGTATAGGATCATGTCGGCAGCAAATAGTGATATTTTAAGTTCTTCTTTTCCTATTTTTATGCCTTTAATTTCTTTTGTCTGTCTAATTGCTCTGGCTAGTATTTCAAGGACTAAATTAAATAGAAGTGGTGAGAGAGGGCATCAATGTCTTATTCCAGATTTTAGCGGGAATTCCTTCAGTTTTTCTCCATTTAGAATGATGCTAGCCTGAGGCTTAGCATATATAGCTTTTACAGTGTTGAGGTAAGTTCCTGTTATCCCTAGTTTTTCTAGTGTTTTGAACATAAAGGGATGCTGTACTTTGTTGAATGCTTTTTCTGCATCTATCAAGACGATCATATGGTTCTTATCTTTAAGTCTATTGATGTGGTGAATAACATTTATTGATTTCCGTATATTGAACCAACCTTGCATCCCAGGGATGAATCCTACTTGATCATGGTGCACAATTTTTTTGATATGCTTTTGTATTCGATTCGCCAGGATTTGATTGAGAATTTTTGCATCTATGTTCATCAGAGATATTGGTCTGTAGTTTTCTTTCTTTGAAGTGTCTTTGTCTGGTTTTGGGATCAGGGTGATGTTGGCCTCATAGAATAAATTTGGAAGAGCTCCTTCTTTTTCTATTTCTTGAAATAGCTTGAAAAATATTAGTATTAATTCTTCTTTGAAGGTTTTGTAAAACTCTGCTGTATACCCATCCGGTCCAGGGCTTTTCTTGGTTGGTATTCTTTTGATGGCTTCTTCTATTTCTTCCTTTGTTATTGGTCTGTTTAAATTGTGTGTGTCTTCCTGACTCAATCTGGGCAGATCATATGACTTAAGAAATTTATCGATATCTTCACTGTCTTCTATTTTATTAGAATATAGGGTTTCAAAATACTTTCTAATTATCTTCTGTATTTCTGTAGTGTCTGTTGTGATATTGCCTTTTTCATCCCGTGTGTTAGTAATTTGAGTTTTCTCTCTTCTTCTCTTCGTTAGCATGGCTAAGGTTCTGTCGATCTTATTTATTTTTTCAAAGAACCAACTTTTAGTTTTATCAATTTTTTCAATGTTTTTTTTTTTTGTTTGTTTCAATTTCGTTGATTTCTGCTCTGATTTTAATTATTTCTTGTCTTCTGCTATATTTGCTGTTGTTTTGCTCTTCCTTTTCTAGGGTTTTGAGATGTAGTGTGAGTTCATTTATTTGTTGTTTTTTTCTTTTTTTGAGGAATGAACTCCAGGAAATGAATTTCCCTCTTAAAACTGCTTTCATTGTGTCCCATAGATTCTGCTTAGGTTGTGTCTGAATTGTCATTTATCTCTAAGAATTTTTTGATTTCCTCCTTTATGTCTTCTGTAACCCATTGATCATTCAGTAACATATTGTTTATTTTCCATGTGATGCAGGATTTTTCCTTCCTTCTTTTATCATTTATTTCCAGTTTCATTCCATTATGATCAGATATGGTGCATGATATTATCTCCACACCTTTATATTTACAAAGAGTTGCCCTATGGCATAATATATGATCTATCTTTGAGTAAGATCCATGTGCTGCTGAGAAGAACGTGTATCCACTTGATGATGGTTGATATATTCTATATATGTCGGGTAAGTCTAGGTTATTGATTGTATTATTGAGTTCTATAGTTTCTTTATTCAGCTTTTGTCTGGAGGATCTGTCTAATGGCTAGAGAAGTGTGTTGAAGTCACCCATAATTATTGTGTATGGTCTATTTGACTCTTGAACTTGAGGAGAGTTTGTTTTATGAACGTTGCCGCACCATTGTTTGGTGCATACAAATTGATAATTGTTATGTCTTGTTGGTGGATGTTTCCTTTTAGCAGGATATAGTGTCCTTCTTTATCCCTTTTAATTAACTTAGGTTTGAAGTTGATTTTATTCAATATGAGTATGGCCACTCCTGCTTGCTTCTGAGGGCCATGTGAGTGGTATGATTTTTCCCAATCTTTCACCTTCAGCCTGTGTATGTCTTTTCCTATCATATGAGTCTCCTGAAGGCAGCATATTGTTAGATTTTTTTTTTTGATCCAGGTTACTAGCTTGTGTCTCTTGATTGGTGAGTTTAGTCCATTAACATTTAAGGTTACAATTGAAATATGATTTGTACTTCCAATCATGTTCATTTATTTATTTATTTTAGTTTGGCTAGTTTTTACTTTTTGGTTATTTTCCTCCCCCATTACTGAGATACCTCCCACTGTTAGTTTTGGGCACTATTTTTCCATTCCTCTTCTTGTAGAATTTTGCCCAAAATGCTTTGCAGTGCTGGTTTTCTGGCTGCGAATTCTTTTAGCTTTTGTTTATTGTGAAAGATTTTAATTTCATTGTCAAATCTGAAGCTTAATTTTGCTGGATACAGTATTCTTGGTTGGAATCCATTATTTTTCAGCGTTTGAAATACATTGTTCCAGGATCTTCTCGTTTTCAAAGTCTGTGATGAAAAATCAGTCGTTAACCTAATTGGTTTACCCCTGAATGTAATCTGCCTCTTTTCTCTCGTAGCTTTTAATATTCTCTCCTTGTTCTGTATGTTGGCTATCTTCATAATTATATGTCTTGGAGTTGGTCTATTATGGTTTTGGATGTTTGGGGTCCTGTAGGCTTCCAGGATTTGGCAATCCATTCTATCTTTCATCTCTGGGAAGTTTTCTAGGATTATTTCATTTAATAAGTTGTCCATTCCTTTGGTTTGAACCTCTGTGCCTTCTTCTATCCCGATGACTCTCAAATTTGGTTTTTTGATGAGATCCCATATATCTTGTATAGATTGCTCATGAGATTTAAGCGTCTTTTCTGCGTTGACTATATTCTTTTCAAGTTGATAGACTTTGTCTTCATTATCTGATGTTCTGACTTCTACTTGATATAGTCTATTTGTAATATTCTCGTTAGAGTTTTTAATCTGGTTTATGGTTTCTTGCATTTCTAGGATTACTGTTTGGTTTTCTTTTTTAAGATCTCTATCTCCTGGTAAAGCTCGTTCTTTGCAGTTTGAATTTGTTTGTTTAGTTCGTTTTCAAAATATACTTTCAATGCTTGGACTTGCTGTCTCATGTCTTCTCTAATATTCTGTTCCATCTGAGTTAGGTATGCCTTGATTTCTTTCCCTATCCATGTTTCTGATGCTTCTAGGTCCTCCTGTAGATTTAAGTTGTCCTGCAGTATCTGTAATCCTTTTTTCCCTTGTTTTTTCATGTTGTTCACGTTACTTTCCAGCTCTGTTTGACTGCTTTGTAACTGCTTTCTCCTATACATTTGTTTTGGCTTTGTATATCTCTGTTGTCTCTCCTTTGTGGTGGGAGATTATGCCTAGAGATGTTGGGCTTTATTGTACTTTAGAGCTGATTCATTCAATTTATAAAGGGCTTCCTGATTCTGTATGCATATAGTGATTTGTTGTTTGTTCTTTGGACTTTAGGTTAGGTGCTATGAAGGTATAAGGGTTAGTATGTCTTGGCTACTTTAGAAGGTTGCTCTACTGAAGAGGGATACTAACCGTCGATTGGAGCAGGGTGTTGGTAGTAGCTAGGTATTTAGGAGCCCTATAGATGGCCTCAAAACTTTCACCTATTTGCATTTAGACAATTACACGTAATGGAGGACGTAATGCTTGGGATGAAAGTTGGGGGGAAGGGGAAGGAAGGTGCTCTTGAAAAGAAAGAAGGAGAGGGAGATAGATAGCATAGAGGAGAATGGAAAGAACAATAAAACTTGAAAGGGGAAAGAAAGAGGGAAAAGGGGAGAGAAAAAATAAAATAAAATAAAATTAGGTCTTAGAGATCCATTTTCTTCTCTTCCCTTAGGCAGAGCTGTGCCCTCCGAGCTAAGTTTTGCCCTCAATGTGTCAACAGCAATCCCTGTAAGGCGGCTCCTGGGAGTCTCTCAATCCTGTTGGTCCAGAGCCGTTTCACTTCTATGGCCCCTTGTCCCCTTCCTCCTGCCAGCCAGACAGGTCCTGCTCACCGGAGGTGGTTCCCCAAGGATCTGGTTACACTTTCAGCCCCACCGCATGCCCTATTTCCCGAACGACTGAGCACTCTCTCTCTCATTCATCAAAGTCCCAGTGTTGTGGAACTATGGTCTGGGAGTCCATAGTTTAATTTTTCCAGACCCCTTTGGTGGGCACGCCCTCGGAAGCTGGCAGCTAAGACCTTTGGTGTCGCCACTGGTGGTAATGGGAGTTGGGGGTCGAGGATCCCCTCTGCTTCCCTCAGCCCCTACAATCACTACCACTCCACTCGCAGTAGGAGGAGTTGGGGGTCTGGAGTGTCCTCTGTTTCCCTCCGCCCCTACTGTCACGCCCTCTCCATTGGCGGTTGGGGGAATTGGGGTTTGGGAGTCCCTTGGCCCTTACGATCACGCCCACGGAGAGATTTTTGAAGTTTCCCGGTTGTTTGTATCTGATGTGGGTGGGAGTAACACACCTGCTAAAGTAGATTCCGCTGGGAAGGAATCTCATTGGCCGAACTTTGGTGACTTCCCCTCTCTGCTATGGCGGGCCCCTGGCTCCTTGCCAGAGTGTCCGAAGGGAGGGATGGGACTGGCTTGTCTCTGGTCTGACTCAATCTCTGGTTTTAGTTCCCAGTTCGCTATTTCATAAAGGCTTGGTTAGAGTCCCTTCAAGTCGCTTCCTGAGCTGGGCAGGCGGGGCCTTTCGCCTTGCAGGCGGGGCTGTTCACAGACCTGGGAGGGTGGGGGCCGTTTGCCAGGCCGGGCGTGGACCCTTCTCGCCACGCCGGGCCGCGGGGGCCATTTGCAGAGCCCGGCAGGCGGCGGCCGGCAGGACTGGACCTCTGCGCCACGTGGCTGAGATTCTCCCGTCTGGGACAAGCTGTCACCTCTAATAAACTTACTAATTCCCGGCAGGTCTCCTTTTAGCGGAATTTTGCTAGAAATTCCTCAGCAGGTAGAATCTAGGCATATTAATGGGTCTTTCTGATCCCGTTCATGTGGAGATACTGAAAGTGTTGCTTCCTCGCCGGCTGCCATGTTGGGTCCCTCCCTTCTATTTTCATGAGGTTACTTGTTTCCCTTCTTCCCCTCTGACAGACACTTAGATGTCTTCCAAAAAGCTCATGTGTGAGACATTGCAAGATAGTGAAATATTTGATTTATGAGCCTTAACCCACTCAGTGCATTCACCCCCTGATAGGTATTAAGTGGCTGGTATGTAGGGTGTGGATGCAGGAAGTGGGTCTTGTGTGTGGGGGGGGTCTTTTAGGGTATATATTTTGTTCCTGGTGAGCTCCAGCTGCTTTCCTCTGCCACATTCTCTCACCATGATGTTCTGCCTCACCTTGAACTCTAAGGAATGGAGTCCACTGACTATGTACTGAGACCTCTGAAACCATGAACCTCAAAATAAGCTGGCAAAAAAGTTGTCTACATTTTCCCTATGTCCTGAGACTTTGTGGGCTGAATTTAAAGATGATGGACTTCTGAATCTGGTGGAAAAAAATTTCTAGGCTAATAATATTCAGGCAGTGGCAAGGATGTAAGGTCAGGCAGCAGCAACCAAAAGGAGGCAGATTTATAAAGGCTACTGAAGGAGGCTTTATTGAGATTTTGCTTCTGGGAGGAACTCTTAGATCCACAGAGTGGATAAGAAGAGGGTCTGAGGAGAAACTGTGCCAGGGCTGGACCAGACTGGAATTTTTTTATTTTTCCTTTTACCAGCCAGTTAATACCTTTTAAATTTTTCTTTGGGCTTAGGGCAGGAAGTGAGAGCTTGGGACAGGAAAGGGGGTTTTTAGAGTCCCTTGTGTTACTGGGGTAGGTCTGGGGTAGCTGGCTGAGATCCAGGATTGGCCAGGAGCCCCCAGCTCTTTGACAGGTGGTTCTGTAGGTGCCTGATTGGTGGTTCTTTCATAACAGTGGGTTACTTGGTGCTTTGTTCCTCAGCCAAATCCTAACAAAGGATATTGCTGGCAGCTTTTAGCCAAATTTATTGTGATAATCATGATAGCAAGCAAAGCACAAATATTTGAAAACCTTGCAGTTTGGGCTGAGAACTGCAACTAAAACAGAGCAAAGGAATATGTAGCTGTTAAAGACTTTATGGCCACTAAAGAAACACCAAAGACTTTGCTCAGAGACAAAAAGAAAGATGGCTTGAGAGCATCTCAGGAATTGATAAGACCACACACATCTCAAGGATGTAAAAGGAAAAATTCCCTTGTCCAGAGAGAAGTGGGGTACTCGCCTTGCACAAAGAGGACCTAGAAAGTTGTTTCACCATATTCAGCCACTTAGGCACTTGGAGGCTGCTGAAACCATGGTGTCTGGAAATTTGGCTACTGCTGGAGACGGGGGCAAACCTTGGCATCTACTATGTGGTGGTGCTGGTTCTTCAGGATTGCATTATGCTGGATGGGGTTTGGCAGTCATGGAGGCTTCCAACAAGATTTCAAAGGCCTGGGAGGCCAAGCAAAGTGCATCAGGCACAGGAACTGTTGAGACTATTAGGACTCTTGGAAATGGACTAAAGGTAACTTGCATTGCAAGATGGGCATGAGCTTTTGGGACTAGGGGTAGAATATTGTGATTTTGATATTTAGGTGTCCCCCAAGAGCTCCTGTGTTAGAGATGATTCAAGAAAGTTCAGAGGTGAAATTAATGGATTATGAAGGCCATAACTCAATCAGCATATTACTCTTCTGATAAGGATTAACTGGGTGGTAACTATCAGTAGTAGGATGTGAGTGGAGGATGTGGTCATTGGCGGGGTGTGTCCCTGATGATGAGGGGTCTCTATCTCTCTCTTTCTCTCTCTGTCTACCTTTCCTGGTGCCACACCCCCATCTCCAGCTGTTTTCCTCTTCCACACTCTTCCACCATGATATTCTCTCTCACCTTGAGTTCCAAAGAATGGAGCCAGCTCACTATGGACTGAGACCTGTGAAACCATGAGCCCCAAATGAACTTTTCCTCCTATTCAATTGTTCTTGTCAGGTCTTTTGGTCACAGCAACAAAAAAGCTGACCAAAACCAAGAGAAAACATAACATTTGTCTTTACAAGTCTGACTTATTTTACTTAATATAGTGTTTTGCATTTCCAAGCATGCAAATTGCACAATTTTATTCTTCTTTGTGACTTAATAAAACCCTACTCTGTGTGTGTGTGAGTGTCTGTGTGTAATTTTCTCTATCCATTCACCTGTTGCTTAAACACTCCTAAGCCTATTTCATAAATAGACTATTGAGAATTGTGCTACAGTAAAGATGAAAATACATGCATTTTTAAAATATATTGCCTTGATAAATTCTTAGGAGTGGTATATATCTGGATAATATAGTAGTTTCATTTTTATTTTTGAGAAACCTCCATAGTTATTTGCATAGTGGCTATACTAATTCACAAAACAGTACATAGAGGTTTCCCCCTCCTCCTCCTTCTTCTTCTTCTTCTTCTTCTCCTCCTCCTCCTCCTCCTCCTCCTTCTTCTTCTTCTTCTTCTTCTTCTTCTTATTATTATTATTATTATTATTATTATTATTATTATTATTAGGGCATACTGGGGATTTAACTTAGGGGCACTTGCCCACTGAGCCACATCCCCAGTCTTATTTTATATTTTATTTAGAAAGAGTGTCTTACTGAGTTGCTTAGTGCTTTACTTTTGCTGAAGCTGGCTTTGAACTCATGATCCTCCTGCCTCAGCCTCCTAATCCACTGGGATTACAGGTATGCTTCCCCATACCTGGTTATGAAAAACCAGCCTCTATCTCAGAGCAAAGCCTGTCCAAGGAAGGGACATGACCTTAGTCCTTGGAAAGACCCACAGAGCACTCCTAAGCACATTCCCACCCTGCTGAGTTGTTTACCTACAAATAACAGGAGAGATCTGCTGTGCTGGTTGTCCCTGACTCAGTCAGGCTAGGTGGGGATCCATAGCAGCCCCCTAACAGCCACCAATCAGCATGAGACAGGGAAATACCTGGGATGCCAGAGGTTTATGGTAATTGATAACAAGTTGGGAAACCATGTAGTTCAGCAGGTACACCCCTCTTGGCTCAAACCAATCAGTTCAAATGAATACCACTTTTGTACTGAACAATCACCCCTACCCAACTTGTTCCCGCCAGTGAATGTGCTAATCATGTTTTAGAGTTGTTATTTGATTTTCCTGCGGTGTGTGATGATTTGCTAAGGGATGCTATGATGTATGTAAAGTCCCTGCCCTCTCCAAAGAATGTATAAAACTGCTGCAAACCCTGGGCTCGGGGCCTCTCAGTGTCACCAGTTGTTGTATGTGCGTGAGGAGGACCAAGCTAGCTTGCAATAAACACCTCTTTGCTGCTTACATAGATCTTGGGTCTCTGGTGGTCTTTGGGGGTCCCGAATTTGAGCATAACAGTTATTATTTTTAGCAGTTGCAAAAATCTCTAATATTACCAATAAACATTCAAAAACACATTAAGAATATTTTTAAGCCCACTATCTCAGACACTTCTCTCTTTCCAAAAATGAGAGAAAATATTTCTCCAGCTGACACTTCCTCTTTGGCTCTTTTTGTCAGTGTGGAGTATCACATCATTTTCTATTTTAAACTTGTTTTCATGAGAATTTAGAAGGCAGAGGAAACACATTTTTTTTGTGGATAGTTTACCATGTTTCACAAATATTCCAATTCCTAAAGCATACATTTATTAGTTTTTTTTCACAGTACAATTAAATAAAAAGAAGAAAATAATAAAGCACATAATATCATCTCCAGATTATCTATTTGCATAAAATTATAAAGGACCACATTGCTGTAGAAGAATGGGGAACTGAAGCTCCAAACCTCTCTTCTTGTTTCACAGTGAGAGAAATTTTAATTTAATTTCAAGTCTGACAGTAAAGTGAAAGTAAAGTAAGTCTTGAGCAAAGAACGCTCAAGAGGCCAGGTAGTCTCCCAGCAGAGAACAACACAGGAAACAGAGATGCTTCCAGATTTATTACTGTTTGGTGTTTGTCAGGAGAACTGAGCTCCACCTTCTGTGGTGTTCAGCACAGATATTTATCTCCTTCTCTATGTTGGGCCAGGGAGTTTTTGACCCCTGCTGGTCCTTTAGGAACTGTCATGGTGGACATTCTATTCAGGAGTGCTTCATCTATATGTCAATCAATCCTATGTTTGTTAGGGTCTATAAACAAGTCTGGATGGCACCTGGCATTTTGCAGAGGGAGTGGTTTGTGAAGTAACACCAGTGAGCCACTAAGTGTGGAGATTCCTTATTGGTTGACTGCTGTATCTAGTTTATGTTAATTAAGATAAGCTGTGTGTAATGTATATATACCCCTCCTGTCCTACAATAAAGGGCTCCCACTCCTGCTGTATCACTGTACACAAATTGTTTGTCACTCCCCCCCCATTATTTTGCCCAGCCAGCTGGGTTGTGGCACATGTTAATATGGCTTCTGGGGTCCGTGGCCAGGTAAACATCATCCTGATGCATCTGAACTATTAATTAATTAAAGTTCAGAGACATAAAGAAACCTATGGCCATAAATCCAGACTTCACAATGACCTTAGTAGATCCTGTCAGGAGTTAGCCTCATTGATCTTTCCTTCTTGATATGTTTCCTAATTGCCCCCCCTTTGTTTCTCATTGTTTATTTTACTTGCTATTTTTTTCTGTTACTCAATCATTCATTATCCTTCAAAGCCATTTAAAGAAATCCTGTGACCCTGCCATACTATTGGTTTGTGTTCCACTGCTCATTCCTACTACCTTACAACATGCATAAGTTTTGAAAATTCAAACATTTAAAAAATGTGCCAAATGAAAAAGAATCTAATCAACATTTTTGTTCTTTGTTAACTTCTTAGAATTTCTCAATTATAAATAATATAATGCTGATATATACATATATATCTATTTCATAGGATGCTTAAATTGCAGAAAAAAATGACATAAATGCTGCTATATAACTTTCTCTTTTACAGAGTTAATACCTTGATTGTTCTCCCATAACAGCATTTACATATGAAGTTTCATGGTGTGAGCCCTCAGGAGTTGAGTGTTCTCAGCATAGAAATTAAAATGGAGACCACACCAGAAATTCATCTTTCAGGGAAGGTTAAAGCAGCTGGCAGTGTGAGAAGATGAGAGGAATGTGGTGATAGCCAATGGTGCAATTGAGCATGTGGCCAAAAGTTTGGGTGATAGTGAAGCCAGATTTAAAGTTAGGTAGTCAGTGTAGTTAGGTAAATAGGGTCTAATATCGAGTAAGATCCAAAATGGAGGCCATGTTGAGAATGAATTCCGGGAAAAGCTGAACAACTTTTGGAATGTTAATGAAGTCCAGAAACGCAGGATAACTCATTGAATGTTAATGTCCCCAAGGCCCAGAGCCCATCCCAAAGAAGTGTTAATGAAATAGCTCCCAGCAAACTTAAGATGCTGACTCAAAAGTCCTTCCTGCCCAGATTACTCCTTTGGCCCACCTGTGCCCCAAGCTTAATAGAACAAAGGACAGGAATGTGACAGGAATGCAAGAAGGCCTTAACTATAAAACAAACTGGGAGACAACTGCACTTCCCCGGATTCCATCTCTTGGGTCCCCTTCTTCCTCTGGGAGAAGTCTTTTCTGCTGTCTTTTAATAAACTTCTACTTTGCACTCTGACCTTGCCTCGGCGTGCTTCTCTGGTGTTATACTTCAACATTGGGGAAGCAAGGACTAGTCACCGGTCAACAGTGGTAACAATAGTAACTCAGAATACCCTTAGACTGTGACCAGTTTTCCCAAATGAGATGTAAAGAAGAACTCAAAACTTGGATACGTTCCTCACCATCATGGCAAATCTCAGAACCATAGATGACACAAAAGATTTCCTTCTTCTACCACCCATTCCAGATTTTTCCTTCATCCTTGCCAGCATTTCAATTGGTTTGGGTTATTTGCCTTGTGGGGTTTGAAAGGTTATAGAAAATAACATTTCTATAGAAGACAGTGGGTGGGGACAGATAAACAGTGCAGCTCAGGAGGAGGGAGGAGAAATTAGCCAAGCATTAACCTATCCCAATAACAATGGGCCTCAAACAATGGGCCCTGAAGGAAGGGGGCCATTGCTGAATGCTGAGCTCTGGACTTTGATTTTCTCTGTTACAAATTAGTCCTAAATGGAGACATAGTAAATATCAAAACTCTGGGAAACAATGAATCCCAGAGGAAAAAAAAGCAATTGGGAGAGATTTGAGTATTCATCCCTCTCCAGGTAACAATGAATTTCAACCTTTTCAGTACTGCCTTCCTGAGTTCAAGTTGTAACTCTCATGATCAGCCCCTGACTGAATGGCACGTCCACAGTTTCCAATGATTAAATCACCCTCACTGTACTCTATAAAACTAAAATCCTCTCTGTAACCTCTGGCCATTTTAAAGTCCAGAGAAACATGGATAAACCTATGGCCTATGGCTTCTCAAAAAGCCTATAATCCTTTAAGCCACAGGTCTGGTAAACAAAAAGGATCAAAAGAATGTTCACTTTCAGTGCAGTAGAGCTTACTCAAGTTGACTCAACCTTCCATTCAATTATTGGGCTCTAGGTCTGAAAATTTATTTAATTCTTAAACCATTGTGGGAGTGTAAGTGTCCGGCGAATGTCGGAGGAAGAGACCACCAAGAGACCGCGGCTCATGCAACAGGAAAAGGGGTTTATTGAGGATCCAATCCAGCAAGCTGGGGCTCCGTGCTCACTCAAGAAAGGAGAGCAGCCCAGAGCCCAGAGCAGGGGCTGAGCACTGCTTAAGTACACTTTTGGGGGAGGGCGGGGACTTTACATACATCACAGTCTCCTTCAACAAATCATCATACACCGCGGGAAAATCAAACAACAACTCCTAAACATGATTAGTTCATTCATTGGCGGGAACAGGTTGGGCGGGAGTGATAGGTCAGTTCTAAGGTGGGAGGTACATTTAAACTGATTGGTTTAGGCCCTGTGATGTCTACGTGCAAGGTCACACAGAGGGTCCTAGGTTATCAAACAACCAGGCGATCAGGGGAAATATTTACTGGGTGGTTTCCAAGCATTGTCTTAACAGCTACAGGAATTTCAGGTTTTGCGTGTAGCCTAGGAACTTAACAATACTTGGTCCTTTACATTTTAACTCAGGCCTTGCAGCTTAGAAACTTTACAATGCCTTGTCTTTTACACTTTAACTTCAATTTCTTTTACCCTTACAGCAAGAACCAATATTTGCTAATCCTTCTTGCCTTACCCCCCAAATACTATGATCTATTTGTTATTATCTTAGAGCTCTTTTGGAAAAGGCACTTGATTGCATTTCAGTCTTTCTGTCATTACTATGATCATACCCACCTCAACTCTTGAGAAACTGATGTGACTCTATTTTTGAGAAAACAGCCTCTAGCTCCGAGCAAAGCCTGTCCAAAGAAGAGGGCGTGGACCTTGTCCTTGGAAAAACCCACAGAGCACTCCTAGGCACATACCCATTCTGCTGAGTTGTTTGTCTGCAAATAACAGGAGAGATCTCTGGTGCCAGGTGCCCCTAACTCAGTCAGGCTAGGTGAGGACCCATAGCAACCCCCTAGCAACCACCAATCAGCATGAGACAGAAAAATACCTGGGATGCCAGATGACCCTCCCAGTGGTTGATAACATGTTGGAAAACCATGTAGTTCAGCACGTAATCCTCTCGTGGCTTAAACCAATCAGTTCAAATGAGTCCCTCTCTTCTACTAACCAATCACCTTACCCAACTTGTTCCCACCAGTGAATGTGCTAATCATGTTTAAGAGTTGTTTTATGATTTTCCTTTGGTGTGTGATAATTTGCTAAGAGATGCTATGATGTATGTAAAGTCCCTGCCTTCCACAAAGAGTGTATAAGACTGCTGCAAACCCTGGGCTCAGGGCCTCTCAGCATCACCAGTTGCTGTGTGCACAGAGGACTGAGCTAGCTCACAATAAATACCTCTTTGCTGCTTACATCGATCTTGGTCTCTGGTGGTCTTTTGGGGGTCCTGAACTCGAGCATATCACTGTAACAGGTTCAACCCTTCTATACCTGCTCTCCTAAAATGCCATGATTACCATTGATACCACAGAGCAAAGTTACAGGTGAGTATCATCATTTTTCATTCCCACCAAGCTTCTCAAAATCCTATAATTCTTTAATCAGTACATTTCATTCTATAAAGGAGGGTACAGAAGAATCTTCAAGAAAAGAGTCAACTTGTGGGGTTTCTGGTCTTAGATACATTCTCACAACTGTGCACCTTAGAATCTCTTTCTCAGCACTATGTCAGGGAAGCCCAGCATCTTCACTTCATTGAGTGGGGTTACTTGGGTAAGCGAAATAATAGTCCCAATGGTGGGTGTGTGTTCCTGATCTAAATCCTGGTAGCTGTGAATTAACCTGAAAATGAGATTTGCCCACAGTATTAGGTAGGTCCAACCTAATTGTGAGGTTCTTGTGTAAGGGTCCCGCGAAATGTCGGAGAAAGAGACCACCAAGTGACCACTCATGCAATTGGCAGAAGGGGGATTTATTGAACCAGCATGCTGGGGCTCCATGCCCACTCAAGAAGGGAAAGCAGCCCAGAGCCCCGAGCAGGGGCTGAGCACTGCTTAAGTACACTTTTGGGGGAGGGTGGAGGGCTTTGTATACATCAGAACAAATCATCATTAGGCACGGGAAAATTGAACAACAACTCCTAAACATGATTAGTTCATTCATTGGCGGGAACAGGTCAGGCTGGAGTGATAGGTCATTCCTAAGGAGGGGGTTACATTTAAACTGATTGGTCCAGGCCCTGCAATGCCTACGTGCGACCACACAGAGCCCTTATTAAACAACCAAATAGTCAGGGGAAATATTTACTGGGCAGTTCCAAGCATTGTCTTAACAGCTACAGAAATTTCAGGTTTTGCAGGTAGCATAGAAACCTAACAATACCTAATCCTTTACATTTTAACTGAGACCTTGCAGCTTAGAAACTTTACAACACCCGGTCTTTTACCCTTTAACTTTTACACTTTAACTTCAATTTCTTTTACCCTTACATTCCCCACTCCTTTTTCTGACTACTTTTAATCTTAAAAGTAATGCATCACAATTATTGAAGGGTTTCACATTTCATGAGTTGTTTTGTGTTCCCTGGGATCATTTTCAGCATGGCCTCCATTATAGATTCCACTTGGTATTAGACCCCGATTTATCTAACTACACTGACTACCTAACTTAAAATCTGGCTTCATTTCCCCCTCTAATTTGGGAACTCCTTATTGCTGTAAGGAAGGGGGGTCGAAGAGAATATTTCTGGCTTCTTCAGGCTGAAAAGGGACGGTGTGAGGCAAGCAGTTTGGAGTCCCCCTTTAAAAATATCGGGTCTATTGAGTGGTCCATGATAAAAGTCCAATTGAGAAGTATTAGGCTGGAGGGCCATTTGAGTGATAGGTGGTCTATAAGAGAAACAAGAATTCATTAATTTACTGGAACCATATTGATGCAGCAATAAATGTCACAGCACAGGAATATGCCAATGAGTATAATGGCCAAGACAGAGACTAACAATGTTTTCCACCAGGAAGTACCAAGAACCAGAAGCTAAGATATTGTTTCCACTACAAAGTTACTGAGGACTTGGCTTCTATCTAAGCATGTAAATCTTTAAGGATACTTGTCACCTTGCCAGAAATGTCAGGGATGTAAACACAACAACTAACATTTAGGTTTACAGATGTCCTTTTTACTAGTATGACCTATGTCTAATAGAGAAACCTTTAATTTTGCTACTTAGGGCTGGATAACCATACTAGCAAACACCAAGCCTACCTGTGTAGGTTAGGAATATCTGTGGGCCTTAAACTAAAAACTACTCTGGCAGTTCCTTTTAATAGTTATCAGGCATTCCTGTCTGAGAATCTCTTTTGTAGCCTCTAGTTTACTTATTTTTGGAAGTTACATTTAACTATTATTATCATTTAAAATGTCCAGGAACAGCTGTGCTTTGGCTTTAACTATCTTTGCTAAGTGTTTAAGATGAAGCAAGTCAAACTGACTTTTGTTCTTATCTATTGTCAATAGTCAGCTGAGTTTCCCTGGGAGTCCTCGGGGAACTTCATAGCAGCTTCTCAGTTCTGTTAGTGCCATTTACCTTAGGATGGGTCCAGGCCTTGCTTGACCATGTGGCTTCCCTCGGAAGCATCAGGGATGTCTCCCCTTTTTAATGACCCTCCTCTTTACAGCAAATGCACCGATTGGCTTTCTGTCCTCCACTGATCTCATTAATCTCCCTGCTCAGGAGGTTATGTGGCCTAGAGTTGCAGAGCCCTTTGGAGAAGTCCCCTACTCCCTGATTCAGACTGACTCAGAGGGCAAGAGCCAAATTTTTAATTTTAAAACTTAATCTTAAACATCCAGCAAATAAGTTAACAGCCTTCTATTAAGAGCACTGGGCTTTGATGTCTATCTCTCTATCCTGTAGGTGATAACTCCTTATCTTAAGTTGACCCAGGTTGTGAGTTCTTAAAGCAGTACCTCTTTAAAACATTAACAGGCAATCCTTAAACCATCTATAAGCAAACTACAAAACAAAACTAACTAGGGTAAAAACATATTTAGCTTACATAATGGCTACCTTGAATTCTGGCAGGGTTATACATCATAATTCCCTATTTGAGATCCTAGTAATCTTGGCAAAAACCTACTTTTGGACGCAACTTTAACTGTACTGAAATCTGGCTTACTTCTTTCATAGCCACTTTCACATGTAGTGAGATGGGACAGAGCCTTATCTCAAGTAAGGCAGGGCTCTTTATAAATCTCAAGTACTATAGTTCTGAAGCTGATCATTTTACAAAGTTTACATAAATTGTTGTTCAAGTTTACATGAACATTAGCTAACACAACATAATATCACATTTAAAACATGAATTAAAGGCTGAAAGCTTTTAACCTCTTGTAGAAAAGTAGTAATGTACTTTTGTGTTTTGCAATAAAACCTTCACACAGATTAGGCTCTCATTAACTTAAAAATACATAAATTGTATCTCAGAGTAGAAAGTAACATGGAACCGTACATATCTTATTGATAACAAGTCCAGTTGTAGAACACAAATGATATGAATAAATCTCCAACATGTTTTTTTTTTTCTTTTAAGCCTAAAATTACCATACAACTTTAGAACACCAGCTCGATATAATGTTCTTTTGAAGCTTCTACCTTACAGACTTGTATACCTGGAAGATATGAACACATTAACAGCACCATAATTAACCTTGTAAAAAGCTGTGTGCTTGTATAGAACTAAGGGGGAGATGGTAGGGCTTAGATAAGTGGCAGGCAACCCGTTTATTAGTAAGTTCTTCCAGATAGGAGCCAAGTTGGCGTTACCAGCACCTGAAGAAAATCAGAGCGAATAAAAACAGAATGAAGATAAAGATTAAAGCAAATGTCAATTTTTGGCAGAAGTTCCATGCTGGGGGACTGACAGAAAAGAGACCAAGGGCCATGAGGAAGCTCAGAAGGACATAAAGACTCATGAATCCAGGATGGCAGATTATGAGATTCTCCGAACTTGTTGTCTCCCACTGTCTGATGTCCGTTGCATTCCATCATGCTTGGTAGTGAGCTTCAGCACTGAGTGAACTGTTCTCTTGAAGATGCTAGGGGTTCATCGGTCGTCAGAGGCTGGTAGTGCCTAAGCAGAAGCTGGTTGAAAGTCTAATTAGAAACTTTCTGCAATTGGTTTTGGAAGAACATTATGCAGAGTAAGAGAGCACAAGAAAAGTACTGAAAAATAACAGTTGTTGTTTAACCATAGTTGTATAATATTTAATTTCTTTAAGATTACTTGCTCAAAAACTTACACATATAACCAACTTACGCAGACCTTTTTATCACTTATTTAAACCCTCTTAATTACTTAATCACATAGACTCTCTTATCCAGAAACACATTTTCCCTCTATTAAATCCATACCTAAAACTTTCTAGTTTTTCTTTTCCATCTGTTAACCTCCTTTTGTTCACACTTTAAAACAATATCTGTAAATTTCTGAATTTAAGCAGATTATTTTATAGACACCATCATTTTATCTGTTTACCCAATTTAAATTGAACCATTTGAGTCACGTGAATCAAAGATATTTGGATCCATTTTTAATTTTTTTTTTTTTTATGAGCGCTCCTCATCTGTCAATTGTCATATCACTGCAGGATATATGGACATACACACATAGAGACATACCGACATACAACACATAACACAAGTGTAACACCCTAGTAGTTTTTTCAGGTGAAATCTCCATTGCAATGTTTCAAAATTCCACAGTTGATCAGAAAAAACATTAACCTAGGTCTGTAGGACCAAAATCATGAGCTCAAAAAAATACAGAATCTAAGAAAAAGCAAGAGTCCTAAAAAAAAAAAAAAAAAAAAAAAAGATGACTGGCCAGTAATTAATAAACACCATATAATTTACTTTTTGGTTGGGGTCTAGTTTGAGTTCAGGTAAAAAGACACTTTTAACTCTTTTTTTCCCCTTGGGCCTGAAATCTGTCTCCTGCTGAGTGCCCCAAGCTTCTTCTATTTGCATATCAGCTTAAGTCCTGGCTGAGGTCTGGAAGGAACTGGGAAAACTGGAATTCTGAGCAGAAACCTCATGCCTAAGGCATTTTAGCTATAAGTCATAATTTTCAGGTTTAAGATGCAATTCTCAAAATTTTATATCTTTATATCTCTTTACATTACAAACACTTGCCCACACAAAACTGAAAAATAGGATCTTTTTCTGATAATATAAAGGCCACCATCAGAGGAAATTTCCTCAGGATCATTAAGCTGCTTCCTTTGTTCTGAAGTTCCTAAAGTAGTATTAAGTTTTATCATGTATATCCAAAATTAAGCCTTAAAAATTTCCAAGACTGTTGCTAATTAATGTCATTTCAATAAGCCAGACCAACGTTTTAATTTAGCACCCCCCTTTTTTCCCCCTGAATCTTACACACTGAGGGGAACAGATATCATATCATAATTTGTTATCTTTGCCCAAGTTAATACACTGGAATACCTAGTGAAATTTTCTCAGGCTACCCAGTTCAAAATTGAAACTTTCTAATTTTTTTACCCTAAGTATTTAAGTTTTCTAGCATGAACTATCTGAACTCAAACTAAACAATTGCTTAAACCCAACTTTTAACTGCAAGATAGTGCAATGCTTTAGAAACCCATTCAGATACCAGATTGTTACAATAAAAAAATTTATCTTTTAGATACACATTTAGCCAAGATCATCCCCAAGAAACAATCTATAACATCAACACATTACTGCATTTATTGTCTCATTAGTTAAGCAAACAGAGGTGGGGTAATCCCTAAAGTGCAGGTAAGGAAGGAGGAGACTCCCCAAAGCAAAATGGCTTTGGCAGCTGCTGGGAGCCCCTTAGTTCCACCTTTTATTTATAGGATTAGTTCCTCTGGCTTAGTCTGACCCCAGGCACTAGGCATTACTCACATCTCCTAACTTTTCAGTAGTCAGCTTCCCAAAAAGTTCATCTTCTGCTTGCAGTTGTTTCGAGTTTGAGAAAAGTTTAAGTGAGATATCAAAGTTTTTAGACCCCAGGCATTTCCCTCTGCAGTGGGCATGCTCAAGCCAACTACGGGAAGAAAAGAAAACACTGCTTCCCTAATCTCGCTCAACAAAGGGGGGTAAAGTTTATCAAAGTTCTTTAAAACACAGCTAAGAGAGGTGTAAAAGGTGAGAACAGAAAAGCTGGCGGTTCTATTGACTTTTGGTCCCTCACAGGAGAAGCATTAGGTTAAAATTTAGCTAAAGTTACTTCCACACATCTAAGGCCATTTGGAATTTGGGACTCTGCATCGGTCCAAAGTAAAACAATGCCATCACACTTAACAGAGACACAGACAAAATGACACACAAAGATCATCATGCAGCTCCCGTTCCTTCACAACCCCAAGATCTACAATCTTGTGACTCAAGGAGAATGGAGGGAAAAGGGGGAGGAGCAGAAGGATTGAGTGATAGGATCTTGGGGGAAGGGGTCGGAGTGGAGGCAGGGACCAAGAAAGGCTTCAGGGACAGAGGCGTGGAGTGGCTTTGTCCCATACTGGGAGTTACTCAGGCAGAGACAGGGACAATACAAACGTGACACAGAGACAAGGACAAACAGTAAAAGGTTAACACAAGTTTAGAGGCAAAGATTAAAGACAGACTGTGAATCCAATCTGAGAGAAAGAATTGCCGGCGAAACCAAACGGGTTGGCAGCAGAGTACAAACGAGGGCACTCTTGTCCCTCTACCACCTGGGGGCACTTTCGCCCCCCCCCCCCCCCCCGAATCCTCTAAGGTGTCCCTTAAGAGGAGTGGCCTGTGGATTAGGACATGTCTGTCACCACTGCCAGGGAGAATTTACACTCTCCGCTGACGGCCACGCTGCCAACCCAACCAAACCAATCCAAGCCAAAAACCAAACCTGAACCAAAAAGCTCTGAGAACTTACGCTCTCCACCGAGCCAAAAACCAAAAAGCTCTGAGAACTTACACTCTGCATCGAGCCAAAAACCAAAAAGCTCTAAGTGATCGCAAAGGAAAAACAAGAAGGAGAACAAGGAGCAGAAGAGAAGGAGGAAGAAGAAGAGGAAGAGGCGCCTTACTTACCCCCTAAAGGAGTCAGTTGGAGGTCTCCTTGTCCAGCAATGCGCTTTTCCCGGCCAACGCACCAAATGTAAGGGTCCCGCGAAATGTCGGAGAAAGAGACCACCAAGTGACCACTCATGCAATTGGCAGAAGGGGGATTTATTGAACCAGCATGCTGGGGCTCCATGCCCACTCAAGAAGGGAAAGCAGCCCAGAGCCCCGAGCAGGGGCTGAGCACTGCTTAAGTACACTTTTGGGGGAGGGTGGAGGGCTTTGTATACATCAGAACAAATCATCATGAGGCGCGGGAAAATTGAACAACAACTCCTAAACATGATTAGTTCATTCATTGGCGGGAACAGGTCAGGCTGGAGTGATAGGTCATTCCTAAGGAGGGGGTTACATTTAAACTGATTGGTCCAGGCCCTGCAATGCCTACGTGCGACCACACAGAGCCCTTATTAAACAACCAAATAGTCAGGGGAAATATTTACTGGGCAGTTCCAAGCATTGTCTTAACAGCTACAGAAATTTCAGGTTTTGCAGGTAGCATAGAAACCTAACAATACCTAATCCTTTACATTTTAACTGAGACCTTGCAGCTTAGAAACTTTACAACACCCGGTCTTTTACCCTTTAACTTTTACACTTTAACTTCAATTTCTTTTACCCTTACACTTGAAAGTGAAACAAGGATGTCCTGAGTTAAGTTCAGCGTGATCTCATAGACCTTCAAATTTTCCTAACCTCCTATATATATAAACTTTATCTGTTTGTTTTTGTATGATTATGAGTTATCATCTGTATGATTTTTAGAGGTTAGCTGAAATATGAATTGATTTTGGGTTAATTGTTCACAAAGAAAGGAATGCATTGTTGCTGTGTTTATTACTGCCCTAGCATGATCTCACACTGGTGTATGCCTTGTCCATTTGCCAGCATATATATAACCCTTGCTTCTCTGTCATTGCTACTTATTTTTAAAAAGACATGTTTCTTTCTCTTTCTCTCTCCCTCCCCCTCCCTAATCCCTGGGTAAAGAGGTTACCTTCCTGTTCTATTATAGGCGGAGTTATCTGTCCTTGAGCACACACCCATCATAGAAATGAAGTAATTCAGACTTGGGAATGTCACCAGAAGATCTCAGAAATGACTATCTCCCTGATTAACAAGTGAGTTACAACTCCAACAGAGAACATGTAAAATATAGCCTTCAAATCACCTTCCCCCCACCATAGGCAGAATGCCAGCCTGTGGAATAGTAGAAGATTAGTTCCCTGTGTTTCTCCTTTTCTAGCAAAGCAATAAACCTTCTTTTTCCTTTTTCTCAAAACTGTGTCTTCGTTATTGGATTGGCATTGGGATAAAAGACCAAGCTTCCTGCAACACTTTTTCTTGATCAACACAACAACCAATCTCAAGTCATGAGAGAATAACTCAATGTCAAAAATTCTTCAGTCTTTAGACTTACATTCATTCAATCTCTGTTAACACCTTCAAGATCCACTCCCAAGGTGAATCTCTCTTCTGGTACATGCCAGGACATATTGGCTAACTCCTACACTGTTCTCATATATATCACTTCCTCCTAGAACAAGGTTGTACTTTCCTGTTTCAACTTTCCTGAGACTTTTCCTGGTAGACTGTTTGGAAGCAATAAGTGGCATAGAAAGATGCTTGGAAGTAGACCAAATACTGCATTACAAGTTCTTCCAATAAGGCAATAGCACTGTCTAGGCAATGGAAGACATTTTTTTTTTTTTTCTTGAGGGAAAAAGGCCTGCTCTTCTTGCATCCAGAGGATGGAAGATAATTTCTCAGGTCATGGTTCTTACTCTTCTCCATTTTTATTCTTCCACTTTAGCTCTCAGATTCCCATTATTTCTCTATCAGAACACATTTTGATATTTCAATCAAAATATATGTTGAGGTTGCACATCCAGTCTTCCTGGCATCTTTATTACAAAATACTGTACTTGTTGGAGTGCAGTATATGCTTGCAGATGATTTGACAGTAGACATGGGATCTCCATGTGAAATGTGATTCCAGAAGACATGAGATGAAGTGTATCTAGAAAATCACTTAAATTCAACATACATTCTTTGCATAGCTTCCTTGTTTTAAATAAAATAAGTTATCAAGTATAACTCTTAATTGGAATCTACTATGGTGCAAATCCTGCAACGGCAAAACCAAACTGTAGCTGCTGCTGGGCAATGATAAGCTGCTAGAGATCGATTTCATATTGAAATTCACAGAATCTGAAAAGCAGTGATCTATACATGTCACTATAGTTCACTAAAGAATATATAGCTTTCTAATCCCAAACACAGAAATGATCATTTTCTCAAGATAAAGAAGGAAGTACTGGGCACTGAGGTGGAACAAATTTTATTGTAAGCATCTATGATTATGTCAAAATGAACTCACTATTATATATAATGGGTAATACACTACCAGAAACATTTTAAAAATTAAGCCACAGTAACATAAAATTAATCCACAGTAACATAAAAAAGAAAAAAAAATCTAAAATTTCTGGAATTAAAAAATTAATAAAATTTTGTAATTTATAAATAGAAATAGAAATAGAAATAGAAATGGAAATCCCCAGTAAACAAATGTTTAATGTTCTATATGGAAATAGACAAATAGAATAAATTCAAACATTATTAGAATTCATAATTTTAGAGGATGAGGTGTTAATAAATAATAACAAAAGGTGATATCTCTGCTGGAGTAATATAGTTTTTATCTAAATATTTCTTCTTGCATGGTAAAGCTACTCTTTTGTGTTGTACTGATAACTCACTTAAATGTTCAATAAATGTAATGTAACAACTTCTGTCTCAAAACCTAAAATTGTTCTCCAGGGTTATCACATTTTTTGTCTAACCTTATAATATTTTCTTTCTTTCTTCGTCTTCTTTTTTTTTTTTTGTAACAGGAATTAAACCCAAGAGCACTCAAGCAATGAGCTACATTCCCTTCCTTTTTAAAATATTTTATTTAGAGACAGAGTCTTGCCAAATTGCTTAGAGCCTCTCTAAGTTGCTGAGGCTTCTTTGAATTCACAATCCTCGAGCCTCAGCCTCCTGAGCTGCTAGGATTATAGTTGTGGGTCACTAGGCTCAGCAACTAAACTTGAATGTACTCTTCATTTCTAGCCAACATACATATTTTTACTTTAATTAGAATTTAACCTGCTACAATAATAACTGCCAAATATTATAAACATACTATTATAATCATCATGATTCAAGAAAGTTTATGCTCCCCAAATTGGAAAAAAAAATTAGGGACAAAAAGTATATTTTACAAAAAGAATCATTGCATGACTACAACCCCAGTAAGGAGAACAGAGCATTCCTAAGATCAAAGACTCTTTCAGAAGTATGAATTTTCTCTCCATATACCATCACGGTCTTAAAAGGATCTAGGTAAACACATGTTAGGTTTTCATTGTGTGTCCTAAAATGGGAAGGGAGTTTACCTAAAGTATATGTACTGTCCCTTAGAATAGGAAAACTCAACAGTCACTTGAATTTGGTACTTTTCACTGAGTCAGGAAGGAAAACTAAGTTGATGATGATTCCTGATGAGACCAAAGCATCTTACAAAGGAAACTGTTTGGAAGAGGGAAAACACTCCAAGCTCTGGATCTAAGCTTTGGTTACAAAGAAGGGTAACTACTATCAGAGAATCCCACATAGAGACTAAAACCTACACAATAAAACCATGAGTGATGCTAGGTTGTTTAGCAAGGACTCTAATCAGCAACATCAGAGGCAATGGGTCATATATACCTGTCTGTACCTCAAGATGCCTCTCTACATAAGAAATTAATTAGTGTCTGTATAGTACACTGTCTATAGAAAGAAATAATCCACAGGAGCTAAGGTTTTAATATATTAAGCAAACAATAAAAAGATAATATTCTCCATTTACTTCTTCCAGGTCAACACAAAATAACAATGACATTCATCTCATGTCATCAGAGACCAATTTCTTGCTCCACAACTTCCTCATGGCATTTTTCACTTCTGCATTCCTCAGTGTGTAAATCAGAGGGTTGAGCAAAGGTGTTCCAATGGTGTAAAACACAGCTATCATCTTATCTATGGGGAAGGTGGTTGCAGGCCTTGTGTATATAAATATGCAAGGTCCAAAGAACAAGATGACCACGATGATGTGGGAGATGCAGGTGGAGAGGGCCTTTCTCCTCCCTTCTGCACTGTGGTTTCTCAGCGAATGCAAGATGATGACATAGGAGAACATGAGCATGACAAAACTCACTGTACAAATGGCCCCACTGTTGGACACCAGGAGGAGGTTGGTCACATATATGTCTGTGCAGGCGAGCTTCAACAAGGGTTCCAAGTCACAGAAGTAGTGATCGATCTCATTGGGACCACAGTAAGGCAAACGCAATGCAAGAAAAATCTGAGCTAAAGAATGCACACAGGACCCCACCCAGGCCAAAGCCACCAACACACTACAGACCCGACGGCTCATGATGGTCATGTAGTGCAGGGGCTTACAGATGGCTACATAGCGGTCAACAGCCATGAGGATGAGGATGAAGATCTCCAGGCAGCTAAAGAAATGGAATGTAAACACTTGGATTATGCACTCACTGAAAGAAATAGTGGTCTTCTCTGAAAGGGCATCCACAAGTGTTCTAGGAGCTATGGAAGTAGAGAAGCAGGTGTCAGATAAGGATAAATAGAAAAGGAAGAAGTACATTGGACTGCCAAGTGCCCGACTGGTCTTGATGGTGGTGATAATCAGCAAGTTACCCAGCAATGTCCCCAAATAGAAAAGCAAAAATGTGACAAAAACTATTTTCTTCCTAAATGGATCTTGTGTCAATCCAAGTAGGATGAACTCAGTCACATTATTGTTTAACTTCATGATTCCATGAATTTGGAGAAGGGGTGAGTGTGAGATGGTTTTTCTGCAAAAATAAAGGAATTATTAATGATGTACTATGTGATGTTATGAAATATTTTAAGATATATATATATATATATATATATATATATATATATATATATTTTTTTTTTTTTTCCTCATCAGGGAAAGTCTGTGCTTCTCCCTTCTTTCCTTCATTTCTTCCCTCCTTCCTTCCTTTTGCTTTTCCATTGAGCTACACCCCCATTTTTTTTAATTTTGAGACAGGGTCTCATTAAATTGTTGAGGGTCTAACTAAGTTGCTGAGGCTAGCTTCAAACTTGTGATCCTCCTGTCTCAGCTTCCAGAGTCTCCGGAATTACCGGCCTACACCACCATGTCCAGCTGTCTAGGGTTTCTTAATAACTCACTTAAACACATGTTCCTCAATTTTAATGACTAATTCACTATATTAAAAATCTCAAATATTCTTATCTATCTAATGCTTTTCTATAACCTTCTTCAAATACAAATGCTGTTTAGTTCTGACACAATTCTGATCCATTTTTTGCCAATTGGATTAATGTAAAATTAAGAGGTAGGGATCAATGTAATAATGCCTTCATTTTTTCCATTGTCAGTAAACATCAGGACCAATGTTATACAGATATACCACTCAATACTGACTTGGGGTTTCATAATATGAATATAAAGCACACATCATTGTCCCCCTATATAAAAATTTCATTTGTGTTATATATTTTGTATATCATTATGCACATTTATATAAACATATTATTTGTGAATAGATAATATTTTCTACTCTTTGCACAACCTCTCCCAGGTACTTCAACTGGAAAAGTGAAATAGGAAACACAATCTCTTAGTAAGTTTTTTTCTATCCTTGAAATGTCCTTAAAATGTGTGCTACTTGATGTATAATGATTATTATATATGAAAGTTCTTTGTAATATCCAAATTTCTTATACTATTTTATTAGAAACTGCTTTGAGGATTTGGAGTCTTGATTACATTTAAATGACTACTCCATTTTTCATATTGTCCTCATTTAAATTTTTAACATATGAAGTTTCAAACTGGGGTGGTTTGGAAGGACATCACCTGGCAGCTGGTATAGGACCAGATCATGATTATAATACCCCCAGTAGAGTTTTTAATATTGAATCTGAATACTCCATGTTCTTGGAATAGAGCAGAAATCCAGAAAAGGAAAAAATGTGTTGTTATTCCGGTCTCTTGGTAATTTTTTTTTTCCTTCTCAATAGACTTGAAATGTCCAAAATCAAAAGTTTTTACTTTTGACTCCAAGGTCTTTGGAAAGGATCTTAAACTATAAAGGATCTGAGTTGATTATTACTCTTGCACTGTGTTAATCATCATAAGAAGCTAATTTTTTCTTGTATTCTTTTGAAAGATGTTTCCATCATGAAATTATTGTACTTGAAAAGTGTTAGGCCTTGGGGACATGAAAATGTAAAAGACTTTTGAACCTCCAATAGTCCATGATTTTATCCACTCCTTTGAATATAGCTTTTGGTTTATTTATTATCAATCCTATTAGAATATAAATTGTAGAAAAAGTTTGTTTACCTTATACAATTAGTCATGGATTTTGAAGATTAATTAAGAATCATAAACATGTATTGTTTAATTAATTTAGTAAAAGTTGTAGATCCTCATCATATATTTAATCAACAATTTAATCAATAATCAATAGACATCTTTCTTTCTGGAACTCTATTTCTAGCTATTTCAACCATCTTGAATTTACAAGATTCAACTTTAGAAAACTTTTTTTTTCAATGATGGCCTTATGATAAAGGAAAAATATTTTTGCTCTCAAAAGTTTTTACTCATATCTTTTCTTTTTTTTTCTTACACATAATTATGTATGTGCATCTCATTCATGGAATGAATATATTATAAATCTATGTGTTCTCAGGATATTATCTCCATTGTATCAAACTCAATATCTTGTCCAATGTTTTGTTTAAGTAGGTGTTCATTAGTGTTTCTAAATTGAACAGTCTTAATTTTTAAAATGTAATATGTATCTGATTATTTTAGTACTTCTCTGATTTCAAAACATCTTCACATCATTAATTTACTGTGGCTTTCTAACCACTATGCATGATAGAAAAAAAAAAAATAAGGTTCTATTTTTTTTTTTTTTTTAACAGCTTGAGAGCCAAATAACATGGTGAATCATCCTCACAACCTAGAGCAGAAGATGTGGTCTGTACAGTACCACATTTTATGAATGGCATTGGGACTCTGACACCCACAAAATGATCATTCATCTTCAGAATTTGTTGTCATTTTTTTATGAACCCATAGTCCTTAAGAGATGCAAGAAGAGAGGTGACATTTTTCATAAACTCTTGCTATTGAGGCACAGTTTCTCCCCACTCCCAGAAAATAGTGGTAACACCTTTCATCAGATTCTTGAAACAAACACAAAATGGATTACAAAGGTCTGAAGACAAAACAGCACCAGGGACATAACATATCTTCTAGTAACTACTGCACTTACCTCAATCCTTCAAATAAGATTATCCAAGTGTAGAGTGGCTACACTGTTCAAAACAGTCAATAGACAATGTGTTGATGTTGGAGATCATAAATGGTCAGGAGCTGAAACAAAGCCATCAAGAAAAGGCAGATTAGGGTGGGAAACCCATTTTATCCCTTCCAAAGCAAAAATTAGTGAGTGACATAATCTATCCTCCTCCAGCTCCTCCCTCTGTAACTCAGTCCCATTATTCCTGCTCTCTGGTCAAGTGATGCCCACCTGAGGATCAAGTTCCATCATAAATTCAGTGCCATCACCTACACTTTGTATATCTGGTGGCCATAACTGTCATGAAATTAACATTTAATGGTTCTTCTTTCCAAATCTTACCAGACAGAGAACAGGAGCATTATGGAGGGTGAGGGTAGATAAAGTGACATGTTAAACAAGTTGGGCAGGAGAAAATATTGAAGAATAGGGAAGAATTTTAGTCTAAGTATTTTCAGGATCACCTGTATTACATTTGTGGCATATTTTCTTTCACTTTCAGTATGTGTGTATGTGTGTGTGTGTGTGTGTGTGTGTATACATATGTAAGTCATATATATTTACATAAAGTATTATGCTATTATATATTGGGTTGTTATTATAATAAACTAAATTTATATTCTTATATTCATTACATGTAGTGTGTATTGTATTTAATCTCATTTTCGTATTTGCTCCAAACATTCTGAGTATTTAGCTTCTCAAAGTAAATCTTATATGTAAACCAATTACAAATTATGTCCTTATGTTGTCATTTAAGAAACATGCAAGGAGTAATATTTCTGTGGTGTGAGATACAGCACTGTTTTCAACTTTATTGGTTGTTATTTAAAAAGTGTGCATCTTCCAGAAAACTTGGCAAGGTCACTACTCTCTGTTAACCTTTTCTTTAATTGTTTATCAGGCACAATCATTTCCAAGATTCTGGTGCCCATAGTGCTAATTGAGGAGTTATTTTGCCCAGTTGCCTTACATTGAAAAGCATCTGGGCAATTTTGTAAGCTCTGCCATCTCAGGAAGCAGGAAGTTATGATAAATTTTAGCACATGGAATATATACTTCTCTTCCCATACAATCATGATATTTTTAATCTACCTTGTGCCTACAAAGTATTTGTTGAGTTCAAAGGATGATTTTTATCCTAATGCTTGTATTTCATTAGTTCACTTCCTTCATTAACAGTAGACCTGTAAAAGTTTCGGTTATTCTTTTTTCTTTCCTGTCTTACTCATGTGTGAATGATATGATTACAAGACTATGAAAATGCATTAAAATTGTATTAAATTAACATGTAGTAATGACTTTCTCAGCTCAAAAAGTAGAAATAATGTAATACTTACCAGTTAGAGGATTTCTACATCTGTCCATCCCCTTTTGAAAGCAACCTTTACACAGAATACTAAAAAATTTAAAAAAAAACAAATTTCTTTCTGCATTCCAGAGGGAATCATTAACCCATAATAATGTAATATATTACCATCTTAAAAAACATTATTCCTTAAAGTTTCTCTTATTTTGCTAATTAAAAGCATCTTAGACGCTATCATAAATTAACTTTTGTTTTGTCTAGCCTGTTAAGAAAAGCAATTCCATCCTCCTCATACCCAGTAACCACATGGAAAGAAGGATGTGAGGTGCCTCAGGCATATCAAAGATACCAGGGAAAGAAGAAGAATGGAAAGTGTGTGGAGGAGAGGGTGATGGAGCACGGGAAGATGAAAAAGTAATGCTATTGGCAAAAGAGAAATTGGCTCACCAAGAAATATGTCTTCTCCCCCAAGTGCCCTAAGTTACCATTGGCTGTGTCAGGAAACCATCTGTTCTAGATCCTGTAACACACTTGGAGCATATTGGCAAAGTTTCAACAAACAAAGGAAAGCCAGGTGGTGCCCCTAATTCAGAGGCTCTATTCCCTAAGCTACAAACACATCCTTCCATGGATTCTTAGACTTATATATAACCCATGGTCTGAGTATTAATATATATGCCAAGTTAGCACTGAATCTCATATTTTTAAAAAATTCATTTCACTCATTTTATTAACTCCTGTTAGTAAAGAAGAAAACATTTAAGGAATACATCCAATTGAGATAATTTTACTTCAACAAATATGTATTGACTACCTTTTATAAAATAGGCTTAGTGTTTTTGACATAAATTACATTTTTTTAATTTGTATAAATATCTCATGAGGTAGATATTAACAATAACATTTCATATAAGAGCAACTAAAATTTACTGACGATAATCAGGTCCCTCAGGTCACATGTTAATGAATTCAGTACTGATAGCTCTGCTACTGAGTGTTTTAATCTGTATTTTTGCCTCTTAACCTCACATTTTGCTTCTACCAGAATAACTTGACAACCAGAGAGTTCTAGATGGCAATGATGATAAGGCTCTTTCTGGCTGAATAGTGGTATCTCAGACTGAGGAACTTAGAATTAATAGTAAGGCTGCAAGGGCAGGTTGAAATTCAGCTAGCTACAAGAAACACAAGTGAAAATGTTTAGCAGACAGTTCAATATTTTTAATATTATTAAAAGTGTGAATTTAAAGTCAATACTGGAAAAAAATAGATTTGGAAACCATTATTTGTGCAGGATATATGTACAAATGATATATGTTATTTAATTGTTCTTGAACACTCCTTTTTAAATCATGATATATGTTTTTTGATTGTTCTTGAACACTCCTTTTTTATTTCAATATTTTAAACTCTCAAAACCTTTACCATTTAAGGATGCGAAGTAACACGATATACCCTTCCCTCAGCACCACCATTCAAGCACATTTGTCTAAACTTTACCATGTTCATGATATTTTATACTAGGAGATTAAATGAGGTCACTCAAAGAAAACAGAGATCAGCAAAGTGAGTCAACAATGAAACAAAGGGTTATGCCAACATTTAAAAGAATCCCTGAAGGAGCTCAAGAGTCATGATAAGACCATGAAAGTACAGCCACATGGAACCTAGAGAACTAGATTCTCAGGAAGGAGTACAGGAATTTTCTGTATAACACCACATAAGTTCTAGTGTCTAAAACACGCATGCAAGTCCTGACTGAAGTTGACCAATGGCTAGCAAACTTTAAAGCAGGACAATGCTGTGTAATGGCTAGAAATTAGGAAAGCATTCTTATTTCATTCCTCAAATTCTTCAGAAATTCTGTAAACTATAAATACTTATTTTTTCCAGCACCAAATTTACCATAGTATGCATTTATAAACTATAACTTACAGTAGGAAATTAACCAATTGTTTAGTCAGTGGAGGAATCAATAAAACCTATAAACCAAATTAAAACAAATTTACTGATAATTTACAATTACTTCTTTAGAAAAACTACTTTTGTAATGGTAAATGAAATAAACTCTTCTGACTCCAAATGGCACTAAGAATACTAATTTCGAAAGCAGCACAATGAAATGAGCTCATTTTTGGGAGACACCACAAATATTGCCCTTGAAATCCCTTTCAGATTTTTGACTTAGAAGCAAAATGAACAGCACTTGGTAATATAAAATGGGATATTGAAAGAGTTAGGTTGTTCCCATAGTAAAGTGTGATATTTTTCATGATGTCGTGTGGAAATGCAGAATCAATAAGGAAGACGAATTCAAATATCTGAACACTTTTGTAGAGGCAATCAATCTGCTTCACAGAGATGGGTAAAGACAAAGTGTTAAAACTCTCTTGGGCTGGGGATGTGGCTCAAGTGGTAGTGCGCCCGCCTGGCATGTGTGCTACCCGGGTTCGATCCTCAGTACCACATACAAACAAAGATGTTGTGTCCGCCAAAAACTGAAAAATAAATATTGAAATTCTCTCTCTCTCTCTCTCTCTCTCTCTCTCTCTCTCTCTCTCAAATAAAATAAAACTCTCTCACTGGTGTTTCCTTATAGTTTACATTTAATAGAAGTCCAGTTTCTTCTTCAATGGATGAAATCTGACTTTCCACTAAGAAACCACAATTTGTTCATATTCACTATATAGGTTAGGATCATATTATCTCAAAGGGTGGGAATATGACTCCTAATGACTCAATCAGAAAACATTTTTCCCAAGACTGTAAATCTAGTAGCAAAGGAGAATCAATCTCGATATTTGGTTTATTATGGAGAAAAGTCAAAAAGTCATTCTGGTCTCCCTCATTAATAGAGTTTCTGAGAGGACAGAGCAGAACTTCTGCCTACACTCTTACCATGAGCAGAAAGAGCTGATCACATGTGAAACCTCATGAGGAAGTAGAGCAACAAACCATCAGAAGAAACAGTGCTAACTTTTACATGTCTGTAAATATCAGTCATTTTCAAACTATTTTAACATCTTTATTTTACTTACTTGATATTGTTGATTTTTGTACATGTATTTAAATAATATAAAGAACATTTGTAAACTTAACTACCTATCCTAAAAATTAAAATATTACCAATTAAATCTGCATTTAGTCCTTTTTCTATCCTGCTCTGACTTCATCCTAAAAGGAACCAATACCATGATTTTTAATGCATAACCTTGATTCTCACAACAAGTTATCATATATTTATATCTTTTGAACTTTACCTAACTTCAAATGTTAATCAATTGAACATGCAGCATGCAGAATTAGGGGAATTTTTTTTCCACTCAAGATTAAGTTGTAAGGTCTGTATCAGAACCTCTGTATTGTTGAATGTAATTCTAGAATGTAGTTCTAGAATCACTTTCTCGGTAGTACCTCATGCCATTGTGTGATCATGTCAGCAAGTGTTTATCCAGTATCTTCTTAGTGAATATTTAACTACAAACTGCAATTACAAACATTTTAAACATCTCCTAGGAATGCAACTGATGGCTTGCAGGATATGCCAATATTCAGCTTTCCAAGACAATATACTATTTCCACAATTTATGAAATGTAATCTATGTACTAAACGAGGGGAGAGGGGGAGAGAGAGAGAATATTTGTGAAACAATTTAGTAACAGCTACACCATGAGAAGATAATTAATATGAAGAATCCTCTATATTTTGTTGTTTTAGTTAGATATATGGACAAAGCAGTAATCCCCCAAAACTTGAGCTTTTATTTCGAATGTCAGTTTCTAAATGTTGTTTGTTCTGTCTTATATTTGGCAGAAAATATTTGAACACTAAAATAAACTGATGTCCTTTATTTGTGTCATAAAGACTTACATCTTTTAAATACACTGAAATATGCAACCTAGAAAGTTAGACTTAGGGTTTATAATTATTCTATTACTTACATGCACATTTATAAGAAATTTCCTTCCACTCCTTCCATAACAATGAAACGTAACAAGGAAAAATATTAGAATATCATTTGAGACCTTAGTGTTCTTTCTTTCCTGAGCAAAACTTAGAATCAAAAGTCTAGCCAAATAGAATTATATCTCCCATTTGGAAAATGATAATGAGATGTATTGTCTTTACTCTTTTACTGATTTGTTATACAACTAAAAAAAAAATTAGATGAACTTTCAGAACCTTGAGTCTTACCTGCTACTTTCTAATAGAGGACTCTGTATGCAGATATTTTTGCTCATAAGAAATGACTTAAAGTGAATATTCAAAGTGGTTTTCTAATCAAAGATTTATCTTTATCCTGTTTCATAATTTAAAAGACCAAAATGATTAATTTGCTGATATATAGAGACTTGCAGGCATATGTCAAGTGTTCCTCTAGGGTGTAATTTCTTAGGGATATGAGCTATTCTGAGGGCATGACAATGATCCATTCTTTAGATCAGCCTGCTTACAGATCCCTTGAAACTCCAGCTTCTGCTGCTGGCTTGAGAAGCTGGGAAGGGAAAGGAGCATTCCCTGAGGGACATGGGAAGCTGTGGTCAATAGCTCCTTCCAACACAGTCCCTTGGTCTCCAAGGCTGATGCAATGCTCTAATTATTCAGAATATTTGCTGCCAGAACCATTTCTACACTAATGGGCATTGTTGTTTATCAATTCCCCAATGATAACTTCTAGCAGCCAACAGTTTTTGGCAAGAAGTTTTGGAGCCGAATCTGACTACTGAACTACTGAAAATGGCTCCTACTAGCAGACTCCAATTCCCTCAACCCAGGAAAAGATTCTCTGGAGTCATTACATCAGTGATGTCTAGCAGGACGTTTCTGCCTCCAGTGTCTGGTCTCTTCAAGAACTGTCACTAGGACATTGCTTTCCATTCTTCCTGACCATAAATTCATGTCAATTCTCTGCCTCTGCAAGAGTGTCTTCTTGAGATGACTTTTATTTTCTCACACCTTTATCCTCACTTAAGACTTATGTGTCCCTTGGGATTTTCCATTGTTTATATACATGACCTCAGAGAGCACCTTTGTAATAAGTAAACATTTTTTTTCTCAAATTTAAGTATTCAATGAAGGATTATAAATAGGGATGCTCTGAAGTTCAAGTTCATCTGTTTTTTTCCAATGAATCACTTTGACCTCAATATTTGACAGGCCAAAGAGATAAATGCCTACATGAGAGTTATTATTGTTATTTCTGCTCTGCAGTAATACAACTATATAGGTCACCATCATATCCAAGGTGCATAATGTCACTATTACTACTAGTCCTGGACATAAGATTCATTGGCAATATTCTCTCTCAAATACTGGTGAACATTCAAGATGTAACTTACAGAGAATATTTCCCTTTTTGTCTTATTTTCTCTGCTTCAATTTTCTTTTGAATATAAAACATTAATGAAAGGGACACTCCTATAATGTGAATAGTTACAACATGAACCTCTTTCTTGCAATGCAAAACCAGGCAGCATAGGATAGCCACAGCCACAACTGATGGTACATCACTTCAGGAGCAAATATTAACAGTCTCACACACAAAAAGAAACTGTGCAATCTTTTCTTCCTCCCCCCACCTTTTTTTTTTTAACTTAACACCGATTGCTACAGAATGGAAGCCTGTTTTATCTTTCTGTAATAAACTAATAAGATTATCTAGTAAGGCTTGCATAGTTCTGTTGTATCTCTGTGTGTGCTGCAAGTTGGAGCTGGTGACTCCCTCAAAGTCAGGTTTTAAGATTTGCTGGCAAGTCTGTGGCATTATTGGGAGGTGCTGGAACTTTTAGGAGGAGGAGCCTTGTGGAAATAAATTAGGTCAATGGGGATGCGCCCTTCAATGGAGTGTTGGGACTTAAGCACATTCCTCTCTTTCTTTCCTTTTGCTTTCCAGATACCACAAAATGCCTCATGTGCTCCTCCAGCACATGTTCCCACCATGACTTACCATGTCACCACAGGCTCAAAGCAACAGAACCAAGAAAACATTGACTGAAACCTCCAAAACTGTAAGCCAAAATAAAACTCTCCTTTGAATTTTTTTTAAGAGAGAGAGAGAGAGAGAGAGAGAGAGAGAGAGAGAATTTTTTAAATATTTATTTATTTTTTTTAGTTTTCGGCAGACACAACATCTTTGTTTGTATGTGGTGCTGAGGATCCAACCCAGGCAGCACGCATGCCAGGCAAGCGCGCTACAGCTTGAGCCACATCCCCAGCCCCAAAACTCTCCTTTTAAGTTGATTATCTCAGGTATTTCATCAAAGTAATGCAAAGCAGAAAGACAAAGTGCATGCACATATACCCATATGCACACACATACACCAATCCCCTAAAGCTTACAGATTTTTTAATATGAATAATATTTCATTTTTTTGCTTGGTTTGAACATATATAAAGAATGTTGACCATCAGAAGGAATTTAGAAAAATTATTCTAATGAGATATTGAAGTAATGTTTCCAGAATAGAACAGGGAAGATGAAGAGGAGAAAGAAAAGGTAGAAATATGATACTTGATGCTATAACAATATACCTGATACTAGGTATTTTATACTATAAAGAGGTTTGTCCAAGATTGGGTGGCTTTATTTTTTTGGCCTTTGATAAGGGCCTTATGCTAGATGGCATCACAATGGCAGAAGCCTATGCAGAAGAGATTATGTAATGAAACAAGAAAATAAAACGATTCATGTATCAGGCTTGTTCTCTTCCTAATAACTCATTCTCACATGATCTAACTCACTCTTCAAGATCAGCATTACACTTTGTAATGGTGGCATCACCATAACCTAATAACTTTGCTCCAGGCATTATCTCTTCAAGGCTTCACCACCTTCCAATACCTCCACAGTGAGGACCTAGTTTCTAGTTTGTTTGAGAGACAAACTCAAACCATGTACTGGATCAACATAAAAATGTACAGTCACTGGGAAGCTAGAAAATAAGCTCTTCATCCCTGGGATTTGTGGATGCTTGAAGTACCAGTTTTTACACAGTATCATTTTCAAAGTTATCTCTTTGGATTATTTTGCAGCAGAGGATGTGCAATATAAATTGATCTAGGCTTTTCAGCTATTGAGAAACTAAAAGTCTTCAAGAGTTCTGTTCTTGCTGTGTAGCAGAAGGGATAGGTGCTTGAGTACATAGGGAGATAACTGTAATATCAAAGGTATATGGTGACCCAACACAGTGTGTCTGGAGTCAGTCTGTGGAGCACATTGTGTAGACACTTACCCTCTGAGAACATGGGATCAGTGTCCCTCGTTAGGTCATAGGAACATATGGTAAAATACACTGTCAGTCTGAAGAGGACTTTGGATAGATACCCCTTCATCATCAAAGCTGTCAAAGAAAATAAGTTTGACTGGTTATCCAGATGTAAACCAAAACCACTTTGTCTTCAGAGTCATCATATTATTTATTTTGTTGAATTTATTAAAAAAATACAATTCACCATGTATTTTTTCATATATACTTTGAGTACTTTCTTGTTGCTGATATTTTTAGATGAAAGAGTAGATATTCTGTTTTTAAAATTCATCACTTCCCAATGATGGAAACTTCCAAATTGTGCTTGAAGGATTCCCAACACAAGTGAATTAAATAAATAAAATAACACTATTAAGGGTCAATTTTGTTGATTTTATAACTGCTACAAATAAAACTTATTTAAATATTTTTTACTTGTTCTAGCCACTATTATTCCCCTTGATTAAAAATATTTAAAAACAGTTTTCTTTCCCTTTTAAACTAAATAAAATTATTGGAATCCCTGCTGGGACCAGCAGCTGACACAAATGACCACTTCTGCACCTCAATTTTGCAACCCAACCTAAAATAAGATACATTCTATCCTAAAGTTTCAAGGAGGAAAAGTTACCTCTGAACAATGAAATTATTAAACACCTTGCATCATAGGAGGCTGAGCTCCTCTGAAAACATGAGGACTACTAACTTGATCTTTCATGTCTTCCTATAAAAACTCCTATGATGAAAATAAAGTGCTAAAATATAAAGCTGAGATCCTTCCTTTCATCACAATTTAAAGAAATTTTCACTTTGCTATGGTCTTTTTCTTTGTATCTGTCCTCGGTCTTTAACTTTCCCTTTCCTATAATGAAATATTCACTCCTAGAAGTCATCAGTAAAATCTTCTCTATTGCAAGGTTGTAAACTGAATTTGCTATGATCTCCTCTACTACACTTGTACATATTTTCCATTTATATTTGTATCTATTTTTTATTTGCCATGGTATGAAGAATATTTTCCTGGATAACAATACACCATTCTAACAAAATTTTTGAATAATGTATTCTTACAGCAATTTGAGATATCATCTGAACTTTATTCCAAAATACAATATCTACTTTTTCTGTTTTAGTGGTTTGTGTTCAGGTTCACTGTTATGTCTATCTGAGGGCTAATACCTGTGGTAATCATTGTAGCTTTTTTTTTTAATACAACAGAAAGACCTGTCTGCATTTTTTTTTTTTTGGTCCAAAGTTACCTGATCATATTTTGCAAATTTATTTTTCATTTTGAAAAAAATTATGTAGTTAAAAAGCATATGTTTGGTCATTTTACTGGAGAAATTTTAATGCATACGTTGACTTGTGGAGAGTTGGATGTTGATGTCTTTGAACACAAGGCAGGATTAGTGGCATGAAATGGAACAATGCTGGAGCTCACAAAGGACCTGGACCAGCCTGGGTTTCCAACCTACCAGGATAGAAAACCTCGTAATTCACAGTGCAGCAGGTAGAGCACTGAGACACGCTTGCCTTAGCTGCAGAACAAATAGTTGCCCTAAAATAAATACTGCTCTATCGCTGCTTAACAGAGCTTAAGAACACTTATAGGAATGAAAAATCTCCAGCAAGCGAACAGGGCAATATTCATCATACCTGAGATCCTAAAAAAACTAACAAGTATGTAAAGAAGCAAGAATATACAATCTAAAAAATCAACCAAGCAAACCAAACAATGATGATAAGGATTATAGAACTGGCAAACAGGAACATTAAAGGGCTTGTGATAACTATGTTACATATTTGCTTTTTCCCTGAGGATGGTATGTGGGGATACAGAAAATGCAAAATGTACTGAAGTTGAAATACTAATGATTAAAAATACAACTGAGATGAAAAACGTGCTGGACCACAGAGAGACAATTGGACACTGCAAAGGTTGATCACTGCAGCAGAAAAAAATGGTGAACATGAAGACAGCAATAGGAACCCTCTAAACTGAAGAACAAAGAGGTTAGAAGAGAAGGCTGTGGGAAAACTTTAAATATTCTAACACATGAGTAGTGGAGTTCTCAAGAATAGGATGAGAGAAGGGATAAAGAATATATTTAAAGAGACAATGGCTACTTGTATTCTTGATAATTGCCATTTTAACTAGAGATGAAATCTCATGTTTATAGCAGCTCAATTCAAAATCGCTAAGCTATGGAACCAACCTAGATGTCCTTCAACAGATGAATGGATAAAGGAAAGGTGGTAGATGTACACAATGGAATATTTCTCAGCCATAAAGAACTTTTGAAAACAACACAGTGAATCCTGCCATCATGGACTTCTACAGAAACAGGTCCAAACTAGAATCAGATGTATTCATGATCAAAATGGATTATGTTGTCCTATGTAACTGAAAAGAACCAATAAATAAAAACTTTGACATAATCTAGGAGAAAGAGAGGGGACACCAAATTACTTAAGATTAAAGTTTTGGTGGATGGGACAGATTCAATATAGAAGTTAAGTTGAATGATAGAAGAGTAAAGTTCCATATGTTGCATACCTGAAAACAAAAGGAGAAAGAATGGATAATTTTTTTTACCCCAAATTTGATGACAACTATAATTCCATGTATCCAAGAATCTAACAAATCCCAGCCCCTCCCCCCAAAAAAGACCAATAATGAAAACTACACTAAAAGAGATAGTGAAATAAATTGGTCAAACATGATGATAAAGACAAAATTTGAGAAGTATTAAAAAAGTAAAGACACCATATGTACCAAGGAAGAAAAAATAAGAATTAAGCAGACTTTTACCATAAAAAAACATACATGAGAATACAGTAGAGCAACATTTCTCTCTCTCTCTCTCTCTCTCTCTCTCTCTCTCTCTCACACACACACACACACACACACACACACACACACACACACACACTCACACACACACAATACTACAGGATCTTATGTGTGGAAATTAAGAGGAAAAAATGTTGAATGTACAAAGATGGAGAATAAAATGTACCAGGTGTGAGATTGTGCCTGGAGGAAATGGGGCCCTGAAGGAGAAAGGATACAAAGTTGCAGAGATGTAAGAAGAACAAGTCCAGAGAGCTACTGTGACATGAGGACCAGATTTCATAATATCTCATTATATTCAGGAGTTTTGTAAAGAGAAGAAATTTTAGGTGTTTTGGAAAAAAAGGGGAGGGGTAATTATGTGAAATTATGAATGTAAATTTGCTTGATTATACTAACCATTTTACAATAATTAACAAAGCATCCTGTTGTACATCTCAAATGTGGGAAGTAAATATTTTTTAAAAGTACTAAAAATCATCAACCTAGCATTAACAGCAAAAATATCTTTCAAAACAAAGGTGAAGTAAAAAGACTTTGCCATATGCAAAGGTCCAGGAATGTATCAATACCAGATTTTGCCATAAAAATATCAACAAGTTACTTTAGTGAGAAGAAAAATCATTCCAGAAGAAAAACAGAATCTATTGGATAGAATAAAAGACACCAACAGTAAATTGATGTGTAAATATAATAAATAAGCTAAAAAACTGACTTTGTTGTAAATTTTTAGGCCTCATGGGATATGAGAAATATCAGAAATTTATCAAAAAGAAACATCAGAAAAAAAAGGTAGTTGGTTTTAAGGATTAGCATCATACTATAGAATTTTGCTTTGGCAGATCTCTATCGGCTTAGGTGACTACTCTGTTCTCTGAGCTTGAAACTGTACTTCACAGAGCAAAAACTAATGAGCCTGCTGGGGTCCCAGAGTGTAAGTGACTTTAGCAATCTACTCCATGAAAACTGACTGGACCCACATTTGGAATGACAGAGAGGATTCAGTAGATTTCTACTAGTTGTAAAAACAGCTAGAAACAAATATTTGGGATAAAACCAAGAACAAATGATATTCAAGTCTATTCCTAGAGCAGCAGCAGCCCCCACCCGTACCTAGATTGCCTCCAAATTTAAGATGTTTTAAAATCCACATGGAAATAGTGAAAAATAGATCATCTGCAGACCTCCTGACCAAAGCCCAACAGTGTTCCGATCTCCCAGAGAAAAACAAGGAGTCAAAGCCTCTCAATCTGGAAGGAAAAGGAAAAGCTGTTTTTAAGAGATGACTCTGTGTGTGTGTGTGTGTGTGTGTGTGTATTTACATGTGAAAATTGTCACACCTGTGGACACCAAAGCTATTCCAATGTGATGATGAAGGTTCAGGTATAAATCAGCCTTGAGAACAATTTGATTTCATAAATAGTTACAGGAATAGACACATGCCTCTTAGACCCTGCTGGGTTCTGCAACTCTACCACCTCTATCAACTTGCCATGATGTGATTTGCCCACAGGGTGGCCCAAAAGGCAAACAGTTGGCCTGGTCACTGTCCTTCCAACTAATAAAGCTTTTCTTAACCTAATCACAGAAGATTTCATAGATTTCCCCTTGTCCTCAGAAAACGATAATGGATTGTAGAAAGGTTTCATCAACTTGTGCTTCAGTCTTCCAGTGTGCTACTGTGTTGATAAGCTTAATTTAAAAAATAAAAAAAAGGAGGAGAGAACGAAGGAAAGAAAGGAGGAGAATAACCAAACAGGATTTTTTGAATCCTGAAGTGATCTGTAAACCCCCCACTTGGCTACCTCTTTAGTGATTGTTCTTAATTGGAGACAGTGTAAGTCCCTTGGTAAATCAGAAAGGTTACTTCTTTATTAGGCTCATAGGTTCTTAAATCTTCTACTTTAAACCTTTGTATGAAAACAGTAGAAACTCTAATTCTACAAATTTAACCAGGATCACATAACTGGGTGACTCTTCCCCCATTTATATCCCAAGCAGCTTGTTTCCACAGTTAGGAGCAAGAAGTTTCAATAATTTCATGGAGTTCATGGACTCTCTGAATAAGTTTACTTCATGTGAATGAATCATGTGTGTCATAAGATCTCAGGTTGTACTGCAGATGACCTGAGAATCTTCAAACGTGCTTCACTTTTAAATGGCTGTGAAAACTAATCTCTCAGAATTATCTTTATTATTCGGTGAAATCCTTAATACATAGACTTTAGTAGTTGAATAGAATTATACTGTAGAAAATTACCCTCAGAAAAATATGGCAATTATTAATTGGTTTAATTATATTAATTGGCTGAGTACATACATATTGATTGGCATTAAACTATACCAATGATTTGCCTTCAATACTTGTTGACATTATCTACAAGCAACAATTAATCTCCAAATAAATGACTTAGCATGATGAACCAGAGTTTATGCTTGAGTTCTGACATGAGGTAGATCAAATTTTTGTTGATTTATGTTTGCACTATTCTGAGATTTTTTTTTTTTTTTAATTAAAGATATCAGTCTGTAGGTCTGCATGGAACTGTGGACCTGGGTCTCTGTTTTGCAGGATGGGGCTTGTTAAAGTTGTCAGGAACAAGAGCTACTTTAAGAAATATCAAGTGAAATTTAGAAGAAAAGGAGAGGGCAAAACTGATTCCTATGCTTGAAAACGTTTGTTGATCCAGGACAAGAAAAGTACAACACACACAAATACAGAATGATAATTTGTGTAACAGAGATATCATTTTCCAGATTGTTTATGCCCATATAGAAGGGGATATGATAGCCCAGCAGCATATGCACATGAATTGCTTAAATATGGTGTGAAAGTTGGCCTAACAAATTATGCTGCAGCATATTGAACTGGCCTGCTGCTGGCTGCAGGCTTCTCAATAAGTTTCGCATGGACCATATCTATGAAGGCCAAATGGAGGTGACTGGAGATGAACATAATGTGGAAAACATTAATGGTCAACTTGGTGCCTTCACCTGCTATTTGGATGCAGGCCTTGATAGAACTACAACTGGCAATAAAGTTTTTGGTGCCCAGAAGGGAGCTGTGGGTGGGGGCTTGTCTATCCCTCATAGTACCAAATGATTCCCTGGTTACGATTCTGAAAGGCAGGAGTTCAATACTGAAGTACATCGGAAGTGCATCATGGGTCAGAACTTTGCAGATTATATGTGTTATCTAATAGAAGAAGATGAATATGCTTATAAGAAACAATCCTCTCAGTATATAAAGAACAATGTTACCCCCAGCATGATGGAGGAGATGTATAAGAAAGCTCATTCTGCTATATGAGAGAATCCAGTCTATGAGAAGAAGCCCAAGAGAAGTTTAAAAGAAGAAGTGGAACTGTCCTAAAATGTCCCTTGCCCAGAAGAAAGATTACATTTGTAGTGCAAAAGAAGGCAAGCTTCCTCAGAGCTCAGGAATAGGCTGCTGAGAGCTAAACCAAACAAGTTTTTTTTCCCTGTATTTTTTTTCAGATAAAGATAATAAACTTATTTAACAACACCCCCCCCCCAAAAAAAAAATACAAGAAGAAAAACAATGCAATTTGGACATCTCCCAAGGTATGGCTAAGGGGAGATGTAATGAGGACTTTCAGTAAGGTCACCATTCCAGTAGGGTCACTTGGAGGGGCAGAGCATTTTGAAGATAGCCACTGGCTGTTTGAAGAGCAGAAAAGACATCACTGATGATCCTAAGAAATGGACATGTTCCTCCTACATCAAGGATTCTACAATTAGAAAAGTTAGAGATAATCTTGAAGAAGCTTGTGAAAAGGTCTCAAAGGGAAGAAAAATATAAATCTTTCAATATCTGCCAGTTTCAGAGACAGTATGCCAGTTTGTTAAGATACAAAGTCAAGTAGGATTTTTCTTCCTTGTCCCCCAGACTGTGCTGTCTGCTTTTCTGCTTTAGGCTCCCTGATTTCAGCTGAAGGTGAAGTGGGGAGGGATTTTTGACTGTTTGGTTAATGTCATGCACTGGAGATTTTACTTTTTGGCCTTGCCTCACATTGAGGGGAAATTGGGTTCTGTGTTATACAAAAGTGAGAAGAAAAAAGTAAGGAGAAAGTTTTGTGAGTTTTCAGTCAGGCAGATTAAAAAAAATCTCTCCACTGTAGTGAGTTTGAAAAAGTAAAAAGAGACAAGAATCAAATTTTTATTTCCATTATGCCTTGCTTACATAAGATCCAATTACACTTTAAACTCCATAGAATGAAATTCCAATGCTTTTAAAAAAATCATAAGCCAGAAAATAAGGAGAATTGTGAGTACTCATCTGAAGTGAGTGTAAACAAATGTGTCACTTGTGAATAGATCTGACAGCTTTGATGATATCCTTTTTGAATGCTGATACTTACTCTCCCTCTTCTGTAAACAAGTATTTGTAATTGTTGGTACAGTGTTGTGACATTTTGTGTTTGGTGGATGGAGCTCATGCACATAACAAAGTACATAATGTTTTCTTCTATTAACCTGTATCAATTCCAGGTATTACTTGGTGCCAGTGTAAGTAAACTCATAAGTTCAGGTACTGATACTCAAGTGTCTGTGAAATTATGAAGTGGGGAGTGGTTAGCATACATTCTATGTATAGATAGAATTATTTTCAAAGGAAAATAGTGGTGTTAAACATTCCCCATAAAACTAAAATCCAAAGTTAGGAAACACTAGACCATCTTTTCAGGCCATGCAACAAAAACTAAACTGAGAGGATGTATGCATTACAATACACATAATATTAATCAATTTAAGTCATACTTTGCTACACCATATTTTTTTCATGGCATTTTTCACTTCTGCATTCCTTAGTGTATAGATCAAAGGATTCAGTAAAGGTGTTCCAATTGTATAAAATGCAGCCACCATCTTGTCCACTGGAAATGTGGTTGGTGGACGAGTGTATATAAATATACATGGACCAAAAAATATGACCACAACAATAAAGTGGGAGGTGCATGTGGAAAGAGCTTTGCGCCTTCCTTCTGCACTGTGGTTTCTCAGAGAGTATAGGATGACAATATAGGAGATAAGTAAGACTGTGAAACTCACCATGCATATGGCCCCACTATTAAACACTATGAGTAGATTGATGACATATGTGTCCATGCAGGCAAGTTTCAACAAAGGTTGCATATCACAGAAATAGTGATCAATAACATTGGGGCCACAGAAGGGCAATCTCAAAGCCAGAGAAATCTGTGCTGAAGAATGCATGCAAGATCCCACCCAAGGCCCAGCGGCCTGCTGAGGGGCAGAGCCGCCCCCCACCCCCCTCGCCTGCCAGGTAGGGGAAGGGTGACCACCGACAGAAAAGGCCCAGTGGCCCGCGTCGGGACAGAGCTTCCAATCACTCCTGCAAGGTAGGCGGGCCTGCGACCCACTGGCAGAAGAGGAGCAGCCGCCTGCTGAGAGGCTGAGCCGCCCCCTCCCCCTGCGCCAGCATAGTAGAGGGAACTGGGACCAAAGACAGAGCAGGCCCAGCGGCCTGCTGAGGGGCAGAGCCGCCCCCCACCCCCCTCGCCTGCCAGGTAGGGGAAGGTTGACCACCGACAGAAAAGGCCCAGTGGCCCAGGGCGGGACAGAGCTTCCAATCACTCCTGCAAGGTAGGCGGGCCTGCGACCCACCGGCAGAAGAGGAGCAGTCGCCTGCTGAGAGGCTGAGCCGCCCCCTCCCCCTGCGCCGGCATAGTAGAGGGAACTGGGAACAAAGACAGAGCAGGCCCAGCGGCCTGCTGAGGGGCAGAGCCGCCCCCCACCCCCCTCGCCTGCCAGGTAGGGGAAGGGTGACCACCGACAGAAAAGGCCCAGTGGCCCAGGGCGGGACAGAGCTTCCAATCACTCCTGCAAGGTAGGCGGGCCTGCGACCCACCGGCAGAAAAGGAGCAGTCGCCTGCTGAGAGGTTGAGCCGCCCCCTCCCCCTGCGCCGGCATAGTAGAGGGAACTGGGACCAAAGACAGAGCAGGCCCAGCGACCTGCTGAGAGGCAGAGCCGCCCCCCACCCCCCTCGCCTGCCAGGTAGGGGAAGGGTGACCACCGACAGAAAAGGCCCAGTGGCCCAGGGCGGGACAGAGCTTCCAATCACGCCTGCAAGGTAGGCGGGCCTGCGACCCACTGGCAGAAGAGGAGCAGCCGCCTGCTGAGAGGCTGAGCCGCCCCCTCCCCCTGCGCCGGCATAGTAGAGGGAACTGGGACCAAAGACAGAGCAGGCCCAGCGGCCTGCTGAGGGGCAGAGCCGCCCCCCACCCCCCTCGCCTGCCAGGTAGGGGAAGGGTGACCACCGACAGAAAAGGCCCAGTGGCCCGCGGCGGGACAGAGCTTCCAATCACTCCTGCAAGGTAGGCGGGCCTGCGACCCACCGGCAGAAGAGGAGCAGCGGCCTGCTGGGAGGCAGAGCCGCCCCCTCCCCCCCGCACCTGCAAGGTAGTCGGAACTGAGACCACCATCAGAACACGTCAGACCTGCAACCGAGAGACAGAACAGGCCCAGTGGCCTGAGGAAGGGTAGAGCCGCCCCCCCCCCCACACGCCTGCAAAGTAGGCGGACCTGCGACCCACTGGCAGTACAGCCCCAGAGGCCTGCAGAGGGGCAGTGCCGCTGCCTGCGCCTGCAAAGTAGGCAGAACTGCGACCACCGACAGAACAAGCCTAGCGGCCCGCAGAGGGACAGAGCCGCCGCCCGCGCCTGCAAGGACGGCGGACCTGCTACCGACTGGCAGAGCAGGCCCAGCGGCCTGCCGGCGTGGTAGGCACATTGCCCCAATTGGCGGAGGGGCAGAGCCGCCGCCCGTGCCTGCGAGGGAGACTTTGCAACTATACAAGACCAATATAAATATATAGGGGGAAAATTCAATAGCACAACAGTTTCACCAAGAAGAAAGGAACGCGAACAGTATGAAGAGACAAGGAAAGAAAGGACCACAAGCATTGCAGGTCAACTCAACTTTAGAAGAGGTAATAGCTGCAGCTGATGGAATGTCAGATAAAGAATTCAGGATATACATGCTTCAGATGATCTGGAGTCTCAAGGAAGACATCAGACAGCAAAATCAGACAATGAAAGATCACTTCAACAATGAATTACATAAACAAATCCAAGAAGCAAAAGATCAACTATACAGGGAAATAGAGGTTATAAAAAACAAACAAACAGAAATCCTAGAAATGCAGGAAGCAATAAGCCAACTTAAAAACTCAATTGAGAATACTACCAGCAGAGTAGAACACTTAGAAGACAGAACATCAGACAATGAAGATAAAGTATATCAACTTGAAAAGAACATAGACAGCTCAGCAAGACTGTTAAGAAACCATGAGCAGAACATCCAAGAAATATGGGATAACATCAAGAGACCAAATTTAAGAGTCATTGGGATACAGGAAGGAACAGAGTTTCAAACCAAAGGAATGAGCAATCTATTCAATGAAATAATTCGAGAAAACTTCCCAGATTTGAAGAATGAGACAGAACCCCAAATCCTAGAAGCCTACAGGACGCCGAATGTGCAAAATCATAAGAGACCCACACCTAGACACATTATAATGAAGATGCCCAACATACAGAACAAGGAGAGAATTTTAAAAGCTACAAGAGAAAGGAAGCAGATCACATTTAGGGGTAAGCCAATCAGGATAACAGCTGATCTTTCAACACAGACTCTGAAAGCTAGAAGATCCTGGAATAACATATTTCAAACACTGAAAGAAAATGGGTTCCAACCAAGAATTGTGTTTCCAGCGAAATTAAGCTTCAGGATGGAAGATGAAATTAAAACCTTCCACGATAAACAAAAGTTAAAAGAATTTGCAGCTAGAAAACCATCTCTTCAAAACATCCTTGGCAAAACATTACAGGAAGAGGAAATGGAAAATAACAATGAAAACCAACAGTGGGAGGTAGGACACTAAAGGGGGGAAAATAATCAAAGTGGAAAACAAACCATGTTTAGTAACATAAATAAACAAATATGGCTGGAAGAACAACACATATCTCAATAATAACCCTAAATGTTAATGGCTTAAACTCACCAATTAAGAGACACAGGCTAGTAGAATGGATCACAAAACAAGACCCAACAATATGCTGCCTACAGGAGACGCATTTGATAGGAAAAGACATACATAGGCTGAAGGTGAAAGGTTGGGAAAAATCATATCACTCATATGGACTTCGGAAACAAGCAGGAGTATCCATACTCATATCAAATAAAATAGATTTTAAGCCAAAGTTAATCAAAAGGGATAAAGAGGGACACTACATACTGCTCAAGGGAACCATACACCAACAAGACATAACAATCATAAATATATATGCCCCAAACAATGGTGCAGCTATGTTCATCAAACAAACTCTTCTCAAGTTCAAGAGTCTAATAGACCACCATACAATAATCATGGGAGACTTCAACACACCTCTCTCACCACTGGACAGATCTTCCAAACAAAAGTTGAATAAGGAAACTATAGAACTCAATAACACAATTAATAACCTAGATTTAATTGACATATATAGAATATACCACCCAACATCAAACAGTTACACTTTTTTCTCAGCAGCACATGGATCCTTCTCAAAAATAGATCATATATTATGTCACAGGGAAACTCTTAGACAATACAAAGGAGTAGAGATAATACCATGCATCCTATCTGATCATAATGGAATGGAACTGAAAATCAACGATAAAAGAAGGAAGGAAAAAGAATATATCACTTGGAGAATGAACAATAGGTTACTGAATGATCAATGGGTTATAGAAGACATCAAGGAGGAAATTAAAAAATTCTTAGAGATTAATGAAAACACAGACACAACATATCGGAATCTATGGGACACATTGAAAGCAGTTCTAAGAGGAAAATTCATTGCTTGGAGTTCATTCCTTAAAAAAAGAAAAAACCAACAAATAAATGATCTCATACTTCATCTCAAAATCCTAGAAAAAGAAGAGCAAAACAACAGCAAAAGAAGTAGAAGGCAAGAAATAATTAAAATCAGAGCTGAAATCAATGAAATCGAAACAAAAGAAACAATTGAAAAAATTGACAAAACTAAAAGTTGGTTCTTTGAAAAAATAAACAAAATCGACAGACCCTTAGCCATGCTAGCGAAGAGAAGAAGAGAGAGAACTCAAATCACTAACATACGAGATGAAAGAGGCAATATCACAACAGACACTTCAGAAATACAGAAGATAATCAAAAATTATTTTGAATCCTTATACTCCAATAAATTAGAAGATAGTGAAGGCATAGATAAATTTCTTAAGTCATATGATCTGCCCAGATTGAGTCAGGAGGATATAGACAACCTAAACAGACCAATATCAATTGAGGAAATAGAAGAAACCATCAAAAGACTACCAACTAAGAAAAGCCCAGGACCGGATGGGTATACAGCAGAGTTTTACAAAACCTTTAAAGAGGAACTAATACCAATACTTTTCAAGCTACTTCGGGAAATAGAAAAAGAGGGAGAACTTCCAAATTCATTCTACGAGGCCAACATCACCCTGATACCTAAACCAGACAAAGACACTTCAAAGAAAGAAAACTACAGACCAATATCTCTAATGAACCTAGATGCAAAAATCCTCAATAAAATTCTGGCCACTCGGATACAAAGGCACATCAAAAAAATTGTGCACCATGATCAAGTAGGATTCATCCCTGGGATGCAAGGCTGGTTCAATATAAGGAAATCAATAAATGTTATTCACCACATCAATAGACTTAAAAATAAGAACCATATGATCATCTCGATAGATGCGGAAAAAGCATTCGACAAAGTACAGCATCCCTTTATGTTCAAAACTCTAGAAAAACTAGGGATAACAGGAACATACCTCAATATTGTAAAAGCAATCTATGCTAAGCCTCAGGCTAGCATCATTCTCAATGGAGAAAAACTGAAGGCATTCCCTCTAAAATCTGGAACAAGACAGGGATGCCCTCTCTCACCACTTCTGTTCAACATAGTTCTCGAAACACTGGCCAGAGCAATTAGACAGACGAAAGAAATTAAAGGCATCAAAATAGGAAAAGAAGAACTTAAATTATCACTATTTGCAGATGACATGATTCTATACCTAGCAGACCCAAAAGGGTCTACAAAGAAACTATTAGAGCTAATAAATGAATTCAGCAAAGTGGCAGGATATAAAATCAACACGCATAAATCAAAGGCATTCCTGTATATCAGCAACAAATCCTCTGAAATGGAAATGAGGACAACCACTCCATTCACAATATCTTCAAAAAAAATAAAATACTTGGGAATCAACCTAACAAAAGAGGTGAAAGACTTATACAATGAAAACTACAGAACCCTAAAGAGAGAACTAGAAGAAGATCTTAGAAGATGGAAAAATATACCCTGTTCATGGATAGGCAGAACTAACATCATCAAAATGGCGATATTACCAAAAGTTCTCTATAGGTTTAATGCAATGCCAATCAAAATCCCAACGGCATTTCTTGTAGAAATAGAGAAAGCAATCATGAAATTCATATGGAAAAATAAAAGACCCAGAATAGCAAAAACAATGCTAAGCAGGAAGTGTGAATCAGGCGGTATAGCGATACCAGACTTCAAACTATATTACAGAGCAATAGTAACAAAAACAGCATGGTACTGGTACCAAAACAGGCGGGTGGACCAATGGTACAGAATAGAGGACACAGAAACCAATCCACAAAACTACAACTACCTTATATTTGATAAAGGGTCTAAAAGCATGCATTGGAGGAAGGATAGCATCTTCAACAAATGGTGCTGGGAAAACTGGAAATCCATATGCAACAAAATGAAACTGAATCCCTTTCTCTCGCCATGCACAAAAGTTAATTCAAAATGGATCAAGGAGCTTGATATCAAATCAGAGACGCGCCGTCTGATAGAAGAAAAAGTTGGCTACGATCTACAGTCGGTGGGGTCGGGCTCCAAATTCCTCAATAGGACACCCATAGCACAAAAGTTAATAACTAGAATCAACAAATGGGACTTACTCAAACTAAAAAGTTTTTTCTCAGCAAAAGATACAATAAGAGAGGTAAATAGAGAGCCTACATCCTGGGAACAAATCTTTACTCCTCACACTTCAGATAGAGCCCTAATATCCAGAGTATACAAAGAGCTCAAAAAATTAGACAATAAGAGAACAAACAACCCAATCAACAAATGGGCCAAGGACCTGAACAGACACTTCTCAGAGGAGGACATACAGTCAATCAACAAGTACATGAAAAAATGCTCACCATCTCTAGCAGTCAGAGAAATGCAAATCAAAACCACCCTAAGATACCATCTCACTCCAGTTAGATTGGCAGCCATTATGAAGTCAAACAACAACAAGTGCTGGCGAGGATGTGGGGAAAAGGGTACACTTGTACATTGCTGGTGGGACTGCAAATTGGTGCAGCCAATTTGGAAAGCAGTATGGAGATTTCTTGGAAAGCTGGGAATGGAGCCACCATTTGACCCAGCTATTCCCCTTCTCGGTCTATTCCCTAAAGACCTAAAAAGAGCATGCTACAGGGACACTGCTACATCGATGTTCATAGCAGCACAATTCACAATAGCTAGACTGTGGAACCAACCTAGATGCCCTTCAATGGATGAATGGATAAAAAAAATGTGGCATTTATACACAATGGAGTATTACTCTGCATTAAAAAATGACAAAATCATAGAATTTACAGGGAAATGGATGGCATTAGAGCAGATTATGCTAAGTGAAGCTAGCCAATCCCTAAAAAACAAATGTCAAATGTCTTCTTTGATATAAGGAGAGTAGCTAAGAACAGAGTAGGGTCGAAGAGCATGAGAAGAAGATTAACATTAAACAGGGATGAGAGGTGGGAGGGAAAGGGAGAGAGAAGGGAAAATGCATGGAAATGGAAGGAGACCCTCAGAGGTATACAAAAGTACATACAAGAGGAAGTGAGGGGAAGGGGAAAAATAATACAAGGGGGACAAACGAATGTCAGTAAAGGGGGCAGAGAGAGAAGAGGGGAGGGGAGGGGAGGGGAGGGGAGGGGGGATAGTAGAGGATAGGAAAGACAGCAGAATACAACAGACACTAGTATGGCAAGATGTAAATCAATGGATGTGTAACTGACGTGATTCTGCAATCTGTATATGGGGTAAAAAGGGGAGCTCATAACCCACTTGAATCAAATTGTGAAATATGATATATCAAGAACTATGTAATGTTTTGAACAGCCAACAATAAAAAATTAAAAAAAAAAAAAAAAAATCAAAAAAAAAAAAAAAAAAAAAAAAAAAAAAAAAAAGATCCCACCCAGGCCAGAATCACTAATGCATGACAGACCCGCTGGCTCATGATGGTTGAGTATCGCAGGGGCTTACAAATGGCCACATAGCGATCAAAGGCCATGAGGATGAGCACAAATATCTCCATGCAGCCAAAGAAATGGGCTGCAAAAACTTGAGTCATGCACTCATTGTAGGAAATGGTCTTCTTCTGAGAAAGGTCATCCACAATCATTCTGGGAGCTGTGGTTGTAGAGAAGCAAGCATCTGCAAAAGACAGGTAGAAGAGGAAATAGTACATGGGACTCCCAAGGGTCTGGCTTGTTTTAATGGTCACCACAATGAGAAAGTTCCCCAACAGGGTCATGAGGTAAAGAATCAAGAAGATCCCAAATATTGCCTTCTGCTTGCCAGGGTCTTGTGTCAGGCCAAATAAAATGAATTCAGTTACGCTGCCGTTTTGCATCACCCTGTCAGTGCAGCATGTAGTTGACAAATGTTTAATCTACAGAAGAAAGAAATTACATCTTGAGGAGACTGTGGTCTTACTTCTGAATTCTTAGTTCTGTTTAATATTGTGCTATCTGCAACGGCCTATGTCTCTTTGTAAGCTGATGCCCAGATCTCTGTAACATTTATCTGTTGACTCAGAAACCCACTGGATTGAACCAAAGCTTTTGGTTTTGTGGAATAAAAATGTATATATATCCTTCAAATATTTTATTCTTACCTAGATTGACAATTGCAGAACTTATTCTTTCCTTGGGTAAGTCACTTAAATTCTTAGAAACCTATTTCTTGTGCATCAAAATGAATTGTAAGCAGTTGCTCTATGATTTCTGAGCTTTCAGAAGAATAGTGCTATGCCTACATATCTGCACACATAATCATATATATATATATATATATATATATATATATATATATATATAGTGTATTAATGCACTTTATCTCTATATTGTGACATTTGAAAAAAAATCAACAACACTATTCCAATACAACTAGGCATTAATATTGTTGGAAAATCCCACTTGATAAGAATGCTCTCAGTTTAGTTCACTCATTTTGCTGTCTGTGATCTCTCACTCTATACGTATAGTTTATATGATTGAAATAATATCATGCCATTTTATATTATTATTTTGACTTATAATTGTTTAGTAACCCATCTTGATTTATTTTTCATAGATTAATTGCTAATTTAAATGTGGGATAGCATATCAATCTTTACATGTATTTGATCATTTGCTCATTGAGATATTTATGACATATCCAAGTTTTACTCTCATAATGATTCTACAATTAAGTTTAGAATGATTTCCCAAGTGCAATATTATTACTCAAATTTAAGAGGTTACCAATGTTATTAACAACTATTCAAAATTATTTTCAATATTTTGTGCGCCATTATTAACTGTATAATTGTTATAGAATAATTCATGATCATGATGTTACATACATAACGTAAGAGAAAAATTAAGACTGCTCTTTAGATTATTTGAGTCTGCTTTTCTAATCTCTAGAAATAATCACCCTTATTTCCTATAAGTAAATCCTGAAGTACTATAGACATTGTTGTATATGTTTATCTCTCTATTTTTTTCTCATGTACAAGTATGACCACTATATCAGTCTTGATAATTTTTCTAGAAAAATTGAGGCATTTGCAAAAGAAAAGTTGTGATGTTAGTTTATTATTATGCCAAAATTGTCTCTTAAGATATAAATTATATGATGTTTATAAAATTGAATCTTATCATATTCACATATTATCAACCATGGTTACATTTTTTGTAGATTTTTTTCCTGAAAATACTGCCCTTATCATATATCATTTTTGGGGAGTCAAATCTCTTTAGCAAACTTGGTATTTTAGTAGGATGCATATTAATCTCCCCAAATCATCACTATATTTTTAGATGAAAAACAAGGTTTGGCTTTTCTTCTATGTATATTTCTTTTTTTCTGTGACTTTGCTTCCTTTTTATTCAATCTGTCGATTTTTTCAATCTTAATTATTCCAGTGTTTAAAATCATTTTTAAAATAATATTTATTTTCTACTATGATTTCATAATTCTATTTTGCTTCAAATACTGAAAAATTATCAGAAAAAAAATGGTCACTTTTTAAACAACTTATCTGAGCTTTAAGACAAATATGGATAGTTTTGGGTGACTGTATGTGATTGATTTTTAAAACAGTACAAACCATCTTTAGAGAATACGAAATCCTTTAGAATGGATTCATTAGTGTAGAATTTAAAATTATGGAAGAACATAATCTGTAACTTTCATTGAAGAAAATCAAATTCCCAACCTGATTCTCTGAGATGAAACCATTGAAAACCAGACTTAGATGTGTTTTAGTTCGGTGGCCTGGCTTGATCTGAATCCACACTGCCTAATTTGAAGCCCCAGCCACTGCCCAACAGTGATGTGACACACTTAGAAAATCCCTTGATATAGACATGTAAAACATACATAATAAGATAATCCACCTTTTAGCATTGCTTACAAAGCTTCTGCCACTATACAGGAGATGTGCTATGGACTATGTTCCATTGGAGTAGTCTCATTATGACCATTACTCCTGGTTTTCCAGGATATATTGCCCAATGTTCATAAGCAATCCCAACTTTTCATTTACTCACAATACAGCTGTACAACAGTTTAAAAACATGAATTTGTTTGGGTTGGAGTTGTGGCTCATCGGTAGAGCACTCACCTAGCACCTGCAAGGCCCTGGGTTCTGTCCTCAGCACCACATAAAAATAAAGGAAATAAAGGTATTGTGTTCAACTATAACTAAAAATTAAATATTTTAAAAAACCATGAAGTTCTTTTGTTGAGTGTCTGAAATTATGCTTATATAAGGGATCATATCTGTTTTATCACTATGGTCAGAAGGTAGGAATGACTGTTCCAAATATCATAAAATGAATAAAAGTACTTCATATTTTTAATGTACAGGGCCTTGGATGAGAGAGAGAAAATAAAATCAGGCTTTAGTTGTAAAAAGAGTTTGGATCCAAAGATACAAAAATCAGAGGAGAGAGAACATTTAGGATGAGAGAAATGAAGCCACATTTTAATGGAAATGAGAAGGAAAATGCTTCCTATAGCAAATAGATCAATGTAGACTTTCTAGTTAGTCTGACTCCAAATACATCACAGAAAAGTTTGGAAAAGTAACTTTTCCCCCAGCAAAGTACCCTGAAAGCCAGATTGTAATGTTTGGACATCTTTTCATTGGCAAAGTATAAAACTTGGAGTCATAAAATATGTAATATCAGATTTTTGTAAGATGAATTCATCACTTAAGAATAAAAATTACTCCAAGTAATTTACCTGGATTCAACCATTAGTTGTTATTGCTAAAGTTTGTACAATTGTGACATAGAGCTCATCTGTCCTAAAGTCTCTACCTCCTTCAAGATGCTACAGGTCCACTGAAGACATCTGGTTTTCTATTCCCTGCATTTAGAAACTCAGGGCAAAATACAAGTTTATTTACCCATAATCTAAAGACAGCCCGAAGGCATTTCAAATACAACATGCCAGAGGCTTAAGATTTTTTGATTGCTTTCCTAGAGGCAGATCAGAGGTGCCCACTATCAACCATTGCCTGTGAAGAATAACAACATTAAACATCCTCTTCAGCTTTAACAGAACAATTTTTATGCTTCCAAAACGTAAAACATAATTCCTTTTGTACAATATTTAGCACTCATTAAATTCTAAATAAAATGGTTCACATAATTTAGTGGAATAAAAATAATATCAAGCTTTGGGTAACATAAAAGTTTCCATTGCAAGAATTATTATATTCTAGAATTTTAGTCCTAGACTACATGCATGTCAATATTATCAATGGCCAATTCTAGAATCATTTAAGTAGATCTTCCAGGAATTCATTGAGATCCTATTCTATGTCTCTAAATGGGATGAAGGACCGAAATTTGGTATTCCTTCCTCTCCTCATTTCACCCATCTCTTTCTCTTTTAGCTTTCTTTCTATTACTTGGAAAGAAAGAGTGGGCAGTTTAGAAATACAGTGATTGATAAATACAAATAAAAGCATTACTATAGTTTCCAATGCAATGGTTGATACACTCACCTTGGCTTTCAATACCCTTTCCCAGTGCTCCCATCTTATTGTCCTCCCAGTGTTCTGCTCATCCAAGATCCAGGCACACCTGACACTTTCTGACCTTCATGTATAAACCTAAATAGCCTCATTCCCTGAATATTCCATACCTTACAGTCAGATGACATTTCCTCTGCTCTAACCTCCATTCTCCATTCCCATCTCTGTGTGTGTGTGTGTGTGTGTGTGTGTTAATTGAGATGTATATTTCCTAAATATACACTTCGGTATCTTTTAACCTCAATATCCTTTGTTCATTTTATCTGATATCTTGTAAGATGAGTTACCTCATTGTGCTGTGTGTACTTTGGTCTATGCTAGAGATGGAATTGAGCAAAATTTTCAGGCAGAGAAAATCCAGGACCAGAATCCAAGATTTGTGCTCCATCGAATCTGTCCTTAATACTGCATTGCCATTTCCGTGCAAAGTATCATATTTCAACCATACAGGTGGAGCCAAAATAAACCCCCAAAACCATACACAGGAAATGAAGAAAACCACCCATATACTCTGAATATGTCCTTTCCAATGGACTCAATCTTCAGAAATCAGCATTTTGAAAGTGCATTTGAAAAACAATAGTGAGGAAGGGATAGAAAGTTAAGCAAAGGCTATGAAGAGTCAATCCAAAGGGGGAAAAATGTGCTGTGAACAATAATTAAAGAAAGAGTTTTCAGAGGATGCAATAGGGGAAATCCTATATGCAAGTATAAGCAAATAAGCATGGTAAAGATAAAGAATATTTTCTCCTAGGATTTCACTGAAGAGTCTTGCTTCCCTCTCCTCCTCTCATCACACTATTTTACACCTCACTCCCTCTAAAAGAATGCATTAATAAAGGGAGACGATAAGTAAAATAGCCAACACTAGTATCCTCTCCATCAGGACACTTAGTGCCATTAGCATCAATGCAAACTGACTGCATATGATTTGTGTACAAACCTATCCTTATCCTGATGTCAGACTCTGCAAATAAAGTAGTTCACAAGTATTGGGTAATACACCATTGCTCCCTTCACTGTGTCCCCTTTTTAGATTGCAACTGAGCTTGAGACACTATTTCATCTGGAAATATTGGATATTTTCATCATTGGAGAAAATATGTCCCTGGAATTTTTCTCTTCTTAGGAAACAGAACCAGAAAACAGCAACTGCCCTAAAACCTGGACCCAATGGGAGGCAAGAAAATTTCAGTCTCTCGAAATTCCCTCCCCAAGCTCCTATAGTCCCTGTCCCATACCTTTCCTCTGGAATTCGCCCTGCACCAGTGCAGATCCCAGATTCTTCACCTTTTGTTTAGGCCCAGAATCAGCAACTGCTCCCAAGGGTAAAATAACTCACTTTTTTTCTGTTGCAGAATTAAACTCACTTTATTGAAAGTGTTGTCTCTCTAGAACCCTTCCCTTCAGTTCTGCTTTATTTAGCAGGTTGCCAGTACCCCATACAGGTGATTTACCCATTGTGTGGGGATTTTCCAGTTGTTCACAACTCGGCCACAAGTTATTTCTCTATCAATTGCAAAAGCTCACTCATATATTATAAACAATTTAACAAGTACTTGTCAACCATTTACTGTGTGCCAGGCACTATTTTAGGGACTGGGAATTTAATAGTAAAGATTAAAAAAGAAAAAAGAAAGAAAGAAATCCCTATATTTTTTTATAAATTTTATTCTGTTTTCTACATAATAAACACAATAAATAAATTGTGTAACATGATGGTATATGGTGATGTGTTATGTAAACACATAACAAAATAATTGAAATAAATAATAAAATAGGAGAAACAGGAGACACAAAATGGATGAATTTGCTTTTTTTTTTTTTTTTTTTTTTTTTGGTACCAGGGATTGAACTCAGGAGCAGTCAACCATGAGCCATATTCCCAAACTCTTTTTGTATTTTATTTAGAGACTGGGTCTCACTGAGTTGCTTATTGCCTCATTGTTGTTGAGGCTGGTTTAAAACTTGCAATCCTCCTGCCTCAGCCTCCCTAGCCACTGGAATTTCAGGTGTGTGCCACCACACCTGGAAAATTTGCATTTATTTAAGATAAAATATTCATAATTAGGGAAACACATTTGTTTGACCAACCAAAAGAAGGAAGCAAACTATGTAGACATCTGTAGGGGGAATAACTGAGACAGAAAATGACCATTCAAGGTCCCTCAGGCAGAAACATAAAAAGTTGGCAGTGGCAGCAACAATGACTTGTATGTTGTGATGAGCTTAAAGAATGCAGTTAGAGGCACTAGTACAAAGGAGCAGAAAATGGCTGAGATGTGGTTGAAAATTAATGGGTATGGAATTTGATGGTTATGTAAAGGTCTTGGTTATGACTCTGGAAGTAAGGAGCTGGGATAGGTCAAAGGACAATATTCTTGAAAGGAACATGATCAATTGGTCAACTTAGGAGCCAATACATGGGAAGGATCTTCTCTGTGATATTAAAATCACCATGATACATAGCAGGTTCATGTTGAGTGATGGTGAGCAGAGACCAGCACCTTCAAGGTGCAATGGCCCTAGAAGCACTTGATGATTTTTCTAAGGGAGAGTGGAGTTTGGGATAATCAGAGTAAGATGAAAAAGTAACTAGAGAAGAGGTGTGAGCTAGAAGTGGTGATTAAAAGCACTCACAAAGTCTCACCTCTAAGATGTTGGCATGAGACATGTGGAGAGAAAACATCCCTCACTTAAGGAGAGACAGAAGGCCAGGAGAACCAGGGAGGCAAGAAAGCAAATGTTCACAAAGAGATTGAAAAGTTAGGGGATTCTGTCCATTGCTGACCTGAGATCTAGGAGTTGTAATGAAAGAGGCTCTTAAGGAATGAGAGCTATTATTTTAAAAGGAGGAATCTGTAGTTCTGTAGGAGACTTAAAACATGAATTTAATATATTCTCCTAAAAATGATAGTTTATTCTCTCTTGTTGGAGAAATATTAATGTAATTTCTTCAAATCCTGGGAACTCATAAAATTTGTGGACTTGCTATTAGGCTTTTACAAAAAGCATAATCCACTAGAATGTTAACCGTGAATATGGGATTTTTTTCAATGCTTCTTAGAATAACACTTAAAAATAATGAGTCAACCAAATTGAATTTGATTTTTGAACAGAAATGTTTATTGGATGCTCCTGGTGCCAGGTGCCTATGAAAGACTGTCCACTGAAATAAAATGTTCCCCTTTGCAGTAACAGAATAGTATCAGCATTCATGGCCACCAAAGGAGAGTCTACATTCACCAGCCCTGCTTTACACATAGGGGTAGTTCTGTGGCTGAGTTTTTGTCAATTGGACATAAGCAGAAGAGATACGTGTAACTTCCAGGCTGAAATCTAAAATGTTAGACTTCTGTTCTTGGATTTATCTCCCCTTCTGGACAGATGGTGACACAAATGCAGTGCTCTGTGGCAGTGCTTCTTAATCTGCAACATATACTTGAAACACTTCATGTTAAACTCAAATACTTCATCAGTTCAAGGCTGAAGCTTGGGATTCTACATTTTTAATGAGCTCCCAGGAAATGTTAGTGGTTCCAGCTATGATCACATTTTGAACATGAAGGTACAGCTTCACAGGTGATCAAGCAACAGACTGAGAGATAGCTGGATCTGTAAATTAAGAAGAGGAAATGCTCTGCCAAGTTGGATTATTTCTATGGGACTGTTACATAAAAAGAATAATTTCCTATTTAAAAAATATTTTAGTTATAGATAGACACATTATCTTTATTTTTATTTATTTATGTTTATGTGGTGCTGAGGATTGAACCCAAGGCCTCATGCATGTGAGGCAAGCGCTCTACCACTGAGCTACAACACCAGCCCAACTTCTTATTTTTTAAAGCATAATATCATTGTATGTCTCTTTGATAGAAGTTTATCCTTACTCTAAGTATTTATGGAACTCAAAAATATACATGAGGGCTTTTTCCTCTTTATATTATAACTCTACTCCTGAGAGGGTTCCTGAATTACTGATATGGTCTTATGCAGAGATGGCATTCCTTCTGTGACATTTTAAATTACTTTTCCCTTAAGAACATGGATTTGTATTAACCATGAGAATTCAAAATGTTAGAGTTTAAAACTCTTCAAAAAGGATATATGGAAAGAAAAGTTAAGGCAATATAAGACATTGCTTAATCTTCAGAATTCAGAGATTCATTCTTGTTGCACTACTATAAAGTAACTCTGGCCTTCAGAATTGGGCAGCAAAAATCAGATCTTTTAAATAAATACCTAGTTGTATCAGTGGAATAGAGGAAGGGGATTAATGGGGATTCTGGAGGGATGGGCAAATAAATAAATAAATAAATAAATAGTCCAGTTGTGAACAATCTCTCATGCTCTTGCTCACTGTAACCAGATAAAAAGGGCCCATCATTAGAAGACAGAACACGTGTTTAATACTTTCCAGGGAAAATTCAATTGGAGAACATGACTCAATGCTCACAGTGTTAGTTACTTAATATTGTGCAAAAAATGACCTCAAATTTAGCAGCTGAAAATAACTCACATTTATTTTTTCAGTTTCTATAGGTCAGGAGTTGAGTACGACTTATCTGGATCTGTCAGGGGTCTTTCACGACAATATAACCAAGATTCAAACAATGCTATGGTCTCATCTTAAGATTCAGCTGGACAAGGTCTACTCCAAAGCCTGTGTGTGCCTGTTTGCAGAACTCGGTTCCTCTCTGGACACTGACATGAAGGCCTCATTTTCTCACTGGATATTGGCCTAGAGACAGGTCTTAGTTCCTGGCTGTGTGATACACTGAATAATAGTTTACTACCTGGCAGCTTACTTTATTGAAGCCATCAAGTGGAGAATCATGAGAAAGATGGAAATTTCTTGCAATAATAACAGAAAAGTAAATTGCCATCTAAATATTTATGGGTGGAAAGAGAACCCTAGAAATTGAGAGAATAGGGGTTACCAGAGAATGGGGAGTGCGTGGAGACAGGCAGAGGTGGATCATTGGGAAATGTTATTGTTTGATAAGAATAAGTTTTGGTGTTCTATGGCATAGCAGGTAAACATAATTAACAATAAAACATCATGTATTTCAAAATACTAAGAAGAGTTTAATTTGAATGTACTCACCACAGAGAAATGGCAAATGTGATAAATATGCTAATTATACAAACTTGATCACTACCCAATGTATACACAATACATAAATAAATTATCACATTGTATCTCATAAATATGTACACATATTTGTGTTGTTACATACATAATATGTAACAATACATAATAAAAAGAACAATTAATAAAGATGATCTTGTTTCTACCCAGTGATTATGGGGCTATAGATAATCACTACACACTAGGCCAGAGAGCTTCTTACTGCCCAGGTCATCACATGAAGACATAATTCTTATCTATCATTTATATTTTTCTATCTGCGTACACATTTTTATTAATCAAATTATTTTTCTATTGCATATAGTTTTATTTTGTAGGGATCATATTTTGTTCCTTTTGAGTAACATGTAGAATTCTAGGGAAAAAAAGAACTTCTTATAAACCCCAGGTCTAACTTAAGTGATTAGCACAAATGATTGCAATAATACATTTGGAAACATGAAAATAATTATAAATGCTATATGATTATAACTCTTAAAAATATAAAAATTAAAAATAACTACAACAGTAAATTGTTTAAAATTAAGAAAACAAATGTTATTTAAATTAAGTAATGCTAAGTTAATATAATTTTGTTTTGTAAACCCTGCTCATCATTTGCCCTCCAATCACAAAGTAACAGTGTTTGACACCTTTTAACAATGATCACGTTCAGGCACTCAAATTATGTGATTATACCTGGGTATGAGGTATTCATCAGATGACCCAAACCATGCCTTTATATATTTTGAAATTATCAACTCAATCAACTCAAAACATAAAATCAGAATTTAAAAATCCTTATGGAAATTAGCAGAAATCTAGGTAGAGCCAATGGGAGCTTACTTTTATCAGGGTGGTAGGAGAGTTGGTAAGAAAATATACCACACCCTGGATATATATTGAAGGTGAACTATTTTTTTCTAAGACATTTGGTGTCAACTGTTAGAACTTCATTTCATCTATTTATTTTTTACTTCAATGCTTTGGCAACAAAAAGAACAGATTTCCTGGGGAAAACTGTAGGAGTAAGAGTGAGGCAGGAAAAGTTAGGCAGCAGCTGTGAAGGCACTAATAAGTCTACAGAGGAAGATGTCACAGAAATGTGACATTCAGATGAGAGCCATCAACACAGAGATAGTGCATGAAGCCTTATGAACCCTCATTTTAAATGTGGGAACTTTAATATACAGGATGGAAATGCTTCTCTGAGGTATTGTTGCCTTCAACACAGCTTCAGAATAATCTCAGCTAATCTTAATTAATCCAGGAAGGAGGAGCTTCCCAATCATCCCACAAATGTTTGTGCTAAAAGCAGCTTATACAAATATCAGGAAACCTCCTCTGCTGTGTCATTTCAATTACTACATCTTCTTTCTCCTGTTTTCAACTCCTAAGCTTTCCTTCTATTTATATCATAAAACTAAACCTTGGCAAGGCAAGCGGTTTGCTGATAGTCAATGTCATAATCCAAAAATTGCTGCCTGCTGTCAATAAAATTTGGACTTTGAGGTTTTCCAGCAAATAATACGTAAATCTTCCAAACTTCTATTAATGGAGTTTGAATATCCATGAGGAAGCATGTCATGATTCATGGGAAGAATCCCAAAGTGGTACTGTGTAGGTTCATCTGCTACAGTTTAGGGGACAGTTCTCAGATTTGTAGGAAAGCACTTATTTTCATTCTGGCTCCCCAAAATGGCCTTTTATTGTCCAGACATGATTGAACTGATTCTTTTTGTCTAAACCCAGTTGAAAGTATCTGAACCAAAATGTTTATTGAATGAGAAACTACAAAATATGTAAATTAATGCACCAAATGTTTATTCTGGCCATTAGTAACGATCCTTCTCTCTCTAGATGACTGTTCATAGGAAGCCCAATTACTATATGAAACTGACTTCATACCAGCAGAATTTGACAAACAGGCATTATTGGCTATGGGCTTCAGTAAAATGTTCAGTTGTTCAAATGTTCTTCAGTTTGAAATGTTCATTCTGAAATGATATGTCTGCCAGTCATACTGACCAAAGGGAAAAATTTTTCTTGCACTAGGACTGTACCTCAGAACTAATCCAAATTGTGCTCCCACGATGTACTTTGTGTGGTATTTTAAAGTGGACATCTTACTCTTTGGATTAATAATAATGACACCAGCTCTTTTTCTCTACTGTGACTCTTTTTATAATTATACCTCATTTGTGATAGTGGTAGTTTTTATGACTCAAAATTTTACAAAAGATTCTCAATTCATCAACCAAAAAATATGGGCAGTGAAGATTAGTTATAAAAAAAAATCACCATAAATAATAGAAATCATGGTTCAATACTCAATGTGTGCCTTATAACAAGTTTTAATTTTATTTGAATGGAACATGTTGTCAGTCTATATATCTTCATGAGAGGAATAAAAGACCATTTTTTAAAGTTTTTTACAAAAATAATGAAGTATCAAATAGGTGTCAACTATACAATACTTAAGATCCTTGGGGAACATACATTTCTTGGAGTAACTTTGGTTATTGACTGTTAAGCCAGATAATGTATGACACAGATCTAAGAGTACCAGATCTCATTTCCCCCCCCAAAAAAAGAATGTTAAAAATAGATGTTCAGAAAGAAAATAAAGAAGAAAATCCCAATTACAATAGTGCGTTAAAGAAATAAAATTATAGAAACAACAAGATCTGGCTCATAAAGCTTCAAAAAGGCAGGGGAATCAATTCAGAGAGCAAAAGTCAGAGGGCTGGTGCACCTCAAATATGGCTGCACTTGGTAGTCTGTCATTTTAAGTAATATTGTCCTAAAATAAAATGGGTACATCCTCATTCTGCCTATTTTGCCAAATATCCTACTGGAATAGAATTATACAATAACATTGGGATGAGGACTTTATTCTTCTCCATTGTGCAATTTTACGTAAGTTATTGTAGAATTCTACAATAAGTCTTCCATTTTTGGCTGCCTTGAGTCACAGTTTGTTGAACCATAACTTTCTGATGGCATTTTTGACTTCTGCATTCCTCAGAGTGTAAATCAGAGGATTGAGCAAGGGTGTTCCAATTGTATAAAAGACAGCCACCATCTTGTCCATTGGAAATGTGATTGGAGGGCGAGTGTATGTGAATATACATGGAACAAAGAATAAGATGATCACAATGATGTGGGAGGTGCACGTAGAGAGGGCTTTCCTTCTTCCTTCAGCACTCTTATTGCTCAGAGAGTGTAAAATGAAAGTGTAGGAGATAAGAAGGATTATGAAACTCACCATGCATATGGCCCCACTATTAAACACTATGAGTAGATTGATGACATAAGTGTCCATACAGGCAAGTTTCAACAAAGGTTGCAAATCACAGAAGTAGTGATCAATCACATTGGGGCCACAAAAGGGTAACTTCAAAGCCAGGAAAATCTGTGCTGAAGAATGAATACAAGAACCAACCCAGGCCAGAATCACCAATGCACCACAGACCTGTTGGTTCATGATGATTGTATATCGCAGGGGCTTACAAATGGCCACATAGCGATCAAAGGACATGAGGATGAGAACCAAGGTTGCCATGCAGCCAAAAAAGTGAACAACAAAGATCTGTGTCATGCACTCATTGTAAGAGATGACTTTGTTCCCAGATATAGCATTGATAATCAATCTGGGGGCTGTACTTGTTGAAAAGCAGGAATCAGCCAAGGATAAGTAGAAAAGGAAGAAGTACATGGGACTCCCAAGTGTCCGGCTGAACCGAACGGTTATCAAAATGAGTGAGTTTGCCAACAGAGTTGCAAGATAGAGAAACAAGAAGACCACAAACACTATTTTCTCCTTTAGAATATCCTGTGTTAACCCAAATAGAATGAACTCATTCACACTGTGATTCAGCTCCATGGGTAGAGTGAGTAGATAAAAGAAAGACACAGCTGAGAAATGATTTATCTGCAAATAAAATTGATACAATGATAATTTGGCAGTAGATGTGAACTGTACTCAATGAGAACTTTGTAGTTTCAAACAACATAATACAGTGATTCTCCCATTTTTTCATGTATTATAAAGAGTAGGATTTTTTTTTAATTGAATCCCTTACTTTAACCATAGGCATTGATGCAAGCTCTTCTTAGGTGGGACAAAGAATATTTGGGGGGGAAGAAGAAAACCTACAAGTGATTGTGCTCTCTGCCAGTCTGAGAACTAATGACTATGTAATAGTGCCTTACTTGTGTCATCTTAATGTCTTAAAATTTTCATTTCTATAAAAATTTAAGATTTTAATGGACACATATTTGTACACAAATGTGTATGATATATATGTGTAAATACTGGGAATGCATCACAATTATGGAAACTAAATAATATCAAAGTGTACATTGGGGATGTCCTCTTGAGAAAACATGTTTTTTGATATGGACCTCAGTTTTTGCCCATTTTTCCTCTTCAATGTCTTGACCAAATTATGTTTTCATATGAAATTATTTCTTCAACTTTTGAGTTAACCCAGTCCTAATTTTAGTTTCATTTTCAGTCAGCACACATATGAGAATATGATATATGAATAAATCATTAAGGTTGAAATTATTAAGGAAAGTTACTATATACTTAAAACAATCCACTACACATGTTGGATATATGATATTGAGTCTCACACCGTAAATTTGATGTGCCACTCTGCCTAGAACCTGAATAAGGACTTTACTTATAAATGACTTTTCCTAACATATTTATCAGAATTTTTTTGCATTTGACCATTTTTGTTTCTTCCAAATCATAATTTTAAAGTTATATTGCAAAATTTCACTAGATGAATAATCCCCATTATTTTGCTCTATCCTGCTTTATATGCACACATATTTATACAATTTAAATCATCCTATAAAACTTTATTTTCTAGTTTTCACAGAGTATTCACAATACAATTATCCCTTTTTTTTGATTATACATTAACATTTGAAATTTCACAACATAAATTTTACTATTTAATTTTAACATTGTTTTTATATTTTAACTCTCATATATAAACATTTGACCAAATCTCTTCTTATTTATATACTTTATTTTTAATAATTTCATCAATATATATTACAAACTTCTGAGGCATAAAATGTATAAATTTTCATAATTACTGATAATCTTTGTCTAATGCCTTTCCAATTTTGTTGTATTAATATTTATTAGAAATATTTTCATCATGGTATAGGAGTATTTTCACAATAAAATATCCAAAGTTTACATTGAATTACAAAATTCATAATTTTCCATCTCACTCTCCAGAGGTAACATACCATTCCTTATGTATTCTCCTAGATTTTTTATAGTTATATATGTATATGTATATATGTGTGTGTATGTGTATATATATATATATATATATATATATATATATATATATATATATATATATATTTGGCTAAATATCCCTTTTATGAACACACTGGATCATTATTTACCATAGTTTATAAAACTGTAGCAAAATAGCATTTTTTAAAAATAAAATTCTAAAATTAAGCATTATCTTATTTGGTTGGCTAATAGAATAAAAATTAGAATAAACATTTATTTGTTTACTGAGGACAGTATGATATTTTTGTATATTTTCATTTCTTATATTTCATATGTCTGAATTATGTATGTCTTTTAAAATTGTTTTTGATATCTTGCTTTGAGCTCTTTCCTGTTTTGAATGTTATACCATTGAATCTATGAATTTTCCCCTTTATGATTTAACAAGTTATCTAACTTTGGGAGTTATCATCTTTATTCTGTCTCATAATATTCCTAGCACTTATTTTAGTATGAATTTTGAGGTAGTCTACCTGTGTCTGATTAATTGCCAGTCCATCAATGAATTAAAGAGCACTATCACATCTGTCACCAGACCCCCTCAGATCTGCAGCCACTATAGTAGGGCATGGAAAGATGTTCTCAAGCACTTTGCCATCATGATGGAGGGATTACACACTTCCAGAAAAGATAAATAATTACATAAAAATTACACACAGCTTTGTGCAATTCTATCAAATATCCTTTTCCCAAGTCTAAGTAGCCTTAGAGAATGAGTTAATTGGGTAGTAAAATTTCAAACATTAGAAATAGTGGTAAAGCTTTGTCTTAAAAATCTATGTTCTCATTCAATACAAAGGCTGTTAGAAAGTCCTGGGGAAATGGTGGACAACCACGCTGTCCAGGGCATGCTATTTTGATTTATTTTAAATAAGAGGAAAAAAAAAAAAGATTTGGAAGGCAGCACTTTGACAGGCTGTGTGCATAAGCTCAGATCAATACTGCCTCAGGTTTTTTATTGAAACCAGTCATTATTTCATAAAACTCCTGAACTATCCTTCCTCTCTGATAATACCTTTGGGGTATTACAACAGTAGTGGAGCATACCATTTACTCTTCTTTAATTTTAAATTTTTATTTCTACCCATTAAAATTTTAACAAGTTTAAATCATATCTGGACCCAAGACCCTTCTTTATTTTTGTCTAGAAATAAACATCTACCTCTATTCCCTTTGCTTTGATATTACTATTCACTTTGTGTTGATGTGAATAAAATACCTCATATTACCTATTTTCCTTGTTTCATTACCTTATAGCTTAAACAGAGATTCACTTATGTTATTTCCTTTGACACGAACATTTTCTTGCAAGAAAAGTATGTCCATTAGCCTTGTTATTTTCTGGGTATGAAATGTGACCTGTAACCCAGAGAGTTTTATTGAGGTAAAACAATAATGAAATGCTGCTACTAAATAGCTATTCTCTTTCCCATCCACCTTACCTGTCATATAAAACAGCAAATCCCAAGCATTCATGTCATTGTATCCTCAAAAAAGAGAAAACTTGAGCTGTCAGAAGATGCCAGTTGATTTTTAAAAAAATTTTCTGACTTGATCCCAAAGTCAAGTTCTGCAAATTCATGATGAAAAAAAATATCAAAATACAAATTAGATAGCTAATGAATGATAGTGAAAGGGAAAAGGGCAGAGACTCAATGAATTAGAGTAGGAGACAGGAGACTGATAGTGAATAGACAGCCGCAGAGTTGTGAGGTAGGAGAAAGAAGATCTGGAGAGGGGAGGTAAAAGGGGTTTGTGACCCAAAATTTCTCCATAAATCTCAGCCTCTTTCTCTCCAACCCACTTGATCCCAAATCAGGGAGGTAAGGTGTGGTCCATTTTGAACAAGGATGACCAAGTTTCCTGAAACTCCAAGTGTATGGAGAGTGGAGTCCTATTACATACTTTGTTCCAGAAACCACACCGCTGACATTAAACTCTTCAAGTGAGATGATCCCAAGATCAAAAGTTCTGCCATGCTGGGCTCAATGTTATGGTGCTATATAATTCCACCCTCTGTGAGCAGAGAGTTGCTGAAGAAATAGTCTATGTTCCTGCTGAAGCTAGGAAGGTTTTTAAGAACCCTGGAACACCATCACTCTTGTTTGGGAAAATACTCTCTAGAAGTTCTACCTTTCATAGAAGACACAGCATTCCTGACAGTCTTGAGAAGGCAATGTGAAGAGAGCATTTCAGATAGATTAAAATCCTTACCTTTTTTTCTGTTAAGCAAACAGATGCTTCCCAAAGAACTTCACTTTTCATTTATAGGAAGCTGAATCACATGAAGCCTTGGTACAGCTTTCTATCATAGAGGTTATGGGATGTGGAGAGAGTATGTGGAGAAGGGACTCTACATGTGGACATATTACACGTGGTTCCTCCCAAAGCACTGTGTCAGATGAAAACAACAATTTCTACACTGGAGCATTGAAGAAAGTTGTAAAACATAGAGGAAGTTTCTAATTTGTCTCTTGAAAACAGGATGAGAGAAACTACCCCTGTGCTCTGAGAAACCCTCTGAAACCAGCTATTTTTTTTTTTTTTACCAGTTTGTCTTTGGTAAAAGTGTAAGTAAACACATTTCTTTTTATTACACTGGAAATTTATAGTAATTCCACAAAGGTTTTAGATGTGTAAGGCTTTTATCCTCAGGAGCTCTAAGAAAGCCCTACTCCCAAGGAGTCCCAAAGGATGTCAGTGAGTTACCTCATTGACTGTAGAAGGCAGGCACTGTAGAAAAGTAGTTAAATTTCAACTTGATATGAATTGCAACTGAGAAAACAATGCTCAACTTTTTATGATTGGCTTAAGTTAGTCTCTTTTGGAAAAAATGAAATTCATTGAAGCCAGTTAGATGTTGGTGGACATGAGACCTGGCCCCAACACATCCATTATCTAAATTTAATTAACTACATTAATAGTTTCAATTTCAAATTTTATCTTTTGTAAAGGTCAACTAACAATAATATTATTTTCCCCATTTCTCATCCCATCTATATTTTAAGCCAGTGTAGAGAGAAAAAAGGGATGAGAATTATTGAATACTTTTCTTATGCATTTTTCTCTTATTTCTAAAGATATATTCTCTTCTACACAAGGAAGAAAAACAGGTCTTTTAATTTGAATGTAATCATAAACTATTAAAGTTTGGACATTATGAAATTAGTTTCCTAAGGTGGATGGAGACAAGGATTTGCTACCTTGTTATGCCATTGCCTTTGAGATTGCTATTATGAGGTTTACACCAGAAATCCAGAGTGAAGGTAGTAGAAAGAAGCAGGAGACAGATTGCAAAACACTTCGCACTTCAGCTCATGTGTCTGAGCACCAACCAGCAAGCAAGTGTCTGAGAGAAACGTCTTAGGGAAAAGGATGCTGCCAACCTGGACTTTTTTTTTTTTTTAATTACAAACAGGCTGGAAGAATTTTTAGAATATTTTTTTTGTTGTGTCACTTAAAGCTTTTAGACCACAGCTTCTGCACCAGTTTAATGGGAGCCTGAAGACAAATTTATAATTTTATCATTTTCTACTATACAATTTTATAAAGACTTAAAGATATAACATAAAACTAGTAATCTCTGACTCAGAAAAAGTGCAGAATAAATTATTTTGTTCTTATTAATCTTTCTTCAACATGAGGAATTGAGGTGAAAAAGTGAGAGAAGACTCACTCAAGGTGACAAAACCCATTAATAACAAAACATGCTTAGAATCTGAATCTCACAACTCTGAGTCCAAAGCATTTTTTTAAATTATTATTATTTCAATAATGTATCAATATTAATGGCATAAGGTTTCTTGTCTGGCAAAACAAAATCAGTCAATTAGGCAAGAGCCTGGGTCAATGATCTCACCAAGGCCCTTCAATCTCTGAGTGAATTCTGTGAAGACTAAATATTTCTTGTGGAGAGAAAGGTTGAGGTACCTAACGACTCCACATAAAGCCAAACCAGGGTACCCAAGGTTTGTCTGAGGGCAGTGAACTCTGGTCATTCAGTCATGAAAACTATGCAATTCAGTATAGATGACAACTGATGCTTGTACTCTTTTGTATTATTATTATTATTATTATTATTATTATTATTATTATTATTATGTTATTACTATTTGGTACTAGGGATTAAACACAGGTGTGTCTCTTTACCTCTGAGCCACACCCCTAGCCATTTTTTTTTATTGCAAGTTTTATTTTTAAACAACATCTCACTAAATTGCTGAGACTGGCCTTGAACTTGGCCTCCTTCCTCAGATTCCCAAGCCACTGAGTTTACAGGTGTATGTCACCATGCCCAGCACTCTTTTGTCTTTGATCCATGTGTATCTCATGTAAAATCTCAGAGTGAATTAGGACCTTACTTTAAAATTCATTTACTTAAAGTTATATCTTACTAAAGTTAGTGTTCCAATGAATAATAAAGAAATTATTCAGATCAAACCTAATCAATAAAATGGAAGTTTGAAGCAATATATTATTTTACTGAGATATGAAATAGCTAAAGATCACTGAGAAAAACTTTTTTTTCAAGTGATGAATGGAGAATGAAAAAATATTATAGAAAATAATTTAACATAGATAGAGGAAATAACTAAAAGTAGAATTTATTTGAAATATCCCCTTCTAAACTATGTCAAAGGGTGAATTGTAGCTTGTATCAACATCTGCATGATAATGCCAGCAATGTCTATATTCACTTTGCAAACATTTCATTAGGTTAATATTAGAGACGGATTAAACTTTACTAAGTAAAGATATATCATCCATTCATTCAGTCAATTTAGCAATAAAAATGACTTTGTTTATCTACATTTAAATTATCTCTTTATTGATAATTATACCAATAGAATAATTTTCACTTGGTAGTCAAAGTCAAGAAAATTAAAAACATAAAATTAAAATGTTATTCTTTTTTTAAAATTGATGTTTTACTCTCTGGTGCCTCTGGCTACTATTTCTTCAGAAAGGGGAGGAAGTCACAGCCCTATGTACACATCTTTAGGAAGGCATTGCTGGTATAGTGGTGTCCCAAGAGTTTCCTTTGACTGCATTTGAATAAGAAATACTGATTGCTGACTCCCATATGGAGTGTGCTCCACTGTCTCCCCACAACAGCTAATTGGTAGCTGTCTCATATCTGAGAAGAGCTATCCACAGGCAGAACTGGACCAATCAAGTCCTATCTCCCAGGAAATGCAAGAAGGGACTCAAATTTTGCAGCCCACACTGAATGTTGAAGTCACCTGACAAAGGAAATCCTTCAGTAGAAGTTTGATGAATCTCTACTCTCTGCCAGACTTGAGTCCTGGTTGCTCTTCAACAGTCACTAAGATCATTGTCATCAATCTTTTATAACATGAAATAGTGTGAGTAAATTTCGGTTACTAACAGGCAGAATATTTTTGTCTTTTTTCTGCAAAGATTTTACAAATAGAGTGATTGGAGATTAATCAGTAGGTAATTTCTCTTTTTATTCTTTATTTCTTTTATTATTAGACTCTAAGGAAGCATACAATTCAATTATTTTTAACTTACATACGAAATATCAAGTTTCCAGCTCAGCTCTGATACCTGATGTGAAAGTAAATGCTGCAGTCCGGCTGCAGCAAAATAACCGGGGGGTGACGAACAACTTGTGTAGATTGATACAGCAGGAGTAGGAGCCGTTTATTGTAGGACAGGAGAGGTATTTATACATTCCACACAGCTTATCTAATGAACATAAACTAGATACAGCAGTCAACCAATAAGAAATCTCCACACTTAATGGCTCGCTGGCGTTACTTCACAAACCACTCCCTCTGGCAAAATGCCAGGCGCCATCCTGACTTGTTTACAGACCTTAACATTATCTGATACCTGATGTGAAAGTAAAGATCATTTTCTGACCCCTACATGAAGGTTTTTCTATAATTGTATATTACCATATTTCTATACAAAGGAAATCCTATAAAGTTTTTTAATCAGAAAAAAATTTACTTATTAGGTCATAAATTTATTTTTTAAAATGTTTAATGTCTACCTTCATCAGAAACTACTACCAGCCTCTTCCACACTTTCCTCATGGAATTTTTTACTTCCTTATTCCTGAAAGTATAAATCAAAGGATTAAGGAAGGGAGTTAGGATGGTGTAAAATATGGCCACCATTTTGTCATAGGGGAAGGCAGAAGGAGGTCTTGCATATACAAATATGCATGGTACAAAAAACAAAACCACAACAGTAATGTGAGATCCACAGGTGGACAGAGCTTTCCTCCGCCCCTCAGCACTGTGATTTCTCAGGGAGAACAAGATGACACCATAGGAGACCAGCAACAAGGAGAAGTTGATGATGCAGATTAATCCACTGTTGGCAATCACCAGAAGGCCTAGGACATGAGTGTCAGTGCAGGCCAGCTCCAGTAATGGGTACAAGTCACACATGAAATGATCAATGACATTAGGTCCACAGAAGGGCAGCTGGAAAGTAAAGAGAATCTGTATGATGGAATGCAAGAAGCCCCCTGTCCAGGACACACCCACCAGAATGCCACAGAGCCTCCAGTTCATGATGGAAGAGTAGTGCAAGGGCTTGCAAATGGCCACATAGCGGTTGTAGGCCATGGCTGTGAGGACAATTACCTCTGCTCCAGCAAGGAAGTGCTCAGCAAAAAGTTGAATCATGCATCCTTTATAGGAGATGGTTTTTCTCTCATAAAGAGAGTCCACAACCATCTTTGGTGTGATGACAGAGGAGAAGCAGGCATCCAGGAAGGACAGGAATGCCAAGAAAAAGTACATGGGGGAGCTCAGCAGTGCAGGGCTACAGAGGATGGTCACTAGAATCAGCATGTTGCCTCCAACAGTTGCAATGTAGACCAACAAAAACACAATAAATACTATTTTCTGAATTCTTGGATTATTAGAAGGGCCCAGGAGAACAAACTCAGTTACAGTGCTCTGGTTTTGCATGATTTCCAAGGAAAAGGTGAAGGTAAAACTGTGATCATGTAAACATATAATTTGGATAAAAAAATTGCTTCAAGTTATTTGTAATATTACAGTCATCAACTAGTTGCTGCAACATTAGGTGGACTTATCTTGAGTGCTTTCGTTATCACTGAGAACATATTATTAGATATTTATTGAAGGCTGTTGTACATCAGGCAATATTGAGGTATAGATAAATTCTTGTATATTTTAAGAAAACCAGATTTTCAACGTGGTGGAGGAGTTACTTTGTAAAAATCCAGCTTTAACCATTATGTAGTAGCTGCCTTGTGTATTTGATGAAAGGCATTCTAAAACCACTCTCAATTTGCAAACAAAGAAAGACTATTATTTATTAATTAGACCTTCCATAGGCGTAGGATGAGGCAGGTATGAGTAGCCTGCCATGCTTGATTAGGGGACTGCTTCATCTACCATTAGAAGAAGAAATAAGAGGCAGTTGAGGTGGCTCCTGACAACCATGGATGCTCCTCAAAAATTTCTTAAAATCATTGGAAATAATTGGTCCTGAGAATGAGAGGATTCATTCTTTATAAAACCAAAAGATGTATAATACAGCGCATAGCTCTACTATATTTGATCTATGAATATACACAAAGTTTTGAGATTTTACTTGCCATTTATCATTTAAAAATGTGAACAAAGTTAACAAAAATAACACCTGTTTTATGCTGAATAAATGGAACAGTGCAGGGAAAGCAATTGCATAGGACCCACAATCTGTGTGAGGTTTTATTATCCATATTTGTTGTAGAGGAATATGTACTTAAAGCTTAATTTGAAGCAAACGACAGATGCTTGATTTAGACTTTTACACTGATTCTCTAGCTCCAAAATTCAGTTTTCTCCCAGAAGATTAGCAGAGAAAGGACTAAGATGTTTTCTTTTCCAGCAGTAAGTTCAGGGAAGCCATGGTCTCTCTACAGTTTTGGTCCACCTTGAAATTTAAAACATATTATTCCTTTGCTCATGTTTGAATGAAGAATTTTGAGAAAGGAATCAGAGCGCATTATGAAGAGTCAGCAGGCACTTGTCCAGCCACCTACAAATGCGTATTGGCAAAATGTAGGTGAGGAAAGGAATAACTGGGTGAATAAAACTTAGAGTCTTGAGACTTTATTATTATATATTAATTATTTATACAATGTGACCCTACCTGAGCAGATATAATCCTTCAAAACACATGGTTCCAAATTTATTTATTGTAAATGACTTTATTGTAACATAGAAATGTTCATAAGCAGCTTATGTACTCATCTCCAAGGATTATAATGATGGTTAAATTTGGTAACATATAAATATTAATTATAAAAGGTCCTTACTTGAAAACCAGGTGTTTTTACCCACAGGAAGCTTTTCCATGATTCTCCAGATAAATACTCCCAACTCTTAAAATCATTTGCTTCTGGTTGACACAGCTTCAAAAGGTGACTGTATTCACACCTGTGCATATGACAGAATCACAAATAGCATTTGTGTCTGTCAATATTTATATACATATATGCATACATATGTATTTTTTGTTGTTAAAATACGGAATTGAACCCTAATTGGGCTTATTCGAGAATGAAAAATGGGCCTATATGTATGACTTTCCCTTACAGCCAACAGAAACAAATTGGAATATTAATAAAGCTAACATGCACAACTGTGTGCCTTAGTGTATGTCATCTGCTAGTTTGACAGCAGCCACTATCACTGTGATTTCAATTCATTCTTCACTGAGGTCTGCAACATGAGCCCTGTTTCCACTGTGAGCTCTCTGTCCACCCCTCACATCTTATCACCAAGGAAAGGACAGAATAAAGTAAACCCTATAAGGTCACTGACTCAGACAACAGCCCTAGAAGATCAATATATAATTTAGCAGGAGTCAGTTTAGCCAAACTTATGAAGACCTGGCTTCCAAACTTTCTGAGACTAGGTTAATCATAGCTCTCAAAACATCTAAAAGCCTCAAGTTTATGCTCTGTGAATGAGTTTAATAGGAAGGGCTACTCACCTGGTTCTTGTGAGAGTCCAATGAGGCCATCCACTAGAAACATCAATGCAGTCAGAAATGCAGATAGTGGGGAGGGGCCAGAATGTCCTGCCATAGCCAGGGACACAGCGCACAAATGACAACCTTTGCTCCTGACTCCTGCCTCACCCAAGGCTAATCAGTGCTTTTCCTCTTGTTGATTTACAAAGGTCAAATATTTGATTGTTGTTTGCAGTGAAGAAATGATACTTTTTAAATACACAACACCTTTAAATGTCTTTAGCTTTCTTTGAATGCATTACTGTGACCCTGAGACCCACCTGGTTCCATTCCTATTTCCTGTACAAAGAAATCCAAACTGAGTAAAAAGTTAAAAGGAAGACAGGTCCCTATGTTAGTAGGATACTTAAGGAACTCTTATTTATTCATTGTCTCATCATCTTTATCTGGAAGTGTTTTAAGAAAAAATACCATTTTGGGATTAAAGATTCATCAGATACAAACAAACCAATACTTTCTTTTTTCAAGTACAGAATTTCCAGAATTAGTGCTAAAACTTCAACAACAAAGAGTATAGTGTGCTCATGTTTTTTGACCACAAATTTTATGATTTTAGATCATTAAAAGGTAATGTCTTAAATGTACTGTACTTTTCTGGACTGAATCCTACTATGGATAGTAGTGGAAAATTATTTAAATATAGATAAAGTTTTGTATTATTACTATTATTATTATTATTATTATTATTAAGTGGTACCAGGGATTGAATCTGGGGCACTTAACCACTGAGCCACATCCCCACCCCCCTTTTTTTGAGACTGTTTCGCTGTGTTGCTTAGGGTCTCAATAAGTTGCTAAGGCTGCCCTCAAACTTGTAATCCTCCTTCCTCAGCCTCCTGAGTAGCTGAGATTACAGGCATGCGCCACCATGTCAGGAAAAGTCTTGTATTATTTGCTGACATCTCTTAGGCTTGACAAATGTGCCCATGGTAACATAAAAAAAAAAAGAAAAACAGTATTAAAGGAAATTAAGTGAGTAACATATTAGAACCCTCTATACCATCTTATTTCTGTTAGTTTAAAATTATTCCAAATAAATACTTGAGCACAAAGAAAAAAATCTGTTCAGTTTTCTGTCAAAAAGGTAGCAATCCCAACTTCATGGTTAATAGCTGTGTGCTACTAAATGACTATCATGCCTAAGCTTTCTGATCCATAGAAAGCATAAATCTAAAGGAAGATGTGAGTATTTATATCAGCAATATTTTAAGCAATGTCTGCATAAACAAAGTGAGATAAAACTGAACCAGTCATAAGAATAAAATACATTTATTAAAATCATACTTTAAATGACTCCTGCTCTAAAATGTAAACAAAATTTATTAATTCATTTAATACTGCTAAAAAATTATAAATGATTCCAAATTATAGGTATGTTTGTATTGCTTATACTAGTAACAACAGACATATAAACTTATTATATTAATGAAAAGAGATGTAGAAATTTTACATTGGAAATTTATACAGTGTTAATATTGGCAATTAAGAAATGTCTAAAATATTCAGCAATTAAGATGTCCATATAAATGAAATTATTACAACTTATCATAACTTGATACTATCAATAAAACATTAATAACATGAAAAAATATAAACCATTTTATAAGTGAGAAATGCAGACAAAAAGCAAACACTGATTATTTATAAATATTTTAAATATAATTTTATAATTTAGAAGGGAACACATAACAATGAAAGATATTTTATTTGGAAAATGTGTTTTTTTACTATTGTAGGAATATTTAGAATTAAGCATCAAGATTAAAAACTGAAACATCAATTTTCTTTAAAGTTCAGAGATAAAATATGAGCTTTATGGTTAATTTATATGCACAGGTGGAACTATTACGCTAACATACCATAGCGTCTTATATTAAAATTTTAAACTATTAAAAACTTTCCAAAAATGACCACATTATGGACCCAACCCTCTCAAACCTATATATATTCTTCAATATCAAATTTAATTCTATATTATGATGTAGGTAACAGGTTTCACTGTCCATATTTCTCCTAGAACACTCCTTGTTCTCTCCTTCATTGATACCATATTCTTGAATATGCTGGCACTGTTCCTGAGATTGCACAGGGGTCCCTCAAATCATGACTTGTGGCTAGTAGCCACCTTCTTGGGCAGTGACCTTGGAAGTTGGCCTCTCTGTGCCCCATTATTCATACTACTCACTTTTTTTCTTCCTAACAAAACTAATTATTTAGCAGCAAAACTAATTCTCACACCAACTTTCTGCAAATAATATAATTTATGTTTTAAATTTTATTATTTACATATACAAACATATACTTGAAAACTGTAAGAGAGATCTGTAATTAGGATGTCATTACAGGCAGTATTTTTGTAATTGTACTTCAAGCAATAAATTTCAGATAATTTACATGCACATGGATGTACATATCAGTCACATTTTCATATATTTTATTAAATAATTATGTTACTAATTTAAAAATAAATAAAAATCCTATCTATAATTATCTTTTTAAAAAATACCTTAAATTTAGTGTATATTTGATCTAGGATTCTTCTTCACCAATTAAAGATATATCTCTTGTCCTGCCTGATTAAGTGTGTCCTATCTGATTAAACATATTCCCTTTCCTGGCTATCTAAGAAATACATTATTTTCAGATAGCTGGTCCTTTCCTCTGCCCTTAGTATAGTTGTGCCAATTTCCTTAGATATCTCAACATTTATATTTAATGTGGGTGAAAAAATATCCATTCTCTGCTGGTTTTCTTCTTAACAGATGCCTGAACTTCCTTCTTTTCTGTTGTCTTAGTGATTTAGCTAATGGTAAGGGTGAGACCAAGCTATGACGCTTAGTCCTGAAGCAGTTCTGTACATCAGTCACTTGAACTTTCCTTAATAATTCTGCAACAGGAACCCAATGCAATCTATGACATCAAGCACACTTAGAAAATTACATAGTTAAATCAGAAGCTTTCATTCTGTCTTATGAGTCCCTGTTTTTTATCTTTAATTTCCTTTCCTTTGCCATTTGTTAGTTTGTGGTTGTAGCAATAGTAAATTTTGTATTCTGTATCAGTATCTATGATTGGCACAATAATACTTAAATTTACCAAGCTCCCACTATTGTACTTTAATCATAAATTCATAAAATTCATAAAATTCACCTTATAATCTAAACCATTAGGATGGGGATTAGAGGATAAATGAGAGTGTATTTAGAAGGAACAAATAAGATATAATTGGAGAAATAGAGGGAAAATATTCATTTGAATTCCTGAATCATTAGTTTTTACTCAAAGATAAATAGCTGAGTATACATTTCTTTAGACACGAAGCAATAAGAGTTCCTAAAGCAAAGGAAAGGAAGAAAAATAAGAGAAAGTTTTGAATTCTGTAACAACTGCTATGTACTGGGTCCTTTCAGATGTCAAGTGCTGTCCTCTAAGCTCCACCTGCATTGTTTCATCCCTTAATGCATCTGTTCATCTTGATACAATCCCCACTAAAGATGAGGAATCTGGGGGCCAGAAAGGTTATGCACCTAACTCAAGTGTACACAGTTATTAAGCAAAAGGGCAGTGCATGGCATTAACCATGAGAACATAACCACAACACCTGCACTTTGAAGCACTATATCACCATTAAAAATCCTTTTTAAAAATTCAGAAGTGTGAATTAGAAGTCTCACCATGCACAGTTCCTTAAACATTCTGGTAATGGCCAGAACGTGATGTTCTTTTTTCCAACTCTTCATTCTATATCTAAGAAAGGAAGAGCATCTTTGGCCGTCGAGGTGGAGAATGTTTCCAGTGCTGTTCAAGTGCTGCCTTCAACAAGGTCTCAGAAAAAAAGAAAAATGAAGTAAAGTTTCTGCCTTGGCTTCTGACTGGAATTTAAATAGGTTTCCTGAGAGGTCGAGAACCTTTTGAATTGCTTCTCAGTCTCCCCAGGGCTTGAAATTTTTCTATTAGCCTGATTAACAACACACTATTGTGTGGGTTTTCACTTGCTCAAGCATTTATAAAACTTTTATGTCCCTGCATAATAGGAATTTTTTTCCTTCTTTTTATTTTTTAATTTCTCTTGGGTTAATGAAAGATGTTTTCATTTCCTATGTTATTCAGGAATAGAGTACAGTGTATAAGAGATGGAATATAGTATTTCTGTGCAGTATTAGGCAAAGTACTCTTATATTACTAATCATAAAAAATGAGTTCTATGATAAGAAATACTGTCATCAGTCCATGAATAAAATGCATACTGTTTGTGGACTAAGATAGCAAGGAGAGAAAAACATTTTACAAAGAAGTATCCAAATGGTATTCATTCATTGAATTTTTTTTTCTTAAAAACTGATCCATGACTTCAGAACTAAAAATCCAATTTCTACAGATTAAAGGAAATTTTTTCTCTTTTCTTTTGAAAGATGATAAGGCAGATCTGTGAGATGTAAGGGAATATTGCATGGAGACCAATGCTTGAGGAAAACTCAGAAGCAGCTTCTGAGGATCCTTTAGGAGGACGCACAACAAACTATTTACTACTATTTTTATTTCTGTTCTTCCCCAAAGGAAAAAAAAAAAAGAATCAAAATGACTTATGAAAAAAATAAGTTAGGGCTCAGAAGCACCAGTGTCAATAGTTCATACTATTAAGAAAAAAGTGTTATTCTTTTTTATTTGGAATTCTACATGTGAATAACTACACGGAAGAATTACCTGACATGGATCACATTCCTGGTCAGGGTGATATTTCAAAAATGCCAGTCAGTAATAAGATGCTACCAACACATCTGGACTTCAAACTACACTACAACCTCCTCTTTAGTCTTTATTCTGCTTTGCTTAATCTTTTAGTCTTTGTTTCTGTTAGAAGAATAGAGTTGAATAATATGGAAACAAGATCACAAAGATAGAATGGTGCAGATGGTATAATAAATATCATTTACATAGTTGTGAAAAATAAGGTGACTTTTTTTTTTTAGTTTGACTCACAAAAGAAACAGAGACAGAGGGAGCCACAATCATAAAAAATGTGAATGAAATGAGGTGTGCAGTAGCAATCTGCCCTTCCACAGTTTAGCCAATATTCTCTTCTTTCCCACATATTTTATGTTCATGGTAAATATAATTTATTAATTAGATAACTTTTGTCATTAGTTTTTCTTGTTTATGTTTTTGTTAGTGCACTGTCATCAGATGTCATAGTGGAGTTAATTTTGACTTAATCATAGATGCATATAATCTAATTTGCTCATTTTCAACTCCAGTACTGCCCCTTTCCTTCCACTCTTCCTTTCCTCCTGAAACCCTTCCTCTGTTCTACTGGTCTTTCTTCTATTTATTTATCATTTTAAAATTCCATCTTCAAGATTAAATTTAAAAATTTCAAAATGTTCCCAGAGACAAATCATTTAATTTTTGTACAATTTCTTGTTTGTTTAAGAAAATTTTTATGACTTATTTTTATAGCAAAATGTAAGTAATGAACTATGTTCTGAGATTGGGTAGGCTCAGTTCCCTGATTCTTAGGACTTTTTTTTTTAATTACCAAGGCCAAGGCCACTTTTCAAACACAGGCACATATACACACATATTTTAAAACTTTCTAATCAATTTCTGTGAAAAGATGTTTTGTCGTTATGAGGGAAATGAGTGGGCGGCTATAAATTCATTAAAAAATTATTGTTGGTAAAATCAGGATCTCTTTTGTGATGTGCAGGGCCAGCCAAATGTTCTTACAAGAATAATCCTTGTATAATCAGCACGGTGTGAAAAATAATAAATAATTGGACTAAAAAGTGTATTTTTGAAATTCTTGAAACATTTTTAGATGTAATGATTTATGGATAAAGATTTAGAACAGTGAGCAAACAGGAGGTATGAATCAGAGAATGTGAAGACTCTTCCTACTGAGCTGGCATGTCTCCATCATTCCAGAAACCATCTCTTCTTTTTCTCTGCAGAAACTGTTTATGTTGAAATAATGCCTCTGTAGCTCCTGTACTACCATTCTTAAACTCCAATTTTCATCACACTCAAGACATCCCTATAAGGAAAAAGAGACACAGAGAAAAGATGTAGAGGCAGGGAAGATGACAGAATGGCAGAGAGGCCAAACTGCCAAGCTTTATTTTTACTTTATGTCATTGGCATCATTATTACATATTGTTCATTGCATCACTAGGCAGGCTGCAGACAGCAACATTATTATTCCTCAGTTACATACTAAGTTGGAATGTGCAAGGTTAGGAGCTTTGTGTAGCTTTCAAGAAAGTGGATTGTATAAAGTTACTGTTATATGGACAGGTTTAGGCTCAGTGAAACATTGTGGTTATCTAACAAGATAGTTCCTTTATTCCCAGGAGTTATGTGCCTGATACAAGTTCAAGGCTGATAAGACTCTAGCTCAGAGCCTCCTCATGAAGGACATTGCCACAACAGATAGATATTGTACATGTATTAGTTATCTTACTAGCTCCTAGAAGAAACTGCAGGGCATTCTGAGGGTGGGAAACAGAATGCCTGCTACTCCCAGGAGTTTGCTCACCAGAAGAATTCTTCCCAGTATATTTCCACAGTCAAAATCCCTACACATCCCATCATTTATTGGGCTGCAAAGATTACTGTCCTCCAGGGACTCTCTCACATATACTTTCTTGATAATGATCACAGACATAAATACAATGACCAGAGTATGGAAAAAAGTGTGAACAATAACTCCTTTCTTGTTCATGACAAATTAGACTTTTAGAATGTTTTAGTACAAGGATAAAACTACACATTCTGACCACTTTATTCCTTGAATTCCTTAGGTTTAATCACTGCCTGCCATAGTGTAATTTTTATTGAATGTGTCCACAGCCTTGCAGCCACACACTGCAACAAGCAGAAAGAGAGGGGTCAGATAATTTAAAACCATGCAAACTTGAATTTAGATAATCACGTTTTCAACTAGATGCTAAGATATACAAATAAACTCAGATTGAGAAGTGTGTTATCTCCGTGATTAGTACGTAGTGTGAAGCTGCCTTCTGTCAAACCACATCCCACTGCCCAATAAGGATCTGACATTCAACCAGGCCCTTGATCTTTACCTACAGAACATAAATGATTCTAGAAACTACCTTTAAGGTATGCTAGGAAGGCTGGATAATTCAATATGTATAAAGCATACAGAAGATGTGGCTGTACATTATGTACAATTGGAGTAACTACATTCATTATGATTATTAGGAATGGCTTTCTTAGGGTTAATTTTTATTTTTAAAAAATGTCAATTTCAACAATTTACTTAACAATAATACAGTTACATGTTTTAAGCCGAGTGTTGTGGAACATGCCTGTAATCCAGTGGCAGAGGCTGAGGCAGGGGGATTGTGAATTCATAGCCAGCTTCACCAGCAGTGAGGCACCAAGCAACCCATTGAGACTCTGTCTCTAAATAAATACAAGATAGGGCTGGGAATGTGGCTCAGTGGTTGGGTGCCACAGCACTGGTACCAAAACAAACAAACAAAGGGTTTTAAAACATGAAATTCCTTTGATGAGTAACATAAGTTATATTGATATCATGGATCATCCTAATTTTTCACAATGTTCAGAAGCTATGAAAGACAGCTTCAAATAACTTTAGTAAATATTTAAAAATTAATTAAAAGTACATGGTATTTATAAGATTGAAATGAGAAGAAAGAAAAAAATAAAAATGCTTTCTTGGACAGATAGATAAACAAGAAAACCTAGTTAGGCAGGCTCCAAGTTACAGAAGGAAAATTTGGAAATAAGTTGTCCTCTTAACTATAGTCCATGAAAGCAAAGTTATGAAATTTTTATGTTTTCATTAAAATTTGGAGGCATAGAAACATGATAAAGTTTTGATTAATTCATCTGAGAACAAACAGCAGTCCGAATTATTTAATTGAATTTTATTGTCCTTTACAACTTAAATTACACACAATTGGACTTGAAGGTTATCTTTAACAAAGAGCTTATTCACTTTCATAAGAAAGAGGCCCACTGAAGATTTCCATCTTTCTGTTTCCTGCCCTTAGTAATTCAGTGCAAAATACAAGTAGACTCATGATGGTCCTCATAAAATAAAGTCTGGTGTGCAGAGCATCCCAAACATGATCCCTCAAAGCCAATTTATTTCTTATCAAAGACTCAAAAGAGTTTACTCTCAAGTATTCTCTGTGGGGTATATGAAAACTAAACATTTCCCCTCAGCTGAAATATCCATGTGTTTTTTATTGTGAAAATCAATAGATCATAAAGACTAGATATTCAGGTTAAAATGTCACAAATTCCAATATGATAGTAGCCAATCTTAGTATGCTTTCAGCAGATCCTCACAGAGCATTATTGAGATATTTATTTTATTTCTCTAAACAGGTAAAAATTTCAGGTATTATGTATTATCATTACTTTTTCCAACCTCTCTTAATGTTTGCTTCATTTCTGTCATTTGTTTTTAAAAGTAAACTGGGCACAGTGGTGCATGCCTGTAATCCCAAGGGCTTGGGAGGCTAAGGCAGGAGAATCACAGATTCAAAGCTAGCCTCAGTAACTTAGTGAGGCCTTAAGCAACTTAGAAAGACCCTGTCTCAAAAAAAAAAAAAAAAAAAAAAAAAAAAAGGCTGAAGATAGGGCTCAGTGGATAAGCACCTACACACACACACACACACACACAGACAGACACACACACACACACACACACACATTTAAAAATATGATGATTCAGGCCAGGCATAGTGGTATACACCTGTAATCCCAGTGGCTAGGCAGGCTAGGAAGGCTGAGGCAGGAGAATCATGAGTTCAAAGCTAACCTCAGCAACAGGGATGCACTAAGCAACTCAGTGAGACCCTGTCTCTAAATAAAATACAAAAAGGGATATGGATGTGGCTCAGTGATGGAGTGCCCCTGATTTCAATCCCTGGTACCCCCCCCCAAAAAAAAAAAAACATAATGAAATAGCTCCTACAGTTCTTACATGCACTGGTTGAGATTCTCACCATGACTTTCAAAGTTCCCTGTATCACCATCTGCCTTTCCATTTGTCATCCTGCGCTTGAGCTCATGTATGTGCCATGAGCTCTTCTTCCTCCTGAATACATTCCCTGATTACTCCCTGTCTCACACCATTAATTCTTCCTCTGCTCTCACCTCCACTGTCCATTTCTACTGTGGACACAGCACCAGTATAAATACCTTCTCCTCAGAAAAGCCTTCGCAGATTGCACCAGGCAGGTAGCTTACTTGCTAATGTCCTCCACTATTAAAACATGCACATATTTGTCAAATCATATAATCTTGAAGACATCATGCTCTCATTTTTACTTTAACAATTTTTATTTAAAATATTTCACAATACATTAAAACCATGGTGCACAGCTAAGGCTAAACTGAATTGGTAGAGTTTTGTAGGGAGCATCAGAGATCCAGGATGAGAACCTGTGTATTCAAATTCCATGAAATGATTCTCTAATACACCACTCCACATGCCACACAAAGCCCCATGCTCCAACCATCTAGGTGGAGCCAATATAAAATCAAGAAATCAGAAACAGAGGAGAAAAACAAAGCAAACAACAACAACAAAAACACTATTCTGTTCTTATGTTCTGACTGCACTAATGGACACAATCTTCAGCATGGCTCAAAGAGAATGTAAAGTTTATATGCATATTTGAAAAATGATAGTGATAAAAATTTAAATGATTACAGTATAAGGGGAGGAGTCAGAGCCAAAGGGAAAAGAATTACATTTTTACAAAGGGCCAGAGAAGAAAGAGAATAGGGGAATCAGGGTAACACTCAAAAGTGCCAGAGTGAGTAATGATGCTGATAGTAGGCAAAGAGTAGTTTAAGAGGGAAATCCACTGCAAGACATTGGACAAAGTCAAGAATGTATCTGGCGAATCATTCCACAAAATGTCATTTCTGAAAAGTTTTTAAAATTAGGATCTTTGAAGAAAGAATAGTAGAATGAATCAGGTTTTAATGGACATATATGACCATACAACTAGTGTGATTCTACATCACGGACAACCAGAAGAAAGAGAAATTATACTCCATTTATGTATGTTGTGTCAAAGTGCACATACTGTCATGTATAATTAATTAGAGCAAATTTTTAAAGATTAGGATCATGTTCTACATGTATTGTCTGCTTTCACATGTCCAGAGACATTTTTTCTAAATTCACATCATTTACATTAACATAATGTGTTTCTGAAAACTCTTTGAATAACTACAGAAACCTTAACAGGTTAAATTATAATCAGCATACAGTTAGATGGCCTAAAAGCTTTTCAGCATTGGAATGAGCCTCACCATGCCTAAGCTAATCAATATTGAAAACAAAATGGAAAGCCAAAGCAACAATTGTTTGGGGAAGAATTTTGAATTATGTTGTTCAATAAACTAATGGAAATGAAAAGAGTTTGGTAGATGTCTTTCAGTATTTGTTTATCCCCCTGCTGAATATTAGTGGATTTTCCTCCTTGTATAAATCAACGGAGTCCACAATAAAATGTTAGGCATTAGAATAATAATAATAAAAAAAAAAAACTTGTTTGAATTTGAGCATATGATGAAGCAGACATGAATTAGTACTGATCAGTGAGATCTGGCCAGAATAGTGCTTTACCCTATAGCTACATTTCAAATCTTGGCTTTACAGATTCATAAGGCAATGGAACCAATCTAGCAAATCCACATTTCTTGAGCTAATTCTTAGAGACAAATAAACTGAAATATGAGGACCTTGGAAGGGAGAGGACATGAAGAAGCTACCCCTTCTTTTAAGATCAGCAGATGTGAAGAAAGGGAAAGGCAAAGGAGAAGCATGCTGTCATTTGTGAGCCTTGTCACACTCTTGGTCTGTTGCAGGGCACCCACATTGTCCAGGAGAGATTGCAGATTCACAGTTTAATCTTTCATGGTCTTTTGTTTTCCAATGAGTGATAAATGAAAACACATGTATTTTTTTGCATGTCTATCATGAGGAAGTAAAGTAATATCATATACTCTTATACTTTAGTGGTGGCCTATAAGATTAAATAGAGTAAAATAAAGACAATTTACTATTTTTTTGCCGACAATACTCTCCGGCATGTTATCAGTGATTTATTTTTGCTAGGGAAAAAATAAAATATTTAATTCTCAATAACTTCACTGCATATGGCACTTGACAATCTGAGTCTAACAGATAGAGTAATGACAGCAAATGTATTTGTAAATTTGACTGATATTCTTATTGATTATTGCTAAAATGAGTTACTTGCACTTTGGTATACGAAATCAAGGAAATGAAAATCACCAAGTAAACTGTAATTAAATATTTTTTGAAAATCTGCTTTCTTTTTAACATATTTTGCATTTTATTTTTAAAGGGTACATGCTGCCACAAATCTAAGTATATAGTTATGTGTAACAGACATAATAATTTTAAACTAACATTCACAAATAATGTGTGGTAATTTCCTTAGGCTTATCATTAACCTTTAAGTAGTATTTTATTTATTTATTTACTTAGTTATTTTTTATTATAATTTGTTTTATATGGCAGCAGTCTGCTTTTATAGCTCATTCTTCTGGGTTCTATTCCCTCTGCAGGGCCATGAGGAAAGTGTGTTCCTCATAACTTTAACTTTAAACTAGTACACATAGTAGTGTGGTGTCTCAGGATTTGCTTCTGATTGTAATAGAATAAAAGACCCTAATTGCTCACTTCCATGAGGAATTGTTCCAACTTCTGTACCATAGCTGATTGGTATGAGGTGTCCACCTGACTCAAGGGGATCACCCCATAGGCAGGATTGGACCAATCAGATTCTATCTCTCAAATTCAAGAAGAGACTCAACTGTAGCAGATGGTAATAGTTTTACCATTAAGAAGAACTGAAATGATGTGGGTGCCTTGAGAACTTTTCTTTCTGAATTTTTTCTGTTTGCTAACTCCTGATGTTTTACATCAGAATCACTGATTTCAGCTCAGAGAAATTGTTCTTTTTACTTGAAATGTTCCTAATTTCTAATATTTTCTTTCACAAAGATTATTTTCCTTCAAACCTTATGAAAAAATTCTCACAATTTAAATCACAGTTTTAATAGAAACAAGAAAGTATAAAATTGAACTATCTTTGAGTTACATATGAGAGTATTAAGTAGGCAACACCTAGTAAAAGTCTGATCTCCAATTGAAAATGTTTAACTTCCCAACACAGTACAATTTCCCTTAAAATCATGTGATTTCTTTTTATATAAGAAACATGAAAAAAGTATTTGAGTGTTTATCTAAATAAATACTAAGTTTTTTATCCTTTATATTTTTAACTGTAATATATTATTTTTTATCATAAATCAACAACAGTCTTCAGTAATTTCCTCATGGCATTTTTCACTTCTTTATTTCTCAAAGTATAAATCAAAGGATTCAGCAATGGAGTCAGGATGGTGTAAAATATTTCCACTTCTTTATCAAAAGAGAAGGCAGAAGGAGTTCTTGCATATATAAATATGCATGGGACAAATAACAAAACCACAACAGCAATGTGAGATCCACAGGTAGACAGAGCTTTCCTCCGCTCTTCAGCACTGTGTGTTCTCAGGGAGAACAAGATGATACCATAGGAAACAAGCAATAAGGAGAAGTTGATGATGCAGAGTAACCCACTGCTGGCAAACACCAGAAGACCTAGGACATGAGTGTCAGTGCAGGCCAGCTCCAGTAATGGGTACAGGTCACACATGAAATGATCAATGATGTTAGGCCCACAGAAGGGCAGCTGGAAAGTAAAGAGAATCTGTATGGTGGCATTCAAGAAGCCCCCGTCCAGGACACCCCCACCAGAATGCCACAGAGCCTCCAGTTCATGATGGCAGCGTAGTGCAAGGGCTTACAAATGGCCACATAGTGGTCATAGGCCATGGCTGTGAAGGTAATCATCTCTGCCCCACCGAGGAAGTGTTCAGCAAAAAGTTGAATCATGCATCCTGTATAGGAGATGGTTTTCCTCTTGTACAGGGAGTCTGCAATCATTTTTGGTGTGATGACAGAAGAGAAGCAGGCATCCAGGAAGGACAGGACTGCCAAGAAGAAGTACATGGGGGAGCCCAGCAGTGCAGGGCTACAGAGGATGGTCACTACAATCAGCATGTTGCCTCCAATAGTTGCAATGTAGACCAACAAAAACACAACAAAGACTATTTTCTGAACAGTAGGATTCTGTGAAAGTCCCAGGATGACAAATTCAGTTATGAAGCTTTGGTTTGTCATGATTTCTCTTGAAATAGAGTAAAACTGATGATAGAAATCTGCAAGTATAATAAAAAAAAAATCAGACTAGTTTTTAAAAGTAAAACCAAAAAGCTGATATGTTCTTATGACAGTTTTGTTTTTCGTTTTGAAGTTTTGGTACCAGGAATGGAAGCCTGTGTTGCTTAACCACTGAGATACACTCCCAGCTGTTTTTCATTTTTTTTTTTATTTTGAGACAGAGTCTCACTAAGTTGCTTAGGGCCTTGCTAAGTTGGTGAGGCCAGCTTTGAAATTTTGATCCACCTGGCTGAGCCTCTTGAACTTCTGATATTAAAGGAGTATGCCCAGATGCTATAGTCCTCATGAAACTTTTATTATTGTATGAGTACTACCTATTGAAATATTATCACTAAGAACAACATCAAGTAATCAAGGCCAGCCATAGCTCAGGGCTCACTGTCTAGGAGCTAATCTGGTTTAAGTGTTATTATCTTAATTTTACTAATGGGAAACTCAAGTTTAAAGAATGTAAGTTCAAGCAAACAGAAGATGCTTGACATGGGATGTCACACACAGCACCTCTGCCCTCACATCCAAGGCATTTCCACTGGATCAACAAGGAAATGATGGGATTTGTATTTTCTATCAGAGACTTCAATGCAGGCTGACCTTTCTAGAATTTCTATCCACTTGTAAATCTTAAAGCCTCCGATTCTTTGTTCATGTTTCAATGAGGCACCTTGATAAAGGAAATCCAACAAATGATGAGGAATGAGAATCTACGTCTGATCCTCTAAACATGCAAACCAGCAGCAACCATATAGCTAAGGAAGAGAACAGGTTAGCTGTCAGCCATAGCTAGAGGCTTAATCAATCATTTGCCAATGCTTACATGACCTTATCTGATCAAGTATAACTCAAGATGAATATTTCTAATTGTTGAGACTTTCTTATTGTCAGATGGAGATGTTCATTTATAGCTTACCTGCTCATCTCCAAGGGTTATCATGAGGGTCAAATTTGAAAGGGTGGAAATATTGCTTATGATGACCATCATAAGGTTACAAATTGGTTACAAACTAACCAATTGTAGTTATTATATACTCACTTAAAGAAACCAGCTGCCTTGTTTGCAGAATGCTCTTCCATGAAGCATCCAGATAGTTACTTGAACTACTGATATCACAGTCCACAGACAGATAGAGCTTCAAAGAATGATATGTCCTCACCTGTATGTATAATCAAAATGAATCAGTGAAATAGCATATGTGTGTGTCCATATTAAATTTTCTACATATATATGTATTTTAAAAAGGCTAATATAAATATAATGGGTTCATGTGAGAATAAAAAATGATTTCTATGACTCCCAGAAACAATTTAAAATTTTTACATAACTAATATATATTTATGTAAATTAATACTTATTTGTTCACATACTTTAAAACAATCATTTCCATTGAGTTCTCAGGTCTTTCCTGACCAATGTCTGTATTTTGAACTTCATAGCCACTTAAAAGAAAGCAACAACATAAAAGAGCATCTGTAAGTTCATTGGATCAGGTAGAAAACACTTATTACAGAATAAAGAATAGCAATACATCATTCAGCAGTGTTCATCTTAGCCTAGCACCAAAGCAAGAAAGTCAAAGAAAGAAAATGAGTGAGAACATCAGTGGATATGGGTTCAAATCCAGATCCTTTTGTTTGTTCTATAGCATGGATCAGGTTACTTAAAATCTTTAAAATTCTGTAAGACTCTAGTTGTACCTCTACTACTTAAGCGTGTAATATCTACAAATAGGTTTCTTGTGTAAATCAGATAAAGTCATATACATAAAAACACTCACATTCATTAGCACTGAAGAAATAATATTTTTATTTTTTTGAAGATTAATAAGAGGTTTATTATATGTATGTGCATAAAAATACATGCAATTTAATTACAAAGCCTATAGTTTTAAATTCAGAGTGAAAATGTTGAGTCATGGTATAGATTGTCATCTTCCCACATATTAAGATATCATAAATTCCCTGTTTTTAAGCAAATTAAGGAGTAATACATATCAAAATATAAAAGCATGATACACAGATTATACAGAAATATACATACATGATAAATAATTTATATACATAAATTTTTAAATGATAGTGTTGGCATTATAAAAGAGTGGAGAAATGTTGAAATAATCAAATTAATTTGAGGTCTTTCATTATGCATAAAAAAATATTTAAAGGAATTTTTACCTCACACTACAGTAAAAATAATCAACTCCTTTATTTCAAAGATTTCCAGGGACTAAAGATAAAGTTTAAAATTTTTACTTAAAAACATGGCACACTATTCATTAGGTATATAGGCTAAGGGAGTACTTTTGTTAAAAAAATAATCTCACATATATTTGGTTAAACAATAGTTCAAATCACATTATTTTACTAGCTAATGCCAGAACAATATTCTTTTGAGATGGAAATCTCAAAGTGATATAATCACCTAGTCTTGTTGAATTGTTACCAAAGCAGATACTATTTATGTTCAATTTTACTAACTCCTGATGACATCTAGCTTATTTTTTATTACATGGTATTGATTAGATAGGGTGCATGTGTTTTAGTCTAGGGACACAATTCACTTCTATTTTCAAAAGTCACAAACTTCCCTTGATTCTCAAGAATCTGTTGCACACATAAACTGTCTGTCATTGTGTGTGTGTGTGTGTGTGTGTGTGTTGAATTGGTATTAATATGAAGTGTTCTAGAGGGGATTCCACTGGGTATTCCTACTACTGAAGCAAACAATGCACCCCTATATTTGCATACATACCAGGAATATAAATCTACCCTTCCCCAGCTTCTGCATTTCTCCTGATGCCACATCCCTTACTTATTGTCTTGAAAATATTATGATTGACATTATCAGGGTGATTTCCTTAAAAAAATCACTTAAAAAACACCAATTCATCATAAAAAGATGAATTGATAACCTCAAACACATTAAAATTAACTATTTTTACTACTGGTAGATTAAAAAGTCAAAATCTTTATATGAACACACTTGCAATATAAAAAGAATGACTTTATAACTTTTGCCAGTAAGTAGATGGATCTAGAGACTGTCAAGTAAGTGAACAAGCTAACCCCCCGAAACCAAAGGTTGAATGTTCTCTTTGATATGTGGATGCTAACACACAACCAGGGGGGGAGAGAAGTGCCCGCACCAGCATAGCCATTAATTGAGAAACCAGAGGGCCATGAGGGGATGAAGAAAAGACAGACACACATAGAGAAAAAGCTGGGACAAGGTGGATAGCCACGCCCTGATGAGGTTTGACTGACATGTTTATTATACAGGTTTTGTCATCAGGTTATTTGTGAGAAAGTTTTGGCCAAGCAGGCAATCTGAAGGACACAGGAAACTTGTAAGACATAGAGGTCCTCTTGTTATGCACAGAATTCTCTACCCCAGGGAGTTGGTGTCTGAATCCAAGGTTCCAACTGTTAGAGCTGCTCACCTTTGCACATAGCCACCCCTGGCTGGCATTACCATAGCAACTGGAGCATCTCGCCCCACACTATTACATAGGCAACTCCCACTGCAAGTGCAGCCATGAGTAAATCAGAAACCATAGATGAATCACTGCTCTCCACAGGGAAGAATAGAAGTTCAGCAGATTAGACAAAGGGGAATGAAGTGAAGGGATGGGAAATAGGAAAGAGAGTAGAATGAATTGGACACAAATTTCCTGTGTTCATATATGACTACACAACCAGTGAAACTCCACATCATGTACAACCACAAAAATAGGATCCTAATTAGAATAACTGATTGTATGTAGAATATGTCAAAATCTACCCTACCATCAGTTTTTTTTTTTATTTTTTTATTGTTGGTTGTTCAAAACATTACATAGTTCTTGATATATCATATTTCACACTTTGATTCCAGTGGGTTATGAACTCCCATTTTTACCCCATATACAGATTGCAGAATCACATCAGTTACACATCCATTGATTTACATATTGTCATACTAGTGTCTGTTGTGTTCTGCTGCCTTTCCTATCCTCTACTATCCCCCCTCCCCTCTTCTCTCTCTGCCCCCTCTACTGACATTCATTTGTCCCCCTTGTATTATTTTTCCCTTTCCCCTCAGTTCCTCTTGTATGTACTTTTGTATACCTCTGAGGGTCTCCTTCCATTTCCATGCATTTTCCCTTCTCTCTCCCTTTCCCTCCCACCTCTCATCCCTGTTTAATGTTAATCTTCTTCTCCTGCTCTTCGACCCTACTCTGTTCTTAGTTACTCTCCTTATATCAAAGAAGACATTTGGCATTTGTTTTTTAGGGATTGTCCAGCTTCACTTACCATAATCTGCTCTAATGCCATCCATTTCCTGCAAATTCTATGATTTTGTCATTTTTTAATGCAGAGTAATAATCCATTGTGTATAAATGCCACATTTTTTTTATCCATTCGTCTACTGAAGGGCATCTAGGTTGGTTCCACAGTCTTGCTATTGTGAATTGTGCTGCTATGAACATTGATGTAGCAGTGTCCCTGTAGCATGCTCTTTTTAGGTCTTTAGGGAATAGACCAAGAAGGGGAATAGCTGGGTCAAATGGTGGCTCCATTCCAAGCTTTCCAAGAAATCTCCATACTGCTTTCCAAATTGGCTGCACCAATTTGCAGTCCCACCAGCAATGTACAAGTGTACCCTTTTCCCCACATCCTCGCCAGCACTTGTTGTTGTTTAACTTCATAATGGCTGCCAATCTTACTGGAGTGAGATGGTATCTTAGGGTGGTTTTGATTTGCATTTCTCTGACAGCTAGAGATGGTGAGCATTTTTTCATGTACTTGTTGATTGACTGTATGTCCTCCTCTGAGAAGTGTCTGTTCAGGTCCTTGGCCCATTTGTTGATTGGGTTGTTTGTTATCTTATTGTCTGATTTTTTGAGTTCTTTGTATACTCTGGATATTAGGGCTCTATCTGAAGTGTGAGGAGTAAAGATTTGTTCCCAGGATGTAGGCTCCCTATTTACCTCTCTTATTGTTTCTTTTGCTGAGAAAAAAAAAAAACTTTTTAGTTTGAGTAAGTCCCATTTGTTGATTCTAGTTATTAACTTTTGTGCTATGGGTGTCCTATTGAGGAATTTAGAGCCCGACCCCACAGTATGTAGATCGTAGCCAACTTTTTCTTCTATCAGACGGCGTGTGTCTGATTTGATATCAAGCTCCTTGATCCATTTTGAATTAACTTTTGTGCATGGCGAGAGAAAGGGATTCAGTTTCATTTTGTTGTATATGGATTTCCAGTTTTCCCAGCACCATTTGTTGAAGATGCTATCCTTCCTCCATTGCATGCTTTTCGCCCCTTTATCAAATATAAGATAGTTGTAGTTTTGTGGATTGGTTTCTGTGTCCACTATTCTGTACCATTGGTCCACCCGCCTGTTTTGGTACCAGTACCGTGCTGTTTTTGTTACTATTGCTCTGTAGTATAGTTTGAAGTCTGGTATCACTATACCGCCTGATTCACACTTCCTCCTTAGCATTGTTTTTGCTATTCTGGGTCTTTTATTTTTGCATATGAATTTCATGATTGCTTTCTCTATTTCTACAAGAAATGCCGTTGGGATTTTGATTGGCATTGCATTAAACCTTTAGAGAACTTTTGGTAATATTTTGATGATGTTAGTTTTGATGATGTTAGTTCTGCCTATCCATGAACAGGGTATATTTTTCCATCTTCTAAGATCTTCTTCTAGTTCTCTCTTTAGGGTTCTGTAGTTTTCATTGTATAAGTCTTTCACCTCTTTAGTTAGGTTGATTCCCAAGTATTTTATTTTTTTTTGAAGATATTGTGAATGGAGTGGTTGTCCTCATTTCCATTTCAGAGGATTTGTTGCTGACGTACAGGAATGCCTTTGATTTATGCATGTTGATTTTATAGCCTGCCACTTTGCTGAATTCATTTATTAGCTCTAATAGTTTCTTTGTAGACCCTTTTGGGTCTGCTAGGTATAGAATCATGTCACCTGCAAATAGTGATAATTTAAGTTCTTCTTTTCTGAATTTTATGCCTTTAATTTCTTTTGTCTTCTAATTGCTCTGACCAGTGTTTCGAGAACTATGTTGAACAGAAGTGGTGAGAGAGGGCATCCCTGTCTTGTTCCAGATTTTAGAGGGAATGCCTTCAGTTTTTCTCCATTCAGAATGATGCTATCCTGAGGCTTAGCATAGATTGCTTTTACAATATTGAGGTATGTTCCTGTTATCCCTAGTTTTTCTAGAGTTTTGAACATAAAGGGATGCTGTACTTTGTCGAATGCTTTTTCCGCATCTATCGAGATGATCATATGGTTCTTATTTTTAAGTCTATTGATGTGGTGAATAACATTTATTGATTTCCGTATATTGAACCAGCCTTGCATCCCAGGGATGAATCCTACTTGATCATGGTGTACAATTTTTTTGATATGTTTTTGTATCTGATTGGCCAGAATTTTGTTGAGGATTTTTGCATCTAGGTTCATTAGAGATATTGGTCTGTAGTTTTCTTTCTTTGAAGTATCTTTGTCTGGTTTAGGTATCAGGGTGATGTTGGCCTCATAGAATGAATTTGGAAGTTCTCCCTCTTTTTCTATTTCCTGAAGTAGCTTGAAAAGTATTGGTATTAGTTCTTCTTTAAAGGTTTTGTAAAATTCTGCTGTATACCCATCTGGACCTGGGCTTTTCTTAGTTGGTAGTCTTTTGATGGTTTCTTCTATTTCCTCAATTGATATTGGTCTGTTTAGGTTTTCTATATCCTCCTGACTCAATCTGGGCAGATCATATGACTTAAGAAATTTATCTATGCCTTCACTATCTTCTAATTTATTGGAGTATAAGGATTCAAAATAGTTTTTGATTATCTTCTGTATTTCTGAAGTGTCTGTTGTGATATTGCCTTTTTCATCCCATATGCTAGTAATTTGAGTTCTCTCTCTTCTTCTCTTCGCTAGCATGGCTAAGGGTCTGTCGATTTTGTTTATTTTTTCAAAGAACCAACTTTTAGTTTTGTCAATTTTTTCAATTGTTTCTTTTGTTTCAATTTCATTAATTTCAGCTCTGATTTTCATTATTTCTTGCCTTCTACTTCTTTTGCTGTTGTTTTGCACTTCTTTTTATAGGAATTTGAGATGAAGTATGAGATCATTTATTTGTTGTTTTTTTCTTTTTTTAAGGAATGAACTCCAACGCAATGAATTTTCCTCTTAGAACTGCTTTCAATGTGTCCCATAGATTCTGATATGCTGTGTCTGTTTTTTCATTTATCTCTAAGAATTTTTTAATTTCCTCCTTGATGTCTTCTATAACCCATTGATCATTCAGTAACCTATTGTTCATTCTCCAAGTGATGTATTCTTTTTCCTTCCTTCTTTTATCGTTGATTTTCAGTTTCATTCCATTATGATCAGATAAGATGCATGGTATTATCTCTACTCCTTTATATTGTCTAAGAGTTGCCCTGTGACATAATATATGATCTATTTTTGAGAAGGATCCATGTGCTGCTGAGAAAAAAGTGTAACTGCTTGATGTTGGGTAGTATATTCTATATATGTCAATTAAGTCTAGGTTATTAATTGTGTTATTGAGTTCTATAGTTTCCTTATTCAACTTTTGTATGGAAGATCTGTCCATTGGTGAGAGAGGTGTGTTGAAGTCTCCCATGATTATTGTATGGTGGCCTATTAGACTCTTGACCTTGAGAAGAGTTTGTTTGATGAACATAGCTGCACCATTGTTTGGGGCATATATATTTATGATTGTTATGTCTTGTTGGTGTATGGTTCCCTTGAGCAGTATGTAGTGTCCCTCTTTATCCTTTTTGATTAACTTGGGCTTGAAATCTATTTTATTTGATATGAGTATGGACACACCTGCTTGTTTCCGAAGTCCATATGAGTGATATGATTTTTCCCAACCTTTCACCTTCAGCCTATGTATGTCTTTTCCTATCAAATGTGTCTCCTGTAGGCAGCATATTGTTGGGTCTTGTTTTGTGATCCATTATACTAGCCTGTGTCTCTTAATTGGTGAGTTTAAGCCATTAACATTTAGGGTTATTATTGAGATATGGGTTGTTCTTCCAGCCATATTTGTTTATTTCTGTTACTAAACATGGTTTGTTTTCCTCTTTGATTATTTTTCCCCCCTTTACTGTCCTACCTCCCACTGTTGGTTTTCATTGCCATTTTCCATTTCCTCTTCCTGTAATGTTTTGCCGAGGATGTTTTGAAGAGATGGTTTTCTAGCTGCAAATTCTTTTAACTTTTGTTTATCGTGGAAGGTTTTAATTTCATCTTCCATCCTGAAGCTTAATTTTGCTGGATACACAATTCTTGGTTGGAACCCATTTTCTTTCAGTGTTTGAAATATGTTATTCCAGGATCTTCTAGCTTTCAGAGTCTGTGTTGAAAGATCAGCTGTTATCCTGATTGGCTTACCCCTAAATGTAATCTGCTTCCTTTCTCTTGTAGCTTTTAAAATTCTCTCCTTATTCTGTATGTTGGGCATCTTCATTATAATGTGTCTAGGTGTGGATCTCTTATGATTTTGCACATTCGGCGTCCTGTAGGCTTCTAGGATTTGGGATTCTGTCTCATTCTTCAAGTCTGGGAAGTTTTCTTGTATTATTTCATTGAATAGATTGCTCATTCCTTTGGTTTGAACCTCTGTCCCTTCCTGTATCCCAATGACTCTTAAATTTGGTCTCTTGATGTTATCCCATATTTCTTGGATGTTCTGCTCATGGTTTCTTAACAGTCTTGCTGAGCTGTCTATGTTCTTTTCAAGTTGAAATACTTTATCTTCATTGTCTGATGTTCTATCTTCTAAGTGTTCTACTCTGCTGGTAGTATTCTCAATTGAGTTTTTAAGTTGGTTTATTGCTTCCTGCATTTCTAGGATTTCTGTTTGTTTGTTTTTTATAACCTCTATCTCCCTGTATAGTTGATCTTTTGCTTCTTGGATTTGTTTATGTAATTCATTGTTGAAGTGATCTTTCATTGTCTGATTTTGCTGTCTGATGTCTTCCTTGAGACTCCAGATCATCTGAAGCATGTATATCCTGAATTCTTTATCTGACATTCCATCTGCTGCAGATATTACCTCTTCTAACGTTGAGTTGACCTGCATTGCTTGTGGTCCTTTCTTTCCTTGTCTCTTCATACTGTTCGCGTTTCTTTCTGCTTGGTGAAACTGTTGTGCTATTGAATTTTCCCCCTATATATTTATATTGGTCTTGTATAGTTGCAAAGTCTCCCTGGCAGCCGCGGGCGGCGGCTCTGCCCCTCCTCCAATTGAGGCAATGTGCCTACCACGCTGGCAGGCCGCTGTTGCCTGTTCTGCTGGTAGGTAGCAGGTCCGCCTACCTTGCAGGTGCGGGCGGCCCCTCTGGCCCTCTGCGGGCCGCTAGGCTTGTTCTGTCGGTGGTCGCAGTTCTGCCTAATTTGCAGGCGCAGGCAGCGGCACTGCCCCTGTGCAGGCCTCTGGGCCTGTTCTGCCAGTGCGTCGCAGGTCCGCCTACCTTGCAGGCGTGGTTGGCAGCTCTGCCCCTCCGCTGGCCACTGGGCCTTTTCCATTGGTGGTCACAATTCCACCTACCTTGCAGGCGCGGGGGGTGGGGGGCGGCTCTGCCCCTCAGCAGGCCGCTGGGCCTGTTCTGTGGGTGGTCACAGTTCTGTCTACCTTGCAGGCGTGGGGGGAAAGGGCGGCTCTGTCTCTCAGCAGGCCGCTGCGCCTGTGCTAAAAATAATATTTTTAAATGCACTGTACTTTTAAATGTCCCCAGTAGCCCCTGACTATGTTATTGTGGATTCAGACCCACCTGTATCCACGCCTCCTTCAGATTGCTTCATTGTGCAACAGGAACCAAATGGAGTGGGAACTTGAAGACATGACCCTAAAGTCATCTAATAATTACAGACATCTTATCTCTACACTTCTGTTTTCTGAGTGGTCTAAGAGCAAAACCATTGCATGACTAAAATGTTGTTTAATGTAAATGAAACAATCCCTTCTTTCCCAAATGAAAGTAATTCTTAATATTAGTGTTAAACATCTGACATGGAGAATATGCTCTGCTCCATGGTTCACAATCACAAGGTTTAGAATTTTAAATCATTAAATGTTACTTATCTTAAATAAAATATATTGTCCTAAATTGAATCCTGGGGTATCTAAATGACAACAGTGGCAAAATTAGTGAAATATGAACTAAATCTGGTGTTTACTTATAAAAATGCATTTATATTCATGTCATACAATGACAAATGCACCCATAATAATGTAAGGTAATAATATTAAGGAAAATTGATATTCTATATAAATTCTCTGTTTTTTTTTTTTTTTTTTTTTCTGCAAATTTTTGGTTGATCCAAAATTACTCTAAATAAAATTTAGAAGGAAAAAAGGCAGTGATCAGTTTCTCCTATCAAAAATCTACAAATCTAGCCTCATTGTCTAACAGCAATGTGCCATTTAGCAAAGCCCCGTGCCTCAAGCTGCCTGACTACAGTGTCGAATGCAGAGGAATTATAAATATGAAGTTCACAGTAGAAGTCAAAAAGAGTATAAGAAACACTTATGTCATAATATTTAAGCAGCACAAACAATACACAAAGGGAAGTAAAGGACTGAATGAATCACAAAAATATTGATTGTAATAAAAATACTTTTTAAATGTAATGGTTTTGAAAAACATTGACAAAAACTTCCAGTATCATTTCTAGGATGATAAATGTGTTTTTATTCTTTCTACAAATTTTCTAAACCCTAAAAAATATTATGAAAGTTAAATGACAGAGGGACATTTTATCATGTAAAAGGCCATAGTATCATAGGAAACATAAATACAGCTCAATGAGAAAGATGTCTGCGTAATGATATAATTAATGACATAAAGAAATAAAGGTAAAAGATTTTGCAGCAAGTTAAGAAAGAAACAAAAACATAATAATTACTCCTCCACTTGTATTAATATTGTAAATAGAATTTTACAAGCCAGAAAATAAAATATTACAGTGAGAAAACCTTAATCTGTAATAAATATCTGGATACAATTACAAGAATATTTATAATTGAACATAATTAACAATACAAGACTCTCCATTATTGGAATGGTTCAGAAAGAGGATGTAAGATTTGAGGAAAATTCATTTGCAAAGATGGAAGCAACACACTACCAAAATAACGAATCTTAAATTAAAATTGTAACCCATTGTAAGGTCTCCATTAATGGCCCTGCCACAGGCCCAGCCCCCCCCCCCCAATCTTTATGCATTTACTGATGTCAGATTTAAATTCACAGTCTCCTACAGGTAGAAGTTGAATGTGACTGCATTTGTCCTGATAGTTTCTAAATATTGTTATTGCACATTGAAAGAGTAAAGTACTATTTGTGATTACCTTGCCTGCAATTTCTTTAAATCAAACATATTTCATCAATTCTTTTTAGTTTCAGGTAATAATAGGGTTCATTTGATATAAACATAAAAAGCATGGGATATACTTTGCTTTATCTGTCCCCAGTGCTTCCCCTCTCCCTCCTCTACTTTGTCCTCCCTTCCCTTACCTCTACTCTATTGTTCTTTGTGCTGTTTACTTACAGGTTTTTTTAACCATGTTTTTGATCCAGTATGTTAATCAACAATAATAGATAAATTCCCTCAGAATTCATAGCCATTTTTTTGTCCCTCAGTGTTGCTCTTTAGCTTAACCTAAATGTCTAATCATTTATATTTATGAAATATATCTTTCAAATATATATATATATATATATATATATATATATATATATATATATATGGCATGCTTCTGTAATTTGAGAAAAAAAAACTGTAATAAATATCTGGATACAATACAACAATATAATACAACCACTGGTGTGCTTCCAAATGGATGCCTGAGCTATCTGGCTTCCTTTTCTGTTGTCTCAATGGTTTAGCACAATTTAAGGTAGAGACAAACCACAGTGGCAAGTGCTACAGTTCAGAGCTTAGCCACTTAGATTTTTCTGAACAATTCTGAGGCAAAAAAACTAATGCTACTTATAATATCGAATGAACATAGGAACAATTAAACAATTAATCCTAAAGACTCCACTCTGTGGCTTAGTCATTCCTTTTTGGGCTTAATGTTTAGCTCTGGGCTTTTTAGTAGTGTGTTGTAGAAATAATGAATGTTACATTCTATATCTATGACGTGTGATTGTAACTGCAAGAATTATCTTTGCTAGATTAATATGTCAGTACTTTTTCTAAAATGTCTGAAAAGACTACTTTTTTAATCTAAAACATTACAATAATGTAAACATTAGCAGGCAAATGACCTGTTGTTACTTTTAAGTGGAAGCTAAATAAGCAGATCTCACAGAACTAAAGAGAAGAACTGTGGTTCCTAAAGGCTGGGAAAAGTGGATGGGAAGAGAGCTGATGGTTATTTGGTGCAGCGGTGTCCCAAAATAGGCAGCATAACTCCTACTTTAGGATAACCAGAGTTGAAACCAATTGACTGTGTATTTCTAAAAAACTGGTAGTGATGATTTTGTGTTTTCCTGAGTCAAAAACATAATACATATTTGAGGTGACAGATAATGCTGATTACTTTGCTCTAATCAAACTGTTCCCATAAATATGTACAATCATTATGTGTCCGTTAAAATAAATAAAGAAAAAAATTAATAAGTATGAGTAAAGATCTACATATTTGAAGAAATATTTCATATCCTTTTGAAGTGCACTCAATGAAATAGAAATTCTCCCCCACTAAACCCTTTCAAAAATATGCATTTGATATGAGGAGTGAAAGCATTTGTAATGACAAAAAAGAAACAAAGCTATGATGTAAATAAGAAGAAAAACTTTTTTGGAGTAAAAAATTCAATTTGAAATTTTCAGTTATCCAAATTTCGATGTTATAGTCATACAATGAAAACAATAATAAAACCTGGAACAAGTTATCCTCTTAGTAGGAGGCCACAAAAGCAAGGTTATGAAATTTGGATAACTTGTCTTTAAGCAAGTATAAATTTTGGAGCCATGGAAACATGTTAGCAGCTTTTCAAGGATAAGTTAATACCAAAGAAGAAAAGTCACCCAGAATTATTTAATTGATTTTTTTAACCTAAGTTACCTACAAGTAGAATTGGTGATTATACGTAATAAAGAACCTACTCCTTTTCAGATGTCAGACACCTACTGAAGACAGCTATCTTTTTTTGTTCCCTGCATTTAGTAACTCAGTCCAAAATATTTAAGCTGCCTCATGGCTGTCCCCATAAAATAAATGCTGGCATGAAGTGCTTCCAAAGTACTATTGATCCATGGCTTTGGACTTGCCACGTTGTTTCTCATTGAAGACTCAGAAAAGTTACTATCAAGTGTTATCTGTGGGTGTAAAAAGACTAAACATCTTTCCTTAGCTTTAAGAGGATCATTTTATGTTTTCAAACATAGAAAACAAGTTTTGCTCATTAATTTTTACTTATCAATTCTATACTAAATGTTGCATACAGTTAATGGCAAACAAAATATCTCTCACTTTGGGTGAGATAACCTTGTTTTCATTGTGAAAATCATTGGAATATACTGACCAAATATTCATGCTGAGATTTCATAATTCCCGTTATGATAATGGTCAATCCTAAAATCCTTTAAGTAGATATTCACAGGCTTATTTTGAAATGATTATTTTTTTCTTTGAAGAAGGATAAAATTCAGGTATTACCAATTCTCACTTTTTCCAATCACTCCTATCTTTTTACTTCCTTTCTATCACTTGAAAAGTGAACATGAGCAGTTAAAAATGATTAATAAAAATAATAAAATAGTTGCTGCAGTTCTCAGATTGAGATGCTCACCATGACTTTCAAAGCTTCCTGTACTGCCATCTGCCTTTTCAATTGTCCTCCTAGGGCTTAAGCTCATCCACATTCCAGTCTAACAACTACTGTCCCTCCTGAATACATTCCCTGATCATTCCATAACTCACCATCAACCTTGCCTCTGCCATCCTCCTCCCACCATAATGTCCATTTCTACTGTGGACATAGCACCAGCTTAAATTCTATGTCCTCAGATGTTTTCCCAGATTGCACCAGGAAAACAAGCTACTCACTAATGCTTTCCACTATTGAAATGGGTGTGCATACATGCATGTGTGTTGAATTCAATAATATCATTTTTAAGTATAGTCTTCTCCCATTTTTGCTTCAACATTTTTATTTAAAATATTGTATAATATATTATACCTTCTCTACCCAGCTCAGATTAAATTGGGTGATAGACTCTTGCAGAGATCCAGGATGAGAATCTGAGATTTCAAATTTCATGAAATAACTCTCTAAAACACCAAGCTACATGCCACACAAAGCCCCATACTCCAATTATCCAGTTGGAGCCAACATAAATCCAAGAAACTATAGAAAATTTACTGAGGAAAATTTTACCATGTTCATAAAATTTCTTGACTAATAAAAATGGATGTAATCTTCTGGATAGCTCAAAGAGACCATCATTTTGTTTATCTATTTGAAAGATAATAGTAAGGAAAATATTTAAATGATTAGAGGATAAGGAGTGGAGTTAGATCTAAAGGCAAAATAATGACATTTTTACTAAGAGGCAAAGAAGAAAGATAATCAGGGAATCAGAGGTTAAAACCCATAGTATAATAGTGAGCCATGATCCATGGCTCTGTGAGGGCATGGGGAAAATTTGTTCACTACACATATAGCTTGGACCTGGTGTTCCTAGTAGTGCCCTGTCTCAGGAGCTGCCTTTATTTGTATTACAGTAAGAGACTCTAATTGCTGACTCATCTGTGAAAATGCCCCACATACTCTCCTGTACCCTTGATATAAGGTGGTCACATGACCAAGGAACCACCCTCATAGGCAGAATTGGACTGATCAGATTCTCTCTCTCAAATTCAGAAGTGACCCAAACTCTAGGAGATTGTAGTGAGCCCACCTTTAAGATGAAGTGAAATGATGCAGGTGACTTGAAAGCTCTTCTCTCTGGTTTTCCTAACTCCTGATGTTTTATATCAGAATCACTGATTTCTGCATCAGAGAGAACATCCTTTTCACTTGAAATTTCTAATTTCAAATATATTTTTCTATAAAGTTTTGTTTTTCAATGCATAATATGAATGGAAATCATTATATGTTAAATCCCTTCCAATTTTAATAAATGTAAGAAAGTATAAAATTGAACTATCTTCAATTTACATATGAGAATATTGAATGGCAACTCCAAGTCAAAGTGTGATCTTCAATTAAGTTTTCACTGCTCCACATAGTGTAATTTCTCCTCAGAATTATGTAATCTCTTTCCATATGAGGCACATGCCAGACTGAGTGTTTGTCTAAATAAATACTAAGTTTTTTACACTCTGCATTATATTTTTTAAGAGAGAGAGAGAGAGAGAGAGAGAGAGAGAGAGAGAGAGAATTTTTTAATATTTATTTTTCAGTTTTCAGTGGACACAACATCTTTATTTTATTTTTATGTGGTGCTGAGGATTGAAACCAGGGCTCCGTACATGCCAGGCGAGCTCATTACTGCTTGAGCCACATCCCCAGCCCTGCGTTATATTTTTTATACTGTAATACACTATTTCTTCTGCAAAACCACCAACAGTCTATTCCACAATTTCCTCATGGCTGTTTTCACTTCTTTGTTCCTCAATGTATACACTAAGGGATTAAGTAAGGGAGTCAAGATGGTGTAAAACATTTCCACTTCTTTATCAAAAGAGAAGGCAGAAGGAGGTCTTACATATATAAATATGCATGGGACAAATAACAAAACAACAACAGTAATGTGAGATCCACAGGTGGACAGAGCTTTCCTCCGCCCCTCAGCACTGTGTGTTCTCAGGGAGAACAAGATGACGCCATAGGAGACCAGCAACAGGGAGAAGCTGATGATGCAGAGTAACCCACTGTTGGTGATCACCAGAAGGCCTTGGATATGAGTGTCAGTGCAGGCCAGCTTTAGTAATGGATACAGGTCACACATGAAATGATCAATGACATTAGGTCCACAGAAGGGCAGCTGGAAAGTAAAGAGAATCTGTATGATGGCATGCAAGAAGCCCCCTGTCCAGGACACCCCCACCAGAGCCCCACAGAGCCTCCAGTTCATGATGGAAGAGTAGTGCAAGGGCTTGAAAATGGCCACATAGCGGTCATAGGCCATGGCTGTGAGGATAATCATCTCTGCCCCAGAAAAGAAGTGTTCAGCAAAAAGTTGAATCATGCATCCTGTGTAGGAGATGGTTTTCCTCTTGTACAGGGAGTCTGCTATCATTTTTGGTGTGATGACAGAGGAGAAGCAGGCATCCAGGAGGGACAGGACAGCCAAGAAGAAGTACATGGGGGAGCCCAGCAGTGCAGGGCTACAGAGGATGGTCACTACAATCAGCATGTTGCCCCCAAAAGTTGCAATATAAATAAACAAATATATTGTGAATATTATTCTCTAAACATTTGGATTCTGTGAAAGCCCCAGGAGCACAAATTCAGTTATGAAGCTTTGGTTTTTCATGATTTCTCTGAAATGGTTAAAGTAAAACTGATAATAGAAATCTGCAAATACAATAAAAGAGCATCAGACTAATTTCTAAAAGTCACACCATGAAGCTGATATATACTTATGACAATTTAGGTGGGTTTCTTTTGTTGTTGTTGTTGTTGTTGTACCATGAATGGAAGCCTGTGGTGCTTAAAGACTGAGACACATTCTCAGCCCTTTTTTATTTTTTATTTTGAGACAGAATATCAATAAGTTTTAGGGCCTTGCTAAGTTGGTGAGGCCAGCTTTGAAATTGGTAGCCTCTCAAGCCTTTTTGATTATAGGAATGTGGCCTCATGCCAGGCTACTTATGCCTTTTTTATTATTATTATAAATATTGCTTATTTAATTATTATCACTGATAACAAAACTAAGGAATTTGTTGAAGGTAGTTTTCGGAGTTCAGATAAAATTGAAGGAGGGATGAATTTTGGAATATTTCAAAATGACCTAGTTTTAATAAGAGGAAAGCAAAGCATACACATATGTTAAAGAAGCAGAATAGTTTTTATTTCACGTGACACTGATAATTTAACAGTGAGTTCCAGGATAAAGGATTTAGAATCATTCAGAAACTATGGAAGGACTGTGATTTATTAACCATGCCTGCAATGGGCATGAAACAGTGGAGAGCAGAATGCTAATTATTACCTGAGACAGTTTTTTATATACAAAGAAATAGAAAAATATGTACCTTACAAAAATGATGACTATTCCTTTAATTTTTCTTTAATAATCTGAAGTGGGAATATGGTAAATGCATATGCAGGTGGACTTTCATACTTATTGGTAGAAAACATAGCATTTAGTATTTCTATATTACACACTAACCAGTGCCACAATGAAGGACATTAAATGTAAGAAAGGGTGACTCAAGTCCTAGAGTACAATATTCTGATTTACTGTGTCCTCCTAATTTTCCTTGAGTTCACTAGATGCCAGACAGAGCATCAGATTACTACCTAGGAATAGTTCAGGAGAACTGTGGAGAAGTTCTGAACTGCTTACCTGCTGGTTATCAGCCAGTTGTCAAGGTGAAGTCTCTCCTGTGAAAACAGACAACTGAAATGACACAGGTTCATGCATGGATTGGGATGGACAAAGATGGAAAAAAAAAGATTTTTACAAAATTTTTTCAAATTTTATGAATTCAAGTGTGCTAATTCCTCATATTCAGTGTTTTATTGATCATATAATGTGATATTGTTACAGCTTGATTTACATTAAACATCATTAAAGTACTGAACACTCAGATATTTCTCTGTTTCCCTATTATACGTGACCCCATACCATGCTCAATTGTAAAGCTCCTTCATCTTCCTTCACTTCTAGAGCATATTTTAAGAATTGAAGTCACTAGTTTAAAAATGTAAACATGATTATGATCATAAAATTATTTACTAATATGTTTTCCAAAAGATTTAGATGAGTAAACCAGTTTCACTCATTGTACTTTTGAGGTATAATTTAAAATAACATGATTTTTTAAAAAAGATAAATTTTGCATGAGTGATTCAATTCATTTCTAACTTTGTGTAAATAGAAACGGCTTAAAATAATGTTGACATCCATATTTTATATCATCCTTTTGATTTTATTTTGAAAAACATACTAATAATTATTGATTCTTATAGTTTGGGCAATTTGACAAGTATAGATGTTTTACAGCTAAAAAGTTGAAAGTATTACATTTTGTTTAATGTCAAAGTACTAGACAAGTTCTCTTGGATTATAGTTTTTTATGGCAGACATGAAATGACATTTAATTAAGTTATTATAAGTTCAGATTCACAGAAAATTTACCAAGAGAGTAATGTTATAATTTTAAATGACCAAAGGAATATCTATTAAGAATATTAAAGAATGGTGGATACATTGCTCTTAACAGAATATATGATGATATTTAATTATTTTTTCTACTTCTGTCCTTTTTTCCCCTAAGATTCAATGCAGGATAACTCATTGCATTCCAGACAATAAGCCTTCAAAAGATTTAAAATAATAAACTGTGATCATAAACACTATATTCTTCCTTGTTAATGTTTTAACACTAATTTTGGAAATCCCTTTTTTGATAAAAATAAGAGTTGTTTTGTTTATACTTAGTGATTTTTAAAAAAATAAATAGTATTTATATTTATAAATCTCAAAGTTTAATGATGTGTTAAGTGTGTAACTAGACACATTTTTATAAAGAAGAAATAAGCCGGGCCTGGTGGAGCATGCCTGTAATCCCAGTGGCTCCAGAGGCTGAGATAGGAGGATCTCAAGTTAAAAGCCAGCCTCAGCAACAGTGAGGAGCTAAGCAATTCAGTGAGACCCTGTCTCTAAAAAAAATACAAAATAGCTCTGGGGATGTGGCTCAGTGGTTAAGTGCCCCTGAGTTTAATCCCTGGTACCAAAAAAAAAAAAAAAAGAAAAAAAAATGAAAAAGAAATTAAATCAGGAAGCCCCAAATTCAATTTAGATTTTGAAGAAACATTTGGGGTATAAATGATTTTTAAGTGCCTCCTAAAATGAATGATGTTTCTTCTTGTATTTTTAGATATGAGAGTCTCCAGATCAGAGATGGTTTCATTTTCTAGGCACCCCTGCCCCTTGTTACTTTAACAAGCAGGACTAATAAAAAGACTGTCCTCCTTTTTATATATGGATGAGACTTCCTAATTCTGCCACGCAACCAGCGCTGGCTTCATGAAAGAAGGTTCAGTTCATAAGAAATTACTAGGGAGTTTTAAATTAAAGAGACAGACACTCATTACCTTTAATATCAGCTCAAGACAGCTTAACCTAGCTCCCGCCTCCAGCCAACAGGTTTACAGAAGAGACTAGTGAGAGAGAGAGAGAACACGCCAGGGAGTGAGCTTTTATTGAGGAACAAAAAATTCCAGGGAAAATCCCATCCAATGAAGGTTAATGGGGCAGCATCCCAAGGTCAAGAACGATGATTGGGTCTTCAGGTCAGTGGCCAGGCATGCCTCTGCACGGACAAGCCCTTGGACCTGGAAAAGTGTGGGGAAGGCTTTAATACAGCTGTGTTTAAGCGTCTCTCACCCAGCCAGGGAGGTAACTCAAATCACATGCGAGGATGTCCTCCCACACCTAATGATTCATTTAACGAAGACACTAGTAAATTATCAAAGCTAGTATTTGATTTAAAAATCACTAATCTTCTGTACTACATGAGGATGCTTCTATAGAAGTTCTAGCAAACTTAAAGTATGGAATAATTGATCTCCAAATCAATTCTTCCTGATCTCTTAATAAGTATCTAAAATTGTGTTCTCAATGACAAAAGAAACATTAAAGATAAGGGTGCATAGAGGTGTACTGAAATATTGATCACCATAAAATAATAAACTGATAAAAGCAAATCTTCCTTTATTGTAATTACAAAATGAATGTTAGGTATTTATATTCACCATTCCTTTGGAAATGATGCAAAACCTAAGATACATAAATTTGGTTAAATTTATTCTTTTGGGGATTTCACAGAATCTTACTATTCAGAAAATATTCTTTGTTGTGTTTTTGTTGGTATACATTGCAACTGTTGGAGGCAACGAGCTGATTGTAGTGACCATCCTCTGTAGCCCTGCCCTGCTGGGTTCCCCCATGTACTTCTTCTTGGCTGTCCTGTCCTTCCTGGATGCCTGTTTCTCCTATGTCATCACACCAAAGATGGTTGTGGGTTTCCTGTATGAGAGGAAATCCATCTCTTAAAAAGAATGCATGAAGCAAGTGCTTGCTGATCACGTTTTTGCTGAGGTAGAAATGATATTCCTCACAACCATGGCCTATGACCGCTATGTGGCCATTTGCAAGCCCTTGCACTACTCTTCCATCATTAACTGGAGGCTCTGTGGCATTCTGGTGGGGGTGTCCTGGACAGGGGGCTTCTTGCATGCCATCATACAGATTCTCTTTACTTTCCATCTTTCCTTCTGTGGGCCTAACATCATTGATCACTACACGTGTGACCTGTACCCATTACTGGAGCTGGCTTGCACTGACAGTCGTGTCCTAGGTCTTCTGGTGATCACCAACAGTGGGTTAATCTGCATCATCAACTTCTCCTTGTTGCTTGTCTCCTATGGCATCATCTTGTTCTCCCTGAGAACACACAGTGCTGAAGGGCGGAGGAAAGATCTGTCCACCTGTGGATCTCACATTGCTGTTGTGGTTTTGTTCTTTGTCCTCTGCATTTTGATATATGCAAGACTTCCTTCTGCCTTCCCCTTTAACAAAATGGTGAAAAAATTTTATACCATCCTGATTCCCGTGCTCAATCCTTTGATTTATACTTTGAGGAATAAGGAAGTGGAAAATGCCATGAGGAAAGTGTAGAAGAGACTAGTGGTGGTTTCCAATGAAAAATGAAACATTAGAGTTTACCAAAAAGGATAAAAAATAAAGAAATCAAAGTGGTATTAGAACAAAATTTTATGCAATGCTTATTTTCTATGAAGTAAAAAAGCAATTCTACAAAAATGGCAATACCCATTGGGTCAGAGAGATTTTTACTTTCACAGCAGATATCTACTCTAGTTGGTAATTAAATATCCCAATAGGTAAATTAAGAAGAATTCAATTTTATCCACATAATGACTCTAATAATCAATAAAAGAATAGATAGGAAAATCATCTGTTAGATTATTGGCCATTAATTGTGTAATTTCAAGAAAATATGTGGAGGATAGACAAAAATGTTAAATATTTAGGAAACAAACAGAGTGTATATTAAATTAAAAATGATTACTGTTTATTATTATTACTACTTTTTGCAGTGCTGTTGAACAAACCCAGGGTCCCATGAACTCCAGTCAAGCACTCTCCTGATGAACTATGACCCCAGTAAACACAGGGAATCTTTTTTCCCCCTTGACACTTTTTTTCTTTTCTCTTGTTCAATAGGTTTGTTTTACTTATGTATAATGTGAGGATTCATTCTGACATAATTAAAAAAACACAGAATATAATTTTCTCTATTTCTTTCTCCAGTATTGGTTCTTTCGCTCCTCTCTGTCCTCCATATGTTCCTTTCATTCTACTGATCTTTATGCTATTTACTTTTAGTTATTTTGTTTTCAAATTAGGGTCTTTTGGATGTACATGGTGGTGAGATTCACTATGGCATATTTATACATCTACATAATAAATTTATGTAAGATTCATTCCTCTGTTATTCCCTTATATCATCATTTCTCCCTTTCTCTCAGTCCCCTTCATCTAATTCCTGGGTCTGTCTTCTATTTTAATGGAATCCCTCACTGTTATCCCTTTCTCTTTCTCTATATTTTTTTTCTCTGTTATTTTGTACTAGTTTCTGCATATTTAAGAAATCACTCAACTCTTGGTTTTCTGTGTCTGATTTATTTTACTTTGCAAGACACTCTAGTCTCTAGATTCTCAGTTGAGTTCTATCAGAACATCAATGAAGAACTTACACCAATACGCCTCAACTTATTCCATGAAACAGAAAAGGAGGGAACACTTCCAAACTCATTCTATGAAGATAGTATCACCCTGATACCAAAACCATACAAAGACACTTCAAAGGAAGAGAACTTTAGATCAATATCCTTGATGAACATAGATGCAAAATTCTCAATAACATATTGGCAAACCATACCCAAAAACATAGTAAAAAGATAGTGCACCATGTTCAAACTGCGTTCATTCCAGGGATAGAAGGTTGGTTCAACATATGGAAATCAATAAATGTAATTCACCACTTCACTAGACATAAATAGAAGAATCACACAATTATCTTAATAGATGCAGAAAAAGCATTTTAAAAATGGCTTTCATTCATGCTCAAAACACTAGAGAAATGAGGGAGAGTAGGAACACTCTTCAATATGTAAATGGTATCTATATTAAACCCAAGGCCAACATAATTCTACATGGAGAAAAATTGAAAGCATTCCCTCTAAGAACTGGAACAAGACAGGGACGCCCTCTTTCACCACTTCTATTTAACATTGTTCTTGGACCTGAGCCGAAACAATTAGAACAAGGAAATAAAAGGGATACAAACAGGAAAATAAGAGCTCCATCTGTAGAGAGAAGTGACTGAGATTGGGGGTCTGGGATGGCCTTGTGACTGTAGTATGCCAGGTGCTTGGGAACATTTCTATGCAAGGGCACAGGATGCCTAGCTGTTATGGTAAAGCCCTACCTAAGGAGGCTCTGTGCAAAAGTTTTATCAGCTTCAACACTGATCTCAGGCACATATCTCCCAAGGATAGAGGAATTCTCATGCTAGACAACTGCAATGCTTCACCAGCTCTGCTTACTCCTGAGCCTGCCCACTTAATAGTAACTTTAAACAATGGACCTCTTTGAGTGCTACACAAAGCTCCTAAAATTGCACACTGCAACCATGGAACAGCTAGTTCTGTAACTTTCCTGAATACAAAGATATTTCTAGTTTCTTGTTCTGTAACTTTCTAGTTCTGTAACTTTCCAGAGTACAAAGAATAATGCTTGCATAGTCTTTAACCTGATAATGAGACATATATAAATAAAGATTGCTGGTATAACTCTTTAGATCTGCTTCTCTATCAAACAACAACACTCCACCCAATCCCAACTTTATCTTGTGTGTGTGTTTCTTTATCTTATAATCCCTCATTGCCCCTCACTGGTGGAATTTGGCCATGCTGGTCATGGCATCCATCTATTCCTATTTGCTGATGACATGATTCTATATGTGAAAAATCCAAAAATACTCCACCAGAAAGCTTCTAGAATTCATAAACAAATTCAGTGAAGTAGCAGGATATAACAGTAACACAATAAATCAATTATGGAATACAATAAATATAGGAATACATTAATGATGAATCAACTGAAAGAGATATTAGGAAAGCTACTCCATTCACAATAGCTTCAAAACAAAAACAAAAACAAAACCCTTTGAAATCAATGTAACAAAAGAGGTGAGAGACCTTTACAATAAAAAACTATAGATAACTAAAGAAAGAAATTGAAGTTCTTAGAAGATGGAAAAATTGCCCATGTTCTTGGATAGGCAAAATTAATTTTGTCAAAATGGCCATACTGCCAAGCGCTATACAGATTCAGTGTAATTCCTAATAAAATTCCAATGGTGTTCTTTTCTTCATAGAAATAGAGAAACCAGTCATGAAATTCATTTGGAAAAATAAGATGCCCAAAATAGCCAAAGCAATGCTTCGTAAGAAAAGTGATGCAGGAGGCATCAATGTTTATAGTAGCTCATTCACAATAGCAAAGCTATGGAACCAACATCATACACTCAAAAACTCAAACATATTTTCATTATTTTAATGCTCAACATTTCATTATGGGCTATGTAGTTACATACAAGGAGAAAATCCACTAACATTAAGTAGAGGAATAAATAACTATTGTTGTGCTCGAATTCGGGACCCCCAAAGACCACCAGAGACCCAAGATCGATGTAAGCAGCAAAGAGGTGTTTATTGTGAGGTAGCTCGGTCCTCCGCTCACACACACAGCAACTGGTGATGCTGAGAGGCCCGGAGCCCAGGGTTTGCAGCAGTTTTATACATCTTTGGAGAGGGCAGGGACTTCACATACATCATAGCCTCTTTTAGCAAATCATCACACACCGAGGGGAAAATCAAATAACAACTCTAAAACATGATTAGCACATTCACTGGCGGGAACAAGTTGGGTAGGGGGGATTGGTCACTATAAGAGGGGGATTCATTTAAACTAATTGGTTTAAACCGTGAGGATGTCGCAAGGGGAGTAGTGCCAAACTGAAGGGCTTCTAGTTTAGATACTGGTCACCACACCTAGGTGGAAGCCATCTGGAATTTCAGATATGTGGTTGGTTATCTTGGCCTCTCTGTGGCTTTTCTGGCTTTCCCGGCTTTTCCTGAGAACTGTTTCCACAGAGCTTTTCTGTAGTTTTTTTCCTGACTTTAGGACTGCAATAAGTCAGAGGTTAAGTTTGAGAGCAAAATAAGATCCCAAGCAGATGAAATTGCTTAGGTCTTTTACTATGAAAATCATCTACCCAACTTTTGTCATTCCTACTGGTTTGATGAACAGAGTAAATTAAAATTCTCTTAAAAATGAGTATTGCTTTAGCTCTCCATTTTGTTTTCTATGTACCTTAGCTTAGGCAAGATGCAGCACATTCCAATGTTTTTACCTTTTAGGCAATGTAACTGTTGTAGTAACACTAAGTCTACCTGTTACACTTTCTGTAGCTATTCAAAGAGTTTTCAAGCAATAAGGTGTGGTAATGTAAAAAGTGTGAATCTAGAAAAATGTCTGAATATATGAATGAAGAAAATACAGAACAAGATCCTAATTTAAAAAATTATTCAGAAATGAAATTTTGTGAAATCATAAGTCAGATAGTTTTTTACTTCGTTCGCCATGTTGCAATGGTTGTCCTTCCCAAACTTTTCTGTCTTTACCATGGATCCTGGCTCACTCTTATATTATGGGTATTACCCTATCTGATTCCCAGCTTGTCTTTCTTTTGTGGCTCTAAGGAAAAATTTCATTATTTTCCTTTTGGCTCTGACTCCTCCTTCTCCTCTAAACATTTAAATATTTTGTTCACTATTATTTTTAAATATACATATTCTCTTTGAGCCATCCTGAAGACTGAATCCATTTTTATTAGTCAAGAAATTTCATGAACATGTACATTTTTCTCTCTTAATTGTATATGGTTTCTTGAATTTATGTTTGCTCTCCCTACATGGTTGAACTGTGGGGTTAGTATGGCATATGAGGTGTTGTATTAGAGTCATTTCATGAAGTTTGAAATCTCAGGTTCTCATCCTGGATCTCTGACTTCTCTCTACAAAACCCTTATCACCCAGTTTAGCCTTCTCTTTTTATAAATAAAAATTGTCAAAGCAAAAAGGAGACAATGATACATTTAGAGTTTATGTGATTCATTTCACGCACACACATTTTAATAGTGGAAAACTATTAAGTAAGTTGCTTGCATGGTGCAATATGGGAAGGCATTTCTGAGGAGCTGGTATTTAAATTGGTGCTGTGTCCACAGTAGAAATGGAGAGTGGAGATGAGAGCAGAAGAAGGGTTGATGGTGTGAGACAGGGAGTGATCAGGGTATGTATTCAGGAGGGACAGCAGTTGTTAGTCTGAAACATGGATGAGCTCAAGTTCTAGGAGGACAAGTGGAAAGGCAGATGGTGGTACAGGCAGCTTTAAAAATCATGATGAGAATCTCAAACAGTGCATCTGAAATCTGCAGTAATTATTTCATTATGTTTAAGAATCATATATTTTAACTGCCCTCTTTCACTTTTCAAGTGATAGAAAGGAAGTATAAAGCTGGGAGTAGTTGAAAAAGTGATGAGAATTTGTATTACCTGAATTCCCTCCTTCTCTAGAGAAATCAAATAAGCATCTCAATAAAAGCCTGGGAGGATTTACTTGAAGGATTTTAGGGTTGACAATTATCACACTGGGATTTATAACATCTCAGCCTGAATGGTTGGTCTGTAACCTCCAATGATTTTCACAACGAAAACCAAGGGTATCTCATTCAAAGTGAAGGACATTTTGTCTTCCCTTAAACCATGTGCAACTCTCTATATAATATATGAGTACCATATACTGTGCAGACTTGTTTCCTAACTCTGATAATACAAAAATAAATAAATAAATAAAGGTAAAGAAAGATGGTTAGTGTTTTCATACCCACAGATAACACTTGATAGTAAATTCTTTTGAGCCTTCAATGAGAAACAAATGGACAAGTCCAAACCTACTGATAGATGAGATTAGGATGTCCTCACTCCAGTCTTTATTTTATAGGGTCCACCATGAGTCAGCTTGTATATTTTTCCCACAGTAACTAAATGCGGGGAATAGAAAGATGGATGTCTTCAGTGGGTGTCTGGCATCTGACAAGATGTAGGATCTTCATTAGGGATAATTTCTAAGTCCAATTGTATGTAACATAGATAAATAAGAGAGAGAGAGAGAAAGAGAGAGAGAGATAAAATTCCAATAAATAATTCTGAGAGACGTTTGTTCTTGGGCTCTCACTTAATCTTGAAAAGATGCTATCATATTTTTATGCCTCCAAATTTTATACCTGCTTAATGAAAAAATTATCCAAATTTCGGGGCTGGGGTCACGGCTCAGTGGCTGAGCACTCACCTAGCATGTGTGAGGCTTTGGGTTTGATCCTTAGCATTGCATATGAAAATAAATAAAATAAAGGCATGGCGTCTATCTACCACTACAAAAAAATCTAAAAAAAATTTAAAAAACAGGTCATCCAAAATTCACAACCTTACTTTCATGGCCTATTTGGGGATAACTTGTTCCTAGGTTTTGTTCTTGATTTTTTCTTTGACTATTATATTAGAATCTGGCAAACTGGAAATTTCACATTGATCTTTTTGTCCCCTGAAACATTTTCCTTCTTATTTCCATTATATCTTGGTTTCATTTATCACAAATGTCCTCACTCCTCTGATTTTTCATATCTCTAGTTATTAGCCTTTTCACAACCAAAGATCTATTTTATTGTTATTTTTATTTATGCTAATATTCAAGATGCCATCCACTTTTAATTCATTTTGTTTCTTTATCTTTACTAAAGTTATTTTGATCTGTAATTCCTATCTTCTCAACTTTGTGAAAAAAAAAAAAAAAAAACTAGGACAATCTATGGTTCCAACATAACATATGTTACTCAGCAAAGGAATTCAGTGTTTTAATGCAGTTGTACAGGAGTCTGTATTATAGGAAAGTGAACAGTTGAAATCAATATTTTGAATAATGAAATTTCCCCCTTTTGGAAAGCCAGAGCTGACAATCATAATGAATGTAATTACCCTAATTGTACACTGAGCACAGTCACATCTTCTCCATGCTTTGCATATAATGAGTTATCTAGACATCCTACTATCCCTTAAGGTTGGTTTCAGAATCATTTATGTTCTACAGAGGAAGATCTAGGGACTGGATGACTATCAGATCCCTGGTGGGCAGTGTGGTGTGGTTTGACAGGAGGCAGTTATTTTGATCTTCAGACTCTATGCTGATCACTGAGATAACACACTTCAAAGTCTGGTTATATCTGTGTGTTTCAGAATCTAGTTGAGAACCTGATTATCTGAATTGAAGATTGCAAGGTTTTATATTGCCTGACTGCTGCAGTCTGGCTGGGCACAAATGCCGCAGTCTGGCTGGGCACACAATCACGAGCCACCACACAGCTTGTAGATTCAAACAGCAACTCTTTATTCCCGAACTCACACCAGCCGTCTACAATCACGATCTGGGGAAATACACATTCTCTGCCCAAATCCACCTCCACTGGGCTTCTATCTCCAAAATATACTGTCTGAATCCTGTGAGAACTCAAGGGGAACTCAGGCAGCAGGATACGCCCTATTCCCAGCAGGAATAATCTTAAACCTTAAACCTGGAACCTAAACCGGGAACGCCCTAAACCCGATTATCTTAACCAGGAACACCCTAATCCGCCTTGGTCCTTGAGCAAGGTCACCTACATTCAATGTCACTGCAACATGGGGTATGCTGGCAAGGAAATTGTCATACCCACTTGGCTAATGGCTCCCAGCATCTCCCCCCTTCTGATTAATTAAACAACAAGCAATGTGGCTTAAGGACCGTGCCTGGTAGGTTGTCCAATTCAACATATGGTTCTTACCCGTCATCGGAAAACTGACCTTTAGGCATCAGCCTCCTGTCTTAGGTTGATACCACTGTAATTGGATCATACCCGTCACTGACTACCGGTCCAGCATAAGCCATTGGCCCCCAAATTTTAGACCATCACTAGCAGAAGGGAGGAGGATACAGAAATGCCACAACACCAAGCCAATTGACGGCTCCTTGGGAAAAATTGCATCACTGGTGACACCATCAGCAAAGATATGCCAGCATTACCACAATTCGCTGCACCAAACGATAGTTACATAGTCCAGGCAAGTTCTGCAAGCAGTTCAAAGCAGAGGAATCTATCAATATGTCCATTTCCTCCCAAAATCCGTTTCCTCCCAAAGTAAGTTAACTACTTGATTGAGCATTACTTGTTGAGTTATATTCATTGATGCATCAGTTTATACAGTTTACTGTGATAGCTATCATAGAAGCTGTCTTCACCGGCACTGGGATGGAGATGGGAATTCTGGCAATGATGCTAAAAAGACATTATCCTGAAAAGAATTATTAAATATAATGAAAAAGAAAGGTGAAAGTAAACAAACAGATCTGTTAACCTACTTTAAAAACAATCCTTAACAGCTGTTTACCTAATTTAAATTAAACCATTTAAATCACGTGAATAAAAAAAATAATAATAATAATTCGGATCCATTTTTTTCATGAGCGCTCTTCATATAAGAAATATGGACATACGCACATACAGACATACAACACAAAACACAAGAGTGTACACAAACGTACAACACATAAGAAAATAGTAAAGGCCTTGTAGCTTTACCTGGGTGAAATCTCCATTGCAATGTTTAAAAACTCCACAGTCAAAAAATAAAAATGATCAGAAAAACATTAACCTAGGTTTGTATGAGCTCATAAAATAAAAATAGAACCTTATGATGTGGAAAAATGCAATAATAAAATATCTATTGAAAAAAGCATCCTGGTTAATCACTGTCGCAGATGTAAGAATGGCCAAGCTGGAGTTCTGGATATCAGCTGTTATGGATTTGAGTCAAATCATCTTCTTTTCGATCTGTAGAAATTGTTTTAGTTAATCTCTCTGGAATCCAAATCAGCTGCTGTTCTCCCTGTGGAAAAACACAAACAGACCCCCGACTCCAGACAATCACTGGGTCAGGACCTTTCCATTGTCCTGTTAGAATATCTTTCCAAAGTACTTTAGGCTTATGTACATTTTTTGGATACATATGCCTTTCCGCAGCACTAAGTCCTGATGAATCCAAATTTAAAAAGTTTAGAGTAAAAAGCGTTATTTTAAGTTTATCTTTGGGGGATATATACCCCTTTCCAATTCCCTCTTTTTGCTTTAATAAGTATGTTTTAATAGTTTGATGAGCTCTTTCAACTATGCCTTGTCCCTGTGGATTGTATGGGATTCCTGTTATATGAGTAATACCAAATGATGAGCAAAATTGTTTAAAAGAGGTAGAGGTATAGCCAGGACCATTATCGGTTTTTAACTGTTTAGGAACGCCCACAGTGGCAAAATTTTGTAAGCAATGAGCTATAACATCTTTAGTTTTTTCTCCGGCATGAAGGGAGCCCATCAAAAATCCGGAAGAAGTATCAACTGTAACGTGTAAATATTTTAATTTTCCAAATTCTGGCAAGTGTGTGACGTCCATCTGCCAAATATGGTTAGGTATCAGTCCTCTAGGATTGACTCCAAGATTAACTTGTGGTAAAAAGGTCACACAATTTTGACATTGTTTTATTATATGTCTGGCTTGTCCCTTAGTTATTTTAAAACGCTTTTGTAAAGTATTAGCATTAACATGAAACCTTTTATGAAAATTTGTAGCTTCTTCAAATG